>NC_142463.1:121622032-122872032 GCF_049115385.1 Moschus berezovskii
AGCTCTGGTCATGCTTATAATGCAAAAGTTAGAAGTGCAAAGTGTTCTGGGAGGTTAGGGAAAATGTCACAGATTGGGACACAGGCGATCATAGGAGGTCACCACAGAGTCCCAGCTTCTTCAGCACCAAAATACAGCAGAAGCACCTCCTTCCTGGCATGGCTAAGAAGGTCATAGAAAATGATATATGTGAAATACTGAGGACACATAGAGCCCAGTAAATGCAATTTTAATATACATTTTGCTGTTTTCTTTGGGGGTCCTCTCTAAAATTCCCCCAGAGCACTGTGAGTACTGTGTCCCCAGACTTTCAGGGAGATGTGCACAGCTCCAGTTAATCTGAAGTTGAGAGGAGCGCCCCCAGAAGGGCATCCCCTGGACTGGCTTAGATGAGGCTGACACAGAGTGGGCCTATGGGGCGATCAGAGTGTGTGTGTGTGTGTACAGGTGAATCTGTGTATGTCAGTCCTGCTGGTGATACAAGGGAAAGAGAATCAAAAAGGCAACGAACACAAAGCTGTGGTGTCAAACCCAGCTGCGCAAGAAGAGAGTTAACATGGCTAAGAGGCTGGAGGTCTGAGGAGAGGGCAATGGGATCCAGCTTGCTCGGTCCTCCACTTTGCTGACCTGGGCAGGCATACGTGGGGAGTGGAGAAGATGGCAGAACAGCAGGCCCCTCAGTGGACTATCCCACTCCAGCCACTCAGGGAGTGTGTCCCCGGGGCACTGCCTCCAAGCTGCAGAAGTTCTCCAGGGCCCGAGGCTGGGGGTTGGGCAGATAGGGATCGCCCAGCAGTTTCCAGCACTCCTTCCGAAGACAGACTCTCTTGGCCACATGCTTTTCCGTGACATCACTGTCAGTGACCTTTGGAGGCCAGCAGGGTGGAGTCCAAGGGGACGGGTACAGGCCACGATTCTCTGGTGGTCACAAAGGTTGGGATTGTGAGCTGCCCAGAGCTGGAGAGGCGCCTCAATGGGGACAATGTCTCCGGCTGCACTGGGAATGGTTCCGCTGCCCTGGGATATTGCAGGACTATAGTGGACCTGTTGTCTCTGCTCCTTTTTGAGACTAAGAAGCACATTGTCAAGCACAGAGGCTGTGTGTGCATGTGTGTGTGTGCAGAGAAGTGTAAAGACTCTCAGAAAACTGCATTTTGCTTTTAGAACAAATGATGGTGATGTGGAGTGGAAAACTTGCAGCCCAGCCAGCAGAGAGAAGCGTGCTTTTGCTTTTAAGAAGCCTTGGGAGGGAGAGAAGGGTGGAGGAGAGGGGGAGGGGGAGAGTTTTGCCAATATTTTAAGAACACCAGATAATGCTGGATGATCAATATGCCCAATGAGTCCAAAGCTGATTACAGCAAATGCAACCAACTGCCCTGTGTCCACTCAAAGTAATAGCCTTAAACACTTGACGGAAATAACTCAGTTACCTTATTGATTGGGGATTTCAGTCACCTCCTCCAACATACAACACACACGAACACTACCACGGACCCATGCATCTTATTTATTTTCTCTTTGCTTCCTTTTAAAACCTCATGCAATTGGCATGACCTGTACCACCAGCTTGGAAGATAAAGTTACATCTGGTTCCTATCTGCATATTCATTGCTGAGGTCCCCACCTGCCCAAATTGAAGGAAGGCCAATAGTATCTCTCTTGGGACCTCATCCCCCACCCAAACGAAAGACCCCCAGGTGCTCACTCAGCCCGAACTAGTCAGTGCAAAGGAGTAATTGAGAAACCGATCAGTTCCCCAGCCCCCTCCCCCGTCATTTCCTGCTGCCGTCACTTCAAGCCCCTGCCACATGGTGCTGTGATGAAATCGCGCAGCACAGATGGATGCTGTTGTGCCAGCGCTGGGCTAGCCCAGACCGCACGGAGGCGGCAGGGTTTCCTGAGGGGAGACAAGCCTGTACGCTCCCACTCGCTGGTCCATTGACGCTCACATGTGGATCGCTGTCCCAAAGCCCTGTCCTCCACAGCAGGATGGGAAGAGGCTTCCACTGACAGCCAGAAGCAGCTCCGCATGAAGATCTTCCCCTGGAGTCCCTGATGCTTTCTCCTGCCAGCAGACCCCAGCCAGGCCACTCAACCCAGCAGAAGCAACTCTGCCATTGTCTCACAGTGCTCAGTGGGCAAAAGAGCCCCTCACACGTCAACCTGCCATCTCTGTTTCTCACATGAGGAAAATGAGCACGGTCAGGTCACGTCCAGCCTCACATCTCCAGTGTGGAGAATGCGCTTTCGTTGGGGTGAAGCTGACATGGGGTGTGGTCTGGGTTCACATCATGTTGGGCTCTTAGTAACCTGTTCTTAGTCTGCAACAAAGCTGCTCTTGGCCACTGCCTGGCCAGCCCCGCTGGACATCCTGGAAGAAGTCCCTTGTGTGCTTCTTCCCACAGCCCAGGCCGCCCCTTCATCCTGGACAAATTGGGGTTGGGATCAGCCTGGACTCTGCTCTGGTTGGTAGACTTTTCGGCCTGTGTTTCTGTATGTTCAGACTCTCCCTCTCTACCAGTTCAAACCCTTCTCGGATCTAACAGGAATGAAAAGCCCTCTGTCCCCACGTTCCCGTCTGCCTTCCTCGCCTTCCCCCTCTATCCTCCCTCTGGCCCTGCCTTTCCCTCTCCCTCCTGTTCTGTCTTCTCCCACTTTCCTTCTCTCACACAGAAATGTTCACGAACACTCTCTCCCACCCTCATACTCACACCCATATCCATACTTCTCGGGCCTACACCGGGAAGAACGGCCACAGCTCTCACCGTTTCCTCAGGGGCCACTACGATGGCCGCGACCAAGGCAGACCCGGGTGGTGAAGTCTGGCGCTCACTGGGCACTGGGGAGACAGAGGCGGGCACAGGGGAGGGCAAGACCAGGCTCCCCTCCCCAGAAATGCCACTCTCCTGTTGCCAGCTGGGTACAGTCCAGACTTGGCCTATGGCCTGGAGATCCCACGTGACCAGCTGCTGAGGCAGAGGATAACCCCAAACCAATTCTTTAGATGGAAGTGGGGCATTTGTTCTGCGGCTTCAGATGAACAGTCACCAGTACCTGCCCCCCGCTCCACCCACTGGTCCTCCTCTTTCTGGAGGAAAGGTGTTACAGTGTAGGAGCCTCTTCTTGATATGTGCCTGTTTGGACTTCAGGTCATTGCAGGAGCTTTCTTAGAAGTTAAAAAGAGCCTTTATCTTCCTGACTCGGAGCCCGACAACATGCTATTTACTGAGAAAGGGAAAGAAAAGAAACCAAAATTGACTAAACATCTACTGAGTGCCAGGCATTTACCTATGAGTTAGAGACACAGTGGTGAATGACACTGACGCTACCCTCATGGGGCTTACATTCTACCAGGGACGCAGACACTGTGCGTGTACACATAAAATCGCTGTAGATGGTAGAAAGGGCTAGGAAGGTAATTAACAGGGTGCGACGGTTTATGACAAGACCAGAGGTTTCTTTGGGGGTATAGGGAAACTGTCTCTAAGAAGGGGTCATTGAAGCAGAGCCCAGAACAATGGGGTTGAAGAGATAACTCAAGATGGAATTTAAAGCCATGCTTACTGCAACCTAGGAATGTCCGGGTTATTGTCATCCACAATGTACACATTAAAAAAGCCAAGGCTCTAAGAGATAAGGTAACATACCCAGTGGCGTGTTTGACACCAGAGCCATACTTTCTCTGTTGCCGCCCCTCTTTGGGGGTACTTGTGCCTTCATTCTGAATAGTAAAAGGCACCTGGGAAACTCTGGAATCTAGGTGTGAATATTTCAACTGACTCTTCTTCTTTGAAATCAATACGCAGTCCTGGTAAAGTATAATAAGCAGCTACTATATGCCCATGGATGATCAAGGCTGCTCTGTCTTCTCAAGGTTTTTGGAAGATAAGCCAAAACGTAACCCAGCACTCAGATATGGCCTGGAAAGGAGTGCTGAGTAGGGCAGATGACTTGGACAGAGTCCTTGGGTAAGGAGCTCTGCTGGGGGTTGGCCCTGCAAGAATAGAGTGGTCTGGCCAGACAGAAGGGAGGGAGTGACAGCTCCAGGCAAGCATGGTGTGAGCGCTCCCAGAAAACAGCTGGGAGCTGCAGGAGGATGACTGGAAGAGCTGCCAGACCTTCCCATGACCCGTCACAACAAGAAAAAATAGAGGCATGGGTCCAGCGCCCTGGATCAGTCCATCAGCCAACATTTTCTGAGTTCTCATTTTTGTGGGTCCTAAGTCCTGTACAAGGTACTGTGAGGACAAAGAACACAGAACCATGAGCTCTGCCTGCAGGACTCCAAAACCTCCTTGAAGAGACGTGCTCAAGCTCGCGAAACGCCTGAAGAGCACGTGCAGCCCGCAGCCAGCAGCATGTTGGAATCCACATGGCATGGCCAGGTGAGGCTGTAAAGGAGGGCTTCCTGGAGGAGGCACACATTTTAAAGGTGGGGAAGGAGCCAGATTGGCAGAGAGGTGGCAGGGAGGACATTTCAGATAACGAATGTGCACTTACAAGACCAAAAACAAGGCTAGCTGGAGAGGACAGTAATAACAGACAGCACGAAAGATGGGCCTTGGGAGGCCAGAGTCTTCATCTGGGCCAGGGACGAGCAACGCACTGAAAGTTCCTGAGCAAGGGAGTCACCGGATGAAAGCAACACCTTCGAAACTAACAGTAATTCCTCGCTTGCATGGAACAACCTGCAATACTCAGATCACTCCACAGATATCATTTCACTTGAATCTCACAACTTCCAATGAAGGATAGAATTACCATTGCCTTCTGTGGCTGAGAAAACAGATGGGAGAAGTTTAAATGACTTGTCTAAGAGCATACATCTAAGGCAAGGAGCTAAAGCTAGAGCCCCATCCACCGCTCTGTCATGTCATGGGAAGGGCATGGCTTTTTAAACCGGGCAGATCTGAGTTCCGATGCTGGTTCTGCCAGTTACTAGTAAGCTGTGTGGCCTGGAACAGGTTATTAACCTCTCTGAGCCTCAGTTTTCTCCTTTCTAAACTAAGACTTAGATAACATACCTTAGAGAGATACAAGTAAGTCATGAGGCCTAATGCAATGATGGTCCAAAGTAATGATGGCCTAAAGAGAAGTCTGACCAATATGAGTTTCCTTCCTCTTTTCTACTGCTGCCCACTCAGATCCTGAACAAACCAAGTTATTGACCCAACTCCCCTCTATCTTCCAGTGGTGTCAGTGAAGCTCTGGAGGCAAGTGATTTCAACCTCATGACCAAGGAGTGTGGATCCTGGGTTCAGCAAGGCTACAGCCCCATCACAGCCATGCGAGGGGTCGTGCCAGCTGGAGGGTGCTCTGCCAAACAGCATGTCCCACTGGGGAACAAGCTGTTTCAGAAGAGAAGGGCTGAGTTGCAGAGAGACTAGTGATGGCCTGAAGCTGTGCAGCACACTTCCACCCTTCACTGACAGTGCAGACATGGAGTGTTTTTTATTAAAAAAATAAATAAATAAACAGGACTTAAAAGAACAGCCCACACAAATGACTTATTAGAAATCTCACCCTTGACTTATCATTTGGAATAAAAACAATTTTTTATCCTGGCAAAGCTCTTTATTCTTTTTGGAACATTTTCATATACATTATTTCACTTGATCCTCAGATGCTGAAAGGGAGACAGGCAGGCTTTACTGTTCTCTTTGAACAGATGGAAAATCCATGGCTTAGAAGTGGGGGTGAGGGGCCGCAGAGCTCTCCCCCCTTTCCTCTGGGCTCCACTCAGAGCCCAGACCCACCCAGGGACAAGCTCAGCTCTGATGTTTTAAACCCTGCCCCCCGCTCAGCCACTGAATCATCGGGGATGCTCCCCAGAGGCTCATGCAACTAGTGGGCATGGATAGGGGCTGGGTTTTGAAAAGAGAGAGCTACCTTGGGCACATCCTACAGATGTGATGAACTCACCACTCAGGGCAAGCGGGGATCCCTAAACCACCAGCCCACCCAGGAGCCCTTCCTTGCTGCTCCAAGCACCTTTCCCACCAACCCTCTTTCAACCTGGGGGCCTCAGAAAAGTGAAAGGTTCATTTGACATCAGCTCACCTGAGGTCCATACTGGGCTGAGCCTTCAACTTCAGCTTGAGAATTTGGGGAAGTCAGTTCACTCCTGGAACCTACCTCAAGGGAAGCGGGGGGCTGCAACCCAGGCCACCGATGGGCTCCTCTGTCGGCAGATCTTCTCTGCTGTGCCACCCAGCAACAGAGAGGGGCTGAGGGTGAGAACAGAACAGCAAACGAATACATATCAGCAACCAGGAACTGTTCTGCTGCTGCTGCTAAGTCGCTTCGGTCGTGCCCAACTCTGTGTTCTCGGCTCCTGGATTCCTCGTGAACGCAACCGAGAGAGTCACTTGCTTTCTTTTGGCTTATATTCCTAGGCAAGGAAGACAGAAAAGCAAAAGTGGACATAATCAAGAAGTAGGGACTTCCCTGACTGGCCAGTGGTTAAGACACTGTGCTTTCCCCACAGGGGACACAGGTCCAATCCCCGGTTGGGGAACTAAGATCTCGCAGGCTATATGGCACAGCCAAAAGAATAAATAAAGAGAATATGTTTTTTAAATAAGAAATAAATGAAGAAATAGGATGGGTGATGAGTGTGAAAAGAGTACTGCAGGGTATCAGGGCAGAGCATGGTGGGTGAAGACAGGGAGGTGTGTGGTTCCTATTTTAAATATAGGATTGCCACAAGCTTTGTTGAGAAGTTGATATTTGAGCAAAGATTTGAAGGAATGAGGGAGTTAACATAGTGCTCTCCGGAGGAAACGCTTTCTAGCCAGAGCGAAGGCTCTAGGGAACAGGGGGTGGTGCCCAAGTGGCTGGAGCAGAGGGCAAGAGGGGTAATAGGAGACGAAGTCAGACAGGAGACAGGAGCCCGGTCCTGGGCCCACAGACAGTCTTGCAGGACATTGTAGGGACCCTGAGCTTTACTCTGAGAGAAATGGGGGCATCTGAAGAAGTTTAAGTGAGGACTGAAGTGATCTACTTTTAGCATTATGCCCTCCTGGGGACAGACTGTGTGGGGGCGGGAGAGAGGGGCAAGAGCAGAAGCTGAGAGAGACCAGAGGGGCTGCGGCAGCAACCCTGCTGAAAAGCGGGATCCCCAACCAGGGTCAGCAGCGCAGGCGGCAAGTGCTTGATGCTGGCTGCATTCTAAAGGTAGCTGCGATAGGATTTTCTGAGAAGTTGGATGGCAGAGTAGGAGCTGAAAGAAGAGGAAGATCTGGGCTTGAGCAACTGGAAGAGTGGAGATGCCATAAGCTGAAGGTGGGGCTGGTGGGCGCTGAGTTCAAGAGCTCAGGTTTGGATGTTTGTTACACGTCCAAGTGGAGATGTTGAGGTAGCAAGCCACCCAAGCCAGCAGGGTGACTTGTCAATACCAGCCAGGCCACAGAAACAGTGCCACTCTCATTACCCAGCCCCCGGAATAGACGACCCAAGAGGAGGGGCTACCCAGCAGTCTCCTGCTATAATCACTGGGTGCCCAGCTGCCTAGGCCCTGCCCCATGTACCACTCTGCCTCCAATATGACTGAAGGCTGCAAGGCTCATGCACAAAAGCAGCCTCAGGGAAGCATTTTCAAACTGAGGCTATTGGTACCTTGTAAATCACCAAGGGCTGGTCAAGTTCCTGTCCACTCCTTGGGTCCAGCTCCTGCCCAGCAAACCAGGTCCCAGCCTTAAGACAATAAATACTTCAGACTCAGCCAGTGCTGACTGAGTAGCCACTTCATGACGGGCACTCTGTGGGGCGCTTTCCCCTATGTTCTCCATCTGATTCTGACCACAACTGAGGATAGTATCCCCATTTTGAAGACAAGGCAACTAAGGCCGACAAAGCTTGAAACGTGCCCACAGTCACAGAACTACTAAGTGCAGACTCTAAACACTAGTGTTCCAAACCCATGGCCATCACTCCATGTAATATTTTATGGTGACTTGTGTTTCAAGGCCAAGTGCAAATCATACCTCTTCCATGGAATCTCTCCAACTCTCCACTCGAACTGCCCTGCTATAGCATTCTGTTTACATCTCCGCCATGGAAACTGTGAGCGTGGAAACCGCTGCTACCACGGCATGTGCTGCAACTTCCTACTGGGTTACAACTTCCTCGAGAGCAGAAGCCATATTTTTTCATCCTTATTCCTAAAGTAATGAGCTCAGTATGCTTATAAAATATATGTGATTTCATCCTTTTTACACACTCTCACATCGAATATTACATTTGACTCTCATACAGTTTTTGTGGTTTAGTCACTAAGTCCTGCCCAACTCTTTGTGACCATATGGACTGTAGCCTACCAGGCTCCTCTGTCCATGGGATTTTTCAGGCAAGAATATTGGAGTAGGTTGCTATTTCCTTTTCCAGAGGATCTTCTTAACATAGGGATCAAACCCAAGTCTCCTGCATTGGCAGGGGGATTCCTTACCACTAAGCCACCAGGGAAGTACTAGACACACAAGTCCTATTAGTCCCATTTATGGTTAAGAATGTCTATAGAGTCAGAGAAGCTGATTTGTCCAAGGCCATACAGCTGGACGGTCGGATGGGAACCAGGTTCCAAGTTGTGACACTCAACTCAGTGCCCACTGCATGTCCAGGTGGTCAATTTTGTCCTCAAGTTCCTGGGGCATACCCAGCCTGGGGTGGGATCTTAGAAATACGTCATCTCTTCCTTTTACTCTTCCCCTGGCTTCTCTTCTTGTGTCTCTTCGTCACTGTATTCTTCCTCCTCATCTCTGATTATCATCCCATTGTCCTTTCCCTGCCCAGGTATCCAAATCCTGAGCAAGAGGAGGAGATAAATCCCAATCCAGAGAGCAGCTCGGAGGAGACAGAATCCTGCGGCATGCCTGGGATGCAGGGTGAGAGGTTAGGCATCTTGTTACAATCCCCTCTCATCTGCCCCGCGGTAAGGGAGGGAGTCCACCCTGGGTTACAGGGGTGACTGAACCCATGACAACTGACCCTGGGCAGACGAGATAGTTTATCAATCACATACACTCACGGTCCTGGAAGGAAGGACACCGCATACCACAAAGGACCACACGGGAGTTGCCCTGGGAACTCAGGGGTAAGCAGGAAGGGTACCTTGTTTATGGAAAAGGAGGGTGGTTTTGTTATGAGACCTTATCTGTGGGAGCAGAGTGGGGAGGGCAACTTGCAGTTAGGCCATTTAAGACTCTACCAGTTTCACCTGATGTCAAGGTAACACACAATACTGGGCCTTAATTTGGGGGACTCACACCACACACTTTCACCAAGCTATCTTTATTTTTCCATACATTTTTAATCTGAATAATGTTAGACTTTCTTCTTATTGTTAGACTATTATTACAATAGTAGAACAGAGAGTTCCTGTATACCCTTCACTCGTCCTCTCCCAGTATTAACATCTTACATAACCTAGTGCGTTTATCAAAACCAAGAAATTAGTATTGACTCAACACTATTATCACACTTCAGTTTTACTGGGATTTGACCAGCTTTTCCATTTATGATCTCTTTCCAGCCCGGGACCCAGTCCAGGATATCACACCGTATTCAGTCATCACGCCTCCTTAGTCTCACCCGTCTGCGACAGCTTCTCAGTCTCTCATTGTTCTTTGCGACCGTGACACTTTTGAGGAGTACTGGTCAGATACTTCATAGAACATCCTCTATTGTGGGTCTCTCTGATGGGTTTTCATGCCTAGACTGGGATTTGGGGGTTTGGAAATAATACTGCAGAGGTGTGGTGCCTTCTCATCATGCATAGCATGGGTATTGCATGGGTATCATGCAATACCCATCGCTGGTGATGCTAACTCTCATCACTTGGTGTCTGCAAGATTTCTCCAGAGTTACTATTGTTTTATTTTACCTTTTTTTTTTTTTTTTTTTTGCTTAAATTTTTCTAGATCTATTCATTGGAGCTCTTTCAGGTTGGCTCTGCTGTCATTTTGACATACACTTTTTTCCCTCTTTCTGCAGTGATGGAAATATCCTGTATCTGCACTGTTCAGGGTGGTAGCCACTAGCCATAGCCGGCTTCTAAGGACTTGAAATGTGGCACAACTAACAAACTAAGCTTTTTATTTTATTTTAATTAATGTAAATAGACACAAGAGGCTAGTGGCTACCATTTTGGATCCCATAGTTTGAGATGACATTCGCCACTCCTCCCCTAACCCTTAAAGGACTAGTTCCCAGGTCTCTAACCTTCCTTCTCTTCATGATAAGAAATATGCCTCTCCTCAGTTCTCTCATAGTCCTTTATACTTATTTCTAATATCTCAGTATACAGGAACAATGTGGTTGTATTTCTAGCCCCTAATAGACTGTGAGCTTCTTGCAGAATGGGATTGTGACTTTCTCATCTCTGTAATTCAGATGACCATTATATCTACTACTGTGAGCAATAATCCTTTAGAAGAAATGGATTAGCCCTCATAGTCAACAAAAGAGTCCAAAATACAGTACTTGGGAGCAATCTCAAAAATGACAGAATGATCTTGGTTTGTTTCCAAGGCAAACCAGTCAATATTATAGTAGTCCAAGTCTCTACCCCAACCAGTAAAGCTGAAGAAGCTGAAGTTGAATGGTTCTATGAAGACCTACAAGACCCTCTAGTACTAACACCAAAAAAGATGTCCTTTTCCTCATAGGGGACTGGAATGCAAAAGTAGGAAGTAAATATCAAGAGATACCCAAAATAACAGGCAAGTTTGGGCTTGGAGTACAGAATGAAGCAGGGCAGACGCTAACAGAGTTTTGCCAAGAGGGTCATAGCAAACACCATCTTCCAATAACACAAGAGATGACTCTACACATGGACAGCACCAAATGGTCAATACTGAAATCAGATTGATTATATTCTTTGCAGCCAAAGATGGAGAAGCTCCATATAGTCAGCAAAAGCAAGACTGAGAGTTGACTGTGGCTCAGATCATGAACTTCTTACTGCAAAATTCAGACTTATACTGGGGAAAGTAGGGAAAACCACTAGGCAGCTCAGGTATGACCGAAATAAAATCCCTTATGATTATACAGTGAAAGTGAGAAATAGAGTCAAGGGATTCGATCTGATAGGCAGAGTGCCTCAACAACTATGGACAGAGGCTCATGACAGTTACAGGAGGCGGCGATCAAAACCATCCCCAATAAAGAGAAAGGCAAGATGGCGGTCTGAGGAGACCTCACAAGTAAATCGGAAAAGACGAAAAGGAACAGGCGAAGCAGAAAAGGAAAGATACACCCATCTGAAGGCAGAGTTCCGAAGAACAGCAAGGAGAGATGAGAAAGCCTTCCTGAGTGAACAGTGCAAAGAAATGGAAGAAAGCAATAGAATGGGAAAGACTAGAGATCCCTTCAAGAAAATCAAAGATGCCAGGGGAACATTTCATGCAAAGATGGGCTCGATGGAGGACAGAAATGGTGTGGACCTAACAGAAGCAGAGGATACTAAGAAGAGGCGGCACAAAGATGGGCACAATGAAGGACAGAAATGGTGTGGGCCAAACAGAAGCAGAGGACGTTAGGAAGAGGTGGCAGGAATACACAGGTTTTGTTGTTGCTGTTGTGAGTCGCTCAGTCGTGTCCGACTCTTTGCGACCCCGTGGGCTGTAGCCCACCAGGCTCCTCTGTCCATGGGATTCTCCAGGCAAGAAGAGTGGAGTGGATTGCCATTTCCTTTTCCAGAATATATAGAAGATCTATACAAAAAAGATATTAATGACTTGGATAACCATTATGGTGTGATCACACACCTAGAGCCAGACATCCTGGAGTGTGAAGTCAAGTGAGCCTTAGGAAGCATCACTACAAACAAAGCTAGTGGGGCTAATGGAATTCCAGCTGAGCTCTTTCAAATCCTCAAAGATGATGCTGTGAAAGTGCTGCACTCAATATGCCAGCAAATTCAGAAAACTCAGCAGTGGCCACAGGACCAGAAAAGGTCAGTTTTCATTCCAATCACAAAGAATGGCAATGCCAAAGAATGTTGAAACTACCACACAATTGCACTCATTTCACATGCTAGCAAGGTCATGCGCAAAATCCTCCAAGCTAAACTTCAACAATACATGAGCCAAGAACTTCCAGATGTACAAACTGCATTTAGAAAAGGCAGAGGAACCAGAGATCAAATTGCCAACATCTGTTAAAGCACAGAAAAAGCAAGAGAATTCCAGAAAAACATCTAGTTCTGCTTCACTGACTACACTAAAGCCTTTGACTGTGTGGATCACAACAAACTGTGGAAAATTTTTAAAGAGATAGGAATACCAGACCACCTTACCTGTCTTCTGAGAACCCTGTATGCAGGTCAAGAAGCAACAGTTAGAACCAGACATGGAAAACAGACTGGCTCAAAACTGGGAACAAAGTGCATCAAGGCTGTATATTGTAACCCTGTTTATTTAACTTCTATGTAGAGTACATCATGTGAAATTTGGGCTGGATGAATCACAAGCTGGAATCAAGATGGTGGGGAGAAATATCAATAACCTCAGAAATGCAGAAGACAACACCCTTATGGCAGAATAAGAAGAGGAGCTGAAGAGCCTCATGATGAAAGTGAAAGAGGAGAGCCAAAAAGCTGGCTTAAAACTCAACATGCAAAAGACTAAGATCATGGCACCCGATCCCATCACTTCATAGCAGATAGATGGGGAAATAATGGAAACAGTGACAGACTTTATTTGGGGGGGCTCCAAAATCACTGCTGAGGGTGAGGACAGCCATGAAATTAAAAGATGCTTGCTCCTTGGAAGAAAAACTATGACAAACCTAGACAGTGTATTAAAAGCAGAGACATTACTCTGCTTAAAAAGGTCTGTATAGTCAAAGCTATGGTGTTTCTAGTAATCATGTGTGGATGTGAAAGCTGGGCCATAAAAATGGCTGAGTGCTGAAGAATTGATGCTTTCTAACTGTGGTGTTGGAGAAGACTCGAGCATACCTTGGACTGCAAGGAGATCAAACCAGTCAATCCTAAAGGAAATGAACCCTGAATATTCATTTTAAAGAGTGAAACTCCAATACTTGGGCCACCTGATGTGAAGAGCCAAATCATTGGAAAAGGCCCTGATTCTGGGAAAGATAGAAGGCAGGAGGAGAGGGGGGTGACAGAGGACAAGATAGCTGGATGGCATCACTGACTCAATGGACATGAGTTTGAGCAAGCTCCGGGAGATGGTGAAGGACAGGGAAGCCTAGCGTGCTGCAATCCACTGGGTCATAAGAGTCAGACACAACTGAAAAACTGAACAACTGAACAACAGCATCTCTGTAGTTCCTGCACCTGGGAAAATGTCTGGCACATAGTAGGTGTTTAATATTTGTTGAAGGAATGGATGAATGAGTACAAATTTAGGACTTGTGCCCAATTTTTCTTATTTCTACTAGTAGGGAGAAGCACAGGAAAGGTCAGATATGGGAGACTGTTATCCATCTGATCTTGTCATTACTCTCTTCTTCCTCTGATGGCAAAGAGAGGGAGGGAAAAAGAGCAAGCAAGATTAGGACAAGGGTCAGAGACCACTGCACCATTTGTTTAGGAAGGCTTGAAGGTATTACTTCAACAAAACTTCACGGACTTTAAAATCAGAGCAAGCCCACAATAGAGAATTTCTAATTGTGAAGCCAAAAGAGGGGGGAGTTTTTTAAATGCAAGAACACAGCAAAATTGTATCTTGTTAATAAGGTACTGCATTTTTACCTAGGCATTCACATCTATGAAAACTACTCTTTATGATTGTCTGTTTTATATTTTTGTATCAGAAGAAGTTATAATTATTGTTTGGTTGTCTGTTTTTTAAATAAACAACACCTTTGGGTAAGTTCAGTCATTTAAATTGCATCACTGAAGTAGCTAACACCCCACTCATGGTTTAGAAAGCCCACTGAGGAGCTTAACAATTTTCTTTAAAGATACTGTAGGCCTAAACCTCTTAGAGAATAATATTTTGCTTAAAAGGTTTATTGCTTTCTTCCAAAGTGTTTGGAGTATTCCTATGTGTAAAGAATTGTACTAAGGGTCATGGACAGTACAATATGGTCCCCATTCATGAGAAGTTAATAATGTAGGCAAGAATTACAAGAAAAGAGGAATGTGACTGGGCTTAAGCACTTTGATGTAACTGTTAGTTTAGTAAATACTCATTTTTTGATAGGTCAGACATTCACTGATAAAGACCCACTGCCTTCAGACCAGATTCCCAAACTAAGCCTTGGAAGGGATAAGATTGAGAATATGGAGTGTTGGGGGAGATTACTTGGGGAACGAGCAATAAAATGGAGAAAGAGCGCAGGAAAGAGAAAAGAGAGGAGAGTTTTGGCCCAAGATGCCTCTGGCTGTGGTTATTTCTTGCACTCCAAACAGCTGGCCGGGTGTCCGGAGTATGGAATGACTCATAATGCAGAAGGAGTGCCGAGGAAGAAAATACAGAGGAGAAGAGCCCCCTGCAGTCCCGGGGGTGTGGCTCGAGCACTGTCTCACGGACTCACACAGGCCAGCTGGCAGCATGGCCTTTTGTGCTAAACAGGCCCACACTTCGTGCGGTAGTTTTAGGACTCCCCCCACACCAAATCCCCAGGGACTCACTCAAGAACCCAGGGACTTTGGTGTCCTTGCTTATGAACCTGAGCAACCACAGATGAAGAATCTCTGCAAAGGAGAAATATTCACTTTTCAGAACAGAGGTGCCAGCTTGAGTTTTCCTCCCAAGAGGAAGAGAGGGAGGCTGGAGAGGAGGGACGATTGATCTTGAGCATAAAACCTCATCGCAGACCTAGACTGCAAAGACCTGCATGGCCCCGTGATGCGCACTCCTTGTGCAGGCTCAGTGAGTTTCTGGGAGTTGTGGACTGAATTCTGTCTAGGTTGAAGTCCTAACCTCAGTACCCGAGAAAGTGACTGTGGAGACGGGGTCTTTAAGGAAATGACTTAGTTAATGCAATCTGACCACGTCCTTACAAGAGGAGGAGATTAGGACACACCAGGGTACATGCGCATAGGGAGATGGCCAGGAGAAGCAGCAGCAAGAGGGTAGCCATGGGCAAGTCAAGTGGAGAGGCCTCAGACCTACCCTGCCAGCACTGTGATCTTGGACTTTGAGCCTCTAGGACTATGAGGAAATTAATTTCTGCTGTTTGGGCCACTCAGTCTGTGATGTTTTGTCATGGCAGCCCCAACAAACTAATACAGAGAGGAAAGACACTCATCACGGGGTCCAAATGAGATGACCTAGTAGCTCAGTTGGTAGAGAATCCATCTGCAATGCAGGAGATCCTGGTTCGATTCCTGGGTTGGGGAAATCCCCTGGAGAAGGGACAGGCTACTCACTTCAGTATTCTTGGGCTTCCCTGGTGGCTCAGACAGTAAAGAGTCCACCTGCAATGCGGGAGACCTGGGTTCGATCCCTGGATTAGGAAGATTCCCTGGAGGAGGGCATGGCAACCCACTCTAGTATTCTTGCCTGGAGAAGCCCCATGGACAAGAAGCCTGGCGGGCTACAGTCCATTGGGCTACAAAGAGTCAGACGTGACTGAGAGACTAAGCACAGCATAGGAGGTTCGCAGCTGCAGCACTGCCCTGCGTCCCTACTGCTTTGTTGCTATCAGTTCTGACCACAGACGCCATTTCAAGAAACAGACCTCTCACTTTTTCCCACATATAAGATGCTTTCTCACCTATTACCTCACTTCATTATTTCTTCAATAATTTTATTTATTTATTGTTGACCATGGTAGGTCTTTGTTGCCGCACAGGCTTTTCTCTAGTTGTGGCGACGGGGCTACTCTCTAGTTATGGCAGGCAAATGCTCTCTTGTTGCAGAGCGTGAGCTGTACGGCATGCAGAGTTTAGTAGTTGCGGCACGTGGGCTCAACAGTGGCAGCGTATGGACTTTGTTGCTCTACAACATGTGGGATCTTCCCAGATCAGGGATCAAACCCATGTCTTCATTGGCAAGTGGATTCTTTACCACTGAGCCACCTGGCAAACCTGAGCCTCAGAAGAAGTTCATTGTTTTCCCCAAGGTCACCCAGTTGGGACATTCTGGGCCCAGGTGAGAAGCCCAGGTCCAAGGTTTCTGAGGTCAGGTCCAGAGTTCCCTCTGTCCTACACACAAGGGGTTCCCTTTGAGCTTTTAAAGACCAGGCATGTTAGGGATTGCACCCCATTCTCTCTTTCAAAAGGAAGCCTGGTCCTCCCAGAAAAACAGGCACTCCTAACCCTTCACTGGGGTTTCTGTATAAGTCCTATGACTTCGAGAAGAAAAATATTTATTAAGTCTTAATTCTATTTTTACTGGACTTTCCAAGCTGAATCCTTCCCTGACCACTGTACGTTATGTAGTAGCTCATTAAGAGCCTTATGCAACACCAAAGATATTACTAAGGAATCATCCAAGGAAGAAGGGTTGCTTTCTGGATAATACGCTACTTACCCACCCCTTGTCCCAGCTCAGTTTACTGAGCACAACTCTGGCTGAAGCTCCTTGTTGATATCTATTTTTAATGGGATATATTTATAATTGGATACATGTATCACCTCTTCCTCATGGGCACTTGCTTTCTTTCTGGAATCACAGAGGCATCTTAATAGATTGGCCGTGACAGCAAAGAATTGACTAGAAACAGGTTGGGCCTGGTTGTCTATGGAGCCTGAGAATCCTGACTGTTCCTATGCCAGGTCCTTGAAATACTTTATGAAGACATCTGCTCTGCTTCTTACTTTTACAAGAGAGACAGATCCTTCCACAGAGAGACAGGGCATCCAGGTGATTAAAAGGTTTACTGACTGCTAAGAGAAACCTTCAGTGGAAATCCCTATGATTTAATACTGTTTGACAAATATTTATTGTGTATCTATTACACACTAAGCACAGATTCATTGCTTGAGACATGGTGTTTTTCAGCAAAATTATTGAACACAATTGTCCAGAGCTGGAATAAATTTTAGAGATTGTGTGGTCTGATCCCCTCACTTTAGAAATGAGGAACAGTTTGTCTAGTCAGGGAAAATGACTCGTCCAAGGTCAAACCATGGGTTCTTGGCAGGCAGGGGACTAGGGTTTCCCTGATTCCTAGTTCAGTGGCTCCAACATCCTGGGGAGAGTCAGACGCTTAGGAGAGTCTTGTGTCCAAGTGGGTTTTTTGTGAAAACCGTGTGCACGTCTGGAAAGGATCCATTAAAAATAACCAAAATGGACAAGGAATGGAAAACAGGCTTTTAAATTAAGTAGCAAAGATTCCAGCAGGACATGAGGAAGGACTTTTTTGCTGCCAGTGTGATAAAATATAAAAATGAGCAAATCAAAGGAAAGGAAAGCACACTCAGAAATTCTCAAGAGGACAGGAAACAAGCATCTGGCTTTGATCACTGGAAGGTTATCTGCCCCAAAACAGGGAGCTGCAGCAAATGATATCTCTGTCTCACCCTCCTCAACCAGAATTTGGTTGTGATTCCAGTGCCTTCTGTAAGCCTCTGGCCAAACAAACTGCTATTACTGAGTCCTGCATCAATGATCCTACAATTTGTTTGAAATTTCCTCTCAAATGCACTTCTTTGCCTTCTGGTTGTGTGTGTGTGTGTTTAGGGCCTTCTTTTTAAACACCTTTGTAAGTGGCCAGAGAAAAATCTGGAACATCGAATCTCAGAATTTAGGGATTTTTTTTTTTTTTGGCCAGAGGTGACATGCTGAGGGATCAGAATCTTGGCAGTAACCACAGGTCCGGGCAAGCAAAAGGTCAAGTGCAAGACAAAGTTAGTTGACAGACACCACAGATCTTGACAGGCAGGGTCCCAGAGATCAAAGCAGTGTTATCAAGCAGGACCAAACTCTGACCTCAGTGCAAAAAGGCCTTTGCTTTTTAACCTTTTTACATAATCTAAATATAGGTCACCTGAAGTTCAGGATGCATATCAGAAGCAGAACAAAGTCAGAAGCTTGACACCAGGAGGGTCAGAGATGCTAGGATGACCTTGAAAGGGGTGGTCACTGTTCATCTCCTATTGCCTGTGGGGCCACTGTAACACCCCAGAGTCACCCTGGGTACACTCAGAAAGAAAGCTTGCATTGTTTAGGGGGTATCCACCCACAGTTATGAGATACCCATGTGTATATAGGAAATGACACAATAGCAAACCCCCAGGTTGTAAAGGGGTCTGTCCCTACTCCTCCCCAATGTCTTTCAAATATCTCCTCAAAAAGCAACTCTGCAATGGCCCTAAACAAATGTCCACAACCACCTCAGTCCCTCTGCCCTGCTCATCCCTCTGCCCTGCTCAGTCCCTCTCCCCTGATCCTCCCTCTGGGGCCCAGCTCAGCCAGTGTCCAGTTCCCAGTGAGATTGAATAAGAAGACAGTTACTACTGGGGTGTCTACTCCCCAGGATACTGTTTGTACCTTATTGAAACTATCTTTAGCCAACGAACCTGCCCCTTGCACCTGTAACTGTTGCTCTGCTCAGAATGAATTCCCATGGCTGCCAAATATAAGAACGACAGACCCTGACATCTCAGCTAAAGGTCACTTAGCAAAAGTCAGGACTAAAAGCATGTAAGTTATGACAGAGAAAGAGAGGAGCATATTAACCTCTTAGGCTTCCGAATGTGGAAAACACTTGCCTCCTCCTGGGCTTTCTGTTAGCTTTTGGTCTTGACAGATTTCAGCAAAAGCCCTGGATGTTAGCAAAGCGAGGTATATCTAAAAAATAAATCCCAGATGCTAAACCCATTTGTTGCCAGGATCCCTCAAAGGATGCAGGGGGACTCGCATGAAAACAGGCCCCTATTCCAAGGAGTCACGAAGTTTAATTCACCTCAGTGGACTCTAGGACTCATCCTGAAACCTTACAACTTGTTGACATCACTTAGCATTAAGCCAGAAGAGAGTAGATAGTTTAGACCTGATGAATTTTCCTTCCTTTACAGACTGTGAGCTGTCTTTGATTTTTGCTTATGTTTCACTAGGAAAACATTAGGAAAACAGCTATCAGCTCTCCTTCTTCCTCCCCGTTTAATCTCAGGAGAGAGCTCTTTCTATATGAAGAATGTGTGTGCAGGCATATACGGACGTGCACAAATGCAGAAAGAGCACACAGTCACACACACTCAGGCAAGAGCTTGGCCGGCAGTCAATTCCTTTTCTTTAAAATAACTGAACCACGTTCAAGGGATTCCAAAAGAATAACTCCACAACCTCCAGGTAAACAGTATCACTATTTAGTTACCTGTCTGAGCTCACTTGAATCTCCGTGACACCCTGGTCTCTGTGAAGGCAAGGATTCAGTCATTATTTGGGGACCCCTGCCACCTGTGCCTGCACATGATAGGCATACAATAAAAGGATATGTGCATGCATTAAGATCTCCTTATTCTGGAGACCATCCCGGCTGCTAGGAAAGGCCTCTTTCCTCTCCTGAGTTTCTTCAGTGGCATCTTTCTTCCGACAGTGCCCACCTCTACACCTAGGGAAGTAAAAACTGAAACTTCTACAGAGACACAGCTGTGGAGAACAAACATATGGACACCAAGGGAGGAAGAGGGAGTGAGATGAACTGAGAGATTGGGATTGACACGCACACACTGGGATTGATACATATATGTATAAAGTAGATAATTAATGAGAACCTGCTATGAAGCACAGGGAACTCTACTCAGGGCTCTAAGGTGACGAATGGGAAGGAAATCCAAGGAAGAGGGGATGTGTGCTGATTCACTAAATCTGCTGATTTAGTACAGCAGAAACTAACGCAACATTGTAAAGCAACTATACTCCAATAAAAATTAATTTAAAATAAAAGAAATTTCTAAAATAACATTAGGTGCTCTGCGGCTGTGCGTGCTGAGTCACTTCAGTTGTAATCTGACTCTTTTCAACCATCGCCCACCAGGCTCCTCTGTCCATGGGATCCTCCAGTCTAGATTTCTAGTGTGGGTTGCCATGCCCTCTTCCAGGGGATCGTCCCGACCCAGGGATCGAACCCACATCTCTTATGTCTCCTGCATTGGTAGGCGGGTTCTTTACCACTAGTGCCACCTGGGAAGCTCTGTGGCTAGTTCATGTCAAAGCCAAATTCTTATTTAGTATTGTTTTCCCACATGAAGTTGCTTCTCTTTTTTGTGGCTTTACCATAAAATGAAAAGCAGTATTCAAAATGTAAGTTTACAAAGTATCTTTATGAAATGGATTCAAGGTGCTTATCTAATCACAGATGCACTGACGCTCCTCTCTGTGACCCCCCGACAGGTGTGAATGGGTATTGTGTTTGGGGTCAGCTGACTCAAACATGAATCCTTTGCTGCTTCTTCATGGCTGATCTAGACCCTGCTGCAAGCAGTCTCTAATATCCTGGAACAGTACCTGGCACTTGATAGCCACTTAGTATTTGTTGACTTAACAAAATGAATAAATGTATATATGGATGAATGGATGATGTTTTGACATTTTCTGTGTTGTTTCTGGGTTGTTTCTAGACGCTCCAGCCCTGGTGAGCCTTGCAGGCTGAGTCCCGAGAGACTGAGGCAGTCACTGTTACACTGCCAGCTTTCCGATCACTCTCCATTCCACGGATCCAGTCTCAAAATGTCATGTGTGTCTCCTTACTCCCAGTAACAGTTTCTGTATTACTTAGAACTCTTGGCTACATGAGACAGGAATTCAACTAGAATTATCTCACGTGGAAGGGGTCTCTATGAGACTTGGTGTTTCCTTCTTGAAAAGTTTACTCCTTTGCCAGGGAGTCCTCTAGGTGAAGCTAGTCTGACCAGCCCCTGCAGGCCTGGGAGGATGGTGGCTCCCACTGCTAGCAGCCAGCCCAAGGAGTCTATGCCTTTCCTGGCTGCTTTCCCTAAACCGTGCCCATGGGCTTCCCAGGCGGCGCTAGTGGTCAAGAACCTGCCTGTCAATTCAGGAGACACGTAAGAGACAAGAGACACAGGTTTGATCCCTGGGTCGGGAAGATCCCCTAAAGGAGGGTATGGCAACCCACTCCAGTATTCTTGCCTGGAGAATCCCATGGACAGAGGAGCCTGGTGGGCTACAGCCCATAGGGTCGCAAAGAGTTGGACATGACTGAAGTGACTTAGCAGGCACACATGCACAAACCCTGCCCATATCATAAACATTCCCTTTATTAAATCCTACTCAGTTATCCAGTTGAATGTGCCATCTCTCTCCTACTGGGACCCAGACACATACGTCCACCATCAACTCCTTTCTGATTCAAAGAAAACAAACAAAAGTTCCTGGGGGGTTCAGTTCAGTTCAGTTATTCAGTCATGTCTGACTTTGCGATCCCATGAACCACAGCACGCCAGGCCTCCCTGTCCATCACCAGCTCCCGGAGTCCACCCAAACCCATGCCCATTGAGTCGGTGATGCCATCCAACCATCTCATCCTCTGTCATCCCCTTCTCCTCCTGCCCTCAATCTTTCCCAGCATCAGGGTCTTTTCAAAAGAGTCATCTCTTCACATCAGGTGGCCAAAGTATTGGAGTTTCAGCTTCAACATCAGTCCTTCCAATGAACACCCAGGATTGATCTCCTTTAGGATGGACTGGTTGGATCTCCTTGCAGTCCAAGGGACTCTCAAGAGTCTTCTCCAACACCACAGTTCAAAAGCATCAATTCTGAGCTCAGCTCTTTTTATAGTCCAACTCTCACATCCATACATGACCACTGGAAAAACCATAGCCTTGACTAGATGGACCTTGGTTGGCAAAGTAATATCTCTGCTTTTTAATATGCTATCTAGGTTGGTCATAACTTTCCTTCTAAGGAGCAAGCGTCTTTTAACTTCATGGCTGCAGTCACCATCTGCAGTGATTTTGGAGCCCAGAAAAATAAAGTCAGCCACTGTTTCCACTGTTTCGGGTGGGGGGTTATAATCACAATTTCCTTGCACAGAGTAACTGCTCAGTAAATATTTATTTGTTAAATCATAAATCATATTGTCAATAATAAAACTAACCTCCATCTCTTCCAATTATAGAAAAGTAGACACTTTCCCTTGGATTTCAAAAGCTTATGTTAAAGTATGCAAGATCGTAAGAAACAAGAACCTCATTTTATGTTGACACATCATCCATTTCTTACTAGAGCCATCGGTCTCAACTTTGTGTAACAAAAAACTATTATGCCTGGGATACGTTTATAGTATTCCCTGGGCCCCTTCCCCCAAACTCTGATTTAATTAGTCTGGAGTGGCCAGGAACTGGCAATTTTTTAAGGCTTCCCAGGAGATTCTAAAGGGCATCTCAGGTTGCAAACCACTATTCTTGGCAGCACCTACCTTTTCCTTCCCCGGGGTGATCAGTCTCTGCTTTAGCCACAATGAGGCTGCAAAGGTGAAAAAATAGTATAAGGACTTTTGGAGGAAAAGATAGCTATGGAAAGTAGTGCAAAATCACTTTCCCTCTTAAACATAAATTTGTTGAATAAGTAAAATGAGATGCGATTCCTATAGCACTAAGGCCAGATGAAAATTCAGAGCTCAGAGCCCTCTTTAATAACCAGGTGCAGTGGTTCTCAACCCAAGATGTACATGAGACTCAGCTGAGGAGCATTTGAAAATGTTCATGCTTTGGTCCCACCTCAGACTAATTATATCAGGGGTGGGGCCCAAACAACATTATATTTTTAAATCCCCACATGAGTCTGATGTAGCCAGGATTGAAGACCATTAGTCTAGATAAGGCAGTTTCTCTAAATGCCTTGAAATTTACATCAGAGGTTTTTCCATTTTTTTGACACAAGAAGAAATTCAAATGTTTTGTATAGAGACCAGAACACCTTGAAATCTTATCTATGAAATAAAATTAAATGGTATTGTTGGTAAGCCTGGTTATGAATTTTCATTTCAGTGTGGCAAATATGGTGGGCTGGACCAAAAATAGTATGTTTCCAGGGTTGGCTGCTGACATCCAATTCAGTTATTTAGTTGGTAACCAGATGTCTCGTAGAATAGTGATGGCACATGTGCTATTGGTGCCTTGGCCAGAAATGATAGCTCTTCTGGACACATGGTCCCCAAATGAAGTGAATTCTGTGGAAAATGTTTCCTTGGTAGATCTGTATCACCAGCTAGAGGTTCATGGAGAGTGTTTTCTATCAACAAAGGGAATCAAAGGAGTTGCAAGGTTTCTGGAGAAGAAACAGAATGCCAGAGTGCTGCGCCTGCAATGGAGGAGCAGTAAGGAGCCAATATTTGACTCACTGGCCCCCGATACAATGAACAGTCACATCTGTCAAGAGATCATCACAGAGGAGAGCATGAGTGTGTTGGTGATTGAATGTTGTTTGCCTTAAAGTGAAATCCATTTCTCAAAGTTACTTTAGAAACTTACATTTTGAAGTGTGCTTTTAATTTATCATGAAACCACAATAAAGAGAAGCAACTTAATGTGACATAAGAGGGTTAGATAAGAATCTGGTTATGACAATAACTAGCTACATGATTTCGGACACGACTGAAGTGACTTAGCAGCAGCAGCAGCAGCTACATGATTTGGGTAAGATATTCCATCTCCCTGGGCCTCGAGTTCATACGTAAAATTCATCTAGCGTGGTATTTCTCAACCTCAGCTGCACAGCAGAATGTTTAGGGAGGTGTTAAAACATACCCACGTTAGGATGGGTACCCCTAGACATTCTGATTTCATTGGTCTGAAATGGGACCCAGACACCAGTAGGTTTACAGTAGCCTCACGTGATTCCAATGTGGGATCATGTGAAGGACCACTGCAATGGATGATCCCAATGATCCCTTCCTAGTTTCAGCCTTCCCTTGGGCTTAAGAGGCCCCACTTCCAGGAGTGTCTGAGCTATTAGAAAAGGTAAGTAATCAATGACTAATATATCCCAAGTACGTGTATGCTAAGTTGTTTCCATTGTATCAGACTCTCTGCAACCCTATGGACTGTAGCCCACCAGGCTTCTCTGTCCATGGGATTCTCCAAGCAAGAATACTAGAGTGGGTTACCATGCCTCTTCCAGGGGATCTTCCTCACCCAGAGACTGAACCCATGTCTTTTACAATATATCCCACAAGAGTACTCAATACTAGCTACCTTGCCTCATTAAAAGGTCGCCATTCCTTTTTTAGAAAATGAATATAGCTTAGTGAACTCTGCTCAATGTTATGTGGCAGCCTGGATGGGAGGGAACTTTGGGGGAGAATGGAAATGTGTATATGTATATGGCTGAGTCCCTTTGCCGTCCACCTGAAACTATAACAGCGTTGTTAAGTGGCTATACTCCAATATGAGAAAAAGTTTTTATAAAAGTAGTTAGGACTGTCAAAAAAAAAAATCTACAACATCTTTCAAAACAGGCTCCTGGAATACTGTGTCCCTGCCGTTGTTTATGGGCCTGAGAAGACATTCAGTGGCCCTTTCCATATTCCAGGCTTAGTGCATAAAGAAATGACGGTGAATAAGCGGTGTTTTCAGTGTGTGGCTGAAAGATTTTTTGATCCCACTTCCTCCCAATGTCCTTTAGGCATCTGGGCTGGGCTGTGGGCCCACGTACATTTTCACAGTTGGCCTTAAAAAGCAGATTCCTATTTCAGTTTGGATTTGCTGCCAGGTGGCCCCACCCAAGTCCAATTTCCCATGGGCTGGCTGAACCCCCAGCATGAAAGATCACGATAAAATTTCAGAGCTGGGGCTCCTCCAGCCACATGAAGTCAGAAGAACTGAGTCCATCTCAGCCTCCCAGGGTCACTGGACTCCCACGGCCAGAGCCAACCTGGAAGCCTGCAATGGATGGCTCTGGCATCTCATTTCAACACTCTCCAGCCCCTGGTTCCAACTGTGGAGAAAATACCAAAGAGAGAAAAAGAAATGAAGGAAGCATTAATTCAAGGCCAGTTTCAAAAAGCAAGTAGTTAAATAAAGCTCTGAAATAAACCAAATTTCTGGACACTGATAAACTACAAAATTAAAACCAGGATCAATGTAGCTCTGTCTAGACTACTCTGGGCAGTAAAGGTCCAAGTTTGCAGACTGAACTGCCCAGTTAATTGCTCTAACCTGCACCTCCTTTTGGCTTATAGAGACATAGCTTCTCAATATTAAACCTATAAACAATTGCTTTCCCACCTGAAGGCTGAAATGGCAATGGAAAACCACATCTGGCAAAGAGTTTGATCTTTGGCTCAAGGGATTAGATTGAGTCTAGTGGAGTAAATTTTATAGCCTAGAGAATTATGTATTTTCAAATCGCTCCAGCTTTGTAAAGCTTCAGTCTCCACCAAGATTCTCTGTGTGTGAAAGAGTGAGAAAGGCCACCTGGTTCTTTACATGGGATTCACCTGGAGTTTTTACCTGCCCACATAATTCCCATTTTCAAGATTAAAAGTCAACTTAATAAGAACATAGAGGGGAGCCAAAGATGGTTTCCAAGAGGAGTCAGTCTCTTACAGGCTTAGTTGTGATCATAAGGGTGGAGCGCCCCCCACCATCGAATCAGTGTCCTTCTAAGAAGAGGAAGAGATATCAGAGATAAAAGGAAGAGGCAGACACCTGCAATCCAGGAAGAGAGCTCTCACCAAGAAATGAATACTTGCACCTTGATCTTGGACTTCCAAGCCTATGGTATTTTATTACAGCAGCTCATGAAGACTAATCCAAAAGGCATGGTGGTCTTGGAGAAATGGTGGTGAGCGCTGGATGACTGAAGCAGAGGTCACCCAGGAAGTGTGAGGAGAAAGGGCTGGAGAGTAGCTGGGGGCCAGGCTGTAAAGACCTAAAAGAGCAAGCCAAGGATTTGGAGCTGCTCGTACAGACCTCCAGAACCAACAGACTTGGGTGGGAGATAATGTGAATTTATTTCATGAAGATACATCTGGTGCCAATGGAGGAAGAAACGGACTGAAGTTTAAAGACATGAAGAGGAAGGGCCTAAGGAGTGGAGCAGGGAAAAGCCATTCACAATTTAATGGGGAGACAGCTGGAACTCACAGTCATTATCTTCCCCTCTTAAAGGGGAACTTAAGCCATTTAAAATAGGTTTCTGACTTTCTAAGGTCTACCTCTTAGTCTCTAACTCCTTGCTATTTTCAGCAGGGTAGAGGCACAAAGTAAATAGGATGGGTTCAAGAGCCAGGAACACATTTTCCCAGTACTGAAGCCTGCATGGATCCCATAATCTCTAACGCATGCAACCCACATCTTGTGATTCCTGCAAATGGTTCCCAACTTGGAATAAGACCTTGGTGAGGATGAATGAGGAGAAATTCACATGGGTGAGGGCTGTCACTTCATCACACGTCTTACTGTTGGCACCCATCATTAGTACTTCTTAAAATTTTGTTGTTGTTCAGTTGTTCTGTTGAGTCCAACTCTTTGTGTTTCCATGGACTGCACCATGCCAGGCATGCTTGTCCTTCACAATGGTCGATGCCATCCAACCATTTCTTCCTCAGTTATCCCCTTCTCCTTCTGCCTTCTATTCTTCCCAGCATCAGGGACTTTTCCACTGAGTTGGTTCTTCACATCAGGTGGCCAAAGTATTGGAGCTTCAACTTCAGTATCAGTCCTTCCAATGAACACTGAGTTGACTTTCCTTAGAATTGACTGGTTTGATCTCCTTGCAGTCCAAGGGACTCTCAAGAGTCTTCTCCAACACCACAGTTAGAAAGCATCAATTCTTCAGCACTCAGCCTCTTTTGTGGTCCAACCCACATCCAATGAAGACTACTGGAAAAGCCATAGCTTTGACTACAGGCGGGTCTTCCCTTATGGCTCAGCTGGTAAAGAATCTGCCTGAAATGTGGGAGACCTGGGTTGGGAAGATCCCCTGGAGAAGGGAAAGTCTACCCACTCCAGTATTCTGGCCTAGAAAATTCCATGGACTGTATAGTCCATGGGGTCGCAAAGAGTCAGACCCGACTGAGGGACTTTCACTTTCACTTTGACTATATCGACCTTTATTGGCAAAGTGATGTCTCCACTTTTTAATACACTGTCTAGGTTTGTCATAGATTTTCTTTCAAGGGGCAAGTGTCTTCTGATTTTTATGGCTGTGGGCACCCTCACCAGTGATTTTGGAGCCCTAGATAATAAAATCTTTCATTGTTTCCCCATTTATATGCCATGAAGTGATGGGATTGGATGGCATGATCTTAGTGTTTTGAATGTTGAGCTTCAAGCCAGCCTTTTCACTCTGCTCTTTCACTTTTCATCAAGAGGCTCTTCAGTTCCTCTTCTCTTCCTGCCATAAGGGTGGTGTCATCTGCATATCTGACGTTATTGCTGTTTCTCCCAGCAAACTTGACTCCAGCTTGTTCTTCATGCAGCCTGGCGTTCCTCACGATGCGCTCTGCAGAGAAGTTAAATAAACATGGTGCCGATAAACAGCTCTGACACACTCTTTTCCCAGTGTTGAACCAGTCTGTTGTTCATGTCCGGTTCTGTTGCTTCTCGATCTGCACACAGGTTTCTCAGAAGACAGGTAAGATGGTCTGGTATTCCCATCTCTTGAAGAATTTTCCAGTTTGTTGTGATCCACACAGTCAAAGGCTTTGGCATAGCCAATGAAGCAGAAGTAGTTGTTTTTCTGCAATTTTCTTGCTTTTTCTATGATCCAACGGATGTTGGCAATTTGATCTCTGGTTCCTTTGCCTTTTCTAAATTCAGCTTGTACATCTGGAAGTTCTTGATTCATGTACTATTGAAGCTTAGCTTGGAGGATTTTGAACATGGTCTTTCTAGCACGTGAAATGAATGCAATTGTGTGGTAGTTTGAAAATTCTTTGGGATTGCCCTTCTTTGTGATTGGAATGAAAACTGACTTTTCCAGTCCTGTGGCCACTGCTGAGTTTTCCCAATTTGCTGGCATATTGAGTGCAGCACTTTAACAACATCATCTTTTAGGATTTTAAATAGCTCAGCTGGAATTCCATCACCTCCACTATCTTTGTTCATAATGATGATTCCTAAGGCCCATTTGACTTCACACTCCAGGATGTTTGGCTCTAGGTGAGTGATCATATCATCATGGTTATCCAGGTCATTAATATATTTTTTGTATAGGTCTTCTATGTATTCTTACCATCTCTTCTTAATATCTTCTGCTTCTGTTAGGTCTATACCATTTCTGTCATTTCTTGTGCCTATCTTTGCATGAAATATTCCCTTGGTATCTCTAATTTTCTTGAAGAGATCTCTAGTCTTTCCCATTCTGTTGTTTTCCTCTATTTCTCTGCATTCAACATCCACATTAAAACTGCCTCTTCCATAGTCTTCCCAAAACATCTTTTTTTTTTTTATTTTACTGGAGTGTGGTTGATTTACAATGTTGTGTTGGCTTCAGGTGTACATTAAGGTAAATCTGCTATATGTATACATATTGGAATTGACATATACACACTACTATATATAAAATAGATAACTAATAAGGGTCTATTGTATAGAACAGGGAACTCTACTCAATACTCCCTAATGGCCTATATGTGAAAATAATCTAACAAAGAGTGGCTATATGTATATGTATTAGTACTTTTTTATAGTTGGTATTTAACACATATGTGTGTGATAGATTAAAGGAGTGAATGAATAAAAGCAAAATAGCAACACATAGAACCAAGTTTATAACTCTGGCCAGAAAAAAAAAAAAAATGGTGGAGAGTAACAGCCCCTTCTCCACAAACCAGGAGTTAGTGCAATGGCTGTGCTCAGATCTGGTCAGCTGCCACCAGAGCCTCCTGGCCTCTAAGTCCTTCTGGAGAGGAGAAGGCTTGGGGGATGAGAACAGGATTTCGGTTTGATCCTCTTTACAGGGCCTAAGCTGAAGACAGCTGCAATGTTTAAGAACAAAGCCAGAAATCAGAATACATCCTTCTCTCCGGTAAGAAAGGACCTTCATGTGTCCCGGAAATGCCCAGGATGTGCACACTTTGATGAATAAGAAGAGAAGGTGGCATGTGAGGGCTTCCCTGTCATATTCCCAACCTTACATTCAGGTCTGTCACCTTGAATTATGCATTTTGTTTTCACTTCTGATATATACTTGGGGAATCATGTTTGGAAGCTGATCTGCAGAAAAGGAACTCAATTTGAAACAAAGACCAGCATGGCCAACTGGTCACCCTACGAAAAAGTCCCCCATCCTGGAGAGCCCCTCAGCCCCAGGCCAAGCAGGACTGTGGGTTTCCCTAAAGAGACATAATAAAATGCTACAAAAGACTGAGAGTCAACATTTATGAATTTCGTAGGGGATAGATAAGAGTTTTACTGGGTGAAAGTGAGGTGATGATTTTTTCCTCTATGTAATGTTAGGGTGCCATACATGAGGCAACATACAATGCACGTTTCCTTTAATAAAGCCCAACATGTTGACCTATGAAAGACAAAAGGCAGGAAACTAATAAAAATAATAATAGTAACAACTAACATATTGGGCTTTATCATAGGCTGGACACTGTTCTGAAAGCTGTGTGTGTGTGTGTATGTGTGTGGGCGTGCGCGCTCACTAAAAGCTTTATGTAAATTAAATCACTCAATCCTCCCAACACCCTTATTGCAATCATCCACATTTTACAAATGAAACAATGGAGACACAGGTCATATACAAAATAAATGGAACTGGGATGTGAACCCAAGCAGCCTGGGTTCACAGTCTATGCTTTGAAGTATTTCTTACGTATGATTCCTCATATCTACTGAGCTCCTCCTAGCGCTGGTCGTTGCCCTAAGTATGCTTTCCATGAAGTATCCCATTTAACCCTAACAGTTGTCTGTCTGGGTTTAGATAGGCTATTCACTTATTCATTTTTTCAACTAACATTTGTTGAGCTTATGCTTGTTTGAGAATTATAGTGCTTTACAGGTGAGAATTTAGACCACAGCAGCAGCATTGAATGTGGGAAATGGAAATGAAAAGCAGGATTCAAGAAAACATTTTTCAGTAAAGATACAAGAACCTGTGACTGATTGGATATGGTGCACGTGGGAAAAGAAACAGTCAAGGATGACTCTGAGGTGTTCTACCCAAGGAATAAGATGGATGGTAATCCGAAAGTCAAAAGCAAGACTACAGGATCTACTTTGAGGGGGAAGGTAATGAGTTCTTTCAGACTGTGTCAAGTTTCAGCTCCCAGGGAGCATACCAGGAGATATGGCCAGAGAGTCCTGGAAACTTGTCTGGAGCTTAGTAGCAATGGTTGGGAGCTCATGGCCTAGACTTGGTGCTTAAGATCACAGGTGTAAATAAGATTATCCAGAAAAGAGAACAAAACAAGTGATAGACTCCTAGGAAAAGTCAACATTTCAGGGGAAAGCAGAGGCGAGCCTGCCAAGGAGGCTGTGAAGACTCGAGAAGTGGGAAGAGAACCAGGAAACCAGTGGTTGCCTGGAAACCAAAGGAGGGACAGGCAGTGACCAGCAGAACCAGCACTGCAGAGAGAACAAACAGGAAGGGGGCTAGAGCAGATTATTAGGGCCCGTTTGGTGCCGAGAGCATAGGTCAGAATGTGATCAGACAAGGGACCTGGATCCAAGTCAGGACTGGAATGAAATCGGCCTCAAAGCTTAAGCTAACTCCTCTGCCCCCGAGGAGTTAAGAGACTCCAGCTGCTGAATCGGAAAATGAAAAAAGCAGGGTGATGGGCCAGGCACACAGGTCACTGCTATCTACACACTCACTTCCAGGTACTCTTTCAGGGAAGAAGCCTAGCTCTGAAGAGCCACAAACTCAAAGCACAAAGCAAAAGCAAACAAGTGTTTTTAATCCTTTCCATAGCATAAAAAAAGAAAGAGTGAGAAATAGAAAGTAACTGCGTGAATGAAATTCCCTGTGCAGATTTACAACTGCCTGACCTCTGACCACAGTCTGGAGAATGACTGAATCTTACAAAACATAAGCAAAATAGGAGTGAAGAGAGGGATAAGCTTTCCAAGGGTTTCATTTCATTTTCAAACCCAGATAGCTCGCAACTGACCTTGAAACTGTGGAAGATATTTTTCCCGTCAAGATGAGAGAGAAAGACAAAGTTGTAAAAGAGTTCTGAATGGGAACCATCACATTCACGGGAAGCAGCTCTGTTTTTAATACACCCTGGGGAGAAAACAGGGAAAATTATGAGCTGAGTTAAGGAAAGATAAGTGAATGCAAATCTTACCCTCATTCAACTCTAGGCAAGCAATTCAACTCAGAAAGGAAACATGTTATCTGAAGTCAGATGTTTGACCCTTTTATGGGAGTTGCCCATTATTTATCTCTACACCCTTGAACTGGTATTGCCTGGGTATTTCTTAGACTCTGAAACCAGGCTCCGTATCTAAGTCTGTGTGATCATCCAAGCATAACAAGGTCTCTCCCCTCTAGTCCACCACACTTCATTTTTCATGTAGCAAAAGGATCAAGCAGAACATTCCAGAGGGGAGAGACACTGCCTGGGCCTCCCCCACTCTGTTTCTTTCAGGCTGATAAGCCCCTATCATAAATTTTGCCATGACTCGAGGTTTCAACCTGTTGCCATCAATATGCTTTTCTCTTGGCAAGACACCAGCTCAATCCCCTGAGATCCATCCATTATTTGCAGGGTCCTAGCAGCTTGCAAGGGGCAGGGGAAGGAATAAGAAAAGCCCCGCCGGCTCAGGGCAAGTCACCCTCGCTTGCTGACTGCAGTCCTCAGGCTAACATCTCCTGGCTGTGATCCTGTCTGGGTTTCAGCAGCAGGCCTGCCCTAGAGTGATGCAGTATTTTCCAGTCCTTCACTTTGCCCTCCCCCACCTTCGCGTCCCAACTGTTGTCAAAGCAACAGGCTAATTTACTGGGAAGTTCAATGAGAAGAGATGGTGAGGTGGGAGGGATGGGCTGGGAGAAAAATGCACTGAGTTAAGAAAAGCACTTATCCTCACAGAAGGAACACATGGAGGATGCTCAGCTGTCTCCCCCAAGGTACATGCTCTCACTTGGGCTGTTGGACAAAGCACAGAGCTTTAAAATTCATTCTCTTTGGCCTCTAAAATTTCTCAGGCTTGGCACATGAGAAAAAGTGAGGGGTGTTAGAATTTCAGGTTTGTCTCCACAATACTGGTCTGCACATTGCGGACTACTCTCCACATTCATCCAAAAATACAAACTGGCTCCAAAGACCTTGACCCTGCCTGGTATGGCTGTGTCCTCTCCTTCTATCCTCCCAACAAGGAACAAGAAAGAAAGCTGCCTGATCCCTGAGGCTGCTAAGACAGAGCAGGAACCTCGGTGCTCCTAAGCTTAATCCCAGCTTGTTCCAATTCCAACCATTTTCCCCAAACAAATCACTTTTTTTCTGGTCATGTCAGCAACTGCTTTTGCATGATGGAGTGGGTTAGCCATACCAATGAGCCAGCTTGGCTGTTGGGGCTGCCAGAAGAAAAAATCCCAGTTGATCTGATGTTTTTCATCTTATTGACAACAGTTTAATTCAGTCAAGCTGCATTTCATTTTGGGCAAGTTTCTGACTTTGGAAGAAGGGGAATCTCAGTTGCCCACCTCAACTGGAAACTGAGTCCTGAGGTAGTGTTGATGAGTGTGTCTGCAGTAACTTTTGGGGAAAGAATCCATTTCAATGTTGTAACAGTCACCCCCAAATTTTGGAGGGGGTTAAGTACTTCCCTGGTGGCTCAGATGGCAAAGAATCTGCCTGTAATGCAGGAGACCCAGGTTTGAGCCCTGGGTCAGGAAGATCCCCTGGAGAATGGAATAGTAACCCAGCTCCAGTATTCTTGTCTGGAGAAGTCCATGGACTGAGGAGCTTGGCATGCTCAAGTCCATGGGCTGTAAAGAGTCAGACACAACTGAGCGACTAACAGCATCAAATAGTCATTTGGTTCTATCTGGGCTCTTCCCCACCATGCATAATTTTAGAGAATCCCGTAAAGCTAAAATTTGTTTTTAAACATTTAAAGTTAATTTGAGATTATTTTGAGATTTCTGTGTGAGCTTCACAGTATTTCTGTGTTCCCCTAGACACGTGTGGTGTCTCCCGAAAACTAACTGAAGAATCAAATCCCTGCCACCTGGGTCAGGGATGGATCTTACCAATGTTAAGGAGGAGAGCTAAGTCATCCATAACCCAGGGTTATCTCTAGGGCGATAAGTGTGATACGTGTAGATGGGGCCTTGAACATATCTTCTGTTCTACCCTATCGCAGCAACTTTGGCCTATAGCTGCTCTTCAGGGACGCCCGCACTAGAAAGGGTTTTTATGGAAAAAGAGGCAGCAGAGAGAAATCCCCCTATTTTTCCATGACAACATGTCTCCTGACAATACGCTAACATTTATTGAGCTTTTATTATGTGCCAGGTACTACTCTAAGTATCAACACTAATTTAAACATTAAAACAACTTTAAAAAGGTAATCCTATAATTGTGTCCATTTTACAGATGGGGAAACTAAAGCATAGAGAGATCAAGCAACTGGCCCAGAGCTACACAGCTATAGTAAGCGATGGTGTCAGGATTCTAGCAAAGGAAGTCTGACTCCAGAGTTCATGCTCTTGACCTCCACAAACCTCTTCATACCTGAACATGAAGAATCATCAAGAGGTCCTGTGGAAACACAGACTGCTGGGCCACACTCCCAGAGTTTCTGATTAAGTAGTTCTGCGTGGAGCCAGAGGACTTACGTTTCTAGCACATTCCCATATGAAAGTGATGGTATCAGACCACCCATTGAGAATCATGGGTCTATGCTATTCAGCCTCTAGAGAAAACTCTTGATAGAACCTTCTCTTCTTCCCCACATACTCCTCCAATCTGAAAAAAGCTCAATAAAAGCATTAGTTATACTGAGCAATCTCATGAGATCAAGCAACCAGTCATGTTTCGGGGAGCCACGACAACTCCTCAGCACTGACAGGCCTCCAGGAGCAGAATCATAGTTTTTTCACTGGAGTTTTTCTGGGCCATTGACTGGAAATGTAGCCTGTGGGAAATGACCAACCAGGCCTAGATCCTCTTCTTCTCTATTTATACTTGCTGTTTTATTAATAACACATTTTTTCCAAGCAAATGAGTATCATTAAATGAAAACTAAATTGCATCCATTTGTTAAAACTTCCTTTGTAGATGTTGGTAAAGTTATATCTCCCCAAGTTAATTAATAGGTGCATTCTGTTCACTTCAAGGTCACTTCAGGAATAAGTACAACATAGAATACACTCATGTAAGTGAGGAAAATCAAAACAAAGATGAAATAAAAACTGAGCAATTCTGTAAGAAACAGAATTTTACTTATACTTTAATCTACTCTGTAAGATAAAAGAACCCTTTCCTTTTTAGGGTAAAGATCATACACAGAAATGTAAACAACTATGGCTGATTCATGTTGATGTAAGGCATAAACCAACACAATGCTGGAAAGCAATTATCCTCCAATTAAAAATGAATTAAAAAAAGAAATGTAAACCATAGGAAGAATGACAAAGAAGAAAACAAAACAGGCTCTGAGATGTACAGTTGCTGAGAAGTTCTTCAACACACTGAGTTCTAAAAGCTATTTCTGTCATTAAAAAGGGATCTAACAGTGTCTGAATTTTGCAGTAAGAACTTCATGATCTGGACCACAGTCACCTAAAGGTCTTACTTTTGCTGACTGTATAGAGCTTCTCCAACTTTGGCTGCACAGAATATCATCAATCTGCTTCTGGTATTGACTGTCTGGTGATGTCCATGTGTAGACATTGTTTGTGTTGTTGGAAGAGGTTGTTTGCGATAACCAGTGTGTTCTCTTGGCAAAACCCTGCTTCATTTTGAACCCCAAGGCCAAACTTGCCTGACACTCCAGGTATCTCTTGATTTCTTACTTTTGAATTCCTTTGATGAAAAGAACATCTTTTTTCGGTATTAGTTCCAGAAGGTCTTGTAGGTCTTCATAGAACCATTCAGCTTCAGCTTCCTTGGCATAGTGGTTGAGGCAAAGACTTGGATTACTATGGTAATGAATGATTTGCCTTGGAAATGAGCTGAGATCATTCTCTTGTTTTTGCAAAATTCAGACTTAAATTGAAGGTGGTAGGAAAAACCACCAGACCATTCATGTATGACATAAATCAAATCCCTTATGAATATACAGTGGACGTGACAAATAGATTCAAGTAGTTAGATCTGATAGACAGAGTGCCTGAAGAACTTTGGACAGAGGTGTGTGACATTGTACAGGAGACAGTGATCAAAACCATCCCCAAGAAAAAGAAATGGTTGTCTGAGGAGTCCTCACAAATAGCTGACAAAAGAAGAAAAGAAAAAGGCAAAGCAGAAAAGGAAAGATATACCCATCTGAATGCAGAGTTCCAAAGAACAGCAAGGAGAGATAAGAAAGACTTCCTAAGTGAACAGTGCAAAGAAATAGAGGAAAACAATAGAATGGGAAAGACTAGAAATCTCTTCAAGAAAATTAGAGATACAAAGGGAACATTTTATGCAAAGATGGGCACAATAAAGGAGAGAAACATTATGGACCTAACAGAAGCAGAAGATATTAAGAAGAGGTGGCAAGAATACACACAAGAACCATACAAAAAATATATTAGTGACCCAGATAACCATTATGGTGTGATACTTACAGCCAGACATCTTGGTGTGCAAAGTCAAGTGGGCCTTAGGGATCATCACAACGAACAAAGCTAGTGGAGGTGATGGATTTCCAGCTGAGCTATTTCAAATCCTAAAAGATGATGCTCTCAAAGTGCTGCACTCAATATGCCAGCAAATTTGGAAAACTCAGCAGGGGCACAGGACTGGAAAAGGTCAGTATTCACTACAGTCACAAAGAAGGTCAATGCCAAAGAATTTTCAAACTACTACACAGTTGCATTCATTTCACATGCCAGCAAAACCATGCTCAAAATCCTCCAAGCTAGGCTTAAACAGTACATGAACTGAAAAATTCCAGATGTACAAGCTAAATTTAGAAAAGGCAGAGGAACCAGAGATCAAATTGCCAACATCTTTTGGATCATAGAAAAAGCAAGAAAATTGCAGAAAAACAACACTTCTGCTTCATTGACTGTGCTAAAGTCTTTGACTGTGTGGATCACAACCAACTGGAAAATTCTTCAAGAGGTGGGAATACCGGACTGTCTTACCTGACTCTTGAAAAACCTGTATGTTGGTCAAGAAGCAACAGTTAAAACCGAACACAGAACAACAGACTGATTCAAAATTGGGAAAGGAGTGTGTCAAGGTTGTATATTGTCACCCTGTTACTTTCACTTCTATACAGATTACATCATGCGAAATGCTAAGCTGGATAACTCACAGGCTGGAAACAAGATGGCCAGGAGAAATATCAATAAACTAGATATGCAAATGACACTACCCTTATGGCAGAAAGAGAAGAGGAGCTGAAGAGCCTCTTGATGAAAATGAAAGAGCAGAGTGAAAAAGCTGGCTTAAAACTCAACATTCAAAAACATAAGATCATGGCATCCGATTCCATCACTTGAAGGCAAAGAGATGGGAAAACAATAGAAACAGTGAAAGACTTTATCTTGGGGGGCTCCAAAATCAAGTGAGAAATAGATTTAAGGGACTAGATCTGATAGAGTGCCTGATGAACTCTGGACGGAGGTTTGTGACATTGTATAGGAGACAGGGATCAAGATCATCCCCATGGAAAAGAAATGCAAAAAAGCAAAATGGCTGTCTGGGGAGGCCTTACAAATAGCAGTGAAAAGAAGAGAAGCAAAAAGCAAAGGAGAAAAGGAAAGATATAAGCATCTGAAGGCAGAGTTCCAAAGAATAGCAAGGAGAGATAAGAAAGCCTTCCTCAGCAATCAATGCAAAGAAGTAGAGGAAAACAACAGAATAGGAAAGACTAGAGATCTCTTCAAGAAAATTAGAGATACCAAGGGAACATTTCATGCAAAGATGGGCTCAATAAAGGACAGAAATGGCATGGACATAACAGAAGCAGAAGATATTAAGAAGAGGTGGCAAGAATACACAGAATAACTGTACAAAAAAGATCTTCATGACCAAGATAATCATGATGGTGTGATCACTGACCTAGAGCCAGACATCTTGGAATGTGAAGTCAAGTGGGCCTTAGAAAGCATCACTACGAACAAAGCTAGTGGAGGTGATGGAGTTCCAGTTGAGCTATGTCAGGTCCTGAAAGATGATGCTGTGAAAGTGCTGTACTCAATATGCCAGCAAATTGGAAAACTCAGCAGTGACTACAGGACTGGAAAAGGTCAGTTTTCATTCCAATCCGAAAGAAAGGCAATGCCAAAAAATGCTCAAACTACCACACAATTGCACTCATCTCACACACTAGTAAAGTCATGCTCAAAATTCTCCAAGTCAGGCTTCAGAAATACGTGAACCGTGAACATCCAGATGTTCAAGCTGGTTTTAGAAGAGGCAGAGGAACCAGAGATCAAATTGCCAAAATCCGATGGATCATGGAAAAGGCAAGAGAGTTCCAGAAAAACATCTATTTCTGCTTTATTGACCATGCCAAAGCCTTTAACTGTGTGGATCACAATAAACTGTGGAAAATTCTGAAAGAGAGGGGAATATCAGACCACCTGACCTGCCTCTTGAGAAACCTGTATGCAGGTCAGGAAGCAACAGTTAGAACTGGACATGGAACAATAGACTGGCTCCAAATAGGAAAAGGAGTACGTCAAGGCAGTATATTGTCACCCTGCTTATTTAACTTACATGCAGAGTACATCACGAGGAACGCTGGACTGAAAGAAGCACAAGCTAGAATCAAGATTGCCGGGAGAAATATCAATAACCTCAGATATGCAGATGATACCACTCTTATGGCAGAAAGTGAAGAGGAACTCAAAAGCCTCTTGATAAAAGTGAAAGAAGAGAGTGAAAAAGTTGGCTTAAAGCTCAACATTCAGAAAACAAAGATCATGGCATCTGGTCCCATTACTTCATGGCAAATAGATGGGGAAACAGTGGAAACAGTGTCAGACTTTATTTTTTTGGGCTCCAAAATCACTGCAGATGCTGACTGCAGCCATGAAATTAAAAGACGCTTACTCCTTGGAAGGAAAGTTATGACCAACCTAGATAACATATTAAAAAGCAGAGACATTACTTTGCCAACAAAGGTCCGTCTAGTCAAGGCTATGGTGTTTCCCGTGGTCATGTATGGATGTGAGAGTTGGACTGTGAAGAAAGCTGATCGCCGAAGAACTGATGCTTTTAAACTGTGGTGTTGGAGAAGACTCTTGAGAGTCCCTTGGGCTGCAAGGAGATCCAACCAGTCCATTCTAAAGGAGATCAGTCCTGGGTGTTTATTGGAAGGACTGATGCTAAAGCTGAAACTCCAATACTTTGGTCACCTCATGCGAAGAGTTGACTCATTGGAAAAGACGCTGATGCTGGGAGGGATTGGGGGTGAGAGGAGATGGGGACGACAGAGAATGAGATGGATGGATGACATCACCGACTTGATGGACGTGAGTCTGAGTGAACTCCAGGAGTTGGTGATGGACAGGGAGGCCTGGCGTGCTGTGATTCATGGGGTCGCAAAGAGTCGGACACAACTGAGCGACTGAACTGAACTGAACTGAAAATTACTGCAGACAGTGACTGCAGCCATGAAATGAAGAGACACCTGCTCCTTGGAAGAAAAGCTATGACAAACCCATTCAGCACATTAAAAAGCAGAGACATCACTTTGCCATCTAAGGTCTCTATACTCAAAGCTATGGTTTTTCCAGTAGTCATGTAGGGATGTGAGAACTGGACCATAAAGAAAGCTGAGTGCTGAGGAATTAATGCTTTCAAACTGGTGGTATTGGAGAAGACTCTTGAGAGTCCCTTCAACTGCAAGGAAATCAAACCAGTCATTCCTGAAAGAAACCAGCCTTGAATATTCACTGGAAGGACTATGCTGAAGCTGAAGCTCCAATCGTTTGGCCACCTGATGTGAAGAGCCAATTCATTGAAAAAGACCCTGATTCTGGGAAAGACAGAAGGCAGGAGGAGAAGGGGATGACAGAGGCTGAGATGGTTAGACAGTGTCACCAACTCAATGGACATGAGTTTGAGCAAACTCCAGGAGATGGTGATGGACAGGGAAGCCTGGCATGCTTCAGTCCATGAGATCGGAAAGAGTCAGACATGACTGAGTGACTGAACAACAGCATGATGTGGCCCACAATGTTCTCCATAACATCTCCGCATGAAATAAAAAATGTTTCCCAGAGCATTTCTTGGAGGAGTCCTCAAAGGATACTTCAGGCTGCACTGTTCTACAGACTGTGGATGCTACAGGGTCTCACATGTCAAGGCAAATGTCTTGCCTACAGTAGGTTTGCAATAAATACCTCAAGAATGAAAACACTCTTAGCAGTTTACATCATCACTATCTACACTTTGAAATACACATTAAGAGACAGTACTACAACTGCACTTCTTTCTAAATACCCTGTAATTCTGATTGTTTTGCCACTATCCAACTTGCTAAGTTGCATTTAATTTTCTAACACTTGAAGACGTATTAGATAATTATGGAGCCAGTCACTGCACTTTGTCTTTAAAAAAAATAAAGTCTAGTTTTTCTTTAAAGATTTATACTTACTCACATCAAATAATCTACTAACTAATCTTGGTCTGTACACTCTCCATTCTGACGTTTTTCAGTACCATTTGTATCAGAACAAAAACCATTCAGACCAAGGGTCAAAAGACTGACACTTCAGTCCTGTCCCCAGAGCTCAGTGACAGTGTGGCCTTCCTTCCCTCAGTCTTTGTTTTCTCATTTGCTAAATGGGAGAAAAGAAAACTTACCATATAAATACTCTCATTTATTAAGAAAGGAATAAAAAAAACCCTATGGCAGAAAGTGAAGAGGAACTAAAAAGCCTCTTGATGAAAGTGAAAGAGGAGAGTCAAAAGTCTGGCTTGAAGCTCAACATTCAGAAAACAAAGATCATGGCATCTGGTCCCATCACTTCATGGGAAATAGATGGGGAAACAGTGGAAACAGTGTCAGACTTAATTTTTTGGGGCTCCAAAATCACTGCAGATGCTGACTGCAGCCATGAAATTAAAAGACACTTACTCCTTGGAAGGAAAGTTATGACCAACCTAGATAGCATATTAAAAGCAGAGACATTACTTTGCCAACAAAGGTCCGTCTAGTCAAGGCTATGGTTTTTCCAGTGGTCATGTATGGATGTGAGAGTTGGACTGTGAAGAAAGCTGATCGCCGAAGAATTGATGCTTTTGAACTGTGGTGTTGGAGAAGACTCTTGAGAGTCCCTTGGACTGCAAGGAGATCCAACCAGTCCATTCTAAAGGAGATCAATCCTGGGTGTTCATTGGAAGGACTGATGCTAAAGCTGAAACTCCAATACTTTGGCCACCTCATGCGACGAGTTGACTCACTGGAAAAGAGTCTGATGCTGGGAGGGATTGGGGGTGAGAGGAGACGGGGACGACAGAGAATGAGATGGCTGGATGGCATCACCGACTCGATGGACATGAGTTTGAGTGAACTCTGGGAGTTGGTGATGGACAGGGAGGCCTGGCGTGCTGTGATTCATGGGGTCGCAAAGAGTCGGACACGACTGAGCGACTGAACTGAACTGAACTGAATGGTCATTGACTTGATTTCCTCCAGGCAGAGTGATGATTTCCTCCAGTGTGGAACAATGGGTGTGTGATCCCTACCATGGCCACTGAAGTGTAGGGAGAGTCTCATCCCAAGGGGTGGTGAGAGGACAGCAGTGTTTCAGCATAGCTCAGCCAAGATTGCTCAGATCCAGAGAGTGAATTCAGCAAACATGTCTACCTCAGTCATTGGAGCACAGAGGTCTGGTGCATAGCAGAGCCAAGATATAAAGAAAAAGGGTTGGATGGAGAACAAGGGATATGAGAAGAAAAATAGAGAGCTGAAACGGGAAAACCGGAGACAATCTGAAAAGAACTGTGAAGGTGGAAAGCCAATCTCTACAGCTGGACTTTAAATATTTCACACATTCTATTTGCTGCTGCTGCCGCTAAATCACTTCAGTCATGTCTGACTCTGTGCGACCCCAGAGATGGCAGCCCACCAGGCTCCCTCGTCCCTGGGATTCTCCAGGCAAGAACACTGGAGTGGGTTGCCATTTCCTTCTCCAATGCACGAAAGTGAAAAGTGAAAGTGAAGTTGCTTAGTCATGTCTGACTCTTAGTGACCCCACAGACTGAAGCCTGCCAGGCTCTGCTGTCCATGGGATTTTCCAGGTAAGAGTACTGGAGTGGGGTGCCATTGGCTTCTCCATTCTATCTGCTGGGGGCAGCCAAATCTGTCGAAAAGGACAGGAGCCAATCACACAGATAGTCTTCCCTGGTTTATCTTACAATAATGTATGTGCTCAGTCACTCATTGTCCAACTCTTGCAACCCCCGTGGACTGCAGTCCACCAGGTTCCTCTGTCATGAAAGACTATAGTGGGTTGCCGTTTCCTACTCCAGGGGATCTTCCTGACCCAGGGATTAAAGTCACATCTCTTGTGTCTCCTGCACTGGCAGGCAGATTCTTTACCACTGTGCCACCTAGGGAATCCCATTAGTGGCATATATTTGCAATCCCAGCATGAAACAAGGAAGAACTAACTGACCAGCTCAGGTTTCAAACTTGGATTCACTTAGTCTCCTCACTGAGGCCCTCCATCTCACGGTGAAGATGCCAGCATCTCGAAAGGTATTTACTACTAGTAATAAGCAATGTCCTATAGTTTGCAAATGTCTTGCCTATTGATATGTGTGCTTTACCTATTTATATAAATATGAATAATAAAACTGAGATTCTCCACACAGTGACCTTTCTCACACTCACTGGTATTCCAATGTTTCTTGAATAAAAAGGGAGGATGGGTTAACAGCCAGTGGTCTGAGAATTGCCCATAGGAGGATAGTGTACGACCTTAGGGAACATTGTCAGAGGAAATGCCTGGGAACCATGGCTCAAGATAAGTGAGTTGAGTAGCCTCATGGAGATAAGAGCTGGCATGGGTAGTTGCTGAAGGCCTGTATTGCAGAGAATCTGGAGAGAGTACTAAGATCCAAAGGCTCTATGCTCACAATGGCAAAGCATTGAATTAAGCTGAGTATTAGATGGTCTTCCATAACCCTGGGCTAATGAACCATCTAGATGTTAATCATAAACTTTTCTCCCTAAAAGAGGTCAAACTTATAACTGGCTTCACTCATTTGGAATTTTTTAAACAACAGTAGTAGTCAGATGTTGATTCTAGAATAGAAAGTTATTCAATCCAACTCTTTCTTTTTAAATGATTTGTTTGTAATATATGTATTATTACCTTGCAGTATCCAGCCTCCAAGATAACTCACAGTGACCCCACTCCCTGGTATCACACCCTTGTGTAGCATTTTCCTATGTGGCTTCAGGGTTGGTCAGTATGGCCAATAAAATAAAGCATAACTGATGTGTGACTTGCTACACCAGGTCATAAAAGACACTGCTGCTTCTGCCAGACCCTCTTGGATCCTTGTTCTGAGAGAAGCTAGCTGCCATGCTGGGAGGACACTCAAGCAGATCTATGGAGAACCCCATAGGAAGAGGGATTGAGGCACCAACTTTCTAGCCATGTGAGTGTGCCATCTTGAAAGCAGATTTTTGAGCCCCAGTCAAGCTTTCAGATGACTGCAGACTCAGCTGACATCTTGAGTGCAATCTCACGAGAGTTCCTAAGTCAGAACCACTCAGCTAATCCATTTGCAAAAACTGTGTAAAATAATAAATATTTATTGTTGTTTTAAGCCATTATGTTTGAGAATAATTTGCCATGTAGCAATAGACAACAAATACATAACTGACACGCTGATTACAAATTGTTGGTGTGTATTCAGTCGCCAAGTCATGTCTGACTCTTTGCGACCCCATAGACTGTGGCGCTCCAGGCCTCCCTGTCCCTCAGCATCTCCCAGAGCTTGCCCAAGTTCATGTCTATTGAAGTGGTCGTGCCATCCAACCATCTCATCCTCTGTCACTCTCTTCTCCTTTGGCCTTCAGTCTTTGCTAGCATCAGGGTATTTTCCAATGAGTCGGCTCCAGCTCCTCACATCAGGTGGCTAAAGTATTGTATCTTCAGCCTCAGTCCTTCCAATGAGTATTCAGGGTTGATTTCCTTTAGCATTGGCCGGTTTGATCTCCTTGCTCTCCAAGGAACCCTCAAGAGTCCTCTCCAGCATCTCAGCTCAAAAGCATCGATTCTTCAGTGCTCTGCCTTCTTTATGGTCCAGCTCTCACATCCATACAGGACTACTGAAAAGACCATAGCCAGACCTTTGTTAGTAGTCTAGGTTTGTCATAGTCCTGCCAAGAAGCAATCATTTTCTAATTTCATGGCTGCAGTCACTATCTGCAGTGATTTTAGAGCCCAAGAAGAGGAAATCTGTCACAGCTTCCACCTTTTCCCCTTCTATTTACCTTGAAGTAATGGGACTGGATGCCATAATCTTAGTTCTTCTAATATTGAGTTTTAAGTCAGCTTTTTCACTCTCTTCTTTCACCCTCATCAACAGGCTCTTTAGTTAGTTCCTCTGCTTTCTGCCATTAGAGTGATATCATCTGCATATCTGAGGTTGTTGATATTTCTCCCAGAAATCTTGATTCCAGCTTATAACTCATCCAGCCCAGCATTTCACATGATATGCCCTGCATATAAGTTAAATAGGATGGCAATAAATAGCCTTGTCTTACTCCTTTCTCAATTTTGAACCAGTCAGTTGTTCCCTATCAGGTCCTAACTATTGCTTCTTGACCCACATACAGGTTTCTCAGGAAACAGGTAAGGCGGTCTGGTAGTTCCATCTCTTTAAGAGTTTTCTACAGTTTGTTATGATCCACACAGTCAAAGGGTTTAGTGTAGTCAGTGAAACAGAAATAGATGTTTTTCTGGAATTCCCTTGCTTTCTCTATGATCCAACAAATGCTCGCAATTTGATCTTTGGTTCCCCTGCTTTTTCTAAACCCAGATTGACAATCAGGAAGTTCTCAGTTGACATACTGTGAAGCCTCACTTGAAGGATTTTGAGCATAACCTTACTAGTATGGGAGATGTGTACAATTGTTGAGTAGTTTGAACATTCTTTAGTCCTACCCTTCTTGGGAATTGGGATGAACATTGACCTTTCCCAGTCCTGTGGCCACTGTTGGGTTTTCCAAATCTACTGACACAGTAAGTGCAGCGTTTTAATAGCATCACCTTTTAGGATTTTAAACAGCTTTGCTGGAATTCCATCATCTCCACTAGCTTTATTGGCAGCAGTGCTTCCTAAGGCCCATTTGACTTCACACTCCAGAATGTCTGGCTCTGGGTGAGTGGCCACACGATCATGGTTATCTGGGTTATTAAGATCTTTATTTTACAGTTCTTCTGTGTATTCCTGCCATCTTTTCTTGATCTCTTTTGCTTCTATTAGGTCTTTACTGCGTCTGTCCTTTACTGTGCCCATTCGTGCATGAAATGTTCTTTTGATATCTCCAGTTTTCTTGAAGAGATCTTTAGTGTTTTCATGAAGAGGAATTACAAATTACTTGTTATCATTCATTCAAACCAGATACTCAAAAATCTTTATTTTCCAAAACTTCTAAAAAAGTTGATAAAGACGTGTTGCTAATTCTCCCATGAGTAGTCCAAACGAGTTTTATGTTTTATTGTACTTAAGTGAATCTGTTTGTTACTTTGACCAACTGGTAACATTATTTATTTGAAATTAGAGTCTTGTCTGCATTGTGGCCCCTCCTCTAGGGAGGAGGAATAATATGTGCACCCTACTCTACATAAAATGGGCTTCCTTGGTGGCTCAGTGGTAAAGACTGTGCCTGCCAGTGCAGGAATATGGGTTTGATCCCTGAGCCAGGAAGATCTCCTGGAGGAGGAAATGGCAACCCACTCCAGTATTCTTGCCTGGGAAATACCATGGACAGATGAGCCTGGCAGGCTACAGTCCATGAGGTTGCAAAGAGTCAGACATGACTTAGTAACTAAAAAAATAACAACATATATAAAATAGATAATCAACAAGGACCTGCTGTATAGCACAGGGAACTATACTTATTATTTTATAATAACCTATAAGAGAAACTAATCTGAAAAAAATAGATACATACAAAAAAAGAAATGTCATCTAAAAGTCTGGTCTATGTATAGATTTTATGATGATCTCTGGGCTATCTGCAGCATGAACTAATAATTATTTGTGCTGATTTAAAAAGTCACAGAGTTTCATCAAAAGAATTTATCTTATCAGAAGAGTTTATTTTCCTTCCATGAACTCAGCAAAAATTGTTATGGTACCAAGAGTGAATGGGAGGCATAGGTGATCTCTGAGTATCTTTGCCACCTCTAAAATAAATCTGAAGCTACAGAATTATTCATCCCGTTTAGCAAAAATCAGAAGACAGAAAACCTAAAACCCAAATAATTCTGTCTCACCACAGGAAGGTGTGAAGCAGAGCACTTTCAAGAGAAAAGTGTCCTGCTTAGGCCAATGCATCATCCTGGAAGTTTACAGACTGCATTTCCTAGGGCTTCCTGATTTAGTTGAATGTGAACTTTCTGAGAACATCAGACACAGAAACATCTGGAAATCAAGAGAAAAAACATTACAAAGTCAATATAAACTCTGCTTAGATTGTTGCCATCCTGAATTATATGTTCCCCTTTAATTAGTGCAAATAATCAAAAGCTAGCAATATTTACAAAAGTCTTAGCTATGATTTATTTTCCTCAAGATAGAATTACACCCACCAACTTCAAATTGGGAAATAAAAGAAATCAGACTCTAATCAAGACTATAGCCTAAAGGCCTCAGAAAACTAGGCCATCCAGAAGATAATTCCCAAATATTCTAGCATGGTATTTTTCTCCAAATACATCTAACATACCATATTACCTGATGAGAATTTCTTCATTTTTCATTCTTATAACTCCAGGAAGCATTCCTGATTCCTTGACTGTGTGGAGGACCCCTCCTCTGTGCACCCCCTCCATGTAATCAGTCAGTTCAGTTCAGTTCAGTCGCTCAGTCGTGTCCGACTCTCCGCGACCCCATGAATCACAGCACGCCAGGCCTCCCTGTCCATCACCAACTCCCGGAGTACACTCAAACTCATGTCCACAGAGTCGGTGATGCCATCTAGCCATCTCATTCTCCGTCGTCCCCTTCTCCTCCCGCCCCCAACCTTTCCCATCATCAGAGCCTTTTCTAGTGAGTCAACTCGTCGCATGAGGTGGCCAAAGTATTGCAGTTTCAGCTTTAGCATCAGTCCCTACAATGAACATCCAGGATTGATCTCCTTTAGAATGGACTGGTTGGATCTCCTTGCAGTCCAAGGGACTCTCAAGAGTCTTCTCCAACACCACAGTTCAAAAACAGGCTCTATTTCTCTTTACAGTCCCCACTGCCTAGCACAGAGCCTGGCACACAATAGGAACAAGTAACACGTATTGACTAAAATGTTCACTGGACCCATAATTTTCATCTTAACATTGTGATCTTCCTCATACTGTGTTTATTGTTGTTGTATAGTCACCAAGTCGTGTTCAATTTTTTGCGACCCCATGGACTGTAGCCCATCAGGCTCCTCTGTCCATGGGATTTCCCAGGCAAGACTACTGGAGTAAGTTGCCATTTCCCTCTCCAGGGGATCTTCCCTATCCAAGGATCAAACTTATATTTCCTGAAATGGCAGGCAAATTCTTTACAACTGAGCCACCAGGGAAGGTCCATTTTGTTATTAAACACTACTTTTTTATTTGTTTTCTCTGCCCACTGCCCTTTATAACCCTTATTTTAAAAGTCTATGTTTCACTAAGTTTCAATCAACTGAAGGCAAAAAATAGGACAAAAGTCTCCACATTTTCACTTAGACTATGAGAATACTTATTGTTCAGTAGCTAAGTCATGTCCGACTTTTTGCGACCTCATAGACTATAGCATGCTAGGCTCCTCTGTCCTCCACTGCCTCCGGGAGTTTGCTCAAGTTCATGTCCATTAAGTCAGTGATGCTATCTAACCATCCCCTCCTCTGCCACCTGCTACTCCTTTTGACTTCAATCTTCCCCAGCATCAAAGTCTTTTCCAATGAGTTGGCTCTTTGCATCAGGTGGCCAAAGTATTGGAGTTTCAGCTTCAGCAACAGACCTTTCAATGGATATTTAGGGCTGATTTCCTTTTGGATTGACTGGCTTGATCTCCTTGCAGTCTAAGGGACTCTCAAGACTTTGCTCCAGCACCACAATTTGAAAGCATCAATTCTTCAGTATTCTTTATGGTCCAGCTCTCACATTCATACATGACTACTGGAAAAAAAATAGCTTTGACAAACGGTCCTTTGTCAGCAAAGTGATATCTCTGCTTTTTAATACACTGTCTAGGTTTGTCATAGCTTTCCTTCCAAGGAGCAAACATCTTCTTTTAATTTCATGGTTGCAGTAACTACAGCCAAAAAAAAAAAAAACAAAACAAAACACCTATCACGTAACTTTACTTCCACTAGGAAGACTATAAGCAAAAAACAGAAATTAAGAAGTCTTGGTGAGGATGCCGACAAATGAGCACTCTCATGTATGAGATGAGAACGAAAAATGGCTCAGCAACTATGGAGAACAACACCGTGATTCCTCAAAGTAGTAAATATAAAAGTACTGAATGACACAACTCCTCTTCTACTTACTTAGAAGCAGGGAGGGTAAAAGCGTTTTCAAATAAAAGCTCACACAAGCACAGCACTAGTCACAATAACCAAAAGGTGGAAACAATACAAATGTCCATTAACTACTAAGTGGACATACAAAATGTGGTATTTCCATAAAATGGAATACTATTTGGCTGTAAAGAGGACTGAAGTAGTGATATATGCCACAGTGTGGGCAAGCCTTAAAAACAGTATGCTAAGAGACAAAAGCCAGTCACAAAAGACCACATGTCATATAATTCCATTTATATGAAATTTCCAGAACAGGCAAACCCATAAAGACAGAATGTAGATTAATTGCTGCTTAGGGCTAGGAAAGGGCTTCCCCAGAGGCTCAGTGATAAAGAATTCATCTGCAAGGCAGAAGATGCAAGAGACACCACAGGTACATTCTTTGGATGGGGAAGATCTCCTGGAGCAGGGTATAGCAACCCATTCCAGTATTCTTGCCTTGGATAACCCCAAGGACAGAGGAGACTAGCAGGCTATAGTCTATAGGGTCGCACAGAGTTGGACATAAATGAAGCAACTGATAGGATGGAAGGATAGGTGGATGACAGCTAAAGGGTAAAGGGGGTCTCTTTGTGGTTATGAAAATGTTCTAAAATTGACTATGGTAATTGCACAAATCTGTGAAAAAACATTACACTGCACACTTTAAATGAAAGATGATGCTGTGAAAGTGTTGCATTCAATATGCCAGCAAATTTGCAAAACTCAGCAGTGCCCACAGGACTGGAAAAGGTCAGTCTTCATTCCAATCCCAAAGAAAGGCAATGCCAAAGAATGCTCTAACTACTGCACAATTGCACTCATCTCACATGCTAGTAAAGTCATGCTCAAAATTCTCCAAACCAGGCTTCAGCAATATGTGAACCGTGAACTCCCAGATGTTCAAGCAGGTTTTAGAAAAGGCAGAGGCACCAGAGATCAAATTGCCAACATCCGCTGGATCATGGAGAAAGCAAGAGAGTTCCACAAAAACATCTATTTCTGCTTCATTGACTATGCCAAAGCCTTTGACTGTGTGGATCACAATAAACTGTGGAAAATTCTGAAAGAGAGGGGAATACCAGCCCACCTGACCTGCCTCTTGAGAAACCTGTATGCAGGTCAGGAAGCAACAGTTAGAACTGGACATGGAACAACAGACTGGTTCCAAATAGGAAAAGGAGTACATCAAGGTTGTATATTGTCACCCTGCTTATTTAACTTATATGCAGAGTACATCATGAGGAACGCTGGACTGGAAGAAGCACAAGCTGGAATCAAGATTGCCGGGAGAAATATCAATAACCTCAGATATGCTGATGACACCACCCTTATGGCAGAAAGTGAAGAGGAACTAAAAAGCTTCTTGATGAAAGTGAAAGAGGAGAGTGAAAAAGTTGGCTTGAAGCTCAACACTCAGAAAACAAAGATCATGGCATCTTGTCCCATCACTTCATGGGAAACAAATGGGGAAACAGTGGAAACAGTGTCAGACTTTATTTTGGGGGGCTCCAAAATCACTGCAGATGCTGATTGCAGCCATGAAATTAAAAGACGCTTACTCCTTGGAAGGAAAGTTATGACCAACCTAGATAACATATTAAAAAGCAGAGACATTACTTTGCCAACCAAGGTCCGTCTAGTCAAGGCTATGGTTTTTCCAGTGGTCATGTATGGATGTGAGTGTTGGACTGTGAAGTAAGCTGATCGCCGAAGAATTGATGCTTTTGAACTGTGGTGCTGGAGAAGACTCTTGAGAGTCTCTTGGACTGCAAGGAGATCCAACCAGTCCATTCTAAAGGAGATCAGTCCTGGGTGTTCATTGGAAGGACTGATGCTAAAGCTGAAACTCCAAAACTTTGGCCACCTCATGGGAAGAGTTGACTCACTGGAAAAGACTCTGATGCTGGGAGGGATTGGGGGCGGGAGAAGAAGGGGACTACAGAGAATAAGATGGCTGGATGGCATCACTGACTCGATGGACATGAGTTTGAGTGAACTCCGGGAGTTGGTGATGGACAGGGAGGCCTGGTGTGCTGTGATTCATGGGGTCGCAAAGAGTCGGACACGACTAAGCGACTGAACTGAACTGAACTGAAGTGATATACTCAATAAAAGATATTTAAAAGCTGTTTTACAAAAATTATATGTAACTCAGGAATTCACTGAGATGTTGGAATTGTTTTGTATCCTATTTGCAGCGCTTGTTACAAGACTCTACACATGTGTTACAATCTATAGAACCTTATGTTCCAAAAATGTGAATTTTAGTGCATGTAAATTAAAGGAAAAAACCTACCATGTGCTTAGTTGGAATTATAAGCTGGGACCCATGGTCAACTTCAGTTGAGCATGGTGCAGCTAATTAAAACTTCCTGTGTATGTGAAAAGGAACACTCAGACCCTAAGAGCCAAGTCTGAACCAAGTCCTAGGGCTACATTCTGCAATTGAAACCCAGACAAGTACAGAATCACTTCTGAGAGATTATCACCCATGTAGTCTTATCTCAATGCTTAAACCAGAGCTATTGATTCTGTGGTCCAAGGTTTCCGTCCAGGTCCCAGAATAACCCCTGGGATTGTTCTGAATTCTCCATTTCACATGTACCAGAAACTAAACTGGGACCCAAAATGTAGAGGGCCAGATGTGATAGGAGAAATTTAATCAGGTCATCATTAACATCCCATGAGTGCTAACGATGTCTCATTCTAATCATCAGAATACCCGCTGAGCCCTTTTATAGTGCCAGGCATCAGCTCCAATCCTCTGAGACTGTGCCCCAAGAGTGATAAACTCTGTGGTAGGGACAGGTATGTACCTGACCAAGCCAGACTACACTGCATCAGGAGACATGAAGTTTCTTGACAAAAGGGACCACCTTATCAACTGGGATTAGATATGCAGCATATAATGGAAAGCTACAAATAAGGCAATGGCAAGCCACTCTAGGACTCTTGCCTGGAAAATCCCATGGATGGAGGAGCCTGGTGGGCTGCAGTTCATGGGGTCACTCAATCGGACACGACTGAGCGACCACACTTTCACTTTTCACTTTCACGCATTGGAAAAGGAAATGGCAACCCACTCGTGTTCTTGCCTGGAGAATCCCAGGGACGGGGGAGCCTGGTGGGCTGCCGTCTATGGGGTCGCACAGAGTCGGACACGACTGAAGCGACTTAGCAGCAGCAGGAGCAACAAATAACTGAGACTTAAACACACACAAAAAAGTTATTCTCCCACATAAGAGGCCTGTGAGGGGGCAGGCTACGATTGATATGAAATCAACAAGAACCAAGATTCCTTCCAGCTTTCTGCTCCTTCATCCTAAGCAGGTGGCCTCCACACTTATGGTGCAGGATGACCACTGAAGCATCAGATTCCACATGCAAATTCCAGGCAGCAGGAGGGTAAAGGCAAGAAATGAAAAATGGGCACATGGCCCAGATGAATCAGCAACCTTTAAATAGCCCTCTTGGAGATACATGCAAAGGTTACATTTGGATTTCAATGACTAGAGCATGGTCACAAGGCTATATACATAGATGCAAGGGAAGTTTAAAATGTATTTAACTGAGCACATTGCTGCCCTCAGTGATACATCTCTGTTGCTTGGGACAAAGAGGGAATGAATGCTGGGTAGACCATCTGCAGTGTCAGCTACACCAGTCTTGTAATTGTCTGGAGGAACTCACTAAAGGTTATCAGTTTGATCTGCTTGTCAGCAGTCAGGAGGTCTGATCTAGAAGTGACTTTGATATCTGCTTGCACAAACAAGCTTTCTCTTGTCTGCTCCACAGGTAGAGGGGCTAAGCAAATAGGCATGATTTTTTCCAGTTTTTGTGAATTAAGACTTGGTCAGAAACATTGATACTTTCTTGTGGAAACCACAACTATATGTGAAAATGAAAGAAAGGCATTTCAGTTTTCTAAACCACCAAGACTTCTCAAGTTAGAAATGAAAACTGTGTCCTTCTCTGTCCTCAGACTCACCCCACAATTCTCCTACCCACAGAGTCACACAGACTGATGGAAAGCAGTTTAATCTGATGAACTATGAGGTTGAGGATAGGTACTTGACATGCCCAATCTCTTAAGGGAAAGTCCTGCACACATATTCAGGAGCAGAAACAGAAATTCATGACTGAGCTCCCCTTGTCCAATTTTTGTATTTGTAAAACCTCCCTGCCCATAAGGCAAGGAAAACAAGATACAAAATGAGTTACTTGACTTGTCTTCTTCTAGAGGTAGGGCTAGGATTAAAATTTGGACCTCACACTGATGGAAGAAATCAAAGATGACACAAACAGATGAAGAGATATACCATGCTCTTGGATTGGAAGAACCAATATTGTGAAAATGACTATACTACCCAAAGCAATCTACAGATTCAATGCAATCTCTATCAAGATACCAATGGCATTTTTCACAGTACAAAAAGTTCACTAGAACAAAAAGTTTTACAATTTGTATTTAAACACAAAAGACCCCAAACAGCCAAAGCAATCTTGAGAAACAAAAAAGGAGCTGGAAGAATCTACCTTCCTGACTTCAGACTATACTATAAAGCTACAATTATCAAGACAGTATGGTACTGACTCAAAAACAGAAATATAGACAAATGGAACAAGATAGAAAGTCCAAAGATAGAACTCACCTGTGGGTACCTTGGGCTTCTCTGGTGGCTCAGATGGTAAAGAATCCACCTGCAATGCGGAAGACCTGTGTTTGATCCTTGGATTGAGAAGATTCCCTGGAGGAGGGTATGGCAACCCACTCCAGTATTCTTGCCTAGAGAATCCCCATGGACGGAGGAGCCTGGTAGGCTACAGTCCATGGGATCACAAAGAGTCAGACACAACTGAGCAACTAAGGACATGGGTACCTTATTTTTGACAAAGGAGTCAAGAATATACAATGGAGAAAAGACAATCTCTTCAATCAGTGGTGCTGGGAAAATCAGACAGCTGCTTGTAAAAGAATGAAACTAGAAACCTTGCTAATCCCATACGTAAAAATAAACTCAAAATGGATTAGATACTTAAATATAAGGCCAGAAACTATAAAGCTTTTAGAGGAAAACATAGACAATACAAGTCTTTGATATAAATCACAGAGATCTTTGACCCACTTTCTAGAGTGATGGAAATAAAAACAAAAATAAACAAGTGGGACCTAATGAAACTTAAAAGCTTTTGCCACAGCAAATGAAACAATCAGTTCAGTTCAGTCGCTCAGTCGTGTCTGACCCTCCGCGACCCCATGAATGACAGCACACCAGGCCTCCCTGTCCATCACCAACTCCCAGAGTTCACTCAAACTCATGTCCACAGAGTCGGTGATGCCATCCAGCCATCTCATTCTCTGTCGTCCCCTTCTCCTCCCGCCCCCAACCTTTCCCAGCATCAGAGTCTTTTCCAGTGAGTCAACTCTTCGCATGAGGTAGCCAAAGTATTGTAGTTTCAGCTTTAGCATCAGTCCTTCCAATGAACACCCAGGATTGATCTCCCTTAGAATGGACTGGTTGGATCTCCTTGCAGTCCAAGGGACTCTCAAGAGTCTTCTCCAACACCACAGTTCAAAAGCATCAATTCTTCAGCGATCAGCTTTCTTCACAGTCCAACTCTCACATCCATACATGACCACGGGAAAAACCATAGCCATAAACAAGATTAAAAGACAACCCTCAGAATGGGAGAAAATAATTGCAAATGGAATGACTGACAGAGAACTATCTCCAAAATATATAAGCAGCTTATACAGCTCAATGTCATAAAAATAAACAGCCCAATCAAAAAATGGGCAGAAGATCTAAACAGACATTTCTCAAAGAAAGACATACAGATGCCAAATAAACACATGGAAAGATGCTCAGCATCACTAATTATTAGAGAAATGCAAATCAAAACTACAAGGAGTATCACCTCACACCAGATAGAATGGCCATCATTGGAAAATCTACAATCAATGCTGGAGAAGATGTGGAGAAAATGGAACCCTCCTACACTATTGGTGGGAATGTAAACTGATACAAGCATTATGGAGAACAATATGAAGATTCCTTTGAAAACTAGGAATAAATCTACCATATGACCCAACAATCCCACTACTGGGCATATACCCTGAGGAAGCCACAATTCTAAAAGACACATGTACCCCAATGTTCATCACAGTACTATTTACAATAACTGGGACGTGGAGGCAACCTACATGTCCACTGATGAATAAACAGATACAGAAGACGTGGTATATATACACAATGGAATGCTATTCAGCCATGAAAAAAAGCAAATTCGAGTCAGTTCTAGTGAGGTGAATGAACATAGAACTTGTTATACAGAGTGAAACAAGTCAGAAAGAGAAAAACAAACATTGTATATTGATGAATATATATGGAATCTAGAAAATGGTATTGATGAATCTATTTGCAGGGAAGGAATGGAGCCGCAGATGTGGAGAGTAGACTTGTAGATGCAGTGAGAGAAGGAGACAAACGGAGAAAGTAGCAGTAATGTATATAATAAACAGCTGGTGAGAAGTTGCTGTATAACACAGGGAACCCAGCCTGGCTCTCTGTGATGACCTAGGGAGGTAGGATGGGGAGAGGGGAGGGAGGCTCTAAAGGAAGGGGAAACGACAGTAAAGAATCCCCCTGCAATGCAGGAGACCTGGGTTCAATCCCTGGGTTGGGAAGATCTCCTGGAGGAGAACATAGCAACCCACTCCAGTCTTCTTGCCTGGAGAATCCCTATGGACAGAGGAGCCTGGCAGGCTACGGTCCACGGGATTGCAGAGAGTCAGACATGACTGAGCGACTAAGCACAGCACAGCACATGGTTGATTCACGTTGTTGTACAACACAAACCAACACAACATTGTAAAGCAATTTCCCTCCAATTAAAAGTAAATTAAAAAAAGCTCCCAGTGCACTGCTCGAATCAACACAGCTCAAGCTATTATTTTAAAAAAATCTACCACTGAGAACCAAAAGCTTGAGATTCTAAATATCTTGAATCGTTGTCTACACTGCTCTAGTTATCCAGATAAGAGTCTGATTCTTGATTTCATCTTTCCCAAATTGTGCATTGGCTCAGTCTCTTATGAAGTCATCAGTTTAATTCAATCACTGTTTATTGAAAGCTTACTCGGTCATCAGCAATCTGTTATGAGGGGAATATTGAAGGACTGTAAGATACAGCCTTATCATGTTATTGTATTGTTAAGACATATGACTGTGAATTAATGAGGTTAATTTTTAAATAAACACACCAAAGACTATATCCTTGTGAGTGGCATCTTAACTTAGCAAGCCTTTAGTCTAACAATGGTGTCATTGCTCAAAATATTTTTAGAATTCACAGTGGGAATTCTTTTCAATAGATGAACCAAATTATATTAAATGTCCACAATGGCCATTGGGTTTTTTTGAGAGTAGTGTTTACTTTTTGAGAAAAGCCAAAGTGATTCTGAGCCAAGTCTGGTAAAGCAGGTGAATGATCAGTTTGTGTTTCTGGTAACATTCTATTAGCCCAGGGTGGAATTCCTAGAGACTCCTTTTTCCATGATAGAATCATCTATGTGTGTTATGGGTCAGGGGTTATGAAAACTGGGCATGCATCAGAATCACCTCCAAGACCTTGCTAGACCATAGATTGTTGGCCCCAGTTTCTGATTCTTCAGGTAGAGGTGAGTCCTGAGAATTTGCATTTCTAAAAGACACCCAAATGATGCTGATGTTATTGGTCGAGGAACACTGGAGAACCACTGCTTTAAGACAGTTGTTTTAGAGTTCCCTTTATAAAGCAATACTTCATCTGATATAAATTTTCCTTGATCTCAGGAAACTCCTTTGCTGCCTCTCAGGCTAGGTCTTGGGTACTCTGGGGCCTTGCACATCCTGGGGATGCAGCTAGACATGTGCTCATGGTCCGTCCTAAGAAGTTTATATCACTTTTCACTAAGAGCCACAGAGGAAGGAGCTAACATCTGGGACTGAAACAGCTTGCGAGCTTTTCTATGATTAGAACCTGCCCAGCACCCAGGAAAGTCACAAAAGATTGTGACTAGACAAGAGGTCAATTATCATCTAGTCTAATTCCCTCCACCCCCACTCCTCTCATTTTAGAGCTGAGGAAACCAGAGTCTAGAGATGCCAACTGACATGTTTAAAATCACACAAGAAATAACAGGACAGTTACAGGATCCATAGAAAGTATCACAGTCCCCTTCCACCTATTATTATTTCACCCAATCAGGATCAAATGCAGCATGCTGCTGCTAAGTCGCTTCAGCCATGTCCTACTCTTCGCGACCACATGGATTGCAGCCTACCAGGATCCTCCATCCATGGGATTTTCCAGGCAAGAGTACTGGAGTGGGGTGCCATTGCCTTCTCTGAAATGCAGCATGAGGTAGGTCTAATGTGATACGTGCCTCCCCCAGAGAACAAATGGTGCAAACCAGACTGCATATTTCTATCTTCCACCTTATAGTACCCGGGGCTGGAAATATCACTGTGTGCCCTCTCTGCAGTAAAATATTCCTTATACTTAAGGCATAACAGTTTGCTCCATCATCAACAATAAACCCACTTTTGTAGGAAATGGCAGGGGGAGGTGAAGTGAAAGTTAGCTAGAATTCACATCCTCCCACTTCTTTAGTGTAAATATTCACTGTGTTTACATGTTGGCAAAAAAATGGTCAAGAAACCACAGTTCATCTGGCTGACCCCCAAAAGCACCTTAACCATTAATGCAAAGTCAATATCTGGTCTCAACCTCTTTTCAATGTGGCACCAATTGATGGAAAGGCTCTGGTGTTTTAGAAGTTACATGCAAGGAAGAGGCCGCCATGGAGAGTACATAGAAACTGTACATGGAAGAAAGGCTGGACAGTCAAGGGAACCTGGGGAAGTCTGGTTTCTGTTTTGTTGTCTGCCTACACTGGAATCAGCCAAGTTTCTGATGATGGATTAGGGCTGCAAACCTCAGCCATGTGGCCGCCGATGCCCTATTCCATGCACTCTGCCTCACAGTACCCCCATCCATGCCCCTGGAAAACACATAACTTCCCTAAAGAACTATTAACATCCCCCTTTTTCCACTGCCATCAAGCTTTGCCCCTTTCCACCCTCAGAATCCTGCTGGAAACTTGCCTTCTCCAGAAAATTCTCTCTGACTAAACTGCCTGCCATTCCTGAGCAAATTTTTAGGCATAACTTCCTACAATGGGTTGAGTGATTCTTGAATATGAGCATTTCATCTTCTTCTGATGTTAGTGATTAAAGTAGGCCTTTTACTTGTTTAGTGAGCTTTTGCTTATGTTGTTCTCATCACTTTCCCAGTTCTTCCAGGTGGGAAGAACTGCTTACCCCATGAGGTGCTGATTATATAGGTACCGGGAAAAAGCAGGCAGGTCAGTACTCCGGAGCTGCTCCTACCTGTTAGGGCTGAGCTGGCCTCAGAATACTGCTTTGTTACAGGCTAAGAGAGCTTGAAAAGATACGTCTGGAAAAGATCTGGAGAGGCATCTTAAAGAGCCCACCAGGGCAGGCATATGTGGTTGCTATGGTTACCAGGCGCTCTGGCAGTCTATCCACCTCCTCCTAACAAGGCAATCCTTCTCTGCAAAGCAACAAAGAGAAGACACTTAGAGACTCAAACCCAATTCACCCCAAGAGCTGGAAGAGCAGTGACTAACGTCAGTCCGCTTGTCACAATGCCAACAGCAAAGTTAGGGGTCACCAAGGCTGTGAGGGGAACACACGTGGAAAGCTGCTTCATGAACATTTGTTCAGATTAGAATGAGATTAAGCAGTGAAGTCAGAGCCAATGTTCCCTACCCTTTCTGAGTTTTGCTCTGTTTTGCTTGGCTTCTGTTTTCTCTCGAACCAGAACTAACACCACATCTGTCTGTATGGTTTTAGTGTGCCTGGCAGCCAAGCAAATGGACACAAACAGGGCTGGGGTAGTGGGGAAATAATTGGGCTGGGACTCAGTAAGGACAGTTTCCTCTTTCTACCTGAGCCTCAGCCTATGATTTTCCAGACTCCAGATGGTGATCATGGTTGTTAAAAAGCAAGCATTATCCCTGTTAATGAGGATAATAAAACTGAACAATTCATGAGCACTGACAACATATGGAGCCCCCTAAAAACACAGATTTACCCAGCATTATCAGGAAATGAGGTTTTCCACATCAGTGAATTTTCTGGAAAATTAGGGCTTACCTTTTTAGCGTCAATATTTTTTCCTGAAGATATTAAGCATTTGGGATGGAAATATGTGTCAGATATGTAATGTCCTTTCCTATCTTGCACACACCATTTTATCTGATGTCTCCTTATGAACAAGCACTGAAGGACAGGAGGGAGGGTTCTTCATCCATTGCATATTTGGGTCTTTATCCGGACAGCCTACTTCTCCTTGACTTAGATTCAGCTGTACACAGGTTTCTCTGCGGGCTACCATTGGCTCCTGATGGGAAAACCAGGGCTTTTTATCCTTGATCTTATATCCCCTACAACCTTGCCATGCGAAAAGTGGCCCCAGAAGAGCATGTTAGCACCACCTGAGAGGGGATTAGAAATGCAGACTCTCTGACCCCATCCCAGCCCTGATGGATGAATTCAATTCGGAATTTTAACAAGATCCTCAAGTGATTCATAGGCACATTAAAACTTCAGAAGTATCCTCCAGCTGTGCTTGCCAGCCTGTCCCTAACCAGTTATATCATCCTCAGCGGAGAGTGCCTATTAGAATCATAGGATATGGGGCCTTGTTCAGATCCCAGAATCAGATTTTCTGGGAGTGAAACCCAGAAATCTATCTGTATCTCACTTTAAGGGTAATTCTGATATGTACCAATAGTAGGAGTATCCAGCCCTATGCTTTGCTCATAGAAAATACTCGATAAATTTGTTGTGTGTGTGTGTTTTTTAAAAAAACTCACTTTACTTCACCTTTTAGTAAACAAAGCAAATCCAGGAACGTTTGCATTGCCTTGTAAACGGTTGCCACACGACCGAGTCATCGTTTCTGAAGGGAAAGAAACCATGGCTTCACTCATATACCTGACGTTTGGCCATGACCCATGATCAATAGTCCAACATCACCAGGGACAAAAGTCTCAGGTAAGGACGCCTGCCCAAGTTTCCCTAAGAGAAGTACTTCTTTGGCTTCCCCACTCCCTCTTGAGGTTTGGGGTATTTGAGATTGAGTGGGAGCCCTTCTTTTTTTTTTTTTTTTTTGTCTCCCATTTTTTAAAATTTTTTATTGAATAATTGCTTTACAGAATTTTGCTGTTTTCTGTCAAACCTCAACATGAATCAGCCATAGGTATACATATATCCCCTCCCTTTTGAACCTCCTTCCCATCTCCCACCCCATCCCACCCCTCTATGTTGATACAGAGCCCCTGTTTGAGTTTCCTGAGCCATACAGCAAATTCCCATTTTACATTTTTTACATTTTTACATATTTTACATATGGTAAACTGTGGTGCTGGAGAAGACTCTTGAGAGTGCCTTGGACTGCAAGGAGATCCAATCAGTTCATTCTAAAGGAGATCGATCCTGGGTGTTCATTGGAAGGACTGATGCTAAAGCTGAAACTCCAATACTTTGGCCACCTCATGCGAAGAGTTGACTCACTGGAAAAGACTCTGATGCTGGGGGGGATTGGGGGCGGGAGGAGACGGGGACGACAGAGAATGAGATGGCTGGATGGCATCACTGACTCGATGGACATGAGTTTGAGTGAACTCCGGGAGTTGGTGATGGACAGGGAGGCCTGGCGTGCTGTGATTCATGGGGTCGCAGAGAGTCGGACACGACTGAGCGACTGAACTGAACTGAACTGAACGTAAGTTTCCATGTTACTCTTTCCATGCATCGCACCCTCTCCTCCCCTCTCCCAATGTCCATAAGTCTATTATCTATGTCTGTTTCTCCATTGCTGCCCTCTAAGTAAATTCTTCGGTACCGTTTTTCCAGATTGCGTGTATCTGTGTTAGAATACCCGCCCCGAGCCCACGCTGTGGCGGCCCGTGCTCAGCAGCGCCCCCTCTGGCAGCTGGCCCTCCAGGCTTTGGACGGGCTCGCCTGCGGGGAGCTCTGCGCCTCTGCGCTCCGTGGCGCTCCGAGACCGGCTGCCGGCGCAGAGCTCCGTAAGAACTATTGCTGTTGCCCGCTCCCTTCCCTTCTCTCGCCAGCCTGTGCCGCTTCCGGGCCTCCCGCGTCCTCCCGCGGGAAGCGTGGAGCCTGGCGGGGAATGTGGCCGACCTGGGGCGGGAATGGCATGTGGATACGCCCCCTGAGCTGACCGGCTCGGCAGTGGACCTCCGCTCCCCATTCCAAACCGCAGCTCAGAAACTCCGCTCCACGCGCGAATCCGCCCCTCAAGGGGCACACAGTGTGGCCCAGCGCACCGTTGGTCTTCAATAAATCTTTATTAAATTGAATAGAATGCTTGCTTTGTTTTCATGATTATCCTGTCTCCTGCACAAGCAAGCTGGGAGGTGTTAGTCCTTTCCGTCTAAGCAGATAACAAGCCCATTTCTAAGTTTCTGACTTGGCGGTTAATATCTCTGGTATTACTATGTGAAAAAAAGACAGACACAAAAGGCCAGATAGTGTATGACTGAATTTACATGAAATGTCCCAAATAGACAAATCCATAGAGACAGGAAGTAAATTAGCAGTTTCCAGAGACTCAAGGGAGGCGGAAGTGGGGCATGACTGTTAGGAGATATGGGGTTTCTTTGGGGAGTGATGAAAATAAAAGGTAGGATTAGATAGCAGTGATCGTTACACAACCTTGTGAATATTCTAAAACCACTGGTTGTAAATATAAGATGGAAATGTGAATTATATCAATTTTTGAAAGATCTCGGCCTTTGGACTCAGTCCACCTGAGTTTGAATCTGGCCCCTGTCACATCCTAGCTGTGCTACCGGGCACAACTTAATTTATCTCTTAGAGACTCAGCAGCACGGTCTGGAAAGAGGATAATCAGAGTTCCCATGTCATAAGCATGCTGTGAGATTTAAATAGGACAGTCTTTGAAAAAATGCCTGGTACATCAATGTTTACTGCTGACATTAAATCCAACAGTCCTCAAACTTAAGATGCATAAACTTTACCTAGAGAGCTTGATAAACTCTTACATCTTCAGATTTATAAGCCTGGAGTTTGACTTTAGAATCAGCATTTTTAATAAGCTTACCATTCTGATACAAATGGTCTGAGACTGACACTAAGAGAAATAATGTTCTACACTTTCATAAAATAGAATTGATAAATCATATTTTTAAGAAGTACATGTTAGCTCCCCAGTTAGGAGATAGAAAACTGGAAAAAATATTGCTCATACCCTCACACCAAAAAAAAAAAAGTTGGACAATCTACAAATCCACAAGTTCTCTTGAACCCAGCAGAGACCTGAAACTGAAAAGAAACCAACTAACACAAAATTTACGTAAACTACAGGCACCTCCCCAGAGAGACAAACATGAACACTCTGTAATCTGGAGCAAATGCCACTAAACCCAGATGAGAATAATTCAACTAAAACTTTCAACACATTGCTAAAGGCTGCATTTAGGCTGGAAATGTAGAACCACTGGAGACACAAAGGAGAATTATACACGCTCTCACAGGCTCTTCTCCATAGACCTTGCCAGGTACAACCAAGAAAGATTAAAGCAAGACAAGAATCCTGAAACAGCATCCCATGTGCTGCAGGCTGGCATAGTGGCTCAGATGGTATAGCATCTGCCTGTACTGTAGGAGACCCAAGTTTGATTCCTGGGTCGGAAAGATCCCCTGGGGAAGGGAATGGCAACCCACTCCAGTATTCTTATTTGGAAAATTCCACGGACAGAGGAACCTCTCGGGCTACAGTCCATAGGATCGCAAAGAGTCGGACACGACTGAGCACCTAACATACACACAAGCTGCAGGCTTGGGAGAAAGGTCGCAGCCACCATGGGAAACACATGAAGCTCCACCTGGGTCCGCAACCTCTATTTCTCCTACAGAACACAGAGCCTTAAAATACTGGCAAAAGGGCAACAAGTCCTGTCACTCTTAGCGCATGGTGAAAAAGCCACTGCAGCTGGCAGAAGGGGTGTGGCGAGGACAGAAGCAATTTTCTAGCCACAGTAGGGAGCAAGAACACATGCTGGGCCCAGACCTGCAGCTGAAGGTGAAGGATGGCCACTGAGAAAGCACACCCCCAAGACCCAGAGACACACTATCTGCTTCCAGCTGAGACTGAATCGGGATACAGAGGGTGCTGTCTGCAGTTCCAAACCAGCGTTAACCAGTGATCGCAGTGGACTGCTGAGAGAAGTGCAAAGCACAGGGAGAGGGCCCACTGAAGCACAGTGCACAGGGGACACTGAAGCTGAGAGCAGAGCAGACACTGGGGCAACAAACCAATTCCCCACCCTAAATACAAGATCCACTAGAGGTACCGGAAAACTCTTATACTGAAGGTGACCATTACAACAACATCCCAGACTGGTTCAACTTTTAAGGAGGCTGACTCAATTCCCCACATTAAATCCTTAGAATAAGAAAAGGCACGTGTGTGTGCTCAGTTGTGTCTGACTCTTTGAGAAACTATGGACTGTAGCTCACCAGGCTCCTCTGTCTGTGGAATTTTCCAGGCAAGAATTATTGGAGCAGGTTGCCATTTCCTACTTCAGAATATTTTCCTGACCCAGGGATCAAAACCACATCTCTTGTGTCTCCTGCATTGGCAGGTGGATTCTTTACCACTGAACCAACTGGGCAGTCTAAGAAAAGGCATTCCCACTTCTAAATGTAACAACTCTTTAACTCAGTCTCTACCATCCTACACAAGATGTCTGGATTTCATAAAAAAAATTATAAGGTATTCAAAGACACAAGAAAAAGAAAAACATTGTCAAGAGGCAAAACAATCAACAAAATCAGACTGTTACTGTCATAACTACACTCAGCTATGACACAGATGTTAGAATTATCAAACGGGGAATTTAAAACAACTATGCTCTAAAGGAGATCAATCCTGGGTGTTCATTAGAAGGACTGATGCTAAAGCTGAAACTGCAATACTTTGGCCACCTCATGCGACGAGTTGACTCACTGGAAAAGACTCTGATGCTGGGAAAGGTTGGGGGCGGGAGGAGAAGGGGACGACAGAGAATGAGATGGCTGGATGGCATCACCGACTCTGTGGACATGAGTTTGAGTAAACTCCGGGAGTTGGTGATGGACAGGGAGGCCTGGCGTGCTGTGATTCATGGGGTTACGGAGAGTCGGGCACGACTGAGCGACTGAACTGAACTGATGCTTATTAAACTATTAATAACTTATTAATAACATCTTATTAACTATTAATAAACTTATTAAATATATTAAACTATTGAAAGGCTGTAGTGGAAAAACTGGGAAGTATACATGATGAGAAGAGTAATTTCCATAAAGAGAAAAACTGTAAGGAAGAATCAAATGGAAATGCTAGAAATTGAAAACACAAGAGCACAGACAAATGCCTCAATGGGCTCATAAACAGACTTTAAATAGTCAAGGAAAGAATAAGTAAATTTGAAGATAGGTCAATAGAAACAACAAAAGCTGAAAACCAAGAGAAAAAAAAAGAATGGGTTAAAAACAAAAAACAGAATAGAGCACCTAAGAACTGTGAGACAGTATCAGTATAATATGCCTGTAATTGGAATCCCAGAAGGAGAAGAAGGCTTCAGTGGAACGTGAACCGTGAACTTCCAGATGTTCAAGCTGGATTTAAAAAAGGCTGAGGAACCAGAGATCAAATTGCAAACATCCGTTGGATCATCAAAAAAGCAAGAGAACTCCAGAAAAACATCTCCTGCTTTATTGACTACGCCAAAGTCTTTGACTGTGTGGATCACAAGAAACTGTGGAAAATTCTTCAAGAGATGGGAATACCAGGCCACCTTATCTGCCTCCTAAGTAATTTGTATGCAGGTCAAGAAGGGGACGACAGAGGATGAGATGGATGGATGGCATCACCGACTCAATGCATATGAGTTTGGGTGAACTCCGGGAGTTGGTGATGGACAGGGAGGCCCGGCATGCTGCGATTCATGGGGTCGCAAGGAGTTGGACACGACTGAGTGACTGAACTGAACTAAACTGAGGCACAGCATTTAGCCTACCCTGACAAATGCACTAAGTATCTAATCAAAAGTAAACTAATTTTTAGATAACTAGTGAATTCCTTGGAATTCTAAAAATTATCTAAAAATTAGTTTACTTTTGATTAGATATTTAGTGCATTTGTCAGGGTAGGCTAAATGCTGTGCCTCAGTTTAGTTCAGTGGAAAAGAAATGCAAAAAAGCAAGATGGCTGTCTGAGGAGGCCTTACAAATAGCTGTGAAAAGAGAAGCGAAAAGCAAAGGAGAAAAGGAAAGATATAAGCATCTGAATGCAGAGTTCCAAAGAATAGCAAGGAGAGATAAGAAAGCCTTCCTTAATCAATGCAAAGAAATAGAGGAAAACAACAGAATAGGATAGGCAAGAGATCTCTACAAGAAAATTAGAGATTCCAAGGGAACATTTCATGCAAAGATGGGCTCGATAAAGGACAGAAATGGTATGGACCTAACAGAAGCAGAAGATATTAAGAAGAGGTGGCAAGAATACACGGAAGAAATGTACAAAAAAGATCTTTATGAGCAAGATAGTCACGATAACGTGATCACTGACCTAGAGCCAGACATCTTGAAATGTGAAGTCAAGTGGGCCTTAGAAAGCATCACACGAACAAAGCTAGTGGAGGTGATGGAATTCCAGTTGAGCTATTTCAAATCTTGAAAGATGATGCTGTGAAAGTGCTGCACTCAATATGCCAGCAGATTTGGAAAACTCAGCAGTGGCCACAGGACTCGAAAAGGTCAGTCTTCATTCCAATCCCAAAGAAAGGCAATGCCAAAGAATGCTCAGACTACCGCACAATTGCACTCATCTCACACGCTAGTAAAGTCATGCTCAAAATTCTCCAAGCCAGGCTTCAGCAATATGTGAACCGTGAACTCCCAGATGTTCAAGCAGGTTTTAGAAAAGGCAGAGGCACCAGAGATCAAATTGCCAACATCCGCTGGATCATGCAGAAAGCAAGAGAGTTCCACAAAAACATCTATTTCTGCTTCATTGACTATGCCAAAGCCTTTGACTGTGTCGATCACAATAAACTGTGGAAAATTCTGAAAGAGAGGGGAATACCAGCCCACCTGACTTGCCTCTTGAGAAACCTGTATGCAGGTCAGGAAGCAACAGTCAGAACTGTACATGGAACAACAGACTGGTTCCAAATAGGAAAAGGAGTATGTCAAGGCTGTATATTGTCACCTTGCTTATTTAACTTATATGCAGAGTACATCATGAGGAACGCTGGGCTGGAAGAAGCACAAGCCAGAATCAAGATTGCTGGGACAAATATCAACAACCTCAGATATGCAGATGACACTACCCTTTTGGCAGAAAGTGAAGAGGAACTCAAAAGCCTCTTGATGAAAGTGAAAGAGGAGAGTGAAAAAGTTGGCTTAAAGCTCAACATTCTGAAAACTAAGATCATGGCATCTGGTCCCATCACTTCATGGCAAATAGATGGGGAAACAGTGGCTGACTTTATTTTTCTGGGCTCCAAAATCACTGCAGATGGTGATTGCAGCCAGGAAATTAAAAGACGCTTACTCCTTGGAAGGAAAGTTATGACCAACCTTGATAGTATATTAAAAAGCAGAGACATTACTTTGCCAACCAAGGTCCATCTAGTCAAGGCTATGGTTTTTCCCGTGGTCATGTATGGATGTGAGAGTTGGACTGTGAAGAAAGCTGATCACCGAAGAATTGATGCTTTTGAACTGTGGTGTTGGAGAAGACTCTTGAGAGTCCCTTGTACCGCAAGGAGATCCAACCAGTCCATTCTAAAGGAGATCAATCCTGGGTGTTCATTGGAAGGACTGACGCTAAAGCTGAAACTGCAATACTTTGGCCACCTCATGCGACGAATTGACTTACTGGAAAAGACTCTGATGCTAGGAAAGTTTGGGGGCGGTAGGAGAAGGGGACGATGGAGAATGAGATGGCTGGATGGCATCACCGACTCTGTGGACATGAGTTTGAGTGAACTCCGGGAGTTGGTGATGGACAGGGAGGCCTGGCGTGCTGTGATTCATGGGGTCGCGGAGGGTCGGACACGACTGAGCAACTGAACTGAACTGAACCTCTTAGGAGCTCTGGCATAACTCCTGGGACTTGTGCTCTTAATTAAACATGGTTTAGTACAATGGAAAGTGCCTTGTATTTGTAATACGAAGACCAGTATTCCAGCTTCTGAGATGCTACTCATCAGTCATGCGGCCTCAGAGAGCGTTTTACCTCTTTGATGTCCTTTTTTTTTTTAATCTATAAAGGGGGGATAATAGTACCAATCGTCAAGGGCAAAGGATCACACTGTGAGGATTAAATAAAGGAATATCTGTGTGGTAGATTGCTGTAATCTCACCAACGCTTTGCCTTCCCTGTACCTATACCTTTTGCCAGATGACTCTATTAATACAACTCCTCCAACAGAAGGAGTGAAGTACATTTCCCCATACTTGACACTGAGTTCAGCCATGTGACTTCTTTTCACCAGTATCGGAAATCTAGCATGTTTCTGCCTACACTTACGCTTCTTGCATCACCACTTCCATCACCATGAGAACACACCTGGGTTAGCTTGAAGGAACACAGGAGAAATGGATCAGCTCTGAGTTAGCCAAGTCTTCACAGCTGAGGCCATTCTAGATCAACTGGCAGCCAGCCGATCTCCGGCTATATGACCAATATAGCTGGACGAGATCAGCAGAGCCACCTAACAAACCTCCAGGCACGTAAGCCATAAATACTTATTGTTGTATGTCACTGAGATGTTACAGTTGTTTGTTACACAGCATCATTGTGGCAACAGATAACCAATAGAGTATGAAATTAGGCTCCTACAAACTGTAAACTACTGCACAGGTGAAAATTATTTAAGTTCATGGGTGGGGGGAACATATATATATATGTATATATAGGGCTTCCCCAATGGCTCAGCAGTAAGGAATCTGCCTGCAATGTAGGAGCCACAGAAGATGCAGGTTCGATTCCTGGATTGGGAAGATCCCCTGGAGGAGGGCACACCAACCCACTCCAGTATTCTTGCTTGGAGAATCCCATGGACGGAGGAGTCTGGCAGGCTGTAGTCCAAAGGGTCTCACAGAGTCGGACACGACTGAAGTGATTTTGTATGCACAGCACATATATAAATACATGCATACATGTATATATATAGTGGAGTCCTGCCCCAAAGCCGCAGGTGTGAGGCCTCGTACCAAGGCCACAGAAGCAGAGTCCAGAACAAAGGTCACCTCCAAATGTGACTGAGCCCCTTTGTAACTGTTGCCAAAAGCCCCCTGATCATCACCAGCAGACTTTCTGACCCTAAATTAGGCAAAAATGCCCACTCCAGTAGTCACCATATAGTGCCCTAGAAAGTGAAAAGAAGTCACTCAGTCGTGTCCGACTCTTTGAGACCCCATGGACTGGAAGCCTACCAGGTTCCTCCGTCCATGGGATTTTCCAGGCAAGAATACTGGAGCCCTAACCAATCACCTAATGCTATCCTTCCAGCAGGAGTTTTCTTTGTCTCAGGGTTATAAAAATTGGCTGCTGCTGCTGCTGCTAAGTCGCTTCAGTCGTATCCGACCCTGTGCGACTCCATAGACGGCAGCTGACCAGGCGCCACCGTCCCTGGGACTCTCCAGGCAAGAATACTGGAGCGGGTTGCCATTTCCTTCTCCACTAACCCATGAAAAGCATCAACTCTCCCTGGTCTGTGAGAAAGTCAGCCCACTGTTCTTGCAGCATCCTATAACAGAGATAATAATATTCTTTGTTCTTAATAAACTCACTCCCTTCTGAAATGCTGTGTCCGGAAATTCTTTTCCAACTCGAGTTTGGACTGTCCCAACATATATATATATTTAATATATATACCTCCAAGGACTCCCTTGGTCTATGAAATATTAGAGCCTGTGGAGAAATCTCATTGAGTCCTGATTCAGAGTCACGAGATCAAAGTCTGAGTAGGGCAGAACCTTGAAAGTGAAAGTGTTAGCCACTCAGTTGTGTCCCACTCCTTGTGACCCCACGGACTGTAGCCCACCAGGCTCCTCTGTCCGTGAAATTCTCCAGGCAAGAATACTGGAATGGGTTGCCATTTCCTTCTTGAGGGGATCTTCCCAATCCAGGGATCGAACCCAGGTCTCTTGCACTGCAGGCAGATCTTTACCCTCTGAGCCACCAGGGAAGTCAGAACCTTGAAAATGGTCTAATCCACCCTCTACCTGTGTATATAGCCTCCTCTTTCTCAGCCACATTGATTCTCTTCTGTACATACTATAAGCAGGTTTGTTCCTTCCAGCACTTTTATGCTCTAACAGTTATAAAAACTTCACCTTTAAATCTTGCCCTCTCTCTAGCAGTCCCTGTGTTAGACAAGCCAGGGGGCTGGGTCCAGTTCCATTCTTCTCCATTCACCGTTTCTCTGCCTTGGCCTCTGTTGGTTATGCTCTGATCATGCTGTGAGGTACAATTTTTTCAGATGCCTTCAACATGCAGCCACTTTACAGACGAGAAGCTGCTAATGCTGTTTCATTTATCATGTTTTCCGGCATATTGTATTAATCTTAAATATCCAGTTTAATGCACACAAGGACACCCTCTCTGAATATAGGAGGGCTGGTCTACAAAAGCCCATAAAATAAGCATCCTCCTAGCCTCCAAAGGAATGAAAAACCACAAGAATAAATTGGAAGAGAAACCAAGCAAGCTGTTTTTTATTTTCTAGAGGAAGGAAGAAATTATTCAGCCTGACTCGGGCCTCTTTCAGGCACCTCACACATTATTATCGCTGAACATTTGTTATTATTTTTATTATTTTTCTCAACAATCAGGTAATCTGAGATGGACCTTTTCTTCCCTAAAAGGAATAAGGAATATTTCCAAGTCTATTTCTGCATCCTAAATGGTATCTTTACCTTACTAGCTGAAGGATCTTTTTTTTCCTCTGAGAAGAAGGCAGGAGGCAGAGTGCCTGTCTAAAAAAATGACAAATCAGACATGACATACATACAGGCCCATTACTTCTGTCATATTTCTCCTGTTAACTTTTCTCAGCAATTAAGGTTTCCATGAGCCTCCCACTCCTTTTCAAATCCTGCTCGTGAGGCAGTTGTAATTAAATCCCTTGATTTCCCAATGCTTCTTTATAAAGTAACTTTACATTAGAAAAGTTCTCTTTTAAATTTCCCCAAACACCCTTTCCTGACTCAGACTCTGATGGACAACAAAAATCTCTTCCTCCTTCTCTTTGGTGTCAAAATTCAGGTCAAGCATTGTCTCCTCCAGGAAGTCTTCCTTGATAACCTAACCTCATTTTAATGCTCTGTCTCTGTACTCCCATGTCCCCTATACTTGCCACTATAATAATATTTACTACACTGTCTCATAGTCTTCAATGTCCTTATTGTCTCCCACACTGTACATTCATGGAGCTAGTTTCGGCAGTAGAATTCTAGAGTAGGAACACTGACCAGTTGTTTATCAACCGTCATAGCAACTATTTTGTTCCCCATTGAAAGTATTCTAGATGTGGTAAGCCTAAATCCAGCATTGCCTTTGTTTGTGCCTTATTTGCATCACAGTGAGAATAAGATTGTGATGATTTACCTGGAAATGAGCTTCTTGGGATCTTCTGAAATCATCATATTACCTAATAAACTTTGGTACCACATTTGTACTGGGCACTGTGGTGGGCGACTGGGGGAAGGTAATGAAGTTCCAGATGTTCAAGCTGGTTTTAGAAAAGGCAGAAGAACCAGAGATCAAATTACCAACATCCGCTGGATCATCGAAAAAGCAAGAGAGTGCCAGAAAAACATCTATTTCTGCTTTATTGACTATGCCAAAGCCTTTGACTGTGTGGATCACAAGAAACTGTGGAAAATTCTGAAAGAGATGGGAATGCCATCCTCTTCAGAAACCTATATGAAAGTCAGGAAGCAACAGTGAGAACTGGACATGGAACAACAGACTGTTTCCAAATAGGAAAAGGAGTATGTCAAGGCTGCATATTGTCACCCTGCTTTTTAACTTATATGCAGAGTACATCATGAGAAATGCTGGGCTGGAAAAAGCACAAGCCAGAATCAAGATTGCTGGGAGAAATATCAATAACCTGAGATATGCAGATGACACCACCCTTATGGCAGAAAGTGAAGAGGAACTAAAAAGCCTCTTGATGAAAGTGAAAGAGGAGAGTGAAAAAGTTGGCTTAAAGCTCAACATTCTGAAAACTAAGATCATGGCATCTGGTCCCATCACTTCATGGCAAATAGATGGGGAAACAGTGGCTGACTTTATTTTTCTGGGCTCCAAAATCACTGCAGATGGTGATTGCAGCCAGGAAATTAAAAGACGCTTACTCCTTGGAAGGAAAGTTATGACCAACCTAGATAGCATATTCAAAAGCAGAGACATTACTTTGCCAACAAAGATCCATCCAGTCAAAGCTATGGTTTTTCTAGTAGTCATGTATGGATGTGAGAGTTGGACTATAAAGAAAGCTGAACGCTTAAGAATTGATGCTTTTGAACTGTGGTGTTGGAGAAGACTCTTGAGAGTCCCTCGGACTGCAAGGAGATCCAACCAGTCCATCCTAAAGGAGATCAGTCCTGGGTGTTCATTGGAAGGACTGATGCTGAAGCTGAAACTCCAATACTTTGGCAACCTGATGCGAAGAGCTGACTCATTGGAAAAGACCCTGATGTTGGGAGGGATTGGGGGCAGGAGGAGAAGGGGACGACAGAGAATGAGATGGCTGGATGGCATCACTGACTTGATCCATGAGTTTGGGTGGACTCCGGGAGCTGGTGATGGACAGGGAGGCCTGGAGTGCTGTGGTTCATGGGGTTGCAAAGAGTCAGACACGACTGAGTGACTTAACTGAACTGAACTGAATAAGGAAATGCAAAACTAGGTCTCAGACAACCAGAAATATATTATCTACTTGGAGACATAAATATATGTATATAAAACACTAATTAACATGAGGGTAAATGAGTGCCAAATAAGTCACATAGATACAATAGCTCAGGGAGAAATTCAGATAGAAGGAGATCACTGGAATAAGGGGGCTTCCCTGCTGGCTCAGTGGTAAAGAATCTCCCTGCCAAGCAGGAGACACAGGTTCGATCCCTGGGTCGGGAAGATTGCCTGGAGAAGGAAATGGCAACCCACTCCAGTGTTCTTGCTGAGGAAATCCTACGGACAGAGGAGCCTGGCAGGCTACAGCCCATGGGGTCACAAGAGTCAGATACACCTTAGCGACTAAACAACGACAACAGCTGGACAGGGAGGGAAGCTGGAGTTTTCCAACGCAGCTTTACAAAAGCAGCTAGAACTGGGTCTGAAGGAGCAGCACAGATGCAGGCACAGAGGTGGAATCTGCACTGTTTAGGTTTCAGTTCAGTTCAGTTCAGTCGCTCAGTCGTGTCCGACTCTCCGCGACCCTGTGAATCACAGCACGCCAGGCCTCCCTGTCCATCACCAACTCCCGGAGTTCACTCAAACTCATGTCCACAGAGTCGGTGATGCCATCCAGCCATCTCATTCTCCGTCGTCCCCTTCTCCTCCCGCCCCCAACCTTTCCCAGCATCAGATTCTTTTCCAGTGAGTCAACCCGTCGCATGAGGTGGCCAAAGTATTGCAGTTTCAGCTTTAGCATCAGTCCTTCCAATGAACATCCAGGATTGATCTCCTTTAGAATGGACTGGTTGGATCTCCTTGCAGTATAAGGGACTCTCAAGAGTCTTCTCCAACACCACAGTTCAAAAGCATCGATTCTGCGGCGATCAGCCTTCTTCACAGTCCAACTCTCACATCTATACATGACCACGGGAAAAACCATAGCCTTGACTAGACGGACCTTGGTTGGCAAAGTAATGTCTCTGCTTTTTAATATACTATCCAGGTTGGTCATAACTTTCCTTCCAAGGAGCAAGCGTCTTTTAATTTCATGGCTGCAATCAGCATCTGCAGTGATTTTGGAGCCCCCAAAAATAAAGTCTGACACAGTTTCCACTGTTTTTCCATCTATTTCCCATGAAGTGATGGGACCAGATGCCATGATCTTTGTTTTCTGAATGTTGAGCTTCAAGCCAACCTTTTCACTCTCCTCTTTGACTTTCATCAAGAGGCTTTTGAGTTCCTCTTCACTTTCTGCCATAAGGGTGGTGTCATCTGCATATCTGAGGTTATTGATATTTCTCGCAGCAATCTTGATTCCAGCTTGTGCTTCTTCCAGCCCAGCGTTCCTCATGATGTACTCTGCATATAAGTTAAATAAGCAAGGTGATGCTGTGAAAGTGCTGCACTCAATATGCCAGCAGATTTGGAAAACTCAGCAGTGGCCACAGGACTGGAAGAGGTCAGTCTTCATTCCAATCCCAAAGAAAGGCAATGCCAAAGAATGCTCAAACTACCGCACAGTTGCACTCATCTCACACGCTAGTAAAGTCATGCTCAAAATTCTCCAAGCCAGGCTTCAGCAATATGTGAACAGTGAACTCCCAGATGTTCAAGCAGGTTTTAGAAAAGGCAGAGGCACCAGAGATCAAATTGCCAACATCCGCTGGATCATGGAGAAAGCAAGAGAGTTCCACAAAAACATCTATTTCTGCTTCATTGACTATGCCAAAGCCTTTGACTGTGTCGATCACAATAAACTGTGGAACATTCTGAAAGAGATGGGAATACCAGCCCACCTGACTTGCCTCTTGAGAAACCTGTATGCAGGTCAGGAAGCAACAGTTAGAACTGGACATGGAACAACAGACTGGTTCCAAATAGGAAAAGGTGTACGTCAAGGTTGTTTAGGTTTAGACAATAATAAATAGACTTTTTTGGATAGGATAAAGCCCTTGTGATGAGGAACAATGAGAAATTAGGTTCCAAAGCCACACCACATTATCTTCATTTTTTCCCCACAAAAAGAACTGTCCAAGTCACCTACTTTTAAGAGGTCCCATCAAATCCATGCCCTGAACAGGAAATGTGTACTTAGCAGGGTGAATATTATTACATAACTCAACCACCACCAATGACTCTTCAAGAGCACCGTGTTAACTCTTGGTTAACCAAAAGCTATTTTTCTAGTCTGTGCTCTACCTAATTCAACCAACCAGTAGAGACTGTACACCCACTAAGTTCTATTTTCTGAACTGAAGTCCCTGAACCACTAAAAAATGAAGGAGATAGAATTCCTAATTTCAAAAAACATATTTTTGTCTTATTTTTCTTTTTCCATACTCCTCTATCTTCCACCATTTCTTACGGGTAGTACTCTTTTAGGCATTTCATCAAATTTCAGACTTTCTGCAGTCCTTCCCTGTTAAACACATTGTAATTACACTGGGAGATTTTAAAAGAGAGGAAAGAAGAAAACAAGAAATGCTTTGGCTTTGGAAATGAAATGGTTACATTTAGAGCCTTCTTTATAATACTAGATCTATAGCTGTTCTCTCCTCGGGGGTTAAGAGTTGGTTCTATCTGCCAGAAAACATTTTTTGCATCTCTCTCTGATGAGAAATAAGACATCTCTCTTCTTGTCTAAATGAAGAATTGAAATTGTGGCCAGGCCAGGATAACAGTGTCCAACTCATCCTTCTGAGCTTAACTTTTACCAGCCCCTAAGCCAGCTCCAAGGCAGCATAGCATGCCTGGAAAACCCTCCTTTTCACCGCGCCAAGCCATGTGTCTCTTATCATTTAAGGAATTCCTAAAATCCCACCCTCTCTGTGGTCCTTAAGACTTCAAGAATCACCAAGTGCTTCCCCTCATCAGAAACTGCCTATTCATGCGAGCCATTGGCCACTTTCCCTGATTGATTGCCACTCCAATCCCAGCCCTTCCCACCTCATCCCTAAACATACGTGCCCTTGAGCTGGCCTCACCAGAAACAGCCTACATCTGAATTCATCTGTGGCATCATGAAACCTTTCTGTGGGTCTAAGCAGTCCTGGGTTTGTTGGGATGTAGGGAGCTAGCCCTGTGGGGGGTTGTTTTCAAAGGGCGTTGGGAGAAGACTACACCAAACAAGCAAGCACCCATTCACACATTATTATCTTATAACAAGAAAAAATAGCATTTCTATAGTATTTATAAAATGCTTTCATATCCATGACCTTAGTTTTTTCTTCAACCTAACCCTTCAAGTTAGGATGTATCTTATCCTTTCTTAATAAGGAAATGGAAGTTAAAAGAGGTTAAGAAGAAAAAAGAGGTTAAAAAACAGAAAAAAAAAGAGGTTAAGTTATTTGCCTTTGATCAAGTAGTAAATGGTTCTAGGAAATCTACTTGGGAATAACATCATCTAGACCCTTCACCTGACACCATAAAGCAAAATAAATCTCAGATGGATTAAAGAATTAAACATAAAAAAGTAAAACTATTAAAAAAGAGAAAATAGAGTTGAAGATTTGCCTAATCTCTGGATGAAGAAAGATTTTTCAGGCATAAAAACACTGGAAGAGATGGCAAAAGGAAAAAATTTAATAGATCAGTCTACATAAAAACGTAAAACTTTGACTTGTCAAAACAATCAAAAAACAAACAACAATCTGAAAAGAAATGGTCAGGCTATTGTGGCACAGCCTTGCTCAGTCTCAGCTGGAGCCACCTCAAAGTCCAGGAGGGCTCCTGGTGGTCCAGTGCTTAAGAACCTGCCTGCCAGCGCAGGGGACATGAGTTCGATCCCTGGTCCAGAAGAGCCCAAACTAAGCCCAAAACCATAACTAGTGAGCCATAACGTGCTGCAGCTACTGAAATCCGTATACCCTAGAGCCTGTGCGCCACAAAGAAGGCACCACAGTGAGAAGCCTGCAGACAACCAGAGAGTAGCCCCAGCTCTCCACAACTAGAGAAAGACCGCGGAGCAATGGAGATCGGCACAGTAAAACATTTAATTAATTTTTTTCGAAAAAAGAACACAAGAATGTTGACACAAATGCTGAGGCCAGTTCCAAAGGAGGTAATAGCTTGACGCCAGGTCTCTCGTGAAGGGAGATATGAATAGCACATCTACACAGAAAAAAGACCGGAAATGCACTAAAATGTTGACAGTGGTTATGGAATTGTACAGTATTTTTGTTTTCTTCTTTATCCTTTCCATATTTTCCATAATTTGGCAAAAAAACAATAATCAGGGGGAAGAAAAGGTGTTATATTCAGGAAAATAGGGCTTTTTGGTTTAAAATGAGGATTATCAAGGGATTTCTGTTTTCCTTAATCTCTTGTTCTTATCTCCACTCATCTTTTGAAGGTGATAGTCTAATATATTCATAGTTTGCCTGCAGACATTTGTGTCAGGAGAAGACCAAGCTTTAAATTACACACATATACACATAGCACTATCTTTGGTTCACTGTCTGAGGTCTTTGTTTCCTTCAAGGTTTATATGAAGTTCCGATTTCTCTCTTGAAACAACTTCATTGGGAGGAAGATAAAGAACTTGGGGTTGAGGGGCGAAGGAGTTCACAATTACAGTCTGCTGTATGCAGGGCTGGGGCAGGGCTTTCCAGCTCTAGCACCGCGTATCTGGGGTGTTATATCATCACCACTCTACAAAAAACAAGGTTCAGAGTCAAGTGTATCGCCACACATCTAGCAAGAGCTGAAGATGGGATTCACTCCAGGTCTGGCCCCAAACCTTTGCTCATTCATCTACACCTCTCTCCCTTCAACCAAAGTATATCTATATCCTGCAGCTCAGCAAATCTGGGGAAGCTGAGCATTGGAGATGCCTTGGCAGACAATTTGGAATTCTGTCGAGAGTGGGCTGAGAGTCAAGGGATTGTCTTCTAAGAATGACCATGACAAAGGTGCCAGAGGATTTTGGACAAATTTATCTTCTTGCCCATAGAAGGAGTAGTTGGGAATAGTAGTTTCAAGAGGGCTTTCCTGTTCTTCACCTCTGGCTCCCTCAATATTCATTTATATATGTGTGAGTAGTGTGTCAGCAAGCCAAGGCTATTCATTATGCTGCAGAGGAAAACAGAGGGCTTGAAACAGTTCCCTGTGAATGCCTCACCAAAAACTGCCGATAAAGTCAACCACACACCAGCAAAAGAATAGTAACAATCCAGGTGCCAATGGACAGAGGACTAGTTAAATAAGTGATGTTACAGCCATACAAGAGAACGCAATTCAAATATGAAAAAGAATTGGGGGAGTTATCTAGCACTTTCTATGCTGGACTTCCAGAATACCTCACTCATGTTTTTCTCCTTCCTCCCTAGTTATCCCATTTCAGTCTCTGTAGCTGGTGTAGCTGGCCTCCCCTCTTCCCAACCTCTAAATATTAGAGCAACCCAAGAATCAGTTTTAGCTTTCTCTTTACATTCTCCAAATTCAATCCCTGATGGCTATCTGGGCCCAAAGTTTAAAATATCTAATGACACCCAAATTTCTATCTCCAGCCCTAACCTAAGCTGTGCCGTCCAGACTCATACATCCTACTGGGACAGGAAACAGCCACCCTGAGTATAGCCCTCCTAAGCCTAAGAAAATGGCGGTCCCCACCTTACTGGCCCCTTCACCTCCATTTCCCCCATTTTAGTGGATGGAGAACATTCACCCAGTCGCTCAGGTCACTTTGATTGCTTTCTCTCATACCCCACATTCTGCAGGCTCTACTCTCAAAATATAAATCTCCTGTTGCCACCCTAGCCCGTTACTGTCACCTGCTTCCTGATTATAGCAACAGCCACCTGGTCTTCATCAATTCCACTCCTACCCCTTGACAGTCTGTTCACCACACAGCAGGCAGAGGATCTTTCTGAAACCTACCAGCTATTATCCCCCACCCAAACCACCCAGTGGATTTATAGATCCCTTAGGACTGCGTGGGCTGCGTCTGTTGACTGCCTCTGTGACCTCTTTGCTCATCACACCCCCTCTCATTCTGTCCCAGCCACAGCAGCTTCCTCCTGTCCCTCTAACATGCTAGACACACGTTCATCCTCATCCTTTGTATATTTCTGCCCACCTGGCAAACTTGGCAGGGTTATGCCTCTCCTTTATGTCATCTCCCCAGACTGGCCTTCTTATCTAAAAGAGACCCTAGCACGTCTACCCTTATACTGTTCTTGTTTTCCTTCACAGAACTTCTCATTACCTGACCTCATATTACATAATTACTGTTTACTTGTGCATCTCCTGGTATTGTCAATGGAATGTCAAGGAGGGTGGAGATCTTGTTGTGCTTTTCTACTGCTATATATTCAGGGCCTAGAACAGTCTGCACCTCAGAAGACACTCAAAGTTATGTCTAAATAATTAATGAATGTATGTGTGCCAGGCTACAGTCCAAAGGGTTGCAAGAGGCAGACAAGACTGAGTGACTAAGCACGCACATGCTGTGACAGGATAATCTCTAACATGTATGTCACATAAAGCCAAGTGAGGATGACACCCAGAGTACTTCTAGAAGGACAGACAAATTGTAAAAGATGGTTGTCTCTCTGAATGAAGACCGAAGGTCGACAGTAGAAAGGAAGTGCATTTTTCAGTGATAATTATCAGACTGTCTGAATTATTTCCCATGTACGTGAACTACCTTCTCAATGGAAAAAAGGAAAATCCCCCTGTGTCCGGCCACTTATTGCTCTAATTGGACACATTTTTTGATAGGACACCACAGCCTCCCTTGTTGTCCTACCAGGGTCCTCAAACACCTCCAGTTCACCTTGATTTCTCCAAATGGACCACCACATCCTCCAAGTTTTGTTTTAGTTTAGTTTCCTTTTGCAGGGGGAGGTTCCCTGCCACAAGACCAGAGACCAGAATTTGATTTCACATACATACACTATTCTGACAGGTTCCACTCTCCTCCAGGGAATCTCAGAGCTTTGCTGCTCTCCCAGTGACTCCTGGCTGTTCCACACCTCCACACTGACAATTCTAGGTTGCACCAATCTCAGAATCACATGTTGTCAGCTTGGACAACACTACTTGTAAAGGACAGCTGGGATGTGTCTTTCAGTAGGATGGGAAGGGGCTGTTTCCTGCCCTGATGCTTGTCCCCGGCCTAGGTCCACAGAACCTGAGACCCAAGGCCATAGCTCCTGTATTTCTCAGATGATCAAACCAAAGCCTAGAGTGTGCCCCTTTCCCAAGATCGCATGGTGAGTTAACGGAGCACCAGGACTAAATTCAGGTCCCAAATTCCCAGTTCTCGGCTCTTTCCAGCCAGATCGCCATCAGGGCGGATCCCAGTTAGACTGCCCCTCAGCTCCACACTTGACTTTTAGGGGAACTGAAGATGGGGAGGGAGGAGAGCACGGTCTCAGCCAGAGCAGCTCCAGGAGGCTCTGAAAGAGCGCTGGCCTCTCATGGATTTTACCAGGGCTGGGGGCCAGCTCCTGAACACACTTAGGACTTATAGGAACATGTTAGTGATTTCCTCTGACCTCAGCCCCCTTCACAGACCACAATACACAAGTAATTTCCCTTTCAGTCTCCAAAATCAGGTATACTTTAAGTTGACTGCAGAAACCTCTTACCTCTAAAGAGAGAAAGAAAATATTGTAAAAGCAGAGGGTGTTAAACAAAACTACTCTTTCTCCTTGGTAATGCCTAATCAGAGAAAAATGTTTAAGAAAACACCAAAGACATGGGATTCCATTTGTAATGGATTTATCCATCAGAGATTACACACTCTGCTCTCATGGTCAAATGAGCGATCAGCTTTGGGGGTGCAGGTCTGCTAGGGAAAGAGTCAAGAGGCAGCTTCAGGTGGAGGCTTCATGTAATGCTCCCAAGAAAGTGAATTGTCAGGAGTTTCCCATCCATTGTGGGGGGTGGTGATCTCAAACAATCCAGCGTCGTGTGCAAAGAGATCACCTGCATTTTGTGTGCTCTGTGAGGCTGTGCTGAAAGTCTGTAGCCACCCAGCCTCCTAACACACACTTGGCCTGCTTATTTGGTCCCCTAGCCTTGTCTGCTAATCTTGCTGTGCTCAGAACCACAGATTATCTGAGCATCTTCTGTCTGTGGGATGGTCTTAGCTGAGCAGTTCTTTTGGAATTCTTTTGAGACTGGCTCTAAGCTCTAAGTGTTAAACAGCTACTAATAACAAATTAATTCTAATGTACCAGCAAGCTAGTAATTATTACTTCAATTGCTATTTCTTTGGGGGAACTTATATTATTGTATTATTCTGTATTACTATACTACATTTTTATCAATAACTAATAATAGTGCTAAAGTCAAACAAAAATAATAGCTACTACCTTTTCTGAACACTGTCCTATATGTCAGGTGCCCTATTAATTACATGGCTGAATACCTCAAAACAGCTATAGGAATGGATAAAGTATAATTATGCCCATTGGACACAAAACTGGCAAGCAGTTCAGCGAGCTGCCAATCACACAGCTAAGTTATATCTGCCTGACTCCAAATTTCATGTTTTAACCACCATGTTATATGACCTCCCATTACTAAGCATTTATAAGACACTATTAGCATCATAGAGCTGAGAAAGCAATGGCACCCCACTCCAGTACTCTTGCCTGAAAAATCCCATGGGTGGAGGAGGCTGGTAGGCTGTAGTCCATGGGGTCGTGAAGAGTCGGATACGACTGAGCGACTTCACTTTCACTTTTCACTTTCATGCATTGGAGAAGGAAATGGCAACCCACTCCAGTGTTCTTGCCTGGAGAATCCCAGGGACGGGGGAGCCTGGTGGGCTGCCATCTATGGGGTCGCACAGAGTCGGACACGACTGAAGTGACTTAGCAGCAGCAGCAGCAACATAGAGCAAATGATTCCTTGGTGACCTCTAAGTTTGACCTTTCTACCCATTAACCAAAGGAGTATCAGTGAACTGTAGTTTTAGCTTCCTGCTACTGCTGGCAGTATGAAAAGATGATTTCCTTCCACAGGACACTGTGGGACTATCACATGCAGCACTGCAGAAAAGACCAGGGTCACAGTAACCTCAAAACCCTTTATGACATTGTAATGCTATTAACTGGCAGCACAGCGTCATGAACTTAAGTTCCTTCAACAAGGGTTGGGCATTACATGAATATACCAATATTTCCTTAATGAACAGGTCCCTGGATCCCAAGGAGTGCACAGTCTAGTGGGGAAATGCATACTTATGGTGCATTATGATGAGAATTGTCATGAAGTGAAAATTCAAGAAAGTCTAGGGTAATTCCATCTGGAGGAATCCAAAGAGGCCTAGCATGTAAGCTAGAAGGAGGAAATTTGAACTGGGTTTTAAAGAGTGAACAGGAACTTGCAAAGCCAAGAGCATACAAGAAAAAGAATCCAAAGAGTTAATAATGTAAAGAGACCAGGGAACACTGTGTCAGTGGTTGCCAGCTAGCACCTAAGGGTCTAGTGGTAACAAACGAGTTTGGGAAGGAGGTTGGCTCAGATCCTAAAAGGTCTGGACTCACCGTCATCTGTCCACAGGACAATCGTGAGCCGTTAAAAGTTTCTGAGGAGTAGAGCAATTAGAACAGTGTCCTGACAAAGAAAGATCACTCTGGAGGCTTTGAGGCCAACAGATTAATATGTATCTGGGTCTGAGTAGATTTGATGGTCCTGAATATTTAATTAAATGAATTTCCTAAACACGAAAAGTATGATACATTTTAATGTGTTTATGTCTCTCTCTCTCTATGGCAACTAATCTTAATTATCTCAGAACTCCTAGGTCAGGATGATATCTCACCTGTTTATCTTCAGAGGGAACAAACCAAGGGTTTACTCTGAGTATTAAATGTCCATTTTTATAGGTTCAGGATTTAATTAAATAGCATTGAAATTCATATGCAGGTTATTGAAAGTGAAAGTACCTGGAAATGATAGAGGGGAAAATATTTAAAAGTTGCCACATTGAAGCATTATAATTAAAAGAACAGAAAACTCGCGTTAAAAACCAACTCACTGTACCCTGATGTCTTAATCTGTTCAGGTTGCTATAAAAAAAATTGCTACAGATCGAGTGTCTTACAATAGGGATTTCTTGCTCACGTTCTGAAGTCTGGAAGTCCAAGATCAAGATGCTAGAATATTTGAACAAGGGCCCTCTTCCAGGCTTCAAGCTTCTTACATCCACACAAGGGGGAAGGGGCCTCTTTTATAATGTAGTAATTCCATTCATGACTAATCACCTTCCAAAGACCCTGCCTCCTATTATCATCACATTGGCCTTTAGGCTTTAACCATAGCACCTGGATTGCATTTGCTACAGGTAAATTCATGTCCTTCAGGATCTTAGAGCATCTTTCCTCATTAGAAAGAAAGTCTGTGAAGGAAATATGATCCAACCTCTACCTGCCAGTCCCTCTACACCTGCTCCCACTCACCCCTTCTCCCCGACCACATACAGGGGCATACACCCAACACGTGTTATAATCCCATCCACCACTGTGATTTAGCTAAATCCAAGAGTTTAAAGAAGTCACCCCAAAGCAAAATAAATTGTGGTAATCATCCAGGACAGCAGACAGGTGGAAGAGGAAGAAATCTCAGTAGAGTCTAGCAAAAGGAGTGGACCCTGCATCCCAGATGGCTCTGTGGTAAACCTGCCTGCCAATGCAGGAGACACAGGAGATCGGGGAAAGATCCCCTGGAGGAGGAAATGACAACCCATTCCAGTATTCTTGCCTGGAAAAGTCCATGGACAGAGAAGCCCGGCAGGCTGTAGTCCATGGGATTGAGAAAAGTAGGACACAACTGAGCAACTGAGCACTGCATCATGTGTAGCAGGATATGCAATCGGATTGTCAGCAATTCATTCAGGAAGCAGAGCGCACCTGGCGTCTGCGCAGCTCTGGCCTGGGCACTGGGAACGCTAAGAGGAACAGCTGCCTATCTCTTCTGATGCGCACTGTAATTCCATAATGGCTTAAGCGTTCAGAGGAGGGAAGCTGAGGCTCAGAGATGCCAATTCACTTCAAGACCAAGGACCCCAGCTTGGGAGTGGAAGGCAGGGGTGGTGAAAACAAGGCAAAAGACCAAAGTGAAAGCCGCACACTGAGCCACTAAGTCTGAGCACAATGTCAGGAGAACACATGTCACAGAAGCAGCTCCCAAGCTAGGGGCCAAATTCACACACAGGGGCCCAGATGAGGGGAAGAGCACTGTCCAAGCAAGAAGCCACACAAACCATTATGTTCCCCAAGGACCAGCTTCACACTAAAAGCACACATAGATGAGACAGGTGATAGATACAAAGACAGACAGACAGGTAGATAGGCAGATAAACTGAAAAGGACTGACTTCTTAGCTGCAGTAAAGAGGTTTAGGAGTCAGTGGGTACAGTGGTAAACTAGTAGCCTCTGGAAACACAACGACCTATGTTCAAATCCCAGCTCTACTACCTAATAACCGCAAGCAGGTTACTTAATCTTAAATGTGTTAACAATGCTTATCTCAAGGACTTGTGAGAATTACATAAATAATGCATTTCCTGTATTTCATACAGTTTCTGGCACTCAGTGAGAATCAGTAAAAGTGAGTTCAGTTCAGTTAAGTCGCTCAGTCGTGTCCGACTCTCCTCGACCCCATGAATCACAGCACGCCAGGCCTCCCTATCCATCACCAACTCCCAGAGTTCACTCAAACTCATGTCCACAGAGTCGGTGATGCCATCCAGCCATCTCATTCTCTGACGTCCCCTTCTCCCACCCCCAACCTTTCCCAGCATCAGATTCTTTTCCAGTGAGTCAACTCGTCACATGAGGTGGCCAAAGTATTGGAGTTTCAGCTTTAGCATCACTCCTTCCAATGAACACCCAGGATTGATCTCCTTTAGGGTGGACTGTTTGGATCTCCTTGCAGTTCAAGGGACTCTCAAGAGTCTTCAACACCACAGTTCAAAAGCATCAATTCTTCGGCGATCAGCTTTCTTCACAGTCCAACTCTCACATCCATACATGACCACTGGAAAAACCATTGCCTTGACTAGACGGACCTTGGTTGGCAAAGTAATGTCTCTGCTTTTTAATATATTATCAAGGTTGGTCATAACTTTCCTTCCAAGGAGTAAGTGTCTTTTAATTTCCTGGCTGCAATCAGCATCTGCAGTGATTTTGGAGCCCAAAAAAATAAAGTCTGACACTGTTTCCACTGTTTTTCCATCTATTTCCCATGAAGTGATGGGACCAGATGCCATGACTTTGTTTTCTGAATGTTGAGCTTCAAGCCAACCTTTTCACTCTCCTCTTTCACTTTCATCAAGAGGCTTTTGAGTTCCTCTTCACTTTCTGCCAAAAGGGTAGTGTCATCTGCATATCTGAGGTTACTGATATTTCTCCCGGCAATCTTGATTCCAGCTTGTGCTTCTTCCAGCCCAGCGTTCCTCATGATGTACTCTGCATACAAGTTAAATAAGCAAGGTGACAATATACAGCCTTGACGTACTCCTTTTCCTATTTGGAACCAATCTGTTGTTCCATGTACAGTTCTGACTGTTGCTTCCTGACCTGCATACAAGTTTCTCAAGAGGCAGGTCAGGTGGTCTGGTATTCCCATCTCTTTCAGAATGTTCCACAGTTTATTGTGATCCACACAGTCAAAGGCCTTGGCATAGTCAATGAAGCAGAAATAGATGTTTTTCTGAAACTCTCTTGCTTTCTCCATGATCCAGCGGATGTTGGCAATTTGATCTCTGGTGCCTCTGCCTTTTCTAAAACCTGCTTGAACATCTGGGAGTTCATGGTTCACATATTGCTGAAGCCTGGCTTGGAGAATTTTGAGCATGACTTGACTAGCGTGTGAGATGAGTGCAATTGTGCGGTAGTTTGAACATTCTTTGGCATTGCCTTTCTTTGGGATTGGAATGAAGACTGACCTTTTCGAGTCCTGTGGCCACTGCTGAGTTTTCCAAATTTGCTGGCATATTGAGTGCAGCACTTTGACAGCATCATCTTTCAAGATTTGAAATAGCTCAACTGGAATTCCATCACCTCCACTAGCTTTGTTCGTAGTGATGCTCTCTAAGGTCAGACTGATTATATTCTTTGCAGCCAAAGATGGAGAAGCTCTATACAGTTAGCAAAAACAAGACCAGGAGCTGACTGTGGCTCAGATCATGAACTCCTTATTGCCAAATTCAGACTGAAATTGAAGAAAGTAGGGAAAACCACTAGACCATTCAGATATGACCTAAATCAAATCCCTTATGATTATACAGTGGAAGTGAGAAATAGATTTAAGGGACTAGATCTGATAGAGTGCCTGATGAACTCTGGACGGAGGTTCGTGACATTGTACAGGAGACAGGGACCAAGACCATCTCCAAGGAAAAGAAATGCAAAAAAGCAAAATGGCTGTCTGAGGAGGCCTTACAAATAGCTGGGAAAAGAAGAGAAGCGAAAAGCAAAGGAGAAAAGGAAAGATATAAGCATCTGAATGCAGATTCCAAAGAATAGCAAGGAGAGATAAGAAAGCCTTCCTCAGTGATCAATGCAAAGAAATAGAGGAAAACAACAGAATAGGAAAAACAAGAGATCTCTTCAAGAAAATTAGAGATTCCAAGGGAACATTTCATGCAAAGATGGGCTCGATAAAGGACAGAAATGGTATGGACCTAACAGAGGCAGAAGATATTAAGAAGAGGTGGCAAGAATACACAGAAGAACTGTACAAAAAAGATCTTCATGACCAAGATAATCATGATGGTGTGATCACTGACCTAGAGCCAGACATCTTGGAATGTGAAGTCAAGTGGGCCTTAGAGAGCATCACTACGAACAAAAGTGAGTTAGGCCACTTCAAGTTCAACAAGCCCAAAAATGAAATCACTGGTTGTTTTTACAAACTAGTTCCTTCTGCACCTAGATTCACCCAAATCAGGAGCCATTCTCAATTCCATTCCTCATAACTTCCCCCTTTCTCCACCATCTCCATGAACACAGCTAACACATTCAACAAATTTCTATGTTCAGTTAATATGTTCATATTTCTGTGACGCTAAGTGCCATAGAAAATCTTTAACTGAGCAGAGAATCCCTTATGAGGAAGGTACTGTCATTATGTCCATTTCACAATTGGGGAAATTGAGACTTAGGTTAAGAAGCTTGTCCATGGTCATATAGACTAATTTCAAAACCCATATGCTTAAACATTGCACTGTATTACTGGAACCGGATACAGCAGATTCCAGGTTCTGGGAAAAACATCTCAGGCAAACATCTTACTGTTCAGGCCATGTGCTCCTCGGGACATGTGCAAGCCTTAAAACGACCTTAATTAGTAAAGATTCACCCGTACTTCTCCGCGGCAGCTTGAGGACCTGACTCTGCTTTGTACTGGTTGTGGGCATTCCATTTATTCTGTTGTTTGCAAAATGAATGTCCACAACTATCTGAAAAGGCTACTAAAATTCCCCTCCCTTAATCTCTGGAGCAGCGAGCGGTGGCTGCATAGTGCTGGAGTGGCAAGCGGCCAAAAGGAGCTACCCCAAGTCCAAGGTCAGGGGTGGCGTGAGGCGATACCCCACGTCCAAGGTAAGGAGCAGCACCTTGCACTTTGCTGGAGCATCTGTGAAAATATACCCGATATCCAAGGTAAGAGAAACCCCAGCAAGACAGTAGGTGCTGAGAGAGGGCATCGGAGGGCAAACAGACTGAAACCACAATCACAGAAAACTGACCAATCTAATCACATGGACCACAGCCTTGTCTAAATGAAATTAAGCCATGCCTTGTCAGGCCACCCAAGACGGATGGGTCATGGTGGAGAGTTCTGACAAAATGTGGTCCACTGGAGAAGGGAATAGCAAACCACTTCAGTATTCTTGCCTTGAGAACCCCAAGAACAGTATGAAAAGGCAAAAAGATAGGGCACTGAAAGATGATCTCCCCAGGTCGGTAGGTGCCCAGTATGCTACTGGAGATCAGTGGAGAAATAACTCCAGAAAGAATGTAGGGATGGAGCCAAAGCAAAAACAACACTCAGTTGTGGATGTGACTGGTGATAGAAGCAAGGTCTGATGCTATAAAGAGCAATATTGCATAGGAACCTAGAATGTTAGGTCCATGAATCAAGGCAAATTGGAAGTGGTCAAACAGGAGATGGCAAGAGTGAACGTAGACATTGTAGGAACCAGTGAACTAAAATGGACTGGAATGGGTGAATTTAACTCAGATGACCATTATATCTACTACTGTGGGCAGGAATCCCTTAGAAGAAATGGAGTAACCATCATGGTCAACAAACGAGTCAGAAATGCAGTACTTGGATGCAATCTCAAAAACAACAGAATGATCTCTGTTCATTTCCAAGGCAAACCATTCAGTATCACGGTAATCCAAGTCTATGCCCCAACCAGTAATGTTGAAGAAACTGAAGTTGAACGGTTCTATGAAGACTTATAAGACCTTTCAGAACTAACACCCAAAAAAGATGTCCTTTTAATTATAGGGGACTGGAATGCAAAAGTAGGAAGTCAAGAAACACCCAGAGTAACAGGTAACTTTGGCCTTGGAGCATGGAATGAAGCAGGGCAAAGGCTAATAGAGTTTTGCAAGAGAACGCACTGGTCATAGCAAACACCCTCTTCCAACAACACAAGAGAAGACTCTACACATGGACATCACCAGATGACCAACACTGAAATCAGATTGTTTATATTCTTTGCAGCCAAAGATGGAGAAGCTCTATACTGTCAGCGAAACAAGACCGGGAGCTGACTGTGGCTCAGATCATGAACTCCTTATTGCCAAATTCAGACTTAAACTGAAGAAATTAGAGAAAAACACTAGATCATTCAGGTATGACCTAAATAAAATACCTTACGATTATACAGTGTAAGTGGGAAATAGATTTAAGGGACTAGATCTGATAGACAGAGTGCCTGGTGAACTGTGGATGGAGGTTCATGACACTGTAAAGGAAACAGGAATCAAGACCATTCCCAAGAAAAGGAAATGTAAAAAAAGCAAAATGGCTGTCTAAGGAGGCCTTACAAATAGCTGTAAAAAGAAGAGAAGTGAAAAACAAAGGAGAAAAGGAAGGATATAAGCATCTGAATGCAGAGTTCCAAAGAATAGCAAGGAGAGATAAGAAAGCCTTCCTCAGTGACCAGTGCAAAGAAATAGAGGGAAACAATAGAATGGGAACGACTTGCGATCTCTTCAAGAAAATTAGAAATGCCAAGGGAACATTTCATCCAAAGATGGGCTCGTTAAAGGACAGAAATGGTATGGACCTAACAGAAGCAGAAGATATCAAGAAGAGGTGGCAAAAATACACAGAAGAAATGTACAAAAAATATCTTCACAATCCAGATAATCACGATGGTGCGATTACTCACCTAGAGCCAGACATCCTGGAATGTGAAGTGAAATGGGCCTTAGGAAGCATCACTATGAACAAAGCTAGTGGAGGTGATGGAATTCCAGTTGAGCTATTTTAAATCCTGAAAGATGATGCTGTGAAAGTGCTGCATTCAATATGTCAGCAAATTGGGAAACCTCAACAGTGGCCACAGGACTGAAAAAGATCAGTTTTCATTCCAATCCCAAAGAAAGGCAATGCCAAAGAATGCTCAAACTACTGCACAATGCACTCATCTCACATGCTAGTAAAGTCATGCTCAAAATTCTCTAAGCCAGGCTTCCCCAAATCATGAACCGTGAACTTCCAGATGTTCAAGCTGGTTTTAGAAAAGGCAGAGGAACCAGAAATCAAATTGCCAACATCCACTGGATCATCGAAAAAGCAAGAGAGTTCCAGAAAAACATCTATTTCTGCTTTATTGACTATGCCAAAGCCTTTGACTGTGTGGATCACAAGAAACTGTGGAAAATTATGAAAGAGATGGGAATACCAGACCACCTGACCTGCCTCTTGAGAAACCTATATGCAGGTCAGGAAGCAACAGTTAGAACTGGACATGGAACAACAGACCGGTCCCAAATAGGAAAAGGAGTAGGTCAAGGCTGTATATTGTCACCGTGCTTATTTAACTTATAGGCAGAGTACATCATGAGAATCGCTGGGCTGGAAGAAACATAAGCTGGAATCAAGATTGCTGGGAGAAATATCCATAACCTCAGATATGCAGATGACACCACCCTTATGGCAGAAAGCAAAGAAGAACTAAAGAGCCTTTTGATGAAAGAGGAGAGTGAAAAAGTTGGCTTGAAGCTCAACATTCAGAAAACTAAGATCATGGAATCCAATCCCATCACTTCTTGGCAAATAGATGGGGAAACAGTGGAAACAGTGGCTGACTTTATTTTTCTGGGCTCCAAAATCACTGCAGATTGTGATTGTAGCCACGAAATTAAAAGACGCTTACTCCTTGGAAGGAAAGTTATGACCAACCTAAACAGCATATTAAAAAGCAGAGACATTACTTTGCTAACCAAGGTCCATCTAGTCAAGGCTATTGTTTTTCCAGTAGTCATGTATGGATATGAGAGTTGGACTATAAAGAAAGCTAAGCACCGAAGAACTGATGCTTTTGACCTGTGGTGTTGGAGAAGACTCTTGAGAGTCCCTTGGATTGCAAGGAGATCCAACCAGTCCATCCTAAAGGAGATCAGTCCTGGGTATTCTCTGAAAGGACTGATATTGAAGCTGAAACTCCAATACTTTGGCCACCTCATGCGAAGAGTTGACTCACTGGAAAAGACTCTGATGCTGGGAGGGATTGGGGGCAGGAGGAGAAGGGGATAACACAGAATGAGGTGGCTGGATGGCATCACCGACTTGATGGAGGTGAGTTTGAGTGAACTCCGGGAGTTGGTGATGGACAGGGAGGCCTGGCGTGCTGTGATTCATGGGGTTGCAAAGAGTCGGACACATGAGGGACTGAAATGAACTGAACTGTATTGCCTCCCACCCAGCCAGTCCCTAGATAAGCCCCATGGATTCTCCTTGTTTAGTTCCTCTTGGATCTACTTCTTGACACTGCCCTACAGCCACAGTGTTCTCTGCTGAAGCCCAGGTAGTGCTGTGGGTTTTAGGAATGGAGGCATGTTAATCTTTAAATGCCAAGTGATGGAGACATTGACCAATGCTGAGTCTCTGAGCCTGAGGAAGGGTGTTGCTGAGCCAGGAGCAGCCCCAGTGGAAAGGCTGGGCAGGGCACCTAGGCCAGGGAGGAGAAGAGTACATTCTGTGTGAGGCACATGGGGCCTGAAGCAAGGGGTGGGAGTGGAAATGAAAAGAAAGCCTGGATGCGACAGACATTACCTCACCAGCATAAATGCTCCCGAGGCTAGAACATGGTTTAATAATTCTGTTACTAAGGCAACAGCAAAAGAATCTATCTCAGAAGGAACCCAGCGTGGACTGTTTCTGCACAGGAGTGTGGCAGCTATAAGCTGGGAAAACAGAGGTGAAGGCTAGTGGCCTGATGACACAGCAGGATGTATGGACTAGGATTTTCTCATAGGCATTTTTCTGACCTTTCATCCTCTACAGTTGGGAAGAAACATATGAAGCAAGCTCTCAGGGGAAGGAAGATAGCAAGGTCATGAAGCAGAGCCTATTTAAGCCCCATGACAGTCTAGAGACTCTGCTCCTGAAACTTAGATTAATCCCCACCACAAAAGGGAGGGCGATGCCTTGCTTGCATCTGCTCTTTTGGTGAAACTGAGCAGGACCCTGTCGGGCTCCTGCTTACAGAAGCCTTTCTGTGAGCCCTATTCCTTTGTAGGGAACAGACTTCAGGCTCCATCACCTTCCCTGACTCCAAAGGGCGGATTCAAACAGTTGCCAATAAGGAAAGGGAGGGGCTGCAGAGACAAGAGAGAAGTAGCCAAGAAACAATAGTGCAGCCTTGGGCCGGGGTCCTGGTTCCACCTCAAGGGACACAGATAACAGTATCTTTTGAGCTCTTTATAGAACTGCTGCTGCTGCTGCTGCTGCTAAGTCACTTCAGTCGTGTCCGGCTCTGTGCGACCCCATAGATGGAAGCCCACCAGGCTCCCCCATCCCTGGGATTCTCCAGGCAAGAACACTGGAGTGGGTTGCCATTTCCTTCTCCAATTTGTGAAAGTGAAAAGTGAAAGTGAAGTCGCTCAGTCGTGTCCAACCCTTAGCGACCCCAGGGACTGCAGCCTACCAGGCTCCTCCATCCATGGGATTTTCCAGGCAAGAGTACTGGAGTGGCTTGCCATTGCCTTCTCCGTTTATAGAACTAAATACCCCCAATAAATGGAAGATGTCAGCATTCTTCATGCCAGAGAAGCCCACCTGAGGCCAGATTAAAAGGAGTACAGGCCCTGCACACATCCTAATCTTATCAGAAAACCTGCCCTTGACCTATTACTATAAAACTCCTCACCAAATCCTCCTGGGTTGGGACACACAGCTTTTAGGGCGGGAGCCCACTGTGTCCCCCTTTGACTGGAAAAGCAATAAAGCTCTTCTTTGCTACTTCACCCAAAACTCTCTCTCTGAGGTTCAATTTGGCACGAGTGCACAGAGGCCAGGCTTTTGGCATCAACAAAACCTCTCACGGAAAAGAGCTCAGGCCTGGCAATGGAGGCAAAAGCATTTATCACAAAGTTAACCTGCTGCTCAGCTATTTACTTCCTATGAATTGGTATCACTGGGACTATGGCCAGGCCTTGAAGGTCGTCTTTTTCAGTCTGTCCAGGAAGCGAAGTGCTAGGAGGACCCTGCCCATGGGCGTGGGTCTGTGAGCTCCAAAAGGAAGTACTCATGCCCCTTGCAAGGCTCACAGCACCATCGGCTTTCTTCCTATGAGCTCCCTGCTTCTCCCCCTCCCCTTTATCATCTGCCTTCGCAGAAACAGCATGACGAGAAACTTGTGACATTCCACTTAGCTCTGACAAGAACTTACAGCCTTTGAAAAACACTAGGAAAGCTTTGAGACTCAGAGACATTCTCAGCAGCCTCACTCAGGTTGAGTGCCATGCTTTTCAATTTCCAGGCCAAATACCAAGTTGATCACTCTACACAACATCAAGCAGAAAAGTTGGTAGCACTTGTGCTCAAAGTTTTTACCTCCCATAGTACATATTTTCTTGAAAATCTGTCCACAAGGAGTGCTGAAAAGGAAATAGGCCTCCATTTCCTTCAGTTTTCCTCCTGACTTCCCATGAGCCTGTGGGAAGTGCAGATTAAGAAGCCACCAAAGGCTTTCACTGTATTAGAATTTCAGTGTTGTTGTTGTAGAGTCACTAAGCTGTGTCTGACTCTTCTGCAACCCCATGGAATGTAGCCTGCCAGGTTCTTCTGTCCACGAGATTTCCCAGGCAAGAATACTGAAGTGAGTTGCTATTTCGTTCTCCACGGGATCGTCCCAACCCAGGGATCAAACCCAAGTCTCCTGCATTGGCAGGTGGATGCTTTACTTCTGAGCCACCAGGGGAGCCCATTAGAATTTCAGTATAAAATAGTAAAAGAGCAGAAAAGGAGGTAGGGTTAGCCATCCTTGATTATGAAGAGAAAGATTTCAACCAGAGTGGTTTTGTACTATCAGGGCCTTCGATAAGTATTCATTGCCCAGTAGTTTGTAGCATGTTCCACATTATAGTCAAAGGAATTCCTTCTTGTGAAAATAGCTATACAGGGAATTTGATTCTCCTCAGGATTTAATGAGTCAGCTGCTGCAGCCTTTGTCACTCATTTTTTGAGTAAGCCTAAGCAAGTTTTCCAGGGAGGCCTGGCGTGCTGTGATTCATGGGGTCGCAAAGAGTCGGACACGACTGAGCGACTGAACTGAACTGAGGCAAGTTTTTTTTCCCCTTTGAGCTTATTTGCCTGAGAAAAACAATGTATACAAAACAATCTCAATCTTTCATATAAGAATTTAAAGTGAAAAGTCATAGCCTTCTGAAAGACAAGAAACCCCAAAGCATATATAAATCCTATGTCAACAGTGGTTTTGATACTGTCTGAAGTTAAGGTACCATTTGGTGCTAGGAGGTGACAATTTATTCCATGCAGTCAGTAAAAACAATCATGAATATTTTGAGGCATTTGTTCATGATGTAACTGTAAGTTTAGTAATTAAGGGCTTGCACTCAGAAGTAACACTTTCTGAAACAAATTCTGCCTCCATCACTACCACCTCTGTGACCTTAGACAAACGGCACCTCCTGGAGCTTCCTTGTCTTCATCTGTAAGATGCAGGTCATGCTATGTGACTCGCTGGGTTGCTGGGAGCATCACGTGCTTGACACACGGGGATAGTGAATGGTAGATACTGTGTTATGTTAAAACACATGCCGTAGATCTAAGAACCCTGGTAAAGCAATATTTGTCATCTCTATTTTATCAGAAAGGAAACTAATACCGCTGGAAACGAAGGTATTTGCACAAAATCATTCAATGAAGAGTCATCTCATCTCAGAACTCACACTACACTACATACACTTGTCTCTCCCATGCTGAAAGCTACAAAAAGGTCCCATATTTTCCTCCCATATCAATGGGCTCAGGCAAATCACAATGTGAGTTTCAGGCATAATGACTATCACATAAGACTAGCCTTGGGCAACAGTGTATACATTTGTTATAAGCTGAAAATATGATCCTATCCCTCCAAAACAGTATGCAATTCTGAGGCTTCCCCTTGGATTCCTCTAGATAATGAACGCTGCAGAAGCGTGTAATGTGGAGAAAGCCTAAAAACAAAGGCATCCCTGGGGAACACAGCAATTGGAGTGATTTTCTCTGGCCTGGACTCTGTAAGGGTCCAAACTCCTGCGTGGGAACTCAGGCAGCCTGAAGGGAAAAGACAAAAATAGTTCCTACCAGCTGATACTAAAAACAGACTCAAGGCTCATTATAGACAGGTAGGTAGGTAGGTAGATAGATTAATGTACATATTTGACCCTTAGGCCCCAGGCTTCCCAGCTCATCTTGGGAGTTGTTTTTTTTTTTTTTTCCTTCCAGTCTGACTCATTAATTTTGTCTGCTTTCCATATGACTTGCCCCAAGCCTCATACCCATTGAGATGACCTTGCTGAAAAGGGCTCAGATGATGTCCTAAGTCTGGAGTGAATTGAATACCATCAGCAGCTCCTATAGAAATGTCCTTGAAATTCTGACATTCTTTAGACCTCAGCTCACTAAATTTCCTGCCCAGGAAGCAGGGCAAAATACTAACTTGTGCCCCTAGATCCTAACCCCATGCAAGTACAAAACTGAACACATGAGCAGTGTTAACTTAATGACATATGTATTATTTTCTGCTAATTTTCTCCTGAGAAAATTAATGTATGTCAAAGTTTAGTACTTGTACCCATGCCTCCAGGTGGAATATTTACTGGCTAACATGTACAGACTTTCTTACACTGTGGCAAGCACTGGGTGGTGGCTTTAATCTCTGTCCCTAATGCTTGGGTCTTAAAACTTTTAAGCATCTGTCCTTTCCCTGCACAGACTCGGTCTTTACAGAATTTCAAATTTGGAAGGGCCCTTAAGAAGCAATCCTGTCTTATCTCACAGAAAGGAGATCAAGGTCCTGGGAGTCACAAAGTCATACTGCTTCCCAGTGAGAGAAATCCAAGTGCCTCGGTTGAGTCCACTTTTCTCTATGTCACCCTGTTCTTTCCTTTTATAATTCCAGGGGCCTTCTGGATCACGAGAGAGCTGTTTGGAGGCACGTGGGCACCTGCACACAGTCGTTAAGCTGGGAGGTCAGTGTCTGTAACAGATACAGCTAAAAATAGGAGCCTGACCAAGACCAGTTGCAGTGAGGGAGACTGTGCTGATACCAGGGCTTCTCAGGGTGGCCACCCGATATTCCACCTGCGCCACCAGAGGGATGGCCACGCCGGCCACCTGGGGCAGAGGGACTCACAAAATAGCTGTTCATACAAAAGACAACTTAGCTACAGCTGTGGCTGCTTGAGTAGCTCACTGGGAAGAGCAAGTTCTGTCTTTGCAGCCTCCTGACAGGTCGGACTACATGGTGTGATTAGAAGGAATAGGAAGTCTTTTATCTTGGCCATGAAATTCTTCCCTACTGGTTCACTGAGTGGTGCCTGAAACCTTTCCATTATGAAGGAGTTCGGAAGTCCTAAGGGAATATGGAAATTATCTTGTCCACCTTTCTGAATATATAGATGAGAAAAATAAAGCCTCAGAGACTTTAAACAGTTCTACCCAGGGCAAACAGCCTTGTCCAGAACCTCTAGAAGCAGGATCCCTGAGAAAGTGGTTTAACAAGATGTTCCTTGAAAAAGGAATCTTTAAGTTTCTGAGATCAGGTAGTCTTGGAAAGACTACATTCTCTGCTCCTTTGTCTCATTCGGGCATCCTCTGTTTAACACTTATTTACTCAGTCTCAAAGCAAAACATTTTAGGGATCTGGCCTAACCTGGCAATGCTGAAACTAGCCTGTGGATATTTAGACTTCAGGACCAAAAAATACACAACTAGCTCAAGCCAAAAGACTATTCCTTGAGGTTAAACACTCAGAAAACTTTGTTAAAATGGCAATATCCCAAAGAGAGACACAGCTGCTGTGTGTTGGTCAATAAACTGTTTTATTCATCTAAGGCTTTTCTAAGAGACAGCACTTGAATCATATGGCCAAACAGGTAAGCCTGAGCCAGAGGCTACTGTCTTGAGAAAGTTAATCTACATGAGGGGGTTGAAATTCAATAGGGCAACCTGGAGACACTGGTTCCCTGAGGAAAAGGAGTCTCAGAAAGAGAAAGTCATTGAAGAAGAGGTGGACTTCCCTCAGTATATCAACCTTTGGATCCATTCATGTTGCTGCAAATGGCATTATTCCATTCTTTTTCAATCCTGAGTAATATTCTGCTGTATTTATGTACCACTTCTTCTTTATCCACTCCCTTGTCGATGGACACTCAAGTTGCTTCCATGAACTGGCTATGGTAAATAGTGCTGCAATGAACATTGGGCTGCATGTTTTTTGAATTATAGTTTTCTCTGGATATATACCCAGGAGTGGAATTGCTGGATCTTATGGTAGCTTGGGAAACTGAGATTGACATATACACACTACTATCTGTAAAATAGATAATAAGGACCTACTATATGGCACAGGGAACTCTGCTCAGTACGTTGTAATGACATATAGAGGAAAAGAATCTAAAAATGGTGGATATATGTATAACTAATTCACTTTGCAGCACAGCAGAAGCTAACACAAAATTGTAAATCAACTTTACTCCAATAAAAAGTTTTAAAATAAAAAATAAAAGCATTGAGAAGATTTTTTAAAAAAAGAAAGAAAGAATAGGTGAGATCAATAAAAACACTCCACTCAATGAGCCTTGGTACGCCACTCAGCGATCATCTCCCATTAAAAGACACACACAGCCCCAGCTGAAGAAAGCATCCCCACCACACACCACCATAAAGCTACACCTTTGCCCAGCCCCCAAAAGAAACAACCACTTTGGAAATTAATTCTTCTCCATAGACTTCATGTACCAAATTCCTCTCCTAGGCAATCACATAAAATCTAGCCAAGAATTTATTTTAATTATAAGGAGAGGGTGATGCTTCTATCAATAAACTCCTGCCTCAATTAGTACAATTATCATCTGGGTCATTATTTTAAGTGTTTGAAATTCTGCTTAAATAAGGTCACTTTCAATTCGGTAAACACACCAAAGTCATCATCTTAATTCATGGCCAGTCACCCCGGAAATGCTGAGTAAGTAAATAATCAAACATTAGCTAGCCAGCCACAGATCCACTTGAGTTTATTAATTTCTCTCTTGGCAGAGAAACAAGAAAAGGAAGCAGACCATCAGAGACATTCACGCATCATTCATTCAATAAATATTTATTACATGCCAGGTGCCAGGCACTGTTCTAAGCTAAATATAGATTTCATTGCTTTATTAATATTCAAGCTGTGTTATATACGAATGTTTTAAAGAATGAGATTCCTTCTTCTCCAAAATAAAAATTCTAATTCCTGAGATGCTTTCTTTGTTTCTTCCCAATGTGCCTTCTTCTGTAAAGTGGATGATACACCCTAACTCTTAAGCTTCAGACTCTCCATCCCTCCCTTTTAAAGAGCCCCTACCATCACCCCTCAAGTAACTAATGGATATAAACTCATACTAGAGCATTAGTGACACCCTATTTTAGAATATAAATATAAATGGTAAGAAAAGTTCATATCATTGCATTCATAATTTTTTTTATACATTTGGGTTTTCTTTCAGGGGGATTATTTATACTTGCTCAAAAAGCTTTTAATACTAGTACACATATATATTCCAAATGCAGAGAGAGTTGTATGCAAACTGGGAATATAACCATAAGAGTACCACCTTATCAGGGAACTTCCCTTGCCTCATTTCAAAGGAGCCCCCCTGCTTCCTGCCCCTTCCCATTTTCTGACAACACCCCCAAAAATGGCACCTAGCCAAACTCGATACCCAGGGAAGAGACCCATGGTGAGAACTGACCTCAAACAGGTCACTTTTCACATCAATAAAAGAGGGAGTTGCATTGAAGATTTCTGTGATCCCGCTTTGGCCTGCAGATTAGGGGGTCCAATCTAGTCTAATCCACTGCACCTCCTTGGGGAGCTGATACACACACACAGTGAACCCACGGAGCTCCCCCCCTACTCCCATGCTTCAGGCCCCCACTCCCGCAAGGACAGCCAGCTTACCAAGTTACACAAAACACCCCCACACAACCCAGAAGAGTCAGGACTCTCCCTCCCTCCGCCAGGCAGTCTCCGGAAGCTGCTGACATCACAAAGGTGTCAACTGGCAACCTCATGGTCATGTGGCTCTCCCCTGGCTCCCCTTCACTTGCAAACGCAGGCAAGCAGGCAGGCTTCCAGCAGCAGTCTGGGAGTGAGCAACCAGCAGAGCCACCACGCCGGGTGGTGGGGCACCGGGCCTGGCGTTTCAACTTCTGTTCAGTTCTCCTGTAATGGAAAATTGCTTTGCACAAAGCTAGAGTGTTACAGTTCTTTCCAGCGCCCTTCCCCCGCCCCACCCCGCCCCTCGCAGCCTTCTGATCAGAGGGATAGCGCCTGCTGGAAAGTGGAAGGAGGGTAGTCGCCGCGACTTACTATGTCCCTTGCTTCAGGCCCTGGGCCGGGGTGGTTACTCTTTTCCTTCGGAATGGTACTGGTATCGGGGTCAAAGTGTCCAAATAATTGTCAATGTCAAGACCAAGAAGTGATCTGCACAGGGATCCAGTTAACTGAATACCCCTCTGACATACCCCTGAACACCCGGAGGCTGTACCTGAATGATAACAAGATCCGTTTCTTGCCTGCGATGAATCTCGGACTCCTCAGTGACCTTGTTTACTTGGACTGCCAGAAGAACAGGATTCAGGAGGTGATGGACTATACCTTTGTCGGGGTCTTCAGGCTTATCTACCTTGACCTCAGCTTCAACAACCTAACCTTCATCTCCCCATACAGTTTCTCCATGCTCAGCAACCTGCTGCAGCTGAATATCTCCAACAACCCTCATCTGTTATCACTTAACAAGTACACCTTTGCCAACACCAGCTCTTTGAGATACCTGGACCTCAGAAATACCGGCTTGCAGACCTTGGACGAAGCTGCCTTCCAAAACCTCATAACACTCCAGACCCTGTATCTGAGTGGAAACCCCTGGAAATGCAACTGCTTTTTCCTGGACTTCACCATCTACTTAATAGTGTCCCATCTGAACTACCCAGGTGAGGGCTTGATTGCACGTGGGGATGAGGATGTGATGGCGCAGCAGGAACTGGTTCCAGAAAAGGTGAAGTCAGAGGTGGTTAGTGTGGGAGAGAAATCTGGGTGAAGCTGAGCAAAAGCGTTCTTATTGCTCTGCAGGATCCATCCTTGGGTTGACTGGAGAGGCGATAAGGATCAATAGAAAATGTTCTAGAATAGTTATCCACAGGGCTGAGTTCTGCTCCCACACTCAGCCCTTACTACTCAGCTGCCCTTGGGGAAGTCTCGATTTCTCTGAGCCTCAGTTTCTTGATCCATAAAGTGGGGACAATAATATTTTCAAAATACAGAGTTGTCCTTTCAATATGAAATGATATGAGTGGAAATGATAATGTGCTATAACTGCAAAGTGACAAAGTAATACAAGGACACTGAATTCCCTTGGTAAATTATTTTAATCTTTTTAATTCAGGGACTGATTTTTTCCAGGATCTAAAAGTAAATTCAGTCATTCCTAACCAGGAGAAAAGCCAATGGTATGAAACATAGAAAGGAAAGTTCAATAGAGACGGAGGAGGGACAGTTGAGCCCCCTAGACATGGATGAGAGAGGAAGGAGAAGGGAAGGCTTTGATGTCTCCTCTGTCTTCAGATGCTAACATAAAGGAAGGAGAGAGCAGCATGATGAGTGCAGAATGGGCCACCAATGCCCACTGCGTCATCAGAGAGACTCCGAACTCACGGCAGACTCTCGAGTCTTAGCTGGTAGGGCTCCAAGCCAGTCGCTGCCACTCTGTCCACTGTCCCCCGCTCTGCCGTGGTCCCTGGGGCACTCTGGTGCCTCGTCCCTTCTTTGTGGTGACTTTACTCTCCCATTCTCAAATTCCCCCACACCACCAATATCGCGTTCACCCAGGGAAGCCAGAGCTTTGGGTAAGTGTGAAATAATGAGCCCCTCACAGAAAGCTTGGAGCCACTGATGTAGTTAAACTCTGTCAGAACCATGTCTTCTCTGCCTTCCCTGGGCGTGTGTTTTTGAAAATAATTTCATACACCAGCTTCACAAATGTTCTGCTGAAGTTTCCACCCTTAAGTCCAAGTGACAATATTCTAGAAAGATTCTTGACCAAAATGCCAGGCTTTAAGGGGCACTGGGGGAGAAGGAACTGGGTGATGACAGCAAGTAAAAATGTGCCCTCCTGGCTTTCTAAGTGGGTATGTCATTAAATGTCTTCCAGGCAAGGGCTATACTATGATGGGGCAAGTGATGCAAAACTGGGGCTCCCAGGATGCAAAATTGAAGGTGGCACCAAGAGAAAGTATCTCCTTAAATTTGGTGCCTGAGGCACCTGGCCCTGCTGCCAGGTACTTCAACTCGAATTGTGTGTGTCACTCAATCATGTCCAACTCTGCAACCCCATGGGGTGTAGCCCACCAGGCTCCTCCGTCCATGGGATTCTCCAGGCAAGAATGCTGGGGTGGATTCCATTTCCTTCTCCAGGGGATCCTCCTGATCCCAGGTTTCCTGCATTGCAGGCAGACCCTTTACCATCTAAGCCAACTTAAGTTAGAATAAATCAAAAGGAATAAACTTTGTCAGACCATTTTCTTAACAGTACTAATCATAAAAGAACACAGGAGTAGTTTCTTGGGTCGCTTGCCTTGCCTCTCCAGAGATGATGTCTTCTGCTTTTCTCAAGACTGGTGCTGTGGTGGTTTCTAGAAAGCTCTCAAAAGAAGGTCAATATTAATCCTTCTCATACATTAAATGTGGTTCCCAGATGGGATTCTCCCTGTCAATGTTCTTGTAACTAGCCTGTGGACCAGCATCGTCTTCTCTTGCTCCCTCCCCACCATTCATACACATTGTTCTTGAGCAGAAATTGCCAATTTGCCAGGAGGACCCCCTGCTGAAAAGTGTGAAGGAACTTGGCTTCTTTCCCAGCCCCTAAGCCTTTCACTTCTCCTCCCAGGTAATCTCCCTTAATCAGAATTTTAGCTTTTAAAGTTGTATCTTCTCAGAATTTTCAGACTAACTACTTTGGACTCTTTGACTCAGTTCAATCCAGGATTGAACAGGATTATAAACTGAATCTGTTTCACTACATGTTTTCAAAACCATCAGAAGCTGGTGTCTATCTTGTTAAGCTCATAAGCGTCTCATGAATGAAGAGTCTGTCTTTTGAGGTAGACAAATCTTTCATCCACTATCCAGTGGAAGTCCCCCACCCAACACATACACACACACAGGCAAACTTCAAATCTGCTCATCTCCCTCTGCTGTTTGGTCAGATCACTTCATGCAGAAATATAGTCCCACTGCCCCAATCCACTATTATTATCTCTTAAACGTATCAGTGAGCCCCAGGGCAAGCACAGAACAATTCAGCTTTGTATCGGGTTTTGCAGCTACTGAGGTTTTTCACATATGCGGTTTCATTTTCTTTACTTTGAGTTTCATACCAGCTCTTAAATTTTGTGCCCTAAGACTATGGAAGAGGCTAGAATAGATATTTTTGACCATATCCTATGGTTGAGAAGATAGATTGGTTCACCCAAAGTCACAGAGCTACTAAATGGCAGGAAAGTGGTTTGAACTCCCTGATTTCAAATTCGGGTCTTTTTCTATATGACTGCTATCTCTTAAGTCCTCAAGTTATATAACTATGATCCAATAAGTCACTTCAGTTATAAATATAAGTCATGTCATAAGCATAGGGCCACAGCACCTAAATTTCACCTTTATGTCTTGTCTACATTTGGAGCTCACACGAGATCACGTTCGCGTGATAAGAAGCCCGAGCCATCATAGATTCATTATAATACGCCTGCCCGTCCCTTCCAACCCGAGGTGTCGGCCCACTCCACCCAGACCCTAAGAGAGTCAGCCTAACCTCAGTGTCTGCTCTCCTCTGCCCCTTATTCAGTCTGCTTCTCCCTTCCCGTGCGCACACACGAACACACACACACACACGCACACGTGCAGACACATACACACGCACATATGCAAACACAAAGCTCTATCTGCACAAACATACATACACACATACTCACACTCTCAAGCACATATTACACATGCATGACACACACACACACAAATGCACAGATACACACCAGCACTTGAACAAACACACACACACAGAGTTGAAAGCACACACAGTAGAATTCACGGAACGCTCCACTTGTCCTCCAGCCAGCCCTCAACATCATGGAAGTCATCTTCTGTGACTCTCGTATGATGATTCACGTCTCCGTTAGGTGAAAGTGTCTTTGCTATTTACAAACACTCTAGCTGAACTCTCAACTTTTAGCCCACCTATTTCACCACGTTTGCTATCAAAATGTTTTGACATGTTCTTGAATGGTGTCACATCTCTTCCCCATGAGCCCAAATTTCAGGATATAGGAAAAATTTCTATGAAATAAGCTGAATAATCTGGTTGTTTATAAAGGAGAATCCAACTTAGAGATGGGTTTCATTTTAGACCCAGGGAGAATACCAAACCTTACCATTGGAGATTTTGCCTGCACTGCAGTATTGAGGTCAGTATGACAGCAGAATTATAGTATGCAGACCGTTTGAACAGCATGGCCGTGAAGCAAGGAGCTTCCATGCCATCACTCAGTTCATCCTTTCATTCATTTAAATATTTATTATGTCCCAAACAAGTGCCAATGGAGATAACTAGCCAAGAAGCCTGGGACTATGTACAGAGACTCATCTGAATATAAGTCACCAGCACATATGTGTCCCATGGTCCAATGGGACACCAGAACTAAACTCACTGGACAGAGCAGGACAAAGAAGGCAAGCATGTGCCTTTTGGGGTAGAACAAGCACTTGGGAAAGTCTCAGCTGCGGGTGGTGAAGGACAGCCACCATGCAGGCAGGAAAGCCCAGTGTTAAGAGCTCAGGTTCTGGAGCCAAACAGACTTGGATCATAATCCTAGCCCTGCCACTTAGTATCTGTAAGAGACCAGACAATTCATTTAACCTCTCTGCACTTCAATTTCCTCATCTTTCAGACAAGTCTAATAATAGACCCAACCGTCCAGGGATGGTATAAGGATGAAATGAGAACATTTATGAACTTCTATTAGCACCATAAACATTCAATAAATGAATGGTAGGCAGAGGTAGGAAAGGCGCAAGGAACAGACAGAGTACCAAATTATCAGTCAGATGGGCAGTGGGGCAAGCACTGGACTTCAGGAAGGCTCAGTGGTATTGGATGACAGTGTGCCTTGTCCAGGAGACATGCCTGTACAGATGCATGTGGGGATATAAATAGGCTATGAGAAGGTGGGCAGCAGGTCTCAGGACACTCATCCCTGAGAAAATGGGATGGAGGGACTCCTGGAGGGAGTTAGATATTGGATGAATTATGAATAGGGGAATTCAGACCCTGGGAAAAAAAAAAACCAGAATCTCAAATAAAGGCATGGTCTCAACTGGACCATGAGACTCGGGGCTGGACCAGCATCAGTAGGGGATTCTTCCTGAGTCACCTGCATCTAGAACTGAAGTTCTTCCTTAAAGACAAGCCCACTTCCAGGAACAGGTATGGACATGCAGGTATCTTTCAAGGGACGAAGTCAAGAAGGTCAGTTCCAACCTCCAAGGGGTGGACATGGCCTTGGGAGAAAGAAGTCACCTTTGTGGTATAATTTTGTCATCTGAAGAGTACTGAATAGAACTTTTGTCCGAGGCTCTCCCCATCCACTGCCTACCATCAGGCTACCATTAGCCATTAGAGATGTATCCTTCTGGGTCTCCCAAAGTGCCCCAATCTTGAAGAGGATTGTGAAAGATACATACATTCCTGGGCAGAATAATACAAGTACTCCTTGATGCCTTTGAACTGTGGTGCTGGAGAAGACTCCTGAAAGTCCCTTGGACAGCAAGGAGATCAAACCAATCAATCTTAAGGGAGATCAACCCTGAACATTCACTGGAAGGACTGATGCTGAAGATGAAGCTCCAGTATTTTGGTCATCTGATGTGAATAGACAACTCATTGGAAAAGTCCTTGATGCTGATAAAGATCAAGGGCAGAAGGAAAAGAGGGCATCAGAAGATGACATGGCTGGATGGCATCGCAGATGCAATAAACATGAACTTGGGCAAACTCCAGGAGATGGTGAAGGACAGGGAGGCCTGGCATGTTGCAGTTCATGTGGTTGCAAAGAGTCGGACACAACTGGGTGACTGAACAACAACAAGCTTTTATCAACTTTCATATCAGAGGAAAGAGTAATTTCTTAGGAAATACAATTAACTAAGATTAACTCTGAAACAATGGGGAACCTTGAAGGAAGCCAAGATCCAGAAAAGACATGGAGTGGTCTTAAAACAAAAGACATGAGGGTAATAATGTGTTCTTCCCCTATGTCATACTTGCAGCTTGCCCCCCTCAGAGGAACTGTAGAGGAGGCTGAATGTTTTATTCACCTTACTTCATCACAAGGCTACAGCTAATAGGAACAGTGAAACTTTCCCTTGCTGCTGCTGCTAAGTTGCTTCAGTCATGTCCCACTTAGACGGCAGCCCACCAGGCGCCCCCGTCCCTGGGATTCTCCAGGCAAGAACACTGGAGTGGGTTGCCATTTCCTTCTCCAATGTGTGAAAGTGAAAAGTGAAAGTGAAGTCGCTCAGTCGTGTCCGACCCTTAGCGACCCCACGGACTGCAGCCTACCACGCTCCTCTGCCCATGGGATTTTCCAGGCAAGAATACTGGAGTGGGGTGCCATTGCCTTCTCCGGAAACTTTCCCTTACTGACCAGAGATTTGGTGCTGTTATCAAACTCTTCATTAAAGGAAACCCTCAATGATAGACTCACCAGATACACTGGAAACTGTCCAGTTCTCAAAGAGTTCGTGTATTCACTTTCCAAAGACAAAAATCATAGCAGAAACAGAAGTGAGTTGAAGTGTGCTTGTTCCCCGAATGATCTGATCAATACAGAGTTAAAACAGATTCACATATTCCATTTTCTTTTTGGCTCAAGTCAGCAAATAAGAAGACTACTTCCTGGCCAGAACTGTAATTTTCCAGTCATTAATGCTATTTGAAGGTGAGCATGGAAATTGAGCTCTTCCCAGGATAGAGCTCCCCAGCAAGACAGAGTTGAATGCCTCTGAAGATGCTCTCAAAAACTCATGCAGCTCTAAGCTCCTGGACAGAATAAGTCTGGTTTCCTACATCCCCCCACCGTGCCTCCACACCCTCAAAGTATGGTCTAGCACTGTCCAACAAAAGCTTCTGCAGCAGTAGAAATGGTCTAAATCTGTGCTGTCCAACACAGTATCCACTAGCCACATGTGGTGATTTAACTCTTAAAATAAGGTTAGTGGAACTGAGAACCAAATTTTTAATTTTATGTCATTTCAATTCATTTAAATAGCCATATTTATGACTGGTCAGGGAAGCCTTTAATATAAGATGCTTAAGCTGGAACTTTAGAATTTAGCCTCCTCTCAGGTAAGTGGCTATAAAGCCCAGCCCAGGATGGAAATCTTCTAACATCCAAGTTATATGTTTCCCCCATGCCATGATATTTCCTTACTATCAGGTACATCACAGTCCATTCAACTCTGAAACATTTATTGTATGTTCATTATTTGCTTAACTTTGTTTTTTGATGTTGGGGTGCTTTATCACAGGGAAAGAAGTCATATATCCTGTTTTTAATAAGATAAATCTAGGGATACAAGAGAGGTAAAATTCAGTTGAAAGCCAGGAATTCTGATCTCAATCATGTCAATGTATGATTTGGATGGCAAGCCATTTTCTCTCTGAGTCTCACTTGTCTCTGAAATAAGGAAACAGGAGTAGACACTCTATAAGACTCCCTCTGCTGCTGCTGCTGCTGCTAAGTCACTTCAGTCGTGTCTGACTCTGTGCGACCCCATAGATGGAAGCCCACCAGGCTCCCCTGTCCCTGGGATTCTCCAGGCAAGAACACTGGAGTCGGTTGCCATTTCCTTCTCCAATGTGTGAAAGTGAAAAGTGAAAGTGAAGTCGCTCAGTCGTGTCCGACCCTTAGCAACCCCACGGACTACAGCCAACCAGGCTCCTCCATCCATGGGGTTTTCTAGGCAATAGTACTGGAGTGGCTGCCATTGCCTTCTCCGAAGACTCCCTCTAGTTGGACCTAAATAGAAAGATAAGATGCACTTAGATGGAGAGCAGTGGTCAGCAGACAGGATCCCAAATGGGCAAGTACACAATGGGTTAGTGTTGAGGTGCAGGTGTTCCTAGAGATGAGTACTGTGGTCACACAATTAGGAAATGCAACCTGTAACTTCTGCATTCTCCCACCTCCTGTCTTAAACACCCTCTACTGGCTAGAACAATGCCTCCATCCTCCAGGGACTCAGTGCCTTGAATTTTCCTCCCACGCTTGGCCTGCTCAACCAGCAGTTCTCAAACTCCAATGAGCACAAGAAGCCCAGGCTCCATGTCCAGAGATGATGACCCAGTGAGTGGTGGAGCAGGGTCTATGAGAAGCCCCATGACAATGACCTGGGTTCTAGCTCTACAGTGGCTGCTTCAAATAGTGAATAAATTGATTTACACTGAGATGCTGGGGGCTTCCCTGATAGCTCAGATGGTAAAGAGTCTGCCTGCAATGCAGAAGACCCAGGTTCGATCCCTGGGTTGGGAAGATCCCCTGAAGAAGGAAATGGCAACCCACTGCAGTATTCTTGGCTGGAAAATCCCATGGACGGAGGAGCCTGGGGGCTACAGTCCATGGGGTCATAAAGAGTCAGACACGACTGCGCGACTAACACACTGGGTGAGATGTTGGTGGCTCATAACGTTTTGATATGTCTCCCTCAAGGGGCATTTGCAATGTGACAGGGAACAAACAGAACGAGAGAGAATACAGAAAGAGACAGGCTGCTGGCACAGACATGGGGGTAGTTTCAGGACAGAAGGTCTGTCTGTGCCAGCCCTTAATTATAGTCCTTAGACAGTCCTGCTTAGTCCAATGGTGGGGTCCACAAGTCAAAAAGAGGAGTCTAGGCAGGAGTGCCACCAAGGCAGGGGGATAAAGCCACTTGGGGACATCTGCAGGAAGCAGATGGGCTGGGTCATGCACTGCTTCGTGTCTAAGTCACTTAAAGGGCATTTTGAACAGAGAACATCTTAGTTTCATTCTGAGGCTATTTTAACCTGTATTCCAGGCTGCTGTAATAGGATAATGGGCCCATTTCAACCCACCAAGTACAAAGTCATCTACAACTGTGCCAAAACTTAGATTTCCAGAATGAATTCAGGTCTTCACACCCTTCCACTATTAATGCTAACCCATCTCCTCCATCAGGGAGATTGCAGTAAAGACCAGACGCCAAAAACGGAAACAGCTGGGCAGCAGACATTGCCAAGGCTGTCAACTGCTCTGCTATCACGTCTCTCCCACCTTACCCTGGCCTTGTGGCTCCCTTCTGCTGAGAGCCGGAGAAGCAGCCTCCCGAGGGCAATGAAGCAGCTGAGAGGGCTGCAACTGGGTCAGTGATCCCTAAACGATCCAGAAAATTTGAGAAGGGGTGGAGGTGGCAAGCCTGTTCAGCTTGGGAAGGACCTTGTGTGATTCTCATACACTCTCTAACTCAGCCCAGTTGGAACCCCTAAGAGTGGGTGATCTAAAGCCCCCTCAAACTCAGAAAAGCCAGACCTCTATGCACGGCCCCTCTGGTCACCCAACACCATTCAGGCCCCTGAAAGGAGGCAGTGCAAGGCCACCAAAGCAGCCAACCTCAGTTTCTTCATCTCTAGAGATGAAGAATTCCCCAACCTGAAAGAAATGCAGCAAAGTGTAGACGGGGCTAGAAAAGAGAAACGGGGGCGTGGCCATCTAGGGCCTTTGAATGATTTTCTGGGGAACAGGCAATGTATCCTGAGGAGGTTTGGAAGGCAGGCAGGATGAATACAGAGCTAGGAGGCTCTGCGGGCATTCAGACAAGAAAGGATGGCAGTCTGCAGCAGAGGCATGAAGGAAGAGGTAGAGATAGGCCAGAAGAGACTGTTCAGAAGCAGACACAACGGGACCCGGGACTGAACTAGACCTTCAGAGTCCCCTGTACTCCCTTTGTGACTCTGGGCACAAATCTAAGTAACAGGTTTATGTTCTTTAACACTTGTATTCCCTGATGGACAGGAAGGTCAACAAGATCAAAGAGCAGGTCTGAATCTTCAGACACAGAGAAAGTTCTCAAAAAATATTTGAGTGAATAAAAAAGCCAATGAGATGTGGAAAATAAAGGAAAGGAAAAATCAAGTGTAATTCCCAAGGCTTTGGCTTGGACAACTGTGGGGGCTTCACTGAGAAAAGAAATTAGTAAAGGGGCTTGGGGAGAAGCCAAGTCCTGTCTTGAACGTGTTGAGTGGGAGCTCTTTGTGAGACAGGAGGCTTTTGGATGTTTTGACCTCAAATTCAGAATAGAGAATAAAATATATGTTTGGAAATCATCAGCTCACTGGTGATCATGAAAACCAAACAAAGGATGTTTAGAATGAGAGGATCAGAGGGTAAGGACAGAAGAGTTGGGGAATGCCAACATATCAAAGGATAAATTAAGAAGTGCAGAAAACTGAATAAAGTGAGGGGATCGGCAAAGGAAATATGACACAGACTGGTGTAGGCTTTCTAAACAAAGGGAAGAGCAAGTGCCAAGACCCTAGGGTGGAATAAGTTCGATGTAGTAGAAGGTGAGTATGGCTGAAGAAGAGTGAAGCCAAGGTAGGAGATGAGGTTAAACATCAAAGGCCAGATCATAAAGGACCCGGAGGTCATGGAGAGGCTTTCGATTTTATTCCAAATATGACAGGAAGTTATGAAAGGGTTTTAAGTGGAGAAGTGACATGATCTATGATGTGCATGGCCTCCCACTGCTAGATGGAGAGATGGAAAAGCGGGGACCTGAGTTAAGCAACTATCTGTTTTCAGGCGAGGGGGAACAGTGGCTGGGCTCCAGGTAATGGTCCAGAGAAGTTAAGAATCGGGGCATACTGTGAAGGTCGGACTAACAGGACTGGCTCATGGCTTGAGTTATGGGATGTGAGAGAGGCAGCAAGAAGGACTCCCAGGTCTCTGCCTGGGCGACTGGTGAATGGTGTTGCGCTTCCACCACTGAGCTTTTCTAAATTGCCTCTTATCCATGAGGATAACTGTCCACTATCTGAATTTTTCCAAGAAGATGGGTAGTTATTCACAAGGTCCGGCTCTAGGCCAAACTGAGAGCCAACTAGGGTTGTAAACCCAGAACTGCCTGGTACCACCCCCAGGTCTGATATGCAGTTGGCTCCTCTCCCTGCATCAAAACCTGCTACAGAGAGTCAGTAGCAGGGCCCCCACGGGAGGGCTTACGTTTTGGCTTCTTTTCCAGAGGACTTTACATTTAAGTCTTATTTTATCAGTGAAGTGAAGCTCCTGCTGACAGAATTCTGGGCACTGAGAAGCACATGAGAAACATTGTGAAGAAAAGGGGTCTTTCTACCTGTAAACTTTGGTCATCTACAACCGCTTATACACAAGACCAGTCCTGTAGTCTAAGCAACTTTAAAGCATGGGAATAATCAGGCTGAACTTGCTAGACTTCAAGGTTTGTTCCTGTACTGTTCCAATGGTCCATGAATCAGGCTTAAACTTTACCAAGATATGAACTCTTCATGCAAGGGAAAAAACTGTTATAAGAACTGTACTGCCCAAGCCCAAGTCATCCAAAGTCAAGGATGCTTTAGACCAGGCGTCAGCACACACTTTCCACCTATGGCTGATTCTTGCTGATGTTTGACAGAAAACAACAAAATTCTGTAAAGCAATCATCCTTCAATGAAAAAATCAAAACAAAAAGGACAAATAAATATCTCAAGCTTCGTGGGTCTTGGTTGCGACTACTCACTCTGCAACGTGAAAGCAGCCATAGAAAATGCATGGATGAATGGTCATGGCTGTGTTCCAATAAAACTTTATTTATCAACACAAAAACATGCCACAGGATGGACTTGGCCCACAGATTATAGTGTGCTGAAGCCTGGCTTCCATCAAGGGAAGACATCGGGGTGATGAGAGAAAGGAGCTCTAGGGAGGCAAAAGTAGGAGCCAATGTCAGGACTAGAAATACTCAGAGGACCATGCATGAGGGTCTAAGAAGGGGCCTTGATGGCCAGTTGGCTTTGGCTGTTCTGGGCTGCCATATGGTGCAATCCAGGTTCCCCGCTAGGGAGTCTTCTCTCAGTCGTGCATAGTATGCTACTGCTGCTGCTGCTGCTTAGTCACTTCAGTCATGTCCAACTCTGTGCAGCCCTATGGACTGCCACCTTCCAGGCTTCTCTGTCCATGGATTCTCCAAGCAAGAGTACTAGAATGGGTTGCCATGCCCTCTTCCTGGGGATCTTCCAGACTCAGGGATCAAACCCAGGTCTCCTGCATTGCACACAGATTCTTTACTGCTGAGCCACCAGGGAAGCCCCACTCATAGTACGGCAGAATATAATAGTGTTCCCTTCAAATTCCATCAGAAACAAGTCCTGCACAGCAAGGCCAAAAACATGAGTTTTAAAGAACTGCTGTATCAGAATTCAGCTGAGCTATTTCAAATCCTTAAAGATGATGTTGTTAAAGTGTTGCACTCAATATGCCAGAAAATTTGGAAAACTCAGCAGTGGCCACAGGACTAGAAAAGGTCAGTTTTTATTCTAAGCCCAAAGAAAGGCAATGCCAAAGAATGCTCAAACTACTGCACAATTGCACTCGTTTCACATGCTAGCAAAGTAATGCTCAAAATTCTCCAAGCTAGGCTTCAACAGCATGTGAACTGAGAACTTCCAGATGTTCAAGCTGGATTTAGAAAAGGCAGAGGAACCAGAGATCAAATTGCCAATATCCATTGGATCATCAAAAAAGCAAAAGAACTCCAGAAAAACATCTACCTGTGCTTCATTGACTATGTTAAAGCCTTTTACTGTGTGGATCACAACAAACTGGAAAATTCTTCAAGAGATGGGAATACCAGACTGTCTTACCTACCTCCTGAGAAATCTGTATGCAGGTCAGGAAGCAACAGTTAGAACTGGACATGGAACAATGGACTGGTTCCAAATTGGGAGAGGAGTAAGTCAAGGCTGTATATTGTCACCTTGCTTATTTAACTTACATGCAGAATACATCAGGCAAAATATTGGACTGGATGAAGTACAAGCTGAAATCAAGATTGCAGGGAGAAATGTCAATAACCTCAGATATGCAGATGACACCACCCTTATGGCAGAAAGCAAAGAGGAACTAGAAAGCCCCCTGATGAAAGTGAAAGAGGAAAGTGAAAAAGCCAGCTTAAAACTCAGCTTTGAAGAAAACGAAGATCATGGCATCCGGTCCCATCACTTCATGGCATATAAATGGGTAAACAATGGAAACAGTTTCAGACTTTATTTTCTTGGGCTCCAAAATCACTGGGATGGTGATTCCAGCTATGAAATTAAAAGACGCTTGCTCCTTGGAAGAAAAGCTATGTCAAACCTGCTGCTGCTGCTGCTAAGTCACTTCAGTCGTGTCCGACTCTGTGTGACCCCATAGTCAGAAGCCCACCAGGCTCCCCTGTCCCTGGGATTCTCTAGGCAAGAACACTGGAGTGGGTTGCCATTTCCTTCTCCAATGACAAACCTAGACAGTGTATTAAAAAGCAGAGGCATTACTTTATAGGCAAAGGTCTGTATAGTCAAAGACATGGTTTTTCCTGTATGGATGGATGGATGGATGTGAGAATTAGACCATAAGGAAAGCTGAGTGCCAAAGAATTGATGCTTTTTAATTGTGGTGTTGAAGAAGACTCTTGAGAATCCCTTGGACTACAAGGAGATCAAACCAGTCAATCCTGAGGGAAATCAGTTCTGAATATTCACTGGAAGGACAGATGCTAAAGCTGAAGCTCCAGTACTTTGGCTGCCTGATATGAAGAACTGATTCATTGGAAAAGGCCCTGATATTGGGAAAAGTTGAAGGCAGGAAAAGAAGGGGACGACAGAGGATGAGATGGTTGGATGGCATCTTGAGTTGATGGACATGAGTTTGAGCAAGCTCCAGGAGTTGGTGATGGACAGGGCAGCCTGACATGCTGCAGTCTATGGGGTCACAAAGAGTCGGACACGACTGAGCCACTGAACTAAACTGTATGAGATCAGGCCAATAATCCACACATTTTCTCCTGTATGCATTCAACAGACATTTATCAAGGCTCTATTGTGTGCGAGCACTAGGGATATAGGGGTGAACAAATAGGGTCTCTGCTCTCAAACAATTCTCAAGCAGTGACTGGAACAATAACTACCTTTTGATATCATGCCTGCAGCATGATGCTGCAGTACTGTTCAGTACTGAACACCTTGCAGCCTCACCCCCTCGCCATCTGCACTTACCCTCATTTCCATCTCCACTCTCAGTAGACAGTTCAAGGCTTACCCTTCATTTTGTCCTGGAGACTTTTCCTTCCTCCTCCAAAACTTCACATCCCTTAGCTCACTGAATTCTCCCTAAACTCTCACAAGGTAAGCAGGGATTGGTATTGGCCTCGTATAGAATAGTCCAAGATGCTAAGAGGTTAGCTGGCCCATCCACGGCCTTCTATCACCCCTAGTTTCTCTTTCCTCCCACTAAGCTTTATGTCAATAACATTGCCCCCAAGGGACATGGATAACAAAAAATATTTAATCCACTCAACAAACATACTTTGAGCTCTGGTGTGTATTAAACAGTACTCTAGATGTTGGGGACACAATAGTGAACACAAATCCATGTCTTCATGGAGTGCATAATCTAGCAGACAGAAGCAGACAGATGTATATATAGTAAATCCACTTCCTCGATAAATACATAATTTAGCTGGACAAGAAAAAGACAAAGTACTGAACATCTAATGATACTCAGGCAAGCTAGGGCCTAATAAGGAGAAATGGGGGAACTGGGCCTTTCGCTAGGTTCCAGGTGGAAATTTTTACCACAAAGTGCTCAGGCTGATAGAAACTGGCATTTGTTCTCCAAGGGGCAGGTGCAGTGTAACTGAAGTCTGCAAGTTGCATCCTCTCCCATTCCATGACTGTCACGTGGAGGCTGGCCTCCTCCACATAACCCAGGCAGTTCCTGAGCAAGACTGTCCAGGGAACTGAGAGCAGCCTGCTCATCTGGAGTGCCAGGCGGACTGCAGAACTGTGGTCGCTTCTGTGGATTAAGAGAAAGAGCAGTTCCCCATGAAAGCACCAGGCTCGAGCTGATTTTCTGAAGGAGGGCTCCCTCAGTTCCTCTGCAACCAGGTGTGGTTCTGGGTCTCGGAAACTCTCCCCTTCGTGCGTTGATTTTGGCAGATAGGTTTCCCACTGTGAGCAATGCGCCACATGAGGAATGAAAGAACTGTGTGGTTTATGTTTCCTTAGGAACTATTTGCGGGGAGAATTGAAACATTAATGATACCTGTAATTGTACCTAGGCACTTTAACTGGGGCAGACGCTCTGCACCTATGAAGTGGAGCTGAGGAAGGGACAACATGGGGCTTAGCTGCCTGTTTGTGATGTGAATGAAAGCCCTGGGATTGCGCAGTGCACAACACACACAACAGTGCCTGGCAGCCTTTTCTCAGAGGCAAGGAGATCAAGAGAGCCAGAGGAGGAGTGACTGACGGACAATTCATTCATTCTGTGGCCTGGGAATAATTAAAACTACTTAGTGGGGTGCTTTCCTGCTGTCTCAAAAGGTAAAGAATCTGCTGGCAATGTGGGAGACCCAAGCTTGATCCCTGGACTGGGACGATCCCCTGGAGAAGGGAATGGCAACCCATTCCAGTATTCTTGCCCAGAGAATTTCATGGACAGAGGAGCCTGGGACGGTACAATCCATAAAGTTGCAAAAAGTCAGACACGACTGAGCGACTAACACACACACACCCAGTGGAGTGCTCAAGAATAGAGTTTAATCTTGTGAAGCACCTTATATGATGCCTAGAACACATAAGACACTCCAAGATAAGCAGACAGGTCCATGAACTCTGAAGTCATCGTACTAAACTAGGAGAAGAATGCATGATTAATGAGCTAAAGAAGAGACGAACCAATACGGACCTATCGTGTAGCATACGGAGCTCACCCTGACGTTACCTGACAGCCCGAACGGGAGGGGAGTTTGGGGGAGAATGCAGACCTGTGTATGTCTGGCTGAGTCTCTTTGCTGTTCACCTGAAACTATCACAATGTTGCTAATCGGCTATACCCCAAATCAAAGTGAAAAATTTTTTTAAAAAGAGAGAGAGATGAAATAATAGAGGGCTAGGATCGTGCTCTTGCCTGGAAAATCCCATGGACAGAGGAGCCTGGTAGGCTGCAATCCATGGGTTCACTAAGAGTCGGGCACGACTGAGCGACTTCACTTTCACTTTTCACTTTCATGCATTGGAGAAGGAAATGGCAACCCACTCCATTGCCTGGAGAATCCCAGGGACGGGGGAGCCTGGTGGGTTGCCGTCTAAGGGGTCGCTCAGAGTCGGACACGACTGAAGCGACTTAGCAGCAGCAGCAGCAGGATCATTTTAAAGGTGAGAGAAATGGAAAACAATAGTTAATCCAAATATATCAGTTTAACATTAAATGTTAATGGGCTGATTAAAATACAGTTTACTAGACTGAATGAAGAACAAAGCCCAGCGGCATCCTGCTTATTAAATGTGCCTTAAATAGAGGAACATAGAGAGATTAAAAGGAAAATGATGGGGAAAGATATGCAATCCAAACACTAACCACAAGAAAGGGGTAAATCTACCAGAAAGAGGCAACAGTTATACATGTCTTTAAGAACATTGCTTCAAATAATGTAAGAAAAACTTGACAGAACTATTTGGAGCAGTAGACAAGCGCACAGGCATAACTGTTGGTTTTAACATACTTCCCAGCAACTAGCAGACAACAGATAGGCTAACAGTGACTGAGACAATAAATAAAGTAATAAAAAGTCAATAAAGACGTAGACAATCCGTACAAAAGCACACTAGTTGGCAGACATAAAACAATGTATTCAACAAAGGCAATACATTTTTTCAGTGTATATGCAAAAATTACTAAAACTGACTCTATCATAAAGAAAATTCTTAATCAACTTCAAAGGAATGAAATCAGAAAGAGTATGCCTCTGACTACAGTAGAATTGAACTAGAACTGAATAATGAAAGCAGTGCTAGAAAATCCCCAAATATTAAAAATCAAGTAATTCAAGGAATATTAGCTCTTATTAACAAGAATGATAATGATCAGACATGGATTATGCCTTCAAGAGCTAAAACTCTGTCTTGCAGGAGAGAAAAGATGCTTTTGCAGGACTTTCATAGTGGTCCAGTAGTTAAGACTTCACTTTCAGGGGTTTTAGTTTTGGTCCCTGGTCAGGGAGCTAAGATCCCACGCCCCTGTGGCCAAAAATCCAAAGCATGAAGCAGAAGCAATACCGTTCAATAAAATTCAATAAAGATCTTAAAAATGGTCACACCAAAAAAAATCTGTTAAAAAAGTATGCTTTTTCAAATTTTCTTTTCTTGATGCTTTGCTTTTCTAGCAAATAACCAGCAAGTAAGATAGAACGTGACAGGTGCGGTAAGAACGATACTAGGAAAGGCAACAGTGAGGTCAGAGTGGGAACAATCGCAACACATCCTCTGAACTAGGAGGATGAAGTGGCTGCGGAAGGCTTCCTGGGAGTAGATGCATTTACATTAGACCTTGAAGGACAGGGAGGACTTGATGATGCAAAAACTGGAGGAAGAGATATCTGATGCAAAAAGAGCAGTGTAACAAAGCTAGCTGTAGGTAAGGGGGAGATGTAACCAAGGAGCAAAGAGAGTTTAATTTGACTAGAATAAAGGGCGAGTTACTGGGAGAACTGAGAAGTAAGGTGGGAATGGTAGAACGGGGCAATGCTGAGGGTTCTGAACACCAGGCGGTCTGGATGTTATCCTGAGCCCCACGGGGGAGTCAGGGGTTTTGAACCAGAGTGTGACTGGCAAGAGCCAAGCTTGCAGAAGGGGAATGGGGCAGGGGTGTGTGCAGTGGTCCAGAGCTGGGGAACTGGCAATGGTGGAGACAGACGTGCTGGGAGGTGAGGAGCGCTCACACATTGGTGGTGACAGGCAATGAAGAGGGGGGAGAGAAAGCAGCGGTAGGAAAACCCTCCCCACAGAACCACCCACATCCCTCCCTTAAAAGCAGCCTAACAATGCACTAAAATCACTGCCTAATTGCTCCTTTCAAGGTAATGCTCCAAAATGGGGAAATAATGCATTTAATGTTTAGTCTCATATCTGCCGCCCAAGCCCTGATTTGAAAGCCTAATCTTTTAAAAATGGACTGAGATAAACCCCTCTGCCCCAGCACTGGGCACAGTGCAGACCCTCAGGGCCCCATGCTCTCCTTTCTCACATACATCTTTCTTCGTATCTTCCCACGTGGTGTGTCTGGCAGCTTGGGCAGGCGATCTAAGCCCTGTCTTGCTGGAATTCCTGCAGATTGCAGGAGTCTTCCCTCACCTCACCAGCCTCCGCTTGGGCCTCCTGTAAAAGCCCCAGAGGGCCTTGAATCAGGCTGCCCAGAGAGAGGTCTTGAGACATAATTGCGTTCCTGACCCTTTACAGCACCCTCAGATGGAAGCCCAAGGCCCCTTTCCTCTCCAGGAGGCCTGAGTCACCCACAGGGCCTCTGTCTCACGCTCATTCTAGAGAGGGGCTTCTTCCTCTCCTTTCCTCTGGAATCTTTGCAAACAGTCGATGTGGCAGCCCCACACTGGCTTCCTCCTCCTGTGACTAAACCTCGACCAAGAGCGAGTCGTCAGTAGCATTACAAACATCAGGCCATATTCCTGAAAGTAACCAAGTTCACTGTAGGTGTGCTGATCAGGAGCCAGCGTGCAGGCAACAGTGTTCAGCTTGGAGAGGATTTAATGGTCAGCCTGGACAGCTCATTCCAGTCACCCAGAGCCAGCTGCCTCACAGTAAACTCACCTTTGTATTCCTTTCCCTATTTCTCCTGCTTCTAGCTCCAATCCAAACATTTCCCTCATTTCCTTGGTCACCAAGGAAATCAGTGCCTTTACATAGCCTGGGCTTCCCTTGTGGCTCAGCTGGTGAAGAATCTGCCTGCAATGCGGGAAACCTGGGTTCGATCCCTGGGTTGGGAAGATCCCCTGGAGAAGGGAAAGGCTACCCACTCCAGTATTCTGGCCTGGAGAATTCCATGGACTGTGTAGTCCACGGGGTCCCAGAGAGTCGGACACAGCTGAGCGGCTTTCACTACTACCACTGCATAGCCTGGAGTTCCCTCCCTGTTGGAGGGGAAGCTTCTCCCCACATTAGTCTCTTTCTGTGACTCCCACTTGTGCAAAACAAGCTCAGATGGCTCAGTCCTTGTTTTCTGTCTCCTGTCCCCTGCTGAGATCCTGCAGTTTATCCAGAACTGTCAGGTTAGGAAACTTTTCTGAATCTCAGTTTCCTGATGTGCAAAACAAGGCTGAATGTGTGTCAACATTCTTGTAAGAATTGAATGAGATGGCATTTGCATATCACTGCGCATGGAGGCAGAACTTGGTAAATACCAGCTGCTACTATGATTCTGATCATAATTGTCTTAAGCCCTAATCTCAGCCCTGAATGGAAACTCATTTATCTAATGCTTGCTGGTTATTTTCACCTGGACACTGCACACAGGCACCTCAGCATCAGCATGGCAGAGTACATGGAGCTAGAAAAATGGAGGGCTGACAGCAGAGCTCTGAGCAGTCTGTGCAACTCTTGTGTACAGCGTACTGTGTGCACTGCTGTGTGCAATGGCTTATCTGCTCACCTGTGCCAATTAAAGCCTCTTTATTACCCTGAGAATAGACGTTTTTCTTTATCAGTTCAGTTCAGTCGCTCAGTCGTGTCCATGGACTACAGCACGCCAGCCTTCCCTGTCCATCACCAACTCCTGGAGCTTACTCAAACCCATGTCCATTGAGTTGGTGATGCCATCCAACCTCTGTCGTCCCCTTCTCCTCCTGCCACAATCTTTCCTAGCATCAGGGTCTTTTCCAATGCATAAGCTCTTCACATCAGGTGGCCAAAGTATTGGAGTTTCAGATTCAGCATCAGTCCCTCCAATGAATATTCAGGACTGGTTTCCTTTAGGATTGACTGGTTGGATCTCCTTGCAGTCCAAGGGAATCTTCAAGAGTCTTCTCCAACACCATAGCGCAAAAGCATCAATTCTTCAGCACTCAGCTTTCTTTATAGTCCAACTCTCACATCCATACATGACTACTGGAAAAACCATAGCTTGACTAGATGGACCTTTGTAGGCAAAGTAATGTTTCTGCTTTTCAATGTGCTGTCTAGGTTGTTCATAACTTTTCTTCCAAGGAGCAAGCATCTTTTAATTTCATGGATACAGTTATTCTTTATAGGATGAGGCAATGGGATTCAAAGACAGTATCAGACATCCTGCTGAAGTTTCCATAATTAGTGACAGTGGATTTGAATTCTAGTCTGTCTGGTTCCATGACCCACTTTGCCTTCTATTATATACTGAAGTCCACAATGCTTGGTGTGGGGAGGTGCTCAGAGAAGGAGCCAGGCAGCTGAGTCAGCAGCTAAAAAGCACTGAGACTCATGTAGATCATGAGTGATACCAACAGCCTCACAAAAGCGGAAATGCTTCCCATATTGGCTGTCTCTTTCCCCTGAGCTCATCCCTGATTTTTCCAGGTTGAGGGTATAGAGAACACACAGTAGGCATTTCCAGAGAATCCTGTCCCTCCTAAGTTGGGTGTGATGACCTTGGGTGGCCTTAGTGACCTTGGCTGGGCTCAGGCACAGGAGAAGGGAAAGGGACAAGGTGGAAGGGAAGGTGGGAATCAGATGAGGAAGGGGAGCAAGAGAAGCCAAGCACTGATGGGGCTCTGTGGAGTGTCAACACTCCATGACCATCTTGCGTAAGCTTCCAAACTCCCAGCTCCTGCTGTGGAGCTCTCATTCCTTGAAGAGCCTTAAAAAGCAAAGGTTATTTTCAGGAGGTGATGTGAAGTTGCTCAGTCATGTCCTAGGAGTTCTGTTTCAGCACTCTGCCTGCTGTGTGTTTGCTCTTAGATGAACAAAATGCCACTTGCGTGGAGCCCACAGAGCTGGCAGGATGGCCCATCACGAAGGTGGGGAACCCACTCCGGTATATGTGCATCACGAACCTAGATCTCCAGGACTACATCTTCCTGCTGCTCATCAGCTTCTGCATCTTCTCCGCGGGCACTGTGGCCGCCTGGCTGACCGGCGTGTGTGCCGTGCTTTACCAGAATGCGTGCCGCAAGTCGAGCGAGGACGAGGTGGAGGATGAGGAGGTGGAGAACAAGGACGAGCAGAGGGTGGAAATCAGCAGGCGGATTTTTCACAGCAGGGTGGACTCGGGCCATGATGGGTTCCCTCAGCTGATTTAGTTGCAGAGACTGATGCTGCTGTCTGATGCAACTTTCCCACGCTCCCACCTTCCGTCTTGCTCTCCGCTTCCCACTCCTTAGAGCTGTATTAGAGGTGAAAGCCTACTATTATGGTAAAATACTATTACGGTAAAATAAATAAAATGTTTGGTGATCATTTCACAGGCTGGTCTTCTGCTCAACCAGCCCAAGCATGATTTCTCAAGCTCAGAAGGATGGGGTAGAACAAAGTCTAGTGAAGCTGTTGTAGGCATCTAACTGTTGAGGAAGCCCACCCTGAAAATGGGCCATATTGTGTTTGATGAGCACCTACTGTGCCCCTAAATTAAGTGCTGCAGGGAGGCATCTGAGAAATATAAGATTTAAAAGATTTGTCGTAGAAGAGCAACAAGTTGGTTCAGGGGAGTATTCAACATTAACGTGAATCAAACGGAGAGAAACACAAGACAAAATGACCAGAACTAACAGGAATGGAATATGTCTATGGGCTGTGTTCACACTTCACCTTGTAATAGCACAGCAGTCCTAGTTTACAGTGACACTCGTTTACCCAAATGCTCAGCAGCACAGCCTCCCAAAGTCTGCATTTTCCCTTCAAGAGAAGCTGCCTTTCCAAGAAATGTTCAGCAGCATTACCGAAGGCTCAGTGTCAGCCTTGTCACAGTGAAGGAGAACGGCACAGAGGCAGCCGTCACTTCTGAGGCCCTGCATGTGCCTAGCATCATGGCACGTCTAATGGGATCCTCCTAGCAACTCGGTTGGTCACTGTGACCTCGTCTTCATGATGCTCAGAGAGGCTAAGTAACCAGCTCAAGGTCACAGAGATGACAAGATGCAGCACCGCTGCTGAACCCCCGACCACCTGACCCAGAGCCCAGGCCCTGTGCACTGTGGCCTCCTGTCCCCGATGAAGCGACAGAAGAGCCAAGTATGCACCCACCTGGTCCTGCCCTAGGGGCTGCTTAGAAGAAGGGAAAGCGCAGGAGTCAGGGGTGGCGCAACCCAAAGACTCATGCTTTCCCTTTCTTCCTTCCCAGATCGAATTAAGACTCAAATCAAAGCCCCGCCCGTGGAGCTACCTGTCCCTAACCCCCAACGAGACTTGCCTTTACCTCGACACTTACTCTGCAAATTCATGTGATTGCCTTGAGCTTGCTGGGTGCCATGCCCCCCAAGTTGTTGCTGTCATTGTTCAGTTTCTCAGTTGTGTCCAACTCTTTGCAACCCCATGAACTGAAGCATGCAAGGCTCCCCTGTCCTTCACTAACTCCCCGAGTTTGCTCAAACTCACGTCCATTGCATCAGCGATGCCATCCAATCATCTCATCCTCTGTCACTTCCTTTTCCTCCTGCCCTCAATCTTTCCCAGCATCAGGGTCTTTTTCCAATGAGTTGTCTCTTCGCCTCAGGTGGGCGAGGTGTCAGCACTAGCACCCGTTCTTCCAACGAACATTCAGACAGGATTCCTGGTTTACATCCTCCCTCCGCGTGAACTCGAGCTTCCCACTTGTTCTGACCTTGAGAACAGAGGCTGCCTGTCATTCCCCCTGGAGACAGCACATAGGGCGGTGCCTTACACAAAGCAGGGGCTCGTCACATGTTTATTTTCGCATTCTGTTTAAATCCCAGCCCACCAGTCATCCCTACTCTCTTTTCCTGATTGTGAGGGGAGGCCATGGGCAACTTGTTCAACTTCTCTAACCCTCAGTTTCTTCATCTGTAAATGGCATTCATTACAGTGCTTACATCATAGAGGGATGTGGTGAGAATAAAGTGAATATCAATTATAATAATACATCCTAGAATAATTTCTAGGAGAAGGCAATGGCAACCCTCTCCAGTACTCTTGCCTGGAGAATCCCATGGATGGAGGAGCCTGGTAGGATGCAGTCCATGGACTTGCTAAGATTCGGACATGACTGAGCGACTTCCCTTTCACTTTTCACTTTCATGCATTGGAGAAAGAAATAGCAACCCACTCCAGTGTTCTTGCCTGGAGAATCCCAGGGACAGGGGAACCTGGTGGGCTGCCGTCTATGGGGTCGCACAGAGTCGGACACGACGGAAGCGACTTAGCAGCAGCAGCAGAATAATTTTACACTTACAGAGAAGTTACAAAAATAGTACAGAGAGTTACCACAAACCCCTTACTCAGTTTCTCCTAAAGTTATCTCACATTACAGTTGTCTCACAGTATATTCATCAGAACTAAGAAAGCAACATTAGTTTGGTTAGTTCAGTTGCTCAGTTGTGTCCGACTCTTTGCAACCCCATGGACTGCAGCACGCCAGGCTTCCCTGTCCATCACCAACTCCCAGAGCTTGCTCAAACTCATATCTGTTGAGTCGGTGATACCATCCAACCATCTCATCCTCTCTTTCCTATCTCCTCCTGCCTTCAATCTTTCCCAGTATTGGGGTCTTTTCAAATGAGTCAGCTCTTCACATTAGGTGGCCAAAGTATTGGAGTTTCCGCTTTAGCAACAGTCCTTCCAATGAATATTTAGGACTGGTTTCCTTTAGGATTGACTGGTTGGATCTCCTTGTAGTTCAAAGGAATCTTCAAGAGTCTTCTCCAACACCATAGCTCAAAAGCATCAATTCTTCGGCGCTCAGCTTTCTTCACAGTCCAACTCTCACATCCATACATGACTACTGGAAAAACCATAGCTTTGACTAGACGGACCTCTGTTAGCAAAGTAATATCTCTGCTTGTTAATATGCTGTCTAGATTGGTCATAGCTTTTCTTCCAAGAAGCAAGTGTCTTTTAATTTCACAGCTGCAGTCACCATCTGCAGTGATTTTGGAGCCCAAAAACATAAAGTCTCTCACTGTTTCCATTGTTTTCCCATCTATTTGCCTTGAAGTCATGGGACTGGATGCCATGATCTTAGTTTTCTGAATGTTGAGTTTTAAGCCAACTTTTTCACTCTCCTCTTCTAAGAAACCAACATTCAGTTCAGTTCAGTTCAGTCGCTCAGTCATGTCCAACTCTTTGCGACCCCATGAATCACAGCACACCAGGCCTCCCTGTCCATCACCAACTCCCGGAGTTCACTCAAACTCATGTCCATCGAGTCGGTGATGCCATCCAGCCATCTCATTCTCTGTCGTCCCCTTCTCCTCCCGCCCCCAATCCTTCCCAGCATCAGACTGCTATTAACTAAACGTCAGACCTTATTTGGATTCCCCAGTGTCCTTTTTCTGTTCCAGGATCCAATCAAGGACACCACATTTACATTTAGGATATTCTTAAAAACAACAATATATCTAACATTTATTGGGCATTTCTATATGTCAAGAATTGCTCTGCATGTTTCTAATTAAATACTAAATGTATCAACTCATTTAATTGTCAACATAACCATTGATGTGGATATTATCATTATTTGTATCCCCATTAGATAAGGAAATTGGGGCTTAACCAGCTCAAAATTATGAAGTAAGACCAGAAGTCAAACCAGCTCTGTGTGACTATAGCTGTTTTCCCCAAACCACTAGCTCTCAAGAATTTAAACTACCAGGAAAGTCTTGGCAAAAGAAATCTGAATTGCAGATTTGCACAGTAGTTCTTCCCCTAAGAGACCCTGGATCTTTACACAGACACAGACACACACACACACAGATGGGCCCAGCATCTGGCTGGCCCTGAGGATTCCACAGGGAAGAAACAGAATCAAGACTCTCAGGGAGCTTATAGTCTAGTTTGGCAGAAATACAAGTAAGCAAGCGATTTCCAGCCAGAGTGGTAAGTGAAGTGTAAGCAGGGAGTTCCAAGGGACCCAGGGGAAGGGCACCTCTCACAGTGAGTAGCAGGGAGTCTTGAAAGACTTCCCTGAGGAATAGACGTCTAAACTGAGACTTGGCTGAGTGCAAAGTGGCAAAGAATATATGTGTGGGCAAGGGGGACATTCTAAGTAACAAGTACTGTGTGTGCAAACACCCAGAAGTGGGAAAGAACCTGGCACATCATTGTACCTCGAATATAGAGCATAAGAGGGGAGGAAGACAGGAGAGATCACGGGAGAGAGAGGCAAGGCCAGGCTCCGGAGTCTTCATGCACCTTTTGTTACCCAGGGTTGTGTAGGTTCTGGTGCAGTCTCAGATAAAACCCAAAGTTTCCTTAGCTCAACACAACAAAGACCCCTCTCACTCCTGTAAGGTCTGCTATGGGAAGGGCAGTCCTCCTCCACCCTTAAGCTCCAGCATCTAGAACACAGGCCTGGAGTCCACAGCACAGCATCTCTTCGAGAGAAGAGATGTAACAGAAATGTAGCTCTTAACTGCCTACGCCTGGAAACCACAGATAATTTTCAACTCACATTTCTCACGGCCCCAACCTCATGACAAGCAAATACAGTCTGTGTGCCAGGAACGCAAAATCTGATGGTAGACAAAGGTTTGTGTCTAGTTCACCACAATAGGAATTTGAACTGTCCCCTGGAGACCCAAGGTCCACTGAAGAGTTTTTAGCATGAGAATCACATAGTCTAATTTGTATTTTAGAAAGCTCACTCTGGCTATAATGTGAAAGAGCCCAGAGGGAGGAATAGGAACACACAGTCTAGCATATTGCAGAACTCCAGGGGAGACACAAGGGTGATGAAGCAAGGGCTTTAACACTGGAAACAGAGAGAAGTAGGTGAATTTCAGTTATATCAGAGACGGAGTTGACAGAATTCTGTGAATGACTGGACAGGGAAGGTAGGGAAAGAATGGGTGGGCAGAGGATTTGGAGAGGGTGGAAGGAGTTACAGAGGATGCCCACACTTCTGATCTAGACAGCCAAGGGGCTGGTAGCACCAGTCAGTGAGACAGAAAGAACCATGGTGGTGACCTGGATGTAAAAACTGGCCAAGCAATGAGACACGGGGGTGGGACAGGGCACATGTGAAGGCATGGTGGGGTGGAGGGAGGTAGATCGAAGGTGAAGTCGTTATGCTCGTCAGTGGAAAGTCGACTGCTTGAAACTGAAAAATGAAATAGAAGCCATCTAAGCTCATTGGAAGGACTGATGCTAAAGCTGAAACTCCAATACTTTGACCACCTCATGTGACGAGTTGACTCACTGGAAAAGACTCTGATGCTGGGAGGGATTGGGGGCGGGAGGAGAAGGGGACGACAGAGAATGAGATGGCTGGATGGCATCACCGACTTGATGGACATGAGTTTGAGTGAACTCCGGGATTTGGTGATGGACAGGGAGGCCTGGCGTGCTGTGATTCATGGGGTTGCAAAGAGTCGGACACGACTGAGTGACTGAACTGAACTGAGCATAATCTTTAGAGATATCAAAAAAATCAGTCAAAAGAGTTTCGTGTGTCTGGGGCGGGGGAGAGCATGAGAGAAATCATGGAAGACGGCTGTGGAAATGTTGTAGAGCTACACTGTAAATAATCCGTGTGCTTCCATGTTTGATTTAAACGGTGTTTTTTTTTAATACCAGCTCATCTAGAGTGTTGCCATCTCAAGAGCTTCTTTAGCTCCCTTTTCTATCCATGTGGGTAGCCATGGGATTTAAAAGGGCAGTGTGCCTGCAAAGGGAATGTCCCTACTCTGTGCCAGATTTCCCATTCCCAAATGCGCCCCTGAGACTGAGTCCCAGAAAAATCAGAGAGGGCTTTCTACAGGAGGCCTTGTTTAGCCTAGATCTTTAAAAGTCATGGGATTTCATGGAGGAAGAGGCATTTCAGTTGAATGGTAAGGGTGAAAGCATGGAGGTATGACAAAGAGAGATGTGTTCAGGGAGTGATTTTAGTTCTTTTTGGCAACCTGGACGATATTGAAATAACTCTAGGATGGGCTTCCCTGCTGGCTTAGACAGTAAAGAATCTGCCTGCAATGCAGGAGACCTGGGTTCAATCCTGGGTTGGGAAGATCCCCTGGAGAAGGAAATGGCAACCCACTCCAGTGTTCTTGCCTGGGAAATCCCATGGACAGAGGAGCCTAGCGGACTACAGTCCATGGGGTCACAAAGAGTTGGACACAACTGAGTGACTAAGCATGCTAGTATGGAAACAGATCAATAAGGTCAATCAGGTAGCTAAAAAATTTGCACACTGTTTTGCAGAGTCAGGCCCACGGACCATCTGTAACAGGGACCTAAGGACCCTTGAGCTTCTAAATCCTCAGGCGCAGTGAGGCCGAAATCTACACTATAATACGTTCTCTTGGTAAATCCTACACATCTTAAAATCCAGAAAACTAAGTGACCCAATCAAAAAATGGGCCAAAGAACTAAACAGACATTTCTCCAAAGAAGACATAAAGATGGCTAACAAACACATGAAAAAATGCTCAACATCCCTCATAATCAGAGAAATGCAAATCAAAACCACAATGAGATACCATTTCACACCAGTCAGAATGGCTGCTATCCAAAAGTCTACATGCAATAAATGCTAGAGAGGGTGTGGAGAGAAGGGAACCCTCTTACACTGTTGGTGGGAATGCAAACTAGTACAGCCACTATGGAGAACAGTGTGGAGATTCCTCAGAAAACTGGAAATAGAACTGCCATATGATCCAGCGATCACACTCCTGGGCATACACACCGAGGAAACCAGAATTGAAAGAGACACATGTACTCCAATGTTCATTGCAGCACTGTTTATAATAGCCAGGACATGGAAGCAACCTAGATGTCCATCTGCAGATGAATGGATAAGAAAGCTTTGGTACATATACACAATGGAGTATTATTCAGCCATCAAAAAGAATGCATTTGAATCAGTTTTAATGAGGTGGATGAAATTGGAGCCAATTATACAAAGTGAAGTAAGCCAGAAAGAAAAACATCAATACAGTATACTAACGCATATATATGGAATTTAGAAAGATGGTAACCTGAACCCTGTATACAAGACTGCAAAAGAGACATAGGCATATAGAACAGTCTTTGGGACTCTGTGGGAGAGAGTGAAGGTGGGATGATTGGGGAGAACGGCATTGTAGCATGTATATTATCATAAGTGACCAGTCCAGGTTCGATGCATGATACAGGATGCTTGGGGCTGGTGCACGGGGATGACACAGAGGGAGGATATGGGGAAGAGGGAGGTGGGAGGGGGGTTCAAGAAAGAGAACACATGTACACCCGGGGCAGATTCATGTCAATGTATGGCAAAACCAACCAATATATTAATGTAACGTAATTTGCCTCCAATAAAATAAATTTAAAAAAAAAATAAAAATTTATTAAAAAAAAAAAATCTGAGAAACACCCGTCAAGCACAAGGAAATAAAGTCCCAAAGTAGTAACGGTTTAAATGGGAAGGAGAAAATGGTCACTAGACCCAGGACCTCATAGACTTCAAGGGCCTCTTGGATCTCAAACTGGTCTCAGGCATCATGTCAGGGTAAGTGGCTCTACGGGCTACAAAGAAATGCAGATGCTGGCAGGAGCGGTGGCAGCATTCAACAGCTCCTGCCCACCACCTACTGCCATTCCTGCCTCACTAAAAGGGATCCTTGCAATGATATGCTGGGAGAAGTACTAACTTCCAGGTTCAGCTTTTGCATTGCATGTGTGATCTTAAGAAGCTGCTTACAAAAAATAAAAAAGCTGCTTCTTCGCTTGGGTCTCAGTTTCCCCAAATGTAAAACGAGGTGGTTAGATTAGATTACCTCAAAGGCCATCTCAAACATAAACGTCTGAAAACAACTATAGATAATATCCAGAATATTCAAGGACCTCCTGAAAATCAAAAAGAAAAATAGCAAGAACCCCAGTAACAACAATGGCTGAGAATATGAATGGGCAACTTATAAAAGGAGGAAAAGAAAGCTAACTAGCATACAAAGAAGTGCTCACATTCATTAGTATTCAAAGAAATGCAAATTAAAACAATAGATGTTACTTCACACTTGTTAGATTGGTAAAAAATTGAAAGCTGGATCTTGTCACATGTTGGCAGGGATGTGTACTGCTGAAGGAAGTAGAGAGGGGTACAGTCAGCCAGGAGAGCAATCCGGCACCACTGAGGTCAAAATGAGTGTGTGTTTACCCTTCCACCCAACAGGTCCACTCAGTCGTGGGTAGGTCTCCTGCAGAAATGACTGTGCAGCCTATAATAGAACACACATGAAGACGTCTGTTGCAGCGTTGCGTGGAGCAGCACAGAGCCGGAGAGTGACTAGGTAAAACGTAGAGAGGGCTATGGAACGGTTCAGTTCAGTTCAGTCGCTCAGTCGTGTCCGACTCTCCGCGACCCCATGAATCACAGCACGCCAGGCCCCCCTGTCCATCACCACAAGCAACTAACTAGACGCGCATGCGTATATGGCAACATGAGTGGGTCAAAAACACAATGCGGAGCAAACGAGGGGGAAACCATGAGAATTCTTTATGATTCTCAAAAGTCCTGAAACCCCCTAGCAAACGCTAAAGTCCTTCCACTGGCCTGCAAAGCCCACACGATCTGCTTCCCTGTTTCCGTCTCTCCGTTTTCCTCACTGACATCATCTTCCACCACTGCCCCACCGCTCACTCCACCCCAGCCTCCCTGGCTGCCTGCTATAAATGCACGCCAGGCACTGAGGCCACAGCAGAGCCTTTTCACTGGCTGTTCTGCCTGGGATTGCGAGCCTTCAGAGTGCCCTACAGACACACACACACACACACACACGGATTGCGAGCCTTCAGAATGCCCTACACACACACACACACACACACAGCCGCCATGCCACAACAGAGCCTTTTCACTGGCTGTTCTGCCTGGGATTGCGAGCCTTCAGAATGCCCTACAGACACACGCACACACACACACACACGCACACACACGCACACGCACACACACGCACACGCACACACACGCACACACGCACACACACCTGGGATTGCGAGCCTTCAGAATGCCCTACACACACACACACACACGGCCGCCTTGCCCAGCTCTGTTTTCACCTTAGATAATAATGAAATGTAATGATAAGTAAATCTTACAGTCATCTTACAGGTAGTAAATGCTGTTGCCCCACACCTGCATTTACCACTAGAACAGGAGTTCTGTGAGGGCAGGAACTCTTGCCTGTTTTTTTGTTTGTTTTTTTTTCCTAATGTCTCTTAAGACCTAGAACAAAGCCTGTCATAAAAGAGGCACTTCTAAACCTTTCTTGAATAAGTAAATGAAAGGTGAGTGGGAATGAGGGTGTGTGCATGCTAAGTAACTTCATTCATGTCCAACTCTTTGCAACTGTAGCCCGCCAAGCTCCTCTGTCCATGGAATTTTCCAGGCAAGAATACTGGAGTGGGTTCCATGCCCTCCTCCAAGGAATCTTCCCAACCCAGGGACTGAACCTGAGTCTCCTATGTCTCCTGCATTGGCAGGAAGGTTCTTTACCACTAACACCACTGGGAAGCCTGAGACTGAGGGTAAAAAGTATATTTAATAAATAAAAAAAAAAAAGGAGAAGGGCTGAGAACAGGAAAATGATGGTGAGGTTCAATTTATTGACAGATATGAGTAATTCAACCTGTGTGCCTGAGATTTACAAAGGGGGATAACTGTGGATCACTGTCTCATCACCCTCCCAGTGCCCACCCACTCCACCCCAGCCCATCTGTTGGAGTTCCTCTTTCTGCCAGGTCTTTGCAGAATGAGCAGACCAAAGCCTGGCTGTGGGAAGAACCCTCTGCTTCATCTACAAGAGCTGCTGTCCCTGAGGTTTCAAGACCACACCAGGGCTGAGGGCATGTTCTGGCAACAGGGTACATGACTCCACCCAGCATCTCACACTTCCTCAAACACAGGGCCCACCTGAGCAGGAGAGGTCTGGACACAGAACAGCATCTGAGCAGGAGAGGTCTGGACACAGAACAACATCTAATAACCAACTCACAAAGCCTTTCCACAACTTTGAAGGAAATTATTCCCCCATTGGATGAATAAGAAAACTAACATTGGAAAAGGTTAGCACTTGGTCCACAAGGCCAACAAAAAGCCTACAAGTAACAAATGCTGAAGAGGGTGTGGAGAAAAAGAACCCTCCTACACTGTTGGTGGGAATGTAAATCGGTGCACCGCTGGGGAAAGCAATGTGGAGGCTCCTTAAAAATTAAAAGTAGAGCTACTGTGCCAGCCAGCAATGCCACTCCTGGGCACGTGCCCGGAGAAAACTATAATTCAGAAAGGTGCATGCACCCCAGTGTTCACAGCCATGTTTCACAACAGCCAAAACATGGAAGCAACTTAAATGTTCATTGAAAGAAACGCATAAAGAAGATGTAGTACATGTATACAATGGAATACTTGACGTTGTTGCTCAGTCATTCAGTCATCTCCAGCTCTTTGCAACCTCATGGACGGTAGGTCACCAGGACTCAACTGTCTCCTCTGACCTCCACTATCTCCCGGAGTTTGCTCAGACTCGTGTCCATTGAGTCGGTGATGCTATCCAACCTTCTTATCCTCTGCCGCCCCCTCATCCTTTTGCCTCAGTCTTTCCCAGCATCAGGGTCTTTTCCAGTGAGTCAGTTCTCCGCATGGGGTGGCCAAAGTACTGGAGCTTCAGCATCTGTCCTTCCAATGAATATTCAGGGTTGATTTCCTTAAGATTGACTGGTTTGATCTCCTTGCAGTCCAAGGGACTCTCAAGAGTCTTCTCCCAGGACCTCAATTTGAAAACATCAATTCTTTGGTGCTTAACCTTCTTTATGGTCCAACTCTCATATCCCTGCAAGACTGCTGGAAAAAACTCTCACATCCATGCATGACTACTGTATAGCTTTGACTGTACAGATCTTTGTGAGCAAAGTGATGTCTTTGCTTTTAAATATGTTGTCTCAGTAAAAAAAAAAAGAAAGAAAGAATGCCATTTGTATCAACATGGATAAACCTAGAGGTTATCATACTAAGTGAAGTAAGCCAGATAAAGACATATCATATGATATCACTTATATGAAGAATCTGAAAAAAAAAAAAAGATACAAATGAACTTTTATACAAAATAGAAATACACTCACAGACTTTGAAAATAAATTGATGGTTACCAAAGGGGAAAGGTGTGGGGCCGGGGATAAATTAGGAGTCTGGGATGAACACATATCTATCACTCTATATGCGGCTTCCCCAGTAGCTCAGTGGTAAAGAATCTGCCTGTAGTGCAGGAGACACAGGTTTGATCCCTGGGTTGAGAAGATCCCCTGGAGGAGGGCACAGCAGTTCTCTCCTATATTTTTGTCTGGAGAACCCCATGGGCAAAGGGGCTTGGTGGGCTATAGTCCATAAGGGTGCAAAGAGTTGGATATGACCAAAACGACTGAGCATGCACGCATATAAAACAGATATCCAACAAAGACCTACAGTATAGCACAAGGAACTATACTCAGTATATTGTGATAACCTATAAGGGAAAAGAATCTGAAAAAGAATACATATACATATTATATATACATACACACGTAACTAAATCACTGTGCTATACACCTGAAACTAACATGCCACTGTAAATCAGTTCAGTTCAGTTCAGTCGCTCAGTCGTGTCCGACTCTCCGTGACCCCATGAATCACAGCACGCCAGGCCTCCCTGTCCGTCACCAACTCCCGGAGTTCACTCAAACTCATGTCCACAGAGTCGGTGATGCCATCCAGCCATCTCATTCTCTGCCATCCCCTTCTCCTCCCGCCCCCAACCCTTCCCAGCATCAGAGTCTTTTCCAGTGAGTCAACTCGTCGCATGAGGTGGCCAAAGTATTGGAGTTTCAGCTTTAGCATCAGTCCTTCCAATGAACACCCAGGACTGATCTCCTTTAGAATGGACTGGTTGGATCTCCTTGCAGTCCAAGGGACTCTCAAGAGTCTTCTCCAGCACCACAGTTCAAAAGCATCAATTCTTCGGCGATCAGCTTTCTTCACAGTCCAACTGTAAATCAACTACACTGCAATTACAAAAGAAGAGCTAATGGCAAAAATTGAATTAATTAGATCAAATTTAAAATGCTGACATGGCCCACTGGGACTCTTTCAGGTTAACACCTGGCAGCGCCGGGATTTCAGCCGGTCTGTCTTCCTGATGCCATGCTTTGTGTTTTCTTTACCAACTTAGCTTCCTTCTCTGCACCAAGAAGACTCCTATGTTAGGGAAATTAACAAAATTAATGTTTCCAGTCTGATTTCTCATGATTTTACTGTCATCTCCTCCCGGTTGCTAACCACTCTTCATCTCTAGGATTCAAATTCAAAACCTGTGGACTGGATACAGGCCATTTAAAAGCTAATGTTAGAAAATAGGGCCAAATGGATCATCTATTACTACTAAGACTTTAAAAGGATTATCCATTCCTTGCAAGCAGCCAGATGGTAGATATGGTATACAGACCATCAGCTCTGGCAATAGTAGCTCTGATACTTCTGAGGGGCAAGGAAGGAACCACTGAGAATATGGTACAATCTGAAGGCAATGCTAAGTGCAGTTAGACTAGGAAAGGGTGCAGGCTGATTGGTTTCTTAACTAGGCCAATTATTCAGGACAAGAGATTAATGTCTAAGAACAATACAGTCTGATATATGACGGGGCCTTTTTGGTCTCCTTGGACTCATTTAAGTGACACTGAGCTCATTCCCAAAGAGAAAAGTGGATAAAAACTGGCTTAACCCTTTGATCTGGTCGCCCTCAGAAGTAGCGCATGGCTTATAGTTCTTTATCTTCAGTGAACTTAGCACCATACAAAGCACACCGTATGCGTGTGTGCATTCTCAGTCACTTCAGTCGTGTCTGACTCTTGGCAACCCTGTGGACTGTAGCCCACCAGGTTCCTCTGTCCATGGGATTCTCCAGGTGAGAATACTGGAGTGGGTTGCCATTTCCTTCTTTAGGGGATCTTCCTGACTCAGGGCACATGCACACGGCAGGAGCTCCATAAAGCCCCTGAGATGCGGTCTCACTGAAGCTCACACTGCAACAACTTTACACTGAAGCACTGAAACCCTGCAAGTCTCCTACTAAGAAGCCCCTTGGGGATTACCAGTTTCCAGTAAAAATCTGTTTAGGCAGATCTTGGCAGTCCCTCAACACCATCCAGCAAACAAGTAAAAAGAAATTCACCATAATGATCCCTTCAAAGAGGGATAGTTCTTCATGAGCTACAAGAACCTTGAACCCATTATAATCCCTGCCACTCTCATTTTCCCTCAAGTTAAAATGGGCATTAAACTCCATGTGTGGCTCTAAAACTCAGAGATTCTTTACATAAAGGACCTAAAATCCCAAATTACAAACAAAAACAGCAGTAGAAGAGATAGAGCTCTTGTCCACATCCTTTATTAATAGAGAAATTGAAGCCTAAAGAAATGAAAGGACTAATTTAAGGTCATATTCCTGGTGTTCCTCCCTTGCCTCTCAGAAGTACTATTGACATCAAGGAACATTAGTCCCATTTGATGGTGTCGAGTCCCATCGAGTTCCCGTTCCCATACACGGGTGCTAAGGTGGTTCATTCTGTCCCCTGAAGTTCCCAATTTTCTAAGGCCTACATTTTGCCAGGGATAAAAATGAATGGGGTTTAGTCCAAAAGAATTCCAGAAGCAGAGAATTTTGGTTTCTCTTTGAACAGTTTTATTTAAGCTCAGAAGAAAATTTTAAAGCATCGTTTGGAGAATAAAACAAAACTATGCCCTCGGACCTTGAATCCCAGACAGAGAGTCACATAAGCAAACAATAACATCATAAGATGCATTCTACGCACATTAAAATATGAGTAAATGTTTTTATATCATAACAGAGGAAACAACTCTCTGCCTGGAGAGGCTGGGGAGTGCTTCAGCAATGACAGGACATCTCAGCTGGGATTTCAAGGACCGGGGTCAGGGCCAGAAGAGTGCACACAGAGAGAGGCATGTGCGAAGTTCTCAAGGTAGGTGAGGGCATGACACAGTCAAGGTTGTGGACGTGGAGAGCACTATAGTGTTCCATACAGACAAAGAGAAGAGCACTGCTAAATGACACGGGAGAGACAGAAAGAGCCAGATCACACAGGCCCCCCAGGGCCGTGAAAGGGAATTGTGGCTTTATTCTTAAAGAGTTTTGAGAGAAACGGCCAAGTTCAAGTTTTTGTAAATGACTCTGGCTGTAGTTGTAGTGCTGAAAACAAAGTATTAATAGAAGGGGAAAGAAGCAATACAGGAAGACAGTTGGGTCTACTGCAAGAGTCCAGGTGACAGAAGATCATGGTTTGGTGGGGTCAGGGATGGGGTACGGGGGAGAAGGATGGAAGTGGCTAATCAGAGAGGGCCTTAAGAGGTGAAGGCAAGGGAACTTGCAAATGGATTGGATAAGCAAGGGAGGGAAAAGGAAGTAGCAAGGATGCATTCTAGGGTTCCGTGTATACACACAGCTAGATGGTCTGCTCCTAGAGGGTAACATAGACTCACAAGGGTCGGGCTCTGTTATACTGAGATTTATATGTCATTATAACAGGGATGTCATGTGGGCAAATAGCGATATGGGTCTGAGGCCCCAAGGCATCTAAGCTGGAAATGTTGAAAAAAGATTCCTCAGAGAGTAATCAACTAAAGCCTTGGTGCTGCATAAGATCACCCAGAGAAAAGAGCATAGAAGAAGAGAATGGAGTCTAAGAAAGCCAACATTTGAACAAGTAAAGATGGATGGATCTGCAAGTGGCTGAAAAGAATGAGGTAGGAAGAAAATTTGGAAAATATTTTCTGACAAATTATCTTTTTTCAGCTCTGCTTTTAAAAAGAAAAACTGTAAAAAGAGGCAAACTGCCACAGCCAAACGGAATGGTAAAAGCAAAGAAGCTCCAATATTCCATTTATATAGTTATTATTCCTTGGATTACCAAGAATTGCTTCCATCAAAATTCTTACTTGCTAAGGTAGCTTTTTATTCTTTTACAAAGCCCATGCCATGCTTCCCTTTAGGTAAAGAATACTTCCTCACCAACTGGTTTGGGGTTTGGCCATATGACAATGGATGTGAGCAGTTGTGCTATAAATGTCTAAGCAGAAACTTTAAATACACTTGTATCATTTGGCTCCAGCTTTTTTATATTCCTGCCCCCTGCCCTGAAAAGAGCATGCTTCCTCAGTAGGATCGGGAAATGAAAAGATACAATGAGCAGAACCTCCAATGTAAACCAGTGTAGCCCAGCAAAGCAACAGTTAATTCAACCCTCAGGGGACATGAGCAAGAAATAATGTATGTGATTTTTAACCACGGAGCTTTGCATGCTATTTGTTACTGCAACAAAATCTGACTAATATGAGATTTCTGAGAAATATGAGAAATTTCATACTAATATGAGAAATCTGCCTACAGTGAGATTTCTTCAAAACTAAATCTGGTTATTTCCTACCGTAATAGGAAGCAAAGGTACACTGTCTAAAACATATTATACACCTGGCACTAATAAGCTATTTAGAGACAGTCTCTCATTTTACTCCTTGAGACAATTATTTGCATCATTTTATACGAGCAAACTGAGACTCAGATAAGTCAATTATATTTCTCAGGACCACAAAACTAGCAAATAGTATAAATGCAACAAAAATTCATTTAACTGATTCCAAAACCTATGCACTCTCCTATTAAAGGCTTTGCTAGAAATCAAATGTAGATCTCCTACATGGGAAACAAGAAAAAATAACGGTGAATCATCAGATCAGAGTCAACTTTAGACTACATTCATATACATGGGTAGCTGTGCTGCTGTTGAATAAGCCCAGAGTAACCAGCAAGAGGACACCTGCAACTCTGGATCTGAAATACCACATTGCCACAACCTTCACCTTTCTCTCAGCAGTTCTCACCTTTCCCAGTCACAGCTGAGAACATCAAAGCTATAAGGTGGAATTTAGTGCTCAAGTCAGGTTGCACTGAAAACTGGAAATAAAAGTTGCCTTTTATCTCCATCTCTACAGCCATGTGAAATGGGTGACTTGTGTAATACCTCCCTGTGATCACCCCTGATGAATTCATCTTGGTTTTCTCATCTAATCCTTGCGGAATCTCGAGGCAGAATTAAAACTTTAACGTATTAAGCAAGATAAGCAAGATATAGTAATCACTTATCAGTATCCATTCTTCCAGTGAAGAGTCACGTGCCTCACCCAGGAGCTCCCATTACCTCGTAGATCCCCTGATGAGATTTGGTGGCGGCAGACGGGGTGGTGCGTGTAGAGGGAAGGCAGAGGGTTTGGAGTCAGAGAAGCCTGGGTTTAGGTTTCAGGGTTTACACCCTGCTCCACCTCTTCCTAAGGTGTAGCCTTGGGAACTTGACTTTATCTCCCTGAGCATCAGTCTCCTAGGTGCACAGTGTGGATGGAAATACTAGCTCAGTAAGTTGTCTGAACAGAGAACGACAAACACCAATGGATATGACTTAATTTGGAATCTAAAAAACACCACAAACCAGTGAATATAACAAAACAGAAGCAGACTCGCAGATACAGAGAACAGACTAGCGGTTACCAGTGGTGGGGTGGTGGGGCACAAACTGCTGGGTGTAAGACCGGCTCAAGGCTCTATTGTACAAAATGGGGGAACAGCCAGTTTTTTTAAAAAAAATTGTAAATGGAAAATAACCTTTTAAATTGTATAAAAACATAATTCTTTAAATAAAATTTTTAAGCTGTTTGAGGGTCAAATGAGGTGGAATGGCCCCTTCTTCCCCGTGGTTCACGGGCCTCTGCCTTGCACACAGACCCAGTGGCCAGGATGAGCACCCTTTAAAGGCACACACGCGGTGCTGAATAACATCATCATTATCACAGGCACCAACGATGCCAAGCACTGAATAGCGGACACCCACTAACTCCAGAATCGTTCCAAGTCCTTTCCACACACTGTCTCTGATCCTCACAACCTTGAAGCAAAATAAATTACATTACACTCACTTTAGAGAGCAGTGAGCCGAGAGGTTAAATGAGCGCTGGTCCTCCTGATCCCCAGGCTAGCTTCTTTCCCACTTATCACCCTCCTGCTCTTGGCTGCTAAGTTATGCATCTCTTTCCATTGTTTCCCATGAGACCTCTGGGGAGAAAAAAACACAAACAAATTTCCCTAGCAGGACCGCTGTCAAAAAGTATTGATTGTAAGACTTGCACACTAAAAGCTGTAAATTATCACTGAGAGAAATTAAAGAAGATCTAAATAAGTGAGACATTCTGTATTCATGGATTAGAAAACTTAATATTGTTCAATTGGCAACTCTCTTCCAAATTGATCAATAAGTTCCACAACACACACACAGAAATCCCAACAGGATTTTTGCAGAAATTGACCAGCTAATATTTACACAGAAATACAAAGAGCCCAGCATAGCCAAAACAACTTAAAAAAAAAAAAAAAAGAACACAGTTGGGAGGTTTACACTTTCTAATCGCAAATTTTATCATTAAGCTACCATAATCAAGGCAGTGTGGTACTGACCATAAAGATACACATAAATAAATGGAATGAAACTGAAAGTCCAGAAATAACCCCTTATATTTATGGTCAACTGATTTTCAACAGAGGACCAAGACAATTCAAAGGGGAAAAAATAACTTCTTTAAAATGGTAATGGAATAATTGGACACTTTCATGCTAAAAGATTAGCTTAGATTCCTACTCACACCATACCTAAAAATTAACTCAAAATTAATCAAATGCCAAATGATTTAACTCAAATTAAATCAAAATCAATCAAATAAGAGCTAAAACTATAAAAGTTTTAGAAGAAAATCTAAAATCTCCCAAAATCTAGGAGAAACACTTCATGATCTTGAGTATGCAAAAATTTCTTAGATAAAACACGAAAAGCACAATACAAAAAAAAAAAAAGATAAAGTGAATTTTAGCAAAATTAAACACTTTTGAGCTTCACACCATCAAGAAAGTAAGAAGACAAGCTACAGAATCAGAGAAAATGTTTATAAATCATATTTCCAATCAGGAACTTGTATCTAGAATATATAAAGAACTCTTACAACTAAATAATGAGTCAAACCAACTTAAAAATGGGCAAAATATTTGAAGAGACATGTAGGCAAAGAAGATATATGAATGACAAATAAGTACTTGAAAAGATGCTCAACATCTTTAATCACTAGGTAAATGCAAACTAAACCATAATGAGATACCACAGCACACTAAAATCAAAAACACTGATAACAACAAGTGTTAGTAAAGATGAGGAGAAACTGGAACCTTCATGAATTTTGGGTGGAAATATAAAATGGTACAGCCACTTTGGAACACAGTTTGCAGTTTCTTAAAAAGCTAAACATAAATTTGCCGTGTAATCTATGAAGTCCACTCCAAGCTGTTTACCCAAGAGTGATGACAGCATGTCCACACAAAACGGACTAATGCTTATAGCAGCATTAGTCATAATAGAAAGTGGAGACAATCCAAATGGCCATCAGGAGATGAATGGGTAAATAAAATGCGGCACATCCATACATGGTAATACTACTTAGCAATAAAAAAGGAACAAGTGATACATGCTGCAACACGGATGAAGCTCAGAAATATTTGCTAAGTGAACAAAGCAAGGCACAAAAGCTACACGTCGTAGACTCCATTTACACGAAATGTCCAGAAAAGGCAAGAGTGCAGAGAGGGATGCAGACTCTGGCTCCCTGCACCTGGGATGGGTGCAGAAACTGACGGTAAACGGGCACAAAGGATCTTGTAGGGGTAACAAAAATATTCTAAAGCTGGATCGCGGCAATGTTGCATAGCCCTGTAAATTTACTAAAACTCATTGAACAGATGACGTTTATGTTACATAAATTATACTTCAACAAATCTGGGGGTTTTTAAAGTCTTAATTGCTTCCTCTGCAATTCCTTCAGACAAGGTGAAGGAGGAAGCCTGGGGGAGTCTGCTCCCTGGCCTTGCTCCTTTCTCTTCTCTGGGAAAGACACCTGAGCCCCTCTCCCTCAGTGCTAAGAATCGTTTCCCCAGAAGCCCAGAGCAGCTGTGCCCAACTCCTCTATGTCAGTAACTCTTAACTGCCCCAGTTCAGGCCTCTGGCAGCAAAGCTCACCTTGCAGAAATACTGTAAGAGTTATAAATACTTTAGGTCCTCAGGGAGCCCTGTCAGTCCTCTACTATAGCATCAGTGACCTAGGGCAAGGAAAATTCTATTTCTAGGTATACTGTCTGTGGGCAGCTTCAAGATAATAAACTGTCTCTTTCAGGGCATGGTTTGGACCCTTAAGACACATGCTCTCTTAAAAGCTGATTCCCACAAGCCAATTGCAGCCCACTCCAGAAAAACGGGATGAATACATGAAATTTAAATGAAAGCTCATTTACCAAATGAGGGGCTGTGGAGGGCTTCCAGGTGGGGCCAACTGCCAGTGCAGGAGACTTAAGAGAGGTGGGTTCAATCCCTGGATCCAGAAGATCCCCAGGGAGGACAGCATGGCAACCCACGCCAGTATTCCTGCCTGGAGGATGCCATTGACAGAGGCGTCTGGCAGGTTAGAGTCCACAGGGTCGCAAAGAGTCAAACACGACTAAAGCAAGTTAGCGCACACACACGGGGTTGTGGACCTGGTTTTAGAGCAGGCTGGGCTCTCAACCTGGGCTGCAAAATAAAACCATGAAACACCCGTTAAGCTTTTAAAATGTATTAGTGGAGAAGAAAGTTCCTAAATGTATTATAACTGCCAATTAAAATATATTTTGTTTTATCGAAGTAACATGAATTGGCTTGAAGTTCAATATTCAGAAAACTAAGATCATGGCATCTGGTCCCATCACTTCATGGGAAATAGATGGGGAAACAGTGGAAACAGTGTCAGACTTTATTTTGGGGAGCTCCAAAATCACTGCAGATGCTGATTGCAGCCAGGAAATTAAAAGACGCTTACTCCTTGGGAGGAAAGTTATGACCAACCTAGATAGCATATTATAAAGCAGAGACATTATTTGCCAACCAAGGTCCGTCTAGTCAAAGCTATGATTTTTCCCGTGGTCATGTATGGATGTGAGAGTTGGACTGTAAAGAAAGCTGATCGCCGAAGAATTGATGCTTTTGAACTGTGGTCCTGGAGAAGACTCTTGAGAGTCCCTTGGACTGCAAGGAGATCCACCCAGTCCATCCTAAAGGAGATCAGTCCTGGGTGTTCATTGGAAGGACTGATGCTAAAGCTGAAGCTCCAATACTTTGGCCACCTCATGCAAAGAGCTGACTCACTGGAAAAGACTCTGATACAGGGAGGGATTGGGGACAAGAGTAGAAGGGGACGACTGAGAATGAGATGGCTGGATGGCATCACCGACTCGATGGACATGAGTTTGAGTGAACTCCGGGAGTTGGTGATGGACAGGGAGGCCTGGCGTGCTGTGATTCATGGGGTCGCAAAGAGTTGGACACGACTAAGCAACTGAACTGAACTGAACTGAACTGAACAGAATAAACTCATAAAATCTCAAAAGAAAGAACCCCACCTGGTAAGCTTTTTAAAAATACTATAGCTGTGTGCCCCTCAAAGAGACTTGTGTTGAACTGGCCAAGAATATGATCTAAACATCAGTATTTTTTAAAGCTCTCCAGCGATTCTGCTGTGCATCCAGGGCTGAGAGTCACCAGCTTCAGAAGGAGATGGGTGTCAAAACAAGGTCTTCCATTAGTTAGTCGTTCAAACCTTAAAATGCATGTCTCTCTGAATAAGCACCTTCTTCACATCTAGTAAGAGCAGCAACTGGATTGAGCCAGCCGAATAATGGACCCCAGGATGCTGTCACTTGTGGTATAGATGCTGCCAATTCATCTCTGCTTATCCCAAATGAGTTCACGTTGAGTGTATTGATCTGTACATCCTTAACCTTGACACTTGCCAAAAGGGCTAATGCTACTAATGTAACTGGTGGAGAGAGGCTACAAGAAAAAGACTGTTTTTATTATCAGTGTTCAAGGACTTTTCTTGACACCGGGGACCAAGAATAAAGCCAATTAGGACGTAGTGCAATACTAACACAACATTAAATATTAAAGGCAATCAAGCATTCACCTCAGACATGAGTGATCATGAAAATTTAGGACAGAGTTCCCTGCTGGTTTGAGCATACAGGAAAAAATAAAGGCTTTGTGGATGAAGAAGAGCTCCAGCTGGCCTTGGGAGATGGACAGAATTTGAATTGGGGAAATGATAAAAAAAAAAAGTAAAAATAATTACCAATAACAATAATTGCGACAGCATTTATCATAAATCAGCACTCTCATTCATGCATCATTTTATATAAACCTCACAACTACCTAATGGTTCTCATTTTACAGGTGATGAAATGGGGGATTAGAGGTTAAAACATTTTCCCAAGCTCAGTCAGCAAGCAAGATTTGAACCCATGCAACTTAACTTCAGAATCCAGGTGCCTGGGCCAAGGCAGGGAGACAGAAAGGAACCCCGCCTTGTGTGATATTATGCAAGGAATCCATTAAGCTGAGAAGAGAAAACAACCACAATGAGTCCAGGTCACCCACACAGCCCCCGCATCCAATGAACAAAAAGAGGGAAACCCAGATACTAAGCCAGCTACAATGAGGAGAATTGAACGAAAAGCAAACAAAAACAGGAGGTTCAAGAGGGAGGGGACATATGTATACCTACGGCTGATTCATGTTAATGTTTGACAGAAAACAGCAAAATTCTGTAAAGCAATTATCCTTCAATTATAAAATAAATAAAAATTTTAAAAATGGGATTTCCTTTCTTTAGGAGCCCAAGATGAGAAAAGCATCTGAATAGGTGAGCATGACTAGGGAAGCACAGGGCTGGAGATTTCTAAGGGGCGATGTTTCACCAGAGGCTGGGAGAAATGCCAAGAACCAAAATTGGAAAGGAATCGCTAAGCATTAGTCTACATTCTTCCCATCTAGGATGCTGCAGGATCATGCAAAAGGCAGAAGAGCAGAGAGGCACAGACTAGGAGGAAAAAGAACACTCAGACAACATGAAAAGTTAAAGCAAATGGCTGAGCATGCCTACCCTGAGTGAACTAAAGTTTTCAAAATGCCTAATTGTAATCAAAAGGTAATAGGTACCCAGTATGTTTTAATTAGGAGAAGATACCCATGTAAGCTTCTGTGAAAGGGACGCAAAGTAGCCAATCCCTGCCTGCAAGGAATGCACAGTCTTGTTGCAGAGTTGAGGAATAGTACTTATGTATAATCTTGTCAAATCATCTGAACCCAATCAACAGAAACCTCAAAAGAAAGAAAGAAAGGAGAGAGGGAGAGAGGAGAGAAGCAGAAGGAAACTGAAAACGAGAGGATAGGAAAAAGAATGGAAGTGAAGGAGAAAGAGGGAGGAAAAGGAAGAAAAGAAAGAAGGGAGGGAAAGGAGAAGAGCAAAGATTTCACGTAGGAAATTCATTCAGGGTGATGTTCATCAAAGTCTGAATCGCATACCATCTGTGTCAGAATCACCCAAGGTGCTTCACAAGGAGACAGACCCTCACAAGTGGGATCTGGGAATCAGAACCATCACAGGTCTCCCAGAGGAACCCTACACACTCTGAAATCTGAGAGCCACTGGTCTGGGCTTCGCCTCTGACTGGTCCACACACTCAGCCCCCACCCGCTGCTACATCTCCAGCTACCGAAGAACACAGAATCTCTTGTTCAGAATGGTGGTCCTGAGGTGAAATGAAGTCCTGAGTCATCAGATAGAGATGAAAGTATATTCAGAGTAGAGCATGGACTTTGTTTGGAGGCATATTCCATTTCAAATCCCAGTTCCACTTCTTCCTAGCCTTCCAGATTTTAAGCAAAGTACTTAAACCCACTGAGCTTCAGGTTCCTCATCTGTAAAATCCTCACAAGATTGTTGGGACGGATAATTTCAGAACTCACATACTTCTCTTGGCTGCCTTTTACCTGCTGACTTTTAAGATAGGACATCCTAGAAGGATTCTTCAAACGCTAACAGTGCTGCTGCTGCTGCTGCTGCGTCACTTCAGTCGTGTCCGACTCTGTGTGACCCCATAGACGGAAGCCCACCAGGCTTCCGGGATTCTCCAGGCAAGAACACTGGAGTGGGTTGCCATTTCCTTCTCCAAACCTTAGTTAGATATCAAAAATTGAATGCCTCTCCTGGCCACGACTAAGGTGGGGGGTTAGGGGGAGAAATTACTCTTAAGTGTTTCATCTGTTTCAGGTTACTCATTCCTCAGGACATTCTCCTGGCATGCATGGGCACCAAAACCTTCACATATAAAACTCTCTGAGATACACACACACACACACACACACACACACACAACCATACTCTATTCTTGTATATTCATACCTTTCCTTCAATATCCTTCTCAAACATCACCTCTACATTAAAACCTCCCCAAATCCCACACCCCTGCCCTAGGCCTGCTCACAGAATCCAAACAAACTCCACAAGCATGATATCACCCCATTATGATGACGAATCTTCTCAAAGAAGAAAGACTATTAATCTTTAAAACTCCAACACTTAATATCAGGCCTGCATGCATGCTCACCCACTTCAGTCAGGTCCAACTCTTTTCAACCCTATGGATTATAGCCAGCCAGGGTCCTCTGTCCATGGGATTCTCCAGGCAAGAATACTGGAGTGGGTTACCATGCCTTCCTCCAGGGCATCTTCCCAACCCAGGGATTGAACCTGGGTCTCCTGCATTGCAGGCGTATTCTTTACCCATTGATCCACCTGGGAAGCCCCAATATCATGCCTAGTGTGTGGCAAGTACTCTGTAATTTATTATATTCTATATGTAAAATATGAAATTATGAAATTGATTTTTTAGAGCACTACAACTTACTCATCCTGTTGCTTTTAAAAACCAGGGGCTAGCAGGGGGAATCACACTAGTTTAACTTGATATTTTTTCATCTGAATCAGAATTACTCAGCTTGATCCTTAACCCTATTCATTAGATTTAACTCTAAATTTAAAGTCTACTCTCCTAGAAGGAAGATTTGCCACCACTGAGGGTTTAAGGAAACTCTCTGACTCTGAAGGCAATTCCAGTCAGTGAAACAAACACTGGCACCAAGCCAGGCAGTGGTAACTCTACAGAAGATCACTCTAGCTCCACAGCGTCCCTGACAGAAACCGCCAGAGCGCTGCCCTCCTGGCTGACTGACAGGCTCTTCCCTGCATTCTGCACGCTAAGTCACTCAGTCGTGTCCGAATCTGTGTGACCTCACGGACTGTAACCCACCAGGCTCCTCTGTCCAAGGGTCACTCCAGGCTCACTCCAGGCAAGGATACCTGAGTGGGTTGCCATGCCTCCAGGGAATCTTCCCAACCCAGGGATCAAACCTGCGTCTCTTATGTCTCCTGCATTGGCAGGCAGACTCTTTACCACTAGCGCCCCCTGGGAAGCCAAGACTATCCCTTAATGCCTATCTTTCTATCGTGGTTCTAATAGAAAGTGCAAGAGCCACATTCTACACAGGGACACTGTCCAACCTTACCCTATGGTCCCCACCCCGGAATGCCTCCTTTATGAATCACTATCCATGCCCTTTCCCTGCCATTTCCCATGCCTGGGTTTGTTTTTTCATCTCAAGCCACTGATGGTCACTTTACAATGCCACTCAAATAATAGCTACTATGCCTTGAGTGGCTCCATGTGCCAGGCACCCTCTTAGAGATTTTATATACTGTCTATCCTTTTAAATTTTAATAACCGTATAGTGCAGGTACTATAAGTCTTCTCATTGTACCCAAATACTAATAACTTAATAAGTGAAGAGGCCAGATGTGACTCTAAAAGTCCATCTTCTTAGACATAGAGGCACACACCTTCATAAGCTCATTTACTTAATTCTCTGTAGGTGAAGTATTATTATTCCCATTTCATAGATGAAGAAACCAAGGCTCAGATATCAGACTTCTCAGACTGATTGCAAATTACGTAAGCCACTCCTGTTACTCGTGTCTCTTTAGGTCTATACTGGCAGCTGTCCTACCAGCATAGACAAAATTGCAGCCAACCAGGAAGAGAATAGAGCTGAAAAGTGGGAAGAGATGGACCTGGGAGACACAATCAAGCCTTGCTAACAAGTCTATGGTCTTTCTTGTCACAGGTGTTAAACTCCAACTTTAATTAGATTGACTTGGCTTTTTAACTGTTGTTTGCAACCCAAAGTCTTATCTGATACAAAAATGAACACCACAAGGTGAGACCATGAAGTATGGTGGGTAATTTTTATAAACTTACAGGTAAAATTGATTCATCAAATGAGGGCAGTTACTTTTAAAGTAGTCATCTTAAATGAAATAAAGTTGCAACCAAAGGGTGGGGGTAGGTGGCCATTAACAATGTCCTAAATTACAGTATTAATCAAGAGCAGACTAATATTTTGGAATGAACACTGTACATCATTTTGCAAGCACAGTTGCTTCATGTTGTAGAAGGAAGTACCCCAAGGGACAGGAAAGAAAAGTATTTGTTTCTCCTCCCAGTCAGACTGTCAAGCACACTGTCACACTGTCACAGCTCCAGGGAAGCCCACTGTGCACTAGGGAGTAGTCAGCTTCCCACCCGGAACTTGAAACACCCTTGCCTTTCAACCAGCAGATCAAATACCGATTCTCAGCAAAATCATACCTGAAACAGCCAGACAATGCCAGCTATGCCAGAGTCTATCTTTGGCCTCAGATTCTCCTATTCCCAGCCCTGACGGAGCTGAGGCTCACTGGATTCTCTCCTGGGACAAGGTCGGTCCTTCAGCTAAGGCAGCACGTCTCCATGCCTGGTTCCTGACCCATGACTGACATGGCTGCCCAGACGGTTACACCAGGGGAATTGAGTCACAAGACCATGTTCACCATGAGCTACGAAATGAGGGGACATTGCCGAAAAGTCTCCCTTTAGAGCTGTGCTATTTCTCTTCCTGTAAATAAAAGGATATCCATGTTCCTTGTGCAACTGTAGATGGATCAGATTAGCACCAAGAAGAATTTCCTGGCCTTAAGGAGAAATGAGACCTCAGAAGCACAGATACTCAGAATTCTAATCTGAGACTCTTTGGCTCAGGTCTAACTGTGACCTCTGTCAACAAGCTGAGGGACAAACCTTTCCTTTGCTGCTTTCCATTCAGCATCACTGAGTTCCTTTTGGCACCACTGAGCTTGGCCATAGCACAATGATGACCTCTCTTTCCTTACCTAACTGAACCTGAGAGTGAAAACTAACATCTTGACTTTCTAGCTCACCTTTTTGCCAAGAGAACGCACTGGTCATAGCAAACACCCACTTTCAACAACACAAGAGAAGACTCTACACATGGACGTCACCAGAAGGTCAACACCGAAATCAGATTGATTATATTCTTTACAGTCAAAGATGGAGAAGCTCTAAACAGTCAGCAAAAAAAGACTGGGAGCTGACTGTGGTTCAGATCATGAACTCCTTATTGCCAAATTCAGACTGAAATTGAAGAAAGTAGGGAAAACCACTAGACCATTCAGGTTTGATCTAAATCAAATCCCTTATGATTATACAGTGGCAGTAAGAAATAGATTTAAGGGACTAGATCTGATAGAGAGAGTGCCTGATGAGCTCTGGACGGAGGTTCGTGACATTGTACAGGAGACAGGGACCAAGACCATCCCCATGGAAAAGAAGCACAAAAAAGCAAAATGGCTGTCTGAGGAGGCCTTACAAATTGCTGTGAAAAAGAGAGAAGCGAAAAGCAAAGGAGAAAAGGAAAGATATAAGCATCTGAAGGCAGAGTTCCAAAGAATAGCAAGGAGAGATAAGAAAGCTTTCCTCAGCGATCAATGCAAAGAAATAGAGGAAAACAACAGAATAGGAAAGACAAGAGATCTCTTCAAGAAAATTGGAGATACCAAGGGAATATTTCATGCAAAGATGGGCTCGATAAAGGACAGAAATGGTATGGACCTAAGAGAAGCAGAAGATATTATGAAGAGGTGGCAAGAATACACAGAAGAACTGTACAAAAAAGATCTTCACGACTCAGATAATCACGATGGTGTGATCACTGACCTAGAGCCAGACATCTTGGAATGTGAAGCCAAGTGGGCCTTAGAAAGCATCACTACGAACAAAGCTAGTGGAGGTGATGGAATACCAGTTGAGCTATTTCAAATCCTGAAAGATGATGCTGTGAAAGTGCTACACTCAATATGCCAGCAAATTTGGAAAACTCAGCAGTGGCCACAGGACTGGAAAAGGTCAGTCTTCATTCCAGTCCTAAAGAAAGGCAATGCCAAAGAATGCTCAAACTACAACACAATTGCACTCATCTCACACGCTAGTAAAGTCATGCTCAAAATTCTCCAAGCCAGGCTCAGCAATACGTGAACCGTGATCTTCCAGATGTTCAAGAAGGTTTTAGAAAAGGCAGAGGCACCAGAGATCAAATTGCCAACATCCGCTGGATCATGGAAAAAGCAAGAGAGTTCCAGAAAAACATCTATTTCTGCTTCATTGACTATGCCAAAGCCTTTGACTATGTGGATCACAAGAAACTGTGGAAAATTCTGAAAGAGATGGGAATACCAGACCACCTGACCTACCTCTTGAGAAACCTGTATGCAGGTCAGGAAGCAACAGTTAGAACTGGACATGGATCAATGGACTGGTTCCAAATAGGAAAAGGAGTGTGTCAAGGTTGTATATTGTCACCCTGCTTATTTAACTTATATGCAGAGTACATCATGAGGAACGCTGGGCTGGAAGAAGCACAAGCTGGAATCAAGATTGCTGGGAGAAATATCAATAACCTCAGATATGCAGATGACACCACCCTTATGGCAGAAAGTGAAGAGGAACTCAAAGAAAGTGAAAGAGGAGAGTGAAAAATTTGGCTTGAAGCTCAACATTCAGAAAACTAAGATCATGGCATCTGGTCCCATCACTTCATGGCAAATAGATGGGGTAACAGTGGAAACAGTGTCAGACTTTATTTTTTTGGGCTCCAAAATCACTGCGGATGCTGATTGCTGCAATGAAATTAAAAGATGCTTACTCCTTGGAAGGAACATTATGACCAACCTAGATAGCATATTAAAAAGCAGAGACATTACTTTGCCAACCAAGGTCCGTCTAGTCAAGGCTATGGTTTTTCCTGTGGTCATGTATGGACGTGAGACTTGGACTGTGAAGAAAGCTGATCGCCGAAGAATTGATGCCTTTGAACTGTGGTGCTAGAGAAGACTCTTGAGAGTCCCTTGTACTGCAAGGAGATCCAACCAGTCCATTCTAAAGGAGATCAATCCTGGGTGCTCATTGGAAGGACTGATGCTAAAGCTGAAGCTCCAATACTTTAGCCACCTCATGCGACGAGTTGACTCACTGGAAAAGACTCTGATGCTGGGAGGGATTGGGGGCGGGAGGAGAAGGGGACGACAGAGAATGAGATGGCTGGATGGCATCACTGACTCAATGGACATGAGTTTGAGTGAACTCCGGGAGTTGGTAATGGACAGGGAGGCCTGGCGTGCTGTGATTCATGGGGTCGCAAAGAGTCGGACACGACTGAGTGACTGAACTGAACTGAACTGAACACCCATAATGCTAGGCCACCTGTAGTGAGACATTAAATCCAAAAGAACAAGCCACACTTCAGAGAAATCTGAAAAGCAATTGCCATCTATGCTGAAATGTCTTTTAAAGGCACCAAGGAAGCAGTCTGTTCATAGTGATAATAGAAGTTCTCAAGACTCTCCTCATTCCCTTCCTACTCTCTCAAAGAGAACTGATATTCTACCATGTCCATGGTCCATACTCCCCAAATGCCCAAAATCTACCTCTCAAATTTCAGCCTGCGTTTGCTCTCATCCCCCTTGATACTTCCCTCCCTAAAATAGCCTTTCCCTCCAGCACTTCCCTGCCTTTACCAATTCTGCTCCCTTCTTATGTGATTCCACAGAGCAAAAGTAGCTGCCCACCTGAGATGTCTTCCTTTCAGAAGGCAGGGGAAAGGAAAGGTTCTAAATGTGAAGTTTATTTTTTTGGTCCCTTCCCATTTGCCTGCCAAAATGTTCAGTTCAGTCGCTCAGTCGTGTCCGACTCTCCGCGACCCCATGAATCACAGCACGCCAGGCCTCCCTGTCCATCACCAACTCCCGGAGCTCACTCAAACTCATGTCCACAGAGTCGGTGATGCCGTCCAGCCATCTCATTCTCTGTCGTCCCCTTCTCCTCCCGCCCCAGCATCAGAGTCTTTTCCAGTGAGTCAACTCGTCGCATGAGGTGGCCAAAGTATTGGAGTTTCAGCTTTAGCATCAGTCCCTCCAATGAACATCCAGGATTGATCTCCCTTAGAATGGACTGGTTGGATCTCCTTGCAGTATAAGGGACTCTCAAGAGTCTTCTCCAACACCACAGTTCAAAAGCATCGATTCTTCGGCGATCAGCTTTCTTCACAGTCCAACTCTCACATCCATACATCTTACATAAATGTACAGAAGGAAACTGATATCCAAAAACAGACAACATGGACAGTCTCAATCACTGTGTGTGACTTTGGAGCAATTAACCTAACTTTCTGACCTCCATCACTACATCTATAAAGTAAGGTAATGGTGATGGCTTCTTCACAAGGATGTGGTGATGATTCAATGAGAAAACATATTTTATCATAAGTAGTAACAACTAAAGCAGAAAGTGCTCTATGAATATGACTCCAACTTACTGGTTTTACTATTTCTTACATGGGTTTGGATATTATATACGTATCATTCTCAATCCTTATAGAAGGTTTAATTACATACTTAAGAGATATAAAGTGGTCTGTTTTCCAAGTTGGTTACTCTTTACAATGTCAGCTATAATCTTAAAATTTTAGTTATCTTTGCCTGTGTTGTGAGTCACGTGATTCTTCCAATTTGCTTTGGTGTACTTCATAAAATGGAATCCAGAATCTTTAGACTATCAGTTTGAAATCTGAATTCTTAATTCTCAGCCCCAGACTCCACATGAAATTTCTGAACCTCAGCAAGCCATGGCACAAAAGATTTGATATGATCCTGTTTTTGAAAGAGATTCCCATAATTTTTAATTAATTGCAGAAGTCAAAAATCCCCCCACCCCAAGTTTTTAATGAACAGCAGACAAGGACATCAAATACAGGCTGTAAAAGCGCTACATTAGAACTGAACATGGGGGTATAAACTGGGTGACTGGGACTGATATATACACACTACTAAATAGAAAATTAATTAGCACAGGGAACTCTAGTTAATACTCTGTGCTCGTCTATATAGGAATAGAATCTAAAAAAGAGTGGATATATGTCTGCCTATAACTGATTCACTTTGCTGTACAGCAGAAACTAACACAACATTGTAAATCAACTATATTCCAATAAAAAATTAATTTTAAAAAAACAGAAAAATGTTTTTATTAAAGGAAAAGAGTATAGAAACCCAAGACCAAAGAAATAAAGAAGTAAAAGTCATCAGTGTACTTACATAAAAATAGCAAATCTATTCCGCCTGAAATAGGAAATGAAAAAACTATGAGCACATGCGGATCCACTAATTTCCAGTGACAATGATTCCAAAGTAAGTCCTCTGGTGCCATGTGAGAAGGTGTCAGTGTGAATAAGCCAGACTGAGGGAGAGGGGACATGGAAAGGGGGAGGACAAACACACAAGGAGATGTGCAAGCTGGCAGAGCCGCACCCGGGGTCTGCTTTATCTCTGAGCTTCACATCTGGGCTGTGGGTGCCTATGAACTAGGCAGGTGGAGGAAGAACCAGGCAGTTCCTGTAGCAATTGCTCAAGAAGACGAGTGGGTGTTGGAGGTCTTTTCCCACCCTGACCTCCCCTCATTAGAGAAGCCCCGCCTTTTACTGGAGATGTGACAGTTGCCTTGCTTCTCTGCCCATCACTGGATAAAGGAAGTAAGATGGGTAAGGAAGGACAGGGGGGAAACAGCTGGAAAGAGACTGTTTAAAGACTGTTAAATTGCTCTCTTTGCCAGATTCCATGCCAAGCAGATAATCACCAACAAGTTAATTTCTCTTGATCTTCTCTAATGAATATATGCTGTCCTCTGTAGGATACACAGGTGGATTGTCAAGGAGAGCTCACAAATCCTGGATAACCCTTTATGTGAGAGCTTTCCCTTAGATTATCCTTACTGCCATCAACAACAGCAGTTAAAGATAAGGTAACAAAACCTGGATTCCATTTTCAAGGAGTTTAGCTCTGCCCAAGCTGGTAAGAAACTACAAGTTCCAACTGATTGTATGCTCAAATTATAGGCTTAAACTTGACATTGAAACCCAAATAAACATAACACCAGAAGACATTTTCCATTGATTCCTTCTTTGAGTCCCACTGCATTTAGCTTAACCAGCAGCTCATCTACATGTGGCTAACGAGGAAAATACCCTCTAAAGCCAGAGAAAGCCAAAGAGACCCAAGCAGGATAGAAGGCTCAGCCGTGGAAACTCCATACTCCAGATTGAATTTCACAAGCAGGACAGACAGGCACCACCAAACCTGGTCCAATATCCTGGCTATGGCTCCTAATTCTCTAATCTGGTTCTATCTATGAGTCAAGGGATAACCCAGAAATATTATGTGGTCACCAAACATGAAGATATTTCCGAGGGATACAGGATACCATCCTCAAGATAAGCATCTTTTCATTTTCTCTTAATATCTACCCATCTTCAAAGGCATACTCTAAACATGACTGCTGAAGAAGACCACAAGAAATACCTTAGGAAAATCAGACTGGATTTTGATATGCCCTAGAGAACTGGAGACTTTTTCCCCAAATAGGAAATTTTAGCTCTTTAGAGTATATCTCAAAAATCAAATAGTTACCTAAGTTTTCTACTGCATTCATTGACATACTCAAAATTAACTCTTCTCAAGCCTAAGCTAGAGTCTACACCATACAACTGAGAGGGCAGGGCACTAGGACGCTCAGTCTGAAGAGATGATTAAGAAGGAAGTATCCAGAGATTGCACAGAACCTCACAGCAATGTCTGCTCTCCATCCAGTCACTCAGTAAATATATACTCAGCAAAACAAAACACCTACATACAAAATGCCCATGTGGTTAGCAAAATGAAGAACAGAAAAAGTCAAGAAGTAGACTTTGCCTTCAGCAACTGTTTAAACACTTTTATACTTCTAAAACCTAAAGTAGAGGCTTCCCAGGTGGGACTAGCGGTAAAGACCCTGCCTGGCAATGCAGGAGACACAGGTTTGATCCCTGGGTCAGGAAAATCCTCTGGAGTAGGAAATGGCTACCCACTCCAATATTCTTGCCTGGAGAATTCCATGGACAGAGGAGCCTGGCAGGATACAGTCCATGGGGTCACAAAAAGTCGAACACAACTAAGCGCACACACACACACACACACACAACATTAATTGCCCTAAGAAATGTGCAGATAAAGTGTCATATTCATGTGAGTTCAGAGAAGGCTGAAATTATTTCCAGTAGAAAGGGTCAGGAAAATTTTCACTGAGAAAATAATATTTCAGATGACCTTTGAAGGATGGGTAAGATTTGGAACTGAAAGATGAAAGGAAAATGCATCCAGGTGGAAGGATTGGCCTGAGCAATGGATCTAAGGAAGCAAACACTGGAAGGAATCAAGACATTTTTCAATCTGGCGCAGATTGAAAAATCTGGAAGAGAGGCCACAAGGCACTTAATGCAGGGGGAAAAGAGTAGAAGAAATAAGCTATAGCTAGTTCAGACGGTCTTCAATAACAATTTGGAATTTATTATATATTATAAATATTAAAGGGTCCCTGAAGTTTCCTGAGCTGGGGAATGGCATGGTGAAACTTCAGAAGGATTCACGGGCAAGGCTGATAAGAGGAGAATGCAACCGGTAGCAGGAAAACAAAGCAGGAGAGAAATAAAATGATGGAGGTAAGAAGCAAAGAACTGGGTTATCAATGAAGGCATTAAGAGGAATGGGTAAACAAGAGAAATATTAAGTCCAACAGGATGTGGTCATTGGCGGTCATGTGAAAAGGGGACATTAAAGATCATCCCAAAGTATGTATTCTGGATGTCGGAGAAGACAGTCATATTATCAATAGAAACAGAATTTAGAAGGTGACAAAGCCTGTGAAACACCCAAGTGGCTATATTTAATCATCAGCTGGAAGTATGGGGCTAGTGCCAGGAAGACACAGTCCGTGCTTTATTTGTTTCACTGTTGATCTCTCCCTCCTCAAAATTCTCCTACTGGGTTTCTGGATAACATCCTTTGCTGTTTCCTCCTTTCCTGTGGCAACTCCGTCCTAGGCTCCACCAGCTCCTCTTCTACTACTTGTCCCATATGGCTATATTCCTCGGCCCTTTTCTCTTTCTGCATCCTATCCCTGAATGTTTCATCTTTGCCCTTACTTAACCACACCTCCATGTAAATGGCTCTGTAGAAAGCAGTGGTTGAGAACACAGGCTCTGGAATCGGCCTGGGCTCAAATTCCAGCTCCACCATATTCTAGACACGTGGTAAGGGACAAGTCATATCACCTAAAATGTGGTTTCTCACCTGTAAAATGTAGCTACAGAGTTGTGCTTTCACAGGATATACCTGAGGATTAATATAAAATGTGGCACATTAAAAAGCTGGCTTAAAACTCAACATTTAAAAAACTAGGATCATGGCATCCAGTTCCATCATCCATGACTTCATGGCAAATAGACTGGAAAAAGGTAGAAACAGTGACAAATTTTATTTTCTTAGGCTCCAAAATCACTGCAGATGGTGACTGCAGCCATGAAATTAAAAGATGCTTGCTTCTTGGAAAAGCTGTAACAAACCTAGACAGTGTATTAAAAATTATGTCTAATTCATGCTGAGGTTTGACAGAAAACAACAAAATTCTGTAAAGCAATCATCCTTCAATTAAAAAATAAGTTAATTTTTAAAAAAAAACAGAGACATCACTTTGCCGGCAAAGGTCCATATAGTCAAAGGGATGGTTTGGAAAAAAAGCAAAATGGTTGTCTGAGGAGGCTCAGAAAAGAAGAGAAGTGCAAGGCAAAGGTGAAAAAAAAAGATATACCCATTTGAATGCAGAGTTCCAAAGAACAGCAAGGAGAGATAAGAAAGCCTGCCTCAGTGATGAGTGCAAAGAAATAGAGGAAAATAATAGAATGGGAAAGACTAGAGATCTCTTCAGGATAATTGGAGATACCAAGGGAACATTTCATACAAAGATGGGCTCAATAAAGGACAGAAATGGTATGGACCTAACAGAAGCAGGAGATATTAAGAAGAGGTGGCAAGAATACACAAAAGAACTGTACAAAAAAGATATTAATGACCCAGATAACCACGATGGTGTAGAGCCAGACATCTCAGAGTGAGAAGTCAAGTGGGCCTTAGGAAGCATCACTATGAGCAAAGCTAGTGAAGGTGATGGAATTCCAGCTGAGCTATTTCAGATCCACAAAAATAATGCTATTAAAGTGCTGCACTCAATGTGCCAGTAAATTTGGAAAACTCAGCAGTGGCCACAGGAATGGAAAAGGTCAGTTTCATTCCAATCCCAAAGAAAGGAAATGCCAAAGAAAGTTCAAAATACTGCATAATTGCACTCATTTAACACGCTAATAAAGTAATGCTGAAAAGTCCTCCAAGCTAGGCTTCAACAGTACCTGAACTGAGAACTTTCAGACATTCAAGCTGGATTTAGAAAAGGCAGAAGAACCAGAGATCAAACTGCCAACATCCGTTGGATCATAGGAAAAAACAGAATTCCAGAAAAACATCTACTTCTGCTTCATTGGCTACATTAAAGCCTTTGACTGTGTGGATCACAACAAACTGAAAAATTCTTAGAGAAAAAGGAATACCATCTGACTGGCTTCCTGAGAAATCTGTATGGCGGTCAAGAAGCAACAGTTCGAACCTAACATGCAACAACGGATTGGTTCAAAATTGGAAAAGGAGTACATCAAGGCTGTACACTGTTACCATGTTTATTTAACTTCTATGCAGAGTACCTCATGCGAAATGCTGGGCTGAATAAAGCACAAGCTGGAATCAAGATTGCCGGGAGAAATATCAGTAACCTCAGATAGGCAGATAACATCACTCTATGGCAGAAAGCAAAGAGGAACTAAAGAGAGAGCTTCTTGATGAAGGTGAAAGGGGAGTGTGAAAAACTTGGCTTAAAACTCAACATTCAAAACACTAAGATCATGGCACCCAGTCCCATCACTTCATGGCATATAGATGGGGAAACAATGAAAACAGTGACACAGACTTTATTTTCTTAGACTCCATAATCACTGGGATGGTGACTGCAGCCACGAAATTAGAAGACGCTTGCCTCTTGGAAGAAGAACTATGACAAACCTAGACAGCATACAGAAAGCAGAGACATTACTTTGCCAACAAAGGCCCATATAGTCAAAGATATGGTTTCTCCAGTAGTCATATATAGATATGAAAGTTGGACCATAAAGAAGGCTGAGCACTGAAGAATTGATGCTTTTGAATTGTGGTGCTGGAGAAGACTCTTGAAGGTCCCTTGGATAACAAGGAGATCAAACCAATCAATCCTAAAGGAAATCAACTCTGAATATTCATTGGAAGGACCAATGCTGAAACAGAAGCTCCAATACTTTGACCACCTGAGGAGAAGAGCCGACTCATTGGAAAAGACCTTGATGGTGGGAAAGATTGAAGACAAAAGAAGAAGCAGGTGGTCAAGGATGAGATGGTTGGACAGCATCACTGACTCAATGGACATGAGTTTGAGCAAACTCCAGGAGATGGTGAAGGACAGAGAAGCCCGGCGTGCTGCAGTGCATGGGGTCGCAAAGAGCCGGACACAATTTAGAGACTGAACAACAACAACAGTAAATCTTCAGTAAATGGGTTATTATTAGTAACCACAGTTTGTACCTAGAACTTGCGATCTCTCTCCTGATGGCCAAATTCATACAGAGAGCTGTCACCTGGGCCGGATCCCCTGAAATCTGAAAGTAAGCTGGTCATCTTTGTCAGCCCCTTCAACCTTGCCCCTCCTCTGTGTTACAAACATTCATCCAATCATCCAAAGTAGAATCAAGAGAGGCACTGTATAATTCTTTCACTATCCTACTCCCCACATCCATCTGCCATCAAATCTTATAAGATAAAGTTCCCAACAAATCAACTGGTATAAAAAGCCCATTTTTATCTTGTTCCAGCTTCTCTGCCCAATTCCCACGAGTTCTTCTATTTCCCAATATACTCACATAGCCCATATCCAGCTTCATATCAGGTACCTACCATTCCTCACAAACAGTAAGCAACTGAATATAAGTACCTTTGTATATTTCATTCCTTTTCCTGGAATGTCCATCTTCTTGTGCCCAATATGGATAATTCTTGCTGCTGCTACTGCTGCTAAGTCGCTTCAGTCGTGTCCGACTCTGTGCGACCCCATAGACGGCAGCCAACCAGGCTCCGCCGACCAGGCTCCGCTGTCCCTGGGATTCTCGAGGCAAGAACACTGGAGTGGGTTGCCATTTCCTTCTCCATGGATAATTCTTACTTGACTTTAATGACTCAACTTGTGTCACCTCCCTGTGAAGCCTTTCCTGGCTGCCAATGGGCAGTCAAATGCCTTTCCTTCTGCTTCTATAAAAAGGTGTATTCCCCGACTGTGACAGTTACCACACTGGAATTATTGATTTGCTTTGTTTCTTTTCTCTAGTAAATTGTAAGGCACTCACAAGCAAGAACAATGTCTTATGGCCCAACTCTCTCCCTCAACCCCCAATCTAGGACAGTATATAGTTCAGCTTATCCAGTGTTTTCACATATAAATGAATAGCTGAATGGTCAAACAATATAAGATAATCCTAGAAGTTTCATGCCCTGTTTTGTCAGCATAATTAATCATAAAATTCATAATAAAACAATTCAAAAGGTTTTCTGATTTAGTCCATACCTCTGGAACAATAAACAATAGCTTTTCTATCTTATTTTTCAAGATATATATTTTTTCAAGCTAATGGGTGGTTTTTATTTTCTCCTTCACACTTTCCTAAATGTTCTCTGGTAAACCTCTTAATTCATACCAAATCAGTCACCTGATTAAAACAAAGAAAATTTAAAGGAAAGCCTGGAAGAAATTTGTTTTCAAATATGAGGACTTAATCCAAATGGTTGGGTAATGTGATGTTGAAGATTCAAATTGCCAAGTTGTCATTGTACCGGGTGTTAAGGACCAGAGTGGAGGATAAACTCCAAGTAGGAAGATATTTCAAAAATGAGTAATTTTTTGAACTTTTTATTTTAAATTGGGCTTCCCTGATCACTCACTAGGTAAAGAATCTGCCTGCAATTCAGGAGACCCCAGTTCAATTTCTGCGTTGGGAAGATCCACTGGAGAAGGGATAGGCTACCCACTCCAGTATTCTTGGGCTTCCCTTGTGGCTCATCTGGTAAAGAATCCACTTGCAATGCAGGAGACCTGGGTTTAGTCTCTGAGTTGGGAAGATCCCCTGGAGAAGGGACCATCTACCCACTCCAGTATTCTGGCCTGGAGAACTCATGGACTGTATGGTCCATGGGGTAGCAAACAGTCAGACACGACTGACTTTCACTATTTTTTATTGGGGTATAGCCGATTAATAATGTCTTGATAGTTTCAGGTGAAAAGTGAAGGGACTCAGCCATACATATATATGTATGCATTCTCCCTCAAACTCCCCTCCCATACAGGCTGCCACATAACAGGTAAAAGATAATAATAATTTTTAAGCACATCCTTTTAATTCAAAGACAATAGGTCCTACTAATCGGGGATGAGGGTAAGAAAATTAATTCCCAGTGAGCTTATAAGATCAGTGCTTGATACCTATCAGATATCTCTTTTCATGGAGGCTCTGCCTATTTGCATACAATTTGTTGGGGTCAGCCTCACTACCCCTTCTTCCCCGTACCTAGATCCTCGGTGATCAAGGATGCTGGAAAGCATCTTATCCTGCCATTAATCTACCAGGCCCCTGCCCAAACCCACCTCCTGAGAACCTTGACTCTGAGCCTGAGCCATCTCCCTAAGTATCTGAATGGACAGCAGCTCTGGATTCTGGACTGCCTTTAGCACTTTGGGGGTTGATACTGTCCTCCACTCCTGAACTTTTCAATGAAAAGCTCTCTTTCAGGTTGAAAGAATGAACCTCAGATAATGAAAGGCACAAAGAAAGGAAACTCTGAGGGACCAACCTGCCCAGAAATCAGTGACTTAGACAATGCTGCCACCCGTCGGTCAAAAATAAAAGTATATCTGGTCTTTTCACCAAATTTGGAGTGATCTAATGGAAGATTTCAGCTTCCCTGGTGGCTCAGCTGGTAAAGAATCCACCTGCCAATGCCGGAGACCTGGGTTCAACCCCTGGGTCAGGAAGATCCCCTGGAAAAGGAAATGGCAACACACTCCAGTATTCTTGCCTGAAGAATCCCCATGGGCAGAGGAGCCTGGTGGGCTACAGTCCATGGGGTTGCAAAGAGTCGGACATGACTGAAGCGACTTAGCACAATGGAACATTTCACATAGATTTGGAATGGGCAATAGCTGAATTTTTATTATCATTATTACTGGTGCTTTGACAATAAGCCTTTTATATTTATAACATAATCACAATTACAGCAGGCCTATGAGCAAGGGCTGCGGCAGAAATTGAGGTTCTGGGAATTGGAGGAGGAAATAGTTCAGAACCTAAAAGAGAGTAAAAGGCAAGAAAGGTTGGGCAAAGTGACCCGATGATGAAAAATAGATGGAAAAACCAGAAAATAACAGTCTTGGTAGACTGAGTGCCTCCCATACACCACAAACCAACTGGCCTAGGTAACTTCACATGAGGAATGCAATTTAACCCCCACTAAAAAGCCACCAGACTGGATTCTTCCATACCCTTGACTAGAATGGAAGGAGTCAAAGAGGTGACAGATTTGCATAAGCTCAATCAGTCATTCAGTTCAGTTGCTCAGTTGTGTCCAACTCTTTGTGACCCCATGTACTGTAACATACCAGGCTTCCCTGTCCATCACCAGCTCCCAGAACTTGTTCAAACTCACGTCCATTGAGTCAGTGATACCATCCAACCATCTCATCCTCTGTCATCGCCTTCTCCTCCTGCCTTGAATCTTTCCCAGCATCAGGGTCTCTTTAAATGAGTCAGCTCTTCACAACAGGTGGCCAATGTATTGGAGCTTCAGCTTCAGTATCAGGCCTTTCAATGAATATTCAGGACTGATTTCCTTTAGGATTGATTGATTTGATCTCCTTGCAGTCCAAGGGACTCCCAAGAGTCTTCTCCAACACCACAGTTCAAAAGCATCTATTCTTCGGTGCTCAGATCTCTTTATGGTCCAACTCTTACATCCATACATGACTACCGGAAAAAACCATAGCTTTGACTATATGGACTTTTGTTGGCAAAGTAATGTCTCTGCTTTTTAATATGCTGGTTAGGTTTGTCATAGCTTTTCTTCAAAAGAGCAAACGTCTTTTAATTTCATGGCCGCAGTCACCATCCCAGTGATTATGGAGCCCAAGAAAATAAAGTCTGTCACTGTTTCCACTGTTCCCCATCTATTTGCCATGAGGTGATGGGTCCTGAAGGCATGATCTTCATTTTTTGAATGTTGAATTTTAAGCCAGCTTTTTCAATCTTTTTTTTTTTTTTCACTTTCTTCAGGAGGCTCTTCAGTTCCTCTTAACTTTCTTCTGTAAGGGTGGTGTCATTGTATAAGCTCACAGCTCAGCAACAACAGGGCTGGTTTGGACTCAAGTCTATCTGTGCTGTTCCCAAAGTCCATTGTCATGATACTATCCAAAGCACCTGTTCTCACTTCTCAAATTTGTATGCATGCATTCTAAGTCGCCTCAGTCATGTCTGACTCTTTGCGACCTTACGGACTGTAGCCTACCAGGCTTCTCTGTCCATGGGATTCTCCAGGCAATAACACCGGAGCGGGTTACCATGTCCTTCTCCAGGGGATTTCCTGACCCAGGGATTGAACACAGGTCTCTAATGTCTCCTGCATTTGCAGGCAGGTTCTTTACCACTAGCTCTACCTGGGAAGCCCCAAATTTGTAGGGCAGACGTTGAGTCTATATGACAGTTTTCTTGTTTGGATCACAATGTCCTACTGGGGTGTCAGATAAAGGAAGCTGCTTTTGGTTTAAAGTTGAAATGTTGAACAGAAGAATGCAAACCCTTGGCAATCCGGTGCCAGTGATGCTCCATATCCAGCAAGGGCTTTTTTCTCCTCTTACCTGCCCCCTTTCTCTCTCCCCTCTGAAATCCTCTGCTTAACTACAGAAATAGTAACAGTTTAAAGCCATGCTTCCAGTTCAACAAGAGGATGCTGAGCACTTGAAATATGGCTTGTCCAAGCTGACATACACTGCATGTGTAAAATATCAGATTTATAAGACATCATACATAAAACATAAAATATTTCACTAATGATTTTGTATTGATTACATAGTGACATGATACTATTTTGAACATATTAAAGAAACTATATTGTTAAAATTAATTTCACCCATTTCTTTTTACTTTTTAATGGAACCACTAGAAAAAATTAATTACCTATGAGGACAGCACTATATTTCCATTGCAGAGCACTGTAGTAAAGTCAGGCGAACATGCTTTCATAAAGGCATTTCCTACATTAATTAGTACATGATCATGTGAAATGAAATCTATTTCTTGCTTAACTGATAGACAGAAAACTGTCACCTGAGGTTCAGTTAAGACAGTTGTAATTACAATGCAGGAGTTTCACGTTATGAGGAAACTAAAGAAGTCTGATTTTCTCAGACTGCATCTTACAAGTGACTGAAGAGTTCACTAGTCATCCCAAAGTTTTTATCCTACAGATCACATTAATAATAGTGCAATTTATATACTAGAAGCATGCAACCTATCGGACTTAACAAAGAACTTCACATTCTTACATTAAAGAAATAGAACCGTTGCTGTTCTACTCAGAGGTGTGTTCCTAATGCTATATAATTCTTCTCAACCCTAATTAGTTCAGTGCCTTTAAACTGGTGGAAAGATCATTGTGAGCTTGACTGTCACACCCTAAGATTAAAGCAATTCAACCTCCAAAGCTCAATTTCAGGCTAACCAGCTTTCCAGGTTTTTCTTATCTCATAAAAAAACAACCCTGGAAAAATGCCCTTAAAGAAATATACAAGCCCATGAACTCCTAAGGATAGAATATATTCAAAGTTCCTAACCAGAGACCTAAAGAACAAGTTTAGTCAATGGCTCCCCAGGGTGACAAATCATTAGTGCAAACTACATGGAGTTACCCCCTCTCCAGGATGCTCAGGACAACAGCAACCCAAGACTAGAGCAGGTCAGCAAGAGTGAGAGCCACAGAAATGCTTCCTGCTGCCCAAGAATGTTAAAGGGAGCCTCTACCTCCCTTTGCCTTGGAGACAGGCTCTCTGTCCATAATGATGCTGAGTTTCCAGTCAGGAGGAGGATGCACTGATTGATTTCTGAAGTTCACCTGCAAAACCAGACTCTGATCTTCAGCTCTCTGCAGAAAGGAACATACCCAAAAAGTTAAACTGAAGTAAAAAACAACCTTGGTCTGAGGTCTCCTAGGAACCCATTGCAGGATGCAAACTCAACAGCTATCTTCTGCCAGCTCTTCTCAATTTTCTCTGCTATGTGTGATATTTTCCATGGATGAGACCAGAGAAGTTGGTTGTAAATGACAGACAGATGTTTAAACAATTTTGTTGCTGAAACATGATAATTTCCAGAAGCCCCTTTTCTGTACACAGTGTTGTTCGGTAAGACCCACCACAAAGAAAATGAACTGTACAAGAAGAATGGCAGAAGATCTGGAAATTAACCAGGAAACTGGATCATAACATGCCTCAAAAAAACAAAAAACCATTAATTGGAAACAGGCCAGTTTTTAGGGGTCAGGAAAAGAATACACCCTGAGTTCTCAGCAACTGGCTACATTTCACAGTCAGTAACCTCCAACTTGTCAGGGAGGATTGTGGTTAATGCTGCGAAAGACACGTGCTGAAAGGTTTCTAGTTGCCCTTACATTCCTGAATTTCTAGTCAGGATATCATACCACACATGTGCAAAGGAGAAAAGTCTGGTTTAAATGGGACCTGCTGTGAGTAAACCCAAAATAAAAATCTTATAAAAATCAATACATTAGAAAGTGGTCATTTATACCAAAACAGTATAACTTCAAAATATTTTAAGTGAAATTTTTCTTATTCAGTTATTAGGTTGAATCACATTAAATTATCAATACTTGACTATGTTGACCAAATATAAAACAAAATCCTGGTGATTCCATATGGTTCAATACATGCATTTCATTAACAACAAAGAGGCTAAAAAATTTTAAAGAGGGAATTAGGAATGCCTACTGGTGATGGACAGGGAGGCCTGGCGTGCTGTGATTCATGGGGTCGCGGAGAGTCGGACACGACTGAGCGACTGAACTGAACTGAACTAACTCCAAAGTGGTGGTAACAAAAATTCTTTTAAAGCTTCTCAAATAATAATTCAAAATCAACAGAAAAATATGTTGTTTAACATTTTCAATTTTGATCTACAAAATCTTTCAGTAGCACAATATAGCCTGTTAAATGTGAGTATCACTGGATATAATCAGTGATGACTAAGAATTTTTATAATAATGTGGTAATATCTAAAATAACAGTCATAAACTTCATATGTATATGTTTCACATTTGAAAGTAGCTTTAATTGAAATAAATCAATTAAGTCATGCCCCCAAATCCTTTGTGAAAATGAGACAAAGATGGAAGAGAGAGAAAAAAAGGGAAAGATAAACTAATTTTGATTATTAGAATTTATACATCTAAACAAAGGTTGTCTTTCAAAGGAGTCCCCATAGGAAGCGACATGTCTACAGGAGATATGACCACATAGCTCAAAATGTCTACGGAATTCCTCTTGGAACTGCCTTCAAAGCTATATAAGAAAAACAGTACAATACTTAATAGTCATATTTTTTCTATCCTTCTTCTTACTTTTAAAATGCAAACTAGGATCAACCAGCTACTAACCTGCTATTTCACAAACTTAGATCCAAATGCTTTGGGGTTCTAATATTTGCTAAAAAACATACACAATTTGTCCAAACTCATAGAATGGACAACACAAAGAGTGACCCCTAAGGTAAACCATGGACTTAGGGTGATGATGATGTGTCAATGCAGGCTCATCAATGTAGATAATAAGTGTAATAAAGATGTTGATAATGGAGGAAGCTATGCAAGTGAGGGGTGAGGAGGTATATGGGAAATCTCTGCTCCTCAATTTTGCTGTGAACCTGAAACTGCTCATTAAAAATAAATTCTTAGTTTAAAAAAAAGGAAAAGACTTTCCTGGTGGCACAGGGGATAAGAATCTGCCTGCCAGTGCAGGGGTCATGGGTTCCATCCCTGGTCGGGGAGGACTCCCATGTATCGGAGCAACTGATTCCGTGTGCCACAATTACTGAGCCTGCGTGCTGCAGCTACTGAAGCTTGCATGACTTGAGCCGTGCTCTGCAACAACAGAAGCCACAGCAATGAGACGCTCAACACAGCAAAGTAGAGTAGTGCCTGCTCACCGCAAGAACAGAAAACCCACTCAAGCAAGAAAGACCCAGGGAAAAGAAAAATAAATAAATAAAAATTCAAACAAAAGTTTAAGGAAAATATAAAATATATGTATAATTAAAACTACCTGGGAGAAGGAATCTGCCTACACTGAGGTTATCCAGGAATGATCCCATTTTCCACTTTTGTCTGCTTATCCCTCCTCATCTCCATTAATTCCCTCTACCTCTGAGAAGAAAAAGCAGTCTGCTATCTTTGTTGCTGTTTAGTCGCTAGGTCCTGTCTGACTCTACATGGATTGTAGCCTGCCAGGCTCCTCTGTCCACGGATTTCCCAGGCAAGAATACTGGAGTGACTTGCCATTTCCTTCTCCACAGTTATCTTTAAACCAAGGTAATCAGGAATGAGATGGTGGGAAAATGTCCCGAACAGTGGCCAACTCCCATCCCACTCCGAGTGACTTCAGAATGTTCCTTTACTCTTCTTTGTACCTGTGGACGTGTATGAATGTGGTAGAGATTTCAGAATGTGGCAGGGATTTGTCACGCAGTTTCTCTCTACATAAGAAATTCAAACGTCGAGCAAGCATATAAATGACAAGCAGGGGAGTGTTTTTCTCATAGAAAATGTAGGGAAATGATAGCTGACTGCCAAAGTTTTCATAGTTTACTTATTTTTAAAATTACACTGACCCATAAAATAAAACTCTTTCTTAAGCCCATATGAAAGTAAGTGGGTTTTTACTCTGAGGTTGACAAAAATACTTTAGAAATTAAGAATGAAAGAACTGGACATTGAACAGCAGACTGGTTCCAAATTGGGAAAGGAGTACATCAAGGCTGTATATTGTCACCTTGCTTATTTAACTTATATGCAGAGTACATGATGTGAAATGCTGGGCTGGATGAAGCACAAGCTGGAATCAAGATTGCCAGGAGAAATATCAATAACCTCAGATATACAGATGACACTACCCTTATAGCAGAAAGTGGAGATGAACTAAAGAGCCTTTTGATGACAGTGAAAGGGGAGAATGAAAAAGCTGGGTTAAACTCAACATTTAAAAAACTAAGATCATAGCATCCAGTCCCATCACTTCATACAAAGTGGATGGGGAAACAGTGGAAACAGTGAAAGACTTTATTTTCTTGGGCTCCAAAATCACTGTGGACGATGAGTGCAGCCATGAAATTAAAAAGATGCTTGTTCCTTGGAAGAAAAACTATGACAAATCTAGACAGTATATTAAAAAGCAGAGAAATATTACTTTACCGACAAAGGTCTGTAGAGTCAAAGCTATGTTTTTTCCAGTAGTCATGTATTGATCTGAGAGCTGTACCATAAAGAAAGCTGAGCACCGAAGAACTGATGATTTTGAACTATGGTGTTGGAGAAGACTCTTGAGAGTCCCTTGGACCGCAAGGAGATCCAACCAGTCCATCCTAAAGAAGATCAGTCCTGGGTGTTCATTGGAAGGACTGATGCTGAAACTGAAACTCCAATACTTTGGCCACCTGATGTGAAGAACTGACTCTTTAGAAAAGACCCTGATGCTGGGAAAGATTGAAGGCAGGAGGAGAAGGGGACGACAGAGGATGAGATGGTTGGATGATATCACTGACATGAATTTGACCAAGTTCCAGGGGTTGGTGATGGCCAGGGAAGCCTGGCGTGCTGCAGTCTTTGCGGTTGCAAAGAGTTAGACATAACTGAGCGACTAAACTGAAAGAATAAAAATGACAGAAATGGAGCGATGGAGGCTATTCCATCTCTCCCGTCAATCTGGAAAGGCTTGCTGAAGAAACTAGCGTTAGTGTCCTTGGCATGACCGGGTTCCACCGGGCTCCACGCTCGTCCAAACTGCAGACCGGGGCCTGACCTTCCACGGTTGCTAAGGCAACAGGCAGCCTCGGAGGTGCTGCCTCTGACCCACCGGTCCTGGCCTGGGGCTTACATTTCCACCCCGTTTCCAGGGACCACAACGCAGCCTAGAGACTGCCCAATGGGATCGGCCCTCTCTAACGGGCCCTCTGTGATCCACGAATCAAGTGCTGCCGATAAAGCCCGAAGCTGAATGGTCAGTTCCCAGGGAGGGCGGGGTTGGGAAAACTAGCTGGACGGAAGTAGTTGCAGCTTTTCGGTGGCTTTGTAACATGGTTGTTAGTCACTAATACCCGGTGTTCCGTTTAGGGCAGAGGACGGGATCCTCAGAGGGGGTTCCTGTGGCGCTAGGAAAGCAGGGTCAGCGGAGCCGCAGGGAGCGAGAGTCCTCTGGACTCCTACTGGGATGTGGGAGAGACCTCCTTGGAGCCCACTCCTGGCTGAGGTCCTGTTAGGTCCTGGCAGTTCCCTCTGCCAGCATCTGATTAACCAGGGGGAAGTGACTGTATCACCAACCTCAGGGTTCGCTCCCTGATATAGAAAAACAAAACTGTTGTTATTGTTGCCCTTGGGAGGGAACAGTAAGCAGCCGGTCTGTGTGAAATGAAAATATCTCCCTCCATATTAATAGATAAGAAATGTCACAGCCATCGGCGATTTCTGGCCTCCAAATGTGAATGCGAGCTCCCAAAACTGTGATCCAGTAGACGCTGCCACTCCACCACTGTGGCTGCTGAGGAGCTGGGGGAATGCAAGAAGCTAGAAGAACAGCTTTGGCCTCAGATAGCTGAGGTGCAAAAGAAAGGAATGAATTCAATGAGCTCAGAGGCTTGCATGTTCCCAAACAAAGAGTGCTAAATTCCTTAACTTGAAACCTAATCTTTGACGTTCAGACTGCCTGTTCCTTTTGTTGCAAACTTGTATATAGCCTGACTCCTGCCTCCTTGGAGCAATTTTCTCAGAGCTACTGAGATGTAGCCTGTTTCCCAGGCTCGGAGTCCTAAACATTCCCACCAAATCTCTGCTTTCAGTTTGTGACTATATTTTTTAGCTGACATCTGTAATTGAAAGTTCACGGACGATCTGAACATGGAAGGGAAGTATTAGTAAGATTCTAAGTTGAAGAAGAGAATGTTTTGATTTGTTTTTCAGACAAAGAGGGTACTGTCAGGAAGAAAATGAACGCAATGAGGTGACTGGTATTCTGCCAGCCCCATTCTACAGACCAGTGAGGCCTCCTAGCAGGGACCAGGGTTTTGGGGAGAAAAGAAAGAAAAGATGATGGAAGATAACAAGGAAAAAGAAGACGGAAATATCTGAAAAGTCTGGAAGAAGAAAGGAAACAGCTGAGCCAATGGAAAACAATAGAAGAAAAAGAAAAGTTTCTGCTCTGCAGTAGAATGACTGTATTTTCCAACCCAGCTTCAGGATATATGAACAAAAGCCACTGTACTTGTGGAGGAATTTAAGGCTGAGTTAAATTTGTCCTCCCCCTGAAAATCCAGGATGTATGTTTGTCCACCCTGGGGTTGATTAAAGACATACAACCATAAGCCTGCCCCAGTGGAGTAAGGATACTGAAAGTCTAAATGTCTGGAGAATTCTCATCTATCAGCACTCACAGTGGGTAGGGTATAGTCCTCATGAAGTCTCAGAATATGGTTGGTCCTTTATCAGAATTATTTTAGATTCACTTTTATTTTTTCATCAAATGCACATAAAACATGGACTTGTGCTTCTCTTGAAACTGTGCTGACCTTGTCCTTTTTCTGAAAGTGTACCTGCTCCAAGAGGAATAATAATAATGATTTTTAAAGCCCTATATGCATGACCTTTTTGTACTTTTCAAATCTTTGTCTTATGCCCTTCCCTCCCCTTCCTACAGTGTGCGTGATGCAGTCACCCTTGTTCTCACAGTGGCTCACAGTAGTGACTTCCTGCAGCTCTCATCATTGCACTATTTTTTATTTCTCTTTCAAACTTGTTTCTGGTTTCCAGAGGAGCATTATTAATGCAAGGAGTGGCCTCTCTTTTCCACCATGGACATATGTCAGTGCTTTTTACCTCGCGTGTTGACAGTCTTTCGCCCTGTATTATGAAACTAGCTTCACTGTCATTACTTTTCACTCTCTTGAGACGCTCTGCTAGTCAGTTCTCCATTTGCCCCTCCAGAGTTTCTCCTGTTTCATCTTTGCGTCTTGAGAGCTGGGATCTATACTTATTTGGAGTCGAGTGCCTTGTTCCTCACAGAGCTCTGAAATTCTATAGCAGAGTGAAGGGTGTAATTTTCCAACAGCTTCAGTGGCAGTTGTTTACTTTCTGCTGTTTCCTGACTCTTTCCTTTTTCCCTTTCCATACAGCTGATCCAGCTTAATGATGTTTTAAAACATTCTATCCACTAGTTTTTAGAAAAATTGTATTATAGGCTTTCAAGTCATCTGAGTGTACAAGCCAGACTGTTAACATCTATATCTTGGATCTGTTGGCCTGAGGTGCTCAGTATCACTCCCCCACCCCCATATGGGCAGATGGTGTGTATTGTTCTTTGGTTTCACTTTGCATTCACCTAATTGGCCTTCTGCATGCTAAGCCATAGGAAGGAAAGGCTAGAGTAGGAATCACCTCCCCCAGCTGCTGTTGTTCCATTATTGTTTAAATGTCAAATATTTGAGACATACCCATTTATTCCTGAATCAGCATAATCTGAGTGTTTGGAAAATAAGTGCTAGGTGGGGAATGAAAAGATGAGTGAAAAAAAGCCGAAGTGAAAAACTTCTCTCAAGAGCTCAGGAGAAATAGCTCCGGAGGACAGACTCTTCTATAAGTAGTAGGGTACACAGAGGAAGAACCAGAGCTCACAAGCAGATCTGAACTCAGCGTGCTAAGTGGAATGTAGATATGAGGGAGACGGTGCAAGCTGGGGGTCGTGAGCACAAGCATCTGCGTTCACATCCTAGCTCTGGCACCTACTATCTGGGTGACCCTAAGCAAGTCGCTCAGCCTCAGTCTCCTTATCTGTAAAAGGGAGGCAGAATGGTTCCAGCCTCATAGGATTGTTGTGAAGATTAGTGGGTTAATTATATAAATTGTTTGGAATAGGACCTGGTCTTTGGAAGTGCTAAGTAGGTATTAACTATTGTTTTCTATAAAGCCATAATCTCCAACCCACAGCAGTTTGCCACCATGTGTCTCTAGCAGAGGTCATACATGGTGTCTCAGATACTAATTAACCAAACAAGTTTTTGCTTAAAGTTTAGTAAAAGCATCAGAATTCATTTTCATTTCTCCTGAATATGAACCCTCATGCATTGAGGATGGAATTTCCCAACAGTAGCTTCACTGTGACCGTATTAGTAACAGCAGCAGCAGAGAAGGAAATGCATGAGAGCCTTCTCTGTTCCCTGTCCCTTTCCCCCATAGCTCTCAGAATTCCACAGTTAGATCCTTCATTGCTGCCAAAAAGAGGCCAAAGAAATCAGTGCCCTGAGATTCATCACTGAAACTAAACATTGCCATGAACACGATTCAAGTGAGTTTGACTTTCAAACATAGGTAGAGATAACAGGAAATGGGAAGGGTGCCAGGGAAGGTGGAGTATTTTATGGAAACTGATAAGGTGGTCACAAGGTGGCACAGGGTTAACCAGAGTGCTCCCTTTCTCCCAAGTGACTGCATCTTTGTTGAGGGCTGTTTCTGCTGCCCTGACTCTCTTAACATCTTCATATTGCAAAATGCTCTCTGCATCATCTTTCTCTTCCATTTTCCACAGTCTGTGGTCCCTTCTCTTTCCCTAGTCCTTCTTTTCCTTGAAAAGTTCTCCTCAGTTCTCACCGTTACACTGAACATGTGTTCCTTTCTCTCTCAGCTGACTCTGATGGCAGGTCCTGTACTCAGCAACTCTCCACTTCTGGAAGGTGGGCTCCTCCAGCATATCTCTAAGTCATATTTTCTTTTTTTTCTAATTTAAATTGATTTACAATGTTATATTAGTTTCAAGTGTACAGCACAGTGACTCCTATATATTCTTTTCCAGATTCTTTTCCATTATAGGTTATTACAAAATATTGAATTTAGTTCCCTGTGCTATACAATAGGGAGAAGGCAATGGCACCCCACTTTAGTACTCTTGCCTGGAAAATCCCATGGATGGAGGAGCCTGGTAGGCTGCAGTCCATAGGGTCGCGAAGAGTCGGACTCGACTGAGCGACTTCACTTTCACTTTTCACTTTCATGCACTGGAGAAGGAAATGGCAGCCTTCTCCAGTGTTCTTGCCTGGAGAATCCCAGGGACGGCGGAGCCTGGGGGGCTGCCGTCTATGGAGTCACACAGAGTCGGACACGACTGAAACGATTTAGCAGCAGCAGCTATAAAATAGGTCCTTGTTGATTATTTATTTTGTATATAATAGTGTGTATATATTAATACCAGCTTCCTAATTTATCCCTCCCTTCTCCTTTCCCCTTTGGTAACCATAAGTTTGTTTTCTATGTCTGTGAATCTCTTTCTGTTTTATAAATAAATTCATTTGTATCTTTTTTCTTGGATTTCACATAAAAGTGATATATTATCTATGTCTTTGCCTTACTTCCTGTAGCTGTGTCCATTTATGTTTCTGCGAATGGCATTATTTCATTCTCTATGGCTGAGTAATATTCCACTGTATATACACAGATAGATGGATCATGTTGTTTTTGTTCACTCATCTGTAGATGGACATTTAGGTTGCTTCCATGGCTTGACTATTATAAATAGTGCTTTTATGAACATTAGGATTCATGCATTTTTTTGAAATAGATTTTTCTTTGGATATATACCCAGGAGTAGCATTGCTAGATCATATGGCAACACTATGTTCAGTTTTTTTAAGGAACCCCCATACAATTCTCCAGAATGGCTGCACAAATTTACATTTCCACCAACAGTGTAAGAGGGTTCCTTTTTCTCTACACTGCAGCGTTTATTATTTGTAGACTTTTCGATGATGGCCAGTCTGACTAGAATGAGGTGATGCCTCTTTGTAGTACTGATTTGCATTTCTTTAATAATTAGCAATGCTGAGCGTCTTTTCATGTGCCTGTTGGTCATCTGTATATCTTCTTTGGAGAAACGTCTATTGAGATCTTCTTCCTATTTTTTGATTGGGTTGTTGGGTTTTTTGATACAGAGTTGTAGAACTGTTTGAATATTTAGAAATTAATCCCTTGTTGGTTGCATTTTTTGCAAATATTTTCTCCCATTCTGTGGGTTGTCTTCTATTTTGTTTATGATCTCCTTTGATGTGAAAAAGCTTTTAAGTTTAATCAGTTCCCAGTTGGCTTTTTTGTTTGTTTGTTTGTTTTGTTTTGTTTTGTTTTAATTTCCATTACTCTAAGAGACAAATCCAAAAAGATATTGCTGTGAATTATGTCAAAGAGTGTTCTGCCTATGTTTTCCTCAAGAAGTTTTAGGGTATCCAGTCTTACATTGAACTTTTTATTCCACTTTGAGTTCATTTTTATATATGGTGTTAGAAAGTGTTCTAATTTCATTTTTGTAGCTGTCTAGTTTTCCTAGCACCACTTATTGAAGAGACTATCGTCTCTCCGCTGTATGTTCTTGCCTCCTTTGTCATAGATTAATTTGCCATAGATGGGTGGTTTTTTCCCTGGGCTTTCTATCTTGTTCCATTGATCTATATTTCTGTTTTTGTGTCAGTACCATACTATTTTGATGACTATAGCTTTGTAGTATAGTCTCATTGACTATGCCAAAGCTTTTGACTCTGTGGATCACAATATACTGTGGAAAATTCTGAAAGAGATGGGAATACCAGACCACCTGACCTGCCTCTTGAGAAACCTGGATGCAGGTCAGGAAGCTACAGTTAGAACTGGACATGGAACAACAGACTGGTTCCAAATAGGAAAAGGAGTGCATCAAGGTTGTATATTGTCACCCTGCTTATTTAATTTATATGCAGAGTACATCATGAGGAATGCTGGGCTGGAAGAAGCACAAGCTGGAATCAAGATTGCTAGGAGAAATATCAATAACCTCAGATATGCAGATGACACCACCCTTATGGCAGAAAGTGAAGAGGAACTCAAAAGCCTCTTGATGAAAGTGAAAGTGGAGAGTGAAAAGGTTGGCTTGAAGCTCAACATCCAGCAAACAAAGATCATGGCATCTGGTCCCATCACTTCATGGGAAATAGATGGGGAAACAGTGGAAACAGTGTCAGACTTTATTTTTGGGGGCTCCAAAATCACTGTGGATGCTGATTGCAGCCATGAAATTAAAAGACGCTTACTCCTTGGAAGGAAAGTTATGACCAACCTAGATAGTATATTAAAAAGCAGAGACATTATTTTGCCAACCAAGGTCCGTCTAGTCAAGGCTATGGTTTTTCCCGTGGTCATGTATGGATGTGAGAGTCAGACTGTGAAGAAAGCTGATCGTCGAAGAATTGATGCTTTTGAACTGTGGTGTTGGAGAAGACTCTTGAGAGTCCCTTGGACTGCAAGGAGATCCAACCAGTCCATTCTAGAGGAGATCAATCCTGGTGTTCAGTGGAAGGACTGATGCTAAAACTGAAACTCCAATACTTTGGCCACCTCATGTGACGAGTTGACTCACTGGAAAAGTCTCTGATGCTGGGAGGGATTGGGGGCGGGAGGAGAAGGGGACGACAGAGAATGAGATGGCTGGATGGCATCACCGACTCGATGGACATGAGTCTGAGTGAACTCCGGGAGTTGGTGATGGACAGGGAGGCCTGGCGTGCTGTGATTCATGGGGTCGCGGAGAGTCAGACACGACTGAGCGACTGAACTGACTGACTGACTGACTGAGGTCAGGAAGCCTTATTCTTCCAGCTCCATTCTTTTTTCTCAAGACTATTTTGGCTATTTGGGGTCTTTTGTGTTTCCATAAAAATTTTAAAATATTTTTTTCTAGTTCTGTGAAAAATGCAATCGGTCATTTTATAGGGATTGCATTTGCCTTAAGTAGTTCAGTGAGTTTAACATTGATTCTCCAATGCAAGAACTTGATATATCTGTCCATCTGCTTGTGTGAGTTTCAATTTCTTACATCAGTGATTATAAGTAGCTTTCAGACTATAGTTCTTTTGCTTCCTTAGCTAGGCTTATTCACAGTTATTTTATTTTTTCTGATGCGATGGTAAATGGATTGTTCTCTTAATTTCTCTTTCTGAACTTTTGTTGTTAATGGACAGATATTGTTGTTAATGGACAGATATTAATAACAGATTTCTGTGTATTAATTTTATATCCTGAAACTTTAGTGAATTCATTGATGGGCTCTAGTAGTTTTCAGGTAGTATGTTTAGGCTTTTCTATGTATAGTTCATCTAAGTTATGTTTTCAATGGACTCTAAGCAAGGTACACACAGGGTTCCAGTGGATTTAATATCCCACCAGTCAAAGTGGCAGCCAACAGGACTGAGTAATGAAAAGCTATTGACTGACCATATATTACCTTCAGTTTTTCCTAAGCAGTGTCTGTTTGAGTTCTTTAGATAATCTGATTTACCAGGAAAATAGATTGGGGCATTAAAATTAGGAGACCACTGCCTCACTAGATTTGGGTAAAGTAATTACCCAAAGACAAGTGGCCTAGGAATCATGAAACATGGTTCTAGTCCCAATCCTGGCCCTTATCTTGTGTCATTAGACCAGTTTCTTCATTTTTCTGAGTGTATCTCATTATCTATAACATGGGGATAATAATTACCTTCTAAGATTTGTAACATATTTAAAACATCTTAAATAGTTAGTTCTCCCTTTTCTCCTTATGAGCAAAATGAAGACCGGACTTGGCCTTTGAACCCCTTGTAAAGTAAATATTCTGTGTCTATGTCTAATCATTATGATAACTGGTAAATTAATGGAAGACTAGAAGCAGATGAATAATAAAGTATTAATATCTCCCAATTTGAGGGAAATAAGAGCCATTAAAAACTAAAATCGGATCGCTTCAGACTTCTCTGAGCATTCTCCACTCTCCTTCATCTCCAAACCTTCAAACCTTTGAAGAGGTAGAGCCACTTGTGAACAGGGAGCAGCTCCAGTCTCTAACATGTTCACTCTAGAGTTGGAAGGCTCAGAAACCTCCCAAAGCAGTAAGTCCCAGCTGAGAGTCTCATACTGTGATCCTTCCCTCAGGAGTGGCTTCCTTTCTCTACTCTTCTTATACCCTCTCAGCCCCAGAGATACTTCAAGTGCCAGCATCAAGGATGTTCTAGGTAGAAGCTAATAATTACAAAAGTGTCAGCTCTTCTACAAAATCTGATGCCCGAGCTCCATGCACCTCACCTGGAAGACATGCGGTACAGTATTCCTGGAAGCCGATAGTAGTCATTCCCCTTATTCTCCCAGTAACCAGCCTCCACACATCCCTGCGTTCTGCAGACCTCTTGAACAGAGTTTCGTCTCTAGAGCAGCTGCAGAAAGATCAGATAACAGCTATGAAGAAACAGAATTGTTTTCTGACTTGAACGTATTATCTCTCTAGTATCGGTCTTAAACAGACAGCTAGGTTAAGAAAACAAAGCCCATGACTCAAGTTAATGTCCCCAGGGCTGAGAAGCTCTTTCCCTAAGGGTTGCTATCTGACCTGGTGTTTTCAGAATTTAACATTAAGAAGCATGGGTTCTCTATATTGGGGGAGTGTTATGGGCTGAACTGTGTCCTCTCAAAATTCACGTTAAAGTCCTAAACCAGTCTTTCTTGGTGGCTCTGTGATAAAGAATCTGCCTGCAGTGCAGGAGGCCTGGCTTGTGCTCTGCAATGAGAAGCCACTGCAATGAGAAGCCATAGGAGCCACATGCACCCTGCTTGCCGCAACTAGAGAAAAAGCCTGAGCAGCAACAAAGACCCAGCACAGCAAAAAGAGAAAAATCCTAAACCCCACTACCTTAGAACGTGACTATATTTCGAGATAGGAATTTTAAAAAGGTAGTTAAAGTGAAAAGAAGTCATGAGAGTGAACTCCAACTCAATGTCACCAGTGTCTTTATATGGGGTTTCCCTAGTGGCTCAGATGGTAAAGAATCTGCCAGCAGTGCAGGAGATGTGGCTTTGATCCCTGCGTCAGTGAGATTTCATGAAGAAGGGAATGGCAACCCACTCCAGTATTCTTGCTTGGAGAATTCCATGGACAAAGGAGGCTGACAGGCTAGAGTCCATGGGGTTGCAAGGAATCAGACATGACTGAGTAACTAACATTTTCACTTTTTCTATGTCTTTAAAAGAAGCAGAGATTAGGACACAAATACACACAGAAGCAAGTCACATGAAGACGCAGAAGGAGGATGGCTGTCTGCAAACCAAAGGACAGCTCTTAGAAGAAACCAGCCCTGTTGGTATCTTGACCCGGGACTTCTAGTCTCCAGAACTGTGAGAAAATAAGTTGACATGTAGTCATCCAGTCTGTGTGCTTTGGCATGGGTCCTAGCAAACTAACATCAGGAGCATAATCAAGACATGTCCCTTATTTCTGCCCTTTCCTGATGCCTCCTATCAGATGCTTACCTTCATCTACTTGGCAGCCTGGAATGGCCAGTTATTAAGACTGGACCTTTCCTGGTTTGCTTATGGGGTCAGGACACACAGAATCAAACCTGTATGAGTGTTGGTACTTAAGACCCTACTTACTGCTGCCTAATACTTAATTCAGATACTTACTGAACGTTTATCATGTCCTAGGGCCATGGGAACATAGAGAAAAGTCATCTAAGGCTAGAGGAGAAATCTTTCCTGAAATGATGGTAATTTAGACAACTTGAAAGACTCAGTGGCAGTTGTCAGAATGGGAATTATTAGAGAAGGTTGGGTGGGGATAAGAGAATTCAAGCAGAGAAAACAGCTTGTTCAAATATACAAAGATGTGGACAAGTAACATGTTGAAGGAATATAAGTAATCCTCAGTGACGGAAGTGAAGAGTCCGTGTGACCTGTGGCATAGGGACAGCAGGAAGTCAAACACCAGGATCTGTTGTTTTGGCTGTTCTGGGTCTGTTGCTGTCCGCAGGCTTTCTCCAATTGTGGCAAGTAGGGGCTACTCTCTAGCTGCGGTGCGCAGGCTTCTCATTGCGGCAGCTTCCCTTGTAAAGCCTGGGCTCTGGGTACACAGACTCAGTAGTTGTGGCCTGCAAGCTCAGCTGTCCTGTGACGTGTGCAGTCTTCCTGGACTAGAAATCGACCCAGTGTCTCCTGCATCGGCAGGCAGATTCTTTACCACTGGACCACCAGGGGAGTCCCCAAACACCGAGGTTTCATGTGCTAAGCTGAGGGATCCGAACGGAGTAGCTTTGGTAGGACTTGAATACTGTCTCTGGAACATTCACCTTCAGGAAAGCATAGGGTGAATTAGAGGAGGAAGTAGAGACTCAACAAACTTGGATACAATTTTTTTTTTTAAGAAACTATACTGAGAAAGGAAGGAGAGGGCAGTAGCTAGAGGAAAGGTAAGGTCAAAGTGAAGGAGAGCTGTGGGAGATGGGCCAGTAAAGAAGGTAAGGTCCAAGAGCATATGATCAGCGGCTTATGTCTCTGAGGAGACAAGAGAGGAGGGAACCCAGAGCGGACATGGAGCAATCAGACCTAGACAGGCAGAGGGATATCCCTGCTACCACTAATAGGAGGAGAGAACCTAGTGCTGGGATGTTTGAAGGAGAAAAAGAACTGGCCATGCCCTGCAGCATATGGGATCTTAGTTCCCAGACCAAGGATTGACCCCATGTCCCCTATATTGGGAGGGCAGTCTTAACCACTGGACCACCAGAGAAGTCCCTTTTTTCCCCTATTTCTTCTTGTGAAGGAGAAAAACTGAGCAGGAAAAAAAGCGGATAAAAGTTGGAGGAACTCTTTGCAGGCAGTCTTCATCTTCTCAGGGAAGTAGGTGTGAGAGGAGAGCTGGGGAGAAAAGGGCCTGAATGATAGTATATGTTTTAAACGTATTTCAGGGGTTGGGTGAAGAAGTCACTAACTAAGTACTCAGAATCAAATGAAAAATGCTTAACATTGAAAATTATCATACTTCGTGTTCCCTTAAAACCAGACCCTGACTAGGGATTTAATTACAAGTCGTTTCTGGGGAAGGAAATGGCTACCCACTCCAGTGTTCTTGCCTGGAGAATCCCATGGACAGAGGAGCCTGGCAGGCTACAGTCCACGGGGTCACAAAGAGTAGGACATAACAAAGAGCAAATAAGCACAGTGCAGCACAGCTTCTGGGGGAGGCAATTCTGGAAAACACCAGAAGAGAAGGGGAAATGAAGCAGAAAAGGGCCAGCAACTGAAAAGTTATCACTGTGGTAACTACAGAGAGAAACACATTCTTCAATGTTACCCCACTCAGTGGGGAAGGGGATGGAAAATTCAGACACCAAGTCCTGATGGCCATTGGTTAAGGGGATGGGAATGTTCTGGTTATCTGTTAGAAGGTGAAAATGTTCGTTTCTCCATCGTGTCCAACTCCTTGCAACCCCATGGACTGTAGCCCTCCAGGCACCTCTGTCCATGGAATTCTCCAGGCAAGAATACTTGAGTGGGTAGCCGTTCCCTTGTCCAGGAGGTCTTCCTGACCCAGGGATCAAACCTAGGTCTCCTCCATTGCAGGCAGATTCTTTGCCATCTGAGCCACCAGGGAAGCCCCTGGTTATCTGTTGCTATTGAACAAATCACCCCAGACTCAGGGGCTCTGAACAGCAATAGTCATCTCTCACAGTTTCCATTGGTTAGGAACTTAAGAAAGACATGGTTGGGCTATTCTAGCTCAGGATCTCTCCTGTAGTTATTGTCAAATGGTGGCTAGAGATGGACTAGCAAGGGGAACCAAGTCAGCTAGGGGATGGGTCAGCATCTCTGCCTCTCCATAGTCTCATGGTTCTCCACTGACCATTTGCCATGGGCTAGTTTGGGCTTTTTCAAACATGGTGTCCTTGAAGCAGTTAGACTGCTTACATGATAGCTGGAAGAGGGCAAAGGACAGTAGTCCAGTAAGCAAGGTATAAACTTCTCTGCCTTTTATGACCTAGCTTCAGATGTTATACAGCATCATTTCTGCCATGCTCTGTTGGTTGAAATAATCCCCAAATCCCGCCCAATTTCAAGGGGAGAAGACTTAGACTTCACTCCTCAATGGGAGGAATGTCAAACTCACACTGTAAGAAGAACATGTCGGGTAGAAGTATAGTTGCCTATCCATTGGAAAATACAAGGCTGGGAGGGGAGCAGTGGCAGAAGAAACACCAGGTAACTCTCAGTATCTGTAGCATACTCACTGCTTCTCCGCCTTGTGCCTAAGCTCAAGTGTACATCACGCCCATGGAGACAGGCTTCACCAACCAGGGACTGCACTCAGGCAGAGAGTTATGGCTGCTGGCAATTGCAAATCTTAGTTCATGAAAATAAATGCTGAGGAGATATGAGTGGGCACCTACAGTTCAGTTCAGTTCAGTTGCTCAGTCGTGTCCGACTCTGCGACCCCATGAACCACAGCACTCCAGGCCTCCCTGTTCATCACCAACTCCCGGAGTTCACTCAAACTCATGTCCATCGAGTCGGTGATGCCATCCAGCCATCTCATTCTCTGTCGTCCCCTTCTCCTCCCGCCCGCAATCCCTCCCAGCATCAGAGACTTTTCCAGTAAGTCAACTCTTTGCATGAGGTGGCCAAAGTATTGGAGTTTCAGCTTTAGCATCAGTCCTTCTGATGAACACCCAGGACTGATCTCCTTTAGAATGGACTGGTTGGATCTCCTTGCAGTCCAAGGGACTCTCAAGAGTCTTCTCCAGCACCACAGTTCAAAAGCATCAATTCTTTGGCAATCAGCTTTCTTCACCTACAGCATCTGCTATATTGACCACACATTTGTTGTAAGAAGTGGGTATGGTTTCCTCCCCCGACACTACTACAGATTTGTTTTGACTGATTAGCATGACTCCTAACTCCCCCCCTTTCCTGTTAAGGTGACTTGATTAAAAACTACTGCGCCCATTCTTCCATGTTCCATTGGCTTCCATGTTCCTGTCCAGCCTTTACCAGCCACTCTTAAATACTCTGGCAGTCTGTACCTTCCCAGTTCTTCTTCATGATTGTTTACTCGTTGCAGCTCTATATCCCTTCTTGAACTCCAACTGTTGACCCTGACCTAGATTTGGTTCATTAACATGGTGTAAGTTCCAATATAGACTTAAAGAAGGAGAACTTAAAGAAGCTCAGGCCGAAGGCCCATTGCGGCTTCACCAGGATTCAGAATTTCTGGTCAAATTTCTAACACTAATAATTTACCTATTCCAAACTAGGCTTTCCCAAAGGTGTACCTCCAAAATATCTATCCACTCCATCAGGGTCAGTCCTCCTACCTTTACTCAAATGTCCATAACCTGAAAAGACCAAAGATTTCAGCAATTTGAACCAGTTCTCCAAAGCTTCCAAAGGAAGACATGTCTCCACCTAGAAAGGCCCAGCTAGACTCATCCACTGCAACCCCTCTGGACTCACTGTTCCTGGTCATCTCTCACAAGTCAGTACTGCCTCCCACACACCAACCGCATCAACACACAGCTCTCTTTTCCACTCTGACCCAACCATTCTCTCTTGATTTGTTGGGGATTAACTCTCACATTTCACAGAGATAGCAAAAGGAAAGCAAAAGCAGAGCACAGGTTGCCCAGGGCCAGCAGTGTGGTGGGGGATGGACCCATCTCTGCAAAGGAACACAAGGAAATTTTTTGAATGATAGAAAAGTTCTGTACCATCCGTGGGTGACGGTTACACAAGAGTATGAATTTGTCAAAACTCAAGGAGATGCATGCTTTGAATAGGGCCATTTTAATGTATGTAAGTTATGTATCAATAAAGTTGATTATTTTAGAAGAGGGTTAGTAATCAAGCAACCATGGGGAATGCATGCTATTAATCTGACTTACTGGGCATGGCCTTTTCTCCAAGGCCTTCAGTACCAACGTCCTCTGAGAGGAGGCAACCTGGACAGTCTTCCCTTTGTCCCAACATCATATCCCACAGGATCTACCTTGGCTGCCTTCCCCACATCTGTGTGGATGGGGACAGACCATTTCACAAAGACATATAAACACACTCCACCCCACACTCCTGAATCTGTATGACAAAATATATCCTAGAGCATAGGCACTCAGTTATATGTTGAATGAGAGAATCCATGTACTGCGTTAGAGTAGATGTATGAAAGACACCCAAATAAATACATGAGATGGACTGACTGACTTCTCCATTATTTATTTATTTCTACTGTATCAGTCTAAACGACTTCATAGTTGCTCACTTCCTTTCAGTTATTTCAACTAAAAGTAGAACCTATCTGACAAAATTATAAGATTAAGAAGTATTACAATAGACACTGGGTACCAAATTTTTAAGTACTAACTTAGAGGTACACAAGAGTTGAACTTATCCTAAAGTAAAAATGTTGGGAAAAGAAAAAGGAATTGAATGGTTTAAAGCTAAATCTTAGAAAATATTTTGAATATCTTAGACACTTCACCTTGATATAATGGACATTAATTTATTGCTTTTTTTTGTTTGTTTTTTTTGTTTAGCAATCAAGGTGCACTCCAAGGTGAAGATACAAAGATAAATAGACATGGTTTGGATCATAAAGGTGTATAAAAAAAATGTGACCAACTGAAGATTAAATCGTTTTCCATTTCCAAAATAATAGCTGAAGTGTATCCTGCAATATTAGTGGTATTGCATTTTTATGAAGTGAACCAATGACATTTTTATCACAATCCTCTTTGCATCATTATCTGGTAATGGGTGCTACCAAAATTCTTATTGTTAACATTTATTTTGTGAAGTTACTTTATATATTTCCAAAGCATATTCATTTTCACACTGCTCATTGTTTCCACTACTAGTTTAAAAATGTAGCTTATAATTTAAAAAAAAAAAGTACTATCATATTTCCACAGCCAAATGCCATCCCCAAATGACTCCACTTATTAGTACTTTGTAATTTCAAAAGGGATGCACTTTTATTTGACTTTTTAAGAACTGATTTCACTGGATGACATACTCTGAAGAGACTTCATGTAGTTAAAACACAGTTGTAATAATATTCACCATGGAGGATATTCACAAATCATTGAATCTCAGGAGTTTTTCATGCTTTGAGTGGTATGTCCTCATGTGCTAGTTTCACCTGAAACAACTGAATTCACTAATTTGTACCTAAAAGTAAAACTGGGTGATTTCTTACCGCTTAATAAAAAAAAAAAAAAAACCACCCAAAAATACCAAACAGGAAAGAATAAAATAGAAAATTGAATCCATCCTATGTAATTGAAGTATTTTTTACAAAGATTTGTTTCATGTGTGTGTGTGTGTGAATTTGCATGAACACTGTACTAGTCTGCAATGTAAAAATCTGTTTACCACTGGGACAAAGTGGTCAAAAAAGACTGGAAAAGACAGTCCCTGTGGTTTTCAATGGTTTGGCCTTCAGTAGTCTTGATTACTCATGTGATTGCTCAATTGAGATCAGGACCAGAAGAGCAGATAAGACAGCCTGGGTTGTTGCCTATATTTTTTCAGATACACTTATTTGCTAATTTATTTTAGACTGTGCTGGGTCTTCATTGCTCCACACAAGGTTTTCTCCATTTGCAGGGAGCAGGGCCGCACCTTATTGTGGCGTGCGGGCATGAGCTCTGGGGCCGATGGGCCTCCGTAGCTGCGGCGCATAGGCTCAGTAGTTGTGTGGCAGGGGCTTGGTTACCACATGGCACGCGAAATCTTCCCCAACCGGGGATCAAACCATGTCCCCTGCATTGGCAGGCAGATTCCTAACCACTGGACCATCAGGGAAACCCCCAGATTGCCTCTAGAGCAGTGTGGACCTGCATGGCTGCAGACTATTTATCTTCAAAAATAGCCAATAATCATCTACATTGGTATGAAAGTTTTCGGTGATGAAGCCTCCTATAGGAGCTGCCACTGGGTGAGAAGTGCTTCCAGTCTGAAAGTCTGCTCTCAGAGGAGGAGTCCCGTGGACCCGCACCTTCCATGTGTCTTCCTCATCAGATAGGTTTTCACCCCAGGACACGTGTGTGCCTGCAGAAACTGGTTTCTCCTGATATTCGTGCAGAGCACCCAACTCTGACTCTGTGTCTTTCATTTTCTCTCTTCCCTTATGCAACACCACCTCTCCTTTTGAGGTCATCCAACTGACATTTTAAAAAATGCTCTTGGTAATTCGTTGCTATATTTTTAAGTAAATTTCTATTTATGGATACGTAATAGAAGTATCTTGAGAGTCCCTTGGACTGCAAGGAGATCCAACCAGTCCATTCTAAAGGAGATCAGTCCTGGGTATTCATTGGAAGGACTGATGCTAAAGCTGAAACTCCAATACTTTGGCCACCTCATGTGACGAGTTGACTCACTGGAAAAGACTTTGACGCTGGGAGGGATTGAGGGCAGGAGGAGAAGGGGACGACAGAGAATGAGATGGCTGGATGGCATCACCAACTCGATGGACATGAGTTTGAGTGAACTCTGGGAGTTGGTGATGGACAGGGAGGCCTGGCGTGCTGTGATTCATGGGGTTGCAAAGAGTCGGACACGACTGAGCGACTAAACTGAACTGAACTGAACTGAATAGAAGTGTAGAACTCAAGTCCACGAGTGTAAAGCTTCTCCTTTTCCTGTCCTCCAGCCAACCACTTTCCTCCCCGAAAAATGTTCTTTCTTTATTTTTTCTATTTTTTAACTGGTGGGAAATTGGTTTACAGTGTTGTGTTGTTTTCCGCCACACAAGGACATGCTGCTGCTGCTGCTGCTGCTAAGTCACTTCAGTCGTGTCCGACTCTGTGTGACCCCATAGACGGAAGCCCACCAGGCTCCCCCGTCCCTGGGATTCTCCAGGCAAGAAAACTGGAGTGGGTTGCCATTTCCTTCTCCAATGTGTGAAAGTGAAAAGTGAAAGTGAAGTCCTTCAGTTGTGTCCGACCCTTAGCGACCCCACGGACTGCAGCCTACCAGGCTCCTCCATCCATGTGGTTTTCTAGGCAAGAGTACTGGGGTGGCTTGACATTGCCTTCTCCGACACAAGGACATGAGTCAGTTGTAATTATATGTACATGCCCTCCCTCTTGAACCCCCCTCCCGTCCCTCTCCCAGTCCTCTGCTGCTGCTGCTAAGTCACTTCAGTCGTGTCCGACTCTGTGTGACCCCGTAGACGGAAGCCCACCAGGCTCCCCCGTCCCTGGGATTCTCCAGGCAAGGACACTGGAGTGGGTTGCCATTTCCTTCTCCAATGTGTGAAAAAGTGAAAGTGAAGTCGCCCAGCCGTGTCCGACCCCTAGCGACCCCACGGATTGCAGCCTGCCAGGCTGCCCCATCCATGGGATTTTCTAGGCAAGAGTACTGGAGTGGCTTGCCATTGCCTTCTCCGCCTCCCAGTCCTCTAGGCCGTCATAAAGCAGTATGCTGGGCTCCCCGTGTGGTTTAGCAACTTCCCACCAACTTTCTGACACATGAAGTACATGTACGTCAACCCTACTTGCTCAGTTCACCCCACCCTCACCTTCCCTGCTGTGTCCACAAGTCCATTCTCTACTAGGTTCCTCAGTAACATTTTTCTAGATTTCATATATATTCATTAACATATGATATTTGTTTTTCTCTTTCCGATTTACTTCACTCTGTATAAAAGGCTCTAGATTCATCCACCTCACTACAACTGACTCAAATTCATTCCTTTTTATGACTGAGTAATATTCCATTGTATAAATGTACCACAGATTCCTTATCCATTCATCTGTTAATGGACATCCAAGTTGCCTCCATGTCCTGGCTATTGTAAATAGTGAATGTATTGTAAATAGTGTAACATATTGTAAATATCTTGTAAATAGTCTAATACGTCATAAATAGTGTAAATAGTGAATTATTGTAGATAGTAAATACCCCATTGCAATGAACAGTGGGGCACACGTGTCTTAGAATTGTGATTTTATCAGAGTATATGCCCAGTAGTGGGGCTGGGTCATATGGTAGATTTATTCCCAATTTTTAAGGAATCTCCATACCATTTTCCATGGGCTATATCAGTTTGCATTCCCACCAACAGTGCAGGAGTGTTCCCTTTTCTCCATGTCCTGCACGTATTGGCACCTTTTCTTTGACAAACAAGGCAAGAATATATAATGGGAAAAAACCGCCTCTTCAATAAATGGTGCTAGGAAAACGGAACAGCTACATATAAAAGCATGAAATTAGAACACTTCGTAACACCATACACAAAAACAAACTCAAAATGGATTAAAGACTTAAATGTAAGGCCAAAAACTATAAAGCTCTTAGAGGAAAACATAGGCAATACAAGTCTTTGATATAAACCACAGCAAGATCCTCTTTGACCTATCTCTTAGAGTAATGGAAATAAAAAATAAATAAAAATGGGACCTAATAAAACTTAAAAGTTTTTGCACAGCAAAGGAAACTATAAACAAGATGAAAAGACAACTCTCAGAATGCGAGAAAATAATTGCAAATGAAGCAACTGACAAAGGGTTAATCTCCAAAATATACAAGCAGCGTATACAGCTCAATATCTGAAAAATAACTCATTCCAAAAACAGGCAGAAGATCTAAACAGACATTTCTCCAAAGAAATGAATACATGAAATAAATACCTGAAAAGATGCTCAACATCCCTCGTTAGAGAAATGCACATCAAAACTACCATGAGGTATCACCTCACAGCAGTTAGAATGGCCAACATCAAAAAGTCTGTTAACAATAAATGAGGCAGTAAATGTTACTAGGTTCCCCCTCTCCCCACCCTGCTGAGTAGCAGCCACTGCCACATTTTGAAGTTGGGCTGGGAAGGAGGTTGCTGGAAACCGGTTTTGCAGGTCTGGGCTCCCCCCACCTGAGGCATGAGAAAGCTTGGAGAGAGAGTTGGAGCGGCCCAGATGAGCAAAGCGCTAGTAGCGTCTTGCACCTGCAAGCCCCTTGGAGGTGATGTTGCCACAGCTCTGGCCCTGTGACGGCGCCACCTTCTTCTGACCCTCTGTGCCCTGGGACTGAATCATCTGCGTGCCTCATCAGGGACAAGCCGGCCCCTAGAGAGGAGGTGTGCCCTGGGAGCCCCCTGTGCCCGCCCCTCAGTGCCCCTTCTTCTTTCAGCTTAGTGTCTCACGCCACACTCGCTCCTCTGAGGGGCGGCGGCTCCATAGGTTCAGTCAGTTATCTGCCCATTGGGCTGCTTTCTCACAATCCACCTCCCTCCTCTCTGCAGGTGTTTCCTCGAGATTGATGGCCGGTGCCACATCACCAGGATCACCTGGGGTTCTGCTCCCTGCCACGCCTGACACTCATGGGCATGAGTGATGTGATCACTGCCCAGGCTCTGAGCACCACAAGGAACTGCACGTGTCCAAAATGGATCTTCAGGCCGAGCGCAGAGCCTTGGGGACAGAGAGTAGAAGAATAGCAGTGATCCAAAGCCTGAGCAAGTGGCTGCTGTGGAAGCAGGCTCAGTGACGAAGCAAGGGCAGAAGAGAGAAGCAGGAGCCAGAGGAGGCCCCAGAGCTGTGGAGCACCCAGCAGAGCATCCAGGAGGCAGGAGGGCCTGCAAGCTGGCCATAGCTAAATTTCCAGGAATGCTCTAGGACCAGCACTGCTAAGCCCTGGGAGGAATGTCATGGAAAGCTAGGATTCATGAAATGGCATGACGGCAAAGGGTCCAAGAAGTCCCAGCCAAGGGTGTGGGAGGCAGACACAGAGCTACTTGCTGAGAACTGAAGGTTCAGTGCGGGGTGGGGGTGGGGAGACTTCCTGCGCCACGGGGAGAATCATTACCTGGTGTATCCTGAAGCTTCAGTGTTGGTGCCCATGATGCTCAGCCTGGCAGAGGCTTGACGAGCATCCATAACATCCCAGAATTCCCACGTGTGATCCCAGTAGATTTGGAGTGTGAGACAATGGAGTATCTGGGTAAGTGTCTTCAGTCTTAATATCATCCTAAAGGAGTGGGTGGAAGAGCTCTCTGAGCCTGTGTGAGGGATCATCACAGTAATGGGGATGAAAAGAGCTGGTCACCTTGACCTACATTATGGACCAGTCCAGCACACTCACCAAAGACATGCAGGGAAGCTTGCATGGACTCTTTCAGCAAAGATGTAACTCAGTCACAGAGACATACCACCTACAAGGAAAGATGGGGAATGTAGGCTAATGGAGAGTTACAGACTGAATGTTTGTGTCCCCTACAAAATGTATAATCCCCAATGCAACTGGATTTAGAAGAAGAGCTATTGGTGTTAGGTGTAGTTCAGGTCATAAGGGTAGAGCCCCCATGATGGGGATTAGGATCTGTAGGGACTTTAAAGGTTTTTATATGAAGAGAAAGAGACCAGAGTGTGTGCTCTCTCTTCCCTCCCTCTCCCTCCCAACTCCCCCCATCCCTTTGCCTTGAGAAGACAATGAGAAGGCAGCCAAGAAAAGAACCCTCACCAAAAACTACATCTGCTGACATCGTGACCTCTGACTTCTAGCCTCCAGAACTGTGAGAAATGAATGTCTGTTGTTTACTCCATCCAATCTATGGTATTTTGCTTTAGCAGCCTGAACTAAGACGTGGGGTAACAGAAGTAAAGAATGAGTTTTGGTATATAGTTATATATAGCTTACTTGCAGTCTCTTTCACACTAAGGAAAGTTATGTCATGTTCATTATGCTGTCTTTAAGAAGGGATCAGTTCCATTGTACTTGACCATCAGCAATGTTCGCCATTCAGTGACATGGAGGTCATACCATTAGACACAAAATAAAGGAAAGGAAAAGCAACACAAGCACTTTGTTATGTGATAAGCAGTATCTACAGAGCCATCCTAGTGTTAACACTGATTATTTGGTTTTCAACCTTTAGTCTCAAACAATTAGCAAATCATTGGAGAGTTAACCATAGAACAGTAGGTGAATGTCATCCATCTTGATTGCGTGCATGCTAAGTCGCTTCAGTCATGTCCAACTCTTTGCCACCCTACATACTGTAGCCCGCCAGGCTCCTCTGTCCATGGGATTCTCCAGGCAAGAATACTGGAATGGGTTGCCATGCCCTCTTCCAGGGGTTCTTCCTGACCCAGGGATTGAACCCACATCTCTTATGTCTCCTGCGTTAGCAGATGGGTTCTTTACCACTAGCACCACCTGGGAAGCCCTGTCCATCTTGATTAGGTAAAAGTAAAAGCATAGCTGAAAGATGTAGAGACGTGGAAGACGGAAGCAGCGGGGAGGACAAAGTGAAAGTGCAAAGGTCAGAGGTGGGAGAGGTCACAAGATACTACATCTAGAAATAGACCTGAGTGGGTCATTTAACAGTGTGCAGGTGACTGTGGAAGCAGAGAGGGAGGTTATACAACTGCGCAGAGTGAGGACAGGGCGATGAGAGTCAGCTCCACCAGCACACAGTCAAGAAGCAATGTTTGCAATGGACGTATTAATATACATATAACATGTGTATGTATTACCTCTATATAGTATACAGAGGTAAGGAGGCAACTCCCAGAAAAAGCTCAAATGTAAAAAGAGTTCAAAAGCAGTTGTTCCAGGATAGCAAGATTGGGTGGGCCAGAAAATGTTGCTCTTTTGTAATACCTGATTTATTTAGCAACTGTGCATAATCTGTACTAGTGAAATTTTTAAAAATAAGAGAGGCAAGTTGTTATGCATTTGAGAGAGTTATCCATTCAAAGTAGTATAAAAATGAAATATATTGTGTTATTTAGGGGCCTTTGTATTTCCAGAAAACTGAGCCATTTTTCGAGGGTGTAAGATAGCCAGTTTTACTACACCAGTTCCCATTTCTATCTGAAGGAGGCCATGTTCACCTCCTCCCTACAACCACTGCAAACTAGCTGCCTGCAACTTGGTTGCACTGTACTTAAAAAAAGGGTAACTAGATATCACTTATATGTGGAATCAAAAAAATAATACAATTCAGTGCATATACAAAACAGAGGCAGAGCCCACTGATATAGAAAATGACCTTGTGGTTACCACAGCGGGGGCAGGGATTAGGGGCACGGGGTTAACAGATATGAACTGCTATATACAAAAGTACATAGACAGCAAAGACATACTGTATAGCACAGGAAACTATGCTCATTATCTTTTAATAACCTATAATACAATCAGTAAAGACACCAAATCACTATGCTGTGTACCTGAAATTAACACAATATTGTAAATCAAGTATACTTCAATTAACAGAAAAAGAATAACCACTCAACAAGTCACTAGGTACCTTATGATTTGGTATGAAATCAGACTTTGCCCCCAGATATTGGCCCTAATATCTATTGTTTGACTAGCTTGCAATTTTATGTGTGTACAGAGCATTTCTCCCCAATCAAAAATCCACACAAACATTAAACCTTTGTACTCTTGGCACCTAAGCCCATTAACCTCCATGCGAGATAGCTGCATATTAATCCTTCTTCCTTCACCCACAGAGCCCTGCCCAGGTGTGCTCAAAGTGTCCATATTCTTTGTGCCGTGTATCTATGTATGGCTTTTATTTTTTGGTTAAGGAAAAAAATGTTTTGCTTTCTAAAAATGTTATGCTTATTGAAACCTCAGCATGGACCAAAATTCAAAAATGATTTTTATAGTGGAGAAAAAACCGGTATCAATGCAACAAAATGGAGAATCCAAAAATAGACCCAAACACACATGGCACTTTGTTTTTTGGTAACACTGGCATTTCAAACAAGTCACAAAATCATGAAAAAAATCATTAGCAGGGGGAAGCCTCGTCCCTATATTTTGGTGCCTCAAAGGTTTCAAACTAAATTGTCAACAATTTATGCATCAGGAGTTGAACATAAAGTAAGCAATAAAACTTCAAAGAGAAAGCATGAGTGACCATGGTAAAGGCCTTTCTAAAAAGGAATTAAAACCTAGAGTTCCTAAAATTTTTAAATTGGTATATTTCAATACCAATAAATTTTTCTGTATGAAATTAAACTAGTGTAAACAAAGTCCAAAGATCAGTGTCAAATTAAAATAATATATTCTATTTTAATATAAAATAATATATTTACAGCATGCATACATGCTAAGTTGCTTCAGTCATGTCTGACTCTTTGCCTCCCAGGGGATCTGTGCCCCTCAAGCTCCTCTGTCCATGGGGTTCTCCAGGAAAGAATACTGGAGTGGGTTGCCATGCCCTCCTCCAGGGGATCTTCCCAACCCAGGCATCAAACCCACGTCTATTAATTCTCCTGCATTGGAAGGTGGGTTCTTTACCACAAGCGCCACCTGGGAAGCCCAATTACAGCAACATATATGGCAAAAAAGATCTAATTTCCTTAATTTATAAAAAGCATGTAACAGTTAATAAGAAAAAATTGATAAATTTAATATGACAATAGGCAAAAGATGAGAACTGGCAATTTTCTAATAAAACAGCTTCATCCATTAAATACAAATGAATAAATGATAAAACTTACTAATTATTAAATAAATACAAGTAAAAATTAAATACCTATGGGGTTGACAAACATTAAAAGTTCAATGATAGCCACTGTTGTGGCTATATATAGGCTCAGATTACTTCTGTGGGACTATAAACTGATGGACTCAGGGAGGAAAATTTGGCTGTAACTATCAATATTCACAGTACTTTGACTTAGCATTACCTCTAATGAGGAAATATACTACAAATGTAGTTACAAAATCTTATGAAGATAGTCTATGAGATTAGATTCCTTAGAATATTTTGTAATAGCAAAAAAAAAAAAATTTAAAGGAGGGAGAGAAAGAGCTACAAATAAATTATCAGCAGGAAATTTGTAAAAAAATAAAAAATTATAATTTAATAGTCTGGCAGCACCAGGTGTTAGCAAGTTTTCTGAGAAATGGTTTCTTCTGTTCAGGGATGTGGGGAGGGATGCATGCTACACAGAGACAGTTTGGCATTTCCTGGTAAAATTGAGATACTGTGACCTGGAAATTCCAGTCCTAGAAATATAATCTTTAAAAATTGAAGCATATGAGAATCGAAATACATCTATATGTTCATAAAAACATTTTCTATAATAAGCACAAACTGGAAACAATCCATATGTCCATAAATATTAGAATTGCTTTTTTTAGTGAGATTTGGTCAAATCACTGCAAATGCTGATTGCTGCCATGAAATTAGAAGATGCTTACTGCTTGGAAGGAAAGTTATGACCAACCTAGATAGATAGCATATTAAAAAGCAGAGACATTACTTTGCCAACCAAGGTCCATCTAGTCAAGGCTATGGTTTTTCCCGTGGTCATGTATTTATGTGAGAGTTGGACTGTGAAGAAAGCTGATCGCCAAAGAATTGATGCTTTTGAACTGTGGTGTTGGAGAAGACTCTTGAGAGTCCCTTGGACTGCAAGGAGATCCAACCAGTCCATCCTAAAGGAGATCAGTACTGGGTGTTCATTGGAAGGACTGATGCTAAAGCTGAAACTCCAATACTTTGGCCACCTCATGCGATGAGTTGACTCAATGGAAACGACTCTGATGCTGGGAAAGGTTGGGGGCGGGAGGAGAAGGGGACGACAGTGAACGCGATGGCTGGATGGCATCACCAACTGTGTGGACATGAGTTTGAGTGAACTCCTGGAGTTGGTGATGGACAGGGAGTCCTGGCGTGCTGTGATTCATGGTGTTGCAAAGAGTCGGACATGACTGAGTGACTGAACTGAACTGAACTGAGTTATACAATGGAATAACTCAACATTCAAAAAACGAAGATCATGGAATCTGGCCCTATCACAACATGGCAAATAGATGGGGAAAAAGTGGAAACAGTGAGATTTTATCTTCTTGGGCTCCAAGATAACTGCAAACAGTGACTGCAGCCATGAAATTAAAAGATGCTTGCTCCTTGGAAGAAAAACTATGACAGATCCAGACAGCATATTGAAAAGCAGAGACATCACTTTGCCAATGAAGGTCCATATAGTCAAAGCTATGGTTTTTCCAGTAGTCATGTGAGAGTTGAACCATAAGGAAGGCTGAGTGTTGAAGAACTGATGCTTCCAAACTGTGGTGCTGAAGAAGACTCTTGAGAGTCCCTTGGACAGCAAGGAGATCAAACCAGTCAATCCTAAAGGAAATCAACCCTGAATATTCATTGGAAGGACTAATGCTGAAGCTCCAATACTTTGGCCACCTGATACAAAGAACCACCTCTGGAAAAGACCCTGATACTACGAAAAATTGAGGGCAAGAGGAGAAGGGTACGACAAAGGTTGAGATGGTTGGATGGCATCACTGTCTCAATGGACATGAGTTTGAGCAAACTCAGGGAGATAGTGAAGGCCAGGGAAGCCTGGAATGCTGCAGTTCATGGAGTCACAGAGTCAGACATGACTTAGCAACTGAACAACAACAAGTATCATGCAGTAATAAAATAAATGAACTCAGCTACTGGCCACCAGGGATTCCTAAGTGGTGCTAGTGGTAAAGAACCTGCCTGCCAGTGCAGGAGATGTGGGTTCATCCCTGGGTTGGGAAGATCGCCTGGAGGAGATCATGGCAACCGACTCCAGTATTCTTTCCTGGAGAATTCATGGACAGAGGAGCCTGGCAGGCCACAGTCCATGGAGTTGTGAAGAGCTGAACACAACTGAGCGACTTACGACACATATATGAACATGCCACAATATGGATGACTCTCATAATGCAGAAAAAAGAAGCAAGAAGCAAAATTCATAAAATGTTCCATCTAAATACAGTTTATAAACAGAAAAATAAACTGAACTATTAAGAAATGCATCCCTGAAGGTAAAAAATTTTAAAATGCAAACAAATTATCACAAAAGTCAAGATAGTTTGAGTTCTAGTTCTAGTAGATAGAAATAATGCTGTAATTGAGTAGGAGTCCACTGGGGAATCTTTAGGAGGTAGCAGTGCTCTATTTCTTGACTGAGTCATGGCTAGTGTGTGTGTGTTTGTGTATGAGTGTTTGTGTGTACGTGCATGTGTACATATTGTATATTTTATATGCAACAGTAAAATAAAAACAAAGGAAATTCTAAATCTACTATTGGGATATCCTTAGATGATTACAATACCCTCATCAAAGAAAAGAATGAGATAACTCTAGTTTCCTTTAGGTTTTTTTGAAGCATAATTGATTTAGAGTACAATATTGGGCTTTCCTGGTGGCTCAGTGATAAAGAATCTACCTGCCAATGCAGGAGACACAGGTTCAATCCCTGATCAAGGAAGATCCCACATGCCACGGGGAAACTGAGCCCATGAACCACAACTCTTGAGCCTGCACTCTGGAGTCCAAGAGCTGCAGCTACCAAATCTGGAGTGCCCTAGAGCCCGTGCTCTGCGACAAGAGGAACCATCACAATGAGAAGCCCACACACTGCAACTGGAGAGGAGAGCCTGCTCACCACCACTAGAGGAAAGCCCATGCAGCGACAGAGACCCAGTGCAGCCATAAATACACAAAACTCTTTTAAAACTGTGTTTCAAGTATACCGAAAAGTGACTCAGATATATGTATTTCAGATACACACACATACACTTTCTTTTCCATGACGGTTTTGTGTAAGGTATTGAATATAGTTCCTTGTATTATATAGTAGAATCTTGTTGTTTATCTATAGAATTTTGTATCTGCTAATCACAAACTTCCACTTTATCCTTCCTCAGCACTTTTTCCCCTGTGGTAACCGTAAGTCTGTTTCCTATGTCTGTGAGTCTATTTTCCACATAAATTCATGTGTAACATATTTTAGATTCCACACATAGGTAATATCATATGGTATTTATCTTTCTGCCTGAGTTACTTCACTTAGAATAATAATCTCTAGGTCCAACCATGTTGCTGCAAATGAGCTTATTCCATTCTTTTTTAATGACTGAGTAGGAGAAGGAAATGCAACCCACTCCAGCATTCTTGCTTAGAGAATCCCAGGGATGGAGGAGCCTGGTGGGCTGCCATCTATGGGGTCTCACAGAGTCGGACACGACTGAAACGACTTAGCAGCAGCAGCAGTATTTTATTATATATATGTATATATGCATATATGTCACATTTATACATATATATGTCACATCTATATATAGTCATCAGTTCAGGTCAGTCGCTCAGTCGTATCCAACTCTTTGCAACCCCATGGACTGCAGCACACCAGGCTTCCCTGTCCATCACCAACTCCTGGAGCTTACTCAGACTCATTGAGTTGGTGATGACATCCAACCATCTCATTCTCTGTCAACCCCTTTTCCACCTGCTTTCAATCTTTCCCAGCATATAGTTACTATATATATATATGTATGTATGTATGTATGTATATGGTCACATCTTCTTTATCTATTCATCTCTCAATGGACATTTAGGTTACGTCCATATCACGCTGAGGTGCATGTATCTCTTTGAATTATACTTTTCTCCAGATATATACCTAAGAGTGGGATTGCTGGATCATATGGTAACTCTGTTTTCAGTTTGTGAAGGAACCTCCATACTGTTCTCCATAGTGGTTGCACAAATTTACATTCCCACCAACAGTATAGGAGGGCTCCCATTTCTCCATACCCTCTCCAGCATTTATAATTTGTAAGCTTCTTGATAATGGCTATTTTAACCAGTGTGAGGTAATACCTCATTGTAGTTTTGATTTGAATTTTTCTAATAATTAGCAATGTTGAGCATGAAAGTTGCTGTTGACCAAATGGACATCTTCTTTAGGGAAATGTCTATTTAGATCTTCTGCCTATTTTTTTATTGAGTTGTTTGTTTTTTTGATATTGAGCTGTGGAGCTGTTTATATGTTTTGGAAATTAATCCCTTTTTGGTCACATCTTCTGCAAATATTTCCTCCCATTATGCAAATTGTCTTTTCATTTTGCTTGTGGTTTCCTTTGCTATGCAAAGGCTTTTGAGTTTAATTAGATGCCATTTGTTTAATTTTGCTTTTATTCATATTACTCTAGGAAATTGTTCCAAAAAATATTGCAATGATTTATGTCAAAAGGTATTCTGGATATGATTTTCTCTAGGAGTTGAAGAGTCTACATTTTGATCTGTAATTCATTCAGAGTTTCTTGTATATGCTGTTATAGAATGTTCTAATTTTATTCTTTTCTATGTAATTGTCTAATTTTCCCAGCTCCACCTATTGAAGAGACTCTTTTCTCCACTGTATAGTCTTGCTTCCCTTGTTATAGATTAATTACCCATAAGTACATGGGTTTATTTCTTGACTCTCTATCCAGTTCCATTGATCTATGTCTTTGTTTTTGTGCAAGTACTGTGCAGTTTTGATGACTGTAGATTTGTAGTATAGTCTGAAGTCAGGGAACCTGATTCCTTTGGCTCTGTTCTTCTTTCTCAAGATACTTTGGCTATTTAGGGTCATCACATCACATTGTGTTTTCATACAAGTTTTTTAATTATTTGTTCCAGTTCTGCCAAAAATGCCATTGGTCCTTTGACAGAGATTACATTTAGTCTGTAGATGCTTTGGGTAGTATTTTCACAATATTGATTCTTCTAATCCAAGAACATGGTGTATCTTTCCATCTGTGTGAGCTTCTACTTCATTCATCAGCACCTTGTAGCTTTTACAGTATGTCTTTTGTCTCATAAGGGTGGTTTATTCTTAGGTGATTTTTTTTATATGATGATAAAGGGAATTTTTTCTTTAATTTCTCTCTCTGATCTCTCATTGTTAGTGTATGTAAATGCAGCATATTTCTGTTATTACTTTTGTGTTCTGCAACTTGACTGAATTCATTGATAAGGTCTAGTAGTTTTCAGATAGCATCTTTTAAGATGTTTTATGTATAGCATCATGTCATCTGCAAATAGTGACTGTTTTACTGTCACTTTTTCCAATTTGGATTAGTTTTATTTTTCCTTTTTCTCTGATTTCTATAGCTAGGACTTCTGAAACTGTTTAAGAAAAGTGGCAAGAATGGGCATCCTTGTCCTGTTGCTGATCTTAGAGGAAATGCTTTCAGCTTTTCACCATTGAGTACAGGGTTAGCTGTGGGTTTGTCATATGTGGCCTTTATTATGTTGAGTGTTTCCTCTATGCCCAATTTCTGGAGAATTTTTATCATAAATAGATATTGGATTTTATCAAAAGCTTTTTCTGCATTCTTTTATTCTTCAGTTTGTTAATGTGGTATATCACATGGATTGATTTGCATATACTGAAAAATCCTTGGTGACGTGGGATTAAGTCCCGCTTGATCACAATGTATAATCCTTTTAAGGTATTGTTGGATTTGGTTCACTAGTACTTCTTTTAGGATCTTTGCATCTACATTTATTAGTAATATTGACCTGTAATTTTGTTAGTGATAATGACCTGTATTTTGGTATCTTTAGTCTGGTTTTGGTATCATGGTAATTGTAGTTTCATAGAATTAGTCTAGATGTGTCCCTTCCTCTGCAATTTTTGGAATAGTTTCAGAAGGAGAGGTATTAACTCTTCTTTAAATGTTTGGTGGAATTTGCCTGTGAAGTCATCTGGTCCTGGACTCTTGTCTGTTGGGAGTTTTCAAATTATGGATTCAATTTCAGTACTTATGATCAGTCTCTATGCTTTCCATTTATTCCTAGTTCAGTCTTAGGAGATTTTTACATTTCTGGGAATTTGTCCATTTCTTCTAGATTGTCCATTTTACTACCACATATTTATTCTTTGATTTCTACAGTGATTTGCTGCTGCTGCTGCTAAGTCACTTCAGTCGTGTCCGACTCTGTGTGACCCCATAGACGGAAGCCCACCAGGCTCCCCTGTCCCTGGGATTCTCCAGGCAAGAACACTGGAGTGGGTTGCCATTTCCTTCTCCAATGTGTGAAAGTGAAAAGTGAAAGTAAAGTCGCTCAGTCGTGTCCGACCTTTAGCGACTCCACGGACTGCAGCCCACCAGGCTCCTCCATCCATGGGATTTTCCAGCAAGAGTACTGGAGTGGCTTGCCATTAGGCTGGTGTTCCTCAGTCTCGACACTACTGACATTTGAGGCTACATATTTTTTGCATGTTGTAGGGGACTATCCCCTGCACTGCAGCATGTTCAACAGAATCTCTCGCCTCCAAATACCAGTAGCATCCCTCCTGTCATGACCATCCAAGATGTCTCCAGACATTGTCGATATTCCCTGTGGAGAAAAATCCCCACAGCTGAGAACCAATTTTAGTCCTAGGCTGCAGGTGAGGCGGAAGCGTGCTTTGAGAATAGAGTGTGACTCTTGCAAAACTTGAAGCAACAGTCTCTGAATCAACTTCAGACTCCACCTCGGCCTTTGCTAGGAAAGAGTCACACCCTAAGTGGTAAAGGTTCAGGGCTTGCAGCACCAGTTTTCAGTACTTCCCCAAGTACGACAAAGGTCTCCTGGCCTCTCCTTGAGAAACATGGGAGGATTTCAAACCCAGAGTCCTAGAACCTCAGTCAAAACTGGGATAGCATAGCCCCATTCTCATAAGCTATTATCAAGTTATTTTTGGAGAGAAAAAAAGGAGCATATGTGTACATCACACTCATTTACTGTTAATAGTACGTTCTCTGCATAGAGTATCTCTGGGAAAGTTCACAAAGAATTGAAAGATAGTCTCTATTTTTTCTGAGGAAAGGAAATAGGTGATGGGACAAGAAAAGACAAAACTCTTCATTTTTGTGTGTCTTGGATTCTAAACCATATTATTACCTATAAGGTTTCTTTTAAAAAGGAAAAGAGCAAAGAATTTTTTAAAAAATTAAGAACCTTTTAAGGGGAGGCAGGATTGCATGAGGAAAAGCACACGTGGAGAGGCTAAATTCTGGGAATGCAAGATGGCCCAATATTCTGTGGGTTCTGTTTTAACTCCAAGCATGCTCTGGGGTTAAAATGAAGTCAATGAAAGCAACTTGTGCAATTTTTCTACAAATATTGCAAGTTCACAGAATTTTCCCTCTAAAGGATGGATTTATTTTTTATTTTTATATTTTTTAATTTTTATTTTTATTGGAGGCTAATTATTTTACAATATTATATTGGTTGGTTTTGCCATACATTGACATGAATCCGCCCCGGGTGTACATGAGTTCCCCCTCCTGAACCCCCCTCCCACCTCCCTCCTCCCTTTATCCTCCCTCTGGGTCATCCCCGCATATCAGCCCCAAGCATCCTGTAACATGCATCAACCCTGAACTGGCGATTCATTTCACATATGATAATATACATGTTTCAATGCCATTCTCCCAAACCATCCCACCCTCACCCTCTCCCACAGAGTCCCAAAGACTGTTCTATACATCTGTGTCTCTTTTGCTGTCTCGTATACAGGGTTATCATTTGCATCTTTCTAAATTCCATATATATGCGTTAGTATATTGTATTGGTGTTTTTCTTTCTGGCTTACTTCACTCTGTATAATAGCTCTAGTTTCATTCACCTCACTAGAACTGGTTCAAATGCATTCTTTTTAATGGCTGAGTAATACTCCATTGTGTATATGTACCAAAGCTTTCTTATCCATTCGTCTGCAGATGGACATCTAGGTTGCTTCCATGTCCTGGATATTATAAACAGTGCTGCGATGAACATTGGAGTACATGTGTCTCTTTCAATTCTGGTTTCCTCGGTGTGTATGCCCAGGAGTGCGATTGCTGGATCATATGGCAGTTCTATTTCCAGTTTTTTGAGGAATCTCCACACTGTTCTCCATAGTGGCTGTACTAGTTTGCATTCCCACCAACAGTGTAAGAGGGTTCCCTTCTCTCCACACCCTCTCCAGCATTTATTGCATGTAGACTTTTGGATAGCAGCCATTCTGACTGGTGTGAAATGGTATCTCATTGTGGTTTTGATTTGCATTTCTCTGATTATGAGGGATGTTGAGCATTTTTTCATGTGTTTGTTAGCCATCTGTGTGTCTTCTTTGGAGAAATGTCTGAAAAGTATGGACCGCTTCACGAATCTGCGTGTCCTCCTTGCGCAGGGGCCATGCTAATCTCTGTATCGTTCCAATTTTAGTATATGTGCTGCCAAAGCGAGCACTAAAGGATGGATTTAAAAGCTTAACTTTTTCCACCATGAGTCTACAAAATCAATGTATTTATTCATCCTTTCTTTCAACAAATATTTGAGTGCCTGTTATGTGCCAGGCACTGTTCTAAGTGCTAAGTATACAGGACTGACCAAAGCAAAACCCCCGCTCTCATATATTCTAATGCAACGAGAGGTCAGAAAATACAAAATAAAAGTAAGTAAATTATACAGTATCAAAGAGTGAGAAGTGCTGAAGAGAAAAAAAGGAAATTGTAGAGGACAAATAAGGAGTTCAGATGGGGGTCATGTACTGAAATTTTAAATACGGTGGTCAGGGAAGAATTCAATGAGAAGATGACTGTAGGATTGGGCAGATTTTCAGACTTTCACACAGGGTCACATGCTCAGAAGGGACCGTACTTGTTTTGACACACTATCTCACCTATTAAGGGTTTTGAAACCCTTAATAAAAAGAAAGTGAAAACACTGCTTAAAACCCAACATTCAAAACACTAAGATCATGACATCCGGTCCCATCACTTCATGGCATATAGATGGGGAAACAGTGGCAGACTTTATTTTCTTGGGCTCCAGAATCATTGCAGATGATGACTGCAGCCATGAAATTTAAAGACGCTTACTCCTTGGAAGGAAAGTTATGACCAACCTAGACAGCATCTTAAAAAGCAGAGACAGTACTTTGCCAACAAAGGTCCATCTGGTCAAAACTATGGTTTTCCCAGTAGTCATGTACAAATGTGAGAGTTGGGCCATAAGGAAGCTGAGCACCAAAGAACTGATGCTTTCGAACTGTGGTGCTGGAGAAGACTTGAGATTCCCTTGGACAGCAAAGAGATCAAACCAGTCAATCCTGAAGGAAATCAACCCTAAATATTTATTGGAGGGCCTGATGTTGAAGCTGAAACTCCAATACTTTGGCCACCTGATGCAAAGAGCCAACTCATTGGAAAAGACCCTGATACTGGGGAAGATTGAAGGCAGGAGGAGAAGGGGATGACAGAGGATGAGATGGTTGAGTGACATCACTGACTCAATGGACATGAGTTTGAGCAAACTCTGGGAGATTGTAATGGACAGGGAAGCCTGGCATGCTGCAGTTCATGGGGTTGCAGAGTCGGACACGACTGAGCAACTGAACAACAAAACAGTTTTTAACAAGAAATCCCAGATTTTCATTGTATTGGCCCTGCATGTTATATAGGGGATCCTACTTTCAGATAATTGGGGATAAGCTTTGTAGGAAAGAGGAATCACAAAAAGCATATCTGGAGTTTGCAAGAAGCAAGGAAGTCAGAGAGACTAGAGATAGAGGCCAGACAGTAATGGGTGATGATGTGACACATAATGTGAAGTCATCCTCTGGGTGGGATGGAAAACAATTCGTGGAGTTTGAGCAGTGGAGTGACACAACATGTATTATAAAAGAATAGCTCTGGATTTCCATTGAGCATAGATTATAGATGGGCAAGAACAGAGCTGAGGATACCTTTAAGAGGCTGCAGCAATAATCCAAGTAAGATGTGGCTTGGACATGTTGTTAGAGTGAAGGCACTGACAGGTGGTTAGATTCTGGATGTGTCTTGGAGGATTTGCCTGATTTCGTTTAGGGTCAGAGATTGAAATAAGAGTCAAGGGTGGCTCTAAAGTTGGCCTGAGCAACTAGAAGGATGGAGTTGTCAATTTTGGAATAAATATAGAAGTTTATGGGAGAAGTATGTTTTCCAGGAAACTGGAGGAATTCACTTTAGACATTTTAAATTTGAGCTATTTCACCTCTAAAAGGAGATATCCAATAGGTAATTGAGTATCTGCATTGAGAGTTCCAGGGAAAATCTTCACTGACAATATGTATTTAGAAGTAATGAGCTCAAATGGATAACATTTAATGTCATGGGAGTAAATGAATCACCATGCAAGTGTACAGAGATAAAAGGTTCAAGGTCTGAGTTCTAAGGGTGCTCTATGGAAGAGGTAGAATATCAGGGGGAAGCAGCAAAGGAAGGCTCCTGATGTATGCCACATATAGAAAAATTACCATCCAATAAAAACCAACTGAGAAAAATATCCTTTAATATATTGAAGTATAAGCAGCATTCAGCACTGCAGAGGTACACGGTTTTCACATCAGTCCAGGCTTTGATCAGTTCAGTCAGTTCAGTTCAGTCGCTCAGTCGTGTCTGACTCTCCACGACCCCATGAATCACAGCACGCCAGGCCTCCCTGTCCATCACCAACTCCCGGAGTTCACTCAAACTCATGTCCACAGAGTCGGTGATGTCGTCCAGCCATCTCATTCTCTGTCGTCCCCTTCTCCTCCCACCCCCAACCCTTCCAGCATCAGAGTCTTTTCCAGTGACTCAACTCATCGCATGAGGTGGCCAAAGTATTGCAGTTTCAGCTTTAGCATCAGTCCTTCCAATGAACACCCAGGACTGATCTCCTTTAGAATGGACTGGTTGGATCTCCTTGCAGTACAAGGGACTCTCAAGAGTCTTCTCCAGCACCACAGTTCAAAAGCATCAATTCTTCGGCGATCAGCTTTCTTCACAGTCCGACTCTCAAATCCATACGTGACCATGGGAAAAGCCATAGCCTTGACTAGACGGACCTTTGTTGGCAAAGTAATGTCTCTGCTTTTTAATATACTATCAAGGTTGGACAAAACTTTCCTTCCAAGGAGTAAGCGTCTTTTAATTTCATGGCTGCAATCAGCATCTGCAGTGATTTTGGAGCCCAAAAAAATAAAGTCTGACACTGTTTCCACTGTTTCCCCATATATTTCCCATGAAGTGATGGGGCCAGATGCCATGATCTTAGTTTTCTGAATGTTGAGCTTCAAGCCAACCTTTTCACTCTCCTCTTTCAGTTTCCTCAAGAGGCTTTTGAATTCCTCTTCACTTTCTGCCATAAGGGTGGTGTCATCTGCATATCTGAGGTTATTGATATTTCTCCCAGCAATCTTGATTCCAGCTTGTGCTTCTTCCAGCCCAGCGTTCCTCATGATGTACTCTGCATATAAGTTAAATAAGCAAGGTGACAATACACAGCCTTGACGTACTCCTTTTCCTATTTGGAACCAGTCTGTTGTTCCATGTACAGTTCTGACTGTTGCTTCCTGACCTGCATACAGGTTTCTCAAGAGGCAGGTCAGGTGGTCTGATATTCCCATCTCTTTCAGAATGTTTCACAGTTTATTGTGGCATCACCGACTCGATGGGCATGAGTTTGAGTGAACTCCGGGAGTTGGTGATGGACAGGGAGGCCTGGTGTGCTGTGGTTCATGGGGTCGCTAAGAGTCGGACACGACTGAGCGACTGAACTGAACTGAACTGAATTGTGATCCACACAGTCAAAGGCTTTGGCATAGTCAATGAAGCAAAAATAGATGTTTTTCTGGAACTCTCTTGCTTTCTCCATGATCCATCAGATGTTGGCAATTTGATCTCTGGTGCCTCTGCCTTTTCTAAAACCTGTTTGAACATCTGGGAGTTCACGGTTCACATATTGCTGAAGTCTGGCTTGGAGAATTTTGAGCATGACTTTACTAGTGTGTGAGATAAGTGCAATTGTGCGGTAGTTTGAGCATTCTTTGGCATTGCCTTTCTTTGGGATTGGAATGAAGACTGACCTTTTCCAGTCCTGTGGCCACTGCTGAGTTTTCCAAATTTGCTGGCACATTGAGTGCAGCACTTTCACAGCATCATCTTTCAGGATTTGAAATAGCTCAACTGGAATTCCATCACCTCCACTAGCTTTGTTCGTAGTGGTGCTCCCTAAGGCCCACTTGACTTCACATTCCAAGATGTCTGGCTCTAGGTCAGTGATCACACCATCGTGAATATCTTGGTCGTGAAGATCTTTTTTGTACAGTTCTTCTGTGTATTCTTGCCACCTCTTCTTAATATCTTCTGCTTCTGTTAGGTCCATACCATTTCTGTCCTTTAGCGAGCCAATCTTTGCATGAAATGTTCCCTTGGAATCTCTAATTTTCTTGAAGAGATCTCTTGTTTTTCCTATTCTGTTGTTTTCCTCTATTTCTTTGCATTGATCGCTGAGGAAGTTTTTCTTATCTCTCCTGGCTATTCTTTGGAACTCTGCATTCAGATGCTTATATCTTTCCTTTTCTCCTTTGCTTTTTGCTTCTCTTCTTTTCACAGCAATTTGTAAGGCCTCCTCAGACAGCCATTTTGCTTTTTTGCATTTCTTTTCCATGGGGATGGTCTTGGTCCCTGTCTCCTGTACAATGTCACGAATCTCTGTCCAGAGTTCATCAGGCACTCTATCAATTAGATCTAGTCCCTTAAATCTATTTCTCACTTCCACTGTATAGTCATAAGGGATTTGATTTAGGTCATATCTGAATGGACTAGTGGTTTTCCCTACTTTCTTCAATTTCAGTCTGAATTTGGCAATAAGGAGTTCATGATCTGAGCCACAGTCAGCTCCTGGTCTTGTTTTTGCTAACTGTATACAGCTTCTCCATCTTTGGCTGCAAAGAATATAATCAATCTGATTTCGGTGTTGACCATCTGGTGATGTCCATGTGTAGAGTCTTCTCTTGTGTTGTTGGAAGAGGCTGTTTGCTATGACCAGTGCGTTCTCTTGACAAAATTCTATTAGCCTTTGCCCTGCTTCATTCCGTGCTCCAAGGCCAAATTTGCCTGTTACTCCAGGTGTTTCTTGACTTCCTACTTTTGCATTCCAGTCCCCTATAATGAAAAGGACATCTTTTTTGGGTGTTAGTTCTAAAAGGTCTTGTAGCTCTTCATAGAACCGTTCAACTTTGGCTTCTTCAGCGTTACTGGTCGGGGCATAGGCCTGGATTACTGAAATATTGAATGGTTTCCCTTGGAAACAAACAGAAATCATTCTGTTGTTTTTAAAATTGATAATAGCTCCCAATTTAGATGACATACTAGAAAATAAAATAACTGGCTAGCAGAACAACAATGAATTCCAAGCCATGGAAGTGATAATTATTCTTATTGTGTTGTTTTTAATAATTTTTTAAATTTCTAGGAAATAGTCTGGACTTATAGGGTGACCAACAACCCCAGTTTCCCTGAAATGGAGGCAAATCCCAAGATGCAGAATTTATGCTCAGTGTGGGAAATTAACCCCATGTGGTATCAGTCTTTTATTCAAATCCAGTCTTTCCAGATAATATCTTGTTCTTTCTCATCTGCAAAAATATGAGTAATACAGGGCTGTTATAAGATAAAACAAAAATATTGTCCATTAGAATGCATGACATTTTGTGGTTATTTAATAAATGATAATTAATATTAGGAGAAAATCATCTTGTATACTTCAGTAAACCCTAAGGACACCACTAGCATATGGCAAGCAAATTTTTTGGAGTTCACAATTATGATCCAGAGTTACAAAGGAACATTAACATATTTATCATATTTCTGTTTAGCATCATTATCCACTGAGAGGTATAGGGAACATGACATGAAATAGAGAAGCCCAACATAATATTTGATTCTATCATAAATATATCATTCTATTATTCTATGATGATATTTATACCATCATAGTAATACTAACACTGACTATTGGCTATCAAATTACAGAATAGACAAATTATGGGGAAATTAACCATAGTTTCAGAACAAAGGATAAATGCTATTAATCTGAATATTGTCAAAATAGATCAATAGCTATCAAAAGAAAGGGAGTGAAAATGAGGTAAAGAGAGGCAACAGGTAGTGGGATGACCAAGATCCAAAGTGTGAAATGAAATACTATCTCTTGCTTATGGAAAACGAAACTGAGATTTTATATGTTTTGAAAAAAAAATATATATATATATATGTTTTGAGCAACAGAGACTAGTGGTAGGGCCCTTTCACAGGGTGGAGAAATTGTAATCAATGGAGGTGAAATAAACCTTTGCTCATCATAGAATGGCAAGGTGTAAAGATGATCAGTTTTTTAAATGGTATAAGGTTATTGTTGAGAAATGTGGCAATCGCCATCATAGGAAAAAATAGAAATGATTAAAATATCAGTACTTAAAGGCATTCAGCTTTTCAGAAAACTGAGCTATTGGTAGTGACTCATTTTTGAGTGAGTAATAAAACCAAACCAGTTCCTTCTCCATTCAGAACCTGGGCCGCTATCAATATAGCTGCTGAAAACCGGATTCTCAGACCTTGATTCCACTTTATTTAGATAAGACTGACTAACGAGCCAGCTACTGTATTAGTTGGCCAGGGCTGCTTTTAAGAAAACATCACAGACTGAGTGCCTTAAAGCACAGAAATCTGTTTTCTCACAACACTGGAGGCTGAAGTCTGAGACCAAGGTTTTGTCAAGGTTAGTTTCCGGTGGGGCTCTCTTCCTGGTTCTATCGATGGCCACCTTCTCACCAGGCTTCCACATGGCCTCTGCACCACAAGTGCAGGGGAAAGGGAGATCTGTGGTATCTCTTCCTCTTTTTCTAAGGACCACACCTACACCCTCAGCACTTCCTTCCATTCAGTTCAGTTCAGTTCAGTCGCTCAGTCGTGTCCGACTGTCCGCAACCCCATGAATCACAGCACTTCCTTGAACCTTAGTTATTGCTCTTAATACCTTATCTCCAAATATAGTCACATTACAGATTGGAACTTCAGCATAGAAATGAGGGTGGCGTGGGGTGTGCACATGGTTCAACTCATAATACTGACCATGTTTATTTGCAGACTTTTTCATGATGGCCATTCTGACTGGTGTGAGGTGGTACCTCACTGCAGTTTGATTTACATTTCTCTCATAATTAGCAATGCTGAGCATCTTTTCATGTGCCTGTTCGTCATCTGTATGTTTTCTTTGGAGAAATGTCTATTTTAGGTCTGATGATTTTTTCAACTGGGTTTTTTGTTGTTGTTGTTGTTTGGTTTTATGAGCTGCTACCATATTTTGGAAATTAAGCACTTGTCAGTCACATCATTTGCAAAAAGTTTCTCCCAATCTGTGGGTTGTCTTTTCATTTTGTTTATGGTTTCCCTTGTACAAAAGCTTGTAAGTTTGATTATATCCCATTTAAACTATTTGCTTTTATTTCAATTGCCTTCAGAGACTGACCTGAACCATTGGTACAATTCATTTCAAGAATGTTTTGCCTATGTTCTCTTCTAGGAGTTTTATATGGCAACTACTATTTTTTAATAAAAATCAAACCTCCTCCCCAGGATAACAGTTCTAACATACTAGTTGCTAACTCTCTATGTTGTACATTATCTGTATGCAAAGTGTTCCTTTCCAATTTGGCTTCAGCAGAAACTTCAAAACACAGAAGTAATCTAGTAGCATTTTTACCAGGTTTCAGAGGGCTGACAGTTCTCCCATTCATCAAGAAACTTTCTCAGCAGTTCAATTGCATCCAGAGTGTCTGTATTTGTTTTCCATTGCTGTATAACAAATTACTGCAAATTTGGCAGCTTAATACAACTTGCATTTACAGTCTCATAGTTCCTGTAGGTTAGAAGTCTGGCACAACGTAGCTTGGTTTTCTGCTCTGAGTCTCATGAGGCTGAACCATCAGCCATCAAGGTGTCCATCAGCTATGGTCCCATCTGGAGCGTTGGATCCTCTTCCAAGTTTATCTAGGTTTTGGCAGAATTCAGTTCCTTTCTGTTGTAAGACTGAGGTTGCTGCTGACTGTCAGCTGGGGGTCACCCTCAACTCCAAGTCTTCCTTGGGTTTTAGCCATGTGGCCGCTCCATTAACAGTTCACTACATGGCTGTTTATCTTCTTCCAGGCTAACAGGAAAATGTCTCTATGCTGTTTCACCTTTTAAAGGGCTCATTCTAACCTAATCCACAGGTCACATTCAAATTTTGTCAATTATCCCAATAATACCTATTATAGGTTCAGGATCTCATCCAAGATCATATATAATTGTCATGTTTCTTTGATCTCAAGTTCTTCAAACTTTTCCAACTTTCATGACCTTGACGTTTTTAAAGAGAGCAAGCCAGTTACTTTCTTGTTGCTATTGTTCAGTTGCTAAGTCATATCTGCTCTTTGAGACCCCATGAACTACAGCACACCAGGCTTCCCTATCCTTCACTATCTCCCGGAGTTCACTCAAAATTGTGTAGTAGGTGATGCTATTTAACCATCTTATCCTCTACTACACTCTTCTCCTTTTGCCTCCAATCTTTCCCAGCATCAGGGTCTTTTCCAATGAGTTGATTCTTCACATCAGGTGGCCATAGTATTGGAGCTTCAGCTTTAGCAATAGTCCTTTCAATGAGTATCAGGGTAGATTTCCTTTACAACTGCTTGGTTTGATCTCCCTGCTGTCCAAGGGACTCTCAAGAGTCTCCTCCAGCACCGTAATTCAAAAGCATCAATTCTTTAGCACTCAGCCTTTCGCATAACATACTCTGCAGAGAAGTTAAATCAACAGGGTGACAATATTACTACAGTGATTGCAAAATGCTTCTACCAATAATTCATCATTCCCTCTACATTTATGAGTTAGTATCTTACTCTAAAGCAGAGTTTTCCTTTCTCCCCCAATTATTTTTCTTTATTTATGCATTTGTTTGTAACAGTAAGGACTCATGGATTTCTATTTTATTGGGAGGACTGCATTTGTTACTATTGTTATGTTTTGATGCTTGACTTGTCCCAGATTTAACCAGAGGAACCTGTTTTAAGCTGATTCTTGTATCTCTACAGCATTTCACTTATTATTCTTTGAGCAACTTTAACTGTCTGACACAAAAAGTATCTTCAAGGTTCATCTTGTACTTTTCCCCCTATGTCCAGAATCAACCATTTATCCAAGGATCACTGCTTTTTGTGGAAAAAAGTATTTAGAAACCAAGATCTAGGCACTAGTTATAGTCATTGTTACTGGAATATTAATGCTTTTAGTTCCTTACAGGAAATGGAGGCAGAAGTATATGAATGCACCTTTATAGCACATAAATCTATGTTTATATCATTCTACTCGTACATATTCAAAACAATGAGTTCACACCAATATTTCCAATTCCAAACTAACACCACAGAGTATTTCCAGTCTCTGCTTTTCCTTAATTATAATGTCTTTCTCAGATTATGAGAAACTTCAGTCAGTTCAGTTCAGTTCATGGATTCCATTATTCCCAACACATGGCTCTTTAGTCAGTTCCCAAGTGTGTAAGAAATCTTCTGACCTTTCAGGCTGTCTTCTTGGCCCTGGCCTAGGCAGCCCCAGCCACGCCGGCTGAGCCTTTGGCCCAGTCCCTCCCAACACAGCAACCACAAAGGTAAAATCCTCAGCCCTAGCCATCCTGGCCACGCTGATTAGTTCTTTAGTATTGCCACAACCATTCAGCCGCCAATTTTTCATCCCCAACTCTATTAATCATATTAATTAAACCAATCAAAAAGATAAATTTTTTTTTGAAGTCTAAGTGGTGATCCCATGCTTAAAATTGTTTCAAGGATATCAGTGGAACAGAAGAGAGAATCCAGAAAGAGACCTAAATATGCATAGTGTTTTTGTTCATAATAAAGATGTCATTTCTGATCAGTGAATTTATATGCAATCTAGTCAGTGGGGTAAATAAAATAGTATTGGGGGAATTGAATAATATTAGGAAAAATAAGGTAGATTCATATGTCACTGTTTATAACAAAATTGATTACAGATGTATCAAAGATTTTACATAAAATAAATCTGTACAATTCCTACATAAAGCATGAATGAATTTACACTAGGTTCTGGAGTGGAAAAACAAATTTCCAAGAAAGATATCAAGGCACTGAGACATAAGGCAAAAGTCTGATAAATTTAACCACACCAAATTTATAAATTTCTCCTTGATAAATAAATAAATACATTAATAAATAAATCCTAAAACTCATTAACAAGCTGGGGAAAGATATTTGAAGTACAGGAAATTAAACAACAGATATTCTTAATTTGTGTAAAAAGTTATCCAAGTAGAGAAAATAAATTCAAATAACAAAAATAAAGAGATAAATAAACAAAGGATTATACAAGAAGTTAAAAAATAAATAAAAGTATAGATGGACAGGGATCTTCAGCCTTACCCAAAGGTAAAGAAATGAGAACCAAGATGATGGAATACAGTATTTCTCCCATGAGACTGGCAGGAAGGTAGGGTGGCTTCATGGATCCATGGAGGCTATGAACACCCATAACTCCCTCTGGAGTTGTTGAACATGAAATACAGTCATTCTCATACATTGTCCTGAAATGTTGTTGAAGGGTAAATTTGTCAACTCCTCCTGGAGAAAACTTTTGACAGTTGATTTCAATATTTAAAATGTACAGACTCATTAACCCTACAATCCCACTGCTAGGTATTTACCTTAAGGATATACTGGCAAAATATGCCAGAATATCTTTTCAACTTCTCAAGGATATTCACTGCAGTCTTTTTCACAAAATAGAGGGAAAAAATGGAACCAACTAAATTGTCTACCATATTGGGCTGGTTAAACAAAGTATAGGTGCATTCAACTGTTGCATTAAAAATGCCACAATTTAAAGAAAATATGTTCTAAGTGCTGATATGAAAAGATTTCTGACATTTTTGTATTATGTTAAAAAAAAGCAAAACAACATAAATTTAGTAGAAACCTTCTTGTACAAACAAAAAACTTTATATAGAGAGATGAATATAGACATGCAGCTATGAAAAGATTGTTTTCAAGGCCCTCTGAAACAAAGGCACAGCAGGAAAGCAATAACCTTATGTGGATAATGACCTTAGAGCTAGCTTCTTTTTGACAGAGAAAGCCCAACAGGAGTCTCTGAGCAAGGACAGTTTGATCTCTTGCAGTCTGAGATACATTTAAGAAATGCCCCCAATTCTGGACTCTATCAACTCTAATCATTTTCTACTTGAAAACAGGTCAGTTCTTGCTTGGACTCATCTCTCTCTTATAATTTTATTTTTAAAAATATAGGGATTTCCCTGGTGATCCAGTGATTAAGACTCTGCACTTCCACTGCAGGAGGTGCAAATTCAGTCCCTTGTCAGGGAACTAAGATTCTGCATGCCATGTAGTGCAGTCTCTATATGTATATGTATATAAACAAACAGTTTTTATTTTTTACCTTGAGTATACTTGATTTACAGTGTCATGTTAGTTTCAGGTGTACAGCACAGTGATTCAGATAGATACATATTTTATTTTCAGATTCTGAGTATAATTTCCTGTGCTATATAGTAGGTCTTTGTTGGTTATCTATATGCAGTAGTATATATCTGTTAACCCCGAACTCCTAGTTTCTCCCTGCCCCACTTTCCCTTTTTGTAACCTTAAGTTTGTTTTCTGTATCTATGGATCTGTTTTGTAAATAAGTTCATTTATGTCTTTTTTAGATTCCACCAATAAGCAATATCATATATTTGCCTTTGTCTGACTTACATCACTTAAACTGGCAATCTCTAGGTCCATCCATATTGCTACAAATGCCATTATTTCATTCTTTTTGATGACTGAGCAATAACCTATTATACATATGTATATGTGTGTGTGTGTGTGTGTGTGTGTGTACCATATCTACTTTATCCATTCATCTACTGATGGACATTCAGGTTGCTTCCATGTCTTGGCTATTGTAAATAGTACTGCTATGAACACTAGGGTGCATAATCTTTTCTAAATAGATTTTTCTCTGGATGTATGCCAAAAAGTGATGTTATTAGATTCTTTGGTAATATTTTTAGTCTTTTAAGAAACTGTTCTCCATAGTGGCTGCACCAATTCACATTCCTATCAACAGCATAGGAGGTTCTCTTTGCTCCATACCCTCTCCAGCATTTATTATTTGTAGACTTTTCGATAATGGCCATTATGACTGGTGTGAATTGATAATTCATTGTGGTACTGATTTGCATTTCTCTAATAATTAGTGATATTGAGCATTTTTTTCATGTATCTCTTGGCCATCTGCATGTCTTCTTTAGAGAAATGTCTGTTTAGATCTTCTGCCCATTCCTTGAGATCTTCAACAATTTCTTGAATTGTTTATTGCTTTGATATTGAGCTGTAGAGTTGTTTATACATTTTGGAAATCAATTCCTTGTCAGTCACATCTTTTGAAAATATTTCCTTCCATTCTGTTGGTTGCCTTTTCATTTATGGTTACCTTTGCTATGCAACAGGTTTTAAGTTTATATTTCATTTGTTTATATTTGCTTTTATTCCCATTACTCTAGAAGATAAGTTCAAAAGTGTATTAATGCAATTTATGTCAGAGCATTCTGCCTATGTTTTCTTCTAAAAGTTTTATAGTATCCAGTCATACATTTAGGTCTTTAATTCCTTTTGTGTTTACTTTTGTATATGGTGTAAGAAAATGTTCTAATTTTATTCTTTTATATGTAGCTGTTCAGTTTTCCCAGCAGTTACTGAAGATATTTTCTTTGCTCCATTTATATTTTTGCCTCGTTTGTCATAGATTAACTGATCACAGGTTTATTTCTGGGCTTCCTGTCCTGTTCCATTGATCTATATAACTGTTTTGATGTTAGTATCATACTGTTTTGATGACTGTAGCTTTGTAGTATAGTCTCAAGTCAGGGAGCCTGATTCTTCAAGCTCTGTTCTCTGTTCCTTTTCAAGATTACTTTGGCTAATCAAGGCCTTTTGTGTTTTATACAAATCTGAAAAATGTTTTGTTCCCTTTATATGAAAAATGCCATTGGTAATTTGATAGAAATTATATTGAATCCATATATAACCATAGATATGGAACAACAGACTGGTTTAAAATAAGGAAAGAAGTACATCAAGGCTATATACTGTCACCTTGCTTATTTATCTTATATGCAGCGTACATCGTGCAAAATGCTGGGTTGGATGAATCACAAGTTTGAATCATGATTGCTGGGAGAAATATCAATAATTTCAGATATGCATATGACATCACTCTAACAGCAGAAAGTGAAGAGGAACTAAAGAACCTCTTGATGAAAGTGAAAGAGGAAAGTGAAAAAGCTGGCTTAAAACTCAGAAATCAAAAAGCAAAGATCATGGTATCTGGTCCCATCAGTTCAGTTCAGTCGCTCAGTCATGTCCGACTCTTTGCGACCGCATGAATCACAGCACGCCAGGCCTCCCTGTCTATCACCAACTCCCGGAGTTCACTCAAACTCACGTCCATCGAGTCGGTGATGCCATCCAGCCATCTCATTCTCTGTCGTCCCCTTCTCCTCCCGCCCCCAATCCCTCCCAGCATCAGGGTCTTTTCCAGTGAGTCAACTCTTCACATGAGGTGGCCAAAGTATTGGAGTTTCAGCTTTAGCATCAGTCCTTCCAATGAACACCCAGGACTGATCTCCTTTAGAATGGACTGGTTGGATCTCCTTGCAGTACAAGGGACTCTCAAGAGTCTTCTCAAACACCACAGTTCAAAAGCATCAATTTTTCGGCGATCAGCTTTCTTCATAGTCCAACTCTCACATCCATACATGACCATGGGAAAAACCATAGCCTTGACTAGACGGACCTTTGTTGGCAAAGTAATGTCTCTGCTTTTTAATATGCTATCTAGGTTGGTCATAACTTTCCTTCCAAGGAGTAAGCGTCTTTTAATTTCCTGGCTGCAATCAGCATCCACAGTGATTTTGGAGCCCCCAAAAATAAAGTCTGACACTGGTTCCCCATCTATTTCCCATGAAGTGATGGACCAGATGCCATGATCTTTGTTTTCTGAATGTTGAGCTTCAAGCCAACCTTTTCACTCTCCACTTTCACTTTCATCAAGAGGCTTTTGAGTTCCTCTTCACTTTCTGCCATAAGGGTGGTGTCATCTGCATATCTGAGGTTATTGATATTTCTCCTGGCAATCTTGATTCCAGCTCGTGCTTCTTCCAGCCCAGCGTTCCTCATGATGTATTCTGCATATAAGTTAAATAAGCACGGTGACAATATACAACCTTGACGTACTCCTTTTTCTATTTGGAACCAGTCTGTTGTTCCATGTCCAGTTCTACCTGTTGCTTCCTGACCTTCATACAGGTTTCTCAAGAGGCAAGTCAGGTGGTCCCATCACTTCATGGCAAATAGATGGGGAAACAATGGAAACTGTGAGAGACTTTATTTTCTTGGGCTCCAAAATCACTGTGGATGCTGATTGCAGCCTTGAAATTAAAAGATGCTTGCTTCTTGGAAGAAAAGCTATGACAATCATAGACAGCATATTAAAAAGCAGAGACATCATTTTGCCAACAAAGGTCTATCTAGTCAAAGCTATGGTTTTTCCAGTAGTCATGTCTGACTGTGAGAGTTGGAGCATAAAGAAAGCTGAGCACTGAAGAACTGATGCTTTCAAACTGTGGTGCTGAAGAAGACTTTTGAGAGTTCCTCGGTCTGCAAGATCAAACCAGTCAATCCTAAAGAAAATCAACCCTGAATATTCATTGGAAGGACTGATGCTGAAGCTCTAATACTTTGGCCACCTGGTGCCAAGAGCCAACTCATTGGAACAAACCCTGATGCTGGGAAAGATTGAAGGCAGGAGGAGAAGGGAACGACAGAGGATGAGATAGTTGGATGGCATCATCAACTCAGTTGACATGAGTTTGAGTGATGTCTGGGAGACAGTGAAGGACAGGGAAGCCTGGCATGATGTTGTCCATGGAGTCACAAAGAGCCAGACATGACTGAGTGACTGAACAACAATATATAGCCATTTTTAAGATATTGATTCTTCTCATCCAAGAACATGTTATATCTTTCCATCTATTTGTGTCATCTTCAGTTTCTTTCATCAGTTTCTTATAGCTTTCAGAGTAAAGGTAGGTCTCTTGCCTCCTTAGGTAGTTTTGTTCCTAGGTATTTTATTCTTTCTGATGTAGTGGTGAATGAGATTGTTTCTTTAATTTCTCTTTCTCACCTTTCATTGTTAGTGTATAGAAATGTAGCTAATTTCTGTGCATTAATTTTGTATCGTGAAACTTTACTGATTTCATTGGTGAGCTCTAGTAGTTTGCTTATAGCATCTTTAGGATTTTACAGGTATAGTATCATGCTGTCTGCAAATGGCGAGAGGTCTGCTTATTCTTTTCCAATTTGAATTCCTCTTATCTCTTTTTCTTCTCTGATTGCTGTGGCTAGGACTTCCAAAACTATGTTGAATAATAGTGGTGGGAGTGAGTACCCTTGTCTTGTTCCTGATATCAGAGAAAATGCTTTAACTTTTCATTGTTGAGTATGATGTTAGCTTTGGGATTGGTTCATATGGCTTTTATTATGTTGAGGTATGTTCCCTCTGTGCCTACTTTCTGTAGAGTTTTTATCATAAATGGATGTGGAATTTTATCAAAAGCTTTTTCTGAATCAATTAAGATGATCATATGGTTTTTATTCTTTGTTAGTGTAGTGTATCACACTGATTGATTTGTGGGTATTGAAAAATCATTGGATCCCTGGGATACATCGCCCTTGATCATGGTATATGATTCTTTCACTGTATTTTGGATTCGGTTTCCTAGTATTTTGTTGAGGATTTTGTATCTATGTTCATCAATGACATTGGCCTGTAATTTTCTTTTTTGTGATATCCTTGTCTGGTTTGGTGTCAGAGTGATGGTGACCTCAGTGAATGAGTTACAGTGTTACAATGTTGCATCTTCTTGGATTAATCTCTTGATCATTATGTAGTGTCTTTCTTATCTCTTTTAGCAGTCTTGGAATTCCAGTTGAGCTATTTCAAGTCTTGAAAGATGATGCTGTGAAAGTGCTACACTCAGTATGCCAGCAGATTTGGAAAACTCAGCAGTGGCCACAGGACTGGAAGAGGTCAGTCTTCATTCCAATCCCAAAGAAAGGCAATGCCAAAGAATGCTCAAACTACCGCACAATTGCACTCATCTCACACGCTAGTAAAGTCATGCTCAAAATTCTCCAAGCCAGGCTTCAGCAGTATGTAAACCGTGAACTCCCAGATGTTCAAGCAGGTTTTAGAAAAGGCAGAGGCACCAGAGATCAAATTGCCAACATCCGCTGGATCATGGAGAAAGCAAGAGAGTTTCAGAAAAACATCTATTTCTGCTTTATTGACTATGCCAAAGCCTTTGACTGTGTCGATCACAATAAACTGTGGAACATTCTGAAAGAGATGGGAATCCCAGACCACCTGACCTGCCTCTTGAGAAACCTGTATGCAGGTCAGGAAGCAACTGTTAGAACTGGACATGGAACAACAGACTGGTTCCAAATAGGAAAAGGTGTACGTCAAGGTTGTATATTGTCACCTTGCTTATTTAACTTATATGCAGAGTACATCATGAGGAACGCTGGGCTGGAAGAAGCACAAGCTGGAATCAAGATTGCTGGGAGAAATATCAATAACCTCAGATATGCAGATGACACTACCCTTATGGCAGAAAGTGAAGAGGAACTCAAAAGCCTCTTGATGAAAGTGAAAGAGGAGAGTGAAAAGGTTGGCTTGAAGCTCAACATTCAGAAAACAAAGATCATGGCATCTGGTCCCATCACTTCATGGGAAATAGATGGAAAAACAGTGGAAACAGTGTCAGACTTTGTTTTTTGGGGCTCCAAAATCACTGCAGATGCTGATTGCAGCCATGAAATTAAAAGACGCTTGCTCCTTGGAAGGAAAGTTATGACCAACCTTGATAGTATATTAAAAAGCAGAGACATTACTTTGCCAACCAAGGTCCGTCTAGTCAAGGCAATGGTTTTTCCCGTGGTCATGTATGGATGTGAGAGTTGGACTGTGAAGAAGGCTGACCGCCGAAGAATCGATGCTTTTGAACTGTGGTGTTGGAGAAGACTCTTGAGAGTCCCTTATACTGCAAGGAGATCCAACCAGTCCATTCTAGAGGAGATCAATCCTGGATGTTCATTGGAGGGACTGATGCTAAAGCTGAAACTGCAATACTTTGGCCACCTCATGCGACGAGTTGACTCACTGGAAAAGACTCTGATGCTGGGAAAGGTTGGGGGCGGGAGGAGAAGGGGACGACGGAGAATGAGATGGCTGGATGGCATCACCGACTCTGTGGACATGAGTTTGAGTGAACTTCGGGAGTTGGTGATGGACAGGGAGGCCTGGCGTGCTGTGATTCATGGGGTCGCGGAGAGTCGGACACGACTGAGCGACTGAACTGAACTGAACTGAACTGACCCTAAAGTCTGTTTCTTCTGGTATAAGTACTGTTACTCCTGCTTTCTTTTGCTTTCCGTTTACGTGGAGTACCTTTTCCCATCCCCTTACTTTCCGTCCGTGTGTGTGTCTCTAGATCTAAAGCAGGTCTCATAGACAGCAAACATACAGGTCTTGCTTTTGTATTCATGCATCCTGTCTGTGTATTTTCACTGGAGCATTGAATCCACTTACATTGGAGGTAGTTGTTGATATGTATGTTTCTACTATCACTCTGTTAATTGCTTAGGATTTTTTAGGTCTTTTCCCCCTTGCCTCTTTTGCTCTCTTCTCTTCTGATTTGATGATAATTTTTAGTGTTGTATTTGAAATCCTTTTGTGTGTGTGTTGTTGTTGTTGTTGTTTAGTCATTCAGTCATGTCCGACTCTTCGCGACCCCATGGACTGCAGTGTACCAGGCTTCCCTGTCCTTATCTGTCTCCCAGAGCTTGCTCAAATTCATGTCCATTGAGTCAGTGATGTCATCCAACCATCTCATCCTCTGTCATCCCCTTCTCCCGCCTTCAATGTTTCCCAGAATCAGGATCTTTTCCAATGAGTCAGCTGTTCACATCAGGTGGGCAATGTACTGGAGCTTCAGCTTCAGTATCAGCCCTTCCAATTAATATTCAGGGATGATTTCCTTTAGGATTAACTGACTTGATCTTTTTACTATCCAAGAGACTCTCAAGAGAGAGTATATGTGTATTTACTATAAATTTTTGCTTTACAAAACCATGAGGTTTGGTTATAGCAGTCTGTATGTGCACACGCGCACACACACACACACACACAATTGTTTTAAGTTGCTGATCTTCAAATTTCAAATGCACTTTAAATATCCTGCATTTGTACTCTCCTACCTGATGCAAAAACCAATTCACTGGAAAAGACCCTGATGCTGGGAAAGATTGAGGGCAGGAGGAGAAGGGGGCCACAGAGGATGAGTTGTTTGGATGGCATCACCAACTCAATTGACTTGAGTTTGAGCAAACTCTGGGAGATAATGAAGGACAGGAAAGCCTGGTGTGCTGCAGTCCATGAATTCACAGAGTCAGACATGACTTAGTTGACTAAACAACAACCCCACATGATTACTGGTTCTGATATCATATTTTACATCTAATTGTTTTGTGTATCCCTTTACTGCTTATTGTGGATACAGGTGGTTTTTACTACTTTTGCCTTTGAATCTCCGTACCAGATTGTGAGTATTGATTTCCTACCTTTACCATAGGTTTGCCTTTACTGGTGAGCTTTACCATTTTGTAATTTTCTTGTTTCCAGCTGTGGCCTTTTTTTCTGCTTAGAAATTTCCATTAGCATTTGTCATAAAGTTAATTTGATGATGCTGAATTCTTTTGCTTGTCTGTAAAGCTTTCTTGCCTGGAGAATCCCATGGACAGAGGAGCCTGGTGGGCCACAGTCCACGGGGTCGCAGAGTCAGACACGACTGAGCGACTTCACTCACTCACTCACTCAAAGCTTTCTATTTCCCCATCAAATCTGAAAGAGCCTTACTCTTGGAGTTTTCTCCATTGTAAGTTTTTCCCTTTAATCACTTTAAATATATTATGCCAGTGCCTTCTGACCTGCAGGATTTCTACTGAAAAACTCAGCTGATAGCTTTATAGGGATTTTCTTGTATGTTATTTGTTGCATTTCTCTTGTTATTTTTAATGTTTTCTCTATCTTTAATTTTTATAAACTTGATTACTATGTGTCTTGGCATGTTTCTTTTTGGGTTAAATCTGTATAAGACACTGTGTTAATCCTGTGTGAAACTTGGGTGACTGTTTCCTTTCCCATGTTGGGGAAGTTTTCAGGTATTATCTCATCAAATACTTTCCCAGGCCCCTTGTCTCTTCTCCTTCTGAGAGAGTATAAGTTGAATTGGGGGGCATTTGATGTTGTTCCAGAGGTCTCTTAAACTGCCTTTATATCTATTTATTCCTGTTTTCTTTATTCTATTCCATGGCAATGATTCCCACCACTCTTCCAGCTCACTGATCCATTCTTCTGCCTCATTTATTCTGCTATTGATTCCTTCTAGTGTGTTTTTCATTTCAGTTATTATCTTGTTCAACTCTATTTGATTGTTCTTTATATTTTCTAATTCTTTGCTAAAAACTTCTTGTAACTTTTTGCTCTGTGCATCTATTCTTCTAAAATTTTGGCTCATCTTTATGATTGTTACTCTGAACATTTTTCTTAGGTAGATTTCTTGTTCTCAGGTTTTATCTTGTTCCTTCATTTGGAACATACTCTTTTGCCATCTCATTTTCTTTAAATTTCTAGTTATATTTTCATGTATGTGGTAGGTTAGTTACATTACCCAACCTTGAAGAAGTGGCCCTCTGTATGGGGATGTTCTATCTATCTCAGCAATGCACTCGCCTCTCATCACCCAAGTGCTGAGGACCCGCTGATCCCAGGTAAGTTTGGGCCTGTGTTTGGGGACTCACTCCTCAGGCTGTGAGGCCCTAGTTCTTTTGCTTCTGGTGTCTGCCCCTGGTCAAGAGGCTTGTTCAGGCTTTCCGGTGTGATAGGTCGGTGCCTGCCCACTGGTGGGTGAAGCTGGGTCTTGGCCCTGTGGTGGGCAGGGCTGTGTCAAGGAGCATGTCTATAGGTGACTGTGGGCTCCGGAATTCTTTAGGTAGCCTGTCTGCTGATGGCTGGGGCCAGGCCTTGGTGCTAATGTCCCAAGCAAGATGTCTGCTTCCATGAGAGCTCAGGCAGATGAACACTTCCTAACATCTCCACCATCAGTGCTCATGTCCCAAAGGTACATGACAGCCACCCTCTGCCTCCTCAGGAGACTCTCCAAGACCAGAAGGAGGTCTGACCCAGTTTCCTATGAAGTCACTGCTTTTGCCTTAGGTCCTGATGCACACAAGATCATACACACACCCTCCAGGAGTGGAATCTCTACTCCCCGAGTCCTATGGAGCTCCTGTGCTCAAGCCCCACTGACCTTCAAAACCAAATGTGCTGGTGGCTCCTTCTTCTGATGCTGGGCCTGCAGGCTGCAGAGCCTGACATGGTCCTTAGAACTCTCACTCCCATGGAGAACTTTTGTAATTTAACTGTTCTCCAGTTTGTAGGTTGCCCGCCTGGGTGGTACAGCATTTGGTTATATCACAAGTGCACCCCTATTTACCATCTTGTGTGGTTTCTATTATATGTCTTTGGGGGTAAAATACCTTTTTTGGTAAGTTCCAGTCTTTTTATCGATGGTTATTCGGCAGTTAATTGTAATTTTGATGAGCTTATGAGCAGAGGTGAGCTCAAGTCCTGCTCTGCCATCTTATCACAAAGTCCCGTCTTGCTTATCATGTAGTCCACAATGCCTCACTCACAATTCTGAAACCCAAAAAACTCTGAAAGCCAAGGTTTTCTGTGGCTCATTTCTATAACTTTATAATGGTGAAACTTGACCTGAATTGATGTAGATTATATACAGTTTTTATTTACCCTGCTTAACGTGAATGATCATACATCTAACTGCAGAAACAGAAATGTATTTGATGGTGCTGCCCCCAACTCTGCTAGGGTGTTTTATAGTACACAGTATAGGTACTACTAACTTTCTAAACTTCAAGATTCTGAATTCTCAAACACATCTGGCTCCAAAGTTTTTAGATCTACACCTTGCTAAAAGGAGCAAGCAGCAGTGAACTCACCCTAAAATTCTGGCTCTTTCCAACTGCTTCTTCCATAACTCCAGGCTCAGGAGGAACTTGTAGCTGCCTTCACGGTTATATCAGAGAGTGTTGTACCAACTGCATTTCCCTCAGAGAACAATGGCCAACAGCTCTCCATTCCCTCACTGTGCGCTGCCAAACTGCTAAGTCAGTGCTACATATCTTTGACTTTCATTACAGCAGCACCTCCTCCTCATTCTAATTTCTACATTTTTAGAGTAGTCTGAACTGCTGCAATAAAATAGAGTACCAAAGTGAAATGGCTTAATAAAAATAAACCGTTATTTCTCATTCATGTAACACCCTGGGAAAGCTATTCCAGGTTGGCAAGCAGGTCTCTTCACAGAATCATGCAGGGCCCGTGGCTGATAGCAGCTCCACCATCCAAGGCAACTCTGGTCATGGCCATTCTAGCTCAGGTAGTCTTCTGGGTCAGGTCTGGAAACAGCAGACCTCAGCTTTTGTTTACACTGCATCACTCACACAGCCACACCTGACCACAAGAGAGGTGAAGAAGTGAAGTACAGGGGGTCCCTGGTGGCCTGGTAGTCAGGACGTTGTGCTGTCACTGTCAAGGGCATGAGTTTAAACTGTGGTCAGGGAACTAAGATCCCACAGACCACATGGCATGGCCAAAAAATGAATAAAAATAAATGAAATGGAGCTGGACAATCTTTGCCAGATACCATTTATGTACAACCAAACATGGTGGCTCAGAGGTTAAAGCATCTGCCTCCAATGCGCGAGACCCAGGTTCAATCCCTGGGTCGGGAAGATCCCCTGGAGAAGGAAATGGTAACCCACTCCAGTATTCTTGCCTGGAGAATCCCATGGATGGAGAAGCCTGGTAGGCTACAGTCCACAGGGTCGCAAAGAGTCGGACACGACTGAGCAACGGAACGGAACGGAATGGAAACATTCCTGATCACACCTGTTCTAGCCAAGGATGAGCTCAGCTAGGTTATTCTTGGGATTTTTAGGGATACAAAATATGGCAGAAATGGAAAAGGAGGGGCTAGTGATCCCTGTTAAGGCCAGGGGGAGAATTTGGGGGAAATATGGAAGAGAGGAATGAATGAGAACATCCGTGATGTATGAGGAATGTAAACACAAGTTGGAAATGAAGCTTTTCAGAGTCACACTGTGAACTTAAGTCCACTTTGTGGTATTCAGGACAAATGCAAAAAAGAACCTGAATAATTTTGAAATTGCTTTTTGACTAATGAGTTATTTGGTAGCAACACAACTTTAAGCCACGATGGGTCATGTGAAATAAGATGCTAAACTGGAAGTTTTGATTGAGACACCATGTATGAGATACCAAAGTAAAAAGAGACAGAATATCATGCAGAAAGGTATGAGCAGGCTTCCAAAACTCTTTGCAACCCCATGGACTATACACTTCATGGAACTCTCCAGACAAGAATACTGGAGTGGGTTGCCATTTCCTTCTCCAGGGGATCTTCCCGACCCAGGGATTGAACCCAGGTCTCCAAAATTGCAGGCAGATTCTTTACTGTCTGAGCCACTAGGGAAGCCCAAATAAATGAGTAATGCCCATCAAAGGTACAAAAGGGTTTGAGGGGTTGAAGATCAGAAAGGACTTAGGAAAAGGCTTCTATAGTGAAGTTCCAGCCTACCCCAAGGGGTATGTATAAGCGAGTGGTGTTTCCCGTGTACCTCAAGCATGGTGGGAGCACCTTTAAGGACACGGCTTTAAGAGCTTACTAGATGTTCCCTGGAGGGAGGGCTGTGTGTTTACTGTGAGAATGATAAGTTGAACAGATGAAAGAGCAGACTATACTGGAAGCCAGCTCGCCTCCCTAATGAGGGTAAATGGTGAATGAGTGCTGCTGAGGACCATACGTAGGCCGCCACAGGGAGAGGGAGCGGCTGCGGCCCATCTAAGTTCTGACCAGCAAGGGTCTCCTTCAAGGATGATGGGAAGCCTACTGAAGGTCTGACCAAAAGACGCCACAGGAAGACCAGAGGCTGATAGAGTGGCATCCATAACCTGTGTCGTGAGAGGAGCCAGCAGAGACGCTGCTGGAGAAGCCGGGAGTAAGGCCCACAGAGAGTCAGCCATAATGACCTACCAGACCCGGAAAGTTCCAATCTGTTCATTCATTCAACAGATATGTATTGAGCACCTACTGCATACCAGACAGTGCTCCAGGCCCTCCTGCGTGTGTCAGTGAGCAGTGGAGCCTGCGTTCTTCAAAGGGAGGGAAGACAGACAATAACAAATGACATAACGAATGTGTCAATTATAGAGTATGATAGATGTTGAAAAGTGTTAGAGGGGATAAGATGGGAGTTATACTTATTTAAATGTACATATATAAATTTTATATTTAAACAATATTTTTAACAGGGTAAGGATAATGGTAATTGTATTTTTTCAACTTTAAATTTATAACAATTCCAAACTTATAGAAAAGTTTTAAGAATATTACAGAGAACTCCCATATGCTTCCTATGTACATATGTAAGTATATATTACATAATATCTATATATTATCAGTACAGCTCACAGTCTGATTTAATGAACTGTAACTTATTACTAACCCTATTTATGTTAAATATCAAAATTTCTTACCACATCTTTACTTTTTAGCACAACAAAAATTTTCCAGGCTGCCCTGGTGTTCAGCCATTTTCCCAAGAATCCCTGGTTTCTCCTAGTGGGGAATGGTATTTATGTATTTAATTTCTTTTTGACTGCACTAGCTCTTGGCTGCTGGGCAGAGGCTTTCTCTAGTTGCAGTGAGCCAAGGCTACTCTTTATTGTGGGGCAGTGGCTTCTCGTGTTGCAGAGCATAGATTCTAGGCGCAGGGGCTCAGCAGTTCTGGAACGCAGGCTCTAGGGCTCAGGGGCTTCTTTAAATGCAGCGTGTGGGCTCAGAAGGTCTGGCTCTCCAGCTCTAGAGCAGGGGCTCAGCAGCTGTGGCACATGGGCTTAGCTGCTCCATGGTGCACAGAATCTTCCTGGATCGGGGATCGAACCCATGTCCCCTGCATTAGCAAGTGGATTCTTATCCACTGCACCAGCAGAAAAGCCCAGGAATGGTATTTAGAAATAAAAATAACCAAGATCTGGGTCCTAGGTGTGTTCCTTGCTACTTGGATGTCATTACCCTTTCAGCAGACAAAGTTATAAATATTTGTATATATATATTTACATACATACACACATATACTATGATCTGAATATTTGGGTCCCCTCCTCAAATTCATGGGCTGAAATTCTAACTCCAAGTTGATGGTATTAGGTGATGGGGACTTTGGGGAGTGATTAAGTCATGAGGGCAGAAAGAATAAAGTGAGAAATCTGAGATCCAGAAGAGGGCCCTCCCCGACCATGCTGGCACCCTGATCTGGGACATCCAGCCTCCAGAACGGTGAGAACTAAATTTCTGTTGTTTATGTAAGGCACCAGTCTGTGGTATTTGGTTGCAGCAGTCCAAACAGATCATATAAATATATATGTACACATATAAACACATAAAAATATGGGAGGTCACTCACATTTATTTGCCCGACTGATAAATGCATATTTTTCCTTTTTCCCAAGAGAAAGAAGAGAGAAGTTGAGCCAACTGTGTTCAGTTTATTCTTCCCAGAGTCGCCAATCAGCTTAAGTCATTCTACCTCCCTGGGGACAGCATGGGCAGGGGCAAAGGGGGGAACCAGGAGCCACAGTAGCCGAGCTCTCTCCACCTGGAAGGAAAGGAACATGGCGATAAGTGTGCTTTCCCAATACTATTTCCCTAGTGAAAGACATCATTTTTATTGTTTATCTCCCTGTTTACATGTACATATATTAAACAGCCTCCCCACTTCTTCCATCTGCTCCTGGCTGGCCAAAGATTGCCTACTTTAGTCATCCCTTTTCTTACAGCATCAGATTTTCTCCTCATTTTTATGATAAATTATATACATTTACATATATATTTTTTATTTTTATAACAAGCAGCCTGATGACCCTTTTTCTACTTCCCCTCACAGCCAAACATTATCAAAGAGTTGTCTATACAGTTTCCTCATCTGCAATTTTTTTTTCAGTCTACCTTCAGTCAAACTTCCTTCCTTCCCCATCTCTCCTCTGAAGCTGTCCTTATTCATGTCACTTCTCCTTCCAAACCTTCCTTGACCTCTTGGCAATATTTGCCAGGTGACCACTCCTTCCTCCTCCCTCATCTTGGTCACATCATTCTCTCCTGGTTCCCCTCTGACCTCACTGGTAATGGACTCTTACCTGCTCATCTTCCTATGCCAGTTCTTCCTCCTTGACCAACCTCCAAATGCTGAGGAGCCCGACAGTAGGGATCTCTATCCTGACCCCATTCTATTCCATCTACGTGTGATTTTAAATACCATCCACTTGCCTTTCATTTATAAAAGTGTGCCTCAAGCTCAGACTGGTATGGTAACCATCTTCTTGTGGATTTCTAAGAGGTATCTCAAAATAAGATGCAGTGGAAGAGATTAGCTAGTTGGTCACCAAATCCTTTTTTATATGTATTTATTTATCTGGCTGCACCAGGTCTTACTTGCACCATGTAGGATCTTCCACCTTTGTTGTGGCATGTGGGATTTTTAGTTGTGGCATGTGGATCTACTTCCCTGATGAGGAATCAAACCTGGGCCCCCTGCATTGGGAGCATGGCATCTTAGCCACTGGACCACCAGGGAAGTCCCCTTGAGCTCCCAGCCAAGCATTTCCTAGCTTCCCATGCAGCCAGATGTAGCTCTAGAGCAGGACAGAGTCACAAGATAGAGCTTAGATTCATGAGTCAGCACACAAAACATCACCCACTGAATACCCACATTGAACTGTTTTATCAACAAGAAAAGAAAAATCTATTGTGTTCTACCATTGCTATTTTGAGGTTACTTGTTCAACAGCAATTAGCTTACCCAGACTATTATAGATATCAAAAGCTGAGCTTGACCCCCTTACCCAAATTCTTTCCCCCACCAACTTGATAATTCCTCAGTAATTGATTTCTTTCTCCATTCTGCTGCAGGACAAAAGCCTTGATTTCTTCCTTTTCCTTATCCACACATCCAGCCTACAAGCAAGTTCTCTTGGTTCTATCTCTGTATTATTCCAGTTTTGCTAGAGTAACTTACAAACTCAGACTTGCAGTGAGTTAAATATTTAAGTCACATGCAGAAGTTGGCAAGCTGGTTGTGCTTGTGCTAGGTATGACTGACCTTGTTTGTTTTCAGCCAAGTTTGGCTCTATATTGCAAATCAGGTTTGGGTCTGCAAGCCATGGGACTCTGAGTGAAGAAGCAATGGCTTCCTGAAAAATGTTCTTTTCATGGTGGATGACAGAAGCACAAAAGAGACAACAGAAGCCGTTCCTGCCTCCTAAAGCTTCAGGTTAAAATCCCAGTCACGATCTGGTTTATCTTGTTCTTACTGTCTACTAAAGTAGAGTTCTATTACTTCCTGACATCTAGTAGACACTCAACGAATACTTACGAAACTAATGTTAAATGATCAGATTCTGGAAAAGCAGTTTAAGGCTAGACTGTTAAAGAATCTTGGAATAGTGTGTAGGAGAGTCTTGACTTCATTCTAAAGCTACACATCAGGCACCAAAGGAGAGGTCTGCTTTGAAATGGTAACTATGACGGTTTCTGGGTGATGAATGTTTAAAGAGAAGCCAGTTAAAAGGTTACAGTCATTGTCTAGGTTAGAGGAAACTTGAACCCTAAACTAGGGCAGAGGGACTAGAAAGGTGACTGCTTTGAGGTGTCATCAACAAAAATCAGTTAGTAACAGCATTAATTAAGTGCCCTTAGTAGGCTCAGGCTTCATGCTATCTTTACAGGAACCAAGCAAAATAGTTATTAGTATACTAACTTAACATTAAAAAAATAAAAGCTTCAGAGAACTTATACAATTTCCCCCGCACCCCACCCATTATCACACTGCTAAATAAAACACTATTCTGGAATTCCATTGCAGGAATATCTGATTTCCAAAGAGAAGGAGTGGAAGACAATTATCCAGCCAAGATAAATGTTTAGATGATGTCCTTTGCTAATATACATACACGTGTGCTGGGAAGGTAATGAGTGTGGTTTTGGTTACCCTGTAGGTTAGAAGCCTGTGATATAGTAAACTGTTCTGCCTAAAACAGAAACTGACTCTTAACTCACTGAACAGGATATTTCCTGAAAGGCTATGGGGACTCACAGAATCAGCGGGAGGCTGGAGGGACAGGCTCCATGAAAAGGTCACGAACCCAGGGAGTTCCAGATAACGAGGCAACAAGAACTAGCCATCTCTGTATTCATGAAATAGATGGTAATTGAGTGCGTACCCCATATCAGCACCTCAGAGCCCTGGGGACACAGCTGTGAAAATTCCAGAAGCATCCTCACCTGAATGCAATTTTCATTCAGACGGTAGAAAATAAAACAAGGAAGGGGGATGAAGAGTGCCTTGAGGAGAGAAGTTGTAGTTTCAACGGAGTGGTCAGAAAAGCCTCTCCAAGAGTTCTGGTCCATCCACTGCTGCAGACACATGAATGAATGAGAATTCCAAGTGTCCCCTTGTTGCTGCTCATTCTCTGGAGTGTCGGAGTCTTAGAAGTAATATCTGACCAGCAGAGATGAAGACATGTGCCCAACCCCTTAGCTCCCCTGAAATGAGGCAGAGGAAGAATTGCCCTTCAACTCCAATATTTTGATAAGCACTACCTCCAAAGAACATACAGAAAATGAGAGATTTTCCCCCAAAGAGAAGAGGGTTTGGACTCCAGACAACCCAAATAACCACAGGAGTGGATGTAATCAATAAGGCAGAGTCAAAGACGAGACTCATCTAAGAGAAGAATGAGAATAAAATAAAGGACAGTGCTTTAGAGAATCCTGAATAAGCTTTAAGACAGAAGTTGATGAAGAGGAACCAGTAAAGGAGAGCAGAAAGAAAAGCATCTGGAGAGAGCAGTGTTTGACAATCCAAGGACAGAGAGCTTAAGAGGCCAAAGGCAACCTCATGGAGAAGCTTGGAGGAAGACACTGTAAATGGAGAAAAGAACCAATAGTGAATGCAACAGGGATAAAGTAACCTCTGAACCAAACTGTTCCATACTTCATGCTGCTGTAAAGGAACTTGAAAATTACATTATCCTGTGTCAAAAGGAGTGTAGGACTTTTGCCCTCACGTCACTGAACTTCACAATAACCTTGTGAGAAAGAGATTTTCCTCACTTGGAGATGGAGGAAAATGATATCTAATACCCAGTGTTGGAGATTGTAAAACTTTTCCTGCAGTACCTCTTGTCAACAGATAGCAAAAGACCTTAGATGTATGTATTCTCTGACCCTTCCTCTTTAAAGGAATTTAGCCAAAAGGAATAATCAAGAGCATGCACACAGATTTATCTACAAGGGTGTACACTGGCTGTAACAGTAAAGAATTGAAAACGAGCTAGTTCCAACAAGAGGGGATTGCTCTGTCCATGCTGTGAAATGATGTGCAGTCAGTACCAAATAAATGTTGAAATGAACTATTCAAGAAAAAAAAAAAAAGGAAATGGTTTATAATTTATGAAGTAGAAAAAACAGAGACAACAAAAAGTATGATTCTATTTTTGCTTCTTATGGTTTCCTGCCACATTTTCCAAAATGTCTGCAGTAAACAAATACTACTTTTATAAAACAAATTCTATTTATATAAGACTACAGATCTCTTCAAGAAAATTAGAGATACCAAGGGAATATCTCATGCAAAAATGGGCAAAATAAAGGACAGAAACACTATGGACCTAACAGAAGCAGAAGAAATTAAGGAGAGGTGGCAGGAATACACAGAAGAACTATACAAAAAGATCTTAATGACCCAGATAAGCATGATGGTGTGATCGCTCACCTAGAGCCAGACATCCTGGAATTTGAAGTCAAATGGGACTTAGGAAGCATCACTACAAACAAAGCTAGTGGAGGTGATGGAATTCCACTGAGCTATTTCAAGTCCTCAAAGATGATGCTGTTAAAGTGCTACACTCAATATGCCAGCAAATTGGGAAAACTCAGCAGTGGCCAAAGGACTGGAAAAGATCAATTTTCATTCCAATCCCAAAGAAATGCAATGCCAAAGAATATTCAAACTACCACACGATTGTACTCATCTCACACACTAGCAAAGTAATGCTCAAAATTCTCCAAGTCAAGCTTCAACAGTACGTGAACTGAGAACTTCCAGATCATCAAGCTGGATTTAGAAAAGGCAGAGGAACCAGAGATCAAATTGCCAACATCCACTGGATCATATAAAAAAAAATCAAGAGAATTCCAGAAAAACATCTACTTCTGCTTCATTGACTATGCCAAAGCCTTTGACTGTGTGAATCACAACAAACTGTGGGAAATTCTTAAAGATATGGGAATAGCAGACCACCTTACCTGCCTCCTGAGAAACCTATATGCAGGTCAAGAAGCAACAGAACTGTTGCTGAAACAGCTGTTTCAGCAACTGGACATGAAACAATGGACTGGTTCCAAACTGGGAAAGTAGTATTTCAAGGCTGTATATTGTCATCTTGCTTATTTAAGTTATATGCAGAATACATCATGCAAAATGCCAGACTGGATGAAGCACAAGCTGGAATCAAGATTGCAGGGAGAAATATCAATAACCTCAGATATGCAGATGACACCACCCTTATGACAGAAAGCAAAGAGAAACTAAAGAGCCTCTTGATGAAAGTGCAAGAGGAGAGTGAAAAAGCTGGCTTAAAACTCAACATTCAAAAAATGAAGATCATGGCATCTGTTACCATCACTTCATGGCAAATAGATGGAGAAACAATGGAAACAGTGACAGACTTTATTTTGGGGGGCTCCAAAGTCACTGCAGATGGTGACTGCAGACATGAAATAAAAAAGATACTTGCTCTTTGGAAAAAAAGCTATTACAAACCAAGACAGCATATTAAAATGCAGAGACATTATTTTGCCAACAAAGGTCCATCTGGTCAAAGCTATTGTGTTTCCAGTAGCCATGTATGGCTGTGAGAGTTGGACCATAAAGAATGCTGAGTGCTGAAAAACTGATTGTTTTGAACTGTGGTGTTGGAGAAGACTCTTGAGATTCACTTGGACTGCAAGGAGATCAAACCAGTCAATCCTAAAGGAGATCAGTCCTGAATATTCATTGGAAGGACTGATGCTGAACTGAAGCTCCAATACTTTGGCCACCTGATGTGAAGAGCTGACTCATTGGAAAAGACCCTGATGCTGGGAAACATTGAGGGCAGGAGGAGAAGGGGATGACAAAGAATGACATGGTTGGATGGCATCACCGATTCAATGGACATGAATTTGAGCAAGCTTCAGGAGTTGGTGATGGACAAGGGAGACTGGCATGCTGCAGCCCATGGATCACAAAGAGTTGGACATGACTGAGCTACTGAACTGAACTAAACTGACTTTTATAATGATATTTTTAAAAGTAAGATTCTGTGTGGTTAAGGTACTGTGTGGAAAAGGTCAGTTTTCATGCCAATCTCAAAGAAAGGCAACACCAAAGAATGTTTAAATTACCACACAACTGCACTCATGTCACATGCTAGCAAGGTTATGCTCAAAATCCTCCAAGTCAGGCTTCAGCAGTACTTGAACGAAGAACTTCCAGATGTACAAGCTGGATTTTAAAGAGGCAGAGGAACCAGAGATCAAATTGCCAGCATCTGCTGGCTCATAGAAAAAGCAAGAGAATTCCAGAAAAACATCTACTTCTGCATCATTGACTACATTAAAGCTTTTGACTGTGTGGATCACAACAAACTGTGGAAAATTCTTAAAGAGACAGGAATACCAGATCACATTACCTGACTCCTGAGAAACCTGTATGCACGTCAAGAAGCAACAGTTAGAACCACACTTGGAATAACTGACTGGTTCAAAATGGAGAATGGAGTACTATAACACTGTATAGTGTCACCCTGCTTATTTAACTATTATGCAGAGTACCACCATTTTACCATCATGCAAATGCCAGGCTGGAAGAATCACAAGCTAGAACCAAGACTGCTGGGAGAAATATCAACAACCTCAGATATGCCAATGATCCCACTCTAATGGCAGAAAGTGAAGAACTGAAGAGTCTCTTGGTAAGGGTAAAAGAGGAGAGTGAAAAAGCTGGCTTATAACTCAATATAACTCAATATTCAAAAAACTAAGATCAGGGCATCTGGTCACATCACTTCATGGCAAATAGAAGGGGAAAAGTGGAAGCAGTGGCTGACTCTATTTTCTTGGGCTCCAAAATCACATCATGGTGACTGTAGCCATGAAATTAAAAGATGCTTGCTCCTTGGAAAGAAAGCTATGACAAACCTAGACAGTGTATTAAAAAGCAGAGACATAATTTTACTGACAAACGTCTATCTATTCAAAGCTATGGTTTTTCCAGTAGTCATGTATGAATGTGAGAGTTGGACCATAAAGAAGGTTGAGGGTGGAAGAATTGATGCCTTTGAATTGTGGCGCTGGAGAGTCCCTTGGACTGCAAGGAAATCAAACCAGCTAATCCTAAAGGAAATCAACCCTGTATATTCATTGGAAGGACTGCTGCTAAAATTTCCGTACTTTGGCTACCTGACACAAAGAGCCAGTTCATTGGAAAAAAGTCCAAAATGATGGGAAAGATTGAAGGCAAAAGGAGAAGAGGGCAACAGAGGATGAGGTAGTTAGATAGATACCATCACTGATTCAATCGACATAAACTTGAGCAAACTCTGGCAAATACTGGAGGACAAAGGAGCCTGGGGGTCCTGCAGTCCATGGGGTCTCTAAGAGTCAGACACAACTTAGCAATTGAACAACAACAATCTGTGTGATTAAGTACTTATTTGTGTCAATCAGGGATAACTGGGAAAGGAATGGCCAGAATTACTCTTGACTCTTCAGTCATTCCTTCTACCACCTCAGGCTGCCTTTTCTCATATAGAACAGTCACTGTCTTACTGCTGGCCTGCTGACGTAACAAAAATACCATAGTATGGGTGACTTAAACAGTGAACATTTATTTCTCTAAATTCTGGAGCCTGGGAAAGTGAAGATCAAGGTGCTAAAAGATTTAGTGTCTGATGAGAACCTACTTCCTGGTTTATAGATGGCTGTCTTGGCTGTGTCCTCCCACAACAGAAGGGCCAAGGGAGCACTTGCGGTCTCTTTTAGAGGGACACTTATCCCATTTGTGAGGGCCCCACCCTCATGAATGGTTGGATGGCATCACCAATGCGATGGACATGAGTTTGGGTAAACTCCGGGAGTTGGTGATGGACAGGGAGGCCTGGCGTGCTGCGGTTCATGGGGTCGCAAGGAGTCTGACATGACTAAGCAACTGAACTGAACTGAACCCTCTGAACTAATAGCTCCCAAAGGCCCAAGCATGAATACGCTCAGAGAGGGGATTAGGTTTCAACATATGAAATGAGGTTGGAGCGGGGGTGGGGTGGGGGGTGGGGAGTGGGGGTGTGGGGGTGCAGGGCAGGGAGGTAGACAAGAAGACTACAACAAAGAACACCCTCAATCTATGGAAGCAAAGGAGCAGGGAAATGCCCCTCAATAATGTACAAATGCTTTCCTACCTTTTTATTTGCAGTGTTCAATGAAAACCGTTTTTTTTTTTGCCAGAAACCCTAAAATACAAGGGCTTCCCTGGTGGTTCAAACATAAAGAATCTGCCAGCAATGCAGGAGACCAAGTTTCCATCCCTAAGTTGGAAACATCCCCTGGATAACGGAATGGCTACCGATTCCAATATTCTTGCCTGGGTATTCTATGAACACAGGAGCTTGGCGGGCTACAGTCCATGGGGTCACAAAGACTCTCGGCAGGACTGAGCTAATAATACCTTCACTTTCACTTTACTGAAGAAGTTGAAAGCCTGAGAAGGGTTGGAAGTTATTGAAACAATAGTAACTATTTTCAGTTCAGTCGCTCAGTCGTGTCGGACTCTCCCTGACCCCATGAATCACAGCACGCCAGGACTCCCTGTCTATCACCAACTCCCGGAGTTCACTCAAACTCATGTCCACAGAGTCGATGATGCCATCCAGCCATCTCATTCTCTGTCGTCCCCTTCTCCTCCCGCCCCCAACCTTTCCCAGCATCAGAGTCTTTTCCAGTGAGTCAGGTCGTCGCATGAGGTGGCCAAAGTATTGGAGTTTCAGCTTCAGCATCAGTCCTTCCAATGAACACCCAGGACTGAACTCCTTTAGAATGGACTGGTTGAGTCTCCTTGCAGTACAAGGGATTCTCAAGAGTCTTCTCCAACACCGCAGTTCAAAAGCATCAATTCTTTGGCGATCAGCTTTCTTCACAGTCCAATTCTCACATCCATACATGACCACGGGAAAAACCATAGCCTTGACTAGACGGACCTTTGTTGGCAAAGTAATGTCTCTGCTTTTTAATATACTATCAAGGTTGGTCATAACGTTCGTTCCTAGGAGTAAGCGTCTTTTAATTTCATGGCTGCAATCAGCATCTGCACTCCAGTGTTCTTGCCTGGAGAATCCCAGGGACGGGGGAGCCTGATGGGCTGCCGTCTATGGGGTCACACAGAGTCGGACACGACTGAAGTGACTTAGCAGCAGCAGCAGCAGCAATCAGCATCTGCAGTGATTTTGGAGCCCAAAAAAATTCACGTACTTCCCGGTACGTGAATATGACAAATCACTAAAAAGGAAAAAAACACCCATCCTAGAGCCTTTCTAAGATCAAGATTCCAACCTTTCTACACCTCGACCCGGAAGCACAGGCTCTCATTGAGAGGGGAAGTACCCCAACATAAGACACTAGGGTTGGCCCACATGCGGCGATGTGGAGTGTCCAGAGTAAAGGGGTGACGGGCCCACTTAAGACACGTGAAAACTGGAAACTTTGGTGCTTTCTGCTCTCGACTGTTCCGGGGCTGAGCTTACAGCACTAATAAGTAAGCTCCACTCTTTCCAGCTTGACCCAGCCTGCAGCCCTCACTTAAAATCTCACCGCACCATGCCCAGACTAGAGGGCCTAACTGGGGCAGAAATTCGCTATCGAGGATCTATGGGTCCCTGAGGCAGTGCGGTCTCGCTTCCGGAGAGCTGGAGCGGGCGAGCGGGCAGCGTGTGTGAAGATGGGGGCGAAGGCGTGCGGCCATCACGCTCGAAGTGCTAGATGCCGGATTTTGGAAAAACTAACAAAATTAGGGAAACACACAGGCTCTAACATCCCTAAATCCTTTCATCTGGTGAATGCGACAATCTGGGACCGTGAGCGCCTGCTCTAAACTAAACGCAGCCAGAACACATCCATCCCTCCCAGGCAACCTCTTGCTTGAGCGCCGCCCCACTTCGCGCACGCGCCGTGCAAACCTGTGCTTCCGCCCTCAGCGCAGAGCGCCTAGAAGCGAACTACGGTGGCTCTACTAGGGATAAATTATTAAGGTACTGCTGCTGCTGCTGCTGCTGCTGCTGCTAAGTCGCTCAGTCATGTCCGACTCTGTGCGACCCCATAGACGGCAGCCCCCCAGGCTCCTCCGTCCCTGGGATTCTCCAGGCAAGAACACTGGAGTGGGTTGCCATTTCCCTCTCCAATGCATGAAAGTGAAAAGTGATAGTGAAGTCGCTCAGTCGTGTCCGACTCTTAGCGACCCCATGGACTGCAGCCTACCAGGCTCCTCCATCCATGGGATTTTCCAGGCAAGAGTACTGGAGTGGGTTGCCATTGCATTAAGGTCCTCCTGCTGCTGCTGCTGCTAAGTCGCTTCAGTCGTGTCCAACTCTGTGCGACCCCATAGAAGGCAGCCCACCAGGCTCCCCTGTCCCTGGGATTCTCCAGGCAAGAACTGCTGCTGCTGCTGCTAAGTCGCTTCAGTCGTGTCCGACTCTGTGCGACCCCATAGAAGGCAGCCCACCAGGCTCCCCTGTCCCTGGGATTCTCCAGGCAAGAACGACCATGCAGCAAATGCAACCCGAGAAATATGAACTGGCTGGGAGAGTTTAGGAAGGCGGCCACGATGGCATTTGCAGAAAGGAACAGACAAATGTATTTGGGGGTGGGAGGGTTAAATCTCCCTGGAGAATGAAATGGCAATCCATTCCAGTATTTTTGCCTGGAAAATTCCATGGACAGAGGAGGACAACCGTAAGGAGGAAGAAAATTTAGACTATGCCTCAAAACCAGGGGCCCGAGAGTGGTACTCGGAAGTCCCTCTCGGGCACCCGGAGCCCTGCCTTGGGGGTGTGGCCTCGTGCTGCCCGGGGTTGGGGCGGGGACTGCTCCGGGCCACGCCCCACTCTGATAGAGGCCAAGGACGCCGCCCCTACACTTCCGCTGCGCACTGCGTTCTGCCCCGGGTGAGCGAAGGTGATCCAGGTGAGTCCCGGCCCCTGTGGGCAACGAAGAGAGTGGGCCTCGGGGGCACTTCAGCTTCTGCGCTGGGCACTGCCCGTATCTCTGTCATCCCTGGCTGAATAGGGGCTCGCTCGCTCTCTTCCTTCTTGACTGTAGGTTTCTACCTTTCCATCCCCTTTGCCCTCCATCCTCCCCATGATGTAGTGAATTTGGAGCGTCTAAGTCAGGCTAGCCTCGCTATCTAAAACTCAGGGAGATTCTCAAGGTCAACGCTTCCTCACTTACTTCCTTTTCTCTCCCCCGTTCCCTGGGCTGTGTGGACCCCGGGCGCTTTCTTTCTGCCTCCCGGAGCCCACCGACCTTGCCAACTGCATCTCTGGTGCACAGGATGGGCGCGCAGGGCACTGCAGGGGTAGCTGGCAGTGCAGGCCTGATGGGTGACACAGGCTTTTAAAGTGGCCTGCGAGCGCTGCGCCAGCTGCGGATGTGCATGTGTTGCTAGGAAGTTTCCGGGAGGGCCTCCCAGGGAATTGTGTTTATTTTCCTCCGGCCTCATAGAAACGTTTTTCCGTATGTTTATATTGGAACCTACGAGTGGGTCATTTCCTACCGCCGCCTTTAAAGCAAGAGAGGAGGCGGAATCTTCGTTTAGATTCTGTCTTGGATTTCAGAGGAGTCCATCTGATGTGGCTGCAGGGAGCCCTAGGGCCCCAGCGGTGGGGCAGCTGCAGGGCGGTGGAAGGGACTGGGGGCTGATTGGTAGCTTATTACCCGATGTTCTGGCTTCTGCTAACACTTTGCTTGAGTGTCACGAAGTTTACCGCTACATTGTAGCTTCGGGGACCAGAGTGTGGAAAGGAGGTAAAAGAAAAGCAGAGGCAAAGAGTCTGGGAGAAAACCTCGGACTTGTGGCTTTAATCCCCTGCTAGAGAAAGGGGGTTCCGGAGGGAAGGACTCCCAACCGCTCTGCAGATGTGTGGCTCTTTGCAGGTGCTGTAGACCTGGGCGCGGTCGTGTGGAATTGCCGCAGATGTTAGATTTCTCTGTCCGCGGGAGGTGGAGCAAGGGCACCCCTTGGGAAATCTGTAGATCATCGGGACCCTACAGTTTCTGGGAAGCACCCAAAGTTACTGGTCAAAATTACAGACTGTGCTTAATTTAGGCCAACCAATTCAGTAATGAGCATATAGTACCCGAGTCAGGGGGTTGTTTATTTCACAGAAGTTAAATTTAACTGAGTTTAATACGTTTATATCTAAAATCCAAACAAATACTTTCTGCCGGGGAAGACATTCTGTTAAGCTTCCGTCCTGACACAGAAATAGAAAACTTTGTCAAGCCATTCCCCCACCCCACTCCCAAATGATGTTACTATATATAAAACAGAGATACTGGTAGAAGTACTGTGTCCAGTCATAGAAATGGCACTTCAGGGGCTTATTCCATACATAAGGAACAAAACTGGAGAAGGGCAGTCATACCCCTTATTTAGACTTAATCCTGCCAGTTTAGGGTTCTGCAGAGATGCAGTCCGTGAAGGGGAACCTCATAAGCTGGAGGATAGTAAAGGAGCTGAACCTACCTGGAGAAATCTGGAATGAAGTGAATGACAAATCAATCTGTCAAAAAGTAATTTAGTGCCAGCTGCACAGATAGGAATATCTAAATATATTCCCTATATTTCTATTTAAATATTCTGAATCTGTATTCAGAACAGCCTTCCAACCACGATTGATCATGAACCATTTACCTTTTTGTTAAGCAATATTTGTTTAAAAGAATATACTGCTAGGGTTCTTTGCAACTGGTTTCATTAATACTACTTATGAGTATACTTATAATACTACTTATGAGTATACCATCCTTTTGAAAAAGAAGAATTCAGAACTTACCAGGTAGGTTAGTGCTATGTAAAATAGCATTTTTGTATTGCCCTGTCTTTTATGCTGTCTATCTATTTTCCTATGGGGAAGTTATACTACCTTCCAAATACATTTGCAAACACCTTTAAGGATTTCAGCATTTATAATGGTCAGTCCTCTGTTACACTCTGAGTTCTTTCTTGAGTCCACCTACTCATTAACTGGAACTTGTATTCTAATATTTTGGTGTCTTAATTCACTCTTTTTTATTTAACAGCCTAAGAAATTTATTTTTATCTATATGCCTTTTTTATTTCTCCAGCCTAAGAAATGTGAATGATTGTGACACAACTTCATTCTAAGTACAGACAGGCCTGAAGAGTTAGACTCTTGTTTCAGACAAGAGCTGCCGCCTATGCAATTCCTTCATTCAAAGTGACTCTGAATGGAGACTCATGGGAACTCTGCATCTGCTAAGAATTAACTACAGTCCACCCACATTTCTTGTGATGGAAAATCCAAGTGGTGTCAGTGTGACTCATTAGAGGTTTTTTTGTTCCTCTTCAGGAAGTCAGAGCTTAGTTTCACTCTGCCCCTTAGTTCCTATATAATGCTAATTAAGGGACAGGTTGTATGGGAATCATGATATAAAAAAAGAAGTGCCAATTTCTGTGCTGCTTTGCTCCTTACAAACCTGTACACCTGAAAGATTTGAGGTGTTTTTTTTAATTTTCTATAATATTGCCTCTTGTCATACTGCAGTGCTAACACTCATTAAAATGAAAGGGAAAAAAAATTGGATCTTTTCCAAGTTTTTTTCTTCTTCCAATTAGAAAGCTCTCGGGCTTTAATCAGTCACAGACTTGGAGTTAATTATTAGCTTTCTATTCTCGTTAATATATTTTATCCTCAGGAGAGGGTCTGGGGAAGTGGAAAAGTTTCTGAAGAGGTTAGGTGTGGTCAAACTTGCTCAGCAACCTTGTTGAGAGAGGATATAATAGCCAAAAGTTTAGAGCGTGACTCGAGCCAGACTGCCTGGCTGTGTATGAATCCAGGCTTTCTCCGTGACGGCTGTGTGTCCTGGGCAAATGACTTAACCTTCGCATGTTCAGTTTCCTCATCTGCAAAATGGAGTAATAATATATCATAGGGATGCTGTAGGGATTTAAATGAGTTAATATTGATGAACGACGTAGAACCGTGTTTGACACATAGTCAGTAATGCATGTGCTACTAATCATGTTACTAATAATCGTCGATTTTCCCTGCTGCTCTTCGTCTAATCTGTGTCACTGCCCTCCAGCCAGCCGTGGTCCCCTTTCTCTCCCATACACAAGTGAACCCGTCCCCTTTCTCTGTGCCTGTGTCCTTGCTGTTTTCTCTACTGTCTTCTCACATCACCTCCTTCAGAGACCTTGGTTCAGTCTCTTCCCCTCCTGTTCCATGGGCCTCCCAAGCTGTCTTCCTCCTTTTGACTCCATTTTCTGGGACATCAGGACCTCCTTTCTCTGTCCTGATGACCATGTGCCGCTGCACTGCACGAGGGACCCAGCATTCAGTAGCGGATAACACAGGGAAGGGGTCATCTGGAGGCAATACTGAGGAAGGTGGTAGGTGTGGACTCAGTTAAAGCGAGCATTCCATTAAATGAAATGGTTTGTTCTGAACTGATTGTATCAAGTCAGCTCCCTTGAATGAATTGTTCAGTCACTAAGTTGTGTTCCACTCTGTAACCCCATAGGACTGCAGCACACCAGGTTTCCCTGTCCTCCACTATCTCCTGAAGTTATCTCAAGTCCGTGTCAGCTGAGTCAGTGATTCTGTCTAACCATCTCATCCTCTGCCGCCCTCTTCTCTCTTTGCCTTTCCCAGCATCAGGAGAATGCATTGTTACATGGGTTTTATTTTCTTCTGCGTCCCATGACTTCTCCCTGTTCTCTCCCCATCCTCTGAGATTGGTGCCCTTAGACCATGGACATGTTCTGCAGCCTGTCCCTGGGATCACACCTCCCTGGAGGCTGGGCTGCAAATGGTCCATGGTGGCTCAAGGCTTCTAGGTCAGCGCATCAAGGAACTCTCACTTATAGGGTCAAGAATTCTTGGGTCAAGCATCTGTTTGGGAGAATTCATCATTGCACAAACAAGGGAACCCAGGATTTATTAAGTCTTACAATCTAGTATTCTTTGATTCCTGAAGAGCTGACTTACCAGTTTTTCCCAAGGGAGTTTCGATTAAGCATGTGTGTTTAGTGTTTTTTCACGCTGAAGTCAGACTCCAGAGAAGAAGAGAGCAAGTTATTTGCTTTGACCTTAAAAGAGTATAACTGTCAGTGCAGGCTCATCCAGCATAACCAGGAAACATTCACGCAGACTTGAGCATCAGGCTGATCCTTCGCCAGCCCGTCTCCTGCTCCCAGCGAGTATAGTGAGACAGCCATTTCTCCTCAGCACTGACAGTTTGCCAAAACATTGGAATTAAAATGACATATGTGAGGCTTCCTTGATGGCCCAGTGGTAGAGAATCTGCCTGCCAATGCAGGAGACATGGGTTCGATCCCTAACCCAGGAGGATCCCACATGACTGCAGAGCAACTAAACGCACTGCCCCACAACTACTGAGCCTGAGCTCTAGAGCCCAGGAGCTGCAGCTCCTGAGCCCACATGTTGTAACTGTTGATGCTCCACAACAAGAGAAGTCAGTGCCAGTCCATACACTGCAACTACAGAGTGGCCCCCTGCTTGCCGCAACTGGAGAGAGCCTGCTCAGCAACAAAGACCCAGCACAGCTAAAAAGACAAATAAGGGTGTTTTAATGACACGTGGAACTTGAATATTTTCTCTTCCAAGCTGTGGCTACTTAATCTTCAATGGAATAGATTTGGCTTGTAGGACGTTTATCTCTTAAAAAGACAGCTCTTCCGTTCCCCTGACTTACGGCTGACTTCCACCTTCCGAGTGTTCTGCTAGAAGTGTTGACGAGGAATTCGAGAATGTGAGAAAGTGAGAGAAGCCCGCATTATGGTCTGCCTCTGCTGTTTGCCTCACTTGAGTTAATAATTGAGGCTGGAGAAGTGACGGCCTGCCTGCTCAACTGACTTTTCATGTTTAGCCCTTGGAGAATATACTGAATATACAAAGCAATTGTGGAGAATAGTTTTTCTTTCCTTCTCTTAACTGTCCATGTCATCCTTTTAAAATCTAGCTGCCATTCGAAACTTTGACTCTCAAACAGATTTTACCATCTGTTTAACATAAAAGTTACCAGGCTGGCATTTCAAAAATGTAGGATGAGCCCAAAGAAACTCTTTTTTTCCTCTCCCATCATGGAAATAGGGAATTACTTTTGTGCTACTTCTCTCCAGGCTCTTAACTTTCTCCATGTAGCTTTATATGGGCTCAGCTGTCTTGCCTGGAAATAATTTTGAGGCCTTTTCCTTTGTAGATAACATTTGGAGGCAGAAACGAGGCTGGACAACTACTTCATTAAAAGGGTATAGGCTAGTATACCTCTGGCACAACCTCCGAGTTTTTGGAACCACCTCCCAGTTCTGGGTACTCATAGAAGTCCATTTGATATGGTCAGGTGAAGCCCTTTAAGTTACCATGCTTGTATTATTCTCATGAAAAAATACCATGTAAAAGAAAGGACCGTATGTAAGGAAGATTGGATTAATAACACAGGCAGCCAAATAAGGATTTTAATGAAATACTGGGGAATGGCGCCAAGTCAGTCTGTCAGTGCTCTAGCATTGTCCCACTCCTGATGCATTAACGATAATAATAACAAAAACTGCTGAGAAATTGCTGTTCCGATAGAGAAGAGCAATCTTGCAGATGGAAGTAGGGGTTACCATTTCTCACTCTGGCTTTTGTTTGAAGGCAGAGAGAGAGTTGAAAGTTGAAATTCTCTCTCTGTTGAAATATTTGATTGATTTTCATTTAATAAAAGATAAGTTGTTTTAACTTCATGGCTCAACAGTCATAAATTATTTGAGAACATTGCCCAATGCCCCAGCTTGCCTTTGCTCCATTTCTGCACTGCTGATGGTGCCTGGGGAATTTCTATTGGCAGCTCAGAGGGAGTGGAGTGAATAGTGAAGGAGAACTTTACCCCAGGAGTACTCTGCTGAGTGTAGTTCAGGAAGTTCTCTTACTAATCCTTTTGTAACTGAAGGTACCCATGCCCCAGTGAGATAAGGGGAGTGGTGGCAGAAGCGGGAATCGGAGGAAATAGGAAGTGAAGTAGAAGCATTGCAGTGGTGGTGTTTCCAGGAGAATCAGTCAGTCATTCCTGGAGCAGAGTCCCTTAGCCAGATAGCATAATGAACCCCGTGAACTCAAGCACTGGAAAGAGCATATCTTCTAGGGGTGAGACAACACAGCCTCATTTTAAGTTCAAGCTTGATCGCTCCTAAAGTGAGACTTTACAGGGGTGCCTTGTGGCTTTTTAAAAATCCACTGCCTGTTCAGTGGCTGTACCAAAGCCTCGTTGCTCCAGGTACTGCTCCTTCCACCACAGACTTCAAGGCCCCACCAGTCTCCCCCTAGAAACCCACTGCGGTCTGGTCGCATGCCCCACCTGCTTAACCACGCTTCCTAGTTTTTTTTCCTTCAGCCTGATATGTGCTCGGAAAGTTATGTTTGGCCAGTAATAAACATTTTGATAAGTAAAAAAGTTACAAACAGATATGCTGCTGTTTAAATATATATATTATAGGGGTAATTTGGTTTCTAAGGTATTCTCAAAATATGCAAACATCCAAAGGTAGAGCCTGAGCCCGGTGAGGGCCCATCAGGAAGAAAGGCTGCCTGGGAAGGGGTAGGATTCGCACAGGCCGTATTGGCGGGATTGGACAGTGGGAGCGAACTCAGGAGGGAGCGCTGCCCGAGATGTATTCCCTTACAGCCCACTTGTCTCTTGACCTTCGACCCATGGGCTCCACTTTGTACTCTTCTCCTAAAACCTGGCCATCACAGGGTCCCCTCACCAAAGCCAAGAACATGTTCTGTTCATGATTCTTCACAAAGGCGTCCACTTCTTTTCAGAATTCTTTCTTCTTTACATTTAGGGTCTTTACTACTCCTGCTCCGTTTTCATACTTGGAAAGCTCTTTCCATGCGTTGGAGTTGAATCTACCCTAAGGCTCCCGTGGTTAACGATGGTCATGTTTGCTTAGTCAAACACCCTTCCCTTTGGAAAGTGATGCTTCCTCTGCTGACACTTAACAATTGCATACCCTTTATTCTTCTGCTTATCTCATCTTAGTCCCTTGAGGGGGAAGCAGGAAGTATTAAGTGTTACATGATGTGTAAAGACCCTCTCATAGTCCGGACCTGACTCTCTAACCTTATCTCCGGCTGTTCTCACCATTCACTGGGCCTTTCCTCACCCAGAGCCTTTCTTTGCACTTGGTCTTCCCTCTGATTGGAATGTTCTTTTCCTCGGTGTCGCATGGCTGTTTCTTCTACATTCATGTGGCAATGTGGATGTTGACTGCAGAAAAGCGGTCTTTCCCAGATTATTCTGCTGTAGTAGCTCCCTCCCCCACCCATCCCCTTTTTAACACTGCCTTTTATGTTCTCCATAATAGTCACTGCTGAGGACTTCCCTGGCGGTCCAGTGGTTAAGAATCTGCTTTGCAATGCAGGCGATGCAGGTTCCATTCCTGGTTGGGGAACTAAGATCCCACATGCTGTGCAGCAACTAAGCCTGCATGCTACAACCAGAGAATCTGTTCACCACAATGAAGGATCCTACACGATTCAACTAAGATCTGATGCGGCCACCAAAACAAAAAGTCATCACTCTCTCAGATTGACTTTGCATATTTCTTGTCAGTCTTCTGTCATTAGAACGTCAGTGCGTTGAGATCAGGGACTGCATCTTGTCCACTGCTATATTCCCACACCTAAACAGTGCCTGGCATAGAATAGACAGCAGCATATTGTGGTTGAATAAATGAATTAAATGTTCTTGGACTCATGCTGTCCACGCTAGGAAATTAACTTCATCTGTCATTATGCTGTCCATATCAGGAATCTAATAGAACAGACTTTTGCCAAATTTGAATCTATCCCAAACTATCAGAATTAATTCCTAAGTCAGAGCACATTACTGATTTGTAGAAAAGTCGATATCCTCCTTATTTAGGAGGTATTCACATAGATGGACAGACGTATACATGCCAGGATGTACATTATGTCTCTGTGTTTGAATCAACATTTAATAAGCGTTCAGACCAAATGCTTATTCTAGCTTATCTCATTTAACTCCTCAAACCATCCAGTGAAGTAAATAGTATTCTCCAATTTGGCAGAGAAATTAAATAACACTTACCAGCTCCCAGAGGTGGGGTCTGAACTGAGTCTCCTTCCAGAGTTCTCACTGTCTGCACTTCCTTAGATTTTCCCATGGCAGAAGAAAAATCATAGACAGTATTCAAGTTTGCTAGGAGTAAAAACATTCCCAAAAGCATTTCTGCTATTAAATAAGACACAAGAATTTTCTAAATAAAAAGAAAAACTTTTTAACTCTTCAGTTTAATGTTCTCTCAACTGTTTTGACTTAAGTGTGCCAGGAAGTAGTTAACTGGAAGCAAATACGTCTATAATTACTAAGTGAGGAGAGAATAGAAACCCTTCTGTCCTATTTCTGCCTTTCCCCAACCCATTTATTTCATTTTTGAGAGGAGTTTCTAAAACTATTTGTTCTGGATGCATCAGGCCCTGCTTGTAGCATCTTTTGTTGCAGTGCGGGCTTAGCTGCCCCTCGGCATGTGGGATCTTAGTTCCCAACTAGGGATCAAACCTGCACCCCATTGATTGAGAGGTGGATTCTTAACCAGTGGACCACCAGGGAAGTCCCTGGTGGGGAGTTTTTGCACTTGGTTTCTGATCATTGCTGTGAAGGAAAAATCTGGAATCGAGTATTTGTTTTCTTATTTGCCTACTTCCTCCAGTAGAACGTGAGCTTCCTGAGGGCAAGGGCCAAATCCAGCTTACCATCTTCCCTCTCACACCGGCTCATGGAGCAACCATAGTGGGCACGCAATAAACCCGACAAGTGAATGAACACGCACTCAGCCCCATGCAGTACGAGCATGTCTGGCTACAGCGAGGGCTTGCACGACTAGAGTTTGCTGATTTCCATGGTCTGAACTAGAAGCCTGCTTCCTTCTGGATACTCCTGCTTGTCAGATAACATATTATAACATGGCTGGCTCTTAAGAGTTTGGAAAAAGAGGGGCCTGTGTATAGTTATATGCTATGTTTGCTCTCTTAAAATGGTAATTCAAAATTATACATTCTTAAATGTATCCTATCATCATATATTCAAACATCGCCTTTTATCACTGAGTCAGAGCAAAGACAGTTAACGGAACATAAGCACGCATCGTGTAACCTGATAGATAACATTTACTGAGGACTCACTCTGTGGCAGGTAGCTTGACGGGTGTGTGGAGACAGTGTCCCTATTTAGCTTTACAACTACTGTTTGAAGTGGGGTAGGTACCCTGATTATCTCCAGTTAACAGGCGAGGACATCGAGGCTGCTGGAAGACATGGAGTAATTTTCTTGAGGACACACAGCTAGAAGTAGGAGATCCAGGTTCTAAACCCAGACAGTGTGATTTCAGAACTGCACCCTTACCTGCAAGGCTGTGTACTGCACTTAGTGGGTGAGCAACAGGGTTCAGGCTAAACATCAGGTCTGATTCTTCGGCTCCATTATAACACACCGCCGGTTCCTCTGTCTCCTCAATGACTAATTATGGTCGGGCCATTTGTTTTGCTGGTTTCTTTTTTAATTTACTTACTTTTCATTGGAGGATAATTGCTTTACCATGCTGTGCCGGTTTCTGCTGCACGTCAGCATGAATCAGCCGTGGGTACACATGTCCCCTCCCTCCTGACTCTCCCGCCTCGCCATCCCACCCTCCAGGCTGTCAGAGCCCCAGGCTGAGCGCCCTCGCTGGGCCACAGAGCCCCACTGGCCGTCCGTTTCTCACGTGGCGATGCGTGTGTCCCAGCGCTCCGTCCTCACTTCATCCCGCCCGCTCCTTCCCCACGGACTCCACAAGTCTGTTCCCTGTGCCTGCATCTCTGTTGCTGCCCTGCGTATGGATGCATCCGTACCATTTCCCTAGACTCCACATATATTCATTAATATATGATACTTTTCTCTGTCTGACTTACTTCACTCTGTATAAAGGCTCCAGGTTCGTGTACCTCACTAGACCTGACTCAGCTTTGTTTGTTCTCACGGCTGAGTAACATTCCACTGTGCGTATATGTGCCACAGCTTCTTTATCCACTCATCTGTTGATGGACATCTCGGCTGCTTCCGTGTCCTGGCTATTGTAAACAGTGCTGCAGTGAACACTGGGGTACATGTGTCTTTTAGAATTGTGGTTTTCTCAGGGTATGTGCCCAATAAGGGGATTGCTGGGTCATATGGCAGTTTTATTCCTAGCTTTTAAAGAAATCTCCATACTGTCCTCCTTAGTGAGTGACTTATCAGTTTCCATTCCCATGAATAGTACAAGAGGGTTCCCTTTTTATCCTCATCCTGTCTAGCATTTATTCTTTGTAGATTTTTTGATCATGGCCATTCTGACTGGTATGAGGTGAAACCTCATTGTAGTTTTGATTTGCATTTCTCTAATAAGTGATGTTGAGCATTTTTCCATGTGTTTCTTAGCCATCTGTATGTCTTCTTTGGAGAAATGTCTGTTTAGGTCTTCTGTTAGGCCATTTTTCATATAACTTTTTGGCATATATTTGCTCACTTTAGACATTTTAGAAAGGTACAAAGGAAAATCTAATTCAGCCATCTAAAAATAACTGTGCTTATGATTTTGATATTTTCTTTAATTTTTTCTATTATTGAGAAAACTAAGATATACACTTTGTTGTCTTTTTTTAACCTAACACTCTGTGTTTTAAATCTGTTTCACCATCTGAAATATTTCACTACTTTTGATGATTATATTCTGTTCTATTTTATGGCTATGTTATTTATTTAGGTAGTCCTTTTTGTTTGGACATCTGTACCATTTCTGTTTTTGCTGTTATAAACAGTGCTGAAGTGAATGTCTTTGAACCATGTCTGTTTGCCTTCCTGATTACTACCCTAGGATAGATTCCCAGTAGAATTATTGAGCATTTTAAAAATATAAACAGTATAAAGCATACTACCTGCTTTCAGGCTGTACTCCAGATGGTTCTGTTTTACATGTCCCCCAGAAGCATGTAACACTGCAAAGTAACTAAATAAATTTTTATTTGTACAGATCATAAATTTTAATCTTTACTTCTGGTGTGTGACTAACCTTGAAAACTGCATGAAAATTAACAAGTGCTATTATACAGCCAAGATAGTTATAGAGTAATCTATACTGGTGATGAGAGTTCAGTTCCAAAAGGACCGATGTGTGTCTATCACCATGTAGAAGGCAAAGTCTAGGGCAGAGTTCCTACCCCGAGAACCTTATCTTGCTGGGTGGCTATATGGGTTGCTGGTGACACAGATCAGGATTGTAATCAACAGACCATGGTGTGCAGTCCGAATGAGTGCACCTGTCAAAGAGAGGTTTATGTTCCACATATCAGCTTCTCATGCCTGTACCCTGGCAGCTATCTACTAGCTGCGGCCGGCCCAGCCTTGGGTGTGGCTGGGGCTGCCTGGGACACGGCTACTGTGAGCTGAAGTGCCTCCCCTTTCCCAGTGAACACACCCAAACCCACGACAGGTTGGGAGTGTCCAACGCTCTGCCCTGGATTTCTCAGAAAATAGGGATTTGTCAAATGAAGATTTTTTTTTTTGACCCCTAAGTGAATTAAACGGATTCTTTTCTTAAAGAACAAGCCATAAGCATTTTCAATCCCCATGGGATTTGCGTTTTCATCAGCAGTAGTGACAGAGCTTTTCTCTGTGCTCTGATCTCTTTCTCCAGGAATTCATACATCCGATTGCTTCCATTGTTTCAGTAGACACCTTAAGGGGGGTAAAAAGGAAACTGACGTGGGTTAGGCACATCCTTTATGCCAGGCACTGTGCCAAGGGGAGGGATCATTTTGAAAGCCACCTGGACTTACAGCTTGCTTCATTTATTCTACAGCTTTCTATAAGCACACACTCTGTGCTTGGCACGGTGGATGCTGGACAAACATGGTCCCTCTCTCATGGGAGCTTAGTAGCTGATACAATTGGCTGCTCTCTCTGTTCTAGCCCTGATCACACCAGCTGGGAAGTGCTGGCTGCAGTGCCTGTGAAGCAGGACTTCTCACTGGGTAAAGTGCATGGAGGTGTCTGGGCGGGCTGAACAGGCTTGGCTCCTGCACTTGTGCAGGTGTGTCCATGGCTCCTGCAGGGAAAGCCTATGGGGGCCTCCTCTCTCTTCCTGCCCCTGGCACATTTACAGTTTCCTGACCCATTGCATCTTTTGCAAATCACCTACTTTAGCATCGGACTCTAGGTCCCCCTTAATGTAAATTCTCTGCTCTTCAAAGGTCTTGCCCCTGCTTCTGCTTGCCCCTACCCAGATTCCTTTTCCCCCAGTATCTATCACCACAGCAGCGTGAGAGGAGACACACTTTCATTAGGGTGTGACTGCCTGAGCATGTCCTCCGAAACTGCATTTATATTTTGGAAGAGGAGCACAGTAGTAAACATTAATTTCTAATATCAGATTTTCTTAAACATTTATGTTTTAGTTATTTGACTGCCCTGAGTCTTAGTTGCAACATATAGGATCTTTAGTTGCAGCATTAGAACTCTTAGTCGCAGTATGTGAGATCTAGTTCCCTGACCAGGGATTGAACTCAGGTCCCTTGCACTGGGAGCATGGAGTCTTAGCCAGTGGACCACCAGAGAAGCCCCAAATTGCAGATTTTTGAGCAATTGCCTTTCCAGGTTCATTGCCTGCAGTAGAAACATCTGCTTAAAAGGCACTTCTCTGCCCTGCCACCTACTTTCTTCTACCCAAACACAGGCCAGAAAAACAGGCCAGTGACTTGGCCACGAATTCTAATGTTTTGCCAGGGCTAGTTGGAGTATTTGAGGGAAAATTCTACAGCCTGTTCTGGTCTTAGCTCTGCCTTCTCCTCGCTACCTGTGCCTCTATTTCCTTTTCTGTAAAATGGAACTTACGGGATTTGGGGGATGATTACAAGCGTGCTGAAAAGTTACAAGGTGACCCAGGCTATGAGGGAGCCCAGCCTGCCGTCCAAAGCTGAGGTCTGAATGGACTTTCAGCTGGGAAACTTGCATCTAAACCAGATAGTGAAGTAGAAGTCATTCAGTCGCTCTTTGCGACCCCATGGACTATACAGTCCATGCAATTCTCTAGACCAGAATACCGGAGTGGGTAGCCTTTCCCTTCTCCAGGGGATCTTCCTAACCCAGGGATCCAACCCAGGTCTCCCTCATTGCAGTCGGATTCTTTACCAGCTGAGCCTGACTGTATAATTCTTAAACAGGCAGCTTTTGGCAAAGTCAGAGACAGCTTCATTTTCAGTAGCCTGTTTGGCCTAGATGTGTTGAACTCCAGGGCAATCAGGTAGTCATATTTATTTTAATTTTCAAAGAGGTGTTTGGTATTCACTCCGTATTTTGTTTTACTATCTACTACTAAAGCTTTCTCCGCAAGCTGATTTTCTAAACTCTGAAAATGACTAACTCTAGAAGAGAATGAGGACAAGGGAGCTTTGAGGGCAACCAGAGACTTCTTGCTCTCTGCAGCCACACATGATGGCCCAGGAGAGTTTGACCTCGTGGTGACTTTGGTGCTGAGTCATGGGAAGGCCCTTTCCATAATGTGTCCACTGTCCCTAAGAAGAGGGTGGTGGGTACCCCTCAGCGATCAGCTCCAGGTGAAGAAAGAATATAGCAAGGGAAACTGATGGAAATTATTGTGAAACATGGTGAGGAGTGGGCAGATTTTAGGATTTTGTTTTCAAATGTTATTTTGCAGATGTAAGGGAAACTTAAACTTTTAAAGAGCTGAGCTGTTTACAGGCCCCAGATTCCACACTGAGAAAGATGCTCTGACTCCAGTGTCAATTCAGCTCTGAATCATCAAGTGGAACTGAAAGGGGACACTGGAAGCTAATTGGAATCTAAATTTGAATCCCAACTCTGCTACTTTCTCTTTTAGACCTTTGGAACTTTACTTAACCTCTGGGCATTCTTTGGAAGATGGGGAGAATACTATCTTGTAGGGCTGTTAGTGACTAGAAACATTTTGGAGGAGGGTAAAAATCACTGCAGATGCTGATTGCAGCCATGAAATTAAAAGACGCTTACTTCTTGGAAGGAAAGTTATGACCAGCCTAGATAGTATATTAAAAAGCAGAGACATTACTTTGCCAACCAAGGTCCGGGAAGTCAAGGCTATGGTTTTTCCCGTGGTCATGTATGGATGTGAGAGTTGGACTGTGAAGAAAGCTGATCGCCGAAGAATTGATGCTTTTGAATTGTGGTGCTAGAAAAGACTCTTGAGAGTCCCTTGTACTGCAAGGAGATCCAACCAGTCCATTCTAAAGGAGATCAATCCTGGATGTTCATTGGAGGGACTGATGCTAAAGCTGAAACTGCAATACTTTGGCCACCTCATGCGACGAGTTGACTCACTGGAAAAGACTCTGATGCTGGGAAAGGTTGGGGGCAGGAGGAGAAGGGGACGACAGAGGATGAGATGGCTGGATGGCATCACCGACTCGATGGACATGAGTTTGAGTGAACTCCGGGAGTTGGTGATGGACAGGGAGGCCTGGCATGCTGTGATTCATGGGGTCTCAGAGAGTCGGACACGACTGAGCGACTGAACTGAACTGAACTGAAGCCTCTCAGGTTTACGTGAGAGATGGTAGCCAGTCAGCAGGGACAGAGGCCCCAAGGTGAGGGCAGAGCGCACCCAGGGGCTGGCGGCCCGCGCATCCGTGCGCGTGGTGGGCCAGCCCTGAGAGCGCGGGAGGCGCTGCAGCCGTCTCTGTGTGCTGCTGTGCTCTTGGGACATCCGGTGATGAAGCTCAGAGAGGTTGGGGGCAGCACTAGCTACTTTGAAACTATTAGGGCTTTTTCCCAACCACCAAGTTTTCTTCTCCTTGGCGTTCCTTCTTTCCCTCCTGGGGCAGGACAGGAACTCAAAGAGCTGAGATTGACGAACACTGAAAAATGCTGAGATGAGCTTTTCTTTTTCCCTCCAAACATTTCATTAAGAAAATTTTCAAACATGCACAAAAGTTGAAAGAATTGTACATTTATCATACATATATCTGACACAGGTTCTAGAATTAATGTTCTGCTATATTAGCTTGTATCCTCATTTTTGATGCATTTCAAAGTAAGCAGCATTGCAGGCACCAGGACGCGTCAGGGGGTTAGCTTTGAAGTGTTGATTTGATGGACACCTCGGGCTCTCCAAGAGCTGCTCAGAGCACTGAAAACAATCCCTTCCCTTGCAGTGTGATGTCCTGCTGCTGTAGGAGCACGTGCCTCAGGATCCAAGCGGGGCCTAGAGGTCCCGCCCTCAGTGTCCCCCACGCCACCAGACACACAGAAGCCTGGAGTCATTGTGTGCTTACTGGTTTTTACCCCGTTTCTCTCTTTCTGTTTTTCCCTTTTTGTCTGTCCACCTCCGTCTGGTAATCGTTTAGCATTTTGCTTATGAACTATTTTTTTAAATTGTGGTTTTTGGTGGCCAGACCATCCTATGGCAATGACTACTGCAGTGGTTTAGATAAATCTCATAAATGCAGTGTTGATCAAAGGAACTCCAGCACAGAAGAGAATGTGAACTTTTCTGTGCGTATATTGCAGACTTCAGTCATTTTTTTAAAGATTCCATTGGGTGGTTAGTATCTCTGACTACCTCCTAGAGCCATCAGATCACTCACACCTCTTTTCGATCTTTAGGGATACATTTGCTGGTAACAAAGTATTGCACTCCTGAGACCTCCTGCAGCACAGCGCCCATGGTGCTAGGCGGCACAGTGCCCATGGTGCCAGGGGGCACAGCGCCCATGGTGCCAAGAGGCACCCTAATGTGTTCTTTCTCCTACAGAGTCAGGATGGCCGTCCTCTCTAAGGAATATGGTTTCGTGATTCTAACTGGTGCTGCCAGCTTCTTGATGGTAACTCATCTAGCCATCAATGTTTCCAAGGCCCGCAAGAAGTACAAAGTGGAGGTGAGTGGGAGCACAGTGGTACCTTTATAGGCTTGTCGGGGGCAGGAGCCTGTTTTCAGCCATGGAGGAAGAGCTGAGATGCTAGTGGTGCTAGAGCTGTTCCTATTAGAAACTCTGCCCCCGTCGGGTAGGAGGAGAGAAAGAAATACAGGCCCCTGCTACAGAGTCACTTCAGTCTTGTTTCACTTTTGTCTCTTCTGTAGAAAAACCAAGTGTGCTTTGGTCTGGAGCTCTTTGCTGGGAAGAGTTATTTTCTAAAGGAGGTTAAACAGGGAACTCCCTGGTGGTACAGTGATTAGGGCTCCATGCTTTCACTGCTGAGGGCCTGGGTTCAATCCCTGGTTAGGTAACTAAGATCCCACAACCTTTGAGGTATGACCAAAGATAAATAAAATTTTTAAAGGGGGGATTAAATAGCAGTTGTTTTCTGGTGTGCCAGTTTAAAATGATGTCTTCTGGTGATTTTCCTGTCTCCCGAGTAGAAAAGAAGCATGTGGCACCACGGTTATCCCGTGCTTGGACATTAGACGTAGGGGAAGGTCTGCTGAATGCTCCCTTTAGTTCCAGCTAATCTAGAAGGGATAATTACTGAAGCTGTCTGCTCTGTTGAATAATTGTAATTAGGCTCCCTCAGTAGAACTCCTCTTAAAGTGCTCGTGTCTAGCTTCTGTTTTCAATGCACACATCCACGAACAGTCTCACACACTCAGCTTCTGTTCCCCCACTATGGGAACCTTACAGGCTGTGGGATCTGATTGACTCTTGGGACAGCACTGTTTCCCAGTTGCTGCTCGCAGTGCATCTCAAAGCCACCAGTGACGGCATAATGTCAACAGGAGCACTGACTTTGGCACGTGCTGCCTCCATCCCTGGAGTGGCACAGACATACGTCCTTGTTGGATATTAATAGACCCAGATCTGCCTCTGAGAATGAGACCTCTCTCACTGCATGTGTTTAAGCGAAACTGAATGATCATCTACCAAAGTTATGACAGAAGATGCTTTGGGATGCATTATCCTTCAGGCTGATTTTAACTCTCAGCACTGAATGCTACACTTGGCCATGTGATCACACGCAGTTTGTTTTTACAGTATCCTACCATGTACAGCACCGACCCTGAAAACGGGCACATCTTCAACTGCATTCAGCGAGCTCACCAGAACACGTGAGTGCTGGCCCTGCTGGGCCCCTGAGACGTCTGCAGAGTGGGAGCTTCCTGTCCTACACCGCAGCCCTTGGCTTGCTGAGTAATTGGGATGATGATCATGGATACTCATTAAAAGTATCGTAAAATGTGTTTATGAACAGATTAAAATAAGTATTAAGCAAAATTAAGAGTTGTTAGGATGGTGAGAGACTGGATAACCTTTTCTTTCCATTTCTTTCTTTCAGTTGAAGTTGATTTACCTTGTGTTAATTTCTGCTGTGTTACTTTCAGCAAAGTGATTCAGTTATACCTACATTCTTTTTTTACATTCTTTTCCATGATGGTTTTCTACAGGCTACTGAGTACAGTTCCCTGTGCTATACAATAGGACCTTGTTGTCCATCCATTCTGCATAGAATAGCTGACATCAGCTAACCCTAACCTCCCACTGCATCCCTCCCCCAACAAGTCTTTAATGCCATGGGACTCCTCTGCAGTATCTGCAACAAGTCCGCTCTAAACTGATGCTGAGTGTCCCAGCCTAGGGGGGCGAGAGGCTTCGAGCTCTGTAAGCACGTTGACTGTAATTCATCTCATCACTTTGTTAGCTTTGGGGTCTGGGACTCACCGTCTTCTGAGTTCCCTCTAATGCCAAGCAAAGCAAAAGAAGGTGGATGATAGTGGTCCGGCCCTCCGCCTCCATGCAATGATTATTTTACTCTCAAATTCCTAACTTGGCAAGTAAGAATGTAAAAAGTTCCTAGTTTTACATGGGCATACTTAAGTCGGGTGCGTTTCTTAAAAAGAAGTTTTTTCTATCTATTCCAGGTTGGAGGTGTACCCTCCCTTCTTATTTTTTCTAGCTGTCGGAGGTGTTTACCACCCGGTAAGTACTGAGCACGCACAGCACAAGTGTTTTTTTTTGAGGGGGGAGTGGAGGAGAGAGGCATCTAATTAGATTTAATAGATTTAATTCACTGAGCCTTTGGGGAGGGAAGAGGAAATGAACATTTAATGAACATCTTTGATGTCTAGGCACCATATATTTTAAAGAATTAAATCTGTTATTTCTTAAAAAGTTTCTTAAAGCAGGTAAAATTTTTCCCGTTTTTTTTAACAGATGAGAAATCTCTTGAATACTGTATAACTTTCTCAAGATCAAATAACTGGAGTAAAAAAAGTCATAATTTGAACCCAGGACTGTCTGCTTCTAGGAGGTTCATGTTTATCTAGTTTTCCTTTGCTGTATTTATTCAGGCAACAGAAATTTCCTGGACACCTGAGGTTACTGCAGTGACCAAAACAGGCAAAGACTCCTGGTCTCATGCACTGCCTCTTAGCTGGGGTTACAGACGAAAAAGTAATGCAAGTGTTGGGTTGGCCAAAGACTTCATTTGCGTTTTTCCACATGTCTTATAGAAAATTCCGAACAGACTTTTTGGCCAACCCAATGCATCATGTCAGTTCAGTTCAGTCGCTCAGTCGTGTCCAACTCTGTGACCCCATGGACCGCAGCACGCCAGGCCTCCCTGTCCATCACCAACTCCTGGAGTTCATTCAATCCCATGTCCATTGAGTCTGTGATGCCATCCAACCATCTCATCCTCTGTCGTTCCCTTCTCCTCCCGCCTTCAATCTTTCCCAGCATCAGGGTCTTTTCCAATGAGTCAGCTCTTCGCATCAGGTGGCCACAGTACTGGAGCTTCAGCTTCATGCACCGGGTAGTGTGTTAGAAAGCGGTGCACCCCACAGAGGAAACACGGGCGGAGATGGTGGAAGGGAACGCTGGGGGTCCGGTGCTGAGGGGGCAGTCAGGAGGGGTTCCTTGCTGCGAAGGTGACACTTAGGCAGTTGGTAGGGAGCACGTGTCTCCAGACAGCCCCAGGCGGGCGATGGGCAGGGGAGGCCCTGGAGCCGGAGCCTGTCTGGTCCGCTCGGTACACAGTGAGCAGCCCGGCTTCGGTGGAGGGCAGGGGCGAGGGGGTGCCTCGGCGCCTTGTAGGCTGCTGTGGCCCTGTGAGCCCTAGATTTGGTCTGCACTGCAGTGGCACCCCACTCCAGTACTCTTGCCTGGAAAATCCCATGGACAGAGGAGCCTCGTGGGCTGCAGTCCATGGGGTCGCTAAGAGTCCAACACGACTGAACGGCTTCACTTTTCACTTTCTTGCATTGGAGAAGGAAATGGCAACCCACTCCAGTGTTCTTGCCTGGAGAATCCCAAGGACGGGGGAGCCTGGTGGGCTGCCGTCTGTGCGGTCACACAGAGTCAGACACAACTGAAGCGACTTAAGCAGCAGCAGCACCTTATCTAAATAAAGCAAGGTTCTCTGGTTAGTGGCTGTTTGGGTCTTGCTTTGGACAGAAACTTTCCTTTCAAGGGGCCATATTTCCCCTCCATTGGGTTGTGACCAGAGGACTGGTACCTCACATTTCTGGTTCTGAGACTTCCATAAGCCTCTGCTCAGCACCTGAATGGCCTTATATTTTTGTTGTCAGTTGCTAGAATGGCACATCTATAGTTTATAACCTCGAGGTCTTATATTTTTTTCAAAGAAACATCTATTGCTCTCTTAGAGAAGATATTTCTTTCTTGTGCCTCTAAAGAGCCCCAATCCTAGCAAGTGACTGGACTCGCTGGTCCAAACTGATTAGCTGGTCTGTGTAGATGGGGCATTACCTGATGTCCACCCCAACCCTGCTCCTGTCCCACAGCCCGGGATCCCGTTCCTTGTGCTTAGTTCTTTAAAAATACTCTAAGTCTACTCTGAAGACAAGCACCTAACATAGTTCCTGGGTTTACAGAGTAATCTAATAGAGACTACAGACCTTCTAGATAGAGACATATGTGCCTGGGTGTTTGTTTATAGTTGTTTCATACTTCTACCGATATTTAACATTCCCTAAAATCATGGAAACAAACAAAAACCATAAGGTAGGAACCGCACCCCACTGATGACAGTGCTGAGCTGGAAAGATGCTTGAGGACAGTGGCAGACAGTGACTCACAGCCTCACACCTCTTCTGTCTCCTTCTCCCTGGCCTCCTTTGGACCAGATGGGTTGTCACCCCAGGAGGGCGGCCGAATGGAAGGATTTTCCATCTCACACGAGTTTTTCCTCTGTCTTCTTAAGGGTGTTGGAAATGGGGAGACTGTCCCTTCCCAAGACTGCATATCCTGGGGTTTACAACATAGCCCTCTCTCTGGCTTTTTCTGGGAGAGCCCCACACTTACGCGTAGGGTGCAGCGTAGCCCCTCAGAGCCCTCTGGGGGACCTCACTGAGATGAAGCAGCACACAGCAGCGGGCTGCCCAGGCCACTGCTCACAGCGCTCCTCCCCCAGTCCTGCCTGTCCTGGTGCCCTGCAACCCCTAGGCCTGCCTCTCCCAGAGCAGAGTCACTGTGCTCTAGCACCCTGACTCCTCCACGGCAAGCCCGGCGGTTCCTGCCATCCCACCTACCTAGGAGAAGGCCACCAATCAGCTCTCAGGTCTGTGAGTGGTTCATAGAAGGATCACAGTGCTTTGATTTTCCTGACTGAAAACAATTTCATTCTACCCTCACTTTGGTAGGGAGTATTTTACCATATCTATGAAATTCTTAGCTTTTTATTAAAGTGTGTAATCGATCCTAGATGTTAGAAAAGTCTGCCTGTTTCTTGAATGCAAACACTGACGGAGCCCTTTTCTTTCAGCGTGTAGCTTCTGGCTTGGGCTTGGCCTGGATTGTTGGACGAGTCCTTTATGCTTACGGCTATTACACAGGAGGTAAGGACACACTGCTGTCTGCCAAGGAAACAAAATTTAAAATCTTATGCTACTGTACTTCCTGTTTAGCAAGGGTTTTCAAAAAGCAAAGTAACTTAATTTACTTTGTCTTTCTGTAACTTGATAACCAAGTTGTAGCTATCAAAGTAACTTGATAACCAAGGTGAAAGATTGGTTATCTTCTTTCCTTTTGTTAACCTTTGAATAGAATTTAATAACAAAGCTCATTTTTATGGAACATTTTCAATGTGTCTATTGCTGTTCTAAGACCTCAGCATATGTCATTTAGCCCTATAACAATTCCATGACATAGATAGTATTAATATATAGATGAGGAAACTGAGGCTTAGAAAGATTAAGACTCCAGGTCACAGAGCTACTAAGTGTAAACCAGAAAGCCAGGATTCAAACCCAGGCAGTCAGACGCCAGATCTCCTGCTCCTCATCTGTGCTATAAATGGTGTTTCTGAGAGAGAAGTGGGGAAGAGACTCTTCTGGCTGTGCTTACCTTTTGGAAGAGGAAAAAAGTTCCCAAAAATCCTAAAGCAAAGGTGTTCTAATTATTATCCTATAATTTGTTTTAAAGTCCAATACTATTGTGACACAGAACTTTACATGCAGTATCTGGCATGACAGCTTAGGCTAAAGAGTTGGCTGACCTCCAAATGGTCTAATGTACAAGCCCAGGTGCCTTGATAGAATGGCTGGTGGATGTTGACAGCACTGTAATTGTGGAGCGTCCCCAGTAACTTCTGTTCTTTCCTCTTTTTTTTAGAACCCAGAAAGCGGCAGCGGGGAGCCCTGAGCTTCGTCGCCCTCATTGGTCTGATGGGCACCACTGTGTGCTCTGCCTTCCAGCATCTTGGTTGGGTTAGAACCGGCTTGAGCAGCGGGTGCAAGAGCTGCCATTGAAGAATTATAGGGTGTTTTGAAACTCTCATTCATTTTGAGTGACTTTTATTTTCAGTTACATTTTTTTTCTTAAATAAAATCTTAGCTGGCGTGAGCCTCATACCTAACCCTGACTCTATCATTTAATTCTTTTATCTAAAATATAAGTATCCTGTTCCTACTAAATGAGTGAGGGGCCACAGGTATTAAGCACCCCTTCTACTCTGCCAGAGGATCTTTACTTAAGGTGTGGGCTGAGAAAATGTCTAATTGTGAAAATATTTTTAATCATGCCCACTGAGCCACCTGGGAAGACACCCCACAATCATGCCATGGCAGTGAAAACCTGAGACAGGAAGGAAAGTCTTTTTGTGCTAGTTTGGATATAAGATTCTCTTATCAGTTGCTAATATATAGAATGACAATAGGATTTTTAAAAATCTCTACTGAAGATTGCTTCTAATAGTTAAAAACTGAAAGTGAAGTTGCTCAATCATGTCCGACTCTTTGCGACCCATGGACTGTAGCCTACCAGGTTCCTCCATCCATGGGATTTTTCAGGCCAGAATACTGGAGTGGATTGCCATTTCCTCTCCAGGAGATCTTCGCGATCCAGGGATTGAACCCGAGTCTCCCATATTGTAGGCAGACACTTTACAGTCTGAGCCACCAAGTGACAGACTAAATTTAAGATTATGAAAGTTAATAAAGATGAATCTAATTTTCTGCATTTGTATGCTAAGATCTGATTGCGTAAGTACAAATGGAGGACACCCTTAGCAACAAAATACAGAAAACTTAAGCAGCTTTAGCTGACTTGGGTTTCTCTTAACTTGGACGCGGGGTATCACTTCACGGCTGCTCCAGCAAAGCACAGCCGCTGCTCCTTACCTTAGATGTTGGGTATCTCTTCACGGCTACCGCCTCTGACCTTGGATGTGGGGTAGCTCTTCTTGGCCACCACCCCTGACCTTGGATGTGGGGTAGCTCTTCTCAGCCAACCCCCTTGACCTTGGACGTGCCCAATATGCTACTGGAGATCAGTGGAGAAATAACTCCAGAAAGAATGAAGGGATGGAGCCAAAGCAAAAACAACACCCAGTTGTGGATGGGACTGGTGATAGAAGCAGGGTCTGATGCTGTAAAGAGCAATATTGCATAGGAACCTGGAATGTTAGGTCCATGAATCAAGGCAAATTGGAAGTGATCAGACATGAGATGGCAAGAGTGAACATTGACAATTTAGGAATCAGCGAACTAAGATGGACTGGAATGGGTGAATTTAACTCAGATGACCATTATATCTACCACTGTGGGCAGGAATCCCTTAGAAGAAATGGAGTAGCCATCACAGTCAACAAAAGAGTCCTAAATGCATGACTTGGATGCAATCTCAAAAACAACAGAATGATCTCTGTTCGTTTCCAAGGCAAACCATTCAGTATCAGAGTAATCCAAGCCTATGCCCCAACCAGTAATGCTGAAGATGCTGAAGTTGAATGGTTCTATGAAGACCTATCAGACTTTCTAGAACTAGCACCCCCAAAAGATGTCCTTTTCATTATAGGGGACTGGAATGCAAAAGTAGGAAGTCAAGAAACACCTGGAGTAACAGGCAAATTTGGCCTTGGAGCACGGAATGAAGCAGTGCAAAGGCTAATAGAGTTTTGCCAAGAAAACACACTGGTCATAGCAAACACCCTCTTCCAACAACACAAGAGAAGACTCTACACATGGACATCACCAGATGGTCAACACCGAAATCAGATTGATTATATTCTTTGCAACCACAGATGGAGAAGCTCTATACAGTTAGCGAAAACAAGACCGGGAGCTGACTGTGGCTCAGATCATGAACTCCTTACTGCCAAATTCAGACTTAAATTGAAGAAAGTGGAGAAAACTACTAGACCATTCAGGTATGACCTAAATCAAATCCCTTATGACTACACAGTGGAAGTGAGAAATAGATTTAAGGGACTAGATCTGATAGAGTGCCTGATGAACTGTGGACGGAGGTTCGTGACACTGTACAGGAGACAGGGATCAAGACCATCCCCAAGAAAAAGAAATGCAAAAAAGCAAAATGGTTGTCTGAGAAGGACTTACAAATAACTGTGAAAAGAAGAGAAGCGAAAAGCAAAGGAGAAAAGGAAAGATATACCCATTTGAATGCAGAGTTCCAAAGAATAGCAAGGAGAGATAAGAAAGCCTTCCTCAGTGATCAGTGCAAAGAAATAGAGGAATACAATAGAATAGGAAAGACTAGAGATCTCTTCAAGAAAATTAGAGATACCAGGGAACATTTCATGCAAAGATGGGCTCGATAAAGGACAGAAATGGTATGGACCTAAGAGAAGCAGAAGATATTAAGAAAAGGTGGCAAGAATACACAGAAGAACTATACAAAAAGGATCTTCACTATCCAGATAATCACAATGGTGTGATCACTCATCTAGAGCCAGACATCCTGGAATGTGAAGTCAAGGGCCTTAGGAAGCATCACTACGAACAAAGCTAGTGGAGGTGATGGAAATCCAGTTGACCTATTTCAAATCCTAAATGATGATGCTGTGAAAGTGCTGCACTCAATGTGCCAGCAAATTTGGAAAACTCAGCAGTGGCCACAGGACTGGAAAAGGTCATTCTTCATTCCAATCCCAAAGAAAGGTAATACCAAAGAATGGTCAAACTACCGCACAATTGCACTCATCTCACACGCTAGTAAAGTCATGCTCAAAGTTCTCCAAGCCAGGCTTCAGCAATATGTGAACTGTGAACTTCCAGATGTTCAAGCTGGTTTTAGAAAAGGCAGAGGAACCAGAGATCGAATTGCCAACATCGGTTAGATCACTGAAAAAGCAAGAGAGTTCCAGAAAAACATCTATTTTCACTTTATGGACTATGCCAAAGCCTTTGACTGTGTGGATCACAATAAACTGTGGAAAATTCGAAAGGAGATGGGAATACCAGACCACCTGACCTGCCTCTTGAGAAACCTGTATGCAAGTCAGGAAGCAGCAGTTAGAACTGGACATGGAACAACAGACTGGTTCCAAATAGGAAAAGGAGTACGTCAAGGCTGTATATTGTCATCCTGCTTATTTAACTCATATGCAGAGTACATCATGAGAAACGCTGGGCTGGAGGAAGCACAAGCTGGATCAAGATTGCTGGGAGAAATATCAATAACCTCAGATATGCAGATGATACCACCTTATGGCAGAAAGTGAAGAGGAACTCAAAAGCCTCTTGATGAAAGTGAAAGAGGAGAGTGAAAAGTTTGGCTGAAAGTTCAGCATTCAGAAAACTAAGATCATGGCATCCGGTCCCATGACTTCATGGGAAATAGATGGGGAAACAGTGGAAACAGTGTCAGACTTTATTTTTTTGGGCTCCAAAATCACTGCCGATGGTGATTGCAGCCATAAAAGTAAAAGATGCTTACTCCTTGGAAGGAAAGTTATCACCAATCTAGACAGCATATTAAAAAGCAGAGACATTATTTGTCAACAAAGGTCCATCTAGTTAAAGCTATGGTTTTTCCAGTGGTCATGGAAGGATGTGAGAGTTGGACTATGAAGAAAGCTGAGTGCCAAAGAATTGATCCTTTTTTTTTTTTCATTTTCCTCAGTTTATTTCAAGAGAACAAAGAATCAACCTTCAGTTCTGTACAAAAACGTGACCCCTCGGCCAACCCCTTTCCCACACCTGCCTAAACTGCCAAAAAAAAAACCCCAAAAAGTCCAAATTCTGGAAAAAATTACTATGAAAAATCAAGGGAGACTTTCCTCCCCTCCTCCCTCTCCCCAGTGCAAAAGTTTTGGGGGCGGGGGCTGGATGGGGGTGTGTGTTCATGGCCACGGTCAGAGGTCTGGCAGGCAGGCAGGTGTCAGGTGGGTGTTAGCAGAGTTAGTGTTTGGTGACCAGTGGAGCTGGAAGTGGGGTGGAAAGTGGGGTGGTGGGATCCAGAAGGAAGCCAAGGGGCTCAGGGGAGGGGAAAGATCTCCAACCCTGCCTCGCCCCACAGGACACTTTAAAACAGTGTATAAAAATCAGAGCCGAAGAGTAAGAAGAGAAAGGAGTCATCAGAATCAAAAACTAAATAGTGGAAAGATTTTTTTTTTCATCTTCTTCTCTAAAAGGCAAAAAACTACAAACAGCCCAGATTCATGGTTGGGGGGATCTGGCAGGGCTGGGCTGGAGGGAGGCTGAAGGGGGGCTGCTCCCCGGGGCTGCTGTTCTGACCGGGCAGCTGGGCTGTTGGCGGGGGTGGGCGGGAGAGGTGCCCTCGGGTGGGCTCCGCTCCTGGGAGGGGGTTTTGGGAAGGGGTACCGAGGCCCAGAATTGATGCTTTTGAGCTGTGGTGTTGGAGAAGACTCTTGAGAGTCCCTTGGACTGCAAGGAGATCCAACCAGTCCATCCCAAAGGAGACCAGTCCCAGGTGTTCATTGGAAGGACTGATGTTGAAGCTGAAACTCCAATACTTTGGCCACCTCATGTGACGAGTTGACTCACTGGAAAAGACTCTGATGCTGGGAAAGATTAAGGGCAGGAGGAGAAGGGAATGACAGAGGATGAGATGGTTGGATGGCATCACCCACTCGATGGACATGGGTTTGGGTGGACTCTGGGAGTTTGTGATGGACAGGGAGGCCTGGCGTGCTACGATTCATGGGGTCGCAAAGAGTCAGACATGACTGAGCAACTGAAATGAACTGAACTTGCTTTTCTATGATCCAGTGGATGTTGGCAATTTGATCTCTGGTTCCTCTGCCTTTTCTAAATCCAGCTTGAACATCTGGAAGTTCTTGGTTCATGTATTGTTGAAGTCTCACTTGGAGAATTTTGAGCAATACTTTGCTAGCGTGTGAGATAAGTGCAATTGTGCGGTAGTTTGAGCATTCTTTGGCATTGCATTTCTTTGGGATCGGAATGAACACTTACCTCTTCCAGTCCTGTGGCCACTGCTGAGTTTTCCAAATGTGCTGACATATTGAATGCAGCACTTTCACAGCATCATCTTTTAGGGTTTGAAAAAGCTCAACTGGAATTCCCTCACCTCCACTAGCATTGTTCATAGTGATGCTTCCTAAGGCCCACTTGACTTCACACTCCAGGATGTCTGGCTGTATTGGTTACTGTAGCTTTGTAGTGTTGTCTGAAAGCTGAAAGGATTACGCCTCCAGCTTTGTTCTTTTTCCTCAGGATTGCTTCAGCAATTCAGGGTCTTTTGTGGTTCCATATAAATTTTACGATTATGTGTTCTATTTCTGTGAAAAATATGGGTAATTTGATGGGGATCACATTAAATCTGTAGGTTGCTTTGGGTACAATGGCCTAATGTTTGACAATATTAATTCTTCCAATCCAAGAGCATGGGGTATCTTTCTGTTTCTTTCAATCATCTTCAGTTTCCTTTATCAACGTTTTATAGTTCTCAGCATAGAAATCTTTCACCTCCTTGGTCAGGTATATTTCCAACTATTTTTTTAATGTGATTTTAAGAGGGATATTTAAAAAAAAACCCAACTTTCCCTTTCTGTTATTTCACTGTTGGTGTAAAGAAATGCAACTCATTTCTGTATGTTAATCTTCTGTCCTGCTACCTTGCTGGATTCATCTATCAGTTCTAGTACTTTTCATGTGGAATCTTTAGGATTTTCTACATATCATACATTTGCAAATAATGACAAATTTACCTCTTCCCTTCCAATCTGGATACCTTTTGTTTTCTGATGGCTGTGGCTAGGATTTCCAGTAGTGTTGTGAATAGAAATGGTGAGAATAGCATCCTTCCCTTGTTCCAGATTTTAGCAGAAAGGCTTTCAGCTTTTCATCAGAGTATCATGTTAGCTGTTTGTCATAAATGGCTTTTATTATGTTGAGATATATTCCCTCTATACCCACTTTGGTAAGACTTTTTATCATAAATGTACGCTGAATTTTATCAAATGTTTTTCTTGCATGTACTGAAATGGCATGTAGTTTTTGTCTTTTGTTGATGTGGTGTATCAAACATGGACTGATTTGCACATGTTGAGCCATCCCTGGGACCCTGGGATTAATATAGCTAGATCACAGTGTGTGATCCTTTTTATGTACTATTGGATATGGTTTGCTAATATTTTGTTGAGTATTTTGTGCATCTATATTCATCAAAGATATTGGCCTCTAATTTTCTTTTTTGGTAGTGTCTTTGGTTTTGGTATCAGGGTGATGATGGCTTCACAGAATGACTCTGGGAGTTTTCCCTCCTCTTCAGTCTTTTGGAAGAGTTTAAGAAGGATTGGTATAAGCTCTTCTTTGCCTAGTAGAATTTCCCATGCCACCATGTCCTGCCCACCATCTGCCACACACAGTGGGGTATCACTCCAGGCCCTTGCTTTAAACATGTGAGATCCCCAAACCCATGAAGACACAGAGGTCTCTGTTGCTGACTCCCAGCTCTTTCTTCAGTCTCTAGGATGGGTAGGAATAGGGCTTGCAGCCCTGCAACAAACAGCCCAACAAGTGTCAGAGCCAGCAAGGAGAGCAAGGAAACTCCCGTGAGCATAGACACCGGGAAATAAGGATGAGCAGTAAAGCTGGGGGGCTGTCCACTAGCGTGTGGGGCCCAAAAGTTGCAGGGGTAATCCTGAAAGTTGTGTGGCAACCCTGGGAGAGGCTGTCTTTGGTGAATGAGAGCCACCGAGAGAGTGTGGAGCGTAATGGCCCCTAATGGCTCGGCTACCGTATCAAGCTGAAACTTCTGTAATTGGTTTGGCTTTTACCTTGGGCGTGTGCATGCGTCCCCAGTACCTGAGTCTAAGTCCTGTTGTCTCTCCCTGGTTTTGAGCCTCGTTAGAGGCCCTGGTAACTTGAATGGTGATTCACGTTCCTCTGAAACTGATGTATATGAATGTGAGTGATATGTATCACTATTACTGTTATACGTTTTAACTGAATTGGCTGTTTAGAAACTGGAAAAGAAACAACCCTGAAGATGCCCAAGATGGGACTCTTGACATTCTAAAACTGGTTTTGGCATGTCTGTGTCTCCAAATGGCATGGCCAAGACTGGTTTCTGGATGAACTCTGTTTAACTGGCTTAAAAGAAATTAAGCACTTAAATAAAGTTTCAGAAGTATAAAAGAAACTGGCTAGAATGAATTTCAATTTCAGGTTCACATGACCTAGGAAATATTCAGTACTGAATTGATATCTGGTATTGAAGCTACTCAATCTTGTTGGTTTCATTAATACAGATATGTCTTTAGAGTCATCAGTGATAAGTGTGATACTTCTACTTCTGTTGTATACCTAGGTTTACTGGAGATCAAATAAGACCTCATTATGTCTGTTGCAAATCTGTCTGCAAGGAAAACAACTGAATATGATGAAACGTTAAGGAAATGTACATGAGATAAGAGCTCCTGGCTAAACGCTCTAGGAATAATTATGTTTTGTGAATGCCTATATAAAACAGTCTCTCCAGGTTTTGACAATGTAAGTTAAATGAAGACAATTCATTGACTGTCTGGGTCATTTCGAATAGGATAAAATATTGGAACATTAATTGCTAGCTGGGTCTAAGTTTACCTACCTTTGCCTTCTTAGGAGAGGAAGACTAAAGCATAAGTTCTCCAATCAGGAAATTCTGGAATGAAAAACAGTCCACAATTACTTGCTCCTTGGTTTTCGCCAGAGACTAAGGTTTTTAAAGCACAAGATTATAATCAGTCCTAATTCTAGTTATTGTAACTGAGCTTCTGTATTGACTATGTTATAATCAAGTTTAACTGGGCCTTTTAAAATCTGTGATTTACAGGCAGTTATTGTTGTACTCTGATGCTTTTGCAAAAAGTACTTCAAGAAGATTCAGAGGAAGGACTTTTTGACAAGTACAGGTCTCTGTTAAATCTCAGATCATATTGCTGAACTGAGTAAGTAACCAGAGAATCCTAACGGAAAACTTGATGACTTCATAAAAAGTTGAAAGGACTGGTAGCTGAGTTAACTGGTGAATATGGTTATAATTTTTGTGGGCTGTTTTTTTTTTTGGTCTGGAGTATAATCTGTGTTTTCCAGATATAGAGAAGCCCTTCCTTGAAGTTAATTATGACTTACAGCAATTTGGTAAACTATACCTATGGATAGAACTGAAACATTCTTCTTTTCTGCCTGGTCCCTTTAGAAACTGGAGATTCTTGGGTTCCAAGCAACCTTATCAAGTGAATGGGAAAGACTTGGCATGTTCAGGAATCTCAGTATTTGGGGGCCGATATAAAAGGGGATTCCACTGAGGCAGAGTCTGATGGCAGACCCTGGCTTGACTTTCCTGGCCTCGAAAAACCTTTTGGGAATTCAGTCTGAGACGCCTGAGGAGTTCCACCACAGCCGGTTTCGAGGAGCCTATGCAGTCAATTGACAAATCATTCTTGATTTGGCTGTGTTTAGTGGAAATGAGGGTAATTTTGCAGAGAAAAATACTATGCTTCAGTGGATATTAAATTCTAGTACTGTTAACTGAAGTCTAGATTTATGAAAGTTATTCTGTTAGCCACACTTTTGCCCTGATGTTCAGGAGGAAAAGAAAATTCTCTAGTGAAGCTGTCAGAGTCTAACTACTCATGGTATGTAACACTACTTGCTTTAGGTCTACTGCTAAAAGCACATGTACCATGTTTGTGTAACAATTTGGTGTTATTGACAAAGTATGAAGCCTCTAAAATGTTTCCCTATTAACATACCTCAGAACTTATCAACAGTATCTGATCAGTTTTCCTGCAATGTAGCAAACTAGGCAAATATAAAGGAGGCCTCGCCTGGAGGAAGATGGTATGGACACAGTGCAGGCAGCATTTGCCCTTGCTTTGAAGGACATAAACTTTGATCTATCAAAAAACTGCAATCAAAAAGGGAAATGATGGGGAAATCTTCACATACAGATATATGGAGAAGTCACTCTGACTTATATATGGTTTAACTTAAACTTTACTGACTGGAGGAACCTGCATGGCACAGCTGCTTTGGTCATTGTGGAGGGGAATGCATTTGAAAGTCCAGATGGAGGAGCTGTGGTTCAGACACCCAAGGTAAAGCGAGGTGGCCACTGGAGATCTGATTTTGGACATGTTCCTGTATATTACTGAAGACCTGAGTTTTCTGAACCACACTGCAGACCAGGACAGCTGTGGTATCCTCCGAGAATGTGGATGCTGCTTGTGTTTCGCTGAACCGTGCTATCTTCCTTGTGCTGTGCCGGTCAGACGTCTTACATTTCATCCCTAGCCTGAGCAGAGGAAGTCTATCTGAGGACCTCACTGAGAAATGAATCAGATCGCTAGGGATATTGCAAGAGGCCACTGTTGTCTTCCTCGGGACTTCTGTGAAAACTTGACCTGGCTCATGAGACCACACGGGGGAGGACTGACCGTGGGGGAGGGGTAAGACTCTTGCCAGCTTCTGCTCCCACACGCCAGTGTGCCAGAAGGACCTGTCAGCAAACGTTCCCACACAGTACCGCTCACACTTTGCCAGGGTGACTGCCCACGAGCCCCTTATCCCAGGCTATGCTGTGTGGACTGGAATAGGGCTGGACATACAAGTCCAACTAGGAGAACTGTTTTTCATTTGGGAAGACCTAATGTGTGCACTGCTAACAAAACACTTCCTGCTAGAGCACTAGGATGTTTCCTTCAGAGCTACGGTCTTCCCTGCCCCATGCGGGTGGCTCTGGGTCTGTGAATACCAGGGGTGGCCTTACCTTTCTTGTAAGCAGACAGGACACTGCTGCTCCTGTTGGCTTCCTCTCTACTAATCCAGGAAGTGCCTGGCTCCAAAATCTGTCCCCATTCCGGCAAATGATTGCTCTTGGCACACTAGGTATCTTACTCTTTGGCTGCTGCCCTCTGTATTTGTGGTGTTTGGTTGCAGTGCCCCCTACACACCTGTCCCCAGGGTCATGGAAGAGAGGTGGGCAAAGACTGTGAGGCTCACGCAGGGGATGTAGGGGTGGAGTGTACAATCAGGTCCCCAAGATGGCTGTTCTCCTGCTTCCTGTACACCCCCTGCTCGACAAGGGCCTGCACCCTGCTCACATGACTGACCTTCCTGTGCACTTGCCTCCACATCAGCTAGTGACTGTTCTCATCTTTAGATCAGAGTATCTCCTCTGTGGTCACTTATCAAAGCAGCGGTGAGGAGCATGACCCTCTGCTAGTTTCCCTGGTAACAGCTAAGACAGCCTAACCTAACCTCAATCCCCCCATAACTGGTAACCTCCCCTCAGGAGCAGAGGCTGCCACCATGCCCTGCCCCCTTTCTGCTGCACACAGTGGGGTGTTGCTGCAGGAGCTTGCTTTACACACGTAAGATCCCCATCCATTAAACCACTGATGCCAGTCACCGACTCCAGGCTCATTTTTGGTCTCAAGGATGGGCAAGTACAGGGCTTGTGGGCTTGTGGGGTGCAGCCCAACTCTTCTAAATGATACTGTAACTGGGTAGAGTATCCTAGGTTGTAGCTTTTTCTCTTCCAGGACCTTGAATATATCTTCCCACTCCCTTCTGGGCTGATAGTCTTACGGAGGTTCCCTTGTAACTGCTTTTCTCTTGCTGCCTCTAGGATCCTCACTTTAACTTTTGTCATTTCAATTATGTCTTGGGGGAGGTCTGTTTGGGTCCATCTTGTTTGGGACTCTCTCAGCTTCCTATACTTGGATATCTGTCTCCTTCTTTAGGTTTGGGAAGTTTTCAGCTAATTTCCTTCAAATTCACGTTTGACCCCCTTTTCTCCTCTCCTTCTGGGATCCTTATTATGTGTGGATTGGCTCACTTTATGTTCTCCCATAGGTCTCAAAGACTGGCTTCATGCTTTTAACTGGTCTGATGCTCTGATAGGGCGCGTTCCATTATTTTATCTTCCAGATCACTTATTCATCCTTCTGCATTGTTCAGTTTGCCCACGGCCAGGACCGGCAGTGCAGCTCTGTTCCGCCTGCCACAGGGCAGCCGCTGCACTCTCCTCCAAGCCTCTGAAGCTCCCTTTGTGTCCGGGCTGAGCCCCCAGCCACTGAAGGGGCTTCCCAGAATGAGGGAACATTCCCTCTCTCACAGCTTCCTCCCAGGACCACATGTCCCATCCCAATTACATTTTTCTTTTGTCCTACCCAGCAATCTTTCCTGCAGCTCTGGTTGTATGAGATCTGCCAGCATTCAGCAGGTATTCTGTGAGAACTGTTCCACACGTTATGTGTTTCTGATGTATCTGTGAGGGAGAGAGGAGGAGACTGCCACGTCCTTCGAGCCCACCATCTTGACCTCTGCCCATCCTTACGTAGGAGGTTCTGAAGAATCAAACAACGGTGCGTGCGCATTGCCCAGCTCTGACCTCCCCGTGGCTAAGGGCCAGCTCAGGCTCCAGCACAAGGTGCGGGAGAAAGCATGAGCGCCACCTGCTGGTGAAACTTCATCACACGTCAGCGACCAGAGCATCTCCTCGTGTTCCAAGGACCCCACCCACCCAAAGTTGGCCCCGTTTCCCTTTCTCCCCTCTAGCATTTGCTTCCAAGGGTGCTCTCCTAACTCAATCGAAAACAGCTCTCTCAGTTCCCTCTCTTATGCCGCACTGTCCAATAGAACTTTCTGATATGATGGAAATATTCCTCTCCACCGTCCACCACAGGAACCTCGACCCACGTGTGCCCTGGAATACTCGAAATGTGGTAAGAGCAACTAAAAGGCTGAGTTTGCATTGAGTTTTGTGTTTAAATAGCTACATGTGGCTAGTGATAGCCAGCAGCAGAGCAGTGGCTCTCAACCTTGACTGTCCCCTAAATTCACCCTGCCAGGAACCTTTTAAGCATAGAGATGAGTTAGGCCAAATCCCAAATCAATTAAATTCGAATCTATTTTCAAAGCTTTCTCTGGGTATTTCAGACATGTGGCCAAAGCTGAGAACCACTGCGCTAAAGGCAGTGTTTGGCAAACTATTGTGTGTAAGAATCTCCTGGGGATCTTGTGAAAATACAGACCCTGATTCATAGGCCTGCTGCCCTGGGACCATACTGGGTACCGGGGCTCTACCCCAGCCCTTCTAACCCGTTCACCTACACAAACACCGAGTACTTCCTGTGAGCCCAGCGGCACGGCAGTTCTGGCTTTGAGAGTTTCCATTCTAGCCAGAGAAGATGTAATAAGCATGTAATCTCAAATGGTGATAAATGCTTTGAAGTAAATAAAATAGCATAGTGGGATGAGGGTGTGTGCAGCTGCTGTAGATTTAAGGAGGTGAATGTTTAGTTTGGGGCTTCCGGGAGCTTACAGGGAAACCGTGGGAGATCTGGGAAAACGTGCTCTCTGGGGAAGAGGGACAGTGAATGTGAGGTTCCTGAGGCAAGATAGAGTCTGGCAGAGTAACGCACAGGTGAACAGAGCAGTGGCAACAGTGAAGTCGCAGGACGCGGTGCTCACGGTAAGGAATGCGGATTGCGTTCCAACTGAATTAAAAGCCACAGTCGGGTCTTAAGCAAAGCATGAGGAACTCTAGCTTACAGTGAGGAGACTGCTCACTGCTGATCTGACTTGATAGTTTTTCACAGCATCTCTTAACTGCTAAGGCTTAATCTCCGTTTTCCCCTTTGCTGATTTTCCCCCTCAATACCCCAGAAAGAAAAACATAGGTCTTCAGGTATTAAAAAACCAAGGAATTATTTTTACTTTTAAATGAAAGCCAAATTCAGAACTAGGCACTTTGGAGAAGCCAGGGCGGAAACTGCCGTTGTAAGAAGCAGGCAAGGGCTCGGGGCTGTCCAAACCCCCATCTCTGGAAGCTCCTGGTAGGATGGCTTCCACGCTGGTGGCAGTAAACTGTAACCAACTTTCATTCTGCCAGATTCTTGACTTAGGCAGCAAGAGACTCTAAGGTAAAAAATAGAGAAGCAGGTGGAAAGAAGGGGCCCAATGGTTCTTTTATCTGAAAAAGACCTGCCCAAGTGAGACTGCTTCTGTATGGAATCACTGAAAAGCCAGACCAGAGATCAGCACTCTGAGCTATTGCAAAGGAGAGAGCCAACATGAATCTTGGTTTTCCTCTTTCTCACTAATACAACTCCAAGACACTTTTTCTATCAATAGCAGTTAAATGATGCTTTCCCACAGGAATTTGTCAACCAAAGAAATCCTAAAATGCATATGAAGGAACATGAGCTGAATACATTTACAAGTGGCTTCATCAAGATACAGGGTTAGTTAATAGTTATTACTTCCAAGAAAATCTTGGGAAAGATATGCACCCAAATATTAACAGTAGTTACCTTTGGAAGATCAGATTAGATGGGAAGAGGGAGAAAGAAAGATACCTTCTGCTTAACTTTCAAAAGTGAATCAAAATACTAGTGGATAAAAAAAGATTCCAGGAGAATTTAACTAGATGATACAACTTCTTCTAAACCAAAGGAAGGCCTGGCCCTCCAGGTTAAATCATGTTTCCTTAAATGCTCTTTATATATATATATATATATATATATATTTATTTATTTATTATTGTCCTAAGATGCTTCATTAACAGCTAAGAATCTTTGTTAAGGCCAATCTGTGAAATACAATAGCTGTTAACATCTGGAACACACTGGACAAGGCTGGGGTAGCAGCTGGAATAATGCTCCCTATCAGGTGTGCCCACGTCCTAATTTCTGGGACCTTTGAATATTACTGTATATGGCAAAAGGAGACTTTACAGATATGACTAAGTTAAGGATCTTGAGATGAGAGATAATTATGGACCCTCTGGTTGGTCCCCAATGCTGTCACAATTGTCCAGAAACAGAGAGGTCGGATGACACAGGGAAGATGGCAAGGGAAGCAGGGAGAGACTTGAAGATGCTAAGTTGTTGGTGCTAAAGACAGAGGAGGGGCCGTGAGCCACAGGATGCAGCTCTAGAGACTGGAAAAGGCAGGAGGGTTCTCCCCTAGAGCCTACAGAGGGAGCCTGGCCCTGCCACCCTGATCTGCCTAGTGAAACCATTTTGGACTTCTGACTTCCAGAAACACGAATAATAAAGGTGTTGCTTCAAAGTCCCCACGTTTGCGGTAAACTGTCATAGGGAATGAATCCACAGAACTAAGGACTAGGAATCATGGAAGGAGCAGAAAGCACAAGAGTGAGAGCCCCACATTCCTGGGCTGGAACCCCGCTCCTCAGCCTACTGACTCGACTATCATCAAGACTTTTCCAATTCCGAGTTTCTTCACCTAAAAATTAGGGCTAAGAACTTCCTCATGGTTAGTGTGAGTATTCAATGAGAAGGGAAGTAGCAGACGGAACACCCTAGCTGCTTTCTTTTCAGAGGGATTGCTAGAAACTTGTCTTATCCAGGTGGCTCCTACTGCTGAAGTCACACCAGGATCCCCTGAGACATAGAGTGAGATCCCTGTTGGCCTTGCTCAGTATCCATGACCCTCTGTGCAAGTATCCATCAAGAGGACCCTGCGTGCCAGGATCCAGAGAGAGAGGACCCTGCGTGCCAGGATCCAGCGAGAGAGGACCCTGCGTGCCAGGATCCAGCGAGAGAGGACCCTGCGTGCCAGGATCCAGCGAGAGAGGACCCTGCGTGCAAGTATCCAGCGGGAGAGGACCCTGCATGCCAGGATCCAGTGGGAGAGGACCCTGCATGCAAGTATCCAGCAGGAGAGGCCCCTGCATGCCAGTATGCAGCGGGAGAGGACCCTGGGTGCCAATATCTAGAGGGAGAGCACCCTGCGTGCCAGGATCCAGCGGGAGAGGACGCTGCGTGCAAGTATCCAGCGGGAGAGGACCCTGGGTGCCAGTATCCAGAGGGAGAGGACCCTGCGTGCCAGTATCCAGCGGGAGAGGACCCTGCGTGCAAGTATCCAGCGGGAGAGGCCCCTGCGTGCCAGTATCCAGCGGGAGAGGACCCTGCGTGCCAGGATCCAGCGGGAGAGGACCACTGCGTGCAAGTATCCACCAGGATAGGACCCTCTATCAAGTATCCGTCAAGAGAGGACCCTCTGTGCAGTTATCCATCAAGAGAGGCTGATTCAACTGTTCTCATCCTCTAATTACAGTATTTGCCCACCACAATACATAATCAGATGCAGGCCCAGTAACAAGAATCATCCCTTACCTCTTAGCTACTGTGATGATTAATTTTATGTGTCAGTCAGACTGGGCTATATGATGCTCCAATATGTCTATGAGCGTGATTCCAGAAGAGATCAGCATTTGAACTGGTGAACTAATAAGCAAAGCAGATGGCCTTCCCCACTGTGGGTGAGCCTCATTCAATCCATTCCAAACCCCGAACCAGAACAAAAAAGCAGAAGAATGGCAAATTCACTCTCTGCTTGAGCTGAGTGTCCATCTTCTGCCCTTAAAAGACAGCAGCACTCCTGGTTCTCAAGCCTCAGGACATGGATTGAATTATACCACTGTCTTTCCTGGGTTCCAGCTTGCAGCCAGAAGACTATGGGCCTTCTCTCTCAGCTGCCATAATAATCACCAGAAGACTATGGGCCTTCTCTCTCAGCTGCCATAATAATCACCAGAAGACTATGGGCCTTCTCTCTCAGCTGCCATAATAATCACATGAGCCAACTCCTATAAGAACCTGTTCTACTCTATCGGTTCTGTTTCTCTGGAGAACCCTAATACTATTAAACCTAAATTACTCCCCTGAAAGGACGGTAAGGCAGCAAGGTAAGGATTGCTGCAGCAGTCTGAGAAGTCACTGTGAACTGACAGCCCTTCAAGGACAGGCCCTGTTCTTTGGGGTTGGGAAGAACATGGAGCCCAGAAGTCTGCGTGGGCAATTGATAGTTCATTACAGCAACAGAAGCCTGCCTGTGTGTACTCACTGCAAAGAATGTCAAATCCTCGGTCTTAAACCTTTAACTTTAGCCTATCCTGTGTCCCCCTATAGCCCTAAGATGTGTTTAGCTTCAAAACATGACACTGAAAGGACTGTCGGTGTGATTTATTTAGTTTCAATATACTGCAGTGCGTACAAAGAATCTGTACATTTAAAAGGAAACCCTTCTGTCATAAGAGAGCAAGCTGTAACTCAAGGATTGGAGCTGATCCCCCACCCCCAACCACCACCACCACCACCACCACAGCGCTGGCTCTGGCCAATCAGCGTCCACGCCCAACTGACCCGCCTGCAGCCAAGCCCGCTTTCCCCACTATCAGCCTTCTCAGCGGAATGACAAGGGACCATGGACTTAAAAACACCAAGGAGCACAAATCTCTTCTGATACGCCCAGGAACTTCTAAAGGCAAGTATTCTTTAAAGCATGCTAAAAAGAACCCATGAGTGGGTGGGCTCCATGGAAGATGAACAATCCTGGTCCTCCCCCTGTTCTCTGAAAAGTTGTTAGTGACTCTCAAAGATTATTTAGAGAAATCTGCTTTGAAGAAAATCAAGCTTTCTTGATTAGTATATAAAAGACACTTAGGTGCATTTTCACTTAGGAAACTGAGCCATGAAGAGCATCACCGAACCACTTTCTTATCCTGGATGACCAATATTCTGGATCTGAACCAGCAGGCGGCTGCACTGCCACGGTCATGACAGCTAGCCCTCATTATTCACCGGTGTCACTGCGTGTGTTCAAAAAGCAGACTCCACGTCACCCATCTCCACACACACAGTCTTCAGCTGTGAATAGTATTCAATTGTCACCCGGCCATTCTCTCGGCCAAATCCTGAAAGAAAGAGACAGGGTGAGGAGGCGCCATTGGCGGGATCCCGCCACAGTGGCCTGCAGAGACAGGCAGGGTCTGCTCCCAGGGCTGAGGAAGAGCGCGGATCCAGTCCTCGCTGCATGTTGTGACTGAGCCAGACGTGGGGAAAGTGACCCACTGGCCTTCAAGGACAGGGATGGGAAACACTCAGGCTTCATTTCTAACCAGTATGAACCTTAACTTCCAATATTTACTCCTCTGGGCTAAGGTCTAAAATGTTCAGACTTCCTCATCAAACATTAGAGCATTCTCTACAATTATCAACCTGATGCCTTTAAAACTCAGTGCTAACTTACAACCTAAGTCTGCATAATACGCTTAGTAGCCTCCTCTTATACTGAGTCTTGAGAAGCACCAACTATGTACACTCTGCCCACTCACGGGGGAGTGGACCCTGTAGGCCCTCAGGTTACTCAAAGCCAAGACACCACCCAATCGCTAGTGGATGAGGTTGCGTGCCGAAAGCACAGCCTTCCTCGTGCTCCTGCCCCAGGCTGAGGCAGGCTCTGCATCCTAAGGCCGAGGCCCAGTCTCCAGAACTGCGTCTCTCCAGGGGGCACCACTCCAAAGGTGACATACTCAAAGGCTGGGTAGGGCCTTCTCTGGCTTTTGCTCCTTTTCAGATCCTCTCAGCATGGAGCTCACCGGGTGTGTCAGGCCAGCTTTCTGTCCTCTCATCTCATGTAGAACTATCCACGGGCACTGACGCAAAGATGCAGATTAAGGAAGGGAGAGCTGGGTGCAGAGGCCCCAGAGGCCAAAGCTGCAGATTCCAAACAGAGGGTTAAGAATGAACAAAACAGAGTCCTGACTCCTACCCTGCGTGTGAGTCTGTGTGACAGCTTCTCCAGGTAACGCCACAGGGACAAGAACCTAGAGATGTATGGCCAGAGAATGCCAGTGATACCAGACACAATACCAAAGAAAACTGGCACATTAACACCCGCCATCTCACCATTATTTGTCGGTATTCATGTGTTTGCCAACACTGTGATGGCTATAAATACCTGCCAAGAGACTAGGGGTCAGACTCTTAGAAAGGTACGTCTACAAAGTCCAAACCGAGTCAAAGTGTTAGTCGCTCAGTCGTGTCCGACTCTTTGCTTCCCCATGGACTGTAGCCCACCAAGCTCTTCTGTCCATGGAATTCTCCAGGCAAGAATACTGGAGTGTCAGCCATTCCCTTCTCCAGGGGATCCTCCCGACCTAGGGATTAAACCCGGATCTCCTGCACTGCAGGCAGATTCTTTACCATTTGAGCCACCAGGGAAGCCCAATTCACAAAACTGGTGAAATTAGCAACAAATGCCAAAGAAAGAACCTCAAAGTAATGGCTATGTTCCTGATGCCTCAGATCTCCTAACAGACTATTATAAACTCGCTATGGTTAGGACATCTCAGAGTGGTTTTATGCTTACACCAATTACAGACTGAGGGAAAAGTAATGCTGCTGTCCACAAGCCCACCTATACATCAGGACCTTCTGGAGAACTTCTGGAAAAAATCCAGACGCTCGGCTTCCAGTCTCATGGATACAGTGGGCCTGGGGAGGATGAGGATTCATATACATTTTGGTAATTCTGATACAGATACAAGTTTAGGAACCTGATCTATTATGACCAGTGTCTCCAGAAACAAGAATTTTTCACAGTTCCCAACTCCTCACCTGACTTCTTTTTTTTTTCCTCACCTGACTTCTTATATCCACCAAAGGGCAACTCCACTGGACTGACATTATAGTTGTTAATGAAGCACATTCCAGCCTGGAGCTCCGCCACTACTCTGTGGGCACGCTGGATGTCCCTATGAAGAAATAAATTGCACTGGTTAGTCACAGTTTCTTTTGCCACGACTTTAACAGGAAAAGTGAGACTGTCACTTCTAAGAGTTTCGAAACGTTGCCAAATTCTTGTTTCTTCACAACGTGTTTTAAAATCTTATATCATCCAGGCAAAATAGGTAAGAATTTGAATTTTGTAGTCTCATCCAAAAGCATCTACGTAGCAGCAACAAAGGTGCTAAAGCAAATCAATGGGGGAAAACAGTCTTTGCAGCAAACAGCGCTGGAGCAACCGGATGTCCACACGCAGAGGAATGAAGCACAAAAATTAACTCAGTGGATCCCTTAACTAAAACATCAGACTGAAAACCGTAAAAATCTTCAAAGAAAACAGGAATAAATCTCCATGACCTTCCATTAGACACAACCTTCTTAGACATGACACCAAAAGTAACAGATTAAAAAAAATAATTTTTATCTATAAAAATGTTTAAATTTTGTGCTGCAAGTGAGATCATCAGAAAAGTAAAAAGAGAACTCACAGAAACGCAAATCGAAACTGCAGGAAACTGCTGCCAATCCACTAGGATGGCGAAAATTGAAAGAACGGGCAGTGACAGTTGCTAGTGAGGATGAGGAGAAACTGGAGTCCGTCAGCACTGCTGATGGGAATGCAAAGTACTGCTGCCGCGTTGGAAAACAGTTTGGCATTTCCTCAAAAAGTTAAACAGAGAGTTTCCATATGATCCAGCACTTCTACTCCTGAGTTTATACCAAGCAGAAATGAAACATTCACACAGACTCATATATGAGTGCGCACTGGAGCACTATTCATAATAGCCAAAAAGGAGAAACAGCCCAAATGTCTATCAATACGTGAATGAATAAACAAAATGTGATATATCCATGTAACAGAATATTACTCAGTATAGAAAAGGGCTTCCCTGGTGGCTCAGATGGTAGAGAATCCGCCTACAATGTGGGAGACCTGGGTTTGATCCCTGGGTTGGGAAGGTTCCCTGGAGAAGGGCATGGCAACCCACTCTAATATTTTTGCCTGGAGAATCCCATGGAAAGAGAAGCCTGGTGGGCTACAGTCCATGGCGTTACAAAGAGTCAGACATAACAGCGACTTTTGCACACACACACGGTAGCAGAAAGGAATAAAGCAGTGACACAGACTACAGTATAAATGGACTTTGAAAGGAAGCTAGTAAACGAACTACGTGAAAGAAGCTAGTCATGAAAGGCCATATACTGTATGATTTCATTCATGTAGAAGTTTTCAAATATGCAAATCTATAAAGACAGAAGGTAGATTAGTGGTTGCCAGGGGGAGGGGGAGGGGAGAATGCAAAGTAGCTGTTAATGTTCTTGGGATGACAAAAATGTTCTAAAGTTACATTATAATGACGGTTGTACAATCTATAAATATACTAAAAACTACTGAATTGTACACTTTAAATGAGTGAATTATTTGGTAGGTGAATTCTCCTAACAAAGGATTAACAAAAAAAGGAGTCACCGTCCTCGGTAACTGGCCTGTGCATTTTGGTGGTGAAGCAAAGTGGCAGGAGAGACGTAATCCACTCTCTCCTCACATCGACACAGCCGCTCTCAGAGAGGGCTTTTAGGGCAGTGAGGCCATTTTGTTGGACACGACAGCACCAGGTCCGTGTCACACGAGTGTCCACACGCACAGAGTGCACGCCAGTGAGCCCTCACGTGAGCCACGGTCTGTGTGAGACTGGCGTGCTTTAACAATTGTGCCACTCTGGTGGGCGATGGTGATCATGGGGAGGCTGCGCACACGTTGGGGGAGACACTGGGAGATCTCTGCACTTTCCTCTCAGTTCTGCGTTGCACCTAAAACTGCTCTAAAAACATAAAGTCTGTTAGAAACAACAAACAGGAGCTCCTGTTCGTCCTGCACAACTCAGCTCATCAGGTCCTCAAGGGAGACGTGGTCTTCCTCCCCAAGCGCCTCACCACAGAACTACAAAAAACCCCAACTCGTGTATCACTAAAGAAACAGCATGTTCCCAACTGTAAAGCAATCTTAGAAAACTGCCTACTATTGCCAAAGACAAATCAGAGTTTGTATATCATCAAACAATCTGCAATCATTTTAAAAGAAATTTTAGCCCCAAATCACTGTTTGCTTTTCAGTGGTTTAAATTTATGTACAAATATAGTAATCACATTACTTAAAATAGTTAAAATTGGAAACAGCACCCTAAATACACAATAGAAGGCCCACATGTGTTACAATGCATCCCAATTTAGGGACTACTATAAAGCTATTAAAAATCATGTCTTTGAAAACTACTTCCAGTATTTATATCCTTACAGGTTTCTAAATTCCTTGACATGTATTTTTAAATAGGGACCTTAACACCCTGCTTATTTAACTTATATGCAGAGTACATCATGAGGAACGCTGGGCTGGAAGAAGCACAAGCCGGAATCAAGATTGCCGGGAGAAATATCAATAACCTCAGATATGCAGATGACACCACCCTTATGGCAGAAAGTGAAGAGGAACTCAAAAGCCTCTTGAGGAAAGTGAAAGAGGAGAGTGAAAAAGTTGGCTTAAGGCTCAACATTCAGAAAACTAAGATCATGGCATCTGGTCCCATCACTTCAAGGCAAATAGATGGGGAAACAGTGTCAGACTTTATTTTGGGGGGCTCCAAAATCACTGCAGATGCTGATTGCAGCCATGAAATTAAAAGACGCTTACTCCTTGGGAGGAAAGTTATGACCAACCTAGACAGCATATTAAAAAGCAGAGACGTTACTTTGCCAAAAAAGGTCCGTCTAGTCAAGGCTATGGTTTTTCCAGTGGTCATGTATGGATGTGAGAGTTGGACTGTGAAGAAAGCTGAGTGCCGAAGAATTGATGCTTTTGAACTATGGTGGTGGAGAAGACTCTTGAGAGTCCCTTGGACTGCAAGGAGATCCAACCAGTCCATTCTAAAGGAGATCAGTCCTGGGTGTTCATTGGAAGGACTGATGCTAAAGCTGAAACTCCAATACTTTGGCCACCTGATGCGAAGAGTTGACTCACTGGAAAAGACTCTGATGCTGGGAGGGACTGGGGGCAGGAGGAGAAGGGGACGACAGAAAATGAGATGGCTGGATGGCATCACCAACTCGATGGATGTGAGTTTGAGTGAAGTCCGGGAGTTGGTGATGGACAGGGAGGTCTAGCATGCTGTGATTCATGGGGTCGCAAAGAGTCAGACACGACTGAGAGACTGAACTGAACATGATGCTTTACATAGGTCAGAAACTTAAACATTTATTCAAGGAATGAATGAAAAAAAGAACAGGATTTTTATCAATAAAGCTAATAGCTTAATTTAAACTCAACAGTAGGGTTCTGGCTGTGATGCTACTTTGGCACCTTCTGACTTTACCTGAAGCAAACAGAAAATGCTGATGAAAATGCAATGAGGGCAAACTCCAGTGAAGGAATAAGATGAATATCTAAGAAGATACAGCAGCCCCATTTCTTCAAAGCTACATGGAGTGTCCTTCCCCACCTACCTGGTGAAGACACCAGCAGCTAGTCCAAAAGTGGTGTCATTGGCTCTTTCCAGAACCTCAGCTTCAGTGTCAAATGATAAAATGGACATAACTGGTCCAAAGATTTCTTCTTTCACACAGGTCATGTCATCTCGGCAATTAGCTGCAAACATTATTTTAAAAACCAAACATCAGTGAAGGAATTATCATCCTGGCATATTAAAATTCCTTGTTTATAGTCAACAGTGAAATACACAGCTTTAGAGAATTTTCAATGCAACATTTCCAGTGTGATTATAAATCAGAGCATCCTTCCTGCATGATGATGAACACTAAATGTTAAGGAGTAATAAGGAGACTTTGTGTTCATTTTAAATCTACTTTTTCAAATATTCATCTTAAGGATATAGTTAGGGCTTCCCTGATGGCTCAGATGGTAAAGAATCTGCCTGCAATACAGGAGACCCAAGTTTAATCCCTGGGTTGGGATGGTCCCCTGGAGGAGGGAATGGTTCCCCACTCCAGTACCCTTGCCAGGAAAATTCCACGGACAGAGGAGCCTGGCGGTCTACAGTTCAGAGTGTCTCAAAGAGCAGCTAACACTTTCACTTTTCAAGGACACAGATAATGAGGTGGACAAGGATATATGTACAAGGACTTGATCACTACACTCCTGTGACAATGCAGACTAGAGGCAACGAACAAGGCATCCAAAAGAGATGGGATGGTCATGCGAACAAAACACATCGCAATGATGAACTTCTATGAAGCCTCAAAAAGTAATGTCTTTGAAGAAAATTTAATAAGCAAATACTTATGATGAATAGTCACTGAATAAAATACAAACTGTACATATCATCCCAATTTCTATTAAAATGTCATACAAGATTAACATTTTTTATACTTTTTCACATTTTCTTAATAACTGTGATAGAAGGAGAAACAGTATTTTTAAAAAGAAAATACAATGTAAAAAGATAAACAAATAACTGAATGGGTGTTCAGTTAATATGAAAATGTGCTTAAGTGATTAGTTCCCTAAAATGATTAAATTCACACGTGACTTTTTAAAATACACATGTTATGCCTAAAGCGGCTCATATATTTAGATGTGCAATAGTGAACCCCAGTGAACTTCAAGAGAAGGGTGCTTTTATCCCACTGTGGCTGAAAGACAGCTCATCTCAGTGCTGGCAAACACTGCAAGGAGTGAGACAAGCGTCCGCAAGCCTGTGTGGTGTATGTAAATGCTGAGGCAGAAAAACAGCCCGTACACACAGAGGTTGTACACACAGAGCTCGTACGCACAGAGCTTGTATACACAAACAGCTCTTTGTTCCTCTCTATGTTACACTGTACTCTGGGGACACCCAACTATCTACAAAGGTATGTTAAACAATTTGAGGTGGTGATTAAGGACAGTTCATTATGATCTAAATCTCTGAAAACTGCTAATCCATGCATCATTTTTAGGGAAACTGTTGGTCAGAATAGTAAATGATCCAAGACGGCTCACTACCCAACTGTGCCAGAGTACCGTTCGTCTCACGCAGGCTGGCAAGAGCGCGGCGCTGTGTGCAGCGTTTCTGTACCAGAGTCAAGAGACGAGGGGGAAAGCAGCAGCTCACACACGAGAAAAGGAGCGGTCCCTGCACTGTGCTTCAGCCCCAGATCCAGTGAATGAGTCTGAAGATGCAGCCTCTGGGGTCGGGCTCAAGCTTCAATGTGCATAAAAACGAACTGAGAACTTTCTTTCCCTTTTGAACTTTTTATTCTGTATTGGAGCATAGCCGATTAACGATGTGCACTTCCAGGGGGACTCAAAGGACTCGGCCATACATGTACATGTATCCATTCTCCCAAAACGCAGTCGTGAGGTGCCAGCCCCTCAGAGTTGCATCTGGGGGTCTAGGGCAGAGAGCAGAAATCTGCCTCTTCACTAGTTTTCCAAGCGATACTGATACTGTGGACCACAAATCAGGCTTTCAGAATCACGAGGATAGAGTGAAGGTAGTTAGCTCCCTGTTCTTTGCATAGGTTCACAGCTTTAAAAAAATTTTTTTCCCTAATTGCAAAATACACATTCTCAATTTGAGTCTGTTGTAGTGAGCGGTGTCAACCTAGAACTTGTTCCACAGAGTGAAGTAAGAATATCATATATTAATGCATATTTATGGAACCTAGAAAAGGTACTGAGGAACCTATTTGCAGGGCAGGAGTAGAGGCAGTCATCTTTACGATACAGACTTGGGGACACAGTGCGAGGGTCGGCAGGAAGGAGAGAGTGGGACGAATTGAGAGGCAAGCATTGGCATACCATGTGTGACACAGCCAGCTAGGGGGAAGCTGCCCTATAACACAGGGAGGTGAGCTCAGTGCTCTGTGATGACCAAGAGGGGTGGGGGGGGGCGCGTGTGGGAAGGAGGCTGAGGAGGGAGGGGGTGTATCTGCACTCATGGCTGACTCACACTGTACAGCAGAGACCAACACTGCATTGTAAAGCAATTATCCTCCAACTAAAAGTAAATAAACAAATATAATCTACAGAAAATCTGTAATGTTCAACGATGCATAAGTCTAACAAAAACCACCTTTAATCCAAGCATCTAGAGAAATCAGTCCACTATCAACATTATGATGCATATTCTCTGTTCCTTCTTCGTCCCATGCACATATTTGGTTTTTCAGATTTGGGCCAATACCACATACACTATTGTTTAACCTATATTTTCTCTTCAAAAACATAATGTAAGTTTTCCTTCTTCTTTAACAGCTACAAGCTAATTCATGGCACGGATGCTAAATTCACAGCCTTTAAGCCTCAGTAGTTGTTTTTCTAGCAAGGGCTAAAGGTTAAACTGCATCAAATCAAATGCCAAGTGCCAAAAAGCGGCACCACCATCAACCTCAGGGACAAAAATCAGCTGAATCTACCTTCAAGATAAGGTGTAAGGAATGATGCAGCATTATTCTATCTATAGATACAGTTTTTTAAAGCCAAGAAAACTGGCAATATTCTTATAGTAGATACTAACAACAACAACGTCTCAAACAGTGTCACCCGCAGGCAGGAGGGAAGGAGATGGATGAGGGCAGCAGGGTGACCATACACTTGATTGTCCAAACCAAGAGACTGTTCAGACTGAAAGGAAATGCTAAAAATTATTATAGCATTTAAGTTTTTATATTAGTATACTGTCTGACAAATTGGTTTTATTATATTGATGATCTAAAAGTTCAAAGTAAAACACACTCTTTACCAAGTTTCTTGAGAAAAGAAATTCGTTACTTAAGTTTTACTCAAACATGAATTTTCATTTTTCGGAGTGCCTTACTTCTGGAACAACAGGTGTGTACCTAGTTAAGGACCAGGTAACTGATAACATCACCCAAGAAGAGGAGGCGCAAACAGGGGGCTTCCGAGGTAACAGAGAACTGCTGCTTCTTACATCTGAGTAGTGGGCACACAGTTTGCCAACCCTTGCCTTACACCATATATACGGTTTATAAATATTTTTTTTCTAACATTTAATTCAAACTGTTTAAAAGCAAACAAGAAAAGGACGTACTTAACACACAAGGTCTCATGTAATATCCATCCTTTAATTTGGGGTCTTCAGGTACAAAAACATCTCCACCACACAACACTTTAGCACCCTGCCAAAAAAGAAAAGAAGAATGCATACTTTGTGTTAAACACACAACCTCAATAGGCATTCTGGAAATGCTACCTGTGTCCTGAACAAATGGACATAGTCACTCTACAGCAAGAACAACGCAGAACACGGCTCCCAAATGGACACGACCACGGGAAAGGGCACAGGGCAAGTAACCCCGGAGGAATTACCTTTCTCCTCATCTCATCGCGTCTCTACTTGTTTCTTACCTGCTCCTTTGCCGCTTCAACAAACCCAAGGACTCGCTCCAGATGTGGTCGGTTGATGAGGGGACCCATCCTTGTATCTTCCAGAAGTGGATCTCCAATTTTTATCCTTTGGGTCTGTTTCACCACTTCCTCTGTAAATTGATCAAGAATTTCCTTTTGCACAAATACCCTTGTACCATTACAACAAACCTACAAAACAGACACAAATTATATATAAGCACGGGGTAAAAAGCTTCCCCAGTGGCTCAGCAATAAAGAATCTGTATGCAATGCAGGAGACACAGGAGACATGGATTCAACCCCTGGGTCAGGAAGATCCCCGGGAGGAGGATGTGGCAACTCATTCCAGCATTCTCGCCTGGGAAATCCCATGGGCAGAGGAGCCTGGTGGGCTCAAAGAGTCAGACACGACTGAGAACAGCACAGAGAGGGGAAAGAGGAAAAGGGGGAACAATCCAGCAGCTTTAAATTTAAAAGAAACAAGGGCCTTCCTGGTGGTCCAGTGGTTAAGACTCTGTGCTCCCAATTCAGGGGGCACAGGTTCCATCCCTGGTCAGGGAACTAGACCCCACATGAGGCAGCTAAGACCCCATGCAGCCAAAAAAAAAATTTTTTAAGAAAGAATATACTGTCTTTAAAAGTTAGCTCCATTGCTAAAAAATTATCACCATACTAAACAGGATCACACATACACAAACTCTGCCCCTTGAAATGAAAGTTAAGGCTTTGTTTCTGTTCAAATTTCCTTAAGGCAATTAATAGATCCACATGACTCATAAGACTTCTCCTATTTTCCCATCTCAGGAGCTCAATTTGGTTGTATATTTTGAGAAAAGGAGATTAAAAGAAGGAATTGAAGAGTAAAAGCAGACCAAGAACTGATATCCCAAGCCTAGTAAAAATCTAGAGCATTTCATAGCCAATGTTTGTCTCTAAAATCACAAATAATGAGGAATTCCCTGGTGGTCCAGTGGTTAGGACCTCATGCTTTCACTGCTGGGTTCCAGGTTCAATCTTTGGTAAGGGAACTAAGTAAGATCCTACATCCTGTGCGGTGCAGCCAAAAAAGTAAATATAATAAATTAAAAAATAAGATCTCAATTTAAAATAAAGTGAATATCATAACCATATTGAAGGGGGTGGAGAAGGAAGAACCGATCCATTAATTTCTGAACACAGATTTTAACTATATACCCTTAGGCTAAAACCAAAAAGAACTATAGAAAGAAGGTTGCAAGCTAGTTCAGTTCAGTTCAGTTCAGTCGCTCAGTCGTGTCCGACTCTCCGCGACCCCATGAATCACAGCACGCCAGGCCTCCCTGTCCATCACCAACTCTCGGAGAATGGATGCTAAATGTTTCACTATCAGAGAAGGAAACTATGAACATGGAAGGGAGGAGGCTAAAATAAACCTTGTAACACTGGAATGACTGGAAATATCTGTATAAACTTATAGTTATTAATACAGACATATAAATAGATATGTGTGCGCATACATACACATATGCCAAATATCAGTATGTATTTCCTGGCTCTGGACTTTGGGAAGACACAGAAGCAATAATACTCCAGCAGAAACAAGGACATCTGGCACCCAGATCTTCATTTCTAAAAACCATTTTCCATTAAATCGAATCAAGTCTTCTTAGAGAAATAGCTCATCCCAGAGTTCCACCACAGAAAGCACAAGATGTGTTTACAACACCTTGCTATGCCGGGAAGTAAAACTGTGCTCGAAGAATAATGGGACATACCAAAAAGTCACAGAGAGAGGCTCCCGCGAGCAGAGCCTTCAATTATTTGAGCATCAAAATAAATAATAACAATAACTCACAGACTGAGGGAAGAATCCATGGGTTCATGCTGATAAAAGTAAACTAGGGAGACGGGGAAAAAGTTCTTTCTTGCAATAGGCAGTAAACTAAATAAATGTCGAAGGAGTAACAGAATTGGAAAATCACCACTTGGTGACCACCAGAAAAAAATGTTCTAGAGAACATCAAAGGGCACTAAAACTAGTTTGATAAGGAACAAGGCAGTCTCACTTGATCTCCTACAAGACACTCATTAACCTCAAAGGAAAAAACAGCAACTTCACTGTAAAGACCCACCCTAAGTGGGTGGTCAAAGTCAACGACACCACTGTAAAATACCATTTTTTTGTGGTGTTTTGCCAAAAATCCATAAACTAAATCCAATTAAAAAAAACCAAAACCTAAACAGACCCAAAATGAGGAACATTTTACAAACTAAATGGGTTAATTCTTCTAAAATGTCAAGGTACTGAAAGATCAGAATGATTTTAGAAGTATTCCAGATTAAATGAGATTAAAGAGACACCACGAGTAAATGCAACACATGTTCCTGGATTAGATCTTGAACCAGAAAAAAAGAAGCTGTTTCTAAAAGGACATTAGTCAAACAAATGCAGAAATCTGAGTAAGGGTTATGACTGAATAACAGTACTACACTAACACCAAGTTACGGATTCTACTAACCATCTTGTGCTTATTTAAGAGAAGGCAATAGGCTTCCCTGGTGGCTCAGATGGTAAAGCGTCTTTTTGCAATTGAAGGGGACCCAGGTTTGATCCCTGGGTTGGGAAGATCCCCTGGAGAAGGAAATGGCAGCCCACTCCGGTATTCTTGCCTGGAAAATCCCATGGACAGAGGAGCCTGGCCGACTACAGTCCATGGGGTCGCAAAGAGTCAGACACGACTGAGCGACTTCACTTTCACTTTTTTTTGAGAAATACACATATGAATGGAGAGGTTAGGGATCTTCTGTCTGCAACTTTCAAACAGTTCAGAAAAATATAGCAATATGCATGTACAAACAGTAAGTGAAAAGTGAAAGTGTTAGCTGCTCGCTTGTGTCCAATTCTTTGCAACCCCAGGGACTACAGCCCACAAGGCTCCTCTGTCCATGGCATTCTCCGGGCAAGAGTACTAGAGTGGGTTGCCATTCCCTTGTCCAGGGGGTCTTCCTGACCCAGGGATTGAACCCAGGTCTCCTGTATTGCAGGCAGATTCTTTACTGTCTGAGCCATCAGGGAAACCCATGCAAAGACAGACAGGATGGTAAATGTGATAAAATGTTAACATTGAAGAACCTGGTTCAAAGGTATATGAGAATTCTTTATATTATCTGTGCAACTTTTCAGTCTGAAATTATTTCAAAATAACAAGCTTTAAAACACACTGTGGGAGGGAATATATGTATACCTATGGCTGATTCATGTTGAGATTTGACAGAAGACAACAAAATTCTGTAAAGCAATTATCCTTCAAATTAAAAAAAAAAAAAAAAACATGCGTGACATGCAAGGTGAAGGCTCCCTCTTCACCTCTTTCAGGGTCAGGCACACACCTCGCCTTGAGTAAGGAAGTTGGCCATCAGCGCCCCCTTTACAGCGTTCTTCATGTCACAGTCTGAGAAGATGATCAGTGGAGACTTGCCTCCAAGTTCCAGCGTGACAGGTTTGATTCCTTTAGCAGACATCTCCATGATCTTACAGAACAAGAACACAAGCATCAGAAGTTTAACACCAACGAGATTACATGCTAGGTTAACCCGACCATGACCCGGAAGTCATGCTGAACTACGTGTGACCTGCAGCCTTGTTCTCAATATACTCTGTCCTTAGTCGACTTGAAGCAGTCTCTTCCAGAACACTGAAGAGAATCTACAGAATTGCACTTGATATTCTTAAGAGGGAGTTCATTTAAAACAACCTGTCAATTCATCTGTCATGGGCAGAAATTCTTTTGTATTGCTGTAACTGTGTTCCAGGCTGACAGAACTCAGAGCACAAATTAAGGTCAAAACGATGAGTCTGAACAAACGGGGGAAATACCCTTTATTCAGAGGTGGCAGCTACAGGTGAAGTAAGTCACCGAAGAGTACAAGTGGCAGCCCAGGGTCCGACCCCACAGGCACAGGCAGAAGACGACTCCCGTCCCCAGCGGGCCTGACACACGGAGCTGCTCTAACTGCTCCTCACACTGCTCAAGTGCACCTCAGAGCTTGGCCCAATAATCCGTACAGCCTCCCTGCCAAAACAAGCCAGGTAAAATCAGAGGCTAAGCCTCCAGCACACGCTCTGGGGCGGCCTGCCACAGCCACGTCGAGATGTCGTAACCAGACGCCCCTATGTTTCGTCCTCACCTTTGAGCCGGTGGGCACGCTTCCAGTGAAGGAGACTTTGGCCACATCACGATGCTGACACAGGAACTGGCCTGTGGCGGCCCCTCCTTGCACCACGTTGAAGAGCCCAGGAGGGACTCCAGCCTCAGTATAGATTTCAGCCAGCAGCAACACGGACACGGGCGTGAAGGGAGAAGGTTTAAAGACCATGGCGTTACCTGCATTACCGAGACACAAGTACAGAAAGGTTTTTTAAGACTGGAGATCCTCTGAAGGCGGGACAAGGAGGACACATCAAGAACAGCTCCAACTGAGAAGCGCTCTATGACACCCCTTACATGCGGAATCTAAAAAGAAGTGATACAAATGAACTTATTTATAAAATAACAGATACAGACTCACAGGCTTGGAAAACTACCTTATGGCTGCCAGTGGGGAAGGACGGAGGGAAGGGATGGTTAGGGAGTCTGGGATGCACGTGTACACACTGCTATGTTTCAGATGGGTCACCGACAAGGAACCACTGCAGAGCACAGGGGACTCTGCTCAACGTTATGTGGCGGCTGCGTGGGAGGGGAGTTTAGGGAGAGTGGATACACGTTTATGTGATTGGCTGAGTCCCTTCTCTGTCCACCTGAGACTACCACAACATCGTTAATCAGCTATATGCAATATAAAATTTAAAAAACCTCTGATTGTTTCCTGTTCCCCATCAAATGCTAGGCCAGAAAGTATTACTGAGTGAACCTCTCTGGTTCTTCCCTCCTCAGCTTCTCTCATGAAGCAACCAAGCCACATACTTGCAATGTCTCAACCGGTAACACCTTATATACCGACAGCTTTTCACATATATTAACCTCATTTAACATTTGCAACAGCAATGTGAAGTAGGTATGATTAGACCCATTTTATACAAGCTGAAACTGAAGATAAGAAGGGTTAACTACTTTAATGAGAGGCCGCAAGGCTAGTAACTTAATTCTATTTCTCCTCCATCACAGAGAAATGTGCAAAACGAACACGAAGCAGCAATAAGAAAAAAGCTGCATTTCAATACAATGCCTTAATACTAGAGCTCTTTTAACCTGAGAGTTTTTTCTAAGACATAATGTCTTCTTTCCCCACAGATTCTTCTCTTTAAATAGTGTAAGAAATCTTTTTGTTAATCAACCAAAGCTTCTCTAATGGAAATCCTGTCTTTCATTTCTCTTAAGACACAAATGAAGAAGATCATCTTCTGCTTCCTAAATGAAGTCAAACTCCCAAGTGCTACCTGCTACACAGAAATTGATGCTCAGAATTCTTGTCCATAAAGGAAGAGAACTTACAAGTAGCGCAAATCTAATTCATTTGACAGGAAAAAAAAAAATAATAAAATTTCCAAGACCAAAATTAACTTTCTTCCTTCCCATAAATAAAAACGGGAATAATGTATAACCTCAAAGCTCCCTAGGGGGCAGGGCAGGGGTGAAATCATTCCAGGGAGAAAGGGTAGCTCACAGGCGGAAGAATAATCCATTCTTACCACAAGCCAGAGCTGGAGCCGACTTCCAGCAGGCGATCTGAAAGGGGTAGTTCCACGCTCCTATTCCAACACACACCCCTAGCGGTTCCCTTCTGGTGTAACCGAAGGATCCACCCGGGAGCTGGATGTGTTCGCCTAAGGAGACAAAGAGGGTAGAGAACAGCGTAGGGCCGCCTGTCCCAAGAGCGCACCAGCGCCAGGGCTCACTCTGGATCCAGTCAGACCACCCAGCTCTCATCCCCCAGCCACTGGGCTCACCGTGCCTCTGGTCTTGTTCATTATTCTTACACTGCTTTTGCATGTTCTCTCCACATAAAGAATCCTTATTATCCTTCAAGCTAACGTGCATTCAACTCAAGATAATCCTCTAAAAACTGACCAAGCATCCACTACATGACTCAGATGAAATGGAACAGAAATGGGGACAGACTTGGGTGCTCAACAGTCCCAGGACCCTGAACCTCAGCCTGCTCACCCCACTGGCCTCCTGAGCTGGGCCAGCCCAGCCAACATGTGAACCAATGGGCACTTCCTAGACAGTAAACGAAAACTTTTTGCTGAGTAAGTAAAACTAATAAATATGATGCACTCACTGAGTCTTGCAAGAACTGGTTTTTCCACAACCTTGTCTACACCTCAGCTACAAGGTTAGGTGCTTTATATATTGGGTTGGGCAAAAAGTCTGTTCAGGTTTTTCCATACAATGTTATGGAAAAACTACAACCCAATACATCATCTCATCTAATCCTTCTAATAACCAATAAGATAGGAACGATCTCCCGTGTAAATAAAGATAAAGTAATTCTCAGTGACACCCAAGGAGAGAGTGTTAAGTCCAAGACTGTAACTCAGGTCTGTCTGAAATCCAAAATCTGCAACCTTCTTCACCAGGCTCTGGTCCCCTGCTTCCTTTAAGCTGGTCACAGAAGGCCAGGTGTGGGCTTACCGGCCATGGATCCCGCCAAGCCTGCATAGTACTCCAGGCACTGCCAGGAAGTGTCAATGTCCCAGCGGGCCTCAAAGATGGACTTGCCATTGTTGATAGTCTCCAGAGTGGCGATTTCATCCTTCCGTTCCTTTGGGCAAAACAAAGGACTAGACTGAAGACAAATTACCATATACCTCAACATATTCAACAATCAAAACAGAATACATTGCCTAATTTTAAAAACAGAAACAGCTTGAGCTTCCAACAAAAAGGGATGGCCGTGACATCTGGAAGAGATGAAAGCTGTTGCTAAACAGTACCCTGTTCTCCCCATCAAGTAACTGTCACAGATGTAAGACAACATCTCGTTCCCAGACTAGTTAGAAAAGGGGTGTTCTGAGAAGCATTATGTATGTACAGCTGCACAAATACGTACAGATATTTGTGCATGAGGTTTCCCTGGGGGCTCAGTCAGGAAAGAATCTGCCTGCAATGCAGGACACCCGAGTTCCATCCCTGGGTCAGGAGAAGCGAATGGAAACCCACTCCAATATTCTTGCCTGGAGCATTCCATGGACAGAGGAGCCTGGAGGACTGCAGTCCATGGGATCACAAAGAGTCGGACAAGACTAAGCGACTAACACACCGCATGTATACAGGAAGAACAAAGAGTCCTTAGGAAAACTGTACAGAACAGCCAAATACACATCAACACACATGGGTTTAATTCACCCAAAGAAATGCAGCATGCCAAAATCACAGGTAAGTATTTTCCAATGCTCATTACTCATCAATTGTCTTTTCAAATTCTGTTCCCAGATGTCGTTTACACAACTTAAAGGTACTACAGATGGCCCAAAAATGAACAAAAAGATTTTGGAAATCAGACCTGAAAAATTAAGGTCCCCAAAGGAGAGGAAAAACTTGAATATGGGGGTTTCCCTGGTGGCTCAGTGGTTGCTACAAAAGTAACTGCAATTTTGGACCGTGCATTTTAAGTCATTATAACTATGCTCAAATACACCTTTATTATTCAAAACAGGAACCATGACAATCAACACATTTTTGCCAACAAGAAATAAGTTTGTTTATTCTTGTAGCATAAAAATCCATGCTTCAGAATTCGACTCCTGGAAAGCATTTTCCCTGCAAAAAGTTGTCAAGATGCTTGAAGAAGTGGTTGTCAGTTGGCAAGAGGTCAGGTGGAATATGGCAGATGAAGCATAACTTTGTAGCCCAATTCTCTCAACTTCTGAAGCTTGCACAATGTGCAGCCGGGCACTGTCGTGGAGAACTGGGCCCTTTCTGCTGACCGATACCAGCTGCAGGCACTGCAGTTTTCAGTGTATCTCATCAATTTGCTGGGCATACTTCTCAGATGTAATGGTTTTGCCAGGATTTAGAAAGCTATAGTGGATCAGACTGGCAGCAGGCCACCTAACAATGACCACGACCTTTTTTTGGTGCAAGTTTGGCTTTGGGAAGTGCTCTGGAGCTTCTTCTCAGTCCAACTACTGTGCTGGTTGTCGTTGGTTGTCATATAAAATCCACTTTTCATCGCACATCACATCCTGATCAAGAAATGGTTTGTTGTTGCACAGAATATGGGAGGACAGCACTTCAAAACGACAATTTTTAAATTTTTGGTCAGCTCATGAGGCACCCACTCATCAAGTGTTTTCACCTTTCCAATTTGCTTCAAACGCCAAATGATCACAGAATGATCATCTTGGAGTTCTTGCGCAATTTCTCATGTAGTTGTAAGAGGATCAGCTTCGATAGTGGGTCTTAGTTGGTCATTGCCAACTTCTGAGAGCCGGCCACCACGCTCCTCATTCTCAAGACTCTCGCTTCCTTTGCAAAACCTCTTGAACCACCACTGCACTGTATATTCATTAGCAGTTCCTAGGCCAAACACGTTGCTGCAAGTTGTCTCCACTCCTTTATGACCCATTTTGAACTCTAATAAAAAAGTCACTCGAATTTGCTTTTTGTCTAACATCATTTCTATAGTCTAAAATAAATATAAAATAAATGGCAAGCAATAAGTCATTAGCAAAAAAATAAAACACAAAGAGAGGAATGCACATTAAAATGATATCTAACATAACCACATTTAAGAATGTAATCCAGGATCAAATGGCAAAGTTCAACAATGCAAAACTGCAATTACTTTTGCACCAACCTGTGTCTCCTAGACACAGGTTCGATCCCTGATCTGGGAAGACGCCACATGCCATGAAGCAATTAAGCCTACATGCCACAACTATTGACCTATGGTCTACAGCTGGGGAGCTGGAAGCCCATGCGCTCTAGAGCCCATGCTCTGCAACGAGAGAAGCCCCTGAAACGAGAAGACTACACGCTGCAACACAGAGCAGCCCTGCTCACCGCAACTAGAGCAAAGTCCTCATGGCGACAAAGGCGCAGCACAGCCGAAAGGAAATAAAACCATTCAGAAAGGCTGAATATGTGAGAAATAGGTATTTGCTATTACAGATCCAATTTTAATTAAAAAAACAATGTGGTCAAAATCTGTACATAAAACATGAATTGAACAATCGACAAGGAAGATGCATCTCTTACTAAAACTGACAATCAGTATGGCTGACCAGAAGCAAAATGAAATGGCAACAGAAGTTAACACAAGTGTCTAACACAAGAGCTTCTAAGCACAGGCCTCAGAAAGCATGGAAGGAAGGGATATAGGAAACGGCACTTTGAGAATGATAACTGGACATGGTCTATTTCTACAGAGACCAGAGGTATGAAATGCTTTGATTCGCTCATTCCACATTTGTTGGATTCCAAAAAAGATGACAGAGTAGGACCTGAGCTCAGCTCCTCTCATGAAAACACCAAAATCACAACCAACTCCTGAACAGCCATCAACAAGAAAGACCAGAACCTACCAAAAAAGCTATTCTGCATCCAAAGACAAAGCAGAAGTCAGCTGGGGGGTGGGGGCAGCACACTGGTAATCTAGTCAAATCCCATACTCACCAGGTAGGTGACCCACCAATTGGAAAATATATTGCAGAGGTTCTCCCACAGGAGTAAGAGTTCTGAGCCCTATGTCAGGCACCCCAGCCTGGAAGACTGGCATCAGGAGGAGGAGCCCCCAGAGCATTTGGCTTTGAAGACCAGCGGGTCTTAATTACAGGGACTCCACAGGAATGGAAAAGACAAAATCTTCACTCTTGGAGGACGCACAGAAGATCTCATGCACATCAGAACCCAAGGAAGAAGCAGCGAGCAACTCCACAGGATCCGGGGTCAGGCCTACCTGCTGGTCTTTGAGTGTCTCCTGAGAAGGTGGAGGGTGGCTGGCTTCGGTTTACAGTGGGGACGAGCACATGAGTGGCAGAGGTACCACAGAATACTCACTGGCATGAGCTCTCCTGAAGGCTGATATTTTGGCACCAAGACCTGGCTCCCCCAACAGCCTGTAGGCCCCAGTACTGGGATGCCTCGGGCCAAACAACCCACAGGGCGGAAACACAGCCTCATCCATCAGCAGACAGGCTGCCTAAAGTCTTCCTGAGCCTAAAGCCACCTCCAGACACATCACTTGACACGGCCCTGCCCACCAGAGGGCTAAGACCCAGACCCACCCACCAGGAGGCAGGAACCAGCCCCTCCCTCCAGGAAGCCTGCACAAGCCTCTAAACCAGCCTCATCCATGAGGCGGCAGATACCAGGAACAAGAGGAACAACTCCCCTGTGGCCTGCAGGATGGAGACACACAGTCTAACACACAGTTAGACAAAGGAGACAGCAGAGAAATATGCTCCAGATGAAGCAACAGGAGACAACCCCAGAGCAACAACCAAGTGGAATGGAGCTAGACAATCATTTCACACTGTTTACTAAGAAAAAGGACAGATCCAGTCTCTTCCTTCAAGGAGCTCACTTCTTAAAAAGGAAGTTCAGTTCAGTTGCTCAGTTGTGTCCGACTCTTTGCAACCCCATGAATCACAGCACGCCAGGCCTCCCTGTCTATCACCAACTCCCGGAGTTCACTCAAAGTCATGTCCATCGAGTCGGTGATGCCATCCGGCCATCTCATCCTCTGTCGTCCCCTTCTCCTCCCGCCCCCAATCCCTCCCAGCATCAGAGTCTTTTCCAGTGAGTCAACTCGTCGCATGAGGTGGCCAAAGTATTGCACTTTCAGCTTTAGCATCAGTCCTTTCAATGAACACCCAAGATTGATTTCCCCCAGAATGGACTGGTTGGATCTCCTTGCAGTCCAAGAGATTCTCAAGAGTCTTCTCCAACACCACAGTTCAAAAGCATCAATTCTTCAGCGATCAGCCTTCTTCACAGTCCAACTCTCACATCCATACATGACCACGGGAAAAACCATTGCCTTGACTAGACGGACCTTTGTTGGCAAAGTAACGTCTCTGCTTTTTAGTAAGCGTCTTTTAATTTCATGGCTGCAATCAGCATCTGCAGTGATTTTGGAGCCCAAAAAAATAAAAGTCTGACACTGTTTCCACTGTTTCCTCATCTATTTCCCATGAAGTGATGGGACCAGATGCCATGATCTTTGTTTTCTGAATGTTGAGCTTCAAGCCAACGTTCTAAACAAATTCTGCAATTACTGAACAGACATGTTTCTTCAGAAAGGATGATTTGTTTACAGCCAAACATAGTCTAAATTAAACTGCCTTTCAAAAACAACAATTTACCTTCTCTTTCCTGATCTAACTCACCAAAACAACTTTTTAACAATTGTTTCCCAGTTACTGAGACTGGAAAGAGGGTACCTAGGAAGACAACAAGCCATCAGTTCCGATGTAACAGTTCTTCAGCCATGTGTAAATCTTCCCACTTCTTGGATGTGTTGAGTATGATCAATGTAAAACACATTTTCAAAAGGCATGATCAACCATAAGTGACTTAAACTTCATTTCTAGAATGCAAGAGGGGAACTAGGCCCTAAAGAGGAAGTAGGTACCAGTTCACTAATCAACATAAACACACTGATGAAGTCAGTATGTTACACTTCAAGCACATGAAGAAATATTAAACTGACAAAAGTGAAATGCTGTTGTCTTCCACTTTAATACAAGCATAAACAGACAGGAAGTAACCTGTGACTATTGCTGAAAAGCCCTGGAATATTTACTAAGAAAGGAAGTTTCATTTTTTTTTTTTTTTGGTAAAGAATGGACAGGCAATTAGTTTTGAGGACAGTTTCAAGGTTTCAACTCAAAGAGAAAATTCAGTCTATTGGCTGGTTTTTTGAAATTTTTCTTGTCTTCTTCCAGCATCCTCTATCCTCATGCAAAAGGTTATTTCTAAAAAGCCATTGCAGGGCCTTCTGATGTACCTTACAAGGATCATAAAAAAGACGCTGATGAAAACTACCAAGCAGTCCAAGTGAATCTCTAATACTTAATACTGCATTCAGGGAAATGGGATTCCTTTACCCTCCTGGGATAAGGAGGGCAGAAGGGGAAGGGGAAAACAATGTAAGTTTCCTACCCCTATTAGGAACAAGAGCCACCATAAAGCAAAACTGTCCACCAGGACAACGCACTGCTATAAGCATCTCTTGGGAAACAGGTGCTTCATATCTACCCCCATCCTTCTCTCAGCCACCCCGCCTCTCATGTGACCTGACCATGGGTCCACTGGATGAAAGGGAAGACGAAAAGCCCCATCCCCCTCCTTCATTTCAAACTGTGAAGCAAGCCTAGTGTCTAGCTTTTTATAAGAGAACCGCATGAGAAAGACATACCCGTTAAACCCTAATAAGCCTGAGCCCCAGCTTTCTTCAAGAGGCAGAGCTGAGCAACGGTGGCTGAAGGCAAGTACATAATCTACACACACAATCTTTTCTATATGTAAATAGTGGCAAAATACATTACAGTTTCAAAATACATTTTCTCTCTCCTTTTAAAGCCAAATGTCAGCTACTTTCCTAAGGAGGCTCCAACCTAGAAATGATTGGTGCCTGCCATTAAGATCTTTATAATTTGACAAAAAGCATGAAAAGATTCAAAGTGAAAAGGGAAAGGTAAGACTCATACACACGCCAAAAAGTGCTCCTTTCACCAGGAGTCCACCGGCGTCCAGCTGCGACAGAGTAAGAAGGGCCAGACTTAGGCTCCATCTTTAAGCAACCGGAAACACCAGATAAAATACACAAAGCAACAATGTTTACAAAACAACAGTTTTCACACACTGGACATTGGACAGCTCAGGACAGTGATCCCTGAGAGAAGGAAACAAACGAGGTGAGCCTTATGTGTGTTCCTGCCTGCTGCCTGGAAAGAGTCTCTATCAGAGAGCCAGTAAGGCCGCTCCGGTTCCCAGTGCCTCCCCACGCCGCACCCCCTCCCAGCTTCCCACACCCGCCAAACTTGATGTGACCCCCCACCCCGCCGCAGCGGCTGCCCCTCTCACCACCACCCCGCCCCGCGCCCCACCCCACCCCCGCACCATGAGCAACCTGAAGCCGGACGGCGAGCACAGCACCGGCGCGGGCACGGGCTCTGGCGGCACCCTGGAGGAGGCGGTCCAGACACTGTTTGTCAGTGGGCTCCCTGTGGATATTAAACCCAGAGAGCTCTACCTGCTCTTCAGGCCGTTCAAAGAGTATGAAGGGTCCCTGATCAAGCTCACATCAAGACAGCCTGTTGGTTTTGTGATCTTTGACAGCCGGGCAGGAGCAGCCAAGAACGCAATGAACAGTATTCGCTTTGATTCTGAGAACCCGCAGACCCTGAGGCTGCTGCTGCTGCTGCTAAGTCGCTTCAGTCGTGTCCGACTCTGTGCGACCCCACAGACGGCAGCCCACCAGGCTCCCCCGTCCCTGGGATTCTCCAGGCAAGAACACCGGAGTGGGCTGCCATTGCCAAAGCCAACACCAAGATGGCCAAGAACAAGCTAATGGCTACACCAAATCCCACCAATGCTCACCCCACCCTCGGAACACACTTCATCGCACGGGACCCCTATGACCTGATGGGGGCCGCTCTGATCCCCGCATCCCCCGAGGCCTGGGCCCCCTACCCTCTGTACACTACAGAGCTGACCCCAGCCATCTCACATACTGTGTTCACCTACCCAGCTGCCACTGCTGCTGCCGCTGCCCTGCATGCTCAGGTGCGCTGGTACCCTTCCTCTGATACCACCCAGCCAGGATGGAAATATCGGCAGTTCTGTTAGTTCTTCAGTCTTGTCACCACAGCTCGAGGCCCCCGACCCATGGGAGAGGAAGCTGCCCTTAGCACCCCCCCTGCCCCCAGGTGGCCCTGCAGAGCTGTTGCTGCTGCCCTCCAAAGACTGTGAATTTTAAGCCTGACTCAGTGGACTGTTTTCCTTCCTCTCTTCCTCTTCAGCGCTGTCCTGCCCCACAGCCCCACTCCAAGGCCTCACGGCTGGATTCAAGGGTCTTCTCGCTGGGACCCCTAGGCCCAACGGGGAGGCCTCCCTGGGGACTGAGCAAGGCCCGACCTCCAGTCCAAATCTGCTTCTGTAGCCCCACCTCAGAGACACAAGGCTTTTAATTTTGCATGTTTTCTGGCATGAATTAAGACACTTAAACTTGTGTATATGTGAGTGTACAGTTTGTTCTCACATTGTGTCACCATGGCAACAAGACCTGCCCACTAACAGTTCATCATTCCAGGTCCCTCTCCCCACACCCCTGCCCTGCACCTACCCTGCTTCAGTGAGGACCAAGCCCCGCAGCCAGTTCCACCCAGTGGCTGGCACCCCAACACCACCACCACTACCCCACTCACTTCCAGGCTGAACAGGAAGGACCACCTTCAAATCAGGGTCCTCTGTTTCCTCCTCCTCAGATGGGCCAACAACCATTAAGAAAATGCTTTCTCTACCCATTTTGCTTACCTCTCCCCGGCGCACCAACCCTGCCATGGCTCCTTATTCTTTCCAAACTTTGAAACCAACCAAAAAAGTGAAAGTATTTTTGTACCCTGTGTAACAAGATATTTAAGCAACATAAAGGATTTTTTCGTGAAAAAAAGAAAAAAGAGAGAGCCAGTAAGAGGGCATTAGGTTCGGCCCAACAGATCCTCTGAGTTAAGGAAACAGTTGTGAGTTCAAGGACTACGTGATGGCTACAGTATGCACCCTAGGGACAGGAGAGAAGGGAGCTGCACAGAAGACTCCCAGAGATCCCCTTTAAGTCTTCATCTGAGAACTGGTCAGTGTGAGGACACTACCCAAGGCTAGGAAAAAACTAACCAAGAAGGTGAAAAGCAAAAACAAAATCCCCAGGACTCACACAGGGGCCTAAATAGCTCATGTCCCACCAGCCATGATAAGGGAAACCTCACTCGTACACGGAGCATCCAGCTAGGTGTGCAGAAGGGTGTTCCACAGGGGAAACCAGCCGTTCCGAGCACACCCAACAAAGCACAGAAACAAGCCTCACAAGGAGCAAACCAACTCCAAGTAACTCCACTGTGCCCCAGAACAAAGCTACAAGAATATCCAGCATCCCACACATAAAATTCACAATGTCTAGTGATAACAAATTACTAGACATGCAAAAGATAGGAAAGTTATATAACATTTAACCAGGAGGAAAAAAAAATCAGTCATGCAAAACAGGAAAGTTATATAATACCTAACCAGGAGGAAAAAGTCAGTCAACAGAAACAGATCCAGAACTGGTAGATGTCACAGTTAGTAGATGGGGAAATTAAAAGTTATTATGACTATATTCCATGTGTTCAAGATAGTAGAGGAAAACATAAATATGCTAAGGAACAACATGGAACAACAACAAAAAAGACTCAAGTTGAACTTCTAGAGATCGAAAATACACCAGATGGGATTAACAGCAGATTAGACACCATGGAAGAAAAGGTAGGTGAACTGTACGCCTAACAATGGAGATTACCCAAAATGAAACAGAGAGAAAAAACTGGGGGAAAAATGAACAGATCATTATCAGCTGTAGAACAGTTTCAAATAGGCCAAGGTATATGTAATTGGAGGTTCTGAAGAAGAGGAAATAGAAGAGTGGGGGCAGAAGAAATATCTAAAGAAATAATAGCCATAATTTTTCCAAATTTAACTATATATGTACAAATTCAAGAGAAACTCCAAACAAGAGAAATATAAAGAAAACTGCATCAAAAGACAATGAACTTGTTTAAAACTGGTGATAAGAAGAAAATCTTAAAAGCAGCCAGAGAGGTAAAAAATATTTAATAGAGGGGAACAAAAATAAGAATGACAGCAGACTTCTCTTCTGAAACAAAACAAGTCAGAAGACAGCAATGCAATGCCTTTAAAGCACTGAAAGAAAAAACTGTCAGTCTAGAATTATTTATCTAGAATTCTTTTTAAAAATGAAAGCAAGGATATCCCTGGTGGTCCAGTGGTAAAGAATCCACCTGCAGTTCAGGGGATATGGCTTTGATCCCTGGTCCAGGAAGATTCCACATGCCTCGGGGCAACTAAGCCCATGCGCCACTCCAGAGCCCACAAGCTTCGAGTACTGAGATCTAACAACAGCAACTACTGAAGACTGCAAGCCCTAGAGCCCGTGATTTGCAGCACAAGAAACCACTGCAATCAGAAGCCTGCACACTGCAACTACAGGGCAGCCCCTGCCTGCAGCAACTACAGAAAGCCCACACACAGCACAGTCAAAAACAAAAAAATAAAAATTTTAAACTAATATAAATAAATAAATAATGAACGTGAAATAAAGACTTTTCAGATACACAAAAGCTAAAAGAACATCTCTAGCAAATCTGCACTATAAAACATGCTAAGGAAATTTCTTCAAGCCAAAATAAAAATGGTAACATAAAAATCTGGGCCTTTCCAAAGGAATGAAGAACACCAGATACGTTAAAAATGTGAGTAAATGTAAATATTTTTATCTTATAGAAGATAATTGTGTATAGTTTAAAAATGGAAAGGGCAAGGAACTATAGATCATGATTAACTTCAAAAATCACTGAAAGAAAACAACCAATGGCTAAACTGTAGGTTGTGGTCAGAGGGTGGAATCTGTTCAGTAACAGAAGAATTTCAGGTAAAGGTAGATCCAGGGCCTCCCTGGTGGCTCAGAGCTAAAGAATCTGCCTGCCAATGCAGGAGATGCAGGTTTGATCATTAGTCCGGGAAGATCCCCTTGAGAAGGAAATGGCAACCCACCCACTAGAATTCTTGTCTGGGAAATCCCACGGACAGAGAAGCCTGGAGAGCCAAAGTCCATGAGATTGCAAAAAGTCAGACAGGACTTAGTAACTGAACAAAAACAACAACAGCAAAGTTAGATTCAGGGCATGATCATCAGACAAGAGCTTTCGAGAAAGACAGTAATATATTTTTGACCTCAAATATATATAAAATATTAAAGAAAACAGAATGAAGAGTTTAAAGGAAAAGAAAATTAACATTAGATAATCTATTTCAGAGCAAAAAAAAAAAATAGGTGCTACTCAGGATTTTAAAAATAATTTTATAATAATAAAAGAGCCAGTTCTTAAGAAGGTAAAACAACCCAAATGCTTATGCACAAGCAAATTAGAATAATAAATTATCAGTTTTGAGTTACTACTTTTAATCTACCAAATTAAAACTAAATTTTCATAAAATAAAATAACTTGTTGGGAGAAAATTCTCCGGGAATATTTTGACATTACTGCATGGTGCAGGCTTTCTGCAAAGGCCACTGGCAAGCTGACTGAAAAGCAAAGGCCTTGAAAGGCAAAGACAGCATCTCCCTAAAGACTGAGGTCTCTGAAAAGATGTGGAAATATAAAGCTCTCTACTTCCTGTTCTTGGGAGACATCTGCTTACATTCCAGGGTAATAAATCTAGTGATACTTTCCCCCTTAACCTTGGAGATCTGCTCAGTGAGTAACATCTCATTAACCTTAACAAGTAACCTTTCTCCAAAGGAGAGAGTGGGCAATGTGCCCCTTATAAGTTGAGTCTCATAATTCTGGGGTTCCTCTCCTACAATGCAACCCACTGTATGCAACAGGATGGCTCGTACTGCATCACCCCACAGGGACTGGGGCTCAGAAAACTAGTGCTAAGTATTCTGCTATGAGTAATAAACTCTCTTTCTCTCTCTAATCCAGAAAACTTTATGTTTCCTGTCAGAATACCCATATAACCTTGCAAACAGGGCAACTCTCAGACCCCAGTTTCTGACATAACACACTGACAAGGGAAAAAGTCATCACAGCCCTACACTGAGAGACATCCCTGATTTATATTTTGGCGTATATCCTCTAATTTTCTAGTTTTCTGTAAAGACAATCCAGTACTTTTGCCTTTTAAGACTGTAAAAAGCTAAACTATTTCATAAAAGGGGAACAGCAATGAATCCATGAAATCTTCCAGTCAACTAAGGCAGAAAATTAACCTGAAAAAGAAAAGTGAACTTAAGAGTCATCAGAGCAAAGAGTAAAAAGGGAAGAAGTACATATAGCTAAAAAGAAAAGGAGACAAGCTACAAAGGATACATTATCATTACAACAAAGAAGGAGAAGAAAGCCTGCCCAGGGAGATGTCACAAGGAGCCAAGAGCCAGAAAGAAATCACTGAAGGAAAGCTTATTGTGCATATCAAGGCGAGCATATGGAAATGATTTTGGATCTCATCAAAAAGGTATCACTTAATAATTCATCAGTCTAATTGCAAATCATCATCAAAAAAAATCACACAGCAATGCAAGAGGACTTTTCTGGAAGACAGTAAATTCAAAACATACCCTTATTATCCTGGCAGCCTCCAAAAGGATTCGGCAACGCTCCATGCCAGATTTTTGACTCCATATTTTAAAGGCAGCCTTTGCATCTTGAACAGCCAAATTTACTTCCTTTTCTCCTGAACATGTGAAAGTAGTTATCACTCTACCTGTAAATACAGGGAAAGTCAGTGTTAATTTCAAATGTTTCCCACATTATCCATTTTCCTTTTAGTGATCCTCTTCCTGTTTTTAAGTATAGTTTGATTTAGTGACTACCCCTAAAGCAACAGCTTATCTTTTAAAGAATCTAATAAAAGTGGAAGACTTGTCTTCAGAAAAATGTACTGACTGTGTCTCTTGCCCAGCACACCTTGAACTTTGGGATAAGAACTCCTGCTCTCTTCCGTTTTACACTTGGGTTTACTAACGTTAACTTCCTATCAATTATTTCACAGTGCTCCTTAACAATGTTTCAGAATCTCAGAGGTCTTGCAAAATCAAAGTATTCAGTCTCCCGGGTTATGAACTCTGATTTTAAATCACTGGTCTGTGTTCTATGTAAGTCATATAATACTCCTGATACTTGATGAACATGGTTAATAAACAGAGTATCAAGAAAAGATATTCCTAAAAACAAGAAATTTTTTTTCTCAAATATGAGGGAAAAAATCCCAATCTCTCATTTTCTTGTTGTTTTTGTTGTTTAGTTGTGACCCCATGGACTGTAGCCTGCCAGGCTCCTCTGTCCATGGGATTTTCCAGGAAAGAATACTGGAGTGGGTTGCCATTCCCAACTCCAGGGGATCTTCCAGACCCAGTGATTGAACACACATCTCCTACACTGGCAGGTGCATTCTTTACCACTGGGCCACCTCGGAAGCCCATTTCATTTTCTTTTTTCAATCCTATTCCCTACACTGGGCAAAATATGAAATGATCAGTTTTTCTAGACCCAAATCCCAAGGGTTGCGACTGACACCACTAAAAAGAAATCTCTAGGATGTCAGTTAAGGGTTTCCCCTCCCACAAGAACATTTGGGACTGCTTTTTCCAGAGATTTCACAAACCTGTAATTTTTATTATAAATTTGAGTAGCTAATTGATAGAGGCAGTGGCTGAGAATCACACAGCACACACTGTAGGCAGTTAAAATAAAGAGCAATTTTTCTTTCTTTTGTATCAATATGGGAGTGGGAAATCAAGAGGCCTAAAGGAGAGCCTGATGGTGGCTGTGGCCCCTTCCTGCTCTGACAAGTCGCTGCTCTGTGGTTTTCTGTAACTGATCACACCTAAATTCTCCAGTCTCTTGAAATTCAGTTTTATCCGTCTGGGGATACACTATTTGGTTTGCACATTTTTATTTCTCTCCTCGCAAACATTAAACCTAGCAAAACAAAACAAAAATAAAAAACCTCTTCCTCATTTGCTTTGTGATCTTTGGTCTTCCCAGGGCCTGGCACAGTGCTTGGCACACATTAAACACTGGATAAAGCAGAATTTTTCATTTCCCTTTCCCAGCTCTGGTTCGTGTCCGGAAATACTTTTAACACTAGGGCATGGCAACAAAGTAATCATTCACGCTCATTACAACCATCTGTGCATGCTCCTCCATTTTGGCACAAGTATTTCTTTTCACCCTGTCCTTCTAGAACTGTTCTAAGTGCACCGTTGAAGTTACTGAGGTCCTACCTTTAAAATTTAATAATTAACACAAAGACACTACCTTACCCACCGGGGCTCTGTAGACTCTGCTCAGGCGGTTGTGAAATTAACCCTGACCCCTCCGCGCAGCTCACGAGCTGCTCCCCGTTTCTATGACTCCTTCCTGCCCCGGGCCAAAGCTCTCGAGTTTGCGCAGCATCCTTAGCTGCCTACACAGATAACTTTACACCCGACACCATCACTTGCCCGTGCTCAATAAACGTCTGTTCAATGCACTACCCGAAAGTTCAGGAAGTTAGAACAGGTTGCACCCCTGGGGCGGGGGAGCGTCAGTCCGCGGCACAGCCGCGCCCCGACCCTGGCCCCCGCCGCCTCCCTCGACCCAGCCCCAGCGCCTGGTCTCCGACCCGTTACCGGTTGCTGGCTCGAAAGCTTTCTCGGTGCCGGAGGCGTCCACTGGCTGCACGCGGGCCCCGCCGCGGTAATTGAGCGGCTGCGACACGACTAAGGTGCCAGTGCTCATGGCGGCGATCGGAGCAGAAGCAGGCCTGAGGGTGCGGGAAAGCGTAGACAGTGCAGCCAGACCAGATCGGAGAAACATGGGGCGCAGGAGCGGCGGAGAGGGCCAGGGCGGAGGGGCGGGGCCGAGCCGAGGGGAGGGGCGGGGCCACGGGATGGGGCGGGGCCTCGGGGAATCTAGGGGAGGGCCGGGGCCTCTGGATGGGGCGGGGCCTCGGGGAGGCGGGGCCGCGGGTGTCTAGGGGAGGGGCGGGGCCGCGGGAGGGGCGGGGCACGGTGCGGCTCCGCGTGGCGCGCCGGGACTGGAGCTGAGGGGCCTCCGGACAAGGGCCGGGGCGGAGTTTGCAAGATTTTTTAGTGCAGTCAGTTGGCTAGTCAGTGGTCCAGATCCGCCCCTTGCTTAGCCTAGAGGTTGGGTGACACACTACAGTCTTACACACAAACGCACGCACGCAGGCACACACACGCGCTTTCTCTCCGTCACTGTCTCATTTTTCTTCCAGAAAGTGAAAGTGATCAGTGTGTTCGACTCTTTGCGAGCCCATGGACTGTAGCCCACCTGGCTCCTCAGTCCATAGAATTTTCCAGGCAAGAGTACTGGAGTGGGTTGTCATTTCCTTAGGTCTCCCGCACTGCGGGCAGATGCTTTACCGTCTGAGCCACCAGGGAAGCTCAGTATTTAAAACAAGAGTTTTCAGGTTCATCACTACATGTAATCAGCCTAGGATCTTCTGATCATTCCGTCTAAGGAGAGGGGAGGATTAGATCCAGTGGTTAGGACTCCACGTTTCCACTGCACTAGACACGGTTGAACCCCTGGTGGAGGAACTAAGATCAAAAGATCACACATGCCACGCCAGGGCATGTGTGTGTGTGTGTGTGTGTGTGTGTGTAATGAAAGAAAGTGAAAGTGTCAGTTGCTCAGTCCTGTCTGACTCTGCGACCCCCAAGGACTGTAGTCACCAGGCTCCTCTGTCCATGGGATTTTCCAGGCAAGAATACTGGGGTGGGTAGCCATTCCCTCCTCCAGGGGATCTTCCCAACCTAGGGATGGAACCCAGCTCTCCTAAACTGCAGGCAGATTGTTTACCGTCTGAGCAACCAGGGAAGTATATATTTATTTATCTATTTATCAGTATCTCCTAGCTGAGCATATTATAACGTTCTTAGATTATCTGGTACACATCTCCCAAACCTCAGTCTTCATACAGATAATGAGGTTTACATTTCTTTCTTCTTCCAGATCGGTGTTTAAAACAAGAGTTTTAAGTTCAAATAGGTAACAAAAACTTTGAAAAGAGAGTTGTTGTTTCTTTTTACTTTAGCAGGAAAGCACAACAGAGAAATCTGTTCCATATGATAAACAACAGAGACGAGTTAATCACACCATAATTAGTCACAAAGTGACTTTGTGAATTAATTTTACTTCTGAATTAATTCTCTTTACCTCTGAATTAATTAGGTATCATGTTTGGCTGGGCTTCCCAGGTGGCACTGGTAAAGAATCTGCTTGCAACCCAGGAGACCAGGGTTCGATCCCTGGATCAGGAAGATCCCCTGGAGGAGGGCATGGCAACCCACTCCAGTATTCTTGCCTGGAGAAGCCCACGGACAGATTTTCCCATGACAAGGAGCAGACTACAGTCCATGGGGTCGCACAGAGTCAGACACGACTGAAGCAACTAAGCAGCAGCGTGCTTGGTTGGATTATCAAAGGCAAAGGTAGCAGATGCTTATATAAGACATTTATTTCTCTATCACAGAACATGCTAAACAGTGCAGCCATAATACAGTGGCCCTAAAGTATTAGAAAGAGGCCCCCTCGGTTCTTCTGCTCTGACACTCTCACATGTTAATTTCTCCATGTTCTTTCAAAGCTGCTCTCCATTATCTTCTCATAGAGGAGCTTCAGACATTTGGAGACATAGCTACCATCTTGTATGTCATAAAAAGCATCCAGACAGTTCTGATGCAGGTGACTCATGTAGTCCTTGGACCACACTAGAAACAACTAAATTTGTTTACAAATTATGACTCTTGGAACACTGATTTTGTAACATATTCCTTATTAAAAAAAAGATTCTATTTAATATTCCCTTCTCCTGGGAATTAACAATAATTATTAGCACATTTAGAGCTCAAGTAAGTACTGCAGTAAAGAAATCTGTTCAAAACAAGTGAGGGAGATTAGAAGTACAAACTTCCAGTTACAAAATAAAAGAGTCACAGGGGTATAATGTACAGCATAGGGAATAAAATCAAGAATATTGCAATAACTGTATGGTAACATATGGCAACCAGACTTATAGTGGTGATCATTTTATAATGTATAGAAATATTGAATCACTCTGTTGTATACCTGAAGCTAATGTAATATTTTAAGTTGATTATACCTCAATAAAAATAATAATTGAAGAAAGAAATTTGTTCAATGTTATAACCTATGATTTCCCACTCTCATTTGAACGCAGCACTGTTTTTTCAAGTGACAACTGATAAACAGTTTGGAAAATGTTTTGAAGTCAAGTTGGGAGATGAGACTTAAAGTTTAGCAAGTAAGGAGTCTTCAAGTGCAGTGTGTGCTAAGTCGCTTCTGTTGTGTCCGATTCTTTGCAATCCTATGGACTATAGCGCAACAGGCTCTTCTGTCCATAGTGATTCTCCAGGCAAGAATACTGGAGTGGGTTGCCATTCCCTCTTCCAGGGGATCTTCCCTACTCAGGGATCGAACCCACGTCTCTTGTGGCTCCTGCATTATAGGCAGATTATTTACTCGTGAGAAGCCCCACATTTTTCTAAATTTCGTGAAAATTATAAATTTTCCAATCCAAGAAGTTCAATCAAGCTCAAACAGAAGAAATACTAACAAAAGTACATCAACACATGTCCTAACCAAAATTCTAGGAAACTGTGATAAATACAAGTTCTAAAATGGAGTCCTTCTTTGAGGATTATTCAGCTTTTGCAGCATTATTTCACAATCAGGAAGCCCAGGATTTGTTTTATTTTAACAAAACTTTTTTAGGCCAGGCTTTCGACAGTTTCTTCAGGATTTTCTCACTTCACAATTTTCAGTTCAGTCACTCAATCATGTGTGACACTTTGCAATCCCATCGACTGTAGCACTCCAGGCTTCCCTGTCCATCACCAATTCCCAGAGCTTGCTCAAAATCATATCCATCGAGTCAGTGATGCCATCCAACCATCTCATCCTCTGTCATCCCCTTCTCCTCCTGCCTTCAATCTTTCCCAGCATCAAGGTCCTTCCAGATGAGTCAGTTCTTCACATCAGGTGGCCAAAGTATTGGAGCTTCAGTTGAGCATCAGTCCTTCCAATGAATATTCAGGACTGATTTCCTTTAGGATGGACTGGTTGGATCTCCTTGCAGTCCAAGGGACTCTCAAGAGTCTTCTCCAGCACCACAGTCCAAAACCATCAATTCTTCGGCGCTCAGCTTTCTTTATAGCCCAACTCTCACATCCATACTTGACTACTGGAAAAACCACAGCTTTGACTAGACAGATCTTTGTCAGCAAAATAATGCCTCTGATTTTTAATATGCTGTCTAGGTTGGTGACAGCTTTTCTTCCAAGAAGCAAGCACCTTTTAATTTCATGGCTGCAGTCACCATCTGCAGTGATTTTGGAGCCCAAAAAATATAAAGTCTCTCACTGTTTCCATTGTTGCCCCATCTATTTGCCATGAAGTGATGCAACCGGAGGACATGATCTTAGCTTTTGGAATGTTGAGTCTTAAGGCAGCTCTTTCACTTTCATCAAGAGGCTCTTTAGTTCCTCTTTGCTTTCTGCCATACTGGTCGTGTCATCTGCACACCTGAGGTTATTGATATTTCTCCTGGCAGTCTTGATTCCAGTTTGTGCTTCATCCAGCCCAACATTCCTCATGATGTACTCTGCATATAAGTTAAATAAGCAGGGTGACAATATGCAGCCTTGACGTACTCCTTTCCCAATTGGAACCAGTCCATTTTTCCATGTCCAGTTCTAACTATTGCTTCTTGACCTGCATACAGATTTCACAGTAGACAGGTTAGGGGGTCTGATATTCTCATCTTTTGAAGAATTTTCCAGTTTGTTGTGATCCACACAGTCAAAGGCTTTAGCATAGTCAATGAAGCAGAAGTAGATGTTTTTCTGGAATTTATGTACTTTTTCTATGATCCAGTGGATGTTGGCAATTTGATCTCTGGTTCCTCTGCCTTTTCTAAATCCAGCTTGAATGTCTGGAAGTTTTCGGTTCAGGTACTGTTAAAGCCTAGTTTGGAGGATTTTCAGCATTACTTTATTACCATGTGAGATGAGTGCAATTGTGCAGTAGTTTGAACATTCTTTGGCATTTCTTTCCTTTGGGACTGGAATGAAAACTGACCTTTTCCAGTCCTGTGGCCACTGCTGAATTTTCCAAATTTGCTGGCATATTGAGTGCAGCATTTTTACAGCATCATCTTTTAGGATTTGAAATAGTTCATCTGGAATTCCATCTCATCTACTAACTTTGTTCATAGTGATGCTTCCTAAGGCCCACTTGGCTTCACTCGTCAGGATATCTGACTTTAGGTGAGTGATCACACCATTGTAATTATCTGGGTCATGAAGATCTTTTTTATATAGTTCTTGTGTGTATCCTTGCCACCTCCTCTTAATATCTTCTGCTTCTGTTAGGTCCATTCCATTTCTGTCCTTTATTGTGCCCATCTTTGCAAGAAATATTCTCTTGGTATCTCTAATTTACTTGAAGAGATCTCTAGTCTTTCCCATTCTATTGTTTTCCTCTATTTCTTTGCATTGATCGCTGAGGAAGGCTTTCTGATCTCTCCTTGCTATTCTTTGGAACTCTGCATTCAGATGCTTATATCTTTCCTTTTCTCCTTTGCTTTTCACTTCTCTTCTTGTCTCAGCTATTTGTGAGGCCTCCTCAGACAGCCATTTTGCCTTTTTGCATTTCTTTTTCTTGGGGATGGTTTTGATCACAGCCTTCTATAAAATGTCACAAACCTCCGTCCATAGTTTTTCAAGCACTCTATAAGATCTAATCCCTTGAATCTATTTGTCACTTCCACTGTATAATCATAAGGGATTTTATTTAGGTCATACCTGAATGGTCTAGTGGTTTTCCCTACTTTCTTCAATAAAAGTCTAAATTTTCAATAAGGAGTTCATGATCTGAGTCATGATCATGTCACAGTCAGCTCCTGGTCTTGTTTTTGCTGACTGTATAGAGTTTCTCCATCTTCAGCTGCAAAGAATATAATCAATCTGATTTCGGCATTGACCATCTGGTCCTGTCCATGTGTAGAGTCATGGCTTGTGTTGTTCTTACAAAGCATTTAATCTAGCTGCTTTTATTCAGTTCCATGTGCCAGGGGCCATACTCAGAGTTCTTAGAGAGAGTCCTTAATCTGTTTCAGCAAGTTGCTTCCTTGCCCCCAAGCTTCTCTTTCTCAGGTTAATGGTATTTTCCTTGAAACCATCTGAAAGAATTGAAAATTGAAATGAGCTTTTTGTCTGACTAGATGTCTTAATGAGAGGCTTCTAAGCAGCAAGTCTTGTCTCTTGCTATTTATGGTACTGAAGCAGTTGGCTTATTAATATCTAAAAGATCCAAAATTTCTGGGTTCTTTGTTCCCTTATTCTTCCTGCAAACCAGTAGATTCTGGTCTGAGCCCATTTCTATTTTGTAATGCCTAGAAAAATACAGCAAGCAGCATTACAAATAATAAATGCTGAAGAGGGTTTTGAGAAAAAGGAGCTTTCCTTGATGGGAATGTGAATTGATGCCGGCACTGTGGAGAACAGCATGGAGTTTCCTTTAGAAACTGAAAAAAAAGCTGCCACGTGATTCAGCAATCCTACTCCTGGACACAGACATGGAGAAAATCATCATTTCAAAAGGTGCATGCGCCTCAGTGTTCACTGCAGCACTCTTCACGATAGCCAAGACACAGAAGAAAGCTAATGTCATCAGATGAGTCCAGAGATGAGTGGATAAAGAAGATGCAGTCTGTTTATAGGATGGAACACTACTCAACTGTAAAAAGAATGAATTAATGCCATTTGTAGCAACATGGATGGACATAGAGGTTATCATATAATTATGGTATCGCTATGTGTAGCATCTAAAAAAAAAGAAGGAATTCCCTGGTGATCTAGTGGTTAGGATTCTGCAATGTTTCCATAGCAGGGGGCCTGATTCAACCCCTGGTTGGGAAACTAAGATCCCACAAGCTGTACACTGTAGCCAAAAAAAAAAAGATACAAAGGAACTTATATACAAAAGAGAAGTAGACCCACAGACACAACAAACTTACGGTTACCAAAGAGAAAAGGTGGGGGGATATAAATTCGGAGCTTGGATTGACATTTTACACCTGAATATATATAAAATAGATCAAAAGGCCCTCCTGTATAGCACAAGGAACTACAGTCAGTACTTTGTAATAAGTATAAGTGAAAAGAATCTGAAAAATATATATGTATGGCCGAATCAGCTGCTGTACACCTACCACGAACACAACACTGCAAATCAATTATCCTCCAGTTAAAGGAAATTTACACACCGCGGGCAACTCATCCATTCTGGGTCGGTCCAGCCACCTTCCCTCACACCGCTGGCACCGTGAGGATCGTGTCTGCCGTCCACGCTATCACAGCGTCAGTCCTACCAAAAGCTTTGCCGTGGCAGAAGAGGGGCCACCGTACTTTCAGCCAGTGACACCGGTCCTAACTCCCTGCTACGCATCTACTGAGCCGATGCCTGTATTTCATTGTTCTACTTTATTTGTCACACCAGCGCAGCTTGTAGCGTTTTAGTTTCCTGACCAGGGATCAAACTCTGGCCCTTGGCAGTGAAAGCAAGGAGTCCTAACCACTGGACTGCCAGGGAACTCCCTAGGTGTTTATCGCTCCACTCAAGGTGCTGATTTCTCTATTGTGTGTTAGTCGCTCTGTCCGTCATGTCCAACTCTTTGCGACCCCATGGACTGTAGCCTGCCAGGCTCTTTTTCCATGGGATTTTCCAGGCAAGAATACTGGAGTGGGTTGTCATTCCCTTCTCCAGGGGATCTTCCCAACCCAAGGATCGAACCTGGGTCTCCCACATTGCAGGTGGATTCTTTACCATCTGACCCAAGGTTGGGGAAGCGTATGCTAAGCTAGTTTATGAAACAAATCCAAAATGTAATAGCTTGAAAACAATAGAAATTTATTTACAACTTACCTAACAGTCCAGGGGTATTTAGGTTAGAATGTTTAAGATCTGTGAGGCTAGAGGTGAGAAGGGGGGCACTTGGCTCCCTGCAGTTACAGAAGGATCCAGGATGCCATTTGCAACACATGGTTTCCAAGGATGCCCTCTGTGTTACCTGCCGGTCACCCAGAAAAGACACAGAGCAAGGAGGTGTAATGGGTCAGGCATGGACGTCACTCATGTTACTTGTCTTCCCACTTCAGTGGAGAGAATTTAGGTGCATGGCCACGCCAAACTGCAACTCATCCTTGGTTACCTAGGAGAACAAAATATGGATTTGTGGAGACAAGTATCGATCCCCATCACAGATATTCTATTAGTCAGGATTCTTCTGAGAAACTGTCAGGGGAGTATATCTCCTTGGTTCTGTCTCGTCTCAACAGAAATTTGAAGCAACGGACATTAAAGCCCTCAGTGCATCACAACTTTTGGACAGACTGTGTTCTAGCTGTTAGACAGATCAGTGTTACAGCTCTGTGTTCCAGCTCAGTTTTATTTAGAAAATAGCAGGAAAATACATCCTTGAAGCATGTATTTAGGGCATGCCGACCCAAAAGACAGGAAAAGAGGAGAGAGCCCCAGCCCTTTGGCTCCTCTTTTTATACGGTTTTTCCTCCCCTGGGGCCACGCTATGTAAATTGGGTCAGCCAGGAGTGCTGTTTGTTCTACCTGAGGTCCTCACTCCGGTCCTCGGACTTTCCTTTGTTCTATTTTTGCAGGGTTTTCCCTTGCTTGTCACAATTTTAGCCATCACCACTCTGGACTCCTGTTTCCTATTCTAACTACCTAACAAAACAGAATCAAGGTTATACTTATATAGATAAAGTGCGACAGAGAGAGATTTTAAGGAACTGACTTAGGTCAGAGGATGAAGGCCTGGCAAGACTGAAGTCCTTAGGCAGGCTGGCAGGCTGATAATTCAGGTAGGAGTTGATGTGGCATAAACTATAATGAAAAAGAATATGAAAAACAATGTGTATATGTATGAATAACTGAATCACTTTCCTGTACAGCAGAAATTAACACAACATTGTAAATCAACTGTACTCAAAAAAAAGAATTGAAGATTGAAGTGGCGGTCTTGAAACCAAATTCCACGGGGCAGTAAGCTGGAAACTCAGGCAGGGTTTCTATGTTGTCATCTTAAGGAAAATTTCCTCTTATTTGGGAAACCTGATTCTTTGTCTTCAGCTGTTTGGATGAGGCTCCAATCACATTATGGAGGATGGTCTGCTTTACTCAAAGTCTACTAAATGTAAACGTTTATCACATCTAAAAAGTATCTGCACAGCAACATCTAGGTGTGCCTTGTCCAAATAAGTGGGCACCGTGGCCTAGCCAAGCTGACACATAAAATAGCCCACCACAGATACCCAAGTGTCAACAGTGGGAGGCATAGACTTTTGCTATTTTTATATCTTCGTAAACACTAGATGTTTTACTGTGTGAACATATCACTTTCTTTTTTGAAAAATTACTTTTTAAGAAGCGACATAAGATGTTGTAGACTGATAAGTCTGAAAAGAAGACAGGCTTCTTGAAAAACAGAGGGCAGGGCAATGGGAAGCTTAGAGCACATCATCCCATCCCTTGGTTCTCAGATAGGAGTGTCAGGGAAACCGTAGCCTCTGCTCAAGAGAGTTGTGAATTACCATGTATTACCAAATGCATGTATGTCATCATATTTATATTTCCCTCACGAGAAAGTCAGGTTTCTAGTTACCGTGGCTGGGGTATTCTGTGATAAAATTGAGGCTGCAGCAAAGTCTAAGCAAACAGCAGGGCATCAGAGGATTCGATGGACAGGAAAGGGGAAGCAGAAGGAAGAAGGGCTTGGCTGGAAAGAGATGGGCAATAAGAGAAGAAACAACGGTCGGGCCGCCAGTAGGTAAAAGGGGAAACTTTATGGGTCCACTTGCTCTCGCTCTCTCCTATTTCACCAAGTCAAGTCAAGTTACCAAGTCAAGGAAGAAGCAAGTCTTTTGGGGATATTGTTATTGTTTTTTCTTGGAGGCACATTGAGAGGTTTGAGGAGTGGTGGAAAGAGTCTAGGAGGGGGGAAAGGTCATACTTGCCATGCGTTTATGAGATCTATGGCTTCCTGCTCAATGACAGGGAGCCTCCCACTGGCCCTACTTGAGCACCCACGCTAGAATCTTCTCAGTGTGTGGTCCCTTCTGCTGTAGAGGGGCCAGGAGGCTCCAAGGACACAGCGAGTCCTTCTTCTGCAGAGCCTGCAGAACCCATGCTTACCACCAGGTGGCACACACACATAAGCCTGTGGAAAGAATAAAGTCAGACAAGAAGAAAAAGCAAACACACACAGCAAAGAAGGAATCAAGGAACGAGGTCCACAGATTCCAACATCTATTGCACTTTCCAAATCTCGACCACCAGGTGGCATTTTCTGGAGTCCCCAGACTTGAGGCTGGATTCGTGGTCAAGATGGAAAGAAATATCTTTGTACCTGTGCCTGTGCTGAGTCGCTTAGTCGTGTCTGACTTTGTGACCCCGTGGACTGTAGTACTCCAGGCTCCTCTGCCCATGGGATTTAGTAGGTAAGCATACTGGTGTGGGTTGCCATTTCCTTCTCCAGAGGGTCTTCCCGACCCAGGCATCGAACCCATGTCTCCCGCATTGCAGACACATTCTTTACCCTTGAGCCACCTGGGAAGCCATCCCTGCATCAGGTGGCAGCAAATAGCCAGACACAAAATAAGAGACCCGTTTAGGACCACGTTGCCCCTCAGACAGCCCAATTCTACCTTGAACGGCCTCCCTGAATCATTATCCATATTCTTTGTATAACTAGAGTATTAACTAAAATATTCTTTGATAACTATTTGTATCCACACAAAGCCATTTCTCTCTTTTCCCAGGCTTAAAGATCCTGGATTTTGTTCCACTGTCTAACTCCTTTGCCACATAACTAGGGCAAGTCATGAGTAGACTAAGCCAACCAGGATTGTCTTATTCCCTTTGGCACTGATGGGCTTGGGGGTGAGAATGTGACCCAGATCCAACGAATGAGCACTACAGAAGCCAGGAATCTAATGTGAAAAGATTTCCCAGCTCAAAAAAATCCCCAATATGAAAGCTGGACAGCTTAATGTAAATCAATAAAGTTAGAACACTCCCTCACACCATGCACAAAAATAAACTCAAAATGGGTTAAAGACTTAAGCATAAGACATAACACTGTAAAACTCTTAGAAGAGAGCATACACAAAACATTCTCTGACATAAACTATACCAATATTTTCTGAAGTCAGTCTCCCAAGGCAATAGAAATAAAAGCAATTAAATAAACAAATGGAACCTAATCAAACGTACGAGCTTTTGCACAGCAAAAGAAACCATGAAAAAAAAAAACACACAGAAACACAACCCACAGAATGGGAGAGACTATTTGCAATGATGCAACTGACAAGGGCTTAGTCTCTGAAATATACAAATAGCTCATACAACTCAACAACAAAAAACAACCCAATCAAAAGGTGAGCAGATCTTAACAGACATTTCTCTAAAGAAGACATACAGGTGGCCAAACAGGCACATAGAATGATGTTCAGTGTTGCTAATCATTAAAGAAATGCAAATCAAAACTACAAAGAGGTATCACCTCACTCCAGTCCAAATGGCCATCATCAAAAAGTCTACCAATAACAAATGCAGGAGAGGGTGTGGAGAAAAAAAGAACCCTCCTACACTCTTCGTAGGAATATAAGTTGGTGCAGCCACTATGAAAAACAGTGTGGAAGTTCCTCAGAGAACTAAAAATAGAACTACTATAGGACCCAGCAATCCCACTCCTGGGCATATACCTGGACAAAACTATAATTCAAAAAGATACATGCACCCTTGTGTTCACAGAAGCGCTATTTACAATAGCCAAGACATGAGAACAATGTAAATATCCACAGACAGATAAATGGATAAATAAGATGTGGTACATATATGCAATGGAACATTACTAAGCCATAAAAGGAATGAAATAACGCCATGGGTGGCAACATGAGTGCAACTAGAGATGCTCATACTAAGTGAAACGAGTCAGAGAGAGAAAGACAAACACCACACGACATCACCTACAAAAGTGAGACTGTTACCCGCTCAGTCACGTCCGACTGCTTGCAACCCCATGGACTGCAGCCTGCCAGGCTTCTCTGCCTGTGGAACTCTCCGGGCAAGGATGTGGAGTGGGGAGCCAATCCCTTCTCCAGGGGATCTTCCAGACTCCCAGGAATCTCTTGCATTGCAGGTGGATTCTGTACCGTTGCCTGAGCCACCAAGGAAACCCGATCTAAAACATGACACATGTGAACCTATCTCCAAAACAGAAACAGACTCGCATGGAGAGCAGATCTGCAGTTGCCAAGAACAGGGGGATGAAGAGGGATGAACCTCAAGTCTGGGTTTGGTAGATGCAAACTATTACATTTAGAATGGATAAATAACAAAGTCCTACTGTATAGCATAGGACACTGTACCCGAACTACTGAGATAAACCAAGATGGAAACGAATATAAAGCCTGTATATGTGTGCATAACTGAGTCACTTTCTGCACAGCAGAAACTAGCACAACACTGTAAATCAACTACACTTCAGTAAAAAAAGGAGAGAGAGAAAAGCCCCGATGCAGGAAGAGCCTTCATTCTCTTTCCCAACAGTGTGGAGAGTAAGCTTGTCTAAGCAAGGAAGAGGCTTATCAGAGAGTCAAAGGAAGGGGCGAAGGGAAGAAAGGGGAAGCGGAGAGAGAGTGTCCTTTTGTTCTTAGGGGTGGGGGCCGGGGTGAAAACAGGGTGCTCCTGGACACGGATAAGCAGCTGGGAAGGCCCCGCACCTCTTCAGAGCTGAGCCCGAGCCAGGGCTGTGCCCTCTTCCCGTCACCCCTGCTTCTCTTCCCCAGCTCTCCGCATGTGGGTAGGCGGGAGCCTCAGCCCTGATATAGAAGCCGAGCAGAGCGGGCCCCACAGAGCCCCTCTTGCCTCCCCCATTATAGTTGCTTCTGAGGTGCACAGTGCAGAGCGTCCCAGCCCTGTGGCTCCAGGCAATCCATGGACCCAGGGGCCACACATGAGCTCTGCTGCTGCTGCTAAGTCACTTCAGTCGTGTCCGACTCTGTGTGACCCCATAGACAGCAGCCCACCCAGGCTCCCCCGTCCCTGGGATTCTCCAGGCAAGAACACTGGAGTGGGATGCCATTTCCTTCTCCAATCCATGAAAGGAAAAGTGAAAGTGAAATTGCTCAGTCGTGTCCAACTCTTAGCGACCCCATGGACTGAAGCCCACCAGGCTCCTCCATCCACGGGATTTTCCAGGTGAGAGTACTGGAGTGGGTTGCCATTGCCTTCTCTGACACATGAGCTCAGGCAGTATTTAAGTTACTTCTTCAGCCTTCAAACAGATCCATGTTCCTCTCCTCTAAAAATAACAGTCCTCTTCCATCCTGGCCATGTGTCTGTCTAGCTGCAGACCTGTATGTCTCCTTCCTTCAGAGCCAGGCTGATAGGGAAACAGTACACCTGCTGTCTCTACTCCTTCATGTCACATTCACTCCCGAATCCACTGTCCTCCCCCTGCCACTCTGTTGAAGCCTCTTTGAATAATGGTGTCTTTTTTAATTGGAGGACAGGTGCTTGTCAATGTTGGATTTGGTTTCTGGACGAGGTGTTAATAATCTCCATCCTGCCAAATTCAAAGGATGTTCTTCTGATGTTTTCATATTGATAATTGTTGTGTGTGGCATTTGACTCTATTAACCACTTACTCATTTGTTCAGTAAGTGTTCATTAAGCCTCAACCATACAGCAGTCATTGTTCTAGGTTCTGAAGATACATTAGTGATAAAATAGTCCCAAATGCCTGTGTTCATGAAGCATATATTCTAGCGGGAAGAGATGGGCAATAGAATAAATCAATAAGAAAGTTATACGGCACATCAGAATGTGTTAAGAGAAAGTCCTGTGGTACATCAGTAGGTGTATGGAGAAAAGAAGCACAAAATACGATAAGAGTGCTAGAATGATTTGAATGTAGAATGTTTTCAATAATGGGGCCAGAGAAGGGCTTACCGGGATGACCCTTGAGCCAAGAAAAAAAAAGTGATAACGAAATCCATGCAGAAAACTAGGGGGAAGACTTCTTCAGACAGAGGGGCGAGCAAGTGCAAAGGCGCTGAGGGGGGTGTGCTCTGTGTGCAGAGACCAGAGGGAGGGCCCTGTTAGCACACGAGTGAATAACAGACTAGTAAGGGAGGTTGTCAGAGGGTGAGGGCAGGGGTGGGGCTGGGCAGAGGGAGGAGGGGGCAGGGCACGTCTGTAGAGCCCAGCAGGACCTTTGCAAAGACTCTGGACTTCACCCTGAGTTGGGAAGTGTTATGGGTTGAACTGTGTCCCCTGGAAAGAGGTATATTGGGGTCTAACCCCGTTACCTCAGAATATGACCTTATTTAAAGATAGGGTCTTTACAGAGATAACCAGTTATCATTAAAATGACGTCATTAGGGTGGGCCCTGCTCAGGAAGATCCCCTGGAGAAGGGAATGCAACCCACTCCAGTATTCTTGCCAGGAGAATTCCCTGGACAGAGGAGCCTGGCGGACTATAGTCCATGGAGTCGAAGAGTCGGACATGACTGAGTGACTAACACTTTCACTTTAATCCTATATGACTGTACCCTTTTAGAGAAAAGGAGAAATTTGGACACAAAGACAAGATAGGCACGTAGACAGAAGGCCTTGTGAAACACGAGCTATGTTGCCACAGCCAAGGAGTGGCCAGGAGTCAGGAGAAAGTCCTAGAACATCCGCTTCCCTGTGTCTTCAGGGGGAGCATGGCCCTGCCCACACTTTGATCCTGGACTTCTTGGCTCCAGAACTGGGACACAACAAATTTCTGTTGTTAAGCCACTAAATTTGTGGTACTTCATTATGGCAGCCCCAGAAAACTAATACAGGGAGCCAGTGGAGGGCTTTAAACAGAGGATCTGCTGACTTTGTAAAGGAATCCCACATTGTTGCTGTATTAAGACCAGAAGAGTGGGATCAAATGGACCCATTGCGACGTTAATGAAACAACCTGGGTGAGAGGCAATGGTAGACCACTGTTACAGTCTAGGTAGAATATGCTGGTTGATGGGGTGTGAGGAGAGAGAGAACCTAGAATGTCTTCTTGTTAAAAACATATTCACCTTCAGCTCAGATAGCCGCCTGGGTTTCCTCCTTATTATTCTGTATGGGGCATCTTTGCCTCTGTCTCTGCTGTAAATGGTAACGTTCCCCTGTACTTGTTCTTTCTCAATCAGTAGACTCTCCTTGTAGTTCACAGCCAAACTGGACTTCACCTTTCACTTGTATTTCCGTAACTCAAATGCATAGCTCCATCTTTGATTTCCCACCCTATTAGGCATTTCCAGCTAGCCTAGCTATCCACAAACTTCTTCCATTCTTTTTGTCTAAAGTTGGACTCACTTTTTCTCCAAAGCATGTGCCTCTTCTTCCTGTATTCCCTTCAGTGTAGCTGGAAAGTCCAAAGATGGCTTAAGCTTTAGGCATAGTTAGATACAGGGACCCAAATAACATTGCCACAGCCGGTTTTTGTTTTTTTTCTGTCTCTGCTCTATTTCCAGAAGTTTATTGGATCCAGTCTCTAGTTCTCTACATTTATGAGGAAAGATGGTTCAAGCTATTGATCCAAAAGAATAAGAGGCTCTCTTTCCTAGCATCACATTCAATACCAGAGTAGTTACTGCTTGGTTTATTTGTCCATATGTCCAGCCTGGAGCCTATGCCCTGGGGCCAGGAGGACAGAGTATTCTAATTGGCTAATCCTGGCTACGTACCCACCTTTTAGGAAGAAGGAACAATGTGACTGACATACTACATGGAGTCGGGAAGGTATGATTCCTTAAAGAAAACTGTGAGAAGGAAGAAGGGATGTTAGGCATAAACAACAGCAGAGTAGGACCACAGTCCCATTGTCCTACTTTATTACAGTGATTATTTAGAATACTTTTATTTTGTAATGGAGAGGAAAGTGGCAACCCACTCCAGTATTCCTGCCTGGAGAATCTCATGGACAGAGGAGCCTGGTGGACTACTGTCCAAAGGGTCGCAAAATAGTCGGACATGACTGAAGCAACTGAGCATGCCTCAATGAGTGCATGTTTTGTAAATAGGTATTCTTCTGACACCTACTGACCCCACCAGAATGGAACTCCATGAAAGTACAACCATGTGTTTTTGATAACCACAGTGTCCTGGCCCACAATAGGTATTTAATACACACGACAGGAATGGATGTCTTCCTAACGCGTCCACAGGCTTTCTCTTCTTAATCTCTGTTTGTCCTGTACCAGAGTGAGCTTAAAATGGAAATCTGATCATGAAAATTCTCTTCTTGTAATCGATGGCTTGTGTTTAGTTGTGCTTGCTGCTCAGTCATGCCTGACTCTCTGCAACCCCGTGGCCTGCAGGCTGCCAGGCTCCTCTGTCCATGGGATTTCCCAGGCAAGAATACCAGAGTGGGTTGCCATTTCTTACTCCAGGGGATCTTCCCAACCCAGGGATTGAACCCACGTCTCCTGCATTGGCAGACAGATTTTTTTTTTTTAACCACTCAGTGGCTTAGAGCTTCCAAACTAAATCCTTAACTGGTCAGGAATTCACTTCATGGCTTGCCAGTTCCCTGGGCATCCCCAAGGCTTCAGTTACTCCAAACTACCCACTCTTTCTTGCTTCCTTCCTTACTTATACATTATTTTTTGTCTCCAGTGGTTTTCCTTCCAATTGTTTACCAGCCAACTCTACTAATTACTTCAGAATTTGGTTGTCGCCTCTTTCAGAACCCCTTCTTTGGCTGTGTTAGACATCCTTCTCTATGTCCTATAACACAACATGCTCGTCTTTGCTTGCCGTACTTGGTTGAGTCAGTCAAATGCTACCCACAGATACTGTAATAAGCTCTTTGAAGGCAGGGCTTTTGTTTTACTACTTTTTGCTAACCTGTTCCCTCAAACAGAATCAATGGTCTCCTCTCCATGTAGCTACCTCTATTGCAATATACACCACAGTCATTAGTGCTGTTCATCCTTGCTTCGAGAGGATATTGACTAGGTATTATTAAACCCTGCACCTCCCTGGTGCTGTTGAGTTGCTCTGACGCGACTGACAAAAATCACATTGGGAAGGTGATATTCACATTGTTAGAACCTTTAAGGATTGAGTGTTACCAGATTATACAGATTATGACCTGTCTCTATCTATAGTCATGTACTTTTTTGAGAGCAGACCTAATAGTATTTTATTTTGAAGACTGCTGGGTGTTTTTTTAAACACACTGCTGAGTGTTTTATTATGTATCACTAAATCCTATCTACTGAGATAAGCAAGAAATTGGTTTATTATTTTTTTATTGGAAGATAAGATTTTTAATTACCCTATGGGGTGGAGAAGAAAATAGCAACCCACTCCAGTACTCTTGCCTGGAAAATCCCATGGATGGAGGAGCCTGGTATGCTGCAGTCCATGGGGTCGCTAGGAGCCGGACATGACTGAGCGACTTCACTTTCACTTTCATGCTTTGGAGAAGGAAATGGCAACCCACTCCAGTATTCTTGCCTGGAGAATCCCAGGGATGGGGGAGCCTGGTGGGCTGCCGTCTATGGGGTTGCACAGAGTCTGTCATGACTGAAGCGACTTAACAGCAGCAGCAGCATGGATATGCGGTACAACCAAGATTAGAAGGAAATGAAATTTGTTCATCCACAAGTCTAGTGCTTTTTATCAGCAAGATTTCACTAGGCAAATGAACTTCAGAAATCTAGAGTTATATTACAAGTTGATGATTAAAGGGAAAGAAAAACAAATTGTCAAATGATCACTCAGTATCTATAGAAATAAAACAAATGACCATTTTACTTAATGCTTTTTATTAATGTTCCCTTATAATTTACAAAGTATGTATCTATTCCTCATTTCATCTCTATAACAGTTTTGTGAGCAGCAGCCCACTGAAGGAATTATCATCCTCTTTTGTTAGGTAAGGTAGCTGATACAGTAGTCACAAATTGTCAGTTGTTTGAACATAAAATCCTACTCACCTCACTTTTGAAGCCACTATGTTCCCAGTCTTGCAAAAAGATGGTGCTGTGTGTGTGCTTGGTGGATGGGTGAATGAATGTATATAATTATATCTTGACATTAATTTCAGGTTCCTCTGTTTTCTCATCTACCAGAAAGTATCATTCCATCATCCCAGCATATCTGAGGAAAGAACTCATACTTTGGCCAAAGTCTTTCTAGAACTTGATTGTTCTTCATTTTAAAGACCCAATTACTGATTAACATAATACAGTCAGAAAGTTGTAGATGAGCCCAGCAATATCTAATTTGAGCAGTGTTCTTCTCTATTGCCCCAAATTTGGCTTAAGCAAAATTTCCTAATTCAAGTTCTAAAAAGATCTTTCTTTCTCTGTGTCTTGTTTTTTTGTTTGTTTGGGGTTTTCTTGTTTTTTTTTTTTTTTCTTCTTCAAACTTTCTGGTACCACCTACTAGTAGGTGGTAGAAATTAATAGATGGAGACCCCAATTTTTTGTACATATAGGATCTTTACAGATTAAAGAGAAAAACTGATGTGGACATGGAGAACAAACAAAATTTTACAGGGATCTCTTTAGCAAGCTTTTTAAATGGCATTTTTATATTTTAAATATCACCTCTGAGTCAAGGGATATAAATGGAAATAGGGAAGCCAGTGGAATTTCCATTTTCCTGCCCAAGCTGACTTTACTGTTTATATCTGAGTATTCTTGGAGCAGTGTTACCAAAAAAGAGCAGAAATGCATTTACAGAATATAACCAATGCTTTTGAAAAATGAAACAGTATGAAATCATCAAAGAGCATATAGGAGGTAAACACTGTTTCATGAAACTTCAGTGTATGGGTTGCATAATGGTATTCCTTACGGTGGTCAAAAAAAGTTTCAAAATCACTGCTCTAAAGTTATCATCTTATTTTGCTTAAAAATGTGAAATCTACTCTAGAATGGAACAGTCTGTCACCAGCTCAAGCTGGTTTCAGTCTTTTTCAACTTTCTTGATATGATCTCTTTTATGATCAACAACTTTGTTCAGCAAATGGTTGCAGCATTAATTACAAACCTAAAAATCACGTATATAAAACAGGCCCTTGATTATATTCACAAACAGCCATATGGGCCATGGATCCAAATATAATTTTCTGAATTTAAATAAATATGTGTTTAGCTTCCCATCTGCAGAAAGCAGCCATTCAAAATATCATTTCTGTGATAAGCCATAATGGAAAAGAATATGAAAAAGAATGTATATATTTGTATAACTGAATCACTTTGCTATGCATCAGAAAATAACACCTTGTAAATCAACTACTTCAGTAAAATATGTTTAAAAAATAAAAATAATTTAAAAGCAATTTTGAAATTAAAAAATAAACTGTATCTAGACTTACGTTTATCCTCTTCCATATTCATCTGTGACAGCTGGGCAATTTCCTAATTGATTTAATAATTTAAAATTTTCTTCTAAGATTCACAAAGTCTTGTCAATATGTACCATTCAGATGGTGAAATAGAAATATGGGAAAGGTTTTTGAGAATAGAGGGAAAAGACATAGAGATAGTCACTTAAATAATACTCCCTGGAAAGCCCAGCTTGCTTTACATGAAGACATTCTGCATACAGGGTACAAGTCCAGCAGGATTCCAGCTCAGCAGTCTTACATTGTAGATCCAGTGGAGTCAGCCTACTGGGTGTTCTGCAGGCTGAGACTATGAAAGAGCATCTATACTCTGCAAGAGTGTGGATCCTGACGCCTAAGGTTCTTCCTGGTTCTGCCACTTACTGTGATCTTGGAAACACCGTAACATCTCATAATCTGATTTGTCACATATAAAATCCGGATAATAAAAAGATATCCCCTATCTACCTTATAGGATTGCTGTGTTTGAAGATCAAATGTTTTCAATATGCCAGGCATAAAGTCAGTTGCTTTATATAATCCATCAGAAACACTGTGAGGTAAAAACCTATGTGGCTGATGTGACTAGAACCAGTAATCTGTAGGTTAATCTAAAAAGTTAATTACAGAATCATGAAAAAAAATTCTTATGTATTTCAGAAACTTTTAACTTATAATACATACATACCTCTTTACTTCTGATGCAGAGCCAAGGCCTTTTCCCTGAATCCAAGTCTATTGCTTGGAGTCTCATTATTATTATTATTTGTATATAATAATGTATCATCATCAAACCCATAATGTATCATCATCTCTTGTTTGATTTATCATGACTGGCTCATTTATTTCAAAGAAGCCTTTTCTTTGTTTTCAATGAATATTTAATAGTAATAAAACAACAAAATCAAACATTCACAACTCAAAGCTTTCAAATATTGGAAGAATTAAAACAAAATTTGGCTTTTAAAATTAATTTGCTTTTCTGTTTTGTTTTTTTGGCCATGCTATGTTGCAAGCAAGATCTCAGTTCCTCAACCGGGGATTGAACCCAAGCCCCATGAAGTCAAAGTGCAGACTCTTACCACTGGACTGCCAGGGAAGTCCCTAAACAGAATTTGTAATAATGAAAAGTCCATGTTTTGTGGTTAGGCGTTCTTAAAATGTTTATAAGATCAAAACGTATTGCCTCTGGGGACTTCCCTGGTAGCCCAGTGGCTAAGACTCTGCGCTCCCAGTGCAGGGGCCCAGGTTCCATCTCTGGCTGGGGAGCTAGATCGCACACGCCACAACCAAGACCCAGTGCAGCCAAATAAATAAGTATGTTAAAAGATGCATCACCTCATCTCCAGTTTGGGTGTGTTTAAAGTGAGGCATGGACTAAATAAAACACGAAGAATTAATGTGAGTACTGAATCTTTCTAAACTTTTATTACTTCTTAGTTCCTGCAATTTTACCCATACGTAAGTCAAAGCATTCATTTTTAGCAATTTGCTTTTACTGATTCATTTCAAACCATTCAAATTAGTTTTCATGGACACAATTCTCTTTTTTGCATTCATATTTCATTAGCTTACATAATATTCAGCCAACATATATAAAATTAACAAGTAAAATGAGTAATGTTTTACTGTTCCCTGATAAGAGCTAAAGAGCATAAGCGCAGATGACAGCATCCAGTGTGCTGTGGGCACCAGCCAGCAGGCCTTTAAGAGGGAACTGAGAGAATCCAGCTGAAGATTCAGAGAAGTGATGGTGGGCCTAAGAGTTTTTGTCAGAGTACTCATCTCGTTTTTCAGATGAGGCCATCGAAAGTTAACAGATTTGCCCATCTTTTTTTTTCTTTTTAAAAAATTAAAAAAAAAAATTTATTACTTAACTGAAGGTTAATGGGTGTACCTATGATTGATTCTAGTCGATGACTGACAGAATACAACAAAATTCTGTAAAGTAATTAACCTTCAAGAGACTTGCCCATTTTTTATAAGTGACTTGTATAAGAAATGCTCAAAGAGATACAGGGAAAAGAAACCTAATATGACCACATAGAGACCAGAGAAAACCTTTAGGAGGAGACGCTTAAGCTGACTTGAGAAGAAAACATGAGAAAATCAGGCCAATAAAAGGAAGAACATTCCAGGCAGAGAAAACAAAGGTAGTCAAGTTTTAAAAGAATGTGAAAAATGAAGAATTTAAAAAATAAATCTGCTTGACTGGAGCCTAGGATATAGGCAAGAAAGGGATAGGAGAGGGGTTGATCCTGGGGTGCGAGAGGCTGGAGATCCAGGATAAGATGATTTCCTATGCTAAATAACTTGAGTTTACTTACAGGCTACTGGGAGCCAGTGGACAATTCTCCTTGGAGGAGCAGAATAATTAGGTTTATATTTTAGAAAGGTTATTTGCCTTTACAGGGTGAATGATGGAGCAGAGCCAGGAGAGACCTGCATAATGGAGACTACCTGGGAGGCTATTTCAGAGAAATTAAGGGGACAGTGATGAGGACATGAAAAAGTCACTCAGTCACATCCAACTCTCTTCGACCCCATGGACTATAGCTCACAGGCTCTATCCATGGAATTCTCCAGGCAAGAATACTGGAGTTGGTAGCCATATCCTTCTCTAGGGGATTTCCCCGACCCAGGGATTGAACCAAGGTCTCCCACATTGCAGGCAGATTCTTTATCGTTTAAGCCACCAGGGAAGACATGAATGAGAAACTGAAAAAACAAACTATTCCTTTAATCTGAAATTTCAGTAATCTATGAACCTGCAGTGGGATATATTTTAAAGAATCCCCTTACCACAAAAAAATTTCAATTATTTTTCAGTAATTATATTGTTGATTGATAGTAACATTGATATTGATACTCTGAGACTTCTGGGTGGATATTGTGGGATTATGCTAATGACTAATTATATGTTATTCCATCATTTTTAGCAATGAAAATTGGTATTCTTAGCATGAGAATTAAAAGACATAGGTCAAAGAAATTAAGGGAAAATTCTGTGGCCCTGAATTTAAGTGAGACAGAATATTGGCATAAACTTATGATGTATCTTATCTTAAAACACAAAACATATTACCTATCTTTCCGTTCCGTCGCTCAGTCGTGTCCGACTTTATGCGACCCCGTGGACTGTAGCCTACCAGGCTTCTCCGTCCATGGGATTCTCCAGGTAAGAATACTGGAGTGGGTTACTGTTTCCTTCTCCAGGGCATCTTCCCGACCCAGGGATCGAACCCGGGTCTCCCGCATTGGAGGCAGACGCTTTTAACCTCTAAGCCACCTATCTTAGTCCACAAAAAAAGCCTAGAAACCTAGTAACCCAGTCTCTAGGAGAATCTTTAATGCTCTGATTACATTCTCCAAATACCATTCCCCATTAAAAAGAAACAGGCCTCCCTGAAGAAAGCACTGCCTTCCAGTCAGGCAGGAAATGTGAGGTGATACTGAAACATCCTATCCCTTAGCGAGGATGCCACCAATAAAAACCAGAGTCATGTTAAGCAGCCCCAGAAGCCAACTCAAATAGCCTCTCACTAGCCAAAAACAGGACAATGTGAGCATCCACAAAAAAAATAACTTCAGTGAATTTAAGTGAAGAAAGTATGTCTAAACCTGTGAACTGCACACACACCCACACACCTTGTTCACCCCTACAAGATTATAGAAGACAGCTCATTATTTTGAAAACTAGATAATCACGCATTTATTCTGCTTTTCCTAAAAAATTTAACCCTGTGCAAACAGAGTAGATGAAGGGAAGTTTCTGTCTATAGAGGTGTTTTACCTAATAAATGAAGGGATACTAGAATATTATAATTTTCAATCCCTAATTATTAGTAATTAGTGATTAGCAAAGCTGTTAACATTATAAAAAGAGACTATCAACAGTGTGTAAAACAGGCATTCAAGCAACATAATTCAAACTGAGAGAAAGTTTACAGGGGAAACAATACAGTTTCTTCAAAAAATAAATTGCAAGGCAGGACTGAGATATGCTCCAGGAAATAGCAAAGAACAAGTGAGCAAGTGATTGAATCTGAAAGCGAGGGTATGTTCCACAGGTAACTAACTTAACTTCTAAGAGATACCACAGGTAACTCTTAGGAGAAGTATTCAAGGACATAAAAGTGGGTTTCAATTTATGTTTATTATTTTAATTAAATGTAGTGAAAATATTGTGATCCACACAGTCAAAGGCTTTGGCATAGTCAGTAAAGCAGAAATAGACTGTGTAGATCACAATAAACTGTGGAAAATTCTGGAAGAGATGGGAATACCAGCCCGCCTGACCTTCCTCTTGAGACACCTGTATGCAGGTCAGGAAGCAACAGTTAGAACTGGACATGGAACAACAGACTGGTTCCAAATAGGAAAAGGAGTATGTCAAGGGTGTATATTGTCACCCTGCTTATTTAACTTATATGCAGAGTACATAATGAGAAACACTGGGCTGGAAGAAGCACACGCTGGAATCAAGATTGTGGGGAGAAATATCAATAACCTCAGATATGCAGATGACGCCACCCTTATGGCAGAAAGTGAAGAACTAAAGAGCCTCTTGATGAAAGTGAGAGAGGAGAGTGAAAAGGTTGGTTTAAAGCTCAACATTCAGAAAATGAAGATCATGGCATCTGGTCCCATCACTTCATGGCAAATAGATGGGGAAACAGTGGAAAAAGTGAAAGACTTTATTTTCTTGCGCTCCAAAATACCACAGATGGTGACTGCAGCCATGAAATTAAAAGATGCTTACTCCTTGGGAGGAAAGTTATGACCAACCTAGATAGTATATTAAAAAGCAGAGACCTTACTTTACCACCAAGGGTCTGTCTAGTCAAGGCTCTGGTTTTTCCACTAGTCATGTATGGATATGAGAGTTGGACTACAAAGAAAGCTGAGTCCTGAATTGGTGCTTTTGAACTGTGGTGTTGGAGAAGACTCTTGAGAGTCCCTTGGACTGCAAGGAGATCCAACCAGTTCATCCTAAAGGAGATCAGTCCTGGGTGTTCACTGGAATGACTGATATTGAAGCTGAAACTCCAATACTTTGGTCACCTGATGCAAAGAGCTGACTCATTTGAAAAGACCCTGGTGCTGGGAAAGATTGAGGGCAGGAGGAGAAGGGAACAACAGAGGATGAGATGGTTGGATGGCATCACCAACTCAATGGACGTGGGTTTGGGTGGATTCCGGGAGTTGGTGATGGACAGGGAGGCCTGGTGTGCTGCGGTTCATGGGGTTGCAAAGAGTTGGATACAACTGAGCAACTGAACTGAACTGAAGATATATTCTATTATTTTAATGATACTTTCCCATATATTATTGCATAAGTATTTCCCAACACTATTAAAATTCTCTAAGCATATTTCTTTAAAAACTGCAAAGCAGGAAATGAAAGACAGATGGTAGGGAAGTAAAATGTGAGTGGACTTTAAACCAGCCAACATCATTGTCACCTTGGAATTTGTTAGAAGTGCAACTTCTCAAGCTCTATTCAGAAACTCTGCAATGGGGCTCAGGGGACTGTGCTTTAACAAGACTTCCAGGTGATTCTAATGTATTCTAGTTTGAGAACCACTACAATAGAAGAGATTTACAACACTTATCAACCAACTACAATATGGCAATCTAATATTTGGCTCCAGATTTTAAAAAAATGTAAAAAATTTTAACATTTATCCTATCAAGGAACTGCTAAATTTTTCAAGTGTGAAAATGGTACTGAGATAGAGATATAAATGTAGATATATATTTTTTAAAGCCTTGAAATATCCGAGTAAAAAATACAATGCCTAGGATTTGTTTTAGAATAATGTAAGAAAAACAGAAGCAAGCAAGGGTAGACCTAAGATTGGCCATGAATGTCATCTCCATTAACTTGGTGATGGTCTGGATTTAGAGTCATCCAAATGACTAAAAAATTTTCAGGGCAAGTAGTTAAAAAAACAACAAAAACAAAACAACTAACGGTGAGGCTCCAGTAGCCCTTAAAATCTCCTTGAATTTACATTCTTGTGATGTAACAGCTTTGTTTCCTCTGTATACATCCTTGCTATTGCTTCCTTTCAGGAATAGGGTGAGTAGATGTTATCTCTCTTCCTTCCTTCTCCCTTTTTACTTCTCCCTCTTATTTATCCTCTTCCACTGAAATTTACTTTATAAAACCCTCAACATCCATTAGAAATCTGACTAGAAAGCATCAGCTTCAAAATCTAAGGGGGTGGCTGATAAGATGAACTGTATATTTTCATTTTACCAGGTGATGGCAGAATTTTGAGTATGATTTCTTCTCTTTTTATGTTTTATTTTAGATATTCCATCATTTGTCATCATTGTTATGATCAGCATTTCCTTCATTGTCAGCCTTTTAATTTTTATTTAGCCTGGAACAGTTAGTGATATGGAGAAAAGACCACTAGGAGTCATCACCATCCATTATCAGGCAGCTTTTTTGATAAGTGTTAGTCGCTCAGTTGTGTCCAACTCCTTTGCAACCCCATGGACCATAACCCGCCAGATTCCTCTGTCCATGGAATTCTCCAGGCAAGAATACTAGAGGGGGTTGCAATCTCCTTCACCAGGGGATCTTCCAAACTCAGAGATCAAAGCTGCATCTCCTGTGTCTCCTGTATTGGTAGGCGGATTGGTAACTGAGCCACCAGGGAAGCCTCCTTTTCTGATAACTTGCCAGCCCTGAGACAGAGATTTCTGCAGCATTTCATCTGCATCTAATGAGTTCCTGTGGTGCTCTCTCCCACCATGTGATGTGATGGCTTCCAGGAAACAAGAACAAAAAAAGACAAAGCTCCAACTTTGGAGCTCGTATCTTCTGGGGAGATAAGATAAAGTGATGGGAAGAGACTCACCACATACTGTATGGGGAAATTATAATGCAACACAGCATTTGAGAGCTTGGGCTAGACGGCTTTTAACTGCTTGGGTTCAAATCCTAACTCTGCCACTCACTAGCTATGTGATGCTGATCAAGTTATTTAACCTCTCTTGCCTCAGTTTCTTCATCTGTTAAATGAGTGTGACAACAGTATAACCTTGTGGTGCTGTCTTGAGATAATCCCTAAACTAGATAATCCATGAAACATTTAACTTTAACCATAGATTTTATCAATTTCTGTGCTGACCATTGTTGCTTATATCCCACACCTTTCCCCGGGTATTCTTTTTTGTCTCTGAAAATACATCCTTTAATAGTTCAACTATCTTGGATACCATAGCTGTCAAAACACTGTCCACAGTTTTGCCCCCAAACTTATGGTTTAGCTGTACATAAAATTCTAGGTTGATAATTATTTTGTCTAGCTTTGAAAATATTGTCCCACGGTCTTTTGGATTTTATGCAATTGAAAAGTCTGATGTTGGTTTACCAGCTGTGACTTTCTCATTGGTAGAAAACATGCATCTAAGGACACTACTGATAAATGTAAATACTTAAGTAACTAGAGTCATCAGTCCACACAGGATTTCCAATTCCATGGATCAGGGAGGAAGACCATGGTATAAGCATTCTCTTGTCCTTTATAAGGAAGCACAGCAGGAACTGAAGGCCACTGTGACTACAAGGAAGCTCTGCAAATCTACCACATGCAACTATAAATGTGCCTCCAAGGGGAGAACTGAGAGCGGGATCAGCTTGAATCTTCTCAAGAACCCCGCAGACTGTACTGGGGTACGAAGGAGACTGCGGAGGAGCTCCACTGTCACACTCCCGTGAGTTACTACTTTCCTTTCCTTTCATGCTTTCCAATTCCTATAACGGGGCAACTTTATATTTGAGCATATGAAGCAAGAGTGATAAAATATTACTCTCAAACACTGCGCTGTGGTGAGGGGAAGGGGAGAAAAAGAACAAAAACAAAAACAGCATTGCCCCTTTCTAGCCAACATTTGCCCTTATGTTCAGATTACTAAAAATATGTATCTAGAAATACGGCGAATCAAAACAGATATCTCCTCGTAGATGAAATAAGTAAAATTCTAGCCTCTTTTATTAGATCTCAGGTCATATATTTGGCTAAAAAAAAAAAAAAAAACACAATATATAGTTTCAATTAAGAGTTATATAAACTAAATTTTTCTTCCAGATCTCAAAATGCTCATGGAGAGCCAACTTCCACGATACATGGCACACAGCACATACTTGAAAGTTGACCCCACGGAAAAATTCATGTAAGCAAAATACGAATTTGTTTCTCATTATACAAACATCACCTGGGCTTATTTAATCAACATATTTATTAAAAAAAAATTAATCTCTGACCAAAAGCACTATCACGTTTATTAGGTACCATTCTTATTCAAATTATATCCCCCAAAAAGGTTAAAAATAACTCAAATCTAGAAATTAGCCCAAGTGCTAAGGCTGCCTATGGCTCTTGCTGTGAAATAGTTGCTGGGTCTGATTTGAATATCTGAAAAGAATGACAGAAATATAGGGTTCTTCTTGATTTCAAGAGAACTTCCCAGAAGGAGGTGGGGGGCCAAGAAATCCACCTGCCTGCTTCGTGGCAGCTCGTGAAGGGGCAAGGCCAAGAATCTTCTGGATGTTCTGTGAAGGAAACAGAATAAAAACTGGGTTTTAATATGAGAAAAGTATTTAAAATACATCTCATAAAGAGAAGCCTTACAAATAAAAAGTACTGATATCACCTAAAATAGAATGATGACTACTCTGTTATTTTTCCGACTTTTCTGAATCTTATAGCTGAATTCATTCATTATTGCAACACCTGAAGCTAAAACTAAAATAGTCAGTATCAACTTCTTCAAATAAGTGAAAGAATTAAGAATCTTGCAAAGAGATCTGAGTCCAGAATCCACCTATATTTTTAGCACAGCCCCTCATCTGTTTCAGCTGTCCCACTTAAATCTAATTCAATAGTTTTTTGGGTTTTTTTTAGGAACTCACTTTATGAAACTAGAACTCACAAAAAATTATTTTTATACTCAGATTTCATCAGTTAATATAATAAAACATTAAATTAAATCACATAAATACAACAATGAGTAAAACTAACACAGACAGTTTGGGAATGAACACATTTGGCTCTTGAAGGACAAGGGCCCAACTAAGGGGAGCAGAGAGGCGCAGGCGCTCTAAAGAGCAAGCAGGAGTGGGTGGTGCGATGTCGGGAGGAACTGGTTTGTTTTAACGGTGGAGGAAAGAGGTACATGAATTTGGAGGGGTAAGTAAAGGTCGGTTAAGACTTTGTACAGCATTTGTAAGCGGGAAAAACCTTAAAGATATCTAATTATGCTTGCTAATTCCTTCATTTAATATTTGAGAAATCAATTAAAACCTGGAAGAGTATTGATAAAGTCCCACAAGCCTCAAAGCATGGCCATAGAGAAATAAACAATAAAAGTAAATCTAAAAACAAGAAGAAAAACAACCATTAGTAGTTCAGGTAAGTTTTCCTCAGTAAAGCTGGAGAATATTTGTTAGTTTCATAATAAAAGTAGCTCCTTCATGCCCCCTTTAAAAATTCATTGCACAAAGCAGTAAAAAGACCAAATAACAGAATGCCACTCCTATTTAATCAGGATGTATTCCCTGACCACCTATAATGTATCCAGCAAAGCAACGCATGATGGGACATTACTTTAAAGATAAAATCTAAAATAATAAGACATTACAGAATTAGTTACTTATAAACACATTTCTCTAGCTAACAAATACAATAATATAATCTAGACAAAATGTACAAAGCATCCTTGCTCACTTATTCTGTAGAGACAAGGGTCAATTAAGTGAGTCCTTATCGTTTTAGAGATAAAGACCAGTGCAAAAACCTCTGATGCCCTTTAAATCACAGGTTTACTGTGATTTAAAGAAGGCAAGTAAAAGGAAAATAGGAAATATTTCCAAGTGCAGACTGAAAGGGTAGACTGCTGACAATCTCATTATGAATTAAAAACATATAAATGACTACTGGACAGAAGCCAGTGTTCTAGATGGAAAACAGCCCTAACAGCAATGACCACAATAGCAACAGAAATGTTAAAACAAGGCACTTTAGTAGCCAGGACCGAAGTTCATGTAAATTCAGGCAGGTTTATGCTTTGTTCTCCTTGTGGATCTCATCCCAGACTCCCTTTGTAAATACCAAATCAAGTTTATCAGTGGTACATTACCCAAGTATTTGTATTTTAATACCCATGCTCTGCATTTACTATATGCAATCTTATCTTTTAGTGAAATTCTAAAAATGAGTTTGAATTCCTATTCTCTCAAAATTGAACCCACAATATTTTTAATGTTTACTTATTTATTTTTGACTGTGCTGGGTCTTTGTTCCTATATGAGCTTTTCTCTAGTTGCAGTGAGCGAGGGCTACTCTCTGGGCTCCCCTGGTGGCTCAGATGGTAAAGAATCTGCCTGCAGTGCAGGAGATTGCGGTTTGATCCCTGGGTCGGGAAGATCCCCTGGAGAAGGAAATGGCACCCCACTCCAGTGTTCTTGCCTGGAGAACCCCATGGATGAGGAGCCTGGCGGGCTGCAGTCCACAGGGTCACAGAGAGTCGGACACCACCGAGTGACTAACACTTTCACTTTCAGGGCTACCCCCGAGTTGTGGTGCACAGGCTTCTCACTGCGGGTGCAGCGGCTTCTCCCATTGTGGAGCACAGGCTGTAGGGCACGTGGGCTTCAGCAGTCGCGGCTCCTGGCCACTAGAGAACAGGCTCAGTAGTTGTGGGTGCATGGGCTTAGTTGACCCACAGCATGTGGGATCTTCCCTGGATCACAGATCGAACCCATGTCTCCTGCATCGGCAGGCAAGTTCTTTACCACTGAGCCACCAGGGAAGCCCCTCCCTTCCTTAGAAAGAAAAAGGATTTATTTTATGGAATAGCTTTTCTTAGATAAAATTCTCCCTGCTTCTCTGTCTATGAAGTCTTTTCCTCTGAAACAGATGTAGAAACTAACTGGAGGTTTTAGATGCAGAAGACCTTGGTGAAGGCTAGAGGCCATGATTCTCTCCACAGGAGTAATAATATTCTACATTTCTATAAATTCTAAAGTCTGTGAATAGCTTTAAGGACTCTATGTCAGTCCTTAGTTATCCTTGATTTTGAGATAAGAAAGCTGGGGCAGATGAAGGTTATAAATCAGGCACAGTTTTCCTCTATTAAACCACAACTCTCTAAAGGATATTTTATCTTAGAAGTGAAAAATCAGCAGGCCTGACCTGTTAAAAACTTACAATTATGAAGACTATATAAGAGCACACCATAGAAAGAAAAAATACATTGTTAAGTGAATGCTGCTGCTGCTGCTGCTGAGTCGTTTCAGTCGTGTCCGACTCTGTGCGACCCCACAGACGGCAGCCCACCAGGCTCCCCCGTCCCTGGGATTCTCCAGGCAAGAACACTGGAGTGGGTTGCCGTTTCCTTCTCCATAAGTGAATAAGTGCATATAAATCAAAACCCATAGAATGTACAACATCAAGAGTGAACACTAATATAAACTATGAACTTTTGAAAGATGATGTGTCAATGTAGGTTTACTGATTGTAAAGAAATGTACCACTCTTTTGTAAGGTGCTGACAGTAGAGGAGGCTATGTGCAACTGGGGGACAAGGAGTCAGACAGGAAATCTCTGTACAGTCCATTCAGTTTGGCTGTGAACCTAAAACTGCTCTAAAAAAGAGTCATAAACATGCATACAAAGACTCAAGAATATATGGGAAAATAACTGTATTAAAAATTCTTTTTTAGAAATAAAAAAAAAAATAAAAATAGTTATAAATCACTTTCTCATTCCTTGTCTTCAACTTTTTACAATATTGCTGAACAGGATAATTAAAAATGTGAAATATTTCCATAGGTGCTATCTCAAAGTGCTAGGCATTATTCTAAGCACTTCACATACATATTCTCATTTCTCACAACAACTCAGTGACACATATTATCCTTATATGTAGATTAAAAAAAGGAGATCCAACTGTCAGGTTGTAATTCAATAAATATTCACTGAGCTTCACACTGTATAGCAGATTCGTTTATATACATTTTCTCCTTTGTATCTTTCAAGAACTTCATTAATTAAACTTGACTGCTTTCCTATAGTCTCTCAATTCTCCTCCAATTTTTCAGGCATTCTTATATGATACAGTTTAGAAATATGCACTATGCTAAAAGATAAGAGTTTTAATATAGTAAGAAGATAATACAGAAGAATGCTTAACAGAAATACAAAATATAAGATGTGGTAATGCTTTAGAAGTTATTTTTTGGAAAAATTATTTTGAATTTCTGTCCAGTCCTGTGTAATCGGGTAACAACTGAAGAGTGTGTGTCAGAAGGGAAAAACAAAGGACAAACATTTTCCCGTAATCATGCCTTCTTTTGGCAGGAAGCTCAGAAAAATACCACTACAGGATTTGCGTTCCTTCCTCTCTGCAAAGGATAAGGACTGGTGATCAAGAAAAGGAAGTTGTTCATTGCTAACTGGATATTTTGGGAAGACCCAGGTCACTGGCAATAAACACATTCTGCTAAATTTTATTTCTTAGTCATTTAGCTAAAATAACTCAAGCCATAGCCACCCTCACTTCGCTCTTTGTTAGTTTCTCTGGCATCCGGCAACTAACCTTCCGTTCCAATTGATTACAATTTTTCAAGTTCCCATAACATAATCTTTACTTTATGCATAATACTGCCTGTAAATCCAAACACCCTGAATGGTCACATTGAATGCAACAGTCCCAGGATTTTCACACTGTATCAGAATAGGCTGTTCAGGAGGATGACAAAAAGATTAAATATTTAATGACAGTACAACACTTATGTAGCTGAAATAGTACTGGGTAACAGTCAGAAGACTTGATTTCCAATACTGGCAAATTATGCAAAAAAGAAAACCAATACACAATATCTTTTTATTGTACCAAATCTCAATTTTCCTTATATTTAAAAGAAGGGGCTCACTAGATCAATTATTTTTAGACTCTTTAGTCACAGAACCCTTTCTTTAAACAAAATCTCATGTAAAAAACCAACAAAGAAAATTGATAAAATAGTGTTGGGAACCTGAAGCCCCTTGTTGGGCCCTTCAAATTTTCCCACCAAGCACCTTGAAAGGAGCCACAGTCCTGTGTGGCTGTGGCACTCTAACATTCTTGAACACAGCTACGTTGTAATAAATTATATTGCTGACTTCAACACATATCTTGCAAGGTGAAAATCAAAATTCTAAGAGGATAAGCACATCAAATCTGCACCAGAATAACATCATTTCCTTTGTAAAGCTGAATGAGCATTTTTCTCTCCTTAGGTTGTCCAAAGGCCTCTTTTGTAAATAGGATCTCTTTTGGGAAGCATAGGGGATCAAGTGACAATTTCAATCAGTCAAGGAGAATGGTCTGAATTTTAGTTTTGTGTAAGAAGATAGATGTTCTATCCTTTTAAAATCTCATAACAGATAGTAGAACCCAGCTGGCACTATGTGGGGTATCTAAAACTCAGTATGAAATTGTAGTCTTACTAGTTTGAAGTACCAAAGGACAGAGTTGAGGGCAACCATGAACGTGAAAGTGTTAGTCACTCAGTCGTGTCCAACTCTTTGTGACCCTATGGACTGAAGTCCACCAGGCTCCTCCGTCCATGTAATTCTCCAGGCAGGAATCCTGGAGAGGGTTGCCATTTCCTTCTCCAACCATAGCAACTGAAAAAAATTCCTGGAAAACAGAGTGAACAGGGCACTGTAAAATTCTGCATCTAAACTCTGCCCAGGTGGCGCTAGTGGTAAAGATCCTGCCTGCCAATGCAGGAGATGTAACAGATGCAGGTTTGATCCCTGGGTCAGGAAGATCCCCTGGAGAAGAAACGGCAACCTACTCCAGTATTCCTGCCTGGAAAACCCCATGGACAGAGGAGCCTGGTGGGCTAGTCCACGGGGTTGCAAAGAGTCAGACACAACTGAAGCAACTTAGCATGCAAACTCTGCCCAATTCTCTGGTTAACTCTTAAACTATTCATGGGAGAGACTGCCTTCAACCAACTAAGACTAAAACAACTGACATTTCCTAGATGTCTATCACAAAGAAGAAACACCTTGGAGTCTGAATGCCAACCTAACTGCCCACTTAAACAAACAGACAGACAAAAACACCCCTCTCTGTTAAGAATAACAGAATCTAGACTCTCTATCAGTTCAGTTCAGTTCAGTTCAGTTCAGTCGCTCAGTCATGTCCAACTCTTTGCGACCCCATGAACCACAGCATGCCAGGCCTCCCTGTCCATCACCAACTCCCGGAGTTCATTCAAACTCATGTCCACAGAGTCGGTGATGCCATCCAGCCATCTCATTCTCTGTCGTCCCCTTCTCCTCCCGCCCTCAATCCCTCCCAGCATCAGAGTCTTTTCCAATGAGTCAGCTCATTGCATGAGGTGGCCAAAGTATTGGAGTTTCAACTTTAGCATCAGTCCTTCCAATGAACACCCAGGACTGATCTCCTCTAGAATGGACTGGTTGGATCTCCCTGCAGTCCAAGGGACTCTCAAGAGTCTTCTCCAACACCACAGTTCAAAAGCATCAATTCTTTGGCGATCAGCTTTCTTCACAGTCCAACTCTCACATCCATACATGACCATGGGAAAAACCATAGCTGTGACTAGATGGACCTTTGTTGGCAAAGTAATGTCTCTGCTTTTTAATATGCTATCTAGGTTGGTCATAACTTTCCTTTCAAGGAGTAAGGGTCTTTTAATTTCATGGCTGCAATCAGCATCTGCAGTGATTTTGAAGCCCAAAAAAATAAAGTCTGACACTGTTTCCACTGTTTCCCCATCTATTTCCCATGAAGTGATGGGACCAGATGCCATGATCTTTGTTTTCTGAATGTTGAGCTTCAAGCCAACCTTTTCACTCTCCTCTTTCACTTTCATCAAGAGGCCTTTGAGTTCCTCTTTCTGCCATAAGGGTGGTGTCATCTGCATATCTGAGGTTATTGATATTTCTCCCAGCAATCTTGATTCCAGCTTGTGCTTCTTTCAGCCCAGCGTTCCTCATGATGTACTCTGCATATAAGTTAAATAAGAAGGGTGACAATATACAACCTTGATGTACTCCTTTTCCTATTTGGAACCAGTCTGTTGTTCCATGTCCAGTTCTAACTGTTGCTTCCTGACCTGCATACAGGTTTCTCAACAGGCAGGTCAGGTGGTCTGGTATTCCCATCTCTTTCAGAATGTTTCACAGTTTATTGTGATCCACACAGTCAAAGGCTTTGGCATAGTCAATGAAGCAGAAATAGATGTTTTTCTGGAACTCTCTTGCTTTCTCCATGATCCAGCGGATGTTGGTAATCTGATCTCTGGTTCCTCTGCCTTTTCTAAAACCTGATTGAACATCTGGAAGTTCACGGTTCACATACTGCTGAAGCCTGGCTTGGAGAATTTTGAGCATGACTTTACTAGCGTGTGAGATGAGTGCAATTGTGCGGTAGTTTGAGCATTCTTTGGCATTGCCTTTCTTTGGGATTGGAATGAAGACTGACCTTTTCCAGTCCTGTGGCCACTGCTGAGTTTTCCAAATTTGCTGGCATATTGAGTGCAGCACTTTCACAGCATCATTTTTCAGGATTTGAAATAGCTCAATTGGAATTCCATCACCTCCACTAGCTTTGTTTGTAGTGATGCTCTCTAAGGCCCACTTGACTTCACATTCCAAGATGTCTGGCTCCAGGTGAGTGATCACGCCATCGTGATTATCTTCGTCGTGAAGCTCTTTTTTGTATAGTTCTTCTGTGTATTCTTGCCACCTCTTCTTAGTATCTTCTGCTTCTGTTAGGTCCATACCATTTCTGTCCTTTATCGAGCCCATCTTTGTATGAAATGTTCCCTTGATATCTCTAATGTTCTTGAAAAGATCTCTTGTTTTTCCTACTCTCTATAGCTTATCATTTACAATGCACATGATACAATCCAAAATTGAGACATACCAAGAAACAGGAAAACATGACCCAGACAAAAGAAAACAGGCAACAGACAGAGTTCAACCTTGAGATGATCCAAACGTTGGAATTAGTAAGCAAGGTTTTAAAGAAGCTAATTAACCATGCCAAGGGACATAAAAGAAAATATATTCATTCACAATAAATGAACAAATAGTAAACTTCAGCAAGGAAGGAAAAAGGCTAAAAATTAACCAAATGGAAATTCAGGAGCTAAAAAATACTATATCAAAATTTTAAAATCATTGGATGAGCTTAGGATAAACTCAGATTAGCGATATAAGAGAGGAGTCTGTGAACTTGAAAACAGATTACAAGAAATTATCCTATCTAAACAACAGACAGAAAAAGACTAATTGAAGAGACTATTGCACAATACTAAATAGACTATAAGTAAATGGAATTAAGAAAGAAAGAATGGGGCAGAAAAAAATATGTAAAGAAATAATTGCTGAAATTCTCCCAAATTAAAAAAAACAAACCCTAAGCTATAGACGGATAATTTAAAAAAAATACCCTTGGGGGGGCAGGGTTCCCTGCTGGTCTGGTAGTTAGGATTTGGTGCTTTCACCACGGAGGCCCAGGTTCAATCCCTGGTTGGGGAACTAAGATCCTGTTAAGCCCAGTACAGCAAAAAACAAAAAGTTAAATTACAGTACCCTTAGGCACATAATAGTCAAATTGCTGAAAACCCAGCTTAAAGAAAAATATCTGAAAGCAGCCAGAGAAAAGTTATTATTATCTACAGGGATACAAAGACATAAAGGTCTTCTCATCAGAAATACCTGAAGATGCTTCACCAGTGGCCACGGGGCCCACACTGTCCTGACTACAGAAGCGATGGCCCTGCGCTCCCCTCTGGGTGAAGGCCCCCGGGCTCCCCAGCAAGGCCCTGCCCAGATGATGCTGCCGTGTGTGCCTGTCACAGCCCCGGCCTGGTCGTTGCTACAAGTGACAGTACACTGCTCCTGATTGCTCACTTGCTGTGGCTCTGCTGCCGCCCTGGGGAGACGTCCCACCCCACCAGGAGCCAGGCCCGGGCCCTCCTCTGTCCCCACCCCGTCCCCAAACGTGTTGTTTCCTGAGATCAGGTATAGGTTTCAGAATATAAGATCTGACTGTATATAATTGTAATAAATATGGGTTGACACTATTTAAAAGAAAACAAAACTGAAGCTCAAAGGATTAAAACAAACAAAAGCAGTCAATCCAGAATTCTATATCCTATGAAAATATCCTTCAAAAGTAAGGATAAACAAATATTTTGGGATAAATGAAGAGTAAGATAATCTGTCACTAGCAGACTGACACTACAAAAAACACATGCAGGGAGTTCCCTGATGGTCCAGTGGTTAGGATTTGGTACTTTTGCTGCTTGGGCCTGGGTTCAATCCCTGGTCAGGAAACTTAGAGCCCATAACCCACACAACAGGGCCAATAAATAAATAAATAAACAAAGGAAAAAGAAACACATAGAAAGAAGGAAAGAAACACAGGGGAAAATCACTTAATACTGTACTGTGAAGTACAGGCATTAAGCACTGACGTTCACCAACAATTCTGGACTTGGTGATCTCTATGTTCACTACATAATTTCAAGCCTTCATGTTTTTACTACAACTATGCCAAGAAACCGACTCTGTGGACATGAGTTTGAGTGTACTCCGGGAGTTGGTGATGGACAGGGAGGCCTGGCGTGCTGTGATTCATGGGGTCGCGGAGAGTCGGACACGACTGAGCGACTGATCTGATCTGATCTGATGCCAAGAAAATTCTGATAAAATTGGAAAACCCCTACTCACCCTTCAAGACACAATTTAAATGCCCCTCTTGTATAAAATTTAGTTTCACAGAACTAATTCCTATAGTCATTTCACTTCCATAGCACACTTTCCCCCCTCTCAAACCATTTTATATATGTACACATACAAAATTTATCAATCACACTCTGCTATTATTTATGGATCTGTCTTCCCACATAGACTGAGTTTCAAAAGGGCAGAGATAATCTTTACACTCCTTGCTCTTGCATCTCAGCATCAAAGAATTCCTGGCATAGTGAAGGATTTGAATCATTCTTCAACATGGACAAGAATATTCTAAATGAAGCCTTAAACTCACTGAAACAATTCAAAGGGATCAGATTAAGAAGACACCTGAATAACCTGTTCTCACTTAGTACTTACCTATCACTTTTCAAACCAAATGCATTCTCTGATTTAAAGTTAAATACTACAAATGAAAATACTTTGCTTAAAGATGAGCTATACTGAAATTAATGAATTAAGTTCTAATCCTTAAATAAACTGACATAAATTGATGAGATGCAGGAGATGGCAGGCATCTAGTTGGTCCTTCCACCATTTTGATGACTTTAAGATAAACTGACATGACATAATTAGAACCTGTCCTTACAGACATACAAGCCATATCAAAATTCTTTGCCCTACATAAGCCAAAAGTGTGATAAAAAAATTAAACTTATTTTTATCCCTGTCCTAAGCACATATACCTATGGAAGGAGACAATGACAAATTCTCACTAACATTTCTTCAGATCATAGACATATATCCATATGGTTATATACTAAGATGTGGGTGACAAAGGAAAAAAAATATAAGAAACTCTTTCTTGTACTTTTCCTCATAAACACTAATTCTTTTTGCTTTCAAAGTAAAGAGAATTTTGTTATGGCTTTAATTATCATATAAATATTATATCATATAATGATATAATTATCATTATAAGAAGAGACCTGTTTTCCCTTAGCTGTTTACCAGGTAAATTTGCTGGGATTTTCACTAAGATTTAGAACACTTTCTATAGAGGAGATCATTTACTCAATCCATTACTGACTCATAATAAGAAAAGGAAAAAAAAAAGCAAGTATTTTAATTTTACGAATTAAGAAAATTCCTTTTATTCTTAAAATCCGTCACTACACTGGACTAACTTAACACCTCCGATAAAAGCTGGCAGACCTACCATTTCCGCTGCTACAAATTCACACAAAGGAAATAGTGATGTGAAGGTCAAGGCAACTAATCACTAATCACCACATATTAAGGAAGTAAACAAAAGGAGAAAGATAAAACAAGGAAAGGTAATTAGATTTATTTTCAGTTAATTTGACATATCACCACCATGTTTTAAAAAATCTATGAAAAGAATCAGTCCTATCTTGGGCTGGGAAACAAACACTAATTTAAAAAACATCCCAAGGGCAGGGGCAGGCGCTAACTTTTTTAAAAAAATAAAAAACTACCACTTTAAGAATAACAGATAACTTTCTATATCATTGGCATCTGATTATCATAATGTAGTGAAGTTGCACACTAAACCCTAAACCCGATTTCATCTTTGTGAAAATTGAGACTCAGAGAGGTTATATGACTTTCCCAAGGACATTAGGCTAGTAAGTGGCAACAAGAATCAAACCTTGCTGTTTTACCTCCAAATACTGTATTTCCTTGGGCTTCCCTTGTGGCTCAGATGGTAAAGAATCCACGTGCAATGCGGGAGACCTGGATTGGGAAGGTCCCCTGGAGAAGGGAAAGGCTACCCACTCCAGGCCAGAATACTTCCCGACCCAGGAATCAAACCTGGGAAACAGGGAAAAGTTACTGAAGCAGATAGATATCCTTATTCAACTTAATAGTATACCTCTATCATAATAAGGGGGCATGTTATGATAAGTTAAGTGTTAGTAGCTCAGTCATGTCTGACTCTTTGTGACCCACAAAGATTATAGCCCACCAGGCTCCTCAGTCCATGGAATTCTCCAGGCAAGAATACTGCAGTATGTTGCTATTTAGTCCTCCAGGGGACCTTCCTGACCCAGGAACCGAACCAGGTCTTCTGCATTGCAGGCAGCTTCTTTACAATCTGAGCCAATGTTGTAAAGGGTAAAGGGAAGCCCTGATGTTATGATAATCACGTGACAATGATACATAAGTTAGCAGTTGTTGTTTTTGTTTGTCTGTGCAGTTGTTCTTAAGGTGATGCTCTTTTTTAACCCTCTTTTAATCACATGACAATGATACATAAGTTAGCAGTTGTTGTTTTCGTTTGTCTGTGCACTTGTTCTTAAGGTGATGCTCTTTTTTAATGCCCTCGGGGTATTGTCATGAAGAGCTAGTTGATTCAATCACACTATCACTCTCAGTAAAGGAAGTGGATTCTGGTTAACTCTATAGAGATGTTATTAACTGACATATTAATCTTTCATAAGATTATGGTCTCAAACTGGTGGTAAAATGAGACTTCAGATTAACAGTGCTGGGTAAAAATGGTAGCTAGTTATGGAAAACAGTGTGCTGATGCCTCAGAAAAATTAAACATAGAATTGTAGTATGACGGCAATTCTACCTGTGGAATATAAATGAAAAAGAAGTGAAAACGAGAACTCGGACATTTATATACCTGTGTTCACAGCAGCATTTCTCACAACAGCCAAAAGGTAGAAGCAGTCCTTTGGCAGATGAATAGATGAAAAACAGTGTATACATACAGTGGAGAGTTTGTTCACTCTTAAAATGGAAGTAAATTATCACATATGCTACAACACAGATGAGCCCTGAAAACATTCCAGTTACAAAAGGACATAATTCTACATTTATGAGGGCAAATTCACAAACACGAACTGTCAAAATCAGAGACAGAAATTAGAATGGTGGTTTCCAGGGACTGAAGGGAGAGGATAATGGCGATTTAGTGCTTAATGGGCACAGATTTTCAGTTTGGAAAGATGAAAAAATTCTAGAAATGGATAGTGGTGATGGTTGTACAACACCACGCAATGTACTTAATGTCAAAGAAATGAACAGTTAAAACTGTATTTTATGTGATATTTATTTTACCACAATAAACGAAAAAGATTAAAAGTACTGGAATTACTGAGTATAGGAAATTAGAAAGTAGTTTCTGGGCATAAGAAAGCACTGCCTGAGGATTCCTTGGGAAAACTGCTACCAGGGGCAGTCACACTGACAAATTAAACCTTGAGACTCTCCAATATGACATGTATGTTTTGACCCACTCCTTCATATTCTTTTGCTCTAGGATCTCAGATAACACTGTTTCACCCATCCTATGGCTCCCAAATTCCAAAAGACCTGATCATCTACACAAAGTGTGAAGAAAGGAGGAGCATCCCTACTCAAACACAGACATTCAAATTTCAAAGAGAAAATATTAATTAATAATTTGACAGGGATTCACCCTATTCAAATACATATCAAATTCAAGAATTATCATTCACCTCACTGCAATCTCACGACCCTCTAGCTTCTTGGTCTTTGAAAAAAATGGGGAGGCAAACTTTGATCTCAAATGAATCCATATTTTCATGTTTTTCCTCATAAAAATCACACAAAAGTAGGCAAAGAACAAGAGAGAAAAGAAAAAATAAGGTATGCCAGTATTAACTCCAAATTGATTGAGCCATGACTATATAAGAAACTATATAAGAAACTAACAAATAGTAGAAGAAAACAAAGATGAATATCTGTATAACTTAAATAAAAGACTAATAATAATAATAAAAAAACTCCAGCAAACAAAATTTTGCATGGGAAAAACCATACTAAGTAAAACTGAAACACAAACGACAGTTTGCAAAGATTATTAGTAACTTAGAGTACACAGGGCTAAACTCCCTAAGAGCTAAAAATTAAGAAAATGACCAACAACCCAATAGTTAAACAGGCAAAAAGCATACACAGTGACTCACCTACCAAAGAAAGAAAAAAATACATGAGTAGCTCTTAGACAAATAGAGATGCTCAATCCAAATGCAAATTAAAACTACAATGAGATAGCAATTCTTACCTAACATACAGTAAAAACGCCAAAGTTTGACAATTTCTACTGGAGTTGGGGGCAACAGACTGGTTCCAAATAGGAAAAGGAGTATGTCAAGGCTGTATATTGTCACCCTGCTTATTTAACTTATATGCAGAGTACATCATGAGGAACGCTGGGCTGGAAGAAGCACAAGCTGGAATCAAGATTGCCGGGAGAAATATCAATAACCTCAGATATGCAAATGATACCACCCTTATGGCAGAGGGTGAAGAGGAACTCAAAAGCCTCTTGATGAAAGTGAAAGAGGAGAGTGAAAAGGTTGGCTTGAAGCTCAACATTCAGAAAACAAAGATCATGGCATCTGGTCCCATCACTTCATGGGAAATAGATGGGGAAACAGTGGAAACAGTGTCAGACTTTGCAGCCATGAAATTAAAAGACACTTACTCCTTGGAAGTAAAGTTTTGACCAACCTAGATAGTATATTGAAAAGCAGAGACATTACTTTGCCAACAAAGGTCCATCTAGTCAAGGCTATGGTTTTTCCAGTGGTCATGAATGGATGTGAGAGTTGGACTATAAAGAAAGCTGAGCACCGAAGAATTGATGCTTTTGAACTGTGGTGCTGGAGAAGACTCTTGAGAGTCCCTTGGACTGCAAGGAGATCCAACCAGTCCATTCTAAAGGAGATCGATCCTGGGTGTTCATTGGAAGGACTGATGCTAAAGCTGAAACTCCAATACTTTGGCCACCTCATGCGACGAGTTGGCTCACTGGAAAAGACTCTGATGCTGGGAGGGATTGGGGGCGGGAGGAGAAGGGGACGACAGAGAATGAGATGACTGATGGCATCACCGACTCAATGGACATGAGTTTGGGTGAACTCTGGGAGTTGGTGATGGACAGGGAGGCCTGGCGTGCTGTGATTCATGGGGTCGCAAAGAGTCGGACACGACTGAGTGACTGAACTGAACTGAACTGATGAATTTTCATACATAGCGGTAGGGACAACAAGTGGTACAACCTCAATTTGCCAAGTTTATAAGTTTATATTTGGGTATAATATCTACTGTTTTGTTTCATACATGCCTTTTAGGTGCATACTATGTACTCTATATAGATTCTTTAAGGTATATACAGGAAATTAAGAAATCACTACCTTAAAAGAGTTGGGGAGGAAAGGATAACATAGATGAAAATTACAAGTAGACAAAAACAAATTAAAAAATCCTGTAGTGTAAGGCAGAGTATGACCAATCACTATAGAAACTTAAATCATTCTATCTTAGTTTCCTCATCACTTAATCAATTTGACAACCTCAACACAAAAACAATTCATTATGTTCTCTCAAAATTACTTTATGCTACAGTATATATCTGAAATCAAGTGGCCTATTTCTTTGCCTAAGAATGGTCTCATTGAGGGAATTGTATTCTGTACTCTGAAAGCCTCATATTTTATATGATGACTGGTTAAACAGGCATCTACAGAGTCAAATCTTATGTAACCTAAGATCCTAAAAATCAAATGAAACAAAAAAAGAAAATACGGAAAGAGCAAGTGAATAAGGATTTTAATTAAAAGAAAGAAGCATATATTCCACAGAAAAACTTCAAATGTTGAACTATTTCAAATTGATATAAGTTCATAATCCTCCTGTTAGAATACATACTAAGAAGTGGGGAAAGGACTATAGAAACTTTTGTCAGCTAATAAAATAAAAATTATAAAAGGTCATTTTAGGGATTTTTCAAAGGTTTTTAATATCTCAGAATACCTATACTATAACTCTATATACTTTTCTTTTATTAATATCAGTGCAGACAACTGGACAAACAGAAATTAAAAGTATGAACATACATCCTCCTTGGCTGAAAAAAAATACTGAATTTTCTTTTTTGGCTGCCAATTGTCTCCTCCTACCCTTTTTGGGGTATTCAGTAAGCAATTACTTCATTAAGCTCTACCAGTCTAGTATCTGTAGATACTCTTACTTTAACTTTATAGCACATATTACACACTCTTGGTTCTCGGAGGAGCATGGCTGACTGTGCTATAGCCTGGTTTTAGAAATAAAGTTCCACCGGAATACAGCAACACTCATTCACTTATGTATTTTCTAGGGCTGTTTTCATAACATAATGGAAGAGTTTGCAAAAGCCTGCCTGAACCCTGTTGCCGGATTTTCATAAATAAAGTTTTGTTGGAACATAGCCCCACTCATTTCTTTACATATTGTCTAGGGCTGTATTCATATTATAATGGCAGAGGTGAGTTGCCGTGATAAAAATTGTATGGTCTGAAAAGTAAATACAAAAATATTCATCACCTAGACCCATACAAAGTAGTGAGTAAACAGAAAGTTTGCTGACTACCATGGTAAATGGCCTCATGAAATTAACTGCCATACATATACCTCACCAAAATTTCTGAAATAACTGAAACGAGTTTAAAGACTAGCTTGAGCTGAACTTTCTCAACAATCATTCTTAACATTTATTTCACTTAAGAAAATGCTACAGTTTTCAGATGGTGATTTCTAGGTAATGAAGTCCAGGTAGCAGTACAAATGCGAAAACGCAAAATGGCTGTCTGAGGAGGCCTTACAAATAACTGGGAAAAGAAGAGCAGTGAAAGGCAAAGGAGAAAAGGAAAGACATACCCATATGAATGCTAAGTTCCAAAGAATAGCTAGGAGAGATAAGACAAGCCTTCTTAAGTGAGTAATGTGAAGAAACAGAGGAAAACATCAGAATGGGAAAGACTAGAGAGCTCTTCAAGAAAATTAGATACCAAGGGAACATTTCATGCAAAGATGGGCACAATAAAGAAAATAAATGGTATAGACCTAACAGAAGCGGGTGGCAAGAATACACAGAAGAACTGTACAAAAAAGATCGTCATGACCCAGATAACCATGATGGTGTGATCACTGACATAGAGTCAGACATCCTGGAGTGCAAAGTCAAGTGGGCCTTAGGAAGGAAGCATCACTATGAACAAAGCTAGTGGTGATGGAATTCCAGTTGAGCTATTTCAAAACTTCAAAGATGATGCTGTTAAAGTGCTGCACTCTATATGCCAGCAAATCTGGAAAACTCACCAGTGGCCACAGGACTAGAAAAGGTCAGTTTTTATTCTAATCCCAAAGAAAGGCAATGCCAAAGAACGTTCAAACTACTGCACAACTGCACTCATTTCACATGCTAGCAAAGTAATGCTCAAAATTCTCCAAGCTAGGCTTCAACAGTTCGTGAACTGAGAACTTCCATATGTTCAAGCTGGATTTAGAAAAGGCAGAGGAAGCAGAGATCAAATTGCCAACATCTGTTGGATCATAGAGAAAGCAAGAGAATTCCAGAAAAACATCTGCTTCACTGACTATGCTAAACCTTTGACTGTGTGGAACACAACAAACTGTGGAAAATTCTTAAAGACATAGGAATGGCAGACCACCTTACCTGCCTCCTGAGAAACCTGTATGCAGTCAAGAAGCAACAGTTATAACCGGACATGGAGCAATGAACTGGTTCAAAATTGGGAAAGGAGTATGTCAAGGCTGTATACTGTCACCCTGCTTGTTTAACTTATATGCAGAGAACATCATGCAAAATGCAAGGCTACATGAAGTACAAGCTGGAATTAAGATTGCCAGGAGAAATATCAACACCCTCAGATATGCAGATGACACCACCCTCATAACAGAAAGCAAAGAGGAACGAAAGAGCCTGTTGATGAGAGTGAAAGAGGGGAGTGAAAAAGCTGGCTTAAAACTCAACATTCAAAAAACTAAGATCGTGGCAGCCAGTCCCATCACTTCATGGCAAAATAGACAGGGAAACAATGGAAACGATGACAGACTTTATTTTCTTGGGCTCCAAAATCGCTGTGGCTGATGACTGTAGCCTGAAATTAAAAGACGCTTGCTCCTTGGAAGAAAAGCTATGACAAACCTAAGTGAAGTGAAAGTTGCTCAGTCCTGTTCGACCCTTTGTTTGTGACCCCATGGACTATACAGTCCATGGGATTCTCCAGGCCAGAATACTGAAGTGGGTAGCCATTTCCTTCTCCTAGGGATCTTCCAACCCAGGGATCAAACTCAGGTCTCCCACACTGCAGGCAGATTCTTAACCAACTGAGCCACAAAGAAGCCCAAGAATATTGGAGTGGGTAACCTATCCCTTCTCCAGTGGATCTTTCTGACCCAGAAAGTGAACCAGGGTCTGCCGCATTGTAGGTGCATTCTTTACCAGCTGAGATACCAGGGAAGTCTAGACAGCATGTTAAAAAGTGGAGACATTACATTACTGACAAAGGTCTGTATGGTCAAAGCTATGATTTTTCCAGTAGTCATATATAGATGTGAGAGTTGAACCATAAAGAAGGCTGAATGCTGAAGAATTGATGCTTTTGAACTGTGATGCTGGAAAAGACTCCTGAGAGTCCCTTGGGCTGCAAGATCAAGCCAGTCAATCCTAAAGGAAATCAGTCCTGAATATTCACTGGAGGGACTGATGCTGAAGCTGAAGTTCCCATACGTTGCCCACCTGATGGGAAGAGTCAAGTCATGAGAAAAGACCCTGATGTTGGGAAAGGTTGAGGGCAGGAGGAGAAAGAGATGACAGAGGATAGTTGGATAGGTGTTTGTATCGATAGGTATGAATCTGGGCGAGATCCAGGAGATGGTGAAGGACAGGGAAGCCTGGCGTGCTGCAGTCCATGGGGCTGCAAAGAGTCAGACATGACTGAGTGCCTGAACAGCAACAACTGTGAGTCTCCCGGTGGCCTAGTGGTTAGGATTCTGTGTTTCACTGATGTGGCCCGAGTTTAATCCCTGGCCACGGAACTGAGTTCCCAGAACCTCGAGAGACAGCCAAAAAAAGAAAAAAAACCTGGCCTTCCTTGGTGACTTAGTGGTAAAGAATTTGCCTGCCAATGCAGGAGACACAGCTTGGATTCCTGGTCTAGGAAGATCCCAAGGGTGGCAGAACAAAACTCAGGCCGAGTGCCACAACTATTGGGCCTGTGCTCTAGAGCCCAGGAACTGCAACCACTGAACCCATGTGCCGCAACTACTGAAGCCTGCATGCCCTCAAGCCTCTGCTCTGCAAAAGAGAGGCCACTGCAGTAAGAAGCCTTTACAGTGCAATGAAGAGTAGCCCCTGTCCGCTGTAATTAGAGAAAAGTCCGCATGTCAACAAAAACCCAGCACAGCCAAAAATAAATAAAATTATTTAAAACAACAACAGCAAAAAACCACCAAAAAACTACTGCGAGTAATCACAAACATAGTAGTAACATCTTTGTAATTAAAATAGAATTGCAACGCATGTAATTAAACTAGCACTGCTCCTTGTTGCTTAAGGCACAATATATACATCATTGTATTTTATTAATATTTTCAGTTCAGTCGCTCAGTTGTGTCCAGCTCTTTGCAACCCCATGAACCGCAGCACACCAGGCCTCCCTGTCCATCACAAACTCCCGGAGTCCACCCAAACCCATGTCCATTGAGTCGGTGCTGCCATCCAACCATCTCATCCTCTGTCGTCCCCTTCTCCTCCTGCCCTCAATCTTTCCCAGCATCAGGGTCTTTTCAAATGAGTCAGCTCTTCACATCAGGTGGCCAAAGTATTAGAGTTTCAGCTTCAACATCAGTCCTTCCAATGAACACACAAGGTTTATCTCCTTTAGGATGGACTGGTTGGGTCTCTTTGTAGTCCAAGGGACTCTCAAGAGTCTTCTCCAGCACCATAGTTCAAAAGAATCAATTCTTCAGAGCTCAGTTTTCTTTATAGTACAACTCTCACATCCATACGTGACCACTGGAAAAACCATAGCCTTGACTAGATGGACCTTTGTTGACAAAGTAATGTCTCTGCTTTTTAACACGCTATCTAGGTTGGTCATAACTTTCCTTCTAAGGAGTAAGTGTCTTTTAATTTCATGGCTGCAATCACCATCTGTAGTGATTTTGGAGCCCAAAAACATAAAGTCAGACACTGCTTTTACTGTTTCCCAATCTATTAGCCATGAAGTGATGGGACCAGATGCTATGATCTTAGTTTTCTGAATGCTGAGCATTAAGCCAACTTTTTCACTCTCCTCTTTCACTTTCATCAAGAGGCGTTTTAGTTCCTCTTCACTTTCTGCCATAAGGGTGGCGTCATCTGCATATCGGTTATTGATATTTCTCCTGGCAATCTTGATTCCAGCTTGTGCTTCTTTCAGCCCAGTGTTTCTCATGATGTACTCTGCATATGAGTTAAATAAGCAGGGTGACAATATACAACCTTGACGTACTCCTTTTCCAATTTGCAACCAGTCTGTTGTTCCATGTCCAGTTCTAACTGTTGCTTCCTGACCTGCATACAGGTTTCTCAAGAGGCAGGTCAGGTGGGCTGGGATTCCCATCTCTTTCAGAATTTTCCACAGTTTATTGTGATCCACACAGTCAAAGGCTTTGGCATAGTCAGTGAAGCAGAAATAGATGTTTTTCTGGAACTCTCTTGCTTTTTCCATGATCCAGCAGATGTTGGCAATTTGATCTCTGGTTCCTCTGCCTTTTCTAAAACCAGCTTGAACATCTGGAATTTCATGGTTCACGTATTGCTGAAGCCTGGCTTGGAGAATTTTGAGCATCACTTTACTAGCGTGCAATTGAGATAAGTGCAATTGTGCGGTAGTCTAAGCATTTTTTGGCATTGCCTTTCTTTGGGACTGGAATGAAAACTGACCTTTTCCAGTCCTGTGACCACTGCTGAGTTTTCCAAATTTGCTGGCATATTGAGTGTAGCACTTTCACAGCATCATCTTTCAGGATTTGAAATAGCTCCACTGGAATTCCATCACCTCCACTAGCTTTGCTTGTAGTAATGCTTCCTAAGGCCCACTTGACTTCACATTAATATTCTGTCTCTAGTTATAATTTTAATATCTCATTCTTATCAAATTTAACTGCAATATTCTAGTTATCGATGATCTCTATTAAACCAACAAAGAGAATCATGTTGTCACTGTCTTGGGTTTTACCTTGGATAAGCCAAAATGCTAAAGCATTTCAAAAGATGTAGTAAACACCTCAGTTACACAAAATGCTGGGAAAGACTGTGGGCAGGAGGAGAAGGGAGGGACACAGAATGAGGCGGTTGGATGGTGTTACCGACTCAATGCACATGAGTTTGAGCAAACCCTGGGAGATAGTGAAGGACAGAGGAGCCCGCTGTGCTTGCAGTCCTTGGGGTCACAAAGAGTCAGACACGACAGAGTGACTGAACACCACCGCAAGAATACCACTTCCTGCTGCACACACCCACTTAACTGCCCCACAGACCACTGAAACAGCAGTCTTCCAACCAGCCTACTTCTCTTTCTTCTTTTCGCATCCTCCATTTGGTCACTAAAGCCATAATGTTGAAGCCACCTTAGTTTCTCCTTTCTCACATTAAATCAATCATTAAGTTCTGCCAGCTTACCTCTATATATTTCTCAACTTTGTCCCCTCTTCAATCATTTCAGCACTGTAATAATTTAGAACAAAGTGATTTTTTACTAGATTAGTCTAATAGTTATCTGTTATTTCTGCATGTGGTCATGTCCCCCTCACATCTATCCTTCAGAAGCAGTAAGTATCAGAAAATGATTCCAGGAAGCCTGAAAACTTGGTTGCATTTAACATGCAAAAGAAGAAGGTGGGGAATCCAGATAGAAGAAAGAATATTCACAAAAAGCAAGTCTGGGTGAGTGGCGAATGAAAACTGCCAGATACGTCAGAATGGCTGGAGTGCTGGATGAGGTGAGAGATGAGGTAGGGAGAGCATTAAGTGCTAAGATCATGAAGACCTTTGTGAACTTCTAATTATAATTCCATTTCCGATTGATTCACACACGTCAGACCAATCAAAAAACCTGCTGCCGCAGACAATATTCAGAGGAAGAAGAAAAACAACTGAATCATTTATACAACAAACACTGAAATAATCATGTTCATACTTATTGCATGTGCCAACCTCGCCACTGTAATGCCTACTGAATGACAGTATGTTCAAACACTGAATAACGCCCTGAAATATGAAGAGTTCTAAAGCAAGAGACTTTAACCTCTCTTATTTTTTAAAGTCCCATCTCCAAAGCCACTTTATTATTTCAACCTTGCTGCCTGAATCGTCTGCCACTAACTTAACGCGAAGTCTCTCTTCCAGGCTCTCACAATCCTATCTGACTTAGTTCTCACCCTTTTTTCACTATGAATATCTGATCATCATGTTGCCTGAATGTAAATTCTACAATTCAGACTTTACCTCAACCGTGACTAACTTAAAGTCACCAAATTATTACGTTTACTTGTGTTCCTGAAGTGCAAAAGGCACTGGTGAATAATAAAGAAAAATGATAGTGGGAAGGCAAAATCGACTCTTTACTTCTCTACCTTTAGATAGCTGCAATAAAGAAGAAACTTGAGAGTTTTCTTCAAAATGAGATGAAAACCATGTGTGACTTTATGACTACTTTCCATCCCTAAGGATCAGTAATATAAACCTATTTAAAACAGTTTCAGATGATACTCTGGAATTCTGAAACAAGCAACTGAAGGATCTCGGTAGCAACAGGTAGACACTTTCAGTATTACAGAAACAGACGTTAATTTAGGGTGTAAGAGCAAGAAAGGATGTTCATACGAAATAGATGACGTGGGCACTCACCTGTCGAATTGACATGGTACAGAGAATATACAGGAAGATGAAGGAACAGTCTGTGGTGTCATCCCCGAGCAGGTTTCGGTGAGACAGTCCTTGGATATAGGACAGGGGCGTGAAAGGGAGCTTTGCCACCACTCTACCATCAAATCTAAAAAGCAAAGAACAGACAACTGTTATTTTCAGAAGACTGACAAACTGAGTTCCGGAGAAGAATCTGGGACAAAGACAGAACTTCAAGTCTCATGATCTCTAAAAAACCAAGAAATGGTGATATTCTAAAAATATATTTGTAGTATAAGGTTATAAGGAGATATTTTCCCCATTAATCTTTTCCTAAACTAGAGATTCTTAGCTTTTTCAATATCAGGATACTTCACACGCTGAAAACATATTGAGGACTCCAAAAAGGTTTTATTTACAGGTTTCGCTTTATTATCAGTATTACTATTTAATAAATTAAAACTGAGAAATTTTAAAATATTTGTCAAACCACTTAAAAGACAGCAATACTCAGTATATGTTAACACAAGTATTTTTACAGAAAACAACATTTTCCAAACAAAAAAAGAATTCACCGAGAAGGCGGCTTCTTCCTTCCTCCTCTTAATTTCATAGCTGCTTCGTTACTTGGGCTGTTACAATATTATACACCCTATGAAGCCTTTGGAAAATTCCACCATACATTCATGAGAGAATGAAAGTGAGGAAGGCAAAAAAAAAAAATTGTTAGAATTATTACAATAATTTTTACCTCAAGGACCTCCTAAAAGTCTGAGACTGCCAGCATTCCCCAAACCATACTTTTGAGAAGCATTGTTCTAAACCATGACATCAATAAGATTTTAAGAATCCTCTTTACCAAGAGTCAAAGATTCCCAGTATATACCTTAAACATGAAATTCATGGAATATAGACAGTGGTGAATGAAAAATAGTATACATAATATTCTGAGATAACTTTTAACATACTTCTAATATTTGAAATTAATTCTATTTTTTCTAAAACAGAAAAGAAAAATGTTTTGAAAAGAGGAAAAGCTTATAAAAAAGCTAGAAGTATATATCAGTGTTTATTTTGAGGTACTGGGGATATGAGCTTCTTTTATACTCTTCAATAAGTTGTATAATCAGACAAAGAGAATTATGAAATTAGTGCAATTAAGGATAGTGATACTTCACAATATTAGAAAAATATATGACACATCAGTTAAATTATCCAAATAAAGTCTTTACTTCCAGTTAAAATGTCTAGAACATTTGCTTTTAAAAAATATGTATTTATTCTATTCATCTCTGGTTGTGCTAGGTCCTCGTTGCTGCACGTGAACTTTCCCTAGCTGTGGTGAGCAGAGGCTAGTCTCTGTTGTGGCCCGTGGTCTTCTCATAGAGGTGACTGCTCTTGCTGCGGAGCACAGAGCTAGAAGCAGCCTTCAGTAACTGTAGCACCTGGCTCAGCAGCTGCGGTTCCCCGGTTCTGAAGCACAGGCTCAATAGTTGTGAAGCATGGGCTCTAGACTGCAGCTTCAGTAGCTGTGGTACATGGGTTTAGTTGCTTTGTGGTATGTGGAATCTTACCAGACCATGGATCCAACCTGTGTCCCCTGCACTGACAGAAAGGTTCTTATACACTGTACCACCAGGGAAGTCCAAGAACATTCCTTTTAAAAAAAAATGCTTGGTATTTAGAATGTTTCTATAGAGGGAGAGGGAAAAGAGAGGTAGCATTACTATCTTTTCCTTTGAAGAAAAATTTCCTAAATATCTATCCATATAAACTATTGCGAGCTTCTTACATAGCTGAACTCCAAAGAAAATAGAACAGAATGAAATAGACATATTCTATAAATACATATGATTATCCACTTACTACTTTGAACTGCCTTCCTAGTATATATTTACACAGGGAAAGGGCTCAATCATGAAGTGCTATTACTTGGATATGATAAAAAATATTGAAGGATCCATAAGAAGTAATCATTCTTGTCTACTAACCTCATAAAAGCAAAGCAAAAGAGAACTTTTCCAGGAGGAGATACTCCCATTTAGTCATAAGAAGTATGATATAGAGTTGCTGCAGTATTTCCTGGTTATATATATGCTGTTTACACTATGCTGGTTCTACGTATGACACTCTACTATTTTTTTATAGAGTTAACTGTGAGAAGCAGGGCTGAAATAAATAAAGACAAAAATGTTTATCCTTCTTATTGCTAACATCAGTTCAGTTCAGTTCAGTTTCTCAGTGGTGTCCGACTCTCCACGACCCCATGAATCACAGCACGCCAGGCCTCCCTGTCCATCACCAACTCCCGGAGTTCACTCAAATTCATGTCCACAGAGTCGGTGATGCCATCCAGCCATCTCATTCTCTGTCATCCGCTTCTCCTCCCGCCCTCAACCTTTCCGAGCATCAGAGTCTTTTCCAGTGAGTCAACTTGTCGCATGAGGTGGCCAAAGTATTGGAGTTTCAGCTTTAGCATCAGTCCTTCCAGTGAACACCCAGGATTGATCTCCTCTAGAATGGACTGGTTGGATCTCCTTGCAGTCCAAGGGACTCTCAAGAGTCTTCTCCAACACCACAGTTCAAAAGCATCAATTCTTCGTCGATCAGCTTTCTTCACAGTCCAACTCTCACATCCATACATGACCATGGGAAAAACCATAGCCTTGATATGCACCCCCAAATTCACCTTCTATAGTCATTTTATTTCTTGTTATTTTTAATTTGAAACGGTAACCAAAACAAAAACCTTTTACAACTAATAAACGAATTCAGTAAAGTTTCAAGACAGAAATCAACCTACAAAAATCAGTTGCACGTCTATGACCTATTAAGTGAAGTGAAAGTTGCTCAGTTGTGTCCAACTCTTTGTGACCCCATGGACTATACAGACCATGGAATTCTCCACGCCAGAATACTGGAGTTGGTAGCCATTCCCTTCTCCAAGGAATCTTCCCAACCCAGAGATCAAACCCAGGTCTTCCGCATTGCAGGTGGATTCTTTACCAGCTGAGCCACAAGGGAAGCCCAAGGATACTGGAGTGGATAGCCTATACCTTCAGAAGAGGATCCTCCCAATCCAAGAATCAAACTGGGGTCTCCTGCATTGCAGGCGGATTCTTTACCAACTGAGCTATCAAGGAAGCCCTACACACACACACACACACACACACACAAAATCCCATCTACAACAGCATCACTAATGTAACTAATTTATTTAATCAAAATTAATTAAGGAAGTGAAAAACATTTATGCTAAAAACTGTAAGACACTGATAAACTGAAGATCACACAAATGATATCCACGCTCATAGACTGGAAGAATTACTATTGTTAAAATGTCCCTCCTGGGACTTCCCTGGTAGTCCAGTGGTGAAGAATCTGCCTTGCAATGTGAGGGCTGTGGGTTTGACCCCTGGTTGGGGAACTAAGAGCCCACATGTTACAGGGGAACTAAGCCTGTGCGCTACGACTACTTAGCCTGAAAACCCCAACAAAGATCCAACCAGCAGAATAAATAAATAAATATTAAAAAGAAAAAACTTGCCCATACTATCCAGAGTCATCCCGAGATCCAATATAATCTCTTATCAAAATTCTACTTTTCACAAAAATAGAAAAATTAATACTAAAACCCATATGGAATCACAAAAGATCCTAAATAGGCAAAGCAGTCTTAAGAAAGCTGGAGGCATCAAACTTTCTGATTTCAAATGTGCAGTCATCAAACAAAGATGACACTGGCATAAAGACAGACATGTGGACCAATGGAACAGAATGAAGAGCCCAGAAATAAACCCTGTCAACTAGTATTTGACAAGGGAGCAAAGAATTCTCAAGGGGGTCTCTTCAGTAGATGATGCTGCGTAAACTGGATATTCACACACAAAAGAACGACACCAGACCCCGATCAAAAACCACCCACAAAAATTAACTCAAAATGGATTAAGAATTTAAACATGAGATCTGAAACCATGAAACTTCTAGAAGGAAACACTGGGAAAAAGCTCCATGACACAGCTCTTGGCAAAGATTTTTTGGATATGACACCAAAAGCACAAGCAACAAAACTCAGCAAGTGTGACCACATCAAACAAAACAGCTACTGCTCAGCAAATGAAACAACAAAAGGAAAATGCAAACTATGGAATAAGAGAAAATATCTGTAAACCATATATCTGTTAAAGAATTAATATCCAAAATATATAAGGATCTGTACAATAGCAAAACTCTCCCAAATAATCAATTAAAATGAGGGCAGAGGATCTCAATAGGCATTTTTCTGAAAAAGACATACAAATGGCTAAGAAGTACATAAAAAGATGGTCAATACTACTAACCATCAGAGAAATGCAAATTAAAGCCATGTGATTTCATCTCTCACTTGTTAGAATGACTATTACCAAAAGGACAAGAGATAACAAATGCTGGGCACTATTTGTGGGAATGTAAATTGGTACAGCCACTATGAAAAACAACATGAATGTTCCTCAAAAAATTAAAAACAGAACTACCATATGATTCAGAAATCCCATTTCTAGCGATTTAGCCAAAGAAATTGAAATAAACTACTATCTCAAAGAGATCTGTACTCCCATGTCACTGCAGTAGTATTCACAATAACCAAGATATGGAAACTACCTAAGTGCCACCAACAGATGAACGGGTAAAGGAAATGTGAATATATACACACATCTCTACATGTGTATATATATACTGTATGCAAGTTTGACAGAGAAAAACAAATACTGTATGACATCACTTACATGTGGAATCTAAAAAAAGCTTAACTCTTAGAGAACTAGGTTGGCGGTTGCCAGAGGATGGGAGGTGAAAGAAACAGGGAGATGTTGGTCAAAGGGTACAAACTTTCAGTTTTAAGATTAATAAGTTCTGGGCATCTAATGTACAGAATAGTAATTATATTTAATACTACTGTATTATATACTTGAAATTTCCTAAGAGAGTAAATCTTAATTAGTCTTACCACCACAACAACAAACTGATATCTGTGTGAAGGATTTATTAACTAATCTTATTGTGGTAATCATTTTGCAATATATGCACCAATATATGTACCATCGGAGAAGGCAATGGCGAGCCACTCCAGTACTCTTGCCTAGAAAATCCCATGGACAGAGGAGCCTGGTAGGCTGCAGTCCGTGGGGTCGCTACGAGTCAGACACGACTGAGCGACTTCACTTTCACTTTTCACTTTCACACATTGGAGAAGGAAATGGCAACCCACTCCAGTGTTCTTGCCTGGAGAATCCCAGGGACGGGGGAGCCTGGTGGGCTGTCATCTATGGGGTTGCACAGAGTCGGACACGACTGAAGTGACTTAGCAGCAGTAGCAGCAGCATAAGAAAATTCTTGTTTTAGAATTTTGGAACCAAAATTCCTTGGTTCTGATGTACATTCCTGGTTAAGATCTATTGCATAAGCTTCAGAAGCTACATGATATATCATAAACTAGTAATTTCAAATCAAGAGGGAAAACATTATTTATTCCCTACCTAGTACTGACAATAGCTAAGAGGTTAGTAAAGTTGGAAACTAAACACCAAAATAAATTACAGATGAAACAAAATTTATTTAAATATAAAAAAGAAAAAACTATATAATTGGGTGTAAGAAAGGTACTATTTATACAACAGAAAAGTAACATAAAAATTAATATTGTCCATTAAAAGACGCTTACTCCTTGGAAGGAAAGTTATGGCCAATTTAGATAGCATATTACTTTGCCAACCAAGGTCCATCTAGTCAAGGCTATGGTTTTTCTCATGGTCATGTATGGATGTGACAGTTGGACTGTGAAGAAAGCTGATCGTCGAAGCATTGATGCTTTTGAACTGTGGTGCTGGAGAAGACAATCTTGAGAGTCCCTTGGACTGCAAGGAGATCCAACCAGTCCATTCTAAAGGAGACCAATCCTGGGTGTTCATTGGAAGGACTGATGCTAAAGCTGAGACTCCAATACTTTGGCCACCTCATGCGACGAGTTGACTCACTGGAAAAGACTCTGATGCTGGGAAGGATTGGGGGTGGGAGGAGAAGGGGACGACAGAGAATGAGATGGCTGGATGGCATCACCAGCTTGATGGACATGAGTTTGAGTAAACTCCGGGAGTTGGTGATGGACAGGGAGGCCTGGCGTGCTGTGATTCATGGGGTCGCAAAGAGTCGGACACGACTGAGCGACTGAACTGAACTGAACTGATGTATCTCCAAAAGGAGAGTTTAATATGTAAAGGAGAGTCTTAATATGTAAAGAATTCTTATAAAAAGAAAATAAGGATAACATGAACTAGAAATTTAGAAATAGTAAAAGCATAATAAATAAATGAAAACATGCTAAACATCAGCAGAAATTGCAAATTAAAAAATATATATTATTTTTCAATTATTAGATTTACAAATATTAAACAGATACATAATTTCTAGTGATGACAAATATATACAGAAAGAACCATCCACAAGCCTTGAGGACAGTAATCTAAAAACATAAATGAATAAAAACTTTTCTAGGTGAATTTCCTGGTGGTCCAGTGGTTAGGGCTCTATGTTTTCACTGCCATGGGTCCAAGTTCAATCCCTGGTTGGGGAACTGAGATTCCCCAACACCACAAAGCACAGCCAAACAAAAAGCAACATTCTAGAGAACAATTTCTATCAAAACTTTACCCAAGCAGTATTTGTAGGATATACATGGGGAAAAAATAAGTAGATGTATACTGGTGTATATACTACCTGTGAAAATTCTGTGTGAAGATTGATAGAAGATTATATACGTAAGGGTACATCCATTCAATGGAATATTTACAGACAATAAAAATGATTATGCAAAGTTCACACGTACTGTATTTTAAAGATTACCATAGGGGGACTTCCCTGACGGTCCAATGGCTAAGAATCCAGCTTGCAGGGGTCAATCCAAGAAGATACAACAATTATAAATATTTATGCATGCAGTATAGGAGCACCTCAATACAAAAGGCAAATGCTAACAACCATAAAAGGGGAAATTGAGAGTAAACTGATAATAGTTGGGGATTTTAACACCCCACTTACACTAAAGGATAGATCATCTACACAGAAAATTAATAACACAAGCCTTAAAGCACACATTATACCAGATGGCCCTAATTGATATCTTTAGGACATTTCATCCCAAAACAGCAGAATTCACTTTTTTCTCAACTAAACAAAGAACATTCTCCAAGACAGATCACAACTTGGGTCACAAATCAAGCCTTGGTAAATTTAAAACTGAAATCCTATCAAGCATCTTTTCTGACCAAATGCTATGAGACTAGATATCAATTACAGGGAAAGAACCTGTTAAAAAACCACAAACACATGGAAGATAAACAACACCCTTCTCAAAAACTAAGAGGTCACTGAAGACACTAAAAGAAAATTTATAAAATACCTAGAAACAAATGGTAATAAAAATATGACAATCCAAAACCTAGTAAAAGTTGCTTGGTTGGGTTCGACTCTTTGTGACCCCATGGACAATACAGTCCACGGAATTCTCCAGGCTAGAATACTGGAGTTGGTGGCCTTTCTTTTCTCCTGGGGATTTCCCCAACCCAGGTCTCCCACATTGCAGGCAGATTCTTTACCAGTTGAGCCACAAGGGAAGTCCAACAATACTGGAGTGGGTAGCCTATCCCTTCTCCAGTGGATCTTTCCGACCCAGGAATCAAACCAGGGTCTCCTGCATTGCAGGCGTATTCTTTACCAACCTAGAGGATGCAGCAAAAGCAGTTCTAAGAGGGAAGTTTATAGCAATACAAACCTACCTCAAGAAATGAGAAAAACATCATATTAACAACCTGATCTTATACCTAAAGTGACTAGAAAAAGAAGGATCAAAAAACCCAAAGATAGTAGAAGGAAAGAAATCATAAATATCAGAGCAGAAATAAATGGGAAAAAAATGAAGAAAACAATAGCAAAGACCAATAAAACTAACGGAGAAGGCAATGGCAAGCCACTCCAGTACTCTTGCCTAGAAAATCCCATGGATGGAGGAGCCTGGTTGGCTGTAGTCCTTGGGGTCGCTAAGGGTCGGACACGACTGAGCGACTTCACTTTCACTTTTCACTTTCACACATTGGAGAAGGAAATGGCAACCCACTCCAGTGTTCTTGCCTGGAGAATCCCAGGGACGGGGGAGCCTGGTGGGCTTCCGTCTATGGGGTCGCACAGAGTCGGACACGACTGAAGTGACTTAGCAGCAGCAATAAAACTAAAAAAACTTTGAGAAAATAAAATGGACAAGCCACTAGCCAAATTCATCAAGAAAAGGGAGAAGACTTATATGTCAATAAAATTAGAAATGAAAAAGGAGATGTTACAACAGACAATGCAGTAATACAAAGGATCATAAGAGGCTACTAAGAGCAACTATATGCCAATAAAACGGACAACCTGGAAGAAATGGACAAGTTCTCAGAAAAGTACAACCTTCCAAAATTGAACTCAGAAGAAACAGAAATCATAAATAGACCAATCACAAGCACTGAAATTGAAACCGCGATCAAAAATCTTCCAACAAAAGCCCAGAGCCAGATGGCTTCACAGGTGAATTCTACCAAACATTTAGCGAATAGCTAACACCTATCTTGCTCAAACTCCTCCAGAAAACTGCAGAGGAAGGAAAACTCCCAAATTCATTCTACGAGGCCACCATCACCCTGATGCTAAAACAAGACAAAGATGCCACCAAAAAAAGAAAACAACAGGCCAATATGAACACACGTGCAAAAATCTTCAACAAAATTCTAGCAAACAAATCCAACAACAGAGTAAAAGGATCATACACCAGGATCAAGTGGGGTTTACCCCAGGTATACAAGGATTCTTCAATATATGCAAATCAATCAATGTGACACATCATATTAAAAACTGAAAGATAAAAACCATATGATCATCTCAATAGATGCAGAGAAAGCTTTCAACAAAATTCAACACCCATTTATGATTTTTAAAAAACCCAAAACAAACCTCTTTAGATTAAGCCTAGAAGTACTCAATCTCAAAATAATAAAGGCCATATACAACAAATGCACAGCAAACATTATTCCTAATGGTGAAAATGTAAAAGCATTTTTTTCTAAGATCAGGAACAAGACAAGGATGCCCTCTCTCATCTCTATTTTTCAACATAGTTTTAGAAATCCTAACCATGGTAATCAGAGAAGAAAAAGAAACAAAAGGAATATAGATACGAAAAGAAGAAAAACTGTCATTGTTTAGAGCATAAGTTCAGTTCAGTTCAGTCACTCAGTCGTGTCTGACTCTTTGTGACCCCATGAACTGCAGCACGCCAGGCCTCCCTGTCCATCACCAGCTCCTGGAGTCCACCCAAACCCATGTCCATCGAGTCAGTGATGCCATCCAACCATCTCATCCTCTGTCGTCCCCTTCTCCTCCTGCCCCTAATCTTTCCCAGCATCAGGGTCTTTTCAAATGAGTCAGCTCTTCACATCAGGTGGCCAAAGTACTGGACTTTCAGCTTCAATATCAGTCCTTCCAATGAACACCCAGGACTGATCTCCTTTAGGATGGACTGGTTGGATCTCCTTGCAGTCCAAGGGACTCTCAAGAGTCTTCTCCAACACCACAGTTCAAAAGCATCAGTTCTTCGGCGCTCAGCCTTCTTCACAGTCCAACTCTCACATCCATACATGACCACTGGAAAAACCATAGCCTTGACTAGACGGACCTTGGTTGGCAAAGTAATGTCTCTGCTTTTTAATATGCTGTCTAGGGTGGTCATAACTTTCCTTCCAAGGAGTAAGCGTCTTTTAATTTCATGGCTGCAATCACCATCTGCAGTGATTTTGGAGCCCAGAAAAATAAAGTCCGCCATTGTTTCCCCTGTTTCCCCATCGATTTGCCATGAAGTGATGGGACCAAATGCCATGATCTTAGTTTTCTGAATGTTGGGCTTTAAGCCAACTTTTTCACTCTCCTCTTTCACTTTCATCAAGAGGCTCTTTAGTTCTTCTTCACTTTCTGCCATAAGGGTGGTGTCATCTGGATATCTGAGGTTATTGACATTTCTCCTGGCAATCTTGATTCCAGCTTATTCTTCCTCCAGCCTAGCGTTTCTCATGATGTACTCTGCATGTAAGTTAAATAAGCAGGGTGACAATTTACAGCCTTGACGTACTCCTTTTCCTATTTGGAACCAGTCTGGTGTTCCATGTCCAGTTCTAACTGTTGCTTCCTGACCGGCATATAGGTTTCTCAAGAGGCAGGTCAGGTAGTCTGGTATTGCCTTCTCTTTCAGAATTTTCCACAGTTTATTGTGATCCACACAGTCAAAGGCTTTGGCATAGTCAATGAAGCAGAAATAGATGTTTTTCTGGAACTCTCTTGCTTTCTCCATGATCCAGCAGATGTTGGCAACTTGATCTCTGGTTCCTCTGCCTTGGAGCATACAAAACCCTAAAGATGCCACCAGAAAATTACCAGAGCAAATCAATGAATACACTGAAGTTACAAGATACAAAATTAATTCACACAAATCTCTTGCATTCCTATACAATAACAATGAAAAAATCAGAAAGAAATTAAAAAAACAATTCCATTCACCACTGCAATAAAAGAATAGAATACCTAGGAATAAGTCCACCTAAGGAGACAAAATACCTGTAAGCATAAAACTATAAGACATGGATGAAAGAAATCAAAGACAACACAAACAGATGGATACACGTTCTTGGACTGGAAGAATCAATACTGTGACAATGAACTATACTGCCCAAAGCAATCTACAGCTTCAATGCAATCTCTATCAAATTACCTATGGTATAGTTCATAGAACTAGAACAAAAAATTATACAATTTGCTGTTGCTGCTCAGTTGCTAAGTCATGTCCAATCCTTTGTGACAGCATGGACTGCAGCACACCAGGCTTCCCTAACCTTCACTACCTCCCAGAGTTTGCTCAAAATCATGTCCATTAAGTCGGTGATGCCGTCCAACCATCTTATCCGTCGTCCCCTTCACCTCCTGCCTTCTTTCTTCCCCAGCATCAGGGTCTTTTCCAATGAGTCAGCTCTTCGCATCAGGTGGCCAAACTATTGGAGCTTGAGCTTCAGCATCAGTCTTTCTATCAAATGTTCAGGGTTGATTTACTTTAGGATTGAGTGGTTTGATCTCCTTGATGTCCAAGGGAGTCTCAAGAGTCTTCTTCAGCCCAACAGTTTGAAAGCATCAATTCTTCCACATTCAGCCTTCTATAGAGTCCAATTCTCACATCCGTATGTGACTACTGGAAAAACCATAGCTTTGACTATATGGACCTTTGTTGGCAAAGTGATGTCTCTGCCTTCTAATACGCTGTCTAGGTTTACTATAGCTTTACTTCAAAGGAGCAAACATTTTTAAATTTCATGGCTGTAGTCACCAGCCACAGTGATTTTGGAGCCCAAGAAAATAAAGTCTCTCACTGTTTCTATTTTCCCCCATCTATTTGGCATGAAGTGATGGGACCCGATGCCATGATCTTAGTTTTATGAATACTGAGTTTTGACCCTGCTTTTTCACTCTCTTCTTTCACCTTCATCAAGGGGCTCTTTAGTTACTCTTTGCTTTTTGCCATTTGGGCAGTATCATCTGCATATCTCAGGTTATTGATATTTCTCCCAGCAATCTTGATTTCAGCTTGTGAGTCACCCAGCCGGCATTTCACATGACGTACTCTGCATATAAGTTAAATAAATAGGGTGACAATATACAGTCTTGACATACTTCTTTCCCAATTTGGAACCAGTCCATTGCTCCATCTTCAGTTCTAATTGTTGCTTCTTGTCCTGCACATAGGTTTCTCAGGAAGCAGGTAAGGTGGTCTGGTATTCCTATCTCTTTAAGAATTTTCCACGGTTTGTCATGATCCACAAACTAAGTCTTTAATGTAGTCAATGAAGCAGATGTTTTTCTGGAATTCCCTTGCTTTTTCTATGAACCAATGGATGTTGGCAATTTGATCTCTGGTTCCTCTGGCTTTTCTAAATCCAGCTTGTACATTTGGAAGTTCTCGGTTTACGTACTGTTGAAGCCTTCAAAATCCTTCAAGCGTTCTGAGCATTACCTTGCTAGCAGTTGAAATGAGTGCAAATGTTCTGTAGTTGAAACATTCTTGGCCACTGCTCTTCTTTGGGATTGGAATGAAAACTGACCTTTTCCAGTCTGTGGCCACTGCTGATGTATGGAAACACAAAAGATCCTGAATAGTCAAAGAAATCTTGAGGATGAAAAATGGAGCTGGAGGAATCAACTTTCCTGGTTTGAGACTTTACTACAAAGCTACAGTCATCTAGACAGTATGGTACTGGCACAAAAACAGATATACAGACCAATGGAACAAGACAGAAAGCCCAGAGATAAACCCACGCACCTCTGGGCACCTTATCTTTGACAAAAGAGGCAAGAAAATATAATGGATAAAACACAGCCTCTCCAGTAAGGGAAAAATGGACAGCTATATCTAAAAGAATGAAACTAGAACACTTCCTAACACCATATACATAAATAAAGTCAAAATGGATTAAGAACTTACATGTAAGTCCAGAAACTATAAAACTCTTAGAGGAAAATGTAGGCAGTACACTCTTTGACATAAATTACAGGCAGATCCCCTTTGACCCATCTCCTAGCATAATGGAAATAAAAACAAAAATAAACAAGTGGGACCTAATGAAACTTAAGAAGCTTCTGCACAGTAAGGGAAACAATCAGTTCAGTTCAGTCGCTCAGTCGTGTCCGACTCTCCGCGACCCCATGAATTACAGCATGCCAGGCCTCCCTGTCCATCATCAACTCCCGGAGTACACTCAAACTCATGTCCACAGAGTCGGTGATGCCATCCAGCCATCTCATTCTCCGTCGTCCCCTTCTCCTCCCGCCCCCAACCTTTCCCAGCATCAGAGTCTTTTCCAGTGAGCCAACTCGTCGCATGAGGTGGCCAAAGTATTGCAGTTTCAGCTTTAGCATCAGTCCCTCCAATGAACATCCAGGATTAAAAGACAACCCTCAAAAATAATTGAAAATGAAACAACTGACAAAGATTAATCTCCAGAATATATAAGCAGCTCATACAGCTCAATATCAAGAAAACAAATAGCCCAACCAAAAAGTGGGCAGAAGACCTATCACCTCACACCAGTCAGAACGGCCATGATCAAAATATCTACAAACAATAAATGTTGAAGAGGACATGGAGAAAAGGGAACCCTCCTGCACTGTTGGTGGGAATGTAAACTGATACAGTCATTATGGAGAACAGTCCAAGGTTCCTTAAAAAACTAAAAACAGGACTACCATATGGCCCTGCACTCCCACTACTGGGCATATTCCCTGAGAAAACCACAATTTTAAAAGACACATGTACCCTAATGTTTACTGCAGCACTATTTACAATATTATTGCCAGGACATAGAAACAACCTAGATGTTTACTGATATATGAATGTATAAAGAAGATTTGGTGCATATATACAATGGAGTATTACTCAGCCATAAAAAAGAACGAACTTGAGTCAGTTCTAGTGAGGTGGATGAACCTAGAGTCAGTTACACAGAGTGACAGAAGTCAGAAAGAGAAAAACTAATATCACACATTAACAGATATACATGGAATCTAGAACAACAGTATTGATTAACTTATTTGCTAGGATGGAATGGAGACAGAGATGTAGAGAATGGACTTGTGGACCCAGTGCGGGAGGGAGAGTGTCAGACGAATGGAGATAAGTAACATCAACATATATACACTATCACGTGTAAAGTGGATGGCTGGTAAGAAGTTGCTGCATAACACAGGAAGCCCAGCCTGGAGCTCTATGATGACTTAGAGGGCTGGGACTGGGGGAGAGTAGGGAGATTTAAGAGGAAGGTGATATATGTGTAGTTGTGGCTGATTCTCATTGTTTTATGTTAGAAACCAATACAACATTGTAAAAATTTCAAAACAAAGAAACAAAAAGAAGAATCCCCTGTGAAATGCAGGACACATGGGTTCAATCCCTGGTGGGGAGAATTACGATCCCATATGCCAAAGGGCAACTAAGTTTGTGCATCCCAACTGCTGAGCCCATGTGTGCCACAACGAGAGTCCATGTGTTTTAACAGAACATCCCACATGACAAAGTGAAGACCCCATACACTGCAACTAAGACCCAACACAGACAAATAAATAAATATTAAACATATGTGAATATATATTTGAAGCAGATGTCCCTTCCATAGAGCAGCCTTTCACACCACAATATGTTCACAAATAACATTAAGAAAGGGAATCACATGAATATAATATAGCATTACTACTGATAGAAATGGCCATCATTCTTTCTCTTTATTTTTTTTTAAATTCAGTTATGGTTGATTTCCAATATTATATAAGTTTCAGGTGTACAACACAGTGACTCACAATTTTTAAAGTTTATACTCCATTTAGAGTTATTATAAAATATTAGTTATATTCCCCACAATTATTTCTCAATCTCTTTCATTAGAAGGCACCTGTACATGGACTAAGGAGTAAAATCAAATGGTCAACTTCAAGCAAAGCAGGGATTCAAATTTGTTGTAGTTATCACACAACAAAGAATCAGACATGACTGAGCACAGCACAGCAACAGAAGCCAAGACCCGTTAAGAATAGCTATACACACATACACACACACCACTAACCTATAAAAATATTATTTTAAAAATCAGAAGTATGAGATAAACAAGAGGTTAAAGATCAAATTTATAAAATATAGATGAAAACTTAGCCAGCTCTATACTGTCCAGAATGCGACAAATTAAAGAATTTTGAGTGTTTGAGTTGTATCAGCGAAGCTTCCCCACTGGCTCAGCAGTAAAGAATTCACATGTAATGCAGGAGACGCAGGATATGTAGGTTTGATTCTTGGGTCAGGGAAGATCCCCTGGAGGAAGAAATGGCAATCCACTCCAGTATTCTTGCTGGGGAAATTCCATGGGCAGTGGAGGCTGGTGGGTGACAGGCCATGGGGTTGTAAAGAGCTGGACATGACTGAGCACACATGCATGCAGTGAACTTACTGTTGTTCAGTCGCTCAGTCATGTGTGACTCTTTTGCAGCCCCATGGACTGCAGCACACCAGGCTTCCCGGAGCTTGCCCAAATTCATATCCATTGAGTCAGTGATGCCATCAAACCATCTCAACCTCTGGCGTCCCCTTCTCCTCCTGTCTTCTATCTTTCCCAGCATCAGGGTCTTTTCTAATAAGTTGGCTCTTTGCATCAGATGGCCAAACTATTGGAGCTTCAGCTTCAGCATCAGTCCTTCCAAAGAATATTCAGGACTTATTTCTTTTAGGATTGACTGGTTTGATCTCCTTGAAGTGCAAGGGACTCACACTCAAGAGTCTTTTCCAACACCATATTTCAAAAGTATCAATTCTTCTTGCACTCAGCCACGTTTATGGTTCAATTCCTACATCCATACATGACCACTGGAAAAACCATAGCTTTGACTATATAGACCTTTACTGGCAAAGTAATGTTTCTGTTTTTTAATATATTGTCTAGGTTTGTCATATCTTTTCTTCCAAAGAGGAAGCATCTTTTAATTTCATGCCTGTATTCACTATCTGAAGTAATTGTGGAGCCCAAGAAAACAAAAGCTGTCAGTGTTTTCACTGTTTCCCCATAAATTTGTCATGAAGTGATGGGACTGGATGCCATGATCTTAGTTTTCTGAATGTTGAGTTGTAATCCTGCTTTTTCACTCGCCTCTTTTACCTTCATCAAGAGGCTCTTTAGTTCCTCTTTGTTTTCTGCCATTTGGGCAGTATCATCTGCATATCTGAGGTCGTTAATATCTCTCCCAGCAATCTTTGATTCCAGCTTGTGAGTCATCTAGCCCAGCATTTCACATGATGTACTCTGCATATAAGTTAAATAAGCAGGGTGACAATATACAGCCTTGATATACTCCTTTCCCAATTTTGAACCAGTCCATTGTTCCATGTCTGGTTCTAAATGTTGCTTCTTGACCAGCATACAGGTTTCTCGGGAGTCAGGTAAGATGGTTTGATATTCCCATCTCTTTAAGAATTTTCCAGTTTGTTGTGATCCACACAGCTTACTAGTTAAGCTTGCTCAGTTCAGTTCAGTTCAGTTCAGTCGCTCAGTCGTGTCCGACTCTTTGCAACCCCATGAACCGCAGCACGCCAGGCTTCTCTGTCTATCACCAACTCCTGGAGCTTGCTCAAACTCATGTCCATCAAGTTGGTGATGCCATCTAAACATCTCATCCTCTGTCGTCCCCTTCTCCTCCTGCCTTCAATCTTTCCCAGCATCAGGGTCTTTTCCAATGAGTCAGCTCTTCTCATCAGGTGGCCAAAGTATTGAAGTTTCATCTTCAACATCAGTCCTTCCAATGAACACCCAGGACTGATCTTCTTTAGGATGGACTGGTTTTATCTCCTTGCAGTCCAAGGGACTCTCAAGAGTCTTCTCCAACACCACAGTTCAGAAGCATCAATTATTCTGTGCTCAGCTTGCTTCACAGTCCAACTCTCACATCCACACATGACCACTGGAAAAACCATAGCCTTGACTATACAGACCTTTGTTGGCAAAGTAATGTCTCTGCTTTTTAATATGCTGCCTAGATCGGTCATAACCTTAAGCTTGCTGCTGCTGCTAAGTCACTTCAGTCGTGTCCGACTCTGTGTGACCCCATAGACGGAAGCCCACCAGGCTCCCCTGTCCCTGGGATTCTCCAGGCAAGAACACTGGAGTGGGTTGCCATTTCCTTCTCCAATGTGTGAAAGTGAAAAGTGAAAGTGAAGTCACTCAGTCGTGTCTGACCCTTAGCGACCCCACGGACTGCAGCCTACCAGGCTCCTCCATCCATGGGATTTTCTAGGCAATAGTACTGGAGTGGCTTGCCATTGCCTTCTCCGTTAAGCTTGCTAGTTAAGTATAAAATCTTTCAGTGTTTGATTTGACTGGTAATCCATGGTGAAATATATCCAAGAAATAAGAGAAAGCAGAGCAGTGAAAAAACAATACTGAGATTAGAGTTATAAGTCAGAAATTATAAGACTTCTATATAACCTGGGCAAGTTATTCAATCTTCCAAAGGTCCTTTTCAAAATCACCAGTTAAGTGGAAATTTTGTATTGAAATAATTTTGGACATTCCCGTTGGTCTCTCACCTAACCATGAGAGACCTACTATACTTTTTCCCCCTACTATATTTCACACACACTTATGTCTACTAACATCCATTAATGTATTGATTTATCAGTCTTTTCTTTCCATAAAATTTTGATACTATTGAAGGCAGGGAACACATGTTATTTGTTATATTCTGATACCTAGCACAATTCCTGGCACAAAGCAGGTACTTAACAGGTGTGAAGAGAACAGAATAGTGTTGGGGGGATGAGTACAAGGGAAGGGAGAGACAGAAATGAAGCAGGGAGGGGGGAAAGAGGAGAAAGAGAAGGAAGAGTAAGAGGAAAATCCTCATATGTGTGGGATAGCTCAGGTGAGCTCTGAAAGGTAATAAATGACTGCTTGTCATCTTTGGCTATTTTCCCAGCTTCTGCCAAAATCAGTCCCATAATTATTCAGGCCTGCTACACGTTAGTTTAGAAAACAGTCACTTACCTTATTGTTAAACAAGATTATAGTTGTTAAGATTATTTTAAGAGTCAAATATCTCTGAATGACTGTCTACCTTCATTTGGAAGCAGTTTGCTAGTAAGGAACTTAAAAACCCAACGGACATACTAAACTCCTTTTAGAGGCCTCATAAAAGCTTAGTCTTTGCTTTATACATAAGATAGCCTCAAAATTAAGAGGGTGAAAAAGTTACCATATAACTGTATTCTAACAAAATTAAATTTCCCTGAATTTTGACAATTGGACTGAGGATAGGAGAATGTCCATGTTCTTAGGTAACACATACTTTTAGTAGTTATGAAAAAAGGGGCATGAAATCCACATCAAACTTCTGAAAGATTCAGAAAAATATACAAATAATATATGAATGAGCACAAATATTTATGATATAGAGAAACAGAACAAAAGAAAGCAAATGAGGAAAAATTTTAACAATTGTGAATCTGGTTAATGGATATACTAGTCCTATAACTTTTCTGTAAATATGAAATACCAAAATATTACAAAAAAGTTAATTGTCCACACAGAGCAAGTTAGATAAATCCATATAAAAGGATACTCACATGGAATTAAACATTCCCATTAAGGCAGTAAAACAAAAACCAATTGCAAACATGGATTTCATTCGAACCTGTAAGGAGATCAACAAATTGTCACTTCACACTAAAGGAAAACCACTACTAAAGCATATCCCCCAAAATTTTAACATCATATCATTTTGAAAAGGTGCTCCTTGGCAAAAAACTGTCTGTTGTCTAACCCACCCTCCACCTCCAAGGCCTCTTCTCCGTGTCACCTTCTGATGAACCGTACTGGAGTGGCCATATGACCTAATTCTGGCCAATGAGTGACAAGTACAAGTACTAACCAGAACTTTTAAAAGGGGCAAACTTGGCTAGCATCCCTTTAGGCCTTCTGCCCATACTTCTTGTCTGGAATGAAGAACATAATTCCTGACAGTAAAGCAACATCAAACAACCAAATGACCATAAGCTAAAGAAGGCTAACTGGAGTCTTTAGTGACACTACTGTGCTGCCACACCAGCCCGGGACTACCAACGTCTACCTCTTGATCAAGTAAAAAAACATGTTCAAGCATATAAGGTATTTTGTTTTTTGCAGCTTGCTACTTTCTTAATTACATGTGCCATAAAAGCATAAATAAACAAAAGATCATAAAGACATGACTAACAGTTTATCAGAAATTTTTATCTCTTCTTTCTGCAGTTTTCAAATTTGGTCTCTTGAAAGTGGAATAACTGTGACAACAGAAAAGCTATTTTCACAATGGAGTATTTTTCAGCCATCAAAAAGAATGCATTTGAATCAGTTTTAATGAGGTGGATGAAATTGGAGCCAATTATACAGAGTGAAGTAAGCCAGAAAGAAAAACATCAATACAGTATACTAACGCATATATATGGAATTTAGAAAGATGGTAACCTGAACCCTGTATACGAGACTGCAAAAGAGACACAGACATATAGAACAGTCTTTGGGACTCTGTGGGAGAGGGTGAAGGTGGGATGATTGGGGAGAACGGCATTGTAGCATGTATATTATCATAAGTGACCAGTCCAGGATCGACGCATGATACAGGATGCTTGGGGCTGGTGCACGGGGATGACATGGAAGGAGGATATGGGGAAGAGGGAGGTGGGAGGGGGGTTCAAGAAAGAGAACACATGTACACCTGGGGCGGATTCATGTCAATGTATGGCAAAACCAACCAATATATTAATGTAAGGTAATTTGCCTCCAATAAAATAAATTAAAAAAAAATAAAAATAAAATAAAAAAAAAAAGAAAAGCTATTTTCAAAAAAATACACTTCTAAATTATAACCTTTCTTAAAAAGAATTTCAAGGGACTTCTCTGGTGGTCCAGTAGTTAAGAATCCACTTTGCAATGCAGGGGACTCAGGTTCAATCCCTGGGCAGGGAATTCAGATACCACATGCCACGGAACAATTAAGCCTGTATGCAACAACTAGAGAGTCTGAATTGCAATGAAAGATCCCACGTGATGCAACTAAGACCTGACAGCCAAATAAACGAACAAATAAATATTTTTTTTTTTAAAAAAAAGAGTTTTAAGAAACAGAAGATAAAATAATATAGCAAAGGTCTCTCAGTAAGCAAAAGGTAACTGTTGCACAGTTTAGGTATCTTGTGTTGAATATACAGAAATGAGGCAGAAAAATTAGTCAAGCCATATAATTCGCCTACCTATGCCTCAGAAAGACATGCTTGAACAAACTCTACTCTTTATAAATAATGAGCAAATAACCAATAAAATCACTTTTCCTTACACTTTATGATATGCCTGACCTTCAGAACAAAAGGTCTGTTAAAGAATAAAGGCCATCTACGATGTTCCAACTCTTATGATGGGATTACCAGGTCACCATAAGCCAAAGATTCAGTAATAACATAAGGAAAAAAAAGAAAATAAGTGACTTCATTTGAAAACATAAGGGAGAAGCTAAAAAAAAAAAAAAACAAAACTGTGTGAAAATGACAAAATTATGACCTCAAGACACCCTTAAAAAAAGAAGCTATTCATATTACCAACATGAAGCTTCAGCCCTGGAGCATATTTTCACTTCTATTTGGTCTAGGAACACCCATTATATTATTTATAGCATGCATAACTATAAATTTCTGACAAGGTGGTACAATGGACTTGATGGAAATCATGGTCTTTTGCAGAAAAACATGTGGTTTATCATGAAGTTATATTTAGGACTCTTACCATTGACAGATCTCTGTTGTTATTCTTCAGTTTCTCTTCTTGCCGCTCTGCAAGGGATTAAGGAACTGGTTAACACACAGCGCTGAGCAAGAAGCAGATGTTAAAGTGCCACTGACTGGTGACTACAACAACGTTTCTGTCTCAGCCATCACTTAATAAGGGAAGCTGAATACCTGGAGTACCATATACTTTGTATTAACAGAAAATTCAAATGCAGGAGAGCACTAAAATAGTCCGATTTAAATAAATAAAAATCTTTAAAGTTTAATTTTAAAAATTACATCTGGTATTAAGTGTTTCAACTTGTACATTAAGATATAATCTTATTATTACATCAATGGGAGGTACAATCATAATGACTATACTTAGGTTTCAAATATTAATTACCCATCTCAAGTTTCTTTCCCCCTTTTTCAGTTTAAGAGAGCACAGCATCTAAAAATTAAAAGCCAATTAAGATAAAGTTAAGGTTCAGCTTGTTTCATCTTACAGTCAAATGAAGCTAAAAATAAGCATACTTTTATGTTTAAGTCACTTGGAAAGCTAGGAAATTTGACATATATTTCAAGAAAATTGTTATATACACCAAATCTAAACTGCTAAAGAAGTTTCAGCTACACATTAACGCTCTTATCTTCTGTATCCCATGAATATTGTTGTTGTTCTTCAGTTCCTAAGTTGTGTCCCACTCTTTGCGACCCCATGAACTGCAGCACACCAGGTTTCCCTGTCCTCCACCACCTTCTGGAGTTTGCTCAAATTCATGTCCATTGAGTTAATGATGTCATCCAACCATCTCATCCTCTGTTGTCCCCTCCTCCTCTTGCCCTCAATCTTTCCCAACATCAGGGTCTTGTCCAATGAGTCAGCTCTTCGCATCAGGTGGCCAAACTACTGGAGTTTCAGCTTAAGCATCAGTCTTTCTAATGAATGTTTGGGGCTGATATCCCTTAGGATTGACTGGTTTTATCTCCTTGCTGTCCAAGCGATTCTCAAGAGTCTTCTCTTGAGAACCACCACAATCCGAAAGCATCAAAGCTTCGGCTCTCAGCCTTCGTTATGGTCCAACTCTCATATCCAAGCATGACCAGTGGAAAAACCATAGCTTTGACTATATGGACCTCTGTCGGCAAAGTGATGTCTCTGCTTTTCAATATACTGCCTAGGTTTGTCATAGCTTTTCTTCCAAGAAGCAAGTGTTTTTTAAATTTCATGGCTGCAGTCACCATCTGCTGTGATTTTGGAGCCCAAGAAAAGAAAATCTGTCACTGTTTTCATTGTTTTCCCATCAATTTGTCATAAAGTGATGGGACCAGATGCCATGATCTTAGTTTTCTGAATGTTGAGTTGTAATCCTGCTTTTTCACTCCCCTCTTTTACCTTCATCAAGAGGCTCTTTAGTTCCTCTTTGTTTCCTGCCATTTGGGCAGTATCATCTGCATATCTGAGGTCGTTGATATCTCTCCCAGCAATCTTTGATTCCAGCTTGTGAGTCATCTAGCCCGGCATTTCACATGATGTACTCTGCATATAAGTTAAATAAGCAGTGTGACAATGTACAGTTTTGAGGTGCTCCTTTCCCAATTTTGAAACAGTCTGTTGTTCTATGTCCAGTTCTAACTATTGCTTCTTGTCCTGAATATAGGTTTCTCAAGAGACAGGTATGGTGGTCTGGTATTCCTGTCTCTTGAAGAATTTTCCACAGTTTGTTGTGATCCACGCAGTGAAAGTCTTAAATGTCAATGAAGCAGAAGTAGATGTTTTTCTGGAATTCTCTTGCTTTTTCTATGATCCAACAGATGTTGGCAATATGATCGCTCATTCCTCTGCCTTTTCTAAATCCAGCTTGTACATCTAGAAGTTCTTGGTTCATGTACTGCTGGAGCCTAGCTTGAAGGATTTTGAGCATTATCTGGCTAGCATGTGAAATGAGAGCAATTGTACGGTAGCTTGACCATTCTTTAGTACTGCCCTTCTTTGGGACTGGAATGAAAACTGACTTTTTCTAGTCCTGTGGCCACTGCTGAGTTTTCCATCAACATAATGGACTTTATTGCTGTGCCTATGAAGAAACTGAGGTCCAGCAAAGGGGAAGTGACTTCTCAGAGCCCACACAGGCATTTTATGGCAAACCCAGGACTGGAATCCAAGTTTCCCAAACTCCAATCCAATGATCTCTATATATACCATGCTACTGCTTTCTTTGATCATGTATTTTTATCACCAGGATTAATTCACTCAACAAATACTTATTGATTACCTACTACATGCCAAGCACTTTTCCGGGTACTAGGGGTAAATGAATGATCAAAACACACACCAATTCATACCCTCACAAGAACATTATGAAATAAAAATATAAAAAACCTTCTAAAATAAAAAAAACCACACAATTGGAGTATATTAAAGTGGTGTGAGGGAGGGCAAGTTCAGGCAGGTAAAAGAAACAAAGGAAGAAAAACAGGCCTATAGGAACTGCAGACTAGACTGCAGTTTTCAAACAACGCATGGGTGAGATGAATATATGACTCCTTGTCTTAAACAGTTCCTACCCAGTTTGTTCTCCATGGAGGAAAGGATACAGGCAGGAAAGAGTTGAAGGTGAAGATATATGGAAGAAAATGAACAAAATGGGATGGAGCTACGGTGTATCTCGAGGGCTAGAGCTCCTTTTCTACTGAGCAGCTCTCTTACAGTATAATAAGACACTTTAAAACTGGAGGTTTGAGGACTGGGGTAAGAGATGACCAGAAGTTAAACAGGCAAAGAACAAGTGTAAGTGGGAAAGGACTGCCACTGAGACATGAAAAGAAAGGTATAGAAAAGCATCTGTGCTAGAAACCTGCACACCCTTGACTTCCAACTCTATCTTCAATCAAACATCCATTTCTATTAATTATACCTCATAAATGCTTACGAAATCTACCGCCTCCCCTCCTCCTTACTATCACTTCCTTAGCTAGGGTTTGCAACATCTCTTCAGTTCAGTTCAGTCTCTAAGTCGTGTCCGACTCTTTGCGCCCCCATGAATCACAGCACGCCAGGTCTCCCTGTCCATCACCAACTCCCGGAGTCCACTCAAACTCATGTCCATCGAGTCAGTGATGCCATCCAGCCATCTCATTCTCTGTCGTCCCCGTCTCCTCCCACCCCCAATCCCTTCTAGCATCAGACTCTTTTCCAGTGAGTCAACTCTTCGCATGAGGTGGCCAAAGTATTGGAGTTTCAGCTTTAGTATCAGTCCTTCCAATGAACACCCAGGACTGATCTCCTTTAGAATGGACTGGTTGGATCTCCTTGCAGTCCAAGGGACTCTCAAGAGTCTTCTCCAGCACCACAGTTCAAAAGCATCAATTCTTCGGTGCTCAGCTTTCTTTATAGTCCAACTCTCACATCCATACATGACCACGGGAAAAACCATAGGCTTGACTAGACGGACCTTTGTTGGCAAAGTAATGTCTCTGCTTTTTAATATGCTATCTATATTACTTTCAAACCTCCTAACAGACCTCACTGTCTCCAAACTTTTCTCCTCAAATTCACGTTCCACATAAATGCATATCAGATCTACCGAAAAGGCAAACTGAACAAGATCAAGATACTCACCAGCTTAAAATCCTTCCATGGCTTTTTATCCCTATAAGATCATGTTTATTTCTTTCTATCTTTTTTTTGGCTGTGCCATGCAACATGTGGGATCTTAGTTCCCTGACCAGGGATCAAACCCTTACCCCCTGCAGTGGAAGTGCAGAGTCCAGTGGAACTGGACCACCAGAGAAGTCCCAAGATGATGTTTCAATATCACTTGCAAGTCCTATATCTGGCTCCTGTTTACTTCTGAAGACACATTTCTGACCACTCCCATAAATTTTTATGTTCTTACATCACCAAAGTTCCTTTATATATGATGACTTTCTCTTGATTCAACATCTTTGTGCATAAAGTTTCTTTTACCTTGGGTGACCAAGTGTCCCAGCTTTCTTAGATTGTTCCAGTTTTGGCTCTGAAAATCTCACATCCCAAGAAACTCCTTGGGTGAAACAAATTGGAATGATTGGCTACCCTACTTCTACCTAGACTATTTCATCCTATCCCATCAAATCCTTTCCTGGCTAGCCTATAACTCAACTTTTAAGCCTCAGCTCTTACGTCACCTCCTTTGGAAAATCTTGATTCCTTGAGCAATACTATTCTAAAGAACTTTCTACAATTATAAAAATATCTTATATCTGTGCTATAAATACAGCTATATATAGCTACTTAGCAAAGAAATATGACCAGTGTGATTGAAGAAATAAAATTTCAACTTCATTTAATTTCAATTAATTTAAAATCTAAACAGTCAAAGGTAGCTAGAGGGTGCAGAATTGGACAATACAGTCTTAGACACTGGATTAGAACTTCTGATTCAGTAAAACCTAGGAGTAAGACTCAGATTCAATACTCTGTCCACCTGATGTGAACAGCCGACTCGCTGGAAAAGACCCTGATGCTGGGAAAGACTGAAGGCAGGAGAAGGGGATGACAGAGGAGGAGATGGTTGGATGGTATCAATGACTCAATGGACGTGAGTTTGAGCAAGCTCTGGGAGAAGATGAAGGACAGGGAAGCCTTGCGTGCTGCAGTCCGTGGAGTCGCAAAGAGTTGGACACAGCTGAGCAAATGAACAACAAAGACAGAGAACCCTTCGTTTTAACAAGTATCTCCAGCAAAACCGATATGCGTGGCCTAGAGACCACCCACTCCAGTGTTCTTGCCTGGAGAACCCCAGGGACAGAGGAGCCTGGTGGGCTGCCATCTACGGGGTCGCACAGAGTCGGACACGACTGACGCGACTTAGCAGCAGCAGCACTGGAGACCATGTATGAGAAATACTATATAGAAAGAACTGTAGGACACAAGCCAAAGTTAGGTGCAGGCAAAAATTAAATGCTAGGAAGCACTGCATACAGAAGAGAGAAAGGTACTATAAATTCATAGTAAGCCCAATGTCTGGCTTATCCCAGGGCTTGCTCTATCTGCAGGAATTGCTTTAACACAGTTCTTGCCTTCCTGTAACCAGTTAGTTCAGCTTTTCCTGAGTTTTTGATCATATATACCCTTAAATTCCTCATTACTTGAAATAGCTTACAATAGCCAAAGAGCTAAATAAAATACATCAAAAGTAGTTTATCTTCTATGATAGGGAAACATAAAATAACCAAAATATCTGCTCCTGAAATTAGGAATGAAAAATAAATTCTTCAGACACTTCAGTTTCAAATTAATGTCTCTAAGACCACAGTCTAAGAGTGTCACCTAAGTGATATCAATGACATTTTGATTCTCTGAAACATTGAATTTGCTGACCTTTCCCCTCTTACTAAAAACTCCCTCCTTTCAAAGCAGCAATATCACTCTTTATAGTCCCCTCATCACTATGTGTGTGTGTGTGTGTGTATGATGCATACTAACTCGCTTCAGTCGTGTCCAACTCTTTGTGACCCTATGGACTGTAACCCACCAGGCTCCTCTGACTGCAGGATTTCCAGACAAGAATACTGGAGTGGGTAGCCATTCCCTCCTCCAGGATATCTCCTGACCCAGGGATCAAACTTGTGTCTCTTACGTCTCCTGTGTTGGCAGGTGGGTTCTTTACCACTACTGCCACCTGGGAAGCCCAGTGTGTGTGTGTGTGTGTGTGTGTGTGTGTGTGTCAAACTTGTGTCTCTTACGTCTCCTGTGTTCGCAGGTGGGTTCTTTACCACTACTGCCACCTGGGAAGCCCTGTGTGTGTGTGTGTGTGTGTGTGTATTTTTTTTTTTTTTTTGGGCTGTGCTGGGTCTTAGTTGCAGTGTGAGGGATCTTTTAGTTGCAGCAAGTGGCAAGTGAGATCCAGTTCCCTGACCACTGATTGAGCCCAAGGCCCCTGCGTTTGTAGTGCTGAGTCTTAGCCCACTGGACTGCCAGGAAAGTCCCTATACATTTAATTTTTAAAGAAGCCCAAGTGGGGAATCTGAGAAAAGGAAAAATAAGCATTACATAATAAAATTATATTGATAGGTAGGGTCAGTGACAGAAATGCATTTAATGGTCTCATAAAGCTGCTGGAAATGAAATAGAAAATCTGACTCTATGCTTATTAGCAGCTGGTTTAAAGTAGGAGGAAAAACCATCAGTTCAAACACAGTGTCAATAAGATAAAAGTAAATTCATTATTTATGAGAATCACTGCTTGTCTTGATGTTTTAAACTACTAGAAAGTTTCCATAATCTCTTATCAAAGGAATACCATCTAATGTAAGTAATGTAATGTTCTCAATAAATAGTCCATAGTACTACTAAAATAAAACTGTATCTGGCTGGGGGAGCACAGGAAGATGGCGGAGGAATAGGATGGGGCGACCACTTTCTCCCCCACAAAATCAACAAAAGAACATTTGAACGCTGAGTAAATCCCACAAAACAACTGAATACCAGCAGAGGACATCAGGCACTCAGAAAAGCAGCCCATAGTCATTGAAAGGAGGTAGGAAATAGATAAAAAGTGAGACAAAAGAGGGAGGGACGGAGGCTTTAAAAAAAAAAAGAGAAGTTTCCAAACACCTGGAAACACTGGCCAGTGGAATCTCAGAGGGCCACATAACTGGGAGACAAAAGACATAAATAATTAAAACTCACAGACTAAGCGCCCAGAGGAAACTCTCAGCGGAGAAGCGCAAAGACGGCTGCGCCCTCCACTGGCAGGTGGGGGCTGGGCAGGGAGGCACCAGCGCAGGTGCTTAGGCTTGAACGCCCCAGGGCAAACTGAGGGCTCAAACTTAAGATACCAAAGCAGAAGTTACAGCTAAAAGGCAAAAAGGCTAGGAAAAGCCTGCGAAAAGCCCCAACCCAGGACTTCGCTAGTCCCGCCCACAGAACAGGGCGCTGAGCAGAGCGAGCCAGCAGTGGGCGGCCCAGCCCCCAGCCCCCACCGACGCAGGCGGGGATGGCAGCCCCCACCGGGGCGGGGGCAGCCACGGCCCCAGAGAGGCTTCCCGTGCCAAGCTGCAGGCAGGCTTCCTTGCTGGCCAGGACTTCTTGGGTTCGGGCCGGTCGATATCCGCCTAAGAAAGTGCGCCGGTTGTACTCCCAGAAAACCGAGCGGCAGGGACCGGGAAGGCGATAAGTCGCAGCAACCCCGCTCGCCAAACGTCTGGTCACCTGAGCTGCTAGGACCGGGGAAGGCACAAAACGCAGGCCCAGCCAAGTCTGCGCCTTTGTCGAGTACCCGAGGACCTGAACCTGAGCTGCTCAGACCTGGGAAGTGCATGCAACCCAGCACCAGCCGCGGACAGCTCCCAGCAGAGCAACCTAAAGCCTAAGCAGCATAAACAGGGAAAGCACACACGCCTCGAGCGGGAGCATTCCCAGTGTATCCGAGACACTGTGAGCACTCCCCACAGAGATATCGCCTGCCAGGGATATTTGTTAGCTGTTCCTCCCTCCCCATAGTAGGACTGAATAGGTGAGCCGGGAAAAAAAGTGTTCACCACCGCTTCCTGGTGTCAGGACAGGAATTAGACACCGAGGAGACCAGAAAACAGAAGAGCTTTTTCAACAGAAGGAACTGCCCTGGAAGTAACGGAGGGAGAAGCCTTAAGCCTACTGCAAGAATAAGACTGAAAACCAGAGGCAGAGGCTTAAGGCCAAATCCTGAGAACACCAGAGACCTCCTGTTCCAGAGAACATTAATTGATAGGTACTCATCAAATGCCTCCATACATACACTAAAACCAGGCACCACCCAAAGGTCAACAAGTTTCAGTGAAAGACATACTATGCAAACTATCCAGCAACACAGGAGAATAACACTGAGCTTCAATATACAGGCTGCCCAAAGCCACTCCAAACCCACTGACATCTCAAACTCATTACTGGACACTTCATTGCACTCCAGAGAGAAGAAATCCAGCTCCACCCACCAGAACATCAACACAAGCTTCCCTAACCAGGGAACCTTGACAAGTCACCCATCCAACCCCACACACAATGAGGTAACTACATAATAAAGAAAACTACACAAACTGCCAGAGGACGGAAAGGCCACCCCAAACACAGAAATATAAGCAAGATGAAGAGGCAGAGAAATACCCAACAAGCCCTGGTGGCTCAGAGGTTAATGCGTCCGCCTCTGATGCGGGAGACCCGGGTTCGATCCCTGGGTCGGGAAGATCCCCTGGAGAAGGAAATGGTAACCCACTCCAGTATTCTTGCCTGGAGAATCCCATGGATGGAGAAGCCTGGTAGGCTACAGTCCACGGGGTCGCAAAGAGTCGGACAAGACTGAGCGACTGAACAGAACAGAACAAAGAGGAAGATATAGGGAACCTACCCGATAAAGAATTTCGAATTTTAATTGTGAAAATGACTCAAAATCTGGAAAGCAAAATGGAGTTACAGATAAATAAACTGGAGAAAAGGATTGAGAAGATGCAAGAAATGTTCAATAAGGAATCAGAGGAAATAAAAAAGAGTCAATATACAATGAATAATGCAATAGATGAGATCAGAAACACTCTAGAGGGAACAAACAGTAGAATAACGGAGGGAGAAGACAGGATAAGCAAGCTAGAAGATACAATTGTAGAAATAAATGAAACAGAAACAGAAAAGAAAAACGAATTAAAAGAAATGAGGACAATATTAGAGCCCTCTGGGACAATATTAAACGCCCCAACATTCGAATCATGGGAGTCCCAGAAGAAGAAGACAAAAAGAAAGACCATGAGAGAATACTTGAGGAGATAATAGTTGGAAATTTCCCTAAAATGGGGAAGGAAATAATCACCGAAGTCCAAGAAACACAGAGAGTCCCCAACAGGATAAACCCAAGGCGAAATACTCCAAGACACATATTAATCAAATTAACAAAGATCAAACACAAAGAACAAATATTAAAAGCAGCAAGGGAAAAACAACAAATAACACACAAGGGGATCCCCATAAGGATAAAAGCTGATCTTTCAGCAGAAACTCTTCAGGCCAGGAGGGAATGGCAAGACATACTTAAAGTGATGAAAGAAAATAACCTACAGCCCAGATTACTGTACCCAGCAAGGATCTCATTCAAATATGAAGGAGAAATCAAAAGCTTTACAGACAAGCAAAAGCTGAGAGAATTCAGCATCACCAAACCAGCTCTCCAACAAATACTAAAGGATTTCTCTAGACTGGAAACACAGAAAGGGTGTATAAACTCGAACCCAAAATAATAAAGAAAAATGGCAACGGGATCATACTTATCAGTAATCACCTTAAACGTAAATGGGTTGAATGCCCCAACCAAAAGAGGAAGGCTGGCTGAATGGATACAAAAACAAGACCCCCATATATGCTGTCTACAAGAGACCCACCTCAAATTGAGGGACACATATAGACTGAAAGTGAAGGGCTGGAAAAAGATATTCCACGCAAATAGAGACCAAAAGAAAGCAGGAGTAGCAATACTCATATCAGAGAAAATAGATTTTAAAAGAAAGGCTGTGAAAAGAGACAAAGAAGGAAACTACATAATGATCAAAGGATCAATCCAAGAAGAAGATATAACAATTATAAATATTTATCCATCTAACATAGGAGCACCGCAATATGTAAGACAATTACTAACAAGTATGAAAGGGGAAATTTACAACAACGCAATAATAGTGGGAGACATTAATACCCCACTAACACCTATGGATAGATCAACTAAACAGAAAATTAACAAGGAAACACAAACTTTAAATGATACAACAGACCAGTTAGACCTAATAGATATCTATAGGACATTTCACCCCAAAACAATGAATTTCACCTTTTTCTCAAGTGCACATGGAACATTTTCGAGATTGATCACATCCTGGGCCATAAATCTAGCCTTGGTAAATTCAAAAAAGTTGAAATCATTCCAAGCATCTTTTCTGACCACAATGCAGTAAGATTAGATCTCAATTACAGGAGAAAAACCATTAAAAATGCCAACATGTGGAGGCTGAACAACACGCTGCTGAATAATGAACAAATCATAGAAGAAATCAAAAGAAAAATCAAAATATGCATAGAAATGAATGAAAATGAAAACACAACAACCCAAAACCTCTGGGACACTGTAAAAGCAGTGCTAAGGGGGAAGTTCATAGCAATACAGGCACACCTCAAGAAACAAGAAAAAAGTCAACTAAATAACCTAACTCTACATCTAAAGAAACTAGAAAAGGAAGAAATGAAGAAACCCAGGGTTAGTAGAAGGAAAGAAATCGTAAAAATTAGGGCAGAGATAAATGCAAAAGAAACAAAAGAGACCACAGCAAAAATCAACAAAGCCAAAAGCTGGTTCTTTGAGAAGGTAAATAAAATTGACAAACCACTAGCCAGACTCATCAAGAAACAAAGGGAGAAGAACCAAATCAATAAAATTAGAAATGAAAATGGTGAGATCACAAATGACAACACAGAAATACAAAGGATTATTAGAGAATACTATCAGCAATTATATGGCAATAAAATGAATAACCTGGAAGAAATGGACAAATTCCTAGAAAAGTACACCTTGCCAAAACTGAACCAGGAAGAAATAGAAAATCTGAACAGACCCATCACAAGCACGGAACTAGAGGAAGTAATCGGAAATCTTCCAGCAAACAAAAGCCCAGGTCCAGACGGCTTCACAGCTGAATTCTACCAAAAATTTAGAGAAGAGCTAACACCTATTCTACTCAAACTCTTCCAGAAAATTGCTGAGGAAGGGAAACTTCCAAACTCATTCTATGAGGCCACCATCACCCTAATCCCAAAACCTGGTAAAGATCCCACAAAAAAAGAAAACTACAGGCCAATATCACTGATGAACATAGATGCAAAAATCCTGAACAAAATTCTAGCAATCAGAATCCAACAACACATTAAGAAGATCATACATCATGACCAAGTGGGCTTTATCCCAGGAATGCAAGGATTCTTCAATATCCGCAAATCAATCAACGTAATACACCACATTAACAAACTGAAAAATAAAAGTCATATGATTATCTCAATAGATGCAGAGAAAGCCTTTGACAAAATACAACATCCATTTATGATAAAAACTCTCCAGAAAGTGGGAGTAGAAGGGACATATCTCAACATAATAAAAGCTATATGTGACAAACCCACAGCAAACATTATCCTCAATGGTGAAAAACTGAAAGCATTTCCCCTAAAGTCAGGAACAAGACAAGGGTGCCCACTCTCACCACTACTATTCAACATAGTTCTGGAAGTTTTGGCCACAGCAATCAGAGCAGAAAAAGACATAAAAGGAATACAGATTGGAAAAGAAGAAGTAAAACTTTCACTGTTCGCTGATGACATGATCCTCTACACAGAAAACCCTAAAGACTCTACCAGAAAACTACTAGAGCTAATCAGTGAATACAGTAAAGTTGCAGGATATAAAATCAACACACAGAAATCCCTTGCATTCCTATACACTAATAATGAGAAAATAGAAAGAGAAATTAAGGAAACTATTCCATTCACTGTTGCAACGAAAATAATTAAATACTTAGGAATATATCTACCTAAGGAAACAAAAGACTTGTACATAGAAAACTATAAAACACTAGTGAAAGTAATCAAGAGGACACTAATAGATGGAGAAATATACCGTGTTCGTGGATTGGAAGAATAAATATTGTGAAAATGAGTATACTACCCAAAGTAATTTATACATTCAATGCAATCCCTATCAAGCTACCAACGATATTTTTCACAGAACTAGAACAAATAATCTCACAATTTGTATGGAAATACAAAAAACCTCGAATAGCCAAAGCAATCTTGAAGAAGAAGAATGGAACTGGAGGAATTAACCTGCCAGACTTCAGGCTCTACTACAAAGCCACAGTCATCAAGACAGTATGGTACTGGCATAAAGACAGAAATATAGATCAATGGAACAAAATAGAAAGCCCAGAGATAAATCCACGCACCTATGGACACCTTATCTTCGACAAAGGAGGCAAGAATATAAAATGGACAAAAGACAGTCTCTTTAACAAGTGGTGCTGGGAAAACTGGTCAGCCACTTGTAAAAGAATGAAACTAGAACACTTCCTAACACCATACACCAAAATAAACTCAAAATGGATCAGAGAGCTAAATGTAAAACCAGATTCTATAAAACTCCTAGATGAGAACGTAGGCAAAACACTCTCTGACATAAATCACAGCAGGATCCTCCAAGACCCACCTCCCAGAATATTGGAAATAAAAGCAAAAATAAACAAATGGGACCTAATTAAAATCAAAAGCTTCTGCACAGCAAAGGAAATTATAAGCAAGATGAAAAGACAGCCTTCAGAATGGGAGAAAATAATAGCAAATGAAGCAACTGATAAAGGATTAATCTCCAAAATATACAAGCAGCTCCTGCAGCTCAATTCCAGAAAAATAAGTGACCCAATCAAAAAATGGGCCAAAGAACTAAACAGACATTTCTCCAAAGAAGACATCAAGATGGCTAACAAACACATTAAAAAATGCTCAACATCCCTCATAATCAGAGAAATGCAAATCAAAACCATAATGAGATACCATTTCACACCAGTCAGAATGGCTGCTATCCAAAAGTCTACATGCAATAAATGCTGGAGAGGGTGTGGAGAAAAGGGAACCCTCTTACACTGTTGGTGGGAATGCAAACTAGTACAGCCACTATAGAGAACAGTGTGGAGATTCCTCAAAAAATTGGAAATAGAACTGCCATATGATCCAGCAATCGCACTGCTGGGCATACACACCGAGGAAACCAGAATTGAAAGAGACACATGTACGCCAATGTTCATTGCAGCACTGTTTATAATAGCCAGGACATGGAAGCAACCTAGATGTCCATCTGCAGATGAATGGATAAGAAAGCTTTGGTACATATACACAACGGAGTATTACTCAGCCATTAAAAAGAATGCATTTGAATCAGTTTTAATGAGGTGGATGAAATTGGAGCCTATTATACAGAGTGAAGTAAGCCAGAAAGAAAAATATCAATACAGTATACTAACGCATATATATGGAATTTAGAAAGATGGCAACCTTAACCCTGTATGCTGCTGCTGCTGCTGCTAAGTCACTTCAGTCGTGTCTGACTCTGTGTGATCCCATAGATGGAAGCCCACCAGGCTCCCCTGTCCCTGGGATTCTCCAGGCAAGAACACTGGAGTGGGTTGCCATTTAAGGTATATAGAACAGTCTTTGGGACTCTGTGGGAGAGGGTGAAGGTGGGATGATTGGGGAGAACGGCATTGTAGCATGTATATTATCATATGTGACCAGTCCAGGTTTGATGCATGATACAGGATGCTTGGGGCGGGTGCACGGGGATGACCTGGAGGGAAGATATGGGGAAGAGGGAGGTAGGAGGGGGAGTTCAAGAAAGGGAACACATGTACACCTGGGGCGGATTCGTGTCAATGTATGGCAAAACCAACCAATATATTAATGTAAGGTAATTTGCCTCCAATAAAATAAATTAAAAAATAAAAAAAAATTATATCTGGCTGAGTTTTTCATGACATACCTAAAGTGCAATGTCAAGGCAAAATACAGTTGAAGCAATTTTATAAAGGCCCAAATAATACAAGTTTAGGTTTAAAGATTTCTGATCAGCCAGTTTAGTCACTCAGTTGTGTCCAACTCTTTTCAACCCCAAGGACTGCAGCACACCAGGCTTCCCTGTCCATCACCAACTCCCGAAGCCTATTCAAACTCATATCCATCATGTTGGTGATGCCATCCAACCATCTTACCCCCTGTCGTCCCCTTCTCCTCCTGCCTTCAATCTTTCCTAGCGTTAGGGTCTTTTCCAATGAGTGGGTTCTTCACATGAGGTGGCCAAAGTATTGAAGTTTCAGCTTCAGCATTAGTCCTTCCAATGAATTTTCAGAACTGATTTCCTTTAGGGCTGACTAGTTGGAACTCTTTGCAGTCCAAGGGACTCTTAAGAGTCTCCTCCAATACCACAGTTCAAAAGCATCAATTCTTCGGCACTCAGCTTTCTTTACAGTCCAACTCTCACATCCATACACAACTACTGGAAAAACCATTGCTTTGACTAAATGGAGCTTTGTTGGTAAAGTAATGTCTCTGCTTTTTAATATGCTATCTAGGTTGGTCATAACTTTTCTTCCAAGGAGCAAGCGCCTTTTAATTTCATGGCAGCAGTCACCATCTGCAGTGATTGTGGAGCCCAAAAAAATAAAGTCTCTCACTATTTCCATTGTTTCCCCATCTATTTGCCATGAAATGATGGGATTGGATGTCATTATCTTAGTTTTCTGAGTGTTGAGTTTTAAGCCAATTTTTTCACTCTCCTCTTTCATCAAGAGGCTCTTTAGTTCTTCTTTGTTTTCTGCCATAAGGGTGGTGTCATCTACATATCTGAGGTTATTGATATGTCTCCCGGCAATCTTGATTCCAGCTTGTGCTTCTTCTAGCCCAGCATTTCTCATGATGTACTCTGCATATAAGTTAAATAAGCAGGGTGACAATATATAGCCTTGACGTACTCCTTTTCCTATTTGGAACCAGTCTGTTGTTCCATGTCCAGTTCTAACTGTTGCTTCCTGACCTGCATACAGGTTTCTCAAGAGGTAGGTCAGGTGGTCTGGTATTCCCATCTCTTTCAGAATGTTCCACAGTTTGTTGTGATCCACACAGTCAAAGGCTTTGGCATAGTCAATAAAGCAGAAATAGATGTTTTTCTGGAACTCTATTGTTTTTATGATGATCTATCAGTTCAGTTCAGTTCAGTCGCTCAGTCGTATCTGACTTTCCGCGACCCCATGAATCACAGCACGCCAGGCCTCCCTGTCCATCACCAACTCCCAGAGTTCACTCAAACTCATGTCCACAGAGTCGGTGATGCCATCCAGTCATCTCATTCTCCGTCGTCCCCTTCTCCTCCCGCCCCCAACCTTTCCCAGCATCAGAGTCTTTTCCAGTGAGTCAACTCGTCGCATGAGGTGGCCAAAGTATTGCAGTTTCAGCTTTAGCATCAGTCCCTCCAGTGAACACCCAGGATTGATCTCCTTTAGAATGGACTGGTTGGATCTCCTTGCAGTATAAGGGACTCTCAAGAGTCTTCTCCAACACCACAGTTCAAAAGCAGCGATTCTTCGGCGATCAGCTTTCTATAGATGTTGGCAATTTGATCTCTGGTTCCTCTGACTTTCCTAAACCCAGCTTGAACATCTGCAAGTTCATGGTTCACGTACTATTGAAGCCTGGCTTGGAGAATTTTGATCATTGCTGTATTAGCATGTGAGATGAGTGCAATTATGTGGTAGTTTGAACATTCTTTGGCATTGCCTTTCTTTGGGATTGGAATGAAAACTTACCTTTCCAGTCCTATGGCCACTGGTAAGTTTTCCAAATTTGCTGGCATATTGAATGCAGCACTTTCACAGTATCATCTTTTAGGATTTGAAATAGCTCAACTGGAATTCCATCACTTTCACTAGCTTTGTTTGTAGTGATGATAGCCTGGCTTAATTTAGGACTAAAAATTATAAATCTACAGAATGGATAGGAGGTTTGCCCTTCAAGCAACTGCTATTAAATATTATGTCTTGTAACTTTTGATAAGATTTTGATAAGCAACTCTTCATAAATATTATTTCTTTTACATTCTGATAATATTCTGGTGAGCAAACAATTCAAGGTTGCCCCCCATGTTAAGCTAATTTGAAATAATTTGAGTGTAGACACTCTGTGCTGTCACTTTAGGGGTAGGGGTAATGTGCCTTCCATTTTTATATCTTACTTATCCTTTATAACAAAGCTGTAAACTGCCTATATCCAATGTCTTCACTTTCTCACGTGCATTATTTCCCTAATCTATGCAATATGGCTTCTGTCCCCTATAATGCCACTGAAACTACTCTCTTTTAAAAATATTTATTTGGCTGAGTTAGGTCTTAGTTGTGGAGCGTTGACTTAGTTGTCCCATGGCATGCAGGATCCTAGCTACCTGATCAGACCAGGGATCCAACCCGTACCTCCTACACTGGAAAGCAGATTCTTAATCATTGGACCAGCAGGGAAATCCCATGCCACTGAAATTATTCTTGCTAAATCACTAATATCTTTGTTTTGCCTCTTAGATATTTAACACCTACCCTCTAACCCTTCCTGTCCCCTGAAATTCTCCCCTCAACTTCTGTGACACAGATCTTTTCTAACAGCTCTGGGGCGTTACTTTTTTGAGCTTCACTTCTCCTACTCCTTAAATGTTTATGTTTCAGGACTCTCTCCATCCTCAGCCCTTTGCTTTTGTTACTTTATAAGACCTCACTGTGTGATCTCACTTAGTTTGTGGACCCAATTACAATTTATAATCATATGATTCTAAATTCTATTTGTAGGTGCCTCCCTGGTGGCCCAAAGGATGAGATGGTTGGATGGTATCATTGACTGAATGGACACGAGTTTGAGCAAATTCCGGGAGATACTGAAGGATAGGGAAGCATGGCATGCTGCAGTCCACAGGGTCACAAAGAGTCAGACACGATTTAGTGACTGAACGATAACAAACCCGGTGATCTAGTGGTTAAGAATCTGCTAGCCAATGTGGGGGACAGGGGTTCGATGTTCAATTCCTGGTCTAGGAAGACCCCATATGTCACAGAGCATGCACCACAACTACTGAGCCTACACTCTAGAGCCCCTTGAGCCACGACCACTGAGCCTGCATGCTGCAACCACTGAAGTCTGTGTGCCTAGAGCCTGTGCCCTGCAGTAAGAGAAGTCACCTCAATGAGAAGACTGCGCACTGCAATGAAGAGTAGCCCATGTTCGCTGCAACTAGAGAAAGCCCTTGAATAGCAATGAAGACCCAGCACAGACAAAAACTGAACAAACTTTTAAAAATAATAAATAAAGAAACTCTATTTGTAGCCTTTACCTCTCTGCCAGCTCCCAACCATACATCCAATGGTGTACCAAATATTTCCAACAAATTGTCACACAGGCACAACAAATCCAACATGTTCAAAAATGAAATCATCCTCTCTTCTTCCTTATCCCAATCTGCTACTCTTCCAATATTTCTTGTTCTAATCAGATATCCAGGCTTCTTCCCAGACTCATTCTTCTCTACATCAGTTCAGTTCAGTTCAGTCGCTCAGTCGTGTCCGACTCTCCGCGACCCCATGAATCACAGCACGCCAGGCCTCCCTGTCCATCACCAACTCCCGGAGTACACTCAAACTCATGTCCACAGAGTCGGTGATGCCATCCAGCCATCTCATTCTCCGTCGTCCCCTTCTCCTCCCGCCCCCAACCTTTCCCAGCATCAGAGTCTTTCCCAGTGAGTCAACTCGTCTCATGAGGTGGCCAAAGTATTGGAGTTTCAGCTTCAGCATCAGTCCCTCCAATGAACATCCAGGATTGATCTCCTTTAGAATGGACTGGTTGGATCTCCTTGCAGTATAAGGGACTCTCAAGAGTCTTCTCCAACACCACAGTTCAAAAGCATCGATTCTTCGGCGATCAGCTTTCTTCACAGTCCAACTCTCACATCCATACATGACCACGGGAAAAACCATTGCCTTGACTAGACGGACCTTGGTCGGCAAAGTAATGTCTCTGCTTTTTAATATACTATCAAGGTTGGTCATAACTTTCCTTCCAAGGAGTAAGCGTCTTTTAATTTCATGGCTGCAATCAGCATCTGCAGTGATTTTGGAGCCCAAAAAAACAAAGTCTGACACTGTTTCCATTGTTTTTCCATCTATTTCCCATGAAGTGATGGGACCAGACCTTACATCTAAAAGGTCATCAAGTTGTGTTACACTACTTGCTTAAATCCTTTGAATATGTGCCACCTACTCCAGTCCCAGTACCACTGCCTTAGTTCAGGTTCTTGCTATGCTATTTGTATGCCAAGAATACTTGAAAAATCTCATAACTCCCCTACCTCCAGAATGATCCCCTCTCTGGTTTATCCTCCAAATATTGCCAGATTTGTCTTCCTTAAAATGTGATTTCAAACCTCTGTTTAAATTCCTTTCTACATATGTTAATCTCCTTATCTTAGTTTAATTTATAAGGACCTTTATGGACTAGGCACTACTCATTTCTCTAGGCTTGTCTGCTTGCATGTTACACATACCTTTTTACATTTGTTATAGTATACTGTTTATAGTTCCAGGTATATACCTTGCTATTGACAGCTCTATGCTTCTGCATATGGCTATCCTGCCAAGAATATACAAGACTTAAAAATGTGTATTCTAAAGTTATAAATGTACAGGTTCAAATCCCTTCTCCACTGGGATTTAATTAATTGTACCATACCACTGAATGACCAAGAACAAGTTACTTAAGCCTCAATTTTCTCATCACTAAAAATGAAGTAACACTTTTCACTACCAAATACCACTGTCAAAAGAGTTAAAAAATATGTAAAGGCTTACTTCAGGGTTTTGCAGATGGTCCAACTGACCAGTATTTTATTTATTTATATGTTTACTTAGTTCAGTTCAGTTCAGTCGCTCGGTCGTGTCCGACTCTGCGCGACCCCATGAATCACAGCATGCCAAGCCTCCCTGTCCATCACCAACTCCCGGACTACACTCAAACTCATGTCCATCGAGTCGGTGATGCCATCCAGCCATCTCATTCTCTGTCGTCCCCTTCTCCTCCCGCCCCCAACCTTTCCCAGCATCAGAGTCTTTTCCAGTGAGTCAACTCGTCGCATGAGGTGGCCAAAGTATTGCAGTTTCAGCTTTAGCACCAGTCCTTCCAATGAACACCCAGGACTGATCTCCTTTACAATGGACTTGTTGGATCTCCTTGCAGTATAAGGGACTCTCAAGAGTTTTCTCCAACACCACAGTTCAAAAGCATCAATTCTTCAGCGATCAGCCTTCTTCACAGTCCAACTCTCACATCCATACATGACCATGGGAAAAACCATAGCCTTGACTAGACGGACCTTTGTTGGCAAAGCAATGTCTCTGTTTTTTAATATACTATCAAGGTTGGTCATAACTTTCCTTCCAAGGAGTAAGCGTCCTTTAATTTCATGGCTGCAATCAGCATCTGCAGTGATTTTGGAGCCCAAAAAAATAAAGTCTGACGCTGTTTCCACTGTTTTTCCATCTATTTCCCATGAAGTGATGGGACCAGATGCCATGATCTTTGTTTTCTTAGTTAATACACACTAAAGCTTTGAGTTTCAACTTAAAGCATTATCTCCAAGAAAACCTGATCCCGTAGATTGGTTATTGAATATCCTTTCTCTTTACTTTTATGACACTCAGAATGTATTTCTAAAAAATATGTATTATACTGCACTGATTTGCTTTCCGTCTTTCAGTTCAGTTCAGTCGCTCAGTCGTGTCCGACTCTCCGCGACCCCATGAATCACAGCACGCCAGGCCTCCCTGTCCATCACCAACTCCTGAAGTACACTCAAACTCATGTCCACAGAGTCGGTGATGCCATCCAGCCATCTCATTCTCCGTCGTCCCCTTCTCCTCCCACCCCCTACCTTTCCTAGCATCAGAGTCTTTTCCAGTGAGTCAACTCGTCGCATGAGGTGGCCAAAGTATTGGAGTTTCAGCTTTAGCATCAGTCCCTCCAATGAAGATCTCTTAAAAGACAGGATTATTTTTCTACTTTGTTGCATCAATGCCTACCAGAGTGACTGGGTATACAGAGTAGTGCACTGGTATACCCATACAGAGCAGATGTACAATAGCATTTTGCCATGGAACTGAATGATCAGGCCATTAAAAACACATCTAACATCCCAACACTAAGTTGAGAAGCTTTAACCAGAACAGGAAACTGGGCTTCCCTGGTGGCTCAGTGGTAAAGGATCCATCTCCCAGTACAGGAGATTCAGGATCGATCTCTGGGTCAGGAAGATCCCGGAGAAGGAAATGGCAACCCACTCCAGTATTTGTGCCTGGGAAATCCCGTGGACAGAAAAGACTAGCAGGCTACAGTCTATGGGGTTGCAGGATCGGACTCAACTTAGTGATTAAAAAACAACAATAACTAGTAAAGGACACTGGTATAGTCAAGCCTGGTAGAGTAATCTTCCAGGGTTTAATAGCAATGATCCAGGTATAGAGACGTTGTTTTTGATCCAAATACACAATTTCACAACAATTTTTTTCTGATTTTAGAATCAGGAAGCATCATAAAGTACAAATACAAATTATATATAGCCATTTATAAATGTTCTTTTTGGAACAGAATTACATTCTGTAATTAAATTCAAATTACACTGAAAAACAAAAAAAAATTATTTTGCAGAGTAGGTAAAATTATTCAGCAGAAAATTTCCTATGAGTTGGTGGGTTTCCATCACCAGTCAATTCTCAGCAAGGAAGTCATGGTGACAATAAACACGTAACTCAGACTTAACTGGAAATAATCATCTCAGATAAGAAAAACAAAACACTTTTACAAACTATGCCAAACACCTTCAGCCAAGTTCAAAAGCCATGACTGTCAACATCAATTTACTAAATTGAAATTTGAAAGTTAGGAGCAAAAATAAGGAAGTGCTTGAACCTGTCCTACAATATGGTAGAAAGAATCAAGTAAGATAATTTACAGGGCTTCCCAGGCAGTGCTAGCAGTAAAGAACCTGACTGCCAATGCAGGTTAGATATGAGACACAGATTTGATTCCTGGGTCAGGAAGATTCCCTGAAGGAGGTCATGGTAACCCATTCGAGTATTCTTGCTTGGAGAATCCCTTGGACAGAGGAGGCTGGCAGGCTGCAGTCGACAGGGTCGCACAGAGTTGGACATGACTGAAGTGACTCAACACACATGCATGCAAGATAATGTATGCAAGTGCTCTTGTAGACTGTAAAACTATACAAACATGAGTTATCACTACTGAAAACTTTATTTAAAAAGAAAAGCCTACATGCCCTAAAGCCCATGCTTCACATCAAGAGAAACCACCACAATGAGAGGCCCACATATGGCAACTAGAGAGGAGCCCCTGCCCCTGCTTGCTGCAACTACAAAGAAGCTGTGCAGAAACGAAGAACCAGCACAGCCAAACATTCTTTGACAAAACAAAAAAAAATTTCTTGTATTTTCATTATCTAAGAATTTATTTTTCCAAGAAAACCTTAATATTGTATATAGCAATAATGCATCTTACCAATTTTCTTTTTTTGTTGTCGACCAGCTGACTCTGTTATTGTTTCCTTCTTCTTTTCTACTGTAAACATAGTGAAATCATAAAAAATTAATTATTCATTACACTCAAGAAACAAAGACTATATTTTATCACAGCTGAACCAATGAAAGAAGCTTACAAGAAAGTTACACACTGACTTTGATGGTAGTCGTGATTAAGTTAACTGGTGTGCTCCCACACCTGCTGACAGTAAAAGGCAGACACAATATTCTAAGAATGTAACAGCAACATGGCAAACATCATTAATCAAATACCCAAAAAAGACTTCATAAAGACAAAGTCATAATCAAAACTGAGATGATCTTCAGGCCATTAGCTGAGACAGCCTTATGCAGAATCTAAGCACAATTTAAAATTCTGCTTCCTCCATTGAATATTCTTGCCTCCCCTATCAAAGATAAGGTGTCCATAGGTGCATGGATTTATCTCTGGGCTTTCTATTTTGTTCCATTGATCTATATTTCTGTCTTTATGCCAGTACCATACTATCTTGATGACTGTGGCTTTGTAGTAGAGCCTGAAGTCCGGCACGTTGTTTCCCCCAGTTCCATTCTTCTTTCTCAAGATTGCTTTGGCTATGCGAGGTTTTTTGTTCAATGGAGAAAAGACAATCTCTTTAACAAGTGGTGCTGGGAAAACTGATCAGCCACTTGTAAAAGAATGAAACTAGAACACTCCCTAACACCACACACAAAAATTAACTCAAAATGGATTAGAGAGCTAAATGTAAGACCAGAAACTATAAAACTCCTAGAGGAGAACATAGGCAAAACACTCTCCGACATAATCACAGCAGGATCCTCCATGACCCACCTCCCAGAATATTGGAAATAAAGGCAAAAATAAACAAATGAGACCTAATTAAAATTAAAAGCTTCTGCACAGCAAAGGAAATTATAAGCAAGGTGAAAAGACAGCCTTCAGAATGGGAGAAAATAATAGCAAATGAAGCAACTGATAAAGGATTAATCTCAAAAATATACAAGCAACTCTTGCCACTCAATTCCAGAAAAATAAACGACCCAATCAAAAAATGGGCCAAAGAACTAAACAGACATTTCTCCAAAGAAGACATACAGATGGCTAACAAACACATGAAAAGATGCTCAACATCCCTCATAATCAGAGAAATGCAAATTAAAACCACAATGAGGTACCATTTCACACCAGTCAGAATGGCTGCTATCCAAAAGTCTACAAGCAATAAACGCTGGAGAGGATGTGGAAAGAAGGGAACCCTCTTCCACTGTTGGTGGGAATGCAAACTAGTACAGCCACTATGGAGAACAGTGTGGAGATTCCTCAAAAAACTGGAAATAGAACTGCCATACGACCCAGCAATCCCACTGCTGGGCACACACACTGAGGAAACCAGAATTGAAAGAGACACATGTACTCCAATGTTCATTGCAGCACTGTTTATAATAGCCAGGATATGGAAGCAACCTAGATGTCCATCTGCAGATGAATGGATAAGAAAGCTGTGGTACATTTACACAATGGAGTACTACCTAGCAATTAAAAAGAATACATTTCAATTAGTTCTAATGAGGTGGATGAAACTGGAGCCTATTATACAGAGTGAAGTAAGCCAGAAAGAAAAACACCAATACAGTATATTAACACATAAGAGGATAACGATAACCCTGTAGACGAGACAACAGCAGAGACTTGGATGTGTGCAGCAGTCTTTTGGACTCTGTGGGAGAGGGCGAGGGTGGGATAATTTGGGAGAATGGATTGAAACATGTATATTATCATATGTGAAACGAATCTGACGTGGTTGGGGGCTCCCACCTCAACACTCTGTGGATTTAAGAGGCTGTTCCTTCCGGAAGTGTATAAATTAGCCTGGAATAGAACCTGCATGCTGAATTTACTAATTAAGAAATGAGAAACCCGAACTATAAAGGTGGCATAGAAATACAAGAAACTATTCTTAAGTAATCTTTTAAAACTTTGAACAGAGTTACAGATTTTACCATTTGTTATAAACTGGTATATATAATTTAACCAGAACCAAAAGAAAATTAGTATCGTGTGAATTCTGAAGCACTTTCAACATGCTGTAGGAATAATGTGGATTTTCTTGAGTTTTACACATTCATAAGTAAATGGTCTGTATCTCGTGCCTTTGTTGGTTTTCTGTGAGCTGTAGTTTCTGGGAAGTGAGCAGCTCTCATTCCTGTAACTCTTGTAATCCAGTCATTCGTGTGCCTCCTTCATGAGGATTTAGTGCGGCTGTGATGCCGTTATCCCTCTGATAGGAACTCTAACTCGGTGTAAAGCCCCAAAGGTCTATAACTTATTTTTATTTTATATTGTACTATATTTTATTTACAGTGTTGTGTCTGTTTCAGGTGTATAGCAAAGTAATACAGTCATATATATATATGAATTAACAAAAGCAGTTCCCGTCTTTTGATGGGGTGCTCATGGTTTATAACACAAATGGCATTATTTTGAGAGAGGGATAACTTAGGTATGGCATTGGGTTTTTTTCTTTTTGCAGCCTGAGGCAGTTGTAAAATAATTTAATGTAGCTTTTTACAACTGTGTATTCTATAGTATTTTTTCATTTGGTGAAATTTTAACTGTTAATGTTTTTGGCATTGTGCTTTGTACCATTTATTAAGTAAAAATTTTAAAATAAAATAAAATTCTGCTTCCTCAGGTGATTAATTGCAGTTCCGGTCTCAAATTCACTACAGAAAATGGGCATTCACTCATTCAGTTATTCTCTGCCAAAGTAATAGGCACCATTCTAGGTAGATAAAAAGATAAACACGATCCTTGCCATCTAAAAAGCAATCTAGTGAGGGCATATAATCAAATAACAATTACAGTATAGAATGCGCAGGGTAGGAAGACCAGGAGAGTCAAAACAGCTAGGATGAACACTTCCTGAGACTTTTCAAATATGACAATAGAGTGAGTTTTGGGAGAACAATGTAACGTATTTGTATTTTATGTTTACTATCTTTAATCACCTATGGAGCTTCCCTAGTGGCTCAGATGGTAATGAATTTGCCTCCAATGCAGGAGACCCAGGTTCCATCCCTGGGTCAGGAAGATTCCCTGGAGAAGAACTACCTGTCAATAGACTAGCAATATATACAGTAAAACCTTTATTTACATTATTTGCTTCTTATAGTATCTTAGTATACTTCCTTTACTAGCACATGGTACAGTATATATATTATTTCTAAAAGTTGCATTAAAGAGAATTGCAGCTAGGAATCTTTCCCTTACTATATTAAGTATGCTGCTTGACTTTTAAAAGCAAAATTGGCGTTACTCCTTTATCAGAGATGTAAAATTTAATTTAACTCCACAATTACAAATAAAATGGTAAATTCTGACTAAAATAAAACCTGAGTGTGTATGTAAATATATACATTGGGTGTCTAAGTGATAGGCACTATTCCAGGTAGATAAAAAGAAAAAGATGACATATATAGGGAGAGAAAAACAGAGATGTAGAATGAACTACTAGTGTGAGATCATAAAAGAGTCATATTGTACAAGATGTTACAGAAACAAAAAATATTTCTCCTCACCCCAGAAGGACTATAACACAACTACTTGGCATTTAACCATGGCTGCATAAAAACTGGAGGAAACAAATCAGAAGGCTAGAAAACAGAAACATAAGATGATACTATGACCATTAACCTGATCTTCTAGCACCGTGGATCAAGACTAGATAAATCCTCTCCAGGGATAATACAAGGTTTTCTTTAAATTCACAAAGTTACAAAGGAACTCTAAGAAATGGAGATATCAGAGTTGACAAAAAAAAGATGTCTACTATGAAATATATTTTTGCCTATGACCTGGTATTACTGCATTCTGAATTCCATAGCTGTCAAACAGTTTATAAATTACTCGAAAAGCTTTATCATGTTTCACTGTAAACCAAAGAAATACTTCATACATTACAATAATTTGTACTTAATAAATGTTCTCAAATAATTTTGTTACAAGAATCCTTATTATTTAATCTTTCTCATTTATTGAATTGTTCTTTCATCAGTCTATATTATACAACAATGAAAAAAGACTGACTGACATTTAGAGCACACTCATCTAGAGACCACCTGAATCAAACAACTTGGTACCTTTAAAAAAGCATCTTTCAACAGGGATGTCTACCACAGTAGCACAGTTTTCTAGACAACATCAGTATTCTCCAAATAATGCCTAAGATCAGATCTGCACAAGATGAGGATTTGAATCTGTGATTGAAATCTATTTATATTTCATATTCCTCAAAAGCGCAACAAACCTTTTTTTGGGAGATTTTAATTATTTTAGTCTTTTACATTTTGAGTCTGTGCTCAAAACATAAAACCACTTTATTACAGAAAAAGAGCAGATGAAACAGCAAGGCCTCCTTTCAGTTTGGTTTATTACTATTGATTTGTTTGTTTGAAATGTGTGAAAATACACTTAGTCATCTTAAATTTATTTTGAGCTATAAAAGTCCAAAATGGATTAATTGATTCAAAACTGTCTCAACAGAAAATTTCTACTTTTCAACTGTGGCTGCATACTTATTAATACTTATACAGGATTTTTGTTTGGCAAAGCCTTTGACTGTGTGGATCACAATAAACTGTGGAAAATTCTGAAAGAGATGGGAATACCATACCACCTGACCTGCCTCTTGAGAAATCTGTATGCAGGTCAGGAAGCAACAGTCAGAACGGGACATGGAACAACAGCCTGGTTCCAAATAGGAAAAGGAGTACGTCAAGGTTGTATATCGTCACCTGCTTATTTAACTTATATGCAGAGTACATCATGAGGAACGCTGGGCTGAAAGAAGCACAAGCTGGAATCAAGATTGCCCGGAGAAAAATCAATAACCTCAGATATGCAGCATAGAAGGCAATGGCAAGCCACTCCAGTACTCTTGCCTAGAAAACCCCATGGATGGAGGAGCCTGGTAGGCTGCAGTCCATGGGATCACTATGAGTCGGACATGACTGAGCGACTTCACTTTCACACATGGAGAAGGAAATGGCAACCCACTCCAGTGTTCTTGCCTGGAGAATCCCAGGGACGGGGGAGCCTGGTAGGCTGCTGTCTATGGGGTCATACAGAGTCGGACACGACTGAAGTGACTTAGCAGCAGCAGATATGCAGATGACACTACCCTTATGGCAGAAAGTGAAGAGGAACTCAAGAGCCTCTTGAGGAAACTGAAAGAGGAGAGTGAAAAGGTTGGCTTGAAGCTCAACATTCAGAAAACGAAGATCATGGCAACTGGTCCCATCACTTCATGGGAAATAGATGAGGAAACAGTGGAAACAGTGTCAGACTTTATTTTTTTTGGGCTACAAAATCACTGCAGATGCTGATTGCAGCCATGCAATTAAAAGACGCTTACTCCTTGGAAGGAAAGTTACGACCAACCTAGATAGCATATTAAAAAGCAGAGACATTACTTTGCCAACAAAGGTCCATCTAGTCAGGGCTATGGTTTTTCCAGTGGTCATTTATGGATGTGAGAGTTGGGCTGTGAAGAAAGTTGATTGGCAAAGAATTGATGCTTTTGAACTGTGGTGCTGGAGAAGACTCTTGAGAGTCCCTTGGACTGCAAGGAGATTCAACCAGTCCATTCTAAAGGAGATCAATCCTGGGTGTTCATTGGAAGGACTGATGCTAAAACTGAAACTCCAATACTTTGGCCACCTCGTGCAATGAGTTGACTCATTGGAAAAGACTCTGATGCTGGGAAGGATTGGGGGAGGGAGGAGAAGGGGACGACAGAGAATGAGATGGCAGGATGGCATCACCAACTCTGTGGACATGAGTTTGAGTGAAGTCCGGGAGTTGGTGATGGACAGGGAGGCCTGGCGTGCTGTGATTCATGGGGTCGCAAAGAGTTGGACACGACTGAGTGACTGAACTGAACTGAAAGTTGTAAATGGGCTTCCTTGGTGGCTCAGCTGTAAAGAATTGGTCTGCCAATGCAGGAGACATGAATTAGATCCCTGGGTCAGGAAGATCCCCTGGAGAAGAGATCAGCGACCCAACCAGTATTCTTGACTGGGAAAATCCCATGGACAGAGGAACCTGGCAGGCCACAGTTAATGGGGTCGCAAAGAGTCGGACACGACTTAGAGACTAAATCACCACCACCACCAACAAAGCTGTGAATAGATTAGATTTTTATTTAAGTTTGAAATATCACATAGTAAGTATTTTAACAGTCCACAAGTTGGTGATCATCCAGTGAGAGTTGTCACTGAAAAACATTTTTAAAATACCACAGTAAAACACTCATTTAAAGTGTCAGTCATCCTGTAGTTTTAAAGATAAGCAAGGTTCTTATGATTGCCCCGCACTTTCCCATTTCCTTCATTTCAAAGAAAAACCACTTTTACCTCTTTCAGCTGACTGTTTTGGTATTTACTCCTATATCATTTTTTTTTTTTTTTGGCAGAGCCATGCAGCAGGTCAGTTCCCCAACCAGGGGCTGAACCTGGGGCCATAGCAGTGGGAACGCCCATAAAGTTGTGTGTGTGTGTGTTTGTGTGTGTGTTTTAACTTCTGTGTCTTGAAATATCATAAAACCCATTGTCATAGTTGTAATTTTGGTTAAATGTGAGTTCAACATTTACAAAATTATGACTGTGAAAATACTGTTCACAGGTGATTTACACAGGAAACTATGATGATTCTTTCCTTCTTGCAAGTTTTCCCCAGATTTATGTCATTTTAAAATTTGTTCAATTGTCTCCATCCGTTCCGTTCCGTTCCGTTCAGTCGCTCAGTCGTGTCTGACTCTTTGCGACCCTGTGGACTGTAGCCTACCAGGCTTCTCCTTCCATGGGATTCTCCAGGGAAGAATACTGGAGTGGGTTACCATTTCCTTCTCCATACTTATCACTAATTCAGCCCCAAATTCTTGGCTAGCTGTCTTCATCTTTCCAATATAAAATCAGATCATTAGGAATTATAAGTTTTTCTAAAGAAGTTTCTCCTAGCATCTTCTAACAAGCTCAGTATGGAGCAAACCTGACATTCTTAAGCATGTCAGATCTAAATCTGCCTTCACCATTGTCCAGCGGATTCCCTTTACTGGAAACCTATGTTGGTGTTTCTATTTCCTGGAGTTCATATCTTCTTTTTCTGGTTTACTCATTTGTTTTGAGGTAGAGTATTTTCCAATAGTTTGCTGAGATAAAAAACTTTAAGACCTTGTGTATCTGGTAATTTTCTCAAAGGATCCTTTATGTCCAGTTCAATCCAGTCACTCAGTTGTGTCCGACTCTTTGCAACCTCATAGACTGCAGCACACCAGGCCTCCTTGTCCATCAACTCCCGGAGCTTGCCCAAACTCATGTCCATCGAGTTGGTGATGCCATCCGACTATCTCATCCTCTGTCGTCCCCTTCTCCACCTGCCTTCAATCTTCCCCAGCATCAGGGTCTTTTCCAATGAGTCGGTTCTTTGAATCAGATGGCCAAAATATTGGAGTTTCAGCTTCAGCATCAGTCCTTCCAATGAATATTCAGGACTGATTTCCTTTAGGATCGACTGGTTTGATCTTGTAGTTCAAAGGACTCTCAAGAGTCTTCTCCAACAATCACATTTCAAAAGCGTCAATTCTTCGATGCTCAGCTTTTTTTATGGTCCAACTCTTACATCCACACATGACTACTGGAATATGTTTTTATTTCTGCCATTTCCATGTGATTCTTTCTTAGAGTTTCCATCTCCTGAAAATCCCCATCTGTTCATGCATGTTGTCTACCTTTTCTACCAGATGCTATAACATGCCAATCATAGTTATGTACAAGTTCTATACCTGGGCCATCTCTAAACTTGGTCCCTACAAACTTTTCTTGCCTTGATCCATACCATTCTGAACAGAGAATGTCAGAAGGGCTTGTTTGCAATGAAGACATTTGGTTAAAGAGGGAATTTATCTTATTTCTTCCTGTTACGAATATCTAGAAAAAGGTATCTACGCCCCTTCACTGTATACTTCACTCTTCATGGTAAACTCTATACAGAGCAAGCAATCATAAGTTTCAACTGATCGTATAAATGAAAATAACACATGCTCACTGAGTTTTTGTGTTTTATTTTTAATTGAAGTATAGTTGATTTACAATGCTGTGTGAATTTCTGGTATACAGCAAAGTGATTCAGTTCTTTTTCAGATTCTTTTCCATTACAGTTTACAAGATATTGAACAGTTTCCTGTGCTATACACTAGGACCTTTTGTTTATCTATTTTATATATACTTCTAATCCCAAACTCTTCATTTACTCCTCCCCTCCCCTTCCCCTTTGGTAACTATAAATTTGTTTTCTATGTCTGTGCATGCTCACCGAGTTTTTATAAAGTAGAGGACATAAGACCATAAAAAATACCAAGAGACTTTCTAATCACTGTCAACCAACCTTATACTTATCTTCAAAGAAAGAACATTAGTCAATTACATTAAAAAATACAACTATGGAAGCTTTGCCTGGCAACTATACTACTTTGAATTCAGGTGTCAGGTGAAGGAGACAATGTTTGTAATACAGATAACTACTATAAACAAGGTAATTAATTGTGGACACTAAGAAATCCCAAAATCTATAGAGTAAATTCATGTAAGTATTTAAGATATGAGAATACTGATCTAAACAAATTCAAAGTTAAATGTGTTTTATATTTCATAAGACTACTTCATGATACATATGACATGAAGAAATTTGTCTATGGATGCTGCTACATGCTGGCTAACTAGTTTATGATCAGAGCAGAACAATTTCTCACAAAGAATATATGTGGTGTTATGTTACAGAAATAGTTTATTCTTTAATATATTCAACCCACTTTTATCAAGCATTGAGAGAGCTAAGGCTTAGGTAGGTTGATAGGGAGTCTGGGGCCCTCAAGGAGGAAGAGATCTGGGTTTTCAAGGAGGAGAAAAGGACAAACATTTTTTTCTACATTGCTTTGTGTTAGTCAATATAACAATGAGGACATGTTTCTCCTTAAGAAGAACCTTCTGACTAACCTTGTTATCTTAAGATGTACATTGTGGGAGTGGGTCTGGTAAGACCTTTCTATTGTTAGCTCTAATCTTGTTAACTTTAAGATGTATGTTGTGGGAGTGGGTGGTAAAAGTATATAAGGCCTTGATAAGACTAGTAGTGAGTGGCTGCACTCTCCAATCCCCTTCTGATGTCTCTGTCAGAAGCTTTCTCTGTCCCTTTAATACTTCCAATAAAACTCCTACAAAAAAGCTCTTGAGTGATCAAGCCCAGGTCCCGAAGCTAAATATTCTTCAGAGATCACAAATCCAACATTGTTCACCATAAGCTATCAGCATCAAATCTATGTCAGGCACTGTGTGTACTAGAGATACAATGGCCTTTGCTCTCATAGAAATTATAGTTTAGTTGGGGAGAGGACATTATTCAAACAATAATAACCATACACAGATAAAATTATAATTATGACAAGTTCTCTAAGGAGAAGTAGCTGTAGAAATTAGGGATCATTATAGGGGAGACTAAATAAGGCTTTGAGATCTGAAGAATGAGTAGGAGTTCATTATATAAAATGGGAAAGAAAAATTATCCCAGAGGAAAAAGTAGTACAAAAGCCCAACTACATAGTAAGAAAAAGCAAAATTAGTTCAGACGATGGCTAGAGAAAGAGTAGGGAAAAACATGATACAGATGTGGTCAGAGAGGAGACAGGGAGGCACATGACCATGATAGACTTTGTAGGCCACACCTTTGTCCTCAAAGCAATGGGAAAAAATTGAGAGTTTTAAGAAGGAAAAGTAACATAATCACATTTGTATTTTGAAAAATTACTCCAGGTGTTTCTGTATGGAGGAGATCTGAGCAGCAGCAGGTAGACAGTGAGGAAGCTGTCCCAGTAGACTAAATGAGACTTGATGGAAGTTTGGACTCGATGATGCTGGCGGAAGTGAAGAGATGTGCAAAGACTGAAAACAATCCAGAAGGACAGTAAAGCATCAGGGCTTGACAATGGACTGCACATACAGGGGGACAGGAGAAAGTATCGGAATCAACAAGTATTTATTAGACAGTAAGCATGTGCCAACCACTGTTCTAGGTGTACAGCATAAATCAGCACACAAAAACGATTAAAAAAATAAAACCATCCTGCTCCAGTGAAGTATCATTTTAGCAGATGACTCAAAACAAAACAGAGCAGGATAAAGTAGTTGAGTAGCAGTGGTAGAGGAGGTAAGCTGACTGCAGTTTTAAATAGGGTGGCCAAGTTAAGACTTGCTGAGGTGAGCTTTAAACAAAGATTTAAAGAAGATATGAAGATATGGGCTTCCCTGGAACCTCAGGTGGTAAAGAATCTGCCTGCAATGCAGAAGACTCCAGTTCAATTCCTGGGTCAGGAAGATCCCCTATAGAAGAGATAGGTTACTCACTCCAGTATTCTTCGGTTTCTCTGGTGGCTTAGTTGGTAAAGAATCCACCTGCAATGCGGGAGACCTGGGTTTGATCTCTGGGTTGGGAAGATCCCCGGGAGGAGGGCATGGCAACCCACTCCAGTATTCTTGTCTGGAGAATCCCCATGGACAGAGGAGCCTGGCGGGCTACAGTCCATGGGGTTGCAGAGTTGGACATGACTCAGCGACTAAGCACACATGAGGATTAGGTAAGCAGATTTGATAGGGAAGAACATCCTAGGTAGAGGGCACAGCCATTAGAAAGGTCCTGACATAGGAGTGAGGCTGACGTGTAGTGAGGAACAGCAACAGGTCAGTGAGGGTGGGCACAGTGAGTGAGAGGGAAAGAAGCTCAGAGCTGAAACTTGGGACCTCTGTAAAAACTCTGTGGTTTTTTCCTTAGTAAAATGGGACACTATCACAGAGTTATGAGTAGGGGAGGGACATGAACTGATACACTACAAAAAAGGATTATTCTGGTTGCTATCTTGGGAACAGACTACAGGGAAACAGGAACATTTGTTCGAGGCTATCATAATAATTCATGCAAAGGATGATGGCAGCTTAGACTCTGGTAGTTAGCAATGGAAATGATGTAAAGTGGTCAGGCTGTGGATATATCTGAAGGCAGGCCAACAGTACTGGATGTGGCTGTGAGAGAAAAGTTAAAGATAACAACAGGAGGATTATGTCCTGAACAACTGGAGGGACAGTATTACCACTGACCAAGATTGTGAAGATAACATACATAATAGGCTTAGAAGCGAGGAATAAGAGTTCAATTTGGACAGGTTGCATTTAGGATGATTATCAGACATTCCAGTAGAATTAACAAGTTCATAATTGGATATCTGAATCTTGCATTAAGGATAAAAGACTAAGGACATATATTTGGAGCTCCACGGCAAATAGAGCACATAAATGAGTTTATTAAAAGAGTTAGTACACACACTGGTCAGAATGGCTACTATCAAAAAGTCTACAAATGATAAATTCTGGAGAGGGTGCGGAGAAACAGGAACCCCCTAACACTGTTGGTGGGAATGCAAACTAGTACAGCCACTATGGAGAACAGTGTGGAGATTCCTTAAAAAACTGGAAATAGAACTGCCATCAGTTCAGTTCAGTTCAGTCACTCAGTCGTGTCCGACTCTTTGCGACCCCATGAATCACAGCACGCCAGGCCTCCCTGTCCATCACCAACCCCCGGAGTCCACCCAAACCCGTGTTCATTGAGTTAGTGATGCCATCCAACCACCTCATCATCTGTCGTCCCCTTCTCCTCCTGCCCTCATTCTTTCCAGCATCAGGGTCTTTTACAAGGAATCAATTCTTTGCATCAGGTGGCCAAAGTATTGGAGTTTCAGCTTTAGCATCAGTCCTTCCAATGAACACCCAGGACTGATCTCCTTTAGAATGGACTGGTTGGATCTCCTTGCAGTCCAAGGGACTCTCAAGAGTCTTCTCCAGCACCACAGTTCAAAAGCATCAATTCTTTGGTGCTCAGCTTTCTTTATAGTCCAACTCTCACATCCATACATGACTACTGGAAAAACCATAGCCTTGACTAGACAATCCAGCAATCCCACTGCTGGGCATACACATGGAGGAAGACAGAATTGAAAAAGACATGTGTACCCCAATGTTCATCACAGCACTGTTTACAATAGCTAGAACATGGAAGCAACCTAAATGTCCATCCGCAGATGAACGGATAAGAAAGATGTGGTACATATACACAATAGAATATTACTCAGCTATTAAAAAGAATGCATTGGAATCAGTTCTAACGAGGTGGACGAAACTGGAACTTATAGAGTGAAGTAAGTCAGAAAGAAAAAAACCAATACAGTATATTAACGGATTTTTATGGAATTTAGAAAGATGCTAACGATGACCCTATATGCGAGACAGCAAAAGAGACACAGATTTAAAGAACAGACTTTGGACTCTGTGGGAGAAGGCAAGCGTAGGATGATTTGAGAGAATAGCATTGAAACATGTATATTACCATATGTGAAAGAGATCACCAGTCCAGGTTTGATGCATGAGACGGGGTGCTCAGGGCTGGTGCACTGGAATGACCCTGAGGGATGGGCTGGGGAGGGAGGTGGGACCAGGGTTCAGGATAGGGGACACATGTATACCCATAGCTGACTCATGTCAATGTATGGAGAAGACTCTTGAGAGCCCCTTGGATTGCAAGGAGATCGAACCAGTCCATTCTGGAGGAGATCAATCCTGGGTGTTCATTGGAAGGACTGATGCTAAAGCTGAAACTCCAATACTTTGGCCGCCTCATGCAATGAGTTGACTCACTGGAAAAGACTCATGCTGGGAGGTATTGGGGGCAGGAGGAGAAGGGGACGACAGAGAATGAGATGGCTGGATGGCATCACCGACTCGACGAACATGAGTTTGAGTGAACTCTGGGAGTTAGTGATGGACAGGGAGGCCTGGTGTGATATGATTCATGGGGTCGCAAAGAGTCGGACACGACTGAACTGAACTGAACTGATGGCAAAAACCACTACAATATTGTAGTAGTAGTGAAAGTCACTCAGTCCTGTCCGACTCTTGCGACCCCATGGACTGTAGCCCGTAAGGTTCCTCTGTCCATGGGATTCTCCAGGCAAGAATACTGGAGTGGGTTGCCATTTAACCTCCAATGAAGATAAAAAAAAAAAAAAAAGAATAAGTACAGAAGTTGTGGTACATACACACAATGGAATATTCAGTTCTGTTCAGTTCTGTTCAGTTCAGTCGCTCAGTCGTGTCCGACTCCTATGGTTTTTAACCCATGGTCATGTATGGATGTGAGAGTTGGACTGTGAAGAAAGCTGAGCACCGAAGAATTGATGCTTTTGAACTGTGGTGCTGGAGAAGACTCTTGAGAGTCCCTTGGACTGCAAGGAGATCCAACCAGTCCATTGTAAAGGAGATCAATCCTGGGTGTTCATTGGAGGGACTGATGCTAAAGCTGAAACTCCAATACTTTGGCCACCTCATGTGACGAGTTGACTCACTGGAAAAGACTCTAATGCTGGGAAAGGTTGGGGGTGGGAGAAGAAGGGGACGACAGAGAATGAGATGGCTGGATGGCATCACCGACTCGATGGACATGAGTTTGAGTGAACTCCGGGAGTTGGTGATGGACAGGGAGGCCTGGCGTGCTGTGATTCATTACTCAGCCATAAAAAGGAATGCATTTGAGTCAGTTCTGATGAGGTGGATAAAACTAGAACCTGTTAAACAGAGTCAAGTGAGTCAGAAAGAGAGAGATGGGAATATCAGACCACCTGACCTGCCTCTTGAGGAACCTGTATGCAGGTCAGGAAGCAACAATCAGAACTGTACATGGAACAACAGATTGGTTCCAAATAGGAAAAGGAGTAGGTCAAGGTTGTATATTGTCACCCTGCTTATTTAACTTATATGTAGAGTATATCATGAGGAACGCTGGGCTGGAAGAAGCACAAGCTAGAATCAAGATTGCCAGGAGAAATATCAATAACCTCAGATATGTAGATGACACCACCCTTATGACAGAAAGTGAAGAGGAACTCAAAATCCTCTTGATGAAAGTGAAAGAGGAGAGTGAAAAGGTTGGCTTGAAGCTCAACATTCAGAAAACAAAGATCATGGCATCTGGTCCCATCACTTCATGGCAAATAGATGGGAAAACTGTGGAAACAGCGTCAGACTTTATTTTTTTGGGCTCCATAATCACTGCAGTACTCTTGCCTGGAAAATCCCACGGATGGAGGAGCCTGGTAGGCTGCAGTCCGTGGGGTGCTAAGGGTCGGACACGACTGAGCGACTTCACTTTCACTTTTCACTTTCCACTTTCACACACTGGAGAAGGAAATGGCAACACACTTCAGTGTTCTTGCCTGGAGAGTCCCAGGGACAGGGGAGCCTGGTGGGCTTCTGTCTATGGGGTCACACAGAGTCGGACACGACTGGAGTGACTTAGCAGCAGTAGCAGCAGCAATCACTGCAGATGCTGATTGCAGCCATGAAATTAAAAGACGCTTACTCCTTGGAAGGAAAATTATGACCAACCTAAATAGTATATTAAAAAGCAGAGACATTACTTTGCCAACAAAGGTCCGTCTAGTCAAAGCTATGGTTTTTCCAGTGGTCATGTATGGATGTGAGAGTTGGACTGTGAAGAAAGCTGATCGTCGAAGAATTAATGCTTTTGAACTGTGGTGTTGGAGAAGACTCTTGAGAGTCCCTTGGACTGCAAGGAGATCCAACCAGTCCATCCTAAAGGAGAGTCCTGGGTGTTCATTGGAAGGACTGATGCTAAAGCTGAAACTGCAATACTTTGGCCACCTCATGCGACGAGTTGACTCACTGGAAAAGACTCTGATGCTGGGAGGGATTGGGGGTGGGAGGAGAAGGGGATGACAGAGAATGAGATGGCTGGATGGCATCACCGACTCGATGGACATGAGTTTGAGTGAACTCTGGGAGTTGGTGATGGACAAGGAGGCCTGGCGTGCTGTGATTCATGGGGTCACGAAGAGTCGGACACGACTGAGCGACTGAACTGAACACACATATACAGAATCTAGAAGAATGGTACTGAAGAACTTATTTACAGGGCAGTAATGTCATGCTGTGATTCATGGCGTTGCAAAGAGTCGGACAGAACTGAGCGACTGAACTGAACTGAATGGAGAAACAGACAGAGTAGACTTGTGGACGTGGGGAGAGGGAGGAGAGGGTGAGAGGTATGGAAAGAGTAACATGGAAACTTACACTACCAGATGTAAAACAGACAGTCACTGGGAATTTGCTGTATTGCTCAGGAAACTCAAACAGGGGCTCATATCAACCTAGAGGGGTGAGATGGGGAGGGAAGGGATATATGTATACCTGTAGTTGATTCATGTTGAAGTTTGACAGAAAACAACAAAATTCTGTAAAGCAATTATCCTTCAATTAAAAAAAATAAATTAAAAAAAAAGAGTGAGTATAGAGGGAAAAAAAAATTGGATCACTGCCAGTAAGAGGTCAAGAAGAGGAACGAACAAGGAAATTTCAAAAGAATAATCAATTAACAAAAGCAAAACTAAGAATGTGGTGTCCTGAAAGCCAAATGAAGAAAGTATAGCAAAGTTTCTGGCTTGTACCATTGGAAGCAAGGAAGTAACATTCTCCAAATACAGAAATCCTAAAAAAGGATCCGAAGAAGGCACTGGCGACCCACTCCAGTACTCTTGCCTGGAAAATCCCATGGACAGAGGAGTCTAGTAGGCTGCAGTCCATGGGGTCGTGAAGAGTCGGACACGACTGAGCAACTTCACTTTCCCTTTTCCCTTTCATGCATTGGAGAAGGAAATGGCAACCCACTCCATTGTTCTTGCCTGGAGAATCCCAGAGATGGGGGAACCTGGTGGGCTGCTGTCTATGGGATTGCACAGAGTCGGACACAACTGAAGCGACTTAGCAGCAGCGGCAGCAGCAGAAAAGGATCCCATGTGTGAAGGTAAAGATAATGAGTTTGGCTTTAAATATGTTGAGGTACATTATCAACACTGAATAAGTAAAGGAACTGTAAAATGTAATTTGAAAGGTCTGGATTTGGTTTCTGTTTGCTCTGAGACATTAACATGTCATTTAACCTTTCTGAGTCTCAATCTCCTTTTTTACAAAGGGAGAAAAATATTTATACAACAATATTTACACAAATGGTTGCTATGTGGATATTAGAAATGACATGTTGTAAGAAAGAAGACTTCAAACTCCTATGAATACATACAGAAAAGTTATGGAATACAGAAAGTTAAGATGTGCAAGTTAATCTTTGTAAGACAGAAGACTGAAAACCAGACCAAGACTATAAGGAACCATCCACATTATACCTCTAGCAGCTCCCTCAGCTGTATCCTGTGGAATTCCTGTTTTATTTCAAAAACAACTAGACTTGCTCTTAACTCTCTTCTCAAATATTCCTTCAACTGTCACACCCAACTGAAAATTGGGCTTATCCCTAAAGACACCATTTAATTTTGACACCAATCATAATGACCTGATTTCTCCAAACACATCTTACTAGTTAAAATTTCCACGTTTTTTGCACATATGCTATCCTCTTTGCTTGGAATTCCTTCGCTATCTCATCCTCTGTCCAAATTCTAACTACCCAAGAAGGACTCCAAGGCTATCTGCATCACAAAGGCTTCCGTGGCCCCTCACAACTGAACTGGGATATCTTCTTTAGAACTACCACAACACATAACAAGTACGGCTCCCCAGAGTTGTTCTGCTGAGGTTTGTAGTACATATTTTGCACAAAAGTCTTATATTTCTAAATAGACTTAAAGTCGGATTCACCTTTGTAGTCTTATAAAATTTTACAACAGTTGGTGCTCCTAAAATACGTACTGTGAACATGCACTTCAGTAAACCTGACTTGTTTCTAAAGGATGTTGGCATACTTACATTTTTTACTCTGTTTTTCCACTTCTGCCTTCAGTCTCTTGTACTTGTCTGTCCTGTAAACCAGGACCCAAGTTATACCTGAAACATTAAAAGCAGCATGCTAATAGAGAAATGTTTTGAACCGTCACAAAACCCTTACTAGTGGTTACTATTAGGTAAAAATGCATTTCGACTTTTTCCTTTATATTCACTAGTGCTTACCAACTGATGTTCAAGCAAAACAACCATGACACGATTAGAAGTTGTCGCCACAAACACGCAAATGAAATCTACCCTGGACCGGAGAAACCTGACAATAGATTGCACACTGGATTCCCTCCCACTCCTGAAGGTAAGATTCCCTTAAGTAGAGTACATGAGACCCATCCCCACCGCCACCAAAGGAAGCAAGGCTCGTGACCTCTTCCTTGGAGGCTCCAGGGACCCCGGGCCTAGGCTCCTTCCCTTCCCTCGGGGTCTGATCACACGAAAAAACCAGCTGCTCTCACCCTCGGCGAGCAGAGCCGTGCACACGGAGATAAAGACGATGAGCAGAGTGTCTGCGAACATCGTGCTCATCTCGCGACGCTTCACTCTCTGCACTCCCACCCTCCGGGGGGAAGCCCTTCACAGCCAGGGAAAGTGAAGCGAAAACGATTTCCTAGAGTTCAGGACCACGGAGTAACACACAGACTCTGACAGACAGGAAGCCTCACTTCCGCTTCCTGGGCGCAGCGCCGGAAGTGCTCATTCTGACATGCTCTGTTGCCGCGAGAATCCTGAGGAAACCGCGCTGCAAGTATCTGGGGCGGATGGGCTGGCTTTCAAGCCCAACCTCGCGAGAGTTGGAGCTGGCGGGCCTGCGACCTGGTTGTAGCGGCGGGACTTCCTCTGGTACAGTCTGCTAGCTGCGGTACTGGTGTGCTCTTTTTTGCCGCCCCCTATGCGTGTTTTGACTCGTCTGCTCGTCCGTGTTTCTGTTTCAGTCCCACATTTAAGGCCGAGTAGATAGTGTAGTTTCGGTTTGCCTAAAGTGGGGAAATTGGCTTCCAAACACACATACCTAAACTCTGTTTAGGTTCCAGGTCATGGATTTGGGGCAGGAGGCGCGAACATCAATGAGCCCCGGGCCGCTGGCTTCCGGGCACTCCGATCCTAGCAAAGGAGAGAAACTTGTGCATACGGTGTGATTAGAACTTTTACAGAGGTGTGATCAGAATGCTGCGGTGACCTGGTTCAGCAGGTGGTCAGAGGGAGCTAAGGAAAGGAATTGAAGCAGTGACTTAGAAGGCAGTGGCACCCCACTCCAGTACTCTTGCCTGGAAAATCCCATGGATGGAGGAGCCTGGTGGGCTGCAATCCATGGGGTCGCTAAGAGTTGGATATGACTGAGCGACTTAACTTTCACTTTTAACTTTCATGCACTGGAGAAGGAAATGGCAACCCATTCCAGTGTTCTTGCCTGGAGAATCCCAGGGACGGGGGAGCCTGGTGGGCTGCCATCTGTGGGGTCGCACAGAGCCGGACACGACTGAAGTGACTTAGCAGCAGAGGAGTCAGTGTTTTGGAGAAAGGCAAAGACACAGTCCTTGAAAATACCTGGTGTGTAATAGAGCAGTGAGCGGCATGTCTTAGCACTCATGAAACTCCAATACTTTGGCCACCTGATGCAAAGAGCTGACTCATTTGAAAAGACCCTGATGCTGGGAAAGATTGGAGGTGGGAGGAAAAGGGGATGACAGAGGATGAGTTGGTTGGATGGCATTACTGACTCAATGGACATGGGTTTGGGTGGACTCCCAGAGTTGGTGATGGACAAGGAGGCCTGGTGTGCTGCGGTTCATGGGGTCACAAAGAGTCGGACACAACTGAATGACTGAACTGAACTGATACATACACTCAAATAACCACCATTACACAGGGTGGGCTTAAGAAAATGGTGGAGGTACTATGATGAGTAAGGGAGCACGAACTTGATCTGAAAGGAACCACTGCTTCATGTAACCAATTTACCTTGGAGAATGAGCACCCAGTTTCCAGTATCTTCCCATTTTTCAAGAAAATCCCCAAATCCTGAGTTATGTGAAATTTTAAATGTTCAATCTATAGATGCTGGTAACTTTTTAAAGGGCTTCCCTGGTGGCTCAGAAAGTAAAGAATCCGCCTGCAATACAGGAAAAATGGTTGAAGAAAGAAGTTGTCTCAGCAGCTTAGTTTCAGCCTTTTCAGCTTTTCCAGACTGATTATGTCTGTGTGAGTGTGTATGAAAATCAGGAAGCTGGCTGAACTGTCTCCCCTTAACTTGTACTTTCTATTCTTTGTTCTTTTCTCCTAAACACCAGTGCACTTTATTTATAATTTCCCTGTAACAACTGTATTTGGCCTTTATTTCTTATATATGCATTTCTTGTCTCCTCTTTAGACTTAGTGGCAGATATCCTGTTTCCTTTTAACGACATTGAGCTTCTACATGTGTGAGGATCACTGGTAGACACTACAGTGATTGGAAACAGTAATTATCAAGATACTATTCCTGACTTCCTTGAAAGTTACATGTTATAATAAGATGTAAGAGAGGTGTTGACTGAAAAAACAACAACAAAAACCACCTTACAACCTCAAAGTTGGGAGTTAACATTTTGTTCCCAAGTCTTTCTGAGGCTTTAAGCCCTGAAGGCAGCCAAGAAGCTCTGAGGGACTGCTCCAAAGGGGTATGGGAGGAGCCAGGAGGAGTTTTCTACAATAAAAACCAGGTTGGAAGTTGAGTGATCACTGCTAATTAAAGAAAAACCAGACATCTCAAGTTAATGAATTTAGCCATATATGGGAAGATGCAAGAGTCTGGGATTATTGAAGTTATTCTTTTGATATGCACCTTAACTATCTAGGTCCAGTATCCTATTTTGGTGTTGTTGTTGTTGTTTTACTCCTTCCTGAATCCCTTCAGGATGCACCACCAGGGACAACTGCAGTGGCTGACAGCTTGGTGGTGGGCAGCCTGTTTGTCTCTTTCCTGAGCTCCCTCAGGGCTGAATAGTGGCTGATGGCTTGATGGCTGCAGCATCATGTGTTGCTGATATGGCAAGTGACATTTTACATCCACAGAGATGTTCATAAAATGTTACAAGCACAGATGAGGGCAAGACTGGCTCTTTCCGGAGGAGCTGGAAAAGCTTCATCCCATTTGAACTATTCAACTTGGATGGTTTTTATTCAGCTTTGTATCACTCATGGTAAATGTTGAGGTACAAAAGAGCATGACCTTTGAAGTTAGACTTGGTTTTCTCTCTTGATTTCCTTTCTGTCTTTTTTTTCTTTTTTTGCCATCGTGCCACAAGACTTGCTGATCGAACCTGGGGCCAGGCAGTTAAAGCACTGAGTCCTAATCACTGAACCGCCAGGGAATTCCCCATACCTGGTTTGTAGTACTTGCTTTTGCACTTAATTAACCACAGTCCTTGAACATATTAACATCTTTAAGCCTCAATTTCCTTACCTGTAAAATAGTAATAGCATCAACTAGATGAAACCATTATGAAGATTAAATTAGAGTATATTATAAAACATATAAAACTGTGGCACACACATTTGATCACATCCAACATGGTATTATTTTATGTACTACTAAGAAAGAAAATAACTAATGAAACCATGATTGTAAGATGTATCTCATCCAAAGGTGTTAAAATGTAATAAAAAGCATTTAAATTATTCCTCAAATAATATTTACTACAAACCGTCTACTGTTAGGATAACATTTCCGTCTCTGTGTGTGTTAGTTGCTGAGTCATGTCCAGCTCTTTGCTCCCCAGTGGATGCATAGGAACCTGACAGACTCCTCTGTCCATGGAATTCTCCAGGCAAGAATACTGAAGGGGGTTGCCATTCCCTTCTCCAGGTTATCTTCCTGACCAAGGGATCGAACTCTTGTCTTTTATGTCTACTGCATTGGCAGGTGGATTCTTTACCACCAGCGCCACCTGGGAAGCCCTCCCTAGGGCAATGATGTGACCCTCTTGCTGAAGAATAGTGCTAGAGGCAATGCAATGACATCTTTATTGCATGCTACTAGATTCCTTTATCATCTCTTTAAGCACTCGGTTGTACTAATTTTTAGGTTTCAAAGTTTTGTCCCTGAAGACCACTCCAAAAAGTCACTGTCCTGCTCTAATTCCTATGACTATTCAAGGCTTCTGTCCTGGAACTTCCTGTCACTCTTCTCTAGGAAAGGAGTCACTGCTTCCTGGACCCACATCTTCTGTCTTAGTTTATACCTTTTTTTTATGTTGTGGTGCAACCTCAAGTAACTTTCTGTGAAAGCTAAGTGGGAGCTAAACTTCAGTGTTCTTACATTATTAGTAGAAATAATTATATTTACTACTAGGCTCAGCATTGTCAGATTATGAGAGAAATTAAATTCCTTCTCTTAACTGAGGTACGAAAGAATATGGTCTTTAGGTTTAAATTGTAACCCTACTTCATGCAACCTGTATTATTCTAGGAAGTGAATTTAATTTCTCTGAGCCTCTTTTTTTTTTAATATGTGAAATGGAGGTAAAAATATCTACTTTCCAGAATTACTATGAGGTTTATATCAGGTTAGGGGCAAAGTTCTGGATTCAGGATACCTGTCTCCAAGTCTTAGCTTCACCACTCAAGTAGATGTGCATTTTTACGCAAATTATTTCACTGCACTGTCCCTTGGTTTCCCTGAATGACATAATAATAATAGCACCTAAGCCCAAAGGTTTTTTTTAATTATGTGAATAGTATTTAAAATGGTATTTAAAATGGCACTTGGCTCATAGAAAGTTCACAGTAAGTGTTAACTGTTACTATTATTGGTTCTTATTAAAGCACCTAGCACATAATCCCTGGACTAGCTTTTTCTCATTCTGTTCATTTTCCTGGTGACCTTGCTTTCTTCAATAGCTTCAGTTACCATCTATCCACTGGTAGCTGAAATTTTTTTTCTGATTCTCAGACCTAGTATCTAACTGCCAACTAGGCATTTTCACGTGGATAATCCAAACTGAATCTATGCAGTTCTTTCACCCAAACTCCAGTTTTCTCTTCTTCCCTTATACTTACATATATACTTACACTTCCCTTATATATATATACAAATATATATATATAATTATTAAGTCTAAAAAGGACATTCTAATACATGCTACAACATAGATGAGCCTTGAAGACATTATGCTGAGTGAAATAAGCCAGTCACAAAAGGATAAATACTCTGTGATTCCACTATGAGGTACTTAGAGTCATCAATCCATAGACATAGAAAGTAGAATGGTGGATGATCAGGACTGGGAAGAGGAGAGAGAGAAGAGTTATTGTTTAATAGGCACAGAATTTCAGTTTGGGAAGATGAAAAGTTCTGAAGATGGATGTGGTGGCTGATTGTTGTACAGCAATATGAATGAATTGGACTCTTTTTGACTAAGAGGGTTACTCCATTCCTCCCAAGGGATTCTTACCCATAGTACTATACATAAAGAGCATCTGAATTAAATTTGCCCATTCCCATCCATTTTACTTTACTGATTCCTAAGATGTCAGTGTTCAGTCTTGTCATCTCCTGCTTGATCATTCCAATTTACCTTGATTCATGGACCTAACATTGCAGGTTCCTATGCAGTATTGTTCTTTATAGCATTGGAATTTACTTTCACTACCAGACACGTCCACAACTGCTTCATGGTTTTTGGCTTTTGTTTTTTTTTTTAGTTTTTAGTTTTTTCTTTCTGGAGCTATTAGTAATTGCTCCACTGTCATATCGTTTTACCTTTTCATACTGTCAGTGGGGTTCTCATGGCAAGAATATTGGAGTGGGTTGCCATTTCCTCCTCCAGTAGACCATGATTTGTCAGAACTCTTCACTATAACCCATTTGTCTTGGGTGCTCATAGCTTCATTGAGTTATGCAAGCCTCTTCAACATGTCAAAGCTGTTATCTATGAAAGGGGAACTGTACCCTTAGACACAGTTAAAAAGGTCGGCTTGATATTGTGTATATGGTACCATAAATTTTAAAAGATTGTGTTAATTTGGACCATATCTAGAGGATATGGATCAGCAGAATCTTTTTATCCTTGTGGGAGTGTAAATTGGTACAGCCCCCTTCAAAAGCCTGTCATTACCCTGTAGAGATTTGCATACCCCATGACCTACCATTTTGCTCCTAGGTATATACCCAAAAGAAACTTGAACAAGTACCAGAATATATACGAGATTGTTCATATGAGCATTCTCTTTAATATCAAAATCTAAAAACAACCCAAATGCTCATATACAAATAGAGGGTAGATAAATTAGGATATATACTCTAGATTATACAGTACTACAGTTATAGTCCTTAATAATGGGCTTTCCAGTTGGCTCAGTAGGTAAAAAATCTGCAGTGTAGGAGACACGGGTTTGATTCCTGGGTCAGAGTGATCCTCTGGAGGAGGGCATGGCAACCCACTCCAATATTCTTGCCTGAAGAATCCCGTGCACAGAGGAGCCTACAGTCCATACGGTTGCAAAGAGTTGGACACAACTGAAGCGATTGAGCGTGCACACAAGCATACCTTAACTAATCCTAACAACACAATATTGAGTGAAAAGAATGTAAGAATTATATACAGCATGAAGCAGACTTTATAATGTTAATAACTTCTAAGTTCCCCACCCAACACTATTTAGGAATATATATGTATATATAGATATATATAGGTGATGATAAAAAGAAAAGCAAGAAAATGATTGTTTTTAGTATATACATATTTTTGAAGTATAGTTGACCTATAGTGTTTCAGGTGCACAGCAAGGTTATACATATACACATATATTTTTGAGATTATTTTCCATTATAGGTTATTACAAGATATTGACTAGAGTTCCTTGTGCTATACAGTAAACCTTTATTGCTTGTTGCATATTTTTAAATTAGAAATCTAGCATTCTATTCATACTAAGTCAAATAAGTGGAATCAAAATGTCATAAATGTTTCAAATAGGCAAAATTTCATAAGTTCTCTAAAATATATATATATTATACATATTATATGTATATGCTGCAGTCCATGGGTTTGCAAAGAGTCAGACACGACTGAGTGACTGAACTGAACTGAAAATATATACAAAAATATATATATATAATGTTTTTATATATACAAAAATGTATATATATATCTCAAGATACCATGCTTGATAAAGGCTTGAGAAAAGACATCTTAAAAAAAAAGGAGATGGAGAAATTGGAAAACAAACTAATTGAAATGGGAGCTGCTGCTGCTGCTGCTAAGTCACTTCAGTCATGTCCGACTCTGTGCTACCCCATAGACGGCAGCCCACCAGGCACCCCCATCCCTGGGAATCTCCAGGCAAGAACACTGGAGTGGGTTGCCATTTCCTTCTCCAATGCATGAGAGTGAAAAGTGAAAGTGAAGTCGCTCAGTCATATCCAACTCTTAGCGACCCCATGGACTGCAGCCTACCAGGCTCCTCCGTCCATGGGAGTCTCCAGGCAAGAGTACTGGAGTGGGGTGCCACTGCCTTCTCCAAAATGGGAGCACTGAATATGAAATAGAAAAAGTGAAACAAACTAGATAACGTAAAAGATTATCATATAGTACAGTTGTTTTTAAACATGGATTCTCATTAGAAATATATCTGGAACTCTGGAGAAAATAAAACAATACCTGGGAGTTTGTATTTTTCACAAAATTCCAAGATAACTAGGATACGCATCAGGATTTTAAAAGGTGATTACAGGTGTTTCTATTAATAGTAGTTTTGGTGATATAGAGGTCTATTATTTTTCTATTGACCAATCATGCTACAATGGTATTAAGTGAGTAATAGTTACATAATCACAATAGTAAAAAATATTTATCAGTTTACACCATCAGTAGATGAAAAATAAAAGAACATTACATTGCAAGCCTTAATGGGAACATGATTAACCTAATAGTATAAAACAATGTATGTAATACAGTTTGGGGGTCCAGCAAGTGATGTGGTAATTGGAATTGCATACACGCACATATAACTACCAGGGCTTCCCAGGTGGTGCCAGTGGTGAAGAACCTGCCTAGCCAGTGTAAGAGACATAAGAGAAGTGGGTTCGATCCCTGAATTAGGATGATTCCCTGGAGGAGAGCGTGGCAATCCACTCCAGTATTCTTGCCTGGAAAATCTGACGTACAGAGGAGCCTGTTGGGCTATAGTCTGTAGGGTTGCAAAGAGTTGAACATGACTGAAGTGACTTAGCATGCACACACATATATCTAATAAACATTCTATATCTGCCCAGCCAGTCACTTTTGGTTGGTGCATTTAATCCATTTACATTTAAGGTAATTATCTATATGTATGAAAGAGATGGGAATACCAGACCACCTGACCTGCCTCTTGAGAAACCTGTATGCAGGTCAGGAAGCAACAGTTAGAACTGGACATGGAACAACAGACTGGTTCCAAATAGGAAAAAGAGTACGTCAAGGTTGTATATTGTCACCCTGCTTATTTAACTTATATGCAGAGTACATCATGAGGAACGCTGGGCTGGAAGAAGCACAAGCTGGAATCAAGATTGCCGGGAGAAATATCAATAACCTCAGATATGCAGATGACACCACCCTTATGGCAGAAAGTGAAGAGGAACTCAAAAGCCTCTTGAGGAAACTGAAAGAGGAGAGTGAAAAGGTTGGCTTGAAGCTCAACATTCAGAAAATAAAGATCATGGCATCTGGTCCCATCACTTCATGGGAAATAGATGGGGAAACAGTGGAAACAGTGTCAGACTTTATTTTTTGGGGCTCCAAAATCACTGCGGATGCTGATTGCAGCCATGAAATGAAAAGACGCTTACTCCTTGGAAGGAAAGTTATGACCAACCTAGATAGTATATTACAAAACAGAGACATTACTTTGCCAACCAAGGTCCGTCTAGTCAAGGCTATGGTTTTTCCAGTGGTCATGTATGGATGTGAGAGTTGGACTGTGAAGAAAGCTGATCGCCGAAGAATTGATGCTTTTGAACTGTGGTGCTGGAGAAGACTCTTGAGAGTCCCTTGGACTGCAAAGAGATTCAACCAGTCCATTCTAAGGGAGATCGATCCTGGGTGTTCATTGGAAGGACTGATGCTAAAGCTGAAACTGCAATACTTTGGCCACCTCATGTGACGAGTAGACTCACTGGAAAAGACTCTGATTCTGGGAAGGATTGGGGGCGGGAGGAGAAGGGGACGACAGAGAATGAGATGACTGGATGGCATCACCGACTCGATGGACATAAGTTTGAGTGAACTCCGGGAGCTGGTGATGGACAGGGAGGCCTGGCGTGCTGTGATTCATGGGGTCGCAAAGAGTCGGACAGGACTGAGCGACTGAACTGAACTGAACTGAAGAGGCTTGTGTAAGCTTCCTGATGGGAGGGACTGGTGATGGGAAAAACTGGATCTTGCTCTGGACCTTGCTAAGTTAAGCTTTGATCCAATTATCTGCTTGATGGGTGGGGTCTTACGCCCTCCCTGGTAGTTGTTTGGCCTGAGGCAGTCCAGCCCAGGGGTCTAAGGTAGGATTAATGGCAACCTCCAAGAGGAACTTCCAACTGGGACATTCCCAGACAGGTGCTGCCAGTGCCTGCGTCCCTGTGGTGGCCCCTGCTGATCCACGCCTCCACAGGAGATGGTTCAACACTCGCAGATACCTTTAGTTCAGTCTCCTGGAGGGTAACTGCTCCTTCCAGGTCTTGGTGTGTGTAAGATTTTGTTTGTGCCCTCCAAGAGTGGAGTCTCTGTTTTTCCCAGTCCTGTGGAAGTCCTGTAATCAAATTCCCCTGGCCTTCAAGGTCAGATTCTGTGGGGATTCCCAGTCCCTTTGTTGAATCCCCAGGCTGGGAAGCCTGCTGTGGGGTTCAGAAGCTTCACCACAGTGGGAGAACTTCTTTGGTTCTCCAGTTTGTGGGTCACCCACCTTGCAGGTATGGGATTTGATTTTATTGTGGTTGTACCCCTCCTACCATCTCACTGCAGCTTCTTGTCTTTTTTTTTTGGGAGGGGGTGGCTTCAGTGATAGCTCAGTTGGTAAAGAATCCACCTGCAATGCAGGAGACCTGGGTTCGATCCCTGGGTTGGGAAGATCCCTTGGAGAAGGGAATGGCAACCCACTCCAGTATTCTGGTGTGGAGAATTCCGTGGACTATATAGTCCAAGGGGTCACAAAGAGTCGGACATGACTGAGTGACTTTCACATCTTTTTTTGGTTTGTTCCAGAGTCCTCCTGTTGAATGTTCAACAGCTAATTGTGATTTTGGTGCTTTCGCAGGAGGAGATAAATACATGTCCTGTCCTTCTACTCTGCCATCTAGGAGAATGATAATTTAGATAGTGGTACCTTGAATAGGGGGGCTTCCCTGTTGGCTCAGATGGTAAAGCGTCTGCCTGCAATGCGGGAGACCCAGGTTCAATCCCTGGGTTGCGAAGATCCCCTGGAGAAGGAAATGGCAACCCATTCCAGTACTCTTGCCTGGAAAATTCCATGGACTGAGGAGCCTGGTGGGCTACAGTCCATGGGGTTGCAAAGAGTCGGGCACGACTGAGCGACTAGATGATTCAATGGAGGGTCAAAGAGGTGAATGTAAATTCATGTTCTAGTTTTCACGTTGGTAATTTCATGGGTATTTTTTTAATTGATTAAGTTTTGGCTACACTGGATCTTCATTGCTGTGGGTGAGCATTCTCATTGCACTGAGTAGGGGCTACTCCCTAGTTGCTTTTCAGTGAGTGGGCTTCTCAGTGTGGTGGCTTCTCTTGTTGTGGAGCACAGGTTCTACGGCACACAGACCTCACAACTGTGGTACAGAGGCTTAGTTGCCTCTCAGCAAGTGGAAATTTCCCAGACCAGGGATTAAACCCATGCCCCTGCATTGGTAGGTGGATTCCTAATCACTGGACCACCAAGAAAGTCCTGTTGTATTATTTTAAATGAAAGAATTGTCAACGAAAAAATAGATGTACAACTTGAGAGTTATGAGTTAAGTTTTATTTGGGGCAAAAAGAGGACTGCAGCCCGGGAGGCAGCATCTCAGATAGCTCTGATTGACTGCTCCAAAGCGGCAGTGGAGGAAAGTCATTATATAAGGTTTTGGTGAAGGGGGAGTTCAATACCATGAAGCACTCAATTTACAAAAGGTTTTTTGTCAGTCATGAGGATCTGATGTCACCGTGAAAGGATTTAGTGCTTCTCTAGATATGAGGAGATGCAGGGATTGAGATCATAAAATCTGTTCCTAAAAACATCCAACTATCTAAAGACCTGCCCCACCAGATTCCCTGGAGTACAGGGTGCCTCACTCCACCCTGAACTTCCTCAGGGGGTGTTGAAGGTCAACAGCTATTGCATCATGGGGGTCAATCTCCGTAGAGGCAGATGCCAAATGCCTTGTTGTTCAGGCATTAGTGATGCTCTTGGTAAGTGCCAATTTGTAGTTGACAGAATGAATGAAGGCTTGAGAGCCTTGAATGATTGGTGAGAATGTGTCAGGAGCCAAGAATAATAGTAAATCTAATTCTCTGCATCTGAGCTTAAAAGTATTTCTTTCTTTTTGCATTGAACTATATCTGCTTGATATTGTTGAAGAAAAGGAGGGGGGTAATCTTTTAAATTACTTGCTATCAAGTAAAAATGACATTCTAGAAAAATTTCACATTTCTCATGTAGCTTCAAGTACCCTCTGATTGACTGCCACACTTTTGCCTGAGCATTTAAATATCTCAAGTGTAAAAGAGCCGTGATAGTGGAAAGACACCAAAATATCTTGAGTTTGGATGGGAATTTTGCAAAATAATCTGTTCCTTTTTAAGAAGATTAGTCTGCCAACTTTACAAAGGATAGATTTATTTGGAGGAGAGTTGCGGTCAGTAAAACCAACTATGAGGCTATCGTCATGATACAATATTTCAAGTGAAGATGCCCTGAACTAAATTGAATAGTAATCAGCAGAAACTGACAAGAAAGAGAAGAAAAATCCAAGAGAGTTTTGAAGGATGAAATATTAATTCTTATAATTAAATAAAATGAGGTGAACAAGAATTCTAAGGTTCTAAGAATTCTGAGATTTATACCAAAGGCATTTCTAGGTATAATGAGAAATATATGAAGTGAACATCAGTAGTCTCTGACTCTGTGACCCCATGGATTATACAGTCCATGGAACTCTCCAGGCCAGAATACTGGAGTAGGTAGTCTTCCCATTCTCCAAGGTATCTTCCCAAGCCAGGGATCAAACCCAGGTCTCCCACATTGTGGGTGGAATCTTTACCAGCTGAGCCACAAGGGAAACCCTATATATATATATATATATAGAGAGAGAGAGAGAGAGAGCACTAAAGCTTATACAATTCTTGAGGTCTTTTAACAAAGAAAAATATAGAATTACAATAGTATTCACTTCTTCAAAAGTGAATACTTCCTTATTTAAAAGGAACCAGTGCAAGTGAGGATCCCAAAAGCTTAAGTTTCTTTCGTTATTTCATGGTAAATGTCTCTGAATGTTTTTAGTTATCTATTTATTCTGGCTGCACTGAGTCCTTGTTGCTGCATGCAGGCTTTCTCTAGTTGAGGTGGGGGGCGCGACTCTTCACTGGGGTGTGTGGGCTTCTCATCACAGCGGCTTCTCCTGATACAGAGCTTGGGCTCCAGGCACACTGCCTCGGTACTTGTGGTGTACCAGCTTACTTGCCCCATGGCATGTGGGATCCTCCCAGACCATGGCTCAAACCTGGGTCCCCTGCACTGGCAACTGGGTTCTTAATCACTGAACCACAAGGGAAGTCCAGTCTCAGAATTTTAACCTTTATTTTGACAAGCTTGACATAGAGTATCTGGGTAGCCTTTTAAGAGAGGAAAATACAAAAAATTCAGTTTTGACAATAAACATACATAATCCTAAGAATTAGGAGAGGCCTTTGAAAATGCTTGAATACCTAAACTAATCCACACTCCTTTTCTGATGTGTGAGTCTGAGCTGTCTTAATAGAAGACTAAAATATGAGGTGACTTTTCTGTTTATGAAGACACGTTGTCAAACTCACTCAGTATTCCTATAATAGACTGTTGGCCAATAATTCACTTGCACTCACTACTTAGACTCATACCCACCTTAGTAATTCACTTTGCTGCCAAAAAGTCATGAGTTTTATTCACAGAGAAACATAAAATACTATAAACAATGCTATTAATGTTCATAGCTTCGTTTCTCTGACTCCAGGCCATTTTTAGGATCTCATTGACCTATGCATTTAGTATAGGGCATATTAATAGATACACAAAAATATTTGTCAAAGAGATGAAATACATATTCTACACACAAAAGCATTCCACCAAAGCACAGGGAAATTTTAACTTTCCATTCTTGTGGTATAGGTCATTCATCCTTTCCCAGACAGAGGGAAATTGTTCTGTATGGGACAAATTAGAACTTTTTCATTCATTTCAATATGATTCTCATACATTTTTCTATCTCAGGGTTCTCTCTTGAATCTCATGCAAATAATTCATTCCATAATGTTTTCAACATAGAGGCCAGTTAGCTATTTCACAGAAAATTTCCTAAATGAATGTACCATAGTGATTTTACTTTTATCTAGGTCTGATTGTCAACTTTGAGAGTTCAGAAACTTCATTATATGGATTTGTATGAAGTTGATCAGATTTCCATGAAACTAAGTTGAAAGAAAGTGATTTTATCCCTGGCATTTAGATTAATGTCACATTGTAGGGACTTCCCTTGTGGTCTAGTAGCTAAGACTCCATGCTCCCAATACAGGGGGCCCATGTGCAATCCTTGGTCAGGGAACTATATCTCACATGTTGCAACTAAGAATTCAAATGCTACAACTAAAAGATCCTGCATGCTGCAACAATATCGAAGATCCAGTGTGGTACAGCTGAGACCTCGCACAGCCATTACTAAATAAATAAATATATATATTTTTTCAAAAATACTACATTGAATATTCTCAGTAAGTATTTTCATTAATGACAAAGTAAGAGTCAATAAAATGAAAGTTTGTTAGAGTTATTTCCAAATAATTTAGTACAGGTTCAGTACAGTCACTCAGTCGTGTCCGACTCTTTGCAACCCCATGAATCACAGCACGCCAGACCTCGCTGTCCATCACCAACTCCCAGAGTTCACTCAAACTCATGTCCATTGAGTTGGTGATGCCATCCAGCCATCTCATTCTCTGTCGTCCCCTTCTCCTCCTGCCCCCAATCCCTCCCAGCATCAGAGTCTTTTCCAGTGAGTCAACTCGTCGCATGAGGTGGCCAAAGTATTGGAGTTTCAGCTTTAACATCAGTCCTTCCAGTGAACACCCAGGACTGATCTCCTTTAAAATGGATTGGTTGGATCTCCTTGTAGTCGAAGGGACTCTCAAGAGTCTTCTCCAGCACCACAGTTCAAAAGCACCAATTCTTCAGCGATCAGCTTTCTTCACAGTCCAACTCTCACATCCATACATGACCACTGGAAAAACCATAGCCTTGACTAGACAGACCTCAGTTGGCAAAGTAATGTTTCTGCTTTTTAATATGCGATCTAGGTTGGTCATAACTTTCCTTTCAAGGAGTAAGCGTCTTTTCATTTCATGGCTGCAATCAGCATCTGCAGTGATTTTGGAGCCCCCCCAAAATAAAGTCTGACACTGTTTCCACTCTTTCCCCATCTATTTCCCATGAAGTGATGGGACCAGATGCCATGATCTTAGTTTTCTGAATGTTGAGCTTCAAGCCAACCTTTTCACTCTTCTCTTTCACTTTCCTCAAGAGGCTTTTGAGTTCCTCTTCACTTTCTGCCATAAGGGTGGTGTCATCTGCATATCTGAGGTTATTGATATTTCTCCTGGCAATCTTGATTCCATCTTGTGCTTCTTCCAGCTCAGCATTCCTCATGATGTACTCTGCATATAAGTTAAATAAGCAAGGTGACAATATACAACCTTGACGTACACCTTTTCCTATTTGGAACCAGTCTGTTGTTCCATGTCCAGTTCTAACTGTTGCTTCCTGACCTGACAGATTTCTCAAGAGGCAGGTCAGGTGGTATGGTATTCCCATCTCTTTGAGAATTTTCCACAGTTTATTGTGATCCACACAGTCAAAGGCTTTGGTGTAGTCAATGAAGCAGAAATAGATGTTTTTCTGGGACTCTCTAGCTTTTTCCATGATCCAGGGGATGTTGGCAATTTGATCTCTGGTTCCTCTGCCTTTTCTAAAACCTGCTTGAATATCTGGAAGTTCACGGTTCACGTATTGCTGAAGCCTGGCTTGGAGAATTTTGAGCATGAATTTACTAGCGTGTGAGATGAATGCAATTGTGCAGTAGTCTGAGCATTCTTTGGCATTGCCTTTCTTTGGGATTGGAATGAAGACTGACATTTTCCAGTCCTGTGGCTACTGCTGAGTTTTCCAAATTTGCTGGCATATTGAGTGCAGTACTTTCTCAGCATCATCTTTCAGGATTTGAAATAGCTCCACTGGAATTCCGTCACCTCCACTAGCTTTGTTCGTAGTGATGCTTTCTAAGGCCCACTTGACTTCATATTCCAAGATGTCTGGCTCTAGGTGAGTGATCGCACTATGATGATTACCTTGGTCATGAAGATCTTTTTTGTACAGTTCTTCTGTGTATTCTTGCCACCTCTTCTTAATATCTTCTGCTTCTGTTAGGTCCATACCATTTCTGTCCTTTATCGAGCCCATCTTTGCTTGAAATGTTCCCTTGGTATCTCTAATTTTCTTGAAGAGATCTCTTGTCTTTCCTGTTCTGTTGTTTTCCTCTATTTCTTTGCATTGATTGCTGAGGAAGGCTTTCTTATCTCTCCTTGCTATTCTTTGGAACTCTGCATACAGATGCTTATATCTTTCCTTTTATAAGACTTATAAAAAGCTAGAGAAAAAAGTAGGACTTTGAATTGCAGGTAAAACATACTCCAAATTTTCACTCAGAAGATAGCAGAACCTTTGAAGATTTTAGAGCAAAAAAAAAAAGTGATATGATCGAACTGGTACCTTAGGAAAAAGAATTTGGCAACACAATTCAGAATGGAAGACAGATTAATTTGAAGACCATACTGACATCTAGACAAACAAAAAAGAGCCAGAATTAGGGTGTCAGTGAAAAGAGTGGTTACTACTAGAAACCAGGAAGGTTATTCATGGGACTAACTTAGCATGGCTTAGGGAATAGAGAAAGGAGAAATGGAAAAAATTATTTTGGTGTTTCTAGTGTGGCGGATGGGAAAATATATCCATAAAAATATTGTTTTATAAACTCAGCTTGGTCTTGTATGCTCTTTGCAATCTTTTTAATCTCATTTGCTACATCCTTATTCCATTCCCTTTGTAGAGTCTTTCTCACATCTTTCATTACACTGTAGCTCATCTCATTTTTATTCAATAAGTTCACATTTACTTCTCAGAAACTTCAGGTAGTTTGTGGTAGATTTCATCTCTTCTCTGTGTTTCAATTGGGATGTTTTCTAGTGCTTTAAATTCACTAATCAGTCTCTATAATACCTAATATACTGTCACTTTTATACTGTGTGTTTCATTTCTATGAGTTCGATTTGTGATCTCTTTTCTGTATCTTCCATGTCTCTGTTTAGCACATTCAGTCTTTCCTAGCTTCTTGCAATTCAGATATAACACTGTTTTATATGTTTTTAACTACCTCCCTAGATCCAGGAATCTCAACTAATGCCAAGTAGGATGAGTTAAAGAAGAACACATCAAGGCACATTACAGTTGCATTGCTGAAAAGCACTGATAAAAGAGAAAATTGAAAAGCAATAAGAGGAACAGAAATACACATATTATACACAAAGAAACAAAAATAAAATGACAGCAACTTCCTCAGAACCTAAGCTAGTCAGATGATAGAATACTTTTAATATGCTGAAAATAGCTGATTCTTCCTGTAACAAAAATATTCTTCAAAATTAAGGTAAGATAAAGATATTTTCAGACAAATCTGAGATAAATGGTCACTAACATATTGTACTACAGTAAAAGAAGTATTACTCCAGGCTGAAGGAAAATGATACAAGATTAAAAGCTAGATTTATACAAAGGAATGAAGGTACCAGAAATAATGAACCCAGTAAATATGCTGATTTTCATAAAGAAAACAGTGACAGATTTTCTCTTCTTGGGCTCCAAAATCACTGCAGATGGTGACTGCAGCCATGAAATTAGAAGGTGCTTGCTCCACTACAAAAAAGCTAGTGGATGTGATGGAATTCCAGTTGAGCTATTTAAAATCCTAAAAGATGGTGCTGTGAAAGTGCTGCACTGAATATGCCCAGTAAATTTGGAAAACTCAGCAGTGGCCACAGGACTGGAAAAGGTCAGTTTTCATTCCAGTTCCAAAGAAAGGCAATGTCAAAGAATGCTCAAACTGCTGTACAATTGCACTCCTCTCACATGCTAGCAAAGTAATGCTCAAAATTCTCCAAGCCAGGCTTCAACAGTAAGTGAACTGTGAACTTTCAGATGTTCAATCTAGATTTAGAAGAGGCAGAGGAACAAATTGCCAACATCTGGTGGATCATCAAAAAAGCAATAGAGTTTCAGAAAAACATCTACTTTTGCTTTATTGACTATGCCAAAGCCTTTGACTGTGTGTATTACAACAAACTGGAAAATTCTTCAAGAGATGGGAATACCAGACCACCTAAACTGCCACCCGAGAAATCTGTATGCAGTCAGGAAGCAACAGTTAGCACTGGACATGGAACAACAGACTGGTTCCAAATAGGAAAAGGAGTACGTCAAGGCTGTATATTGTCACCCTGCTTATTTAACTTATATGCAGAGTACATCATGAGAAATGCTGGGCTGAATGAAGCACAAGCTGGAATCAAGATTGCCGGGAGAAATATCAATAACCTCAGATATGCAGATGACACCACCCTTATGGCAGAAAGTGAAGAAGAATAAAGAGCCTCTTGATGAAACTGAAGGAGGAGAGTGAAAAGGTTGGCTTAAAGCTCAACATTCAGAAAACTAAGATCATGGCATCCGGTCCCATCATTTCATGGCAAACAGATGGGGAAACAATGGAAATAGGGACAGACTTCATTTTGGGGGCTCCAAAATCACTGCAGATGGTGACTGCAGCCATGAAACTAAAAGACGCTTACTCCTTGGAAGAAAAGTTATAACCAGCCCAGACAGCATATTGAAAAGCAGAGACATTACTTTGCCAAACAAGGTCCATCTAGTCAAAGCTATGGTTTTTCCAGTATATGGATATGAGAGTTGAATATAAAGAAAACTGAGTGCTGAAGAATTGATGCTTTTGAACTGTGTTGTTGGAGGAGGCTCTTGAGAGTCCCTTGGACTGCAAGGAGATCCAACTCTCCATCCTAAAGGAGATCAGTCCTGGGTGTTCATTGGAAGGACTGATGCTGAAGGTGAAACTGCAGTACTTTGGCCACCTGATGCGAAGAGCTGACTCATTGGAAAAGCCCCTGATGCTGGGAAAGATTGAAGGTGGTAGGAGAAGGCAATGACAAAGGATGAGATGGTTGGATGGCATCACCAACTCAATGGCCATGAGTTTGAATAAACTCTGGGAGTTGATGATGGACGAGAGGCCTGGCATGCTGCAGTCCATGGGGCCACAAAGAGTCGGACACAAGTGAGCAACTGAACTGAACCTCTTCTTGGAAGGAAAGGTGTGACACACCTAGACAGTGTATTAAAAAGCAGAGATATCACTTTGCTGACAGAGGTCTGCATAGTGAAAGCTATGGTTTTTCCAGTAGTCATGTATAAATATGAGAGTTGGACCATAAAGAAGTCTGAGCACCAAAGAATTGATGCTTTCAAACTGTAGTGCTGGAGAAGACTCTGGAGAGTCCCTTGGAAGTTAAGGAGAGCAAACCATTCAATCCTAAAGAAAATCAACCATGAATATTCATTGGAAAGACTGACACTGAAGCCCCAATACTTTGGTCACATTATGCAAAGAGCTGACTCATTGGAAAAGACCTTGATGCTGAGAAAGACTGAAGGCAAAAGAAGAGAGTGACAGAGGATGAGATGGATGGATAGCATCACTGACTCAATGGACATGAATTTGGGCAAACTGTGTGTGATAGTGAGGGACAGGAAGTCCTGGTGTGCTGAGGTCCATGGGGTCACAGAGTACATGACTCAGCAACTGAACAGGAATAGTAACCTGAAGTTAATAACTTGTATAAAAGTGAAATGTATGATAAGAACAGCAACAAAGGATGTGTGGGAGAAATGTAAGTATACTCCTGTATGATTTTAACATTTTATCATATAGTATAATAGTATTGGGGCTTCCCTCATAGCTCAGTTGGTAGAGAATCTGCCTGCAGTGCAGGAGACCTGGGTTCAATTCCTGGGTTGGGAAGATCCCCTGGAGAAGGAAATGGCAATCCACTCCAGTATTCTTGTTTGGACAATCCCATGAACAGAGGAGCCTGGTGGACTACAGTCCATGGGGTTGCAAGATTTGGACACAACTTAGCTACTGAAAAAAAAAAAAAAAAAGCTTCCCTGGTGGCTCAGAGGTTAAAGCGTCTGCCCGCAATGCGGAAGACCTGGGTTCAATCCCTGTTCAATGCCTGGGTTGGGAAGATCCCCTGGAGATGGAAATAGCAACCCACTCCAGTATTCTTGCCTGGAGAATCCCATGGATGGAGGAGCCTGGTGGGCTACAGTCCATGGGTTCGCAAAGAGTCAGACATGACTGAGCGACTTCACTCACTCACTAGCTACTAAACCACCACCACCATAATAGTATTTGAAAATAGAGTATAAGTTAAAGATGCAGTTGTAAACTTCAGATCAACCACTAAAAAACTAATAGAAAAATACAGCTAATAAGCCAGAATGGAAATTAAATAGAATTAAAAAATTGATTTAAAAAAAAAGGAAAAGACAAAGGAGACAACGAACACATCAGAAAAATACAAAATAGTAAAATGTTAGATTTAAACCTTACCATATGGAAAATTACACTAAATATAAATGGTCTAAACATCAAAATGGAAAGGCAGAGATTTTCATACTGGCTTAAAATAAGAACCAATGAAATATATTAACACACACATATATATATGGAAGAATATAATATATTCTTAAATTCATGTTAAAAAATATGCAAACATTACTCTTAAGATAGCTGAACTGTATTAATATGAGACAAAGTAAACTTTAGGACAACTATATTACCAGGGGGTAAAGGAGACATTTCATAATAACAGAAAGATCATTTCAACATAAAGACATAACAGTCTTCAATGTATATGCACTTGTCAGAGCTTCAAAATACATGAAATAAAAGCTGACGGTCCAGAAAAGAAAATTAGATAAGTCTACAATTATAGTTTGATACAAGTAGATAGAAAATCAATAATACTATAAAAGACTTGAAAGCATTATTAGCAAAATAGGTTTGAGATCTCAAATAAAAAAAACATGAAACATACAATCCCCAGAAGAAACCGAGATGAATTTCTTTGGAACTAGAGAGGAGAAATCTGTTCTTAATTATTAAACCAAAGCAGAAGACATGATAGTTAAAAGAGTGATACATTTAAGTACTTAAGGACTCAAAAAATTTTTTTTACATGGCAAAAAGTGCTACAAACATAGCAAAAGACAGATGAAAACTAAAAGAAAATAATTGCAGCTGTATCACAGACAAAGGGTTGATTTAAATAAAAAACTGAGAAAATGAGAGCCAAACCATGGACAAAAATCACAATACACAGTTCATAAAAAAAAAAAAACCAATATCTTTTAAACGAAAGGATAATCACGCTTACTCACAATAAGAGAAAGTTTAAAACAATATTGAACACCATTTCTCAAATCTCATCTCATCCATCAGAAATCTAAGAATTTGACAACATACTCTGTTAGCATGGCTGTGAATTATCAAATACTCTCATATATTGCTGATGGCAATGCAAAAATTGTACAACAGCATTGAAAGGAATTTGGCATTATGTGATAAAATTATCCAAATCAACTTTTAGGGAACCATCTTGAGTAAACAATGTGAGAAGGAAAGAAAAAAAATTACAATTCTCACCTGGAATATCTACTTTCATGATACTTGCCCTCTTACATATTCAGATTGTCATTTCTTCTTATTCAAGAACTGATACAATTTTTTCTCCCTTGGCTTTTCTTAGAGCAATTATGTAAAATTCTGGAACCTATCAACATCCTTCTTTCTACTATGGCATTTTTACAGCTAGGCTGGAAAAGGAATACCTGCCCAAGTTTGCTGCTGTGTCCCAGAGGGTCATTTTTGAAAGATATTTTACTTTTCAAAAGACTTTCACCTTTATTGAGGTATCATTGACAAATGAAATCATATTTAAAGTGTACATTGTAGTGATTTGATATATATGCACATTTCGAATAATTCCCTCCATCTAGATAGTTAACATATCCATCACTTCATGTATTTTATGTGTGCATGTGTGTGGTGAGAATATTTAAATTCTACTTTCAAAGCAAATTTTGATTATGCAATACAGCATCAAGTTAAAAAGGCCCAAAATGGAGTTATTTGCCCCCAAGGCAGCAATCCAAGACTTTTAAGTATAAACATTGTGGTTCATCACCCCGTTCATGAAAGGGTTAAGTTGCAACTCACTGAGGTTGCCCTCCATCTGTATACTCTTTGAAGGGGATTCGGAATGGGGTGAGGGAAACAGCATAAAACATTTTCTGCTTTGGACCTGTAGATAACTAAGATCCATATTTAAGGAAGAATTTGAATGACCCTCAACTCTTGAAACTTCCCATACACAGAAAAGCATCAAAACTATTAACTTGAGATATCTGTTCTTTGTAATTAGCAGTAATCTTTTACCCGAAATACGTTTGTCAACATTTATTTCCCAGCACCCCCAAATCATATATATAATGGCTCCTCCCCTATGTCTTTGGAGCAGTCCCCTCAGAATTACTGAGAGGCTATCTCTTGGGCAATAGTTCTCTGTAAAGTCCCTGAATAAAAGTCAACTCACAACTTTTACATTGAGTGTTTTTCTTTAATTTGAAACAGGCATACCTCACTTTGTTTCACTTTGTGTTATTGTGATTGATTTTGACAATTGGTTTATGGAAACCTTGTGTCCCGGATGGCTCAGACAGTTTCGAATCTGCCTGTAATACAGAAGACCTAGGTTTGATCCCTGGGTAAGGAAGATTCCCTGGAAAAGGGAATGCCTACCCACTCCATTATTCTTGCCTAAAGAATTCCATGGACAGAGGAGCCTGGCGGGCTATAGTCCATGGGGTTGCAAAGAGTTGGACATGATTGAATGAATAACACAGATACATTTTTTTTAGACATAATGTTATTGCATGCTTAACAGACTATGTGCTTTGTCACTCAGTCATGTCTGACTCTTTGTGACTCCATAGACGGTAGCCACCAGGCTTCTCTGTTCATAGGGATTCTCCAGGTAAGAATACTGGAGTTGGTTGCCATGCCCTCCTCCAGGAGATCTTCCCAACTCTGGGATCGAACCCAGGTCTCCCTCATTTCAGGCAGATTCTTTACCATCTGAGCCACCAGGGAAGCCCTTAATAGACTATGGTATAGTGTAAACCTAACTTTTATGTACACTGGATAAGCAAAAGTTTCATGTGACTCACTTTATTGCAATATTTGCTTTATTGTGGTGGTCTGGAACCGAGCACACAGTATCTCTGAGGTTTGTCTGTAATTGCAGTTTCAGCATTCCACAGAAATGTGACCTTTAAAATAGTTGGTCTGAAATTACAGGGATAGACTCCTGCTGTTTCTTCCCCCACCCACCCAAAAAGGTGGCCTGGACTGAGACAGTCTTTTCTTTTCTTTTGCTAATACCTTCTCTCTCGACTCCTGCTTGGCAGGCAGATTCTTTACCACTGCACCACCTGGGAAGCCCATTAGTTGCTAGATGGGATCCTATCCATGAATTGCCTTATATTAAATAAAACCAATCAGATTTTAAAATTTACTTGGTTTAAGTTTGTTTTTTTTTAACCAGTTACCAGCTATAGTCACCATGTTTTACGTTTGCGCCTCAGACTTTATTCATTTTGTAGCTAAAAGTTTGTATACTTTTACTAACCTCTATTTTCCCCACCCTCGGGCCCTGGCAACAACTTTTCTTTACTCAGCTTCTCTGTATTTGTCTTTTTTTTAAGAGAGATTCCACATATAAGTGATACATGAGACAATAGGGAGCAGATGGTGTTGGAAACAGTCACATCTGACTCTTTGTGACCCTGTGGACTGTGGCCTGCCAGGCTCCTCTGTCCATGGGACTTCCCAGGAAAGAACACTGGAGTGGGTAGCCATTTCCTTCTCCAGAGGATCTTCCCAACCTAGAGATAAGTGATAACAATGCAGTATTTGTCTTTTTCTGTCTGATAAATTTCACTTAGCACAGTGTCCTCAAAGTCTACCCATATTGCCACGAATAAAATAATTTCCTTCTTTCTCACAACAAAGTAATAGTTCACTGTGTAGTCATGTATGGATGTGAGAGTTAGACCATATAGAAAGCCGAGCACCACAGAATTGATACTTTTGAACTGTGGTGTTGGAAAAGACTCTTGACAGTCCCTTGGACTGCAAGGAGATCAAACCAGTCAGTCCTAAAGGAAATCGGTCCTGAATCTTCATTGGAAGGACTGATGCTGAAGCTGAAGCTTCAATATTTTGACCACCTGATGGGAAGAATTGACTCATTGGAAAAGACCCTGATGCTGGGCAAGATTGAGGGCAGAAGGAGAAGGTGACGACAGATGGTTGGGTGGCATCACTGACTTGATGTACGTGAGTTTGAGCAAGCTCTGGGAGTTGGTGATGGACAGGGAAGCTTGATGTGCTGCAGTGCATAGAGTTGGACAGGACTGAGTGACTGAACTGGACTGTGTGTGTGTGTGTGTCTATATGCCACATTGTTTTAAAACTTATTTATTTAGGCTGTGCTGGGTGTTCCTTGCTGCCTGAGGGCTTGCTCTAGTTGGGGCAAGTTGGTGCTACTCTGTAAGTTGCTGTGCATGGGCTTCTCACTGCAGGGGCTTCTCGCTGTAGGTCCACGGGCTTCTATAGTTACAGTCTGCAGGCTCTAGAGCTTGGGCTCAATAGTTGCGGCTCACAGACTTAGTTGCTGTGTCTGGAATCTTCCCGTACCAAGGATCGAACCCATGTCCCCTGCATTGGCAGGCAGATTCTTACCACTGGACTACCAGTGAAGTCCATGCTGCATATTCTTTATCCATTCTGTATTCATTCATCTCTTTATGGACACGTAGGCTGTTTCCATATTTTGACTATTGTGAATAATGCTGCGATGACATATAAGTCAACAGGTGTGTCTTTGATATCCTACTTTAATTTCATCTGGATATATATCCAGAAGTAGGATGGCTGGGTCACATGGTGGTTCTAGCTTTATTGTGTGAGCAACCTCCGTGTTATTTTCCATCCTGGCTGTGCAGATTTGCAGTTGCAGCCACAATGCACAGATGTTCTCATTTCTCTACATCCTCACCACCACTTGTTGGCTTCATAACCATTTTAACAAGTGTAAGGTGATATTTCGTTGTGGTTTTGTGTTTCCCTGATGATTACTGATACTGAACACCTTTTCATATACTTGCCTTTTTTGTGTCTTTAGAAAATTATCTATTCAGTTCTTCTGTCTGCTTTTTAATTGGATTGTTTGATAGTTTTTTGTTGAATTGTGTGTTCTTTATGTATTTTGGATATTAATCCCTTACCAAATGCATGATCTGCAAATGTTTTCTCACATTTCATAAGTGGGCATTTCATAGTGCTTGTTTCGTTTGCTGTACAGAAGTTGTTTGGTTAGATGTCGTCTCACTTGTTTATTTTTGCTTTTATTACCTCTGCTTTTGGTGACAAATCCAAAAAATCATCGTTAAGACTGATGTTGAAACGCTTACTCCCTGTGCTTTTTGCTGGGAACATTATGATTTCTGGTCTTACACGCTAGTTGTTAATCCATTTTGAATTGATTTTTGTGTATAATGTTAGCCGGGGTCCAATTTCATTCATTCACCTCATTCTTGTCCAGCTTTCCCAACACCGTTTATTAAAGAGACTGTTTTTCCCCACTGTATATTCTCGGCTCCTTTGTTATAAATTAATTAACCAAATATGCATGAATTTATTTCTGGGCTCTGTTCTGTCCCTTTGACCTATGTGTCTGTTTTTATAACAACACCATACTGTTTAGATTACTATACTTTTGTAATATAGTTTAAAATCAGAATATGTTATACTTAGAGCTTTGTTCTTTTTCAAGTTTGGTTTGGATGTTTGGGGTCTTTTGTGATTACATATGAATTTTAGAATTGTTCATTCTATTTCTACAAAAAATGCCATTGGAATTCTGTAGGGATTGCACTGAATTTGAGATTTCTTTAGGTAGTATGAAGAACATTTTAAGAATATTAATTCTCCCAATCTGTGAGCACAGAATAACTTTCCATTTATTTCTTGCATCAATATTTTATAGTTTTTAGTATACAGACCTTTTATTTCTTTGGTTAAATTTATTCCTGGATATTTTATTTCTTTTGATGAAACTAAGTGGATTTTTTTGTTATTTTCTGTTTTGCATAGCTCATTGTCAGTGTTTTTAATACAATTAATGCTTACATATTGAGTTTATATCCTGAAACTTTGCTGAATTCATTTATTAAGCCTAACAGTTTTTTGTTAGAGTCCTTGGGGGTTTCTATATATAATCTGCAAGTAAAGACAATTTTACTTATTCCTTTCCAATTTGAATGCCTTTTCTTTCTTTTTCTTGCCTAATTGCTCTGGCTGGGACTTCGAGTACTATGTTGAGTAAAAGTAACAAGAGTAGGCATCCTTTGCTTGTTTCTGATCTTAAAAGCTTTCAGCTTTTTGCCGTCAAGTATCAAGACGCTTGCTCCTTGGAAGGAAAGTTATGACCAACCTTGATAGTATATTAAAAAGCAGAGACATTACTTTGCCGACCAAGGTCCGTCTAGTCAAGGCAATGGTTTTTCCCGTGGTCATGTATGGATGTGAGAGTTGGACTGTGAAGAAAGCTGATCGCCGAAGAATCGATGCTTTTGAACTGTGGTGTTGGAGAAGACTCTTGAGAGTCCCTTATACTGCAAGGAGATCCAACCAGTCCATTCTAAAGGAGATCAATCCTGGATGTTCATTGGAGGGACTGATGCTAAAGCTGAAACTCCAATACTTTGGCCACCTCATGCGACGAGTTGACTCATTGGAAAAGACTCTGATGCTGGGAAAGGTTGGGGGCGGGAGGAGAAGGGGACGACGGAGAATGAGATGGCTGGATGGCATCACCGACTCTGTGGACGTGAGTTTGAATGTACTCCGGGAGTTGGTGATGGACAGGGAGGCCTGGCGTGCTGTGATTCATGGGGTCGCGGAGAGTCGGACACGACTGAGCGACTGAACTGAACTGAACTGAACTGATGATGTTAGCTGGAAGTTTATCTTAATGACCTTTATTTTGTTGAAGTACATTCCTTCCATACTGACTTTGTTCAAAGTTTTTTTATCATGAACAGATGTTGAATTTTGTAAATGCTTTTTCTACATGATCATATAATGTTTATCCTTCATTTTGTTAATGAGGTATATCAAATTTTCAGATTATGAGTCATCGTTACATCCCTGGAATAAATCTCACTTCATTATGGTATATGGTCCTGTTTGTATATTGTTAAATTTGATTTGCCAATATTTTGTTGAGGATTTTTGCATCTATGTTTATCAGGGATATTGAGCTGTAATTTTCTTTTCTTGTAGCATCTTTGTCTGATTTTGCTATCAGGGTAATGTTAGCCTCATTACGTGAATTTGGAAATGTTCCCTCTTTTTCTATTTTTTGGAAAGGTTTGAGAAGGATTGGTATTAATTCTTCTTTAAATGTTTGGTAGAATTCATCAGTAAAGCCATCTGGTCTAATGTAGGAAATGCAGTGTTTCCTTATTGACTTTCTGTCTGGATTACCTATCCATTGTTGAAAAGGATTATTTTACTATTATTATGTTTTGTTTATTATTATTTGTTTCCGGTTTGATAGTATTTGCTTCATATATTTAGGTGCTCCTCTTATTTTGGATGCATAAATATTTACAAATCCTGTTTTGGATTGGCCCCTTTATCACGGTATAATGACCTTCCTTCTTTCTTCTAACACGACTTTGCCCTAAAGTCTGTTTCATCTGATTTAAACAGAGCTGTGTGCTTGTGCTCAGTTGCTCAGTCATGTCCCACTCTGTGACCTCTTGGACTGTGGCCTGCCGGACTCCTCTGTCCATGAGGATTTTTCAGGAAAGAATACTGGAATGGGTTGCCATTTCCTCCTCCAGGGGAAGTATAGCTTACTCCTGCTTTCTTTTGGTTTCCATCTACAAAGAATACATTTTCCCATCTCTTCACTTTTAGTCTGTTTCCTTAGAGCTTCAGTGAATCTCTTATAGGCAGCATATAGTTGGGTCTTGTTTTTTTTAATCCATTCAGACACTCTGTGTCTTTAGGGGGCAGGGGGCTGCCTCTTGTAGCATGTGGGATCTTAGTTCCCCACCAGCAATGAAACCTGTGGCCCCTGCAGTGGAAGCATGGAGTCTTAACCACTGGACTGCCAGGGGAGTCCCAAGACACTCTACGTCTTTTCATTAGATAATTTAGGCTTTTATATTTAAAGTAATTATTGGTTTAGGTATGGACTCACTGTTGGCATTTTGTTAATTGTTTTCTGGCTGTTTGTAATTTCTTTGTTCCTTTCTTCTTCTTCTCTTGCTCTCTTCCTTTTGATTTGATGATTTTCCACAGTCCTGTGCTTATTGGTACCACTGTTATCTTTTGTATATCTGCTATAGGGTTTGCCTTAGGTTACCTGGAAAATCCCATGGACAGAGGAGCCTGGTGGGCTACAGTCCATGGGGTCTCAAGAGTCGGACACGACTTAGCGACTAAACCACCAGCATCACCACCGTGATACATAAAACAGATATTTTACTTTTCTTTTCCATTCAAATCATTTCCTTGTGAAATGCCACTACCCTTTTGGAAATTCTCTTCTTCAATTATTAACTAGTGTACTTCCACAACATTCTTATCTTCATCTGTGGTTTTGCTTGTAATCTGACCAATTCTCCACTATTACTTTCCAAAACTTCATGAAAGTCCTACATCTTTTGCAAGAAATTTGCAATTTCATTTTGCAGACAGTTTGGAGTGAATTTGCAAACAGGCTAATAGGAACAGAAAGATGCTATGTAAGGAAGGATATCTAATGACTAATTTTATAAGTGATTGATTTACTGGTAAATATATAGCCAGGCAATTTTTGCTCAATCTCTCAACTGTGGGGACTTTTAATAAAGCCTTGACTAATAAAGACCCCCTGCAGGCATGTAATAGGGTTGTGGTAAGTTTTATATGAGATAATACCCATGAATGCTTAACATTTGTTTCTGGTACAAATAGAGTTAATTACTTCTTTGTGTTGCAGTGTATAGCATAATATTACAATTACAATTGCTGAATTGTTTATATGGGTATATTTCCTAATAGCCTATGACTCCTAGAAAGTAGAAATGATTTCTAATTCATTTTTGTACTCCTAAGACCCAGTAAGTTCCCCATAGCTGGTAAATATTCAAATCATGGTGAATGAGTAAGAGAAGGAATGAATAATGAATGTCTCCTTCAACTTTTTCTTATTACGGTAATCTCAGAGTATCTACTGAGCCTTCCTCAAAAGTAATTTCCCCTAAGCCCTGAAAATGTTTTGTTCTGTGCTTTTAATTAAAAAATTTTTTATAGGCAGATACCTCTGTAGTAATATGGAATAGTCTCTAAGATACAGTGATAAATACAAAATGTAGAAGAGTTTGTAGCATATTTTTTTTTTTTTAAATTGGAGAGAGAACACACGTATACATATTTTGTGTGTGTTTGATATGTGCATAGACAGTCTTAAGGATATGTAAGAAACCATTAAGAGTGACTGCCTTTGGATAGTAACATTCAGTTCAGTTCAGTTCAGTCACTCAGTCGTGTCCGACTGTTTGCGACCCCATGAATCACAGCACGCCAGGCCTCCCTGTCCATCACCAACTCCTGGAGTTCACTCAAACTCATGTCCATTGAGTTGGTGATGCCATCCAGCCATCTCATTCTCCGTCGTCCCCTTCTCCTCCTGCCCCCAACCCCTCCCAGCATCAAGGTCTTTTCCAATGAGTCAACTCTTCGCCTGAGGTGGCCAAAGTATTGGAGTTTCAGCCTCAGCATCAGTCCTTCCAATGAACATCCAGGACTGGTTACAGACATAAAAATTGGATAGGATTTAATAGTTATACTTTTTATTTTTTAAAATATTTCCACTTACTCATCACATACTTTGGTTTTTGATAGAAACTTAGACCTCTGGCCACACAAAGTTTTGTTTCTGTGGCTTTTTTTCCATCATGGATTTTACAGTATTCTTGCATATATAACCTAAAAAAATATGCTAAAATATTCTAATTAAATGTTGTATATATGATTTCCTCCTAAAGCATAGTATACTTTGTCAGTGCCCTACCCGTCCTCAGGTCTGACTGTTGTATTTACGCCACCAACTTCCAGTTGCCTGAGGTCTTCTGGCATCTGGAACCTTACTTTCATAGTGAGGTCACTGGAGCCTAAATTAGTTTAAACTTTAAAAGCAATTTAGCAGGCTATATCAAAGGCCTAAACATGTGCATACCCTTTGATCCAACAAGAGGAAATAATAAGTTAGATGTGTCAAGATATGGGCCAAGAAGCATATTTAAGGATGTTTTCACATTCTTACCTAGTTTAAAAATCAGAGTATCTAAATGTTAAAAAAGAGGACTGTTAAATAAATTATAACAAATTTGTGCAGTGGAATACTGTTCTGTACTTCAAATGATACAAATGTTTATCAGTTACATTGAAAGTTTATAATTTGTTCATGGTATGCTATTAGTTCATTGGTAAATATGTCTAGTCAAGGCTATGGTTTTTCCTGTGGTCATGTATGGATGTGAGAGTTGGACTGTGAAGAAAGCTGATCGCCGAAGAATTGATGCTTTTGAACTGTGGTGCTAGAGAAGACTCTCGAGAGTCCCTTGGACTGCAAGAAGGTCCAACCAGTCCATTCTAAAGGAGATCAATCCTGGGTGTTCATTGGAAGGACTGATGCTAAAGCTGAAACTCCAATACTTTGGCCACCTCATGCGACGAGTTGACTCACTGGAAAAGACTCCGATGCTGGGAGGGATTGGGGGTGGGAGGAGACGGGGACGACAGAGAATGAGATGGCTGGATGGCATCACTGACTCTGTGGACATGAGTTTGAGTGAAGTCCGGGAGTTGGTGATGGACAGGGAGGCCTGGCGTGCTGTGATTCATGGGGTCGCAAAGAGTCGGACACGACTGAGCAACTGAACTGAACTGAACTGAAATATGTATTAGGACAATCTTTGCTTCTCACTTCAGTCTCTTAATTGTAGATACTAGACTGATGAGATCTTGGCTAGAAAGGTCCACTTTTCAATGTATGGCAAAACCAATACAATAATGTAAAGTAATTAGCCTCCAATTAAAATAAACTTAAAAAAGAAAAAAAAGTTCTACATACATATAATGCATAGAAAAACATCTAGAATATTGACAATAACTTGTAATTTGTTGTCTCTCTTCTAGATCTTGAGCTTCCCAGGTGGTGCAGTGGTAAAGAATCCGCCTGCCAGGGCAGGAGACACCAGAGACACGGATTCAATCCCTGGATCGGGAAGACCCCCTGGAGAAGGAAATGGCAACCCACTCCAGTATTCTTACCTGGGAAATCCCATGGACAGAGGAGCCTAACAGGCTCCAGGCCATGGTGTTGCAGAGAGTCAGACACGGCTGCGCACAGCACAGCACAGCACAGCACAGCACACTGTAGATCTTGCCTATAGTGGCAAATATTTATTAGCTTAATAAATAAACAATAAAGAGAGTCAATGATGAGAATGTGTTACAAAGTAAGGGTTTTGATTATTTCAAATTTGAACAGTTGAAGTCCATTTTAAAAAGTAAGAAAAGAAAGGGGAAAAACCAGCTAGTAGTTTATACACTAAATTGTTAATGTGAGTTATATCTGACTGGGACTTTAAGGGTGATTGTTTTCTTTATACTCACTTAAGAGTTTCTAATTTGACTATAATTCTACATTTATAATGGAGAAATAATAAAAGTTAAAACTATTACATTTAAGATTAAAAATATTCAACAATAACAGCAGTGAAGCTTTACTGTCTTAATACACAAAAGACTGTTGTCTATGTTGGCCAATTATGTTCCTTTGTAACAAATATATTACACTGATTTGTGGGGCATCCCATGTAGAACACAGATGAAACATTTCTGTAAACAATGGATAAATTATATTGGATTTATTCACCTATGGCAGGCCACTTTTGCACAGTACTTAGAAACTTAGAAAAATTGCAGGGTTGTTTATCAACTAATAAATAAGCTACTATTAAAGCCATTTGGAAAATATTCTCCTGGGTTATAAGGTGTTATTGATATGGAGGTGTCTGAATGTACTTACTTTTTTAGGGAAAGGAGAATTTCTAATGTTATTACTTAAATTATCTTTTCTTAAATAAAGGAGAACTGGGGGCTTCCCTGGTAGCTCAATGGTTAAGAACCTGCCCGCCAGTGCAGGAGACATGGGTTTGATCCCTGATCCAGGAAGATTCTGTGTGCCACAGAGCAACTAAGTATGTAATTAAAAAAAAAAGAGAGCTGCAGATGTAATTTGTTTAAATGTTCAAAGTTTCAAATAGTGAAGTCAAGGTTATTTTAAAAAATTGAGGTTGCTTTGGGACGTGGTTAGATGTCTCTGCCAAATATTCCCTAGTGTTTTCCATAGGATCACATTTTCTTGTCATGGCTTGTTCAAGTACCTGTACCAGTCTTTAGATTGTAAGGTCAATAAGAACAGAAATAATATCTGTCTTACTTGAAAGTTATAAGAACTTAACATTTAAAAAAAAAAAAGAATGTATAAATGAATGGAGTTGTGATTTAAAAAAAAACGTTTTATTATAGTTGATTTACAGCGTTGGGTGATTAGTTTCAGATGTACAGCAGACTGAATCAGTTATTCAGTTCAGGTCAGTTGCTCAGTCATGTCCAACTCTTTGCAACCACATGGACTGCAGCACGCCAGGCTTCCCTATGTATCACGATCTCCCGGAGGTTGCTCAAACTCATGTTCATCAAGTCAGTGATGCCATCCAACCATCTCATCCTCTGTCGTCCCCTCCTCCTCTTGCCCTCAATCTTTCCCAGCATCAGGGTCTTTTCCAGTGAGTCAGTTCTTCACATTAGGGGGCCAAAGTATTGGAGCTTCAGCTTCAGCATCAGTCCTTCCAATGAATATTCAGGACTGATTTCCTTTAGGACTGACTGGTTTGATCTCCTTGCAGTCCAAGGGACTTTCCAGAGTCTTCTCCAACACCACAGTTCAAAAGCATCAATTCTTTGGCCCTCAGCTTTCTTTATAGTCCAACTCTTACATCTATAGATGACTACTGGAAAAAACATAGCTTTGACTAGATGGGCCTTTGTTGGCAAAGTAATGTCGCTGCTTTTTAATATGCTGTCTAGGTTTTGGGCATACCTTTTCTTCTAAAGAGCAAGTGTCTTTTAATTTTATGGCTGCAGTCTCCATCTGCAGTGATTTTGGAGCCCCCCAAAATAAAGACTCTTACTGTTTCCATTGTTTCTCCATCTATTTGCTATGGAGTGATGGGACTGGATGCCATGATCTTAGTTCTTTGAATGTTGAATTTTAAGCTAACTTTTCACTCTCCTTTTTCACTTTCAAGAGGCTCTTTAGTTCTGATGCTGAAGCTGAAGCTCCAATACTTTGGCCACCTGATGCACAGAACTAACTCATTGGAAAAGACCCTGATGCTGGGAAAGATTGAAGGCGGGAGGAGAAGGGGACAACGGAGGATGAGATGGCTGTATGGCATCACCAACTCGATGGACATGAGTTTGAGCAAGCTCTGGGAGATCGTGATGGATGGGGAAGCCTGGCATGCTGCAGTCTATGGGGTCGCCAAGAGTTGGACACGACTGAGCGACTGAACTGAATGTGTGTATGTCAGTCCTGATCTCTCAATTTATCTCTCTGCTTCCCTCCTCCCCGCCATAACCATACATTTTCTTAGATTCCACATATAAGCAGTATCAGATGATAGTTGTCTTTATCTGGCTTACTTCTCTCTGTCTGCCACTCTCCAGACCCCTCCACCACCTCTGCAAATGACCCAATTCCATTCCCCTTTTTAGGACTGAGTGATATTCCACTGTATCTATGTACTGCATCTTTTGCATCCATTCCACTGTTGATGGACATTTAGGTTGCTTCCATGTCCTGGCTATTGGGAATAGTGCTGCAGTGAATACTGGGGTGCATATATCTTTTTGAATGATGGTTTTCTCCATATATATGCCCAGGAGTGCATCGTATGACAGCTTATTTTTGTATTTTTTAAGGAACCTCCATACTGTTCTCCATAGTGGCTGAACCAATTTATATTCCCACAAACAGTGTAAGTTTTTTTCCACACACTCTCCAGCCTTTATTGTTTGTAGATTTTTTGATGATGGCCATTAGAATTGTGATTTAGAACAAGAAAATAAAGAGTTGGGGTTTTGAAATGCACTGTGGATATGGTTCCTTACACACTGATGCAGAAGTACATGTTACATTAAGATTTGAGGTTTTAAGGTGAGATATTTACGTTTGTAGTTGACACTAGCTAACTGCAGTAAAAGAAATGCCAAGATACAAATATACTACTAAAAATTACTATGAGGTAACAATGTAGAGAATAATGGTAGATAAGCTACATATCATAATTATATAAATTCAGAGCTGGGAGGGAACTAAAGAGCATCCAAAAGTCAATCCTTTCATTTAATATGTGACTAAATGATAACCAATAAAATTTAAATAACTTACAAGGTGACATAGCTCGTTACTGATAACACCAGACTATGTGCCAGGCCTCCTGGCTTGTTGGTCTAGATCTCTTTTCCACCTAAACGAAGGCAAGCAAGCCAGTGGGGTGTCAGAGGCAATTAGTTTGTTCTTTGAACATGCTAGTCCAGACTAGCATGGTTCTTTAGCCACAGAGAGCAACACAAATGTGAGGTCATTAGGAAGGGCATTGTAAAAGAAACAGAAGAGTTCACATCCAGAAGACTGTACGTAGTTCTGTGTCCACACCCCACACCGGAGGAAAGATACACTAAAGCTAGAGAAGAACCGCAGGAGGAAATGACACTAATCTGACAGCTGGAAGAATAGGATATAAACATTCTGACATTTCAACCTGAGATGTTAAAGGAAAATAAATGTGGGGACTGGACCTGAAACTTTTGAAGTTGCAACACAGAACAAAATGAGACCCTTCCACAAAATAGGCCTGGATGCCATTGTCAGATACGGCAATGAATTAGATGATCCAAAAGACTGAGCAGTATGATAATTCCTATGGCCTTATTTACAAGACCCTTTCTCTTGTCATTTCAACTCCCACCTGATCCCTGGAAACGTCACAAACGGAGAAGGCCTAGTTGTCTCCCTCGGCGACAGTGGTGCGCCAGCTGCCAACAGGCCGACACTGACTTGGAGTTCTTCCTCTGTTGACCTTCCTTTCATTCCAAATCCTGGATTATTGTGAATGAGATACACCTTCTCTCCATCAGTCATAACTGTCAACTACTGATGTCTTTATCCATTTTCTCTTGTCTGCATAAACTAATTTTATGCCTGTGAATGCTTTGCTGTGTAAGTATTCCTTGATTTATGATAGCCATAGTGAAAACTGTTATGAAACTGTCAAAACATTCAAAAAAGTGTTTTGTGTATCCAAAAAGAAATAAATTATCCCAGTTTGTTTCCCATCTTTGGTGGGTTCCATTTCTTCCTTAATCTGATGTCATAGTGTTCAGCTTTCCTTTCCTGAGGGTTTTTTCCTTCTTTTATCTTCCCTTTTGCATTTAACATTTTAAAATATTTATTTATTTATTTGGCTGTACTGGGTCTTAGTTGTGTCATGCAGGAAGGATCTTCAGCTTTCATTTTGGGATGTGGGATCTCATTCCTCAACCAGGAAGAGAACCTGGGCCCCATACGTTGGGAGTGTGGAGTCTTAGCTGCTGGATCACCAGGGAAGTCACTGAACTTAACGTTTAGTGTTCCTCTTTCATGCATCAGTTCAGTTCAGTTCAGTCGCTCAGTCGTATCCGACTCTTTGCGACCCCTTGAATCACAGCACACCAGGCCTCCCTGTCCATCACCAACTCCCGGAGTTCACTCAAACTCATGTCTATCGAGTTGGTGATGCCATCCAGCCATCTCATTCTCTGTCATCCCCGTCTCCTCCCACCCCCAATCCCTCCCAGCATCAGAGTCTTTTCCAGTGAGTCAACTCGTCGCATGAGGTGGCCAAAGTATTGGAGTTTCAGCTTCAGCATCAGTCCTTCCAGTGAACACCCAGGACTGATCTCCTTTAGAATGGACTGGTTGGATCTCCTTGCAGTCCAAGGGACTCTCAAGAGTCTTCTCCAGCACCACAGTTCAAAAGCATCAATTCTTCGGCGATCAGCTTTCTTCACAGTCCAACTCTCATATCCATACATGACCACTGGAAAAACCACAGCCTTGACTAGACGGACCTTTGTTGGCAAAGTAATGTTTCTGCTTTTTAATATGTGATCTAGGTTGGTCATAACTTTCCTTCCAAGGAGTAAGCGTCTTTTAATTTCATGGCTGCAATCAGCATCCGCAGTGATTTTGGAGCCCCCAAAAATAAAGTCTGACACTGTTTCCACTGTTTCCCCATCTATTTCCCATGAAGTGATGGGACCAGATGCCATGATCTTTGTTTTCTGAATGTTGAGCTTTAAGCCAACTTTTTCACTCTCCTCTTTCACTTTCATCAAGAGGCTTTTGAGTTCCTCTTCACTTTCTGCCATAAGGGTAGTGTCATCTGCATATCTGAGGTTATTGATATTCCTCCCGGCAATCTTGATTCCAGCTTGTGCTTCTTCCAGCCCAGCGTTCCTCATGATGTACTCTGAATATAAGTTAAATAAGCAGGGTGACAATATATTTTGTGTATATATATACATTTGGCTGCATCAGGTCTCAGTTGTGGCATGTGGGATCTTGGCTGCATCATGCGGGATCTTTCATTGTGGAGCGTGGGCTCCCACCATTGTGTTGTGCAGGCTTAGTTGCTCAGCAGCATGTGGGATTTTAGTTCTCAGACCAGGGATCAAACCTGCGTTCCCCACATCTCAAGGCAGATTCTTAACCACTGGACACCAGAGAATTCCCTTGTACATATTTTTAAAAACTCTGATATTTTCATATTTATTTGAAAGCTTAGACGTACTGATATGTCTATTTTTCATTAGCAGAAAGTGATGAACTCTTCTGCTAGTGGGCAATTATTACAAAAATAACTTTGCAAAAAATATGACTATTAAAAACTGAATAATAACACTAAACTGATAATAACAATGATCACTAAGGGAGGGAATTAAAGAGAACTTCAATATTCTATATAAAAATTTTCTTCATTGTTTGATTTTATACACTAAACATCTATAACCTAAGCTAGAAAACAATTATTATAATAAATATTAGTAACATTAAATATGTGATATATAATAGCTTAAGTAAATAAATATCTTTCTCAGTGTAAATAGGTCTCTTTGGGCCTCTTTCAAGCTAGCAAAATACCGTTCTTTGTAAGAGATAATTTGCTATACGGATTCTTGGTTACTATAGATAAGCACTTTGAGCTCCACAAAATATTGGCTCTGCCTTTTAGTAACAGGCATATCAAGAAAAGGATTCTACACTTTGGTAAAGCACTGGCTTCAACAAACATAAGTGAGTTTCTTTATTGCAGTATTTCTCAGAGTGTTTAATATGCTAATGTGCCCTGTCACTCCTGCCTGGAAGTTAAAGTGGGAACAGAGGATGGTACACAGGTTTTTCCAAACTTACTTTTTTCCAATACCTCTTTTCCTCCCCAAACCACTGTTCCAAGGCACATATTTTGGGAAATACAGCTGCAGGATATTAAAGAAAGAGTTTATTTCATAGAGATAGGAAATGAAGGACACTACCTCTTCTTATTGCAGGATTTATCCATATCTAAATATACCTACACACGGAGTAGGTAATGGCACCCCACTCCAGTACTCTTGCCTGGAAAATTCCATGGACGGAGGAGCCTGGTGGGCTGCAGTCCATGGGGTCGCTAAGAGTCAGATGCGACTGAGCGATTTAACTTTCACTTTTCCCTTTCATGCATTGGAGAAGGAAATGGCAACCCACTCCAGTGTTCTTGCCTGGAGAATCTCAGGGATGGTGGAGCCTGGTGGGCTGCCGTCTATGGGGTCGCACAGAGTCAGACACAACTGAAGTGACTTAGCAGCAGCAGCAGCAGCAGTAGCAGCAGCAAATATACACTGCTCTCTGCACATGGTTTTTGAGCCAGATCTAGAACACTGAAGATATAGATTTTTCCAATATTAAAATAACCTTACATTTTTAAAATAAATGTTGTTTGTGATAGACTATTCTTTTTATGTGTTGATATATTTAAAATTGGGCTTCCCAGGTGGCGCCACTGCCTGCCAATGCAGGAGACATTAAGAGACACAAGGTTCGATCCCTGGGTCAGGAAGATCCCCTGGGTCAGGAAGATCTCCTGGAGGAGGGCATGGCAACCCACTCCAGTATTCCTGCCTGGAGAATCCCATGGACGGGGGAGCCTGGAGAGTCCACAGGGTCTCACAGAGTAAGACACGACGGAAGAAACTTAGCATAGCATGCATATTTAAAATTGTGATTTATATTTAGGATTTTTACTTACTATGCTTATAAGCTCTGTTCGTAGTGATGCTTTCTAAGGCCCACTTGACTTCACATTCCAAGATGTCTGGCTCTAGGTCAGTGATCACGTTATCGTGATTATCTTGGTCGTGAATATCTTTTTTCTATGAACAAAACTAGTGGAAGTGATGGAATTCCAGTTGAGCTATTTCAAATCCTGAAAGATGATGTTGTAAAAGTGCTGCACTCAATATGCCAGCAAATTTGGAAAACTCAGCAGTGGCCACAGGACTGGAAAAGGTCAGTCTTCATTCCAGTCCCAAAGAAAGGCAATGCCAAAGAATGCTCAAACTACCACACAATTGCACTCATCTCACACGCTAATAAAGTCATGCTCAAAATTCTCCAAGCCAGGCTTCAGCAACATGTGAACCGTGAACTTCCAGATGTTCAAGCTGGTTTTAGACAAGGCAGAGGAACCAGAGATCAAATTGCCAACATCCGCTGGATCATGGAGAAAGCAAGAAAGTTCCAGAAAAATATTTCTGCTTCATTGACTATGCCAAAGCCTTTGATTGTGTGGATCACAATAAACTGTGGAAAATTCTGAAAGAGATGGGAATACCAGACCACCTGACCTGCCTCTTGAGGAACCTGTATGCAGGTCAGGAAGGAACAGTCAGAACTGGACATGGAACAACAGACTGGTTCCAAATAGGAAAAGGAGTGCGTCAAGTTTGTATATTGTCACCCTGCTTATTTAACTTATATGCTGAGTACATCATGAGGAACGCTGGGCTGGAGGAAGCACAAGCTGGAATCAAGATTGCCGGGAGAAATATCAATAACCTCAGATATGCAGATGACACCACCCTTATGGCAGAAAGTGAAGAGGAACTCAAAAGCCTCTTGAGGAAACTGAAAGAGAAGAGTGAAAAGGTTGGCTTGAAGCTCAACATTCAGAAATAAAGATCATGGCATCTGGTCCCATCACTTCATGGCAAATAGATGGGGAAACAGTGGAAACAGTGTCAGACTTTATTTTTTTGGGCTCCAAAATCACTGTGGATGCTGATTGCAGCCATGAAATTAAAAGACACTTACCCCTTGGAAGGAAAGTTATGACCAACCTAGATATATATTAAAAAGCAGAGACATTACTTTGCCAACAAAGGTCTGTCTAGTCAAGGCTATGGTTTTTCCAGTGGTCATGTATGGATGTGAGAGTTGGACTGTGAAGAAAGCTGATCGTCGAAGAATTGATGCTTTTGAACTGTGGTGCTGGAGAAGACTCTTGAGAGTCCCTTGGACTGCAAAGAGATTCAACCAGTCCATTCTAAACTAGATCGATCCTGGGTGTTCATTGGAAGGACTGATGCTGAAGCTGAAACTTCAATACTTTGGCCACCTCATGCGACGAGTTGACTCACTGGAAAAGACTCTGATTCTGGGAAGGATTGGGGGCGGGAGGAGAAGGGGATGGGGACGACAGAGAATGAGATGGCTGGATGGCATCACCGACTCAATGGATATGAGTTTGAGTGAACTGTGGGAGTTGGTGATGGACAGGGAGTCCTGGCGTGCTGTGATTCATGGGGCCGCAAAGAGTCGGACACGACTGAGCGACTGAACTGAACTGAACTGATGCCTATAAGAGAGACTATATGCTTATACGAAAACCCTTTAATTTTCCATTCTTGTCCTGTGTTGTCAGGTTTTGGTGTTAAATTTCTTGCTGGTCTCATAAAATTAGTTGTTAAATGTTCCATCTTTTTTTTTTTCTCTCTGGTAGTTTGTGAAATCTTGGTATTAACTCTCCTTTGAATGTTTGGTAGAATTCCTTGAATAAAGTTTCAGAGCCTGTAATTTTATCTTGCTGTGTTTTATTTCACTGGACAGTTTGCAGTTTTGCAAGAGAATCTTATATCTGCAAGAGGAGTCAGACCCTATTCAGCGTAGGGACTACAGTCCTACAACCTCGCCAGTAACATGTAGTGGACTTAGCTGGACTTAGTCTGGGCTTCCCTGGTGGCTCAGAAAGTAAAGCATCTGCCTGCAATGCGGGATGCCTGGGTTTGACCCTTGGGTCAGGAAGATACCCTGGAGAAGGAAATGGTAACCCTCTCCAGTACTCTTGCCTGGAAAATCCCATGGACGGAGGAGCCTGGTAGGTTCATGGGGTCGCAAAGAGTCGGACATGACTGAGTGACTTCACTTTCACTTTAGTTGGACACAAGGGAAAAATGCTTCAAGCATCCCTGCCAGCTTGAGGATAAGGTTCATGTTCAGAGCAAGTGGTGAAACAGCCAGAAATTTAACAGGGCGATCCTGGAAGTGAAGCAGGCATAGAAGAGCTGAGATAAGCTGCTCACTTCCTTGGCTGACTGGGACACTACACATGTATAGAGGAGATCCAACAGACCTCGGAGAATCCAGCAAAAACTAAAAGATGAGGGAGACTTGAGTACAGGCTGAAGCTTTGAATGCATTCCCTAATCCACACATATCAATCAGCAGAGGGTGAAAGCCTAACAGGCTCAAGATATTTGAGTACAACCTCTGCCCAAAGCATTGACAGAACATTAAGCAATTAGTCACAGAGGAAATCACTAGGGAGCCAGGCTAAGCAAACTAACAAACAAAAATAAAACAGCAGAGGGACTTCCCCAGCGGCGCAGTGGTTAAGACTGTGTCTTCCAATGAATGAAATGTGGGTTCGATCCCTGGTCGGGGAACTAAGATCTCACATGCCAGGGGGCTAGGCCACAAGTAAAAAAACAAACTAATTAAAAATAAATAAAACAGCAGAGACAGGAGGCTGCACATCAGGGAAACAGAGTCTGAAGTTTAAGCATCTTATTAAAAAATGAAAAATCCAACCACCATCAAAAATATAAAATGGAACTCAGAGTAGCTAAAATATCTAAAATTTCCAGTTTTTTTAAAATCAAAAATTACTAGATATGCAAAAAAACCTAGGAAAGTTATACCCATATACAAAAAAAGAAAGGAGAAACTAGGACCAGGCCCAGCTTTTGCTTTTAGCAGGGAAACACTCCAAGGCAGCTATTATACATATGTTCAAATAACTTTAGAAATACTAACAAGAATCAACACAAAGCAAATCTCAATAGGAAAGTAGTTTTAAAAAGAACCAAATGGAAATCCTAGATTTGAAAACTATAATAACGCAAATGAAAAATTCATTACATGGTTTCAACAGCAGATAGGAGATGAGAGGAGAAATAATCGGTGAAGCTGAAGACAGACTAATAGAAATTGTCCACACCTAAGGACAGAGAAGAAAGAGGATTGAGAAAATTAAACAGAGTCTTAGAAACCTTGGAGTCAAGTATTCCAGCCTTAATGGAGCCCCAAAATGGGGAGGGAGAAAGGAGCAGAAAACATATTTCAAGAAACTGGCCAAAAAACAGCCAAAACTTAATGAAAAACCTTAACTTACAAATCCTAAAACTTAATGACATTTCAATAGGATAAAAGAGAACCACATCTCAACATGAGGCAAGTTTCTGAAAACCAAATGCAAAGAGAAAAATCTTGAAAGCAGCAAGAGAAAATGACTCATCATATTTAGGGGGACAACAATTAATATCTAACTTCTCACTAGAAATAATGATGTCCAGAAAGACAGTAGAATGACATATTAAAAGGGCTGGGGAAAAAGTGCCATGCTCTTAACCAAGAATTCTATATCCAATAAAACCATTCTTTGAAAAGGAAATTGAAATAAAGATATTACCAGATAAGCAAAAACTGAGAGGAGACGTTAGTAGCAGACTTATTATACTACACTGTTAGATCTACTACAGCTTGTCACGTTATATAAAAAAGCAAGACCCAAGTATACACAGTTCATAAGACATATACGTTAGATTCACAGATACAAATAAGTTAAAATTAAAAGATGGAAACCGATATAGCATGCAATCAGTAATCATAAGAGAGGTGGAGTGGCTTATTAATGTCAGACAGAATTGGCTTTAGGACATAGAATATTCTGAGAGATAAACAAGGACATTTTCATAATGGATATGACCCCTCATAAATGTATACATACTTAACAAAAGAGTCCTAAAATACATGCAGCAAAAAGTGACATAACTGAAAGGGAAAATTGATAATTCAACAATTTTAACTGGAGATTCTAAGACTTTGCTCTCCATATATGGTGACCAGGAGAAGCACCTCAAAGAACTCAGCCTGCAAGGAATATAACTGACCAAGAGCCCCAGCTAATGTCCCTACTGCCAGCGAGTTGGGACAGTGCATGTCATTTCAGCTGGCTGAATACCTAACTGTTACAGGCTTAGAGCTCAAAACTGAGCTTGCATTGGTCAGCCAAGGCAGGACTGGTAGAAAGATGTCAGGGTCTTGGCGGTAAAAACCTAAGATCCTAAGATATGGGTGGGGACATCTGGATAGCTGCCTTTGAGGATACTGTCTTTGCAAACCACCATGCCCCTGGGCCCTCTGTGCTGGCAAAGGTGACCCATATTCCTTAAAAAGAGCTAACACTTCCACTCTGCTGGCAGTAGCTGCTCTCCTCTGAAGGTGGAAGCTGCCCTCACCCTACCACCTCCCCTGGCCAGCAGGATATGTCAGACCTAAGTAAATTACACTCAAAATTCTACTTGTGAGTGTGTGTGTGTGTTCCTGGGGGAATCTATTGCTTTTTTTAGTTTTCTCAGTCTCTGACTAAAAATATTTCTGAAACACTAGGTTCTATCACTCAAACCTTTAGGCCTCTCTGCCACCAAGAACAACTGTAATTTCATTATGAAGCAGAGTTGAATTAATTTTCTCTCCTAATGATCTGGGGAGAGTTTGCTTTGAGATACCGAAGTAACTTTTCAGCAACATACCATTTGAACCCCGAGCAAAAACTAATCTGCTAAATCTGCAATCTCATTTAGCCTCCAACACAAATTGGCACCTCAGCATCACCTCTCGGACAGTCAGACCTGCCATCCTTGGCCACCAGTCTAAATAAAAGACAAGCCACCAGACTAAATGCAGTTACTCCTCTGAGGTTGATGCCATCAGCTGTACCATCTGCTTCTCCTGTTGACAGTTACTAGCGCTGGGACTGGAGAGAGACAAAGAAGACATTTAGAACAAACACATATGGAGGACTCAATTTTAAGGCCCACCCTACACGAGCTTCCCTGGTGGCTCAGACAGGAAAGAATCTCCCCGCAATGCAGGAGACCCGGGTTTGATCCTTGGGTCGGGAAGATACCCTGGAGGAAGGCATGGCACCCCACTCCAGTATTCTTGCCTGGAGCATCCCCATGGACAGAGGAGCCTTGTGGGCTGCAGTCCATGGGGCCGCAAAGAGTTGAACACGACTGAGCGACTAAGCACAGCACAGCTATTCTAGCACTTGCTCCATCCAAGAGTCAGAGCCTCCTTACATTTTGACACCCTTGTGTCACCCTAGGCCCAGCACTGTACATCACCAACCATAATGCATCCATTATGGTGTAATGGACAAAGCATCAGCCCTAGGGTGAGCCGGGGGTGGGTAGAAGTAGATTATTTACAGAGAAAGTGACCTTGGAGCTAATTGATGAAGGTGAAAGAAGTCACTGCAGAAAAGTGGGATGGTCAAGGTGGTAGTCTGGTGATAGGAAAAGAAGCACAGGGTCAGATACAGGTCTGGGATAAGAACTGGGACCAGAATAAAGGTAAATGGCTTAGAACACAGAGTGTGAACAAAACAGGGATGCTGGAAGCTTGCTGGGCAAGACAACTGAACTCCTGACTTTATTTTCTTAGAATCACACTAACAAATCATGTTATAAGGTAGGGAGAGAAAATAAATCGCTATAGGACTAAAATCTGTATGTTAACTTTTTCAAAGTCTGCGAAGAGTTCTGGGGGCATGTGGGATTTCTGAAGTTGGGCCAACTAAAGTTTAAGGGCCCTTATATGACTATTATCTTTCTGAGGAAGGGGAAGGGCATATGTGCAAAAATCAGTATACTGAATATAAAAAAATTAATGACTTGCATTTGGGCACTGTTTTATAGGTTACAAAATCCCCTAACATTGTCTTTTTCTGTCTTTTTTTCTCCTGTGCCTTTGTCATTTCTGTTACCAATTCTGAAAAACCTCTTTCCCCTCCTAGACTGCAGGTTGAGACCTATTTTTTGAAACTGCTCTACTGAGATATAACTTACATACCATATAATTCACTAACTTATATGATTACAAGGTTCTTATGCAAAAGTTGCACAACCACCAGACAATTTCAGAACGTTTCCTTTACTCTAAAAAGAGATCCCAGAGCCATTAGCCGCCACTCTCCATTTTTCCCCAACTTCTCCAACTGCAGGCAAGCACTACATGTAGAGTTACCTATTTTGAACATATCTTTTTCATCCTATTTTGGACATTATCCTTTTCATTTTAGTTTAAAGTGTGCACAGGAATTAGAAGTCCTTACCTTTGGAGCGCCTAATCTCTAATGGTGTGACTCTTGCAATAGTTAGAGACTTGTGACAGAAATAGGAGGGAAAGAGAAACGATTACCTATTTCACAACCATTATATGTATACTGATAATATTTTTATTATTTTTTACAACCATCCTATGAGCCAGGCACCATTTAACAGTTAAAGAAACTGAGGTTTATAGAAAGTAACGTGCTAAAGGTTATAAAATGAGTATGTAACAAAGCAAGGATGTAAACTGTGCTTTTCTAACTAGAGCTCACATTGTCTTCTTTCCACTAAATCAGTAGTGCTCAAACTTTGGTAAGCACTTGAGTCACGTGTACAGTTTATGAAAGACAAATTGCCTGGCCCACGAAGTTTCAGGTTTACTGCTTCTGGGGTGGGGACTGTGGATTTGCCTCCAGAGGCTGCTGATGCTGCTCTAAGGCTGCTATGCCCTGCTGCCTAACAGTATCTGGGAATGTGACTGATTAAGATCACAGAGGATGAGATGGTTGGATGGCATCACTGACTTGGTGGCCCATGAGTCTGAGCAAGCTCTGGGAGTTGGTGATGGACAGGGAAGCCTAGCGTGCTGCAGTCTGTGGGGTCGCAAAGAGCTGGACACGACTGAGCGACTGAACTGAACTGAAGATCACTCAGCCAGATGTTGAGGAAGCTGGTCGTCTTCTCAGAACAGTACTTATGACCTGTCAAAGTAACTGCTGATTTACAAAAGACAGGAGGTAAGTGGAAAGGCATAACAGGGAACTGCCATGCTGCAGAAGACATACTGAAGTGTGAGAACATTTTTTTCTGGCTGGGAAATGTGATAAGCAATTAGAGAATTAGCTGTGGTGTGTGAAGCACCTGGTGGTAGCATTTGTCATTTGGAGGCAAAATGTAAGCTTGCTTGTCTAGTTCAGAACTGTAGCTACTTTAAGGATAGAGGGAGGCAGAGGACTGTCAGTAGCAAGTTCTTTTCTTCTTCTTTGGCTACAGCTGCAGTTGCACATTCATGCTGACTTCATTCCCAAATGTTAACTAGGCCAGAACTTGATCAGACTGAAATCTCTGTACGTATAAGAAAATTCTCACAGATACCAAGAAAATGTATTCCCATGCATCTGTTCTAGCTCTGGATTTTACTGAAAACATTTGATTTTTTTTTTTTCTTCTTAGTGGGAGGGGAAGGAGGGCATCTGGAAATCACTTAATCCAGAATCTGCAGTGTAATTGCTGCAGGAGGCTCAAACGTGATTTGAACATCCTAAGCTGTGGGATTTGGTGACCAGGCTCCCAAGAGAGGATGACACAGCACAGGGAATAGCACAGACAGCCTACCTTGCTTTATAGAAAGCAAAGATGTAGAAGTCCTTGTTGAGGTCACCAGTGCTGAGAATATTTTTAATAATTTAAATGGACAGGGGAACTTCCTTCTGTGTAGGTAAGCCTGCCCTAGGGACAAACAGAAAAAAAGAAAATAGCCAAGTGAAAACAGGGAGTGCAGAGAGCAGCTGGATTAGGCCTTTATAGATAGCTTTTGTTTTTTTCAGAGCACGTTAATGTATATTAACTCATGTCAAATATTATTATTATTAAACAGGGTACAGATAAGTGTAATGAGTTAGCTCAGTTAATGAGTTAGTTCAACTAGTTAACAGATGCACATACTAGGACTGGGGTAGACAGTTACTTGGAATGACAGGAAAACAAAACATTCAGAAATAACAGTAACCACATAAATGCAGTCTAGGGAAAACCACATTTTCTTCCAAAATGGTGGAAGTGATATTTACTTGTTGGTATCTGGGCTTCCCTGGTAGCTCAGCTGGTAAAGAATCCGCCTGCAATGTGGGAAACCTGGGTTTGATCCGTGGGTTGGGAAGATCCCCTGGAGGAGGGCATGGCAATCCACTCCAGTATTCTTGCCTGGAGAATCCCCATGGACAGAGGAGCCTGGCAGGCCACAGTCCATGGGGTCACAAAGAGTTGGACACGACTGAGCGACTAAGCACAGCACAGCACATTTTCTTACCTCTTTCATATTTGTTCATTCATTCATCCAATGTTCAACAAACATGTATTGTGTGAATGCTTCCTACCTCCAGTTATTCTGTTCTGTGGCCCTTAAGAATGTAGAAATGAGATATGGTGTCTCTTTACTCCCTAAGGCTATGTGTCAGAAACTGTTTTAGGTGCTAGGGATAGAAAACAAACAGACAGACAGACAAAGCAAGAAATGTGTAGTAAGTCACTTTAAGAAAGGGAAACAACAGGTACAATGTATGGCTGTGATAAAGCAAGTATAATAAATGTTAACAGCAGAATCTAGGTGGTGGCTAAATCAGTGTTTACTGTAAAATCTTTCAACTCTTAGTTTGAAAATTTTTATGATTAAAATGTTGTAGAAAAAAGCTATTGGAACGATAAAGAAGATGGGAATTTGGGAAAAGTTCATGGAGGATGTGGCATTATTTTCTTCTTCTTCCTCTCGATTACCTAATATCCCCTTAGCTATGAGTCTGTCAAGTTCCAAATTCCAGTTGGCCTTTTCTTGGCTCTGAAAAGCTTTGCCATAATCCTAAAAGATCGTTATCTTTTCACTGGGGGAAAAACTTGTAGGAGAAGAAGCAGACTTATGAATCAGCCACCCACCCCTCAGCAATCTGATAAGGCTTCTTGCTAACCTCTTCCAAATGCCTGCCTCTGGGTTCCAGGAAGCTGCTCTCCCCAGCTTAGTTTCTTGTCTGAGCTTCTGTGGAGTTTGGTTGGGGATGGTAACCTGAAATATTTTAAAAGTGAAAAGACTATCTGTTTTTTCTAATACTCTTAATTTTCTTTAGTAATTTTTTCAAAGTAATTCTGAATTTAAGATAATTTACCTAAGTTTTGAAAGAGAATGCAATAGACTTAAGTTCTTCTTTAGATGGTAGGGCCTAGAGCTCATTGATCCCAGTCCCAGGTTCACAGGAGCAGAGGTTGGAAGTGACTAGTCTAGTCCTCCCTAGCTTTCCTGTGCTTCAACAAAGGCTCCTTTTCCAGTTTCAGCCCTTTAGGGGCCTTTTCTCACAGCACCTTTATATAAAGTCTTGTACCTGTGTCAGGTCCTTCGTTAAATACTTTAAATATAAAAAAGTTCATTTTAATACAATAATCCTAGCATGTAATTGCCATTATTCCCATTTAACAGATGAGAACATTAAGCAAGGGAGATTGAGTAACTTGCTCAGGGAACTGAAGCGAATACAGAAATCTGGTTCCAGAGGTGGCTCCACTCTTGGTCAGCAGCAGTTTTCCTTTGTAACCAAGTCCCTAATTGCCCACGTAAACCAGTTCACTTAAAGGTATTATAAATCAACATGTATTGTTTTAACGTTTCCACAGCCTTAACTCCACAGGAACCTCCGTGTTTGGGATTTCAAACTATGGTTAGAAAGGGCGTTGATGTTGGGAGGGAGGGCGTTGATGTTGGGAGGGAGGGCGTTTCTCAGAGCCCCCTCAAATTACCTTTCTTTCGGAAGAAGGGCTCCAGAAAGTCGCCTGTTAAGTTAGAGGATGGTGTTTGGAGATTTTCAAGAGAGGAAATAGTTAAAGCCAGAGGCTGAAATATTATTTGGCAAACGGGAGGGGAAAAAAATTTCATTTTCGGAACACAAGTTTTTAGTCTGGATAATAGGTAATTTGTTTCATCTTACTCTTTCAAGCTTGTTCTGATTTTTAAACCTGAGGCATCCCCTCTATTATTTGATCTGCCCTTTCAGCTTTTTATCCCTTTTGAAATAGGCGGGGGCATACCCGATTAAAACCCGCAGAAGGCTCCTTTCTTCTCCCGTAGTCCTCGGCAGGCCGTCGTCGCTGAGAGGGTTAACCGGGCGGGTAGGGCGGAGGGTCGGGCTCACACCTTTCCCAGAGACCTCGGGCGGTGGCGGCGGGGCCCGGGAGGGGCGGAGGCGGGGGCCAGACGCCTCGCCGCCGGCGCCTGGGCGAATAGCAGCGCGCTGCCCGCCCGGATTGGAGCAGCAGCATCACGCTGACCTCTGCCTGGGATGTAAACCGGGCCGGCCGCAGCGGGCAGAGGAAGGCTCTGCGCTTCTTGGGGGAAGGCAGCACCGGGCTGCGAGCTGTACGCAGGGGGCGGCGGCATCCTCGGCCTGGGCAGCGCCCAGTGGCGGCTGCGGGAAGCAGAGGGAGCCCGGCGCGGGCGCGGGCGCGGGCGGGGAGCGCGCGTCGGTTCGCACAGGCAGCGGGAGGAGGGGCCGCGCGAGCCATGGCCGGGGACAGCGAGCAGACCCTGCAGAACCACCAGCAGCCCAACGGCGGCGAGCCCTTCCTGATCGGCGTCAGCGGGGGCACGGCCAGCGGCAAGGTACCGCGGGGCCCCGGGGCCGCGCGCTCCCCCTCCCTTCTGCTCCCCTCCCGGGTCCCGGCCCGGCGGCGGCGCATGTGGCCGGCGGCCGCGGGCCGTGTCAGTTGCTGCAGCCACCGCGTGGCCCGCGCGCCTCCGCTCCTGGCCGCGCTCCAGTGCCGAGTCCTCCCTGCGTGGACTACGGGCTCCGCGGCGGGGAACGCGCGGGCGGGGGCCCGGGCCACCCGAGGTTCCAGAGGTACCCCGGCTACCGATCGCAGGGCTGGCACGCTCCCCGGGCGACAGTGACTCGTGGCCGGGGTCCTGTGGGGGAGGGGCAGAGAAAACGGATGCTTATTGTTTTGCAAGTCCGACGTGGGGGAGAGGGCTTTAAGCAGGGTCCTCTGCGAACCCCCGGTCCACCCGTCTTCCCCTGTCCTGGCGTTGATGCGCTCGTCCAGCGGCGCAGCCTGGGTGCCAAGGGCGGAGCGAGCCGCGTAGCCCTAGCCGGACGGCTGCGAGAAAGCACGAGGCGGCGTCCAGGGGAGGAAGAGGAGCCCCGCTTGGACTGGATGCCGGGGCCGGGGATTGCAGGGGTTTTTGGGAAAAATCCTGAGAGCCAAATAAGCGAGGTGACATCAGTATAATGATCATAGCCGGGGCTTTTTTCTCTCTCTCCCTCTCTGGTTTTAAGAGGAAACGCGGTCAGCTTCAATGAGAAAGTTGTACTGGCCCCGTGCTCTTAGATGTCTGGGGCCGTAGGCGTCTTGGATCCGCCGAAAGTGGCCATCCTCAGGGTGTCTGACCCCTCTGGCAGCCTGCTTTCTTTGTTTTTTCAGCAAAGCTAGGGATATGATTTTCCTAGCTTTACCCCCCGGCTTTTTCTGCAGGTGGAGAAGGGTGGAGTCCTCACAGATGTTTCTTTCTTTGCTCCCCTTCCTTTAAGATGTGGCTACTTGTTTCCCCTGCTGTTTAACAATCTCCAAGTTGATTCGGCGCACGGGCTCCAGGGGAGCCTGCGAGACATGGGTGCTGCGCGCTGGCTCTGCCGAGGCGAGATGATGCCTCCTAGGGTTGGGGAGAGCGGAGCAGGAAGGCTGGTTGGCGCCATGAGAGGAGAGCCACGAGGTTTTCGCTCCGGATCTGACTCTGCCGGAGCCCCTCCTCCATTTTGGTTTTACACGTTTCCCTCCAGGTCTGGACTACTTCGGCGCGTGGGGCCCAGACACGGCAGCTGGCGCTGTGGAACTTCTTTATTGATTAATCTCGTCCGTAGCTCCCAGGGTGAGGAAATCAGCCTGCTTTAGGGCCCATAAGTTTATGATGAATTTGCCCCTGGTTGAAAGCCTTTTTTAATTTTGAAAAATTTTCCACCTTAAGCCAAAGCCAAACCAGGATGCCAGTTCTTTTAGGAAGTTTAACTGTTACATTAGAACCAGCACCCCACCCCCCGAGCATATTCGTGTTGCGAGGCTTCTTTTTTTTGTTGTTGATGGCTGTATTCCCAGAGCTCCTAGCACAATACCTGGCGTGTGCGTGCGTGTGTGTGTCGCTCAGTCGTGTTGTGACTCCATGGACTGTAGCGCTCCTGCCACAATACCAGGCATGTGTGTGTGTCTGTGTGTGTGTATGTGTTAGTCGCTCAGTCGTGTCCAACTGTTTGCGACTCCATGGACTGGAGCCCGCCAGGCCCCTCTGTCCATGGAACTCTCCAGGCAAGAATACTGGAGTGGGTTGGCATTCCCTTCTCCAGGGATTTTCCCAACCCAGGGATCGAACCTGGGTCTCCTGCATTGAAGGCAGATTCTTTACCGTCTGAGCCACCAGGGAAGCCGACGTGGCGTATAGTTGGACTCAAATATTGATCTGAGATCCAGCCCTCCTAGGGGTAGGGAGACAAACTGGCATAGGAGTGTAGCATTTAAAAACAAAATGACCTTGGTAATCAACTAAATAATTTAGTTACTACAGAGGTAGAAATTTAGATCCTGAAAGGTGAAATAACTCTCTTCTTATTTTTGTGTTCCTTAATGATCGCCTGTTCTCAGTTGATGTCAGTATGCATTTAAGTGTTATTTTGGTAATGTGTCATGTAGGAACTAGTAATGAGCTCTTAAGGGGACTCTTTCTTGTGCCTGTTTCTAATCAAGGAAGAAGATACTTCCCAAAAAGGTCTGTTTTCACATAGTTTTCAATCTTTGGCTGTGTCAAGTGGCATGTGGGATTTTTTTCCCTCAGTAGAGATCAAGCATGCACTGCTTGCGTTGGCAGCAGTGAAAATTTTGTGTTGTAGTTAGTTTGCGGCAATTATGTCATGATTCTATATTCCAGTCCTTAGCATCTTTCTTCAAAGGAGTTTGAATTTTTGTTTTTGCTGGGGGGTGGGGTTGTTTTTGGTTAAAGGATGGTCCCTAACAACAGATTGACCTCGTTTGGGAGTCTCAAGCCTGAACATTTTAGTACAGGGGGCTCTGGAGCAAGTGGTGGAGCCAGAACTAGATAGGTACTGCTCTGTCCTAGCCGTTGTTCTTGTTTAAGAAGACTTGACTAAGGCATGTCTGGAGAACACAAGTTTACACCTTCAACCTGGAAAGGGGCTGCAGAATGGTTTCAGAGGTATTTGACCCAAAAGGAAATGGAAATGCACATTGGCTGCATAGTATAGATCTTCACTGCTCTCTCCCCTGCTCTATGAGAGAAAACAACTCCCTGTTTAGCTTTTCCGGAGAGCTCTAATTTGTCCAAGTGTTGTGGCTGCCCTGAGTTGCAAGTATTTTATCTCAGCCTAAATTATTTTGGTTGTGGAAGGCAAAAATAGTGATTGCTGCTCCATATATCACATTTTAAAAGTTTGTTTTACAAATGAAGATGAATTAGAACTCTAGAGTAAGCTTTACTGGGCTGACATGACAAATCACTGCTAAAAATTCATTTAAAATTGTGGTGGGTTGAGAAAGTAATCTGGATGTTTGTTAAAGACCAGATTCTCACATTTCCTTTTAAAGGACAGGTCTAGAGAGAGCAACAAGTAACTGGTTAAGGGAAAAATGACAGTTTAAATTTCTTTACCTGCATATATACCCTTGACTTTAGTTGCCATTCCCTGTCCTCTTCATTTTTGTTGTTTACTGCCCTGTGGCTTCTTCCTTGGCCAGTTAAAATAGTTTCTTTTTCTGAACTGTCCTCAGAGAGGTCTTCTGTAGCTTCGCTCTGACTGGGTCGCGCTTCTTTTGGGAAACCTTGGATGCGTCTCCATCACCCAGACTGCAAGTCACATTGCACAGTTCCCTGCCCCCAAGATGTGGCCCCAGACTGTTTATTTTTCTACTCTTTTCCTGCTTCCCCACACCCAGATACACAGCACACATCTGTGGAACTGCTTTCAGTTGCACTTCTTTAAAAAATTCATTCTTTACTTTTTGGAGGATAATTGCTTTACAGAATTTTGCTGTTTTCTGTCAAAACTCAACATGAATCAGCCCTAGGTGTACATGTATCCCTGCCCTTCTGAAGCTCCCTTGCTTTCAGTTCTACTTTTGCTCCTGGTCTTTTCTCTGGGATGGCCTATAATCCTTTTAAGGCTTCAGCCAGGTTAGTACTTCCCCCAGGGAAGCTTGTTATCTATACCCTTAATCAGAATAATTTTTTATCTCTAATGCTTCTGTAGTTTCACTTCATTTTGCCTTTGTTGCTTAGTTGCTAAGTCGTGCTTGACTCTCTGAGACCCTGTGGACTGTAGCCTGATAGGCTCCTCTGTCCCCGGAATTCTCCAGGCAAGAATACTGGAGTGGGTTGCCATTCCCTTTTCCAGGAGATCTTCCTGACCCAGGGATCGAACTCTTGACTTTTAGCCTACTGCATTGGCAGGCGGCTTCTTTACCACTAGCACCACTTGGGAAGCCCAAGAATACTGGAGTGGGTTGCCATTTCTTTCTCCACAAGGTCTTCCAAAGCCAGGGATCTCACCCACATCTCCTGCATTAGCAGGCAGATTCTTTACCATTGAGCCACCAGGGAAGCCCCCAATTGCTGGGGTTATTTGTTGACTGCTTCCCTCACTATAATAGAAGTTCTGTAAGAGCAACTCATTTATTTTTGCTTTAATGCCTGTTGCAGTGTTTTATACAGCATTGTCATTCAGCATTTGTTGGACTGAGTTTGGCAAACTGTAATTTATAACTACCCTTTTATTCTTTTCATTCATGACTATTTGAATTAGCCTTTTGATGCCACAGTTGAAACCATTTTTAATTGTCCCATATGTGTCGGAGTGACTAGACAATAAAAAGCCCACCAGAACCCTAACTCCTTCGTATTGCTTATTCAGAGTCTAGTATTTATTGCATGTTTACTAAGTGGATATTTGCTGATTGTCATTGGGCAGAATACTGTTTCAAGTGCTTGGACTTGAGAGAAGGTCAGGAAATAAGAAAATATGAGAGAAAGTCTCTGTCAGTATAGTTTAAAACTGCTTAAACAGCTTTTACCAGCCAGCCAATTGAGCATTAAAGCATTTGATTGTCTCTTCCCTTTGAACTGGGGCAGGTGTCTTCCCCATTGATGGGTAACAATGGGAGAGGTCATGTAGCTAGTCAGGGACAGAAGCCAGATAGGAATCCAGGTTTTTCCTTTACTAAACCTATTCCTGTTTTGGACTTTCTTTGTCAGCAGAGACTAGCCCTCAGAGGTATTTTAAGGCAGGTCAGTTGGACAGTGTATGATTAATACAGCCCAAGAGAGGACATTGCAGTCCCTTCAGCGGTGGGAGCTGTCAGCTTGGCTTGACCATGAGTCAGCATCTGCTTTTGGAGCGCCCTGGAATGCTCCCTGGACCTGGGTTCTTGGAGCCTCAGCAGCCATCCCTATCCAACCAGATCACTTATTCCATACCGTCCCTCCATCAGGTGCTTCCAGAACCGTGGGACTGAAGTCCTGCCTTGAGAAACAGAGCTGACATTGTCTGCTTTGTACTGCCCCAAGCAGCTGCCGGGGAGGCCTGGCATAATCTGGCCCTGCTGATATCCTGCTGCTCTTTTCCTTGCTGTTGATTCTGGCCAGACTCCTGGCTTGGTCCATCAGGCTCCCTACCACCCTGACACCCGGGGCTGGCTCTTTACATTTGCTGTTTGCTCTGACTGAAATTCTCCTCTTGTTCATTGCACTAGCGTGTCTAGCACGTGCCTATTAAAATGCAGCCCAGACAAAAGGTCGAGCTGCTTGCTGTTGCCTCCTTTATTTCTTGTTGGAAAGTCTTTGAAGTGTGTTTCTGACGCACGCTGTCTGCTCACTTAGCTCCAGCTTACCATACCTATAGCATTTGCTTAGGTCTTCTGCCTCATATTATTTTTAATTTTTTTTTTAAGTTCCCACCAATAGTGTAGGAGGGTTCCCCTTTCCCCATGACCTCCCCAGCACTTGTTATTTGTAGACTTTTTTATGATGGCCATTTTGATTACATTTCTCTGGTAATTAGCAATGTTGAACATCTTTTCACGTGCCTGTTGGCTATTTCTGTATCTTTGGAGAAATGTCTGTTTAGGTTTTCTACCCATTTTTTTTTTTTGTCTCAAACATTTTTGTAATACTTTATCTTTTTCTTCCTCCCATTTTTTGATTGTGTCTTTTCATTGATACTATTTCTTCGTTGACTCTTATTCTCATGAGATCTTGTGATGGAGACAGGTTGTAGAGATGGTGCTGTTGGATTTGCTTAAGATCCCTAAGATTTTTTTAGACGTGTGTCTCAATTTTTTAAAGTTTGAGGGTATAATCTGTGTGTGTGTGTATGTGTATGTATGTGCTTTCTTGTCCACCAAACTTTTTATCATTAAACTGATTTATCATTAAAGCATTTGATTATGTTGTTGTAAACTATCATGTACCTGTATATGTAAATCATGTCAGTATAATTAATATAATTAAAAACAAAAATAGGGATTATGGAATGATAAGAAAGATGAGATATACACTTAGAAATGTGGCTTCTTTAACAGTATAAAGCCTTTTGGTTCTTACTGAGTGTTTGATTTTTAAAAACCTTGCTTAAATGTGATGATTCATGATCGTGGTGATATTTACTCTTAGTGATAATATAAGGCTGAAGGTTTGATTCTGTTACTAAGTCTCTTAAATCTTGATTTAATGACTGTATTTGAAAAAGTTATTGCGCAAAATGATCCAGGTACAAGAAACTCATCATTTGTAGTATTTATCCAATTATAAGACTCCCATCCCCCGGTTGTAGCTAGGAAATTTTCATCTTCTTTGTTGTCCATCAGCTGTTTTTGCAAACCAAGGTGCTCCATTTATTTTTTTTAGCTAGTGGATTCAAAACCCACTGAAAACCCTCATTTGGAATAGTTACAGGTTTTTACAAGTTTCTATTTATGAGTTTTATAGTTGCACACATAGTTTTTGGCAACTAAATTGCCTCACAATGGAAACATTTTCAAAGTATTATTTTTAATATTTAATTTGTTAATTTGATTTTAATACATGTATTCATTTTCTTTCAACAGCAAATCAAAAACTTCTTTTGAAAGTGAAATATTTCCAAATGCACTGAAAATTTTAAATGAAGATAATAAAGAAAAGACAGACTTTCTTTTTTAAAAAATATTTATTTTTATTTATTTATTTGGCTGTACAGGGTCTTAGTTGTGGCATGTGGGATCTAGTTCCCCAACCAGGGATCAAACCCAGGGCCCCAGCATTGAGAGATCAGAGTCTTAGCCACCGGACCACCAGGCGAGTCCCAAAAGACAGACTTTCTAAAAGGCAAAGTAAGAGGTATAAAAATCATCAGGTGTTAACAGAGCAGACTCATCAGCATCCAGTAAAGTCTAACAGGAGAGTTCACTCAGAAAGCAAAGCATTTACAGTCACAGAAGTACCATCAGTACACTGTTTAACCTGAGAACTATGAAGAGTCGTACAAAGCGGTGGACTTTCAGGCCTCGTATAAGCAGAACTTTGATTAGGTATGAGGGCATTGCTTCTATTTTTCCTTTCATCCATGCTGTGCAGCCTGTGGGATCTTAGCGCCCCCTCCAGGGAGTGAACACAGGCCCCCTACTGTGGAAGCACAGAGTCCTCACAGGGACGTCCTGGGGACATTGGTTCTGAAATGAATCATGTATGCTTTGAGAGTTTTGAATGATGATGGAAGAGGATGATAATACTAAAAAAGATCAATTTGCATTGGCACCTGGCTATTAAAAATGATCTTTTCAGAGCAAAAAATTTTTTTAAAAATTTATTTGGCTGCCTTGGGTCTTAGTTGCAGCATGCAAAATCTTCCTTGAGGTGCGTGGGGGTGCACGGACTGAGGTGTTCAGAGAGAGAGGGTGAAGTTGCTCAGTCGTGTCGGACTCTGTGGCCCCATGGACTGTAGCCTGCCACGCTCCTCCGTCCACGGGAGTTCCCAGGCAGGAATGCTGGAGTGGGTTGCCATTTCCTTCTCCAGGAGATCTTTCCGGCCCAGGGGAAGTTGGGTCTCCCACATTGCAGGCAGACTCTTTACTATCTGAGCCACCAGGAGTTGTTCAGAAGTGAGTGGAATCTTAGTTTCCTCACTAGAAATCAAGCCCGCATCCCTTGCATTGCAAGGCGGATTCTTAGTCACTGGACCACCAGGGAAGTCCCGCGTAGCATTCCTTTATTTATGAAATGCAGTTATTTTCACATGGATACCCCGTGTGAAACTGCAGGAAAGTGTCAAGAGTATCTCTGAACCACTCATACTTCCTAGAGTAGCCTTGAGTGCCCTACATAGTAACCTGAGTGCCCTAGGATGTCCAGCAGTGCCTTTCATTCCCATCCTGTGTGGTCCCACATTCATTCTGGTTGAGCATTCATTTTCACAATAATGGTGACAGAAGATTCTACCATGTGGCCTTTTGTATGACTTGTGGCACCTTTTTGTAGAGCATCAGTAAGGTAAGACTTTTTGTCTAGTACACGCATGGTGTCCTTGAAGTTGAGCTGTGCTTCTTTATTTCTTTAATCACTTTAATCAGTCTATAAGTGTGCTGTCTGGTCTGATATCTCCCCTCCCTTCCACTGCTTCCCTCCCCTCAGCTGAAGAGCTGTTGCATCATATCTCAGCAAACATCCTCTGTTTGCCTGCCTGTCCTGAAGGAAGTCCAGCGTTCTGCAGGTGTGTCTAGAGTCATCTCTTCTAGATGGTGGAGGGTGAGCTCTGTCCCTGCTCTGTGTGCGCTGGCACAGGGAGCTTCTGGGTACTGGGATGCTAAGACTGCTGACCTGTCTTTGGACTGTGGCCTTTAAATATTTGCATACATTTCTGCTAAGAGAATTTTTGAGAATTCTTTATTCCCATCACATGGCTTTTCATCACATAAGTAGAGTAGCAAATCATGTAATTTCTGATATATTGTAAATGTTGATGTTTTAAAATAACAATTATCTCATTCTTTTAAAATGAATCTAGTGGGCTCTAGATACTGTTATAAGTTGACCTATTGTCATCCATTTAAAAAATACATGACTAAGCTTTTCATTGAATCAGAAATGTTAATTTTTCATTTTTTTCTCCTTGAAATGATATTTCAGTTCCACTTCCTCCACAAAATGTTAATTTATCTTTATACTTGAAAATCTTTTATTGATCATTCTGTCATCGTTCTGCAACAAAAATATGGAGTGATGGGAATGATTTTTTATTTTCTATCCTCATAAGTCTCTTCAGTATTAATTTCTTTTGGTTTGTGTCAGTATGGTTATTAACATAAATTAATCAGAACAAGTAGGTATACATTTTGGATAAGTAATTAAATATGAAAGGTAGAATTATGTCAGAAAGCAACTTGAGACAAATGGAGCTCCAACACCGAATTATTTCATGTATTGAGGAATGATTACTACTTAATGCGAGAATAAGATTTTTCATTTTCACAGATGTAAAATTTGAGAAACCTTGTTGACAGAAGTAGATAGGATCAGAAGAACTTTTGTTATATCAGGTTCACTTATTACTTTTACTTTTTTTTTTTACTTTTACTTTTAATTGGAGTATAGTTGCTTTTAATTGAAGTATAGGTGTGGGAAGGAATTGAGAGTATATATATATATATACACACACACACTGACATACATACACCACCATGTGTACAATACATAGCTAGTAGGGAGCTGCTGCATAGCATGAGGAGCTCAGTTCTGTGTTCTGCGATGACCTAGAAGGCTAGGATGCTGCGGGGGAAAGCAAGAAGGAGGCTCAAGAGGAATCTTCTTGAGGAAGATTCAAGGAATCAAGGAATTCCTTCAAGACTCAAGGAATTCCTCTTGAGCCTCCTTCTTGCTTTCCCCCGTAGTATCCTAGCCTTCTAGGTCGTCGCAGAACACAGAACTGAGCTCCTCATGCTATGCAGCAGCTCCCTACTAGCTATGTATTGTACACATGGTGGTGTATGTATGTCAGTATATACATATATGCTCTCAATTCCTTCCCACACCCCTGGCCACAAATCCATTCTCTATATCTGGGACTTTATTCCTGCCCTGGTCACTTAGTTTTTAATCTTTTAAATTATATGTCGAAACCTGATTCTTTATGAATCAACCAACTCAACGCTTAACTCCCTTTAGTTTTGTTGAAAGCAGAAAACTGGAACCCTTCAGAATTGTAAAAGGGTTTGTCACTCCCTAATTAGGCCACAGTTTATAGTGTCAGCACTAGTATTTCAAGTCACCCCTCATGGCCGCTGAGTTAGGAAACTTGGGCTCCAGTCCAGCTTTGCCAGTTACTTATTAGATATGTTCAAGAGTCCTGTCAGACAGTAGCATTTCACAATTCTGCCACTTGCCTTGAGTATCCTATAATTGTTTTCTTACCACTGATCACCCAGACGAGGTGCTTCTCTAATCCTCAACTCCGAGCCTGCATAAGCATTTGTCACCTTTCGATGGGATTCTGAAAGACTGGTTGCTGTCTCTTGCCACTTGCCCGCATCCACATGAACCTGGATCTTTCCAGGTCAGTAGGTCCTGGGGCCACGTGTGTTTTTCACCTGAACTGGGTTTGTCCAGTCCACTGCTCAGTCACCCTTCTAGTGCTAGTTTTCAGCCCTTAACGCAGCTGCTTTGGCTGCTGCTGGGCGGTCACTGTTCCTTTGCTGGTGACACTTGTGCTTCCTCCTCTTGGGCATCTCCTCACTAGGATTGGATGGTAGGGGCATTGCTCAGCTCAGCGTCATTGTACACGGTAGATGGCTTCAGTTCAGTTCAGTTCAGTTGCTCAGTCGCGTCCGACTCTCCGCGAACCCATGAATCCCCTGTTTAAGAAGGAAGGAGGGAAGGAAAGTTGCTCAGTCATGTACGACTCTTTGTGGCCCCATGGACTATACAGTCCATGGATTTCTCCAGGCCAGAATACTGGAGTGGGTAACCTTTCCCTTCTCCAGGGGATCTTTCCAACCCAGGGATCGAACCCAGGTCTCCTGCGTTGCAGGTGGATTCTTTACCAGCTGAGCCACAAGGGAAGCCCTGTTTAATTTAAAAATATATATATAATCAACCTTAGTACCTTACTGTCAAATCTTACTAGCGATGCCTCCTAATTTTGTTTAATGAAATGCTTGTTGATATAAACTATATCTTAAACTCAAGAAATGCAAGAATGCTAGATCTTTTAAACCACAGTTATTATCTTAGAGGGAGGTAGATGCATTGTCTTTTGAGGAAAACGATCTTTGCTTTAGGCACCTTGCATTCATCTGAATGCAGGCCTTTTGTAGCGTGGAGTGGAGTTGGTGAAGTGCTGAGCAGAGCCATAGGATGAGAAAACACTGTAGGTGGCTTTTTAGGTTCTGAATTTAGGGTGGCCTGTAGGCAGCATTCTGAAATAGATTTGACATGAAGACGCGGCCCATAGCCATGTGTGTCATTTTGTATTGCCCCGTTGGGATTATTGGTGTTCTCTTCGACATGGATGACAAGTAATCATATGCATTACTTGAGTTTCTGCTGTGAAACAGCCAGCTTGAGATCTGAGATGCTGCCATTTAAAATGTTTTCTTTTTTTGACAAAAGAAGTGCAGATACTTTGAAACAATTACGGTCTTTATTATTCTGGTAAGTTTATGATAGGACTGATACTAAGAAGTGGTTCTGAGCAGGAACAGAACTGGGAACCCAGGGCAGAGAGCCCTGGGCCACAGGTTGCCTGCCTACCTGTGTGGCCCATGAGTTGGCTCCTCTACCAACAGGGGCTTTGAAATCCGCCTGGTATCTGTCAGAGCAGCTGTGACATGACCGCGCTTTGTCTCAGCGGAGGATCTGAGGGCCTGTCTCTGTTGTGTGCTATGTTGGTTGTCTGTGGGCACTGTCTCCAGAATTTCTATAGAAGTTGGGTTTGGTGAGGAGACTGCTGTTTCAGGTGGGCTGAATCTCCTGGGGATCTGTTGATTTTTCTGTTGAGGTAAAACACGTTTTTTAAGAAACATTTTTTATTGAAGTATAGTTGATTACACTGTTGTATTTATTTCTGCTGTACAGCAAAATGATTCAGTTATATATACAGATAATATGTGCAGATATATATGGGCTTCCCTGGTGGCTCTGGTAAAGAATCTGTCTGTCAGGCAGGAGACTCGGGTTCAATCTCTGAGTCAGGAAGATCTCTTGGAGAAGGAAATGGCAACCCACTCCAGTATTCTTGCCTGGAGAATCCCATGGGCAGAGGAGCCTGGAGGGCTACAGTCCATGGGGTTGCAAAGAGTTGGACATGACTTAGAGACTGCATACAGACACACACACATACATTCTTTTTCATATTCTTTTCCATTATGGTTTATTACAGAATATTGAATATAGTTCCCTGTGCTATACAGTCAGACCTTTTGTTTATCCATTCTGTTATAATAGTTTGCATCTACTAATCCCAAACTCCCAGTCCATCCTTACCTTTCTGCCACCACAATTCCATTATCTGTATCCATATCTATGTCCAGTGGTCATGTATGGATGTGAGAGTTGGACTGTGAAGAAAGCTGATCGCCGAAGAATGGATGCTTTTGAACTGTGGTGTTGGAGAAGACTCTTGAGAGTCCCTTGGACTGCAAGGAGATCCAACCAGTCCATTCTAAAGGAGATCAGTCCTGGATGTTCATTGGAAGGACTGATGCTAAAGCTGAAACTCCAGTACTTTGGCCACCTCATGCGACGAGTTGACTCACTGGAAAAGACTGATGCTGGGAGGGATTGGGGGTGGAAGGAGACGGGGACAACAGAGAATGAGATGGCTGGATGGCATCACCAACTCGATGGACATGAATTTGAGTGAAGTCCGGGAGTTGGTGATGGACAGGGAGGCCTGGCGTGCTGTGATTCATGGGGTCACAAAGAGTTGGACACGACTGAGCGACTGAACTGAACTAAACTGAAGCGTTTCTGTTTCGTTGATAAATTCATTTGTTTTCTAATTTAGAGTTCACATAGAAGCAATATCATATGATATTTGTCTTTATCTTTCTGATTTATTTCACTTAGTAGGCTAATGTTTAGGTCCATCCATGTTGTCACAAGTGGCATTATTCTGTTGTGATTGAGTAGTATTCCACTGTGTGTATGTGTGTGTGTGCCACACATCGCACGTATACCTGTTCATCTGTCAATGGACATCTGGATTGTAAAACATGCCATTTTGATTAGTCACTAGTTTTATTTTCCTCTGCCTCCTCTGTAGAGAAAGTAAACGTTTGCAAGCATAAGGAACAGACTCTTGAGTGACACATCGTAGTTGAATAAGACGCAGTGAGTACTCTTCTGGAAGGCGATGCAAAAGGATGATGTAAGCCAGAGGCTGTGCTGCATTGACCATTTGGGTTCTGGAGGAATAAGATCAGGAGACATCATGCTTGAAGTAGAGAAGTTTGTGTTAAATCCCCAACCTGCCATAAGGCTCCTTTGGCAGGTCTTGTTGATGTGATATAATCAAAGCTTTATGATGTCCCTCCTTCCAGCAAGGATTGAAGTAGAACTCCTGTAGGTCCAGATAGCTCCATGGCCTTTGGAGTCAGCATGTTTGTGTTAAGACCCCAGGTCTATCACTCTTCATCTGTTTCTTCTGAAGCCCTTTCTAGATCTGTGAAAAGGAAATGATGTCTAGTTTGTCTAGTTTGGAGAGTTGCTAGAATTCCATGAGAAGGTGCAGAAGTGTACACATGACAGGGGTTTGCGGCAGCCAGCCTTGCCTGCCTGCCCTGTGGTTCACGCTCTGCGGCAGCTGTGCTGTCACTGCAGGCTCTTTGGCCGTCATGCTGCCCCTTCTGACCAACACGGCACCATGAGCCTTGTGCTGTCCGGGTTTGGCGGCATTGACAGCAGTGGTGTGTAGTTCCACTTGCTAACTGTGATACTGTCTCCTTGGGGCCATGACCTGTCTTCTTTGCTGATAAGGCCGTGGCTAGTCAGATGTTGGTCTTTCAGTGTTCTTTTTCTCATCACCAGCTTGCTGGCGGCTTTAGTGATTTTGTTCTGCAGTTGTTAAGGTGACCCTTTTACTTTCTTTTCCTTTTTGATTTGGCCCAAATTTGCAGGATTTTAGTTCCCCAGCCAGGATGGAGCCTGCACACTCTGCAGTGGAAGCGAGGAGTCTTAAGCCCTGGACTGCCAGGGAATTCCTGTGGTGGTCCTTTTCTTTGAAGAAGTGGACTTGTTTTATAAAGGGTAGTTAGGGGTGGGAGGGGGAAGCGATTTTTCGACATTCCTTTCTTCAAAAGCCCTTTTGGTTAAAAATGGAACACACAGGAATGTGTGTAAATTACAAGTGTGAGGTTCACCGAGTTATGAGATAGTGACTGCACCTGTGTAGGTCCCCGTGGAGTCAGGAAACAGACCGAGCAGCACCGTGGAAAGCCCCTCGCCATCGCGACGGCCTTGTCCCGGCTGCCTTTTGACTGCCTGCCAGAGGCGAGGCAGTGTTTGCTAGCTGTAGGGTTGCCATGCTCAACTTGCAGGGATCTAGGAACTTGGTCTCGCATAGGAGACAGGCACATGAAAATACAGCGCCTACAGCTCTCAGGACTTTGTCTCCCCTTGAGAGGAAAGTTCGTGTTTCCATTCATTGGTTTGTTCTGTAAATGTTTATTAATTTTTGACAAAGTGCCAGGCATGCAGGTAAATACTATGAATATAGCAGTGATTAGATAAAGCCCTTGACCTCTTTGGGCTTACATGTCTAGGGCTTGCTCACCAGTACTGACCTCGTGCCCAAGCATGTGGCAGGTGTTTAGTAAATGTCTTCTAAACCCAGCTAAAAATACTCCCTTTACTCTTCTCCTGTGGCATTCACCCTCTTATCGTCAGCTGTTAGACCTCTGATTTTCTTTTCTTTTTTCTTGAGATAAATCTTGAGTTGATTTACAGTATTATATTGGTTTCAGGTACACAGAATAGCGATTATAGTTTTTTTGTAGATGACAGTCTCATTTATAGTTACTGTAAAATATTGGCTATAATCCCTGTGCTGTACAGCATATCCTTGTAGCTTATTTATCTTATCCATGGGAGTTGGTACCTCTTAACCCTCCATCCCTATCTTCCCCCCGCACCTGCCCCCACTGGTAACCGCTATTTTGTCCTCCGTATCTACGAGTCTATTATTGTTGTTGTTGTTGTTATGTTCACTCACTTATTTTATTTTTCAGATTCTGCATATAAGTGATAACAGGATATATGTCTTTTTCTGTCTGATTTATTTCACTAAGCTTGATACCTCAGTCCATCCAAGACCTGACCTCTAGATTCCAGGATCCTGGAATGTAGGTTATCCATTCTAGCCTCTTGCACAGAAAGGACTTAGTCTGATTATTGAAGGTGTGACAAGTGCCAAGTAAACAGTACAGTCAGTAAGTATTGTCAGAGGTTCAGAGGAGCTGGAGAGTGTTAATGGCTGTGGTAAAGCTTTTCTTGCTACAGTTGCCAGTAATCACCTAGTCCCTAAGTCCGTTAAAGCTATTGAGTCCTTAGTTTACTTTTCTGTAACATTTGACAGTGACCATTTCCTCTGGGAAGTTCTTTGATTTCACCTCTCTAGGCTAGCTTGTTTTCTCCTGTGTCACTATTCTTCCTCAGTCACCTCTGAGGGTTTTTTCTGCCTGTGAGTGTGTTATGCCTTAGAACCCCCTCTTGGCTCACTGGTTTTCACCCTCTGCATATTCTGTATCCTCCATTTGTTGGTGATTCCCAAGTGATTTCTTGCCCTGAGCCTGTTCCTGGGTTCCTTTCCCACTCATCCAGCTGTCTCCTGAGCATTGCCTACTGATGGTCCTGAGCTAAATTTATTCAGAACTAGACCCTAGTCTAGACCCTAGACCTAACCTCATCTGCCACACCACCAGTATTTCCTCTCCACGCAAATGCAAAGGACGGCAACCTTGTGTCCTCTCTCTCACTCTCCAGCCTCCTCCATCCCCTTACATCCATCCAGGCTCCCAGAGTCCCAGCAGTTCTACTTGCTGAATTTCTCATGGATTTACCCGCCTCCCCTCCTTCCCTGCAGGCTTTTCTGGTAGCTCGGCTGGTAAAGAGTCCGCTTGTAATGCGGGAGACCTGGGTTTGATCCTTGGGTTGGGACGATCCCACGGAAGAGGGTATGGCAACCCACTTCAGTATTCTTGCCTGGAGAACCCCCATGGACAGAGAAGCTTGTGGGCTACAGCCCGTGAGGTCACAACGAATCAGACACAACTGAGCGGCTACGCAGAGCACAGCTCCTCCCCTGCCTCTGCTGTTTCTTGCTTGGATAACTCTCCAGTGGCAGTGTCCCAGCAGCCAATCTGGGACTTCTTTCAAAACATTCTCCACATTGTTGCTGGAGGGGTCATGCCTCAGTTCAGTTCAGTCGCTCAGTCTCGCCCAACCCTTTGTGACCCCACGGACTGCAGCATGCCAGATTTCCCTTTCCATCGTCAACTCCCGGAGCTTGCTCAAACTCATGGCCATCGAGTTGGTGATGCCATCCGACCATCTCATCCTCTGTCGTCCCCTTCTCCTCCTGCCTTCAGTCTTTCCCAGCATCAGGGTCTTTTCCAAGGAATCAGTTTTTTGCATCAGGTGGCCAAAGTATTGGACCTTCAGCTTCAGGATCAGTCCTTCCAATGAATATTCAGGGCTTATTTCCTTTAGGATTGACTTATTTGATCTCCTTGCAATCCAAGGGTCTCTCAAGAATCTTCTCCAACACCACAGTTCAAAAGCATCAATTCTTCGGCGTTCAGCTTTCTCTGTGGTCCAACTCTCATATCCGTACATGACCACTGGAAAAACCATAGCCTTAACTAGACAGACCTTTGTGTGCAAAGTAGTGTCTTAAATATGCTATCTAAGTTTGTCATAGCTTTTCTTCCAAGGTGCAAGTGTCTTTTAATTTCATGGCTGCAGTCACCACCTGCAGTGAATTTGGAGCCCAGCAAAATAAAGTCTGTCCCTGTTTCCCCATCTGTTTGCCATGAAGTGATGGGACCGGATGCCATGATCTTAATTTTCTGAATGTTTAGTTTTAAGTCAACTTTTTCACTCTCCTCTTGCACTTTCATCAAGAGGCTCTTTAGTTCCTCTTCACTTTCTGCTGTAAGTGTGGTGTCATCTGTGTATCTGAGGTTATGGATATTTCTCCTGTCACTCTTGATTCTAGCTTGTGCTTCCCCCAGCCTGGCATTTTGCATGTTGTACTCTGCATATGTTAAATAAGGAGGGTGACAATAAACCACCTTAATGTACTCCTTTCCCAATTTTGAATCAGTCTGTTGTTCCATGTCCAGTTCTAATTGCTTCTTGACCTGCATACAGATTTCTCAGGAGGCAAGTCAGGTGGTCCCCGGTATTCCTACCTCTTGAATTTTCCACAGTTGGTTGTGATCCGCACAGTCAATGGCTTTAGTATAGTCAATAAAGCAGAAGTAGATGTTTTTCTGAAACTCTCTTGCCTTTTCTGTGATCCAACAGATGTTGACAATTTGATCTCTGGTTGCTCTGTCTTTTCTAAATCCAGCTTGAACGTCTGGAAGTTCTTTGTTCGTGTACTGTGTGAAGCCTGACTTGGAGAATTTTCAGCCTTACTTTGCTAGCGTGTGAGATGAGTGCACTTATGTGCTGGTTTTAACATTCTTTGGCATTGCCTTTCTTTGAGATTGGAATGAAAACTGACCTTTTCCAGTTTCCAGGAGGGATCATGCTTGTCCCTCCCCACAATGCTTGTGGGTGGCTCTTCTTTGCCTTCAGTCTTGCTGCCAGATTGCCTCCCGCCTAAGCTTATGGCTTAGTTTCTCCAGCCTTAGTTTGTGTCTCCCCATAGACCATGCCTGTCCTTTCCTACCCAGCCATCAGCTTCCAGTTCCCGGATCTCAGAGAGCTCGCCTCCATATTTTGGATGTGTGGCTGCTTCTGTTGTCCCCTCCACTTTTGTCTGTTCTCTTCAAAAGGAGGTGTTCTCTGTCTGCTGTGCTCTGAATTGAGGTTCCTCTCCTGCGTTCTCCTCCCTCTAGCATGGTGTTCCCTGTCCTCCGTCCTGTGGAACACCTGTAATAAAGTCCCACTGGCCTTCAAAGTCAGGTTCTCTGGGGTTCGTCATCCCTTGGCCAGATCCGCAGGCTCAGAACCTTCACAACAATAGCAGGACGTCGTAGATATTACTGTTCTCCAGTTTGCGGGTCACCTGCCTGGTGTGTATGGGGTTTGGTTTGATCGTGGCTGCACCCTCCTGCCATCTCGTTGTGGCTTCTTCTTTGCTTTGGAGATCTTCCTTCGGTGGGTTCCAGCATCCTCCTGTTGATGGGTATTCAACATCTAGTTGCCAGTTTGGTACTTCCGAAGAAGAAGATGAGCACATGTTCTTCTACTCCGTCGTCTTGAACGACCAGCCACCAGCAGACTGAGCGATGTCTGTCATCTCTGTTTACCTGTCTGTGCCTCGGAGATCATAGGTACTCAAAATAATTGAGTGAATATAATGAGGTTTTTTTTCCCCCTTTTTGGCCATAAGTTATGTATGGATTTATCTGGGTAAATATTTTTTCATTCTCACATCAGAATTTGAGGTCTGAAAAGTTAGTCTTAGATATAATTCTTGGTTGATCTTCATGGTATCTGTTCTCTGCAGAGCTGAATGTTAGACTAATGCTGGTAGGACCTGTACTAGCAGGAGCCATGCTTGTTGACATCGCATCTGGCTGACCCCCTGCTCTGCCTGCCACACATGTGGAGGGAGAAGAGCAGGCGTTGGGACGGCAGATGGACTGTGCACTGAGGTTTTGGAACATAGGACTAGTGTGCAAAACTGTGATCTCATGAATTTAAGAGCTACTAGTGCATGTCAAAAGTTACTATACATGACCGAGGAAAAGAAAGTCAGCTTTAAATGAACTCTGTTTATAGGAAAAACCATTACGTTTGTCTGCGCTCGTAGGTAGATATTTCAGTTTCACGTTGTTGGGCTCAAGTATTTTGAGGGTGGCACAGTCTGAGAGTTTGTTAGAAAGAACAAACCTTCATCTTTTGCCACTTCATTTTTTCCTCAATCAAAAGTAACACATGCTCTTGTAAGACTCTGCCATGGCATGTTGGAGTGTCTGCAGTCACTCTGTTCTACTACCTTATTTTATTCTCCTTATATCACTTACTACAGTCTGAGATTATTTGTATGTGTGTTTCTTATCTATTTCTTTTCAAAACACTTTTGCAAATAATAGGGAATGTTTTTCTGAGCACTGACTATGCGTGTTCCAAGTGTCATGTATGTTTTAACTCCTTTAATCCTTTTAAGAGCCCTGAAAGGTACATTACTGTAATTATCCCTGATTTCCAGGTGAGGAGCTTGTAGTACAGAGTCGTTAAGTAAGTCTTAAGTGCATAAGCAGTGTATGGTGGGAATGGCATTTAAATCCAAGCAGTGTGTCTGGTGGCTCAGTGGTGAAGAGTCCAATGCAGGAAATGTAAGAGAGGAGGGTTTGACCCCTGGGTTGGGAAGTTTCTTACTAGAGTTGGAAATGGCAACCCACTCCAGTATTCCTGACAGGAAAGTTCCATACCGGAGCCTGGTGGGCTGTAGTTGATGGGCTCGCAAAGAGTCAGACGTGACTGAGCCGTGTGCACACGTGCACCCCGACTCCAGTCTCTCTCTCTCACACACACGCCCCCGACTCCAGTGTCCCAAACCCTACTCCGCTCTTCTGAGTCTCAGTATAAGCTCTGTAGGGCACGTGGCTTGCTTCCTGCAGCTCCCAGCATGATGCTCTGCACTGGTGCATGGAATGAACATGAAATATACCAAACAAAAAGTAAGAGTGAAATAGTTTTCAGCACCCTTCTACAGTGCAATTTGGTTATTTTCCTCAAAAAACGTTTTCTTTTCAATTATAAGCATACATAAAGTCCTTCTACATAAGCATTACTGTCTTGGGAAACATTTCTGTTCCTCCATGGCCGCTTGGGGACTCTGTCCCTTGGGATGTGACATTGTCTTAGCTATGCAAGAATGGACAGGACTGAGATTATTTTATGATACCTAAATGTTAGTTTCCTTGAGATGTGGGGGACAGTTTAGCCTCATCAGCATATCCTGGGGATAGGAGTGCTCCTCCAGATGGCTGCTGTCACCTATTTTCTGTTGATTCTTACTGGGAGTTGTCATCCCTGTAAAGAAAATTAATGGTGCTAAATTCTGAGGGTATATCTACTTGGAAAGGGCTTCCCAGGTGGCAGTAGTGGTACAGAACCCCTTGCCAATGCAGGAGACATAAGAGATGCGGGTTTGATACCTGGGTTGGGAAGATCCCCTGGAGAAGGGCATGGCAACCCACTCTAGTCCTCTTGCCTGGAAAATCCCATGAACAGAGGAGCCTGGGGGACTATAGTCCATGGGGCCGCAAAGAGACGGGCACGACTGAAGCGACTTAGCATGCATACGTACTTGGAGGTTTGAGTGTGTTGGTTACTGACTCCGATCTTTTCCCAGTTCCTATAGTTGTGCTGATGAGAAAAAAAGACTGCTTAAAATTTTCTTTGTGGGACTTCCCTAGTGGTCCAGTTGCCAAGACTCCGCACTCCCAATGCAGGGGGCCAGTGTTGGACCCCTGCTCAGGGAACTAGGCCACAGCTGAGAACCTGCATGCTGCAACAAAGATTGAAGATCTTGCATGCTGCAACTAAGACCCAGAACAGCCAAATAAATTTTTAAAAAATTAAAATTATTTTTCTTTGTGTAATAACGTTTTATAATAATGTTTGAGAAGTGATTCTTATCTTTCCTTCTCTTCCCCTCCAGTGGGAGCAGAGGGTTTCCCTGTGGGACAGGGACTCTTAGGTTAGCATGGGGTCAGCTGCCAGAAAACCATCAATTTCTTAAACTGTGTAGCATCTTGTTAAGTGTGCATATTTTGCTGGAGGAGCTTTCTATACCAGAATCAAGTGTGAGGACACACAAAGCCCTTTTTGACATGGGTATTAACACGCTCTCATTCTCTGGCTACAGGGATCCTGGAGGCTGACTTCATTTAGAGACTAGCAGTACATTTCCTAGTCTGAAAAAATGAGGTGTATGTGAGTAAAACTTCAGCGAGGGTGGTTTGGACTTTTCCTCATTAGGGCACAGAGGTTCTCACTGATGGAGGGAATATGTGGGCTCAGCCTGTGTGCAGGGGGCACCTGTTCAGATTCAATAACCATTTTGGTGTGATAGCAGTGTCATGCCTGCTTTTGTCCCCATCTGAGCCTTCTATCATGTAGATTGGAAATAGCGCACACCCTCATATTTAAGTGGCTATTTTTATTTCCAAATGCTGCTGCTTGTGTGCAGGTATCTGATTGAAATTTTAACCTGTATATTACTGTGGTAAAAGTTAAAAATACGTGTTTGATATGAAAGACAAATAGGCCTGCCTTAGCTCTGCTACTACCTAGTGCAGTGGTCTTGGGCAAAGTTGCTTGCTGTGCCTCATTTTCCTCATCTGTAAAATGGGCACCAAAATGGTACCTCTCAAAAGAGGTGAAATAACATGCAGTAATAATACAGAGAAAGCCACTGAAATGGTTTACAGTAAACAGCCAATGAATGTTAGCTCTTAGGAAGATGACGGTGACGATGACAATGAGGATAACTACCTCTTCAGCAAAGCTTATCACCCCAAACAAGGAGTACTTCCTCCACTTCATCCCATTTCCCCAGAGACAGACACTTCTAATTCTTTTGATTATTTTGCTGTTTCAGAAAATCACATTTTCACTGATATTTTCTGCTTTTCCCCCCTCCCAATATTAAGCGTGCTTTATTGACTTCTTGTGGATGGTGAGGTTTTAGCTAACACTTAACCTTTCCCTATGTCTCTTCAATATAGTTAAGTATATCATTTTGGTTAGAGTGATATTTAGGATTCTGTATTATTATGATCGCTGAAACTCCAATACTTTGGCCACCTCATGCGACAAGTTGACTCACTGGAAAAGACTCTGATGCTGGGAGGGATTGGGGGTGGGAGGAGAAGGGGACGACAGAGAATGAGATGGCTGGATGGCATCACCAGCTCGATGGACATGAGTTTGAGTGAACTCTGGGAGTTGGTGATGGACAGGGAGGCCTGGTGTGCTGTGATTCATGGGGTCGCAAAGAGTCGGACACGACTGAGCGACTGAACTGAACTGAACTGAACTGAACTGATAGACTTTGTTCATACTGAGTTGTGGGATTGTGTTTGAGAGTGTTGGGTGTTACCAGATTTTTCGAGTGCTATGCTGAGTTGAAAGAAAATGAGTAGGTTATTGTCAATTTGCTTTTGCTTATGAAGTTAAAGGTTGTCATACGGTTGCTGGCTGTTTAGAATTATTTTGTGACTTGCTTATTTTTCTCCTCAGCTATTTAGTTTTGCCTCATTTGTTTGTATGACCATACTGGAATCTGAGAAAGAATTGGTAGAGGTTAAACTTTTAGAAGAAATGTTGGGCTTTAGATAGACTGGGGATCTGGAGCAGACTTGGATTTCTGTGGGTCTGTCAGCCCTTGTTGCTGCTGCTGCTGCTGCTAAGTCGCTTCAGTCGTGTCCAACTCTGTGCGACCCCATAGATGGCAGCCAACCAGGCTCCGCCGACCCTGGGATTCTCCAGGCAAGAACACTGGAGTGGCTTGCCATTGCCTTCTCCGCCCTTGTTACTAGCGGCCTTATCCTTAGGCTTCAGAAAGTACAGTGGGTCTGCCTGTATTATACAAGTTGGGGCTTGTACAGTTCAAGTTGGGAGTGCCTAGGTGGATGTAGGATGAAATGAGCCCAGTGTGGGAACAGACAGACAAGTAACACGATTATGAGAAGGAAATATGAATGATAGGGGGAAAAGCTGAGTCTCCAAATACGAATGATAGGGGAAAAGCTGAGTCTCCAAAGTGCGCTCAGTAGAAGGCTAGGCAGAGTCTCACAGATGGAATGTCCATGGTGATTTACTTCTGCTTGGTACAGGTTGCTCAGCGTGGGGGCAGGGGCGGAGGGTAAGGACAAAGCTGGAGTTGTGGCCTCATGGATCTCAATTGTTTACCAACCGACCAGACGGAGGAGGTCAGGTGGTGTGGTGCCTCTGCTCTGAGAATCCCAGCTGGAGACAAAACATTCTCTTTGTGTAGCACATGGTCAAACTGTGGGTTCTGGATCTAGGAGAGGAGTGGGGGAAAGCCACAACCAAAGCAGAATTTTTCTCTGGCGTTGCAGTTAATGAAGTAGTCCTAGAGGGATCCTGGCCTCTGAGATGTAGCGGGGAAGGAGCAGGGCCATGGCGGTAAGGTGGAGAGAGGAGGAAGCCAGTGGTCTGGTGCCGATTACCGTTTTATATAGAATGGTCAGATCCAGCGCTGTGAGAGAGAAACACGAGATTCATTTCTGCTGTTCTCATCTTTAGCTCTAACCTTTTTGTGTGGGAGGTTAGTGACCAGCTTTGCTGGGTGATTGTAGTGAGGGTTTGTGAACACAGGAAAAGCTGGTTTTAGCCAGAAAAGCACGTCTCCTGGAGTGAGGAGCAGAGGGCTGCACAGTAGGTGTGGGCTCACAGCAGTTCTTGCCCTCTGTTCTTGGGGTGACGCCTTCCTCCACCGTTCATCCGGCCTTTACCAGGTCTTTCTGAACAGTTCCTAGTAAGTCATAAGCATCTGTAACTCGGTTGGTCATCTTTTATATCGTGGTGGCAGTGGTGATTTAGTTGTTGGGTTGCATCTGATTCCTGGTGATCCCATAGAACATAGCCCACCACACTTCTCTGTCCATGGGATTTCCCAGGTAAGAATACTGGAGTGGGTTGCTGTTTCCTTCCCTAGGGGATCTTCCCGACCCAAGGATTGAATCTCATCTGCATTGCAGGTGGATTTTTTTTAATGACTGAGCCACCAGGGAAGCCCTCTTCCCTATCAAATAGGTATAATTACAAACACTCTTTGTTCAGTGAGATGGACTGGATTAACAGGTGAGAGGTGTGACTGCCGTGACCCAAAAACAGTCTGGAAGCCAGGAAAAGAATCTGAGATGGTTCCATATCCCCAGGCTGACACTTTCCTTCCTTAGGAGTTTAGCCCTAAAGCCCCTTCCAGGCCACATCGTACCAAGTTGTTGGGAAGGTAAACCGAAGATTCTGTTCCCTCTGTGATGTGTCTCATTTTTGGAGCTGACTCAGCACACCTGTATTTCTGAGATTAGGTCATCCTGTCAGCCCCTGGGGGAAGCATTGTAAGGATGGTTCTCTCTGGTTTATGTTTTTGTCTCCTGGCTTCATAAGCACGCAAATTCTCAGGCTCTTTCCTTTGTCTTAGTTTCCTTTTGAATGTTTGGACGGAAGCTTTTGTTTTGTGCCCCTGGTTTTTGTTTTCCTGGATTCGAGTGTGGTTTTTAGGGCCGACTTCAGTGTCCGAACTGGATACCTGGTACAGTCTGGCTTAAGTGGGACATTCTGAAAAGTCCTCTTAGAGGATGATGAGACTCAAACTCAAGCCGGTACAACTCTTGTTGTGATTTTGAGTCAGACATCTCTCAAATATCGAAGTGAGGTCTCCCTCTTGAAGACTCTTGTTTCCCAGGCTGTGCTCCTCCCAGGGCCCTGGCGCTAGTTTCTTTTCTCTCAAGTTGCCCCTTCTGTTGTGTGAGTTACATGTCATGTAAATATCTGGGTCCCAGTCCTGAGTCTGGGAGCTCCAGGGGCCACCAGAGAGCTGGTGTGAGGCCCTAGCTGTGTGTCCCTTCCCCCTGCCCCCACCCCGCCTCTTAAACTGTACATTGCTAACTCAGCCTCCTTTCTCTTTTTTTTTTAAGATGTGTTTTTTGAATCTTTATAGATTAAAAAAGAAAGAAATCTGTATTATGCTCTGTTGATGTCCTGATTTTTGTTCAGCTCTTCACCCTGAAGCAGTTCCCTGCATCCATAGCTCTTACTTCACCATATTTTTTTCTTTTCTTTTTTTGGCTGTGCCATATCTTTTTGAGTCTATAAATAATACCTTACTTGCTTTATTTTAGCCCCCAAATTCTTTTCTTTCTACTTCTGTTTTTCCTACAGATCCTCAGCACTTTTTGGAGCCTCCTTTAGAAAGACATAGTTGAAAAGATTTTAACTGGGTTTGAAAAGTTATGTAAATCTCTTCTGAAGGTGTAATTAATAGTTTGCTAGGTCTTTATCTCTGGAATGATGTGTAGAGTCTAGCTAGCTCTCTTCAGGACCTCTTCCCACAAATCGTGGGCCTCAGCGTGTAAAGGTGAGCTCCAGTGAGTCAGGCTTTCTGAACTCATTCCATAGACGCCTGTTTCTAGTCCCTCTGAATCTCCGTTTACTTTGCAGCAAAGATGTCCTTCTATAAGGCACTTACATACAGCAGCAGATCATACTTCCTTGCATCTTGTTTCAGAACAGCTCACAGTTGAGTATATTTCAGTCGGCACAGAATCTGCTGTGGTAGGAAGTAAAACTGTGCTCACATATGGGTTCAGTCACTCCCCAGTGTTTGCATTTTCTGTCACAAGCGCCTTCTGTCCTGACTGGGACCCACGTGACTTCTGTCAGCTGGATTGCACACCCCAGGATTTCTGTAGATGTATGAACACCTGCGGGGTGGTAGAATACGTTCTGTTTGAGACTTGCTTTGGGTGATGTGCTGGGGTCTGAGACTGGTGTGTGGAGGCAGGCCCCCCCCGCCCCCCCATAATGTAGAACATGGAATGTGGTGAGAGCAGAGTGGGGCAGCGGGGGTGGGAGAGGGCGTTGTTCAGCCTCCCAGAGCCAGCCTGGCTGGGAGAGGCTTGGAACTCTGCTTCCTGGGAAGATGCACAGAGCAGAGAGGTCAAAATGCTCTGAATCTGCACTCTGCCCAGCCTCTGGTATGCTGTGGTGCAGGTTGACTGAATTCCCAGATGTTTGATCATCTCTATAAAGTGGAAAGGAATCTACTCTGACTATAGCACCCAGGAGTCGATGAAAATAAAATGTGAAATATGAAAATGTTTTTAAACCCTAAAGAACTCTCCATGATAAAACGATAGGTGTTTTTCAGTGTAGAGGGTATTATGTTCTGTGTGCCCAGTAAGTCAATTCAGTTGTGTCATACTCTTTGTGACTCTATGGACTGTAGCCTGCCAGGCTCCTGATGCATGGCAAGAATACTGCAGTGGGTTGCCATGCCCTCCTCCAGTGGATCTTCCTGACCCAGGGATTGAACCGGTGTCTCCTGTCTCCTGCCTTGGCAGGTGGATTTTTTTTTCTTTTTCCACCACTAGCGCCACCTGGACAGCCCCATTATGTGTTCTAAACAGTGTGTTAAATTGTCTATAAAATAGGTATCCTGTCCTGCTTACAGGATGATAAAACTAAGGCTCAGAAATAAAAATGTCTTCCCTAAGCTTGCTCAGCTAGTAAATGGCATAGCTAGCACTTGAATCTTGCCTTTGAAACCTGGTAGAAACCAGCTCATCAGGGTCCATAAGAGGAGTAGGCAACTTAAAGTACTAGGTGCCATCTGATACTTTTTTCAGCCAACAATGTGTTGTATCCCTAATACGTGGCATTTTAGGTGTTAGGTGAGTTTTGTTTTCTTTTTTCAATTTTTTCCCCTGTGTAACTTGTAATGATCTTTAAAGGCATTGAGTTTAAAAAAACTTCTCTTCTTTTTAATCATTACACTCTTGGTTTAATTGCCCAGGTGGTGATTTAACTGTTAACCTTCCTAACTCTTCAGCTTTGGGCTCACCTAGGGATTTATTTTTTTAATTGAAAGATTATTGCTTTATAGAATTTTGTTTTCTGTCATATGAACATGAATCAGCCATAGGTATACAGAGCAGGAGGCAAGCCATTATACTGAGTGCCACCTGAGTCATCAGTTTATTCAGCCAACGTTGAGAGCCTGTTGAGTCCCTTATATCTGGCCAACACAGATGAGTAAGGGAACAGGAAAAGACAGATAAAATGCAAGTGATGGCAGGCAGTGCAGTTGGGTAAGTGACATGGTGTGGAGTACAGAGTACACTGGAAACACCCAGAGGGAGACGTCAATGCAGGGCTGGGGAGTTGGAGAAGGCGGGGACAATGGCTGAGCTGGAGTAGGAAAGATGAGCAAGAGTTTGCCAGATTGGCACGGTGGGGGGCACCTGCAGGGTGGTGTTCTGGACAGGACTGGAGGGCTGGGGACAGCACTGTGTGCTCATGCCCGGTGCGTGGCAGGAGCCAGCGGCAGAGCAGCCAGCAGGCGCCAGCTTGGCAGCTCTGTGTGCCAGGCGGAGGCTTTGAGTGGTGCCCATCGCCAGTGTATGCCCATGGTGCCCCACATGTCCTTTGCCTGCTGCTCTGGCTGTTGTCTGACTGTCCTTCTGTCTCCCTTTCTTTTCTCCTGTTTTAATCCCCTTCTCCCAGCCCTTTTCTTGGACTCTCAATGTCAGTCTCCCACATTAAAGGGTTCCACCAGGGCTTCCCTGGTGACTCAGATGGTAAAGAATCCCCCCGCAGTCCAGGAGACCCAGGTTTCATCCGTGGGTTGGGAAGATCCCCTGCTGAAGGGAATGGCAACCCACTCCAGTATTCTTGCCTGGAGAATTCCGTGGACAGAGGAGCCTGGCGGGCTACAGTCCATGGGGTTGCAAAGTGTCAGACATGACCGGGTGACTAACACACTGGACACCCTCTCACAGGCCAGCTCTCCTGTGTGTGTCCCCGGGGGTTGGAGAGAGCGGTACAGGAGGAGTTCTGAGGATCTTGGCCTCTAGAATCAGCACTCTGAGAAAGTGAGAAGGTGAATGGTAGGAGGACTGGAGAAAGGTTTGTTTTCCAGGCCATCGCAGAAGAATCTTTGGGTAGGTACGTGAGGCGCGTGCATGCGGCTGAGCTTGCTAGGCAACGTGCAGGGTGTGCCTAAAGAGCAAAGCTGCCCGCTTACTGTTATCCTGAGATGGGAGGGTCTGGTCCTCTGTTTCAGGGAAGGGAGTGGAGACCCAGAGAGGGTAAGCAACCTGCCCGAAGTTGCTCAGCCAATATCGGGTGGGCCCAGGGCTTTGCACGTGGGTCTGTACACCTCTCCCACACGCCCTGTGCCCGCCGCAGGTGTCCTGCAGAAGGCGGCTGCGGTTCCTCAGGCCTTGGCAGCCTTGCCTACGCTAGCTGGTTTTTGCTGACAGATGAATGAGCCAGCAGCAGCTGCTCTGATAGGCCTGGGAACTTGTCCCTGGAGGGAAAGGCCGAATCCAGGAAGGTTACACCAGGCCTTGAAGCAGAAGTGTCTGGACGCATCACAGAATCTGCTGAACTAGCAGTGTCCGTTGCAGATCCCATTCTACAAGTTTATAGTTGATGCTGGTGCTAACTCCCTGCCTTTTTGGTTTGAAGACTGAAAAAGAGAAGGCATTTCATTTGGGTTGTGACATTTATGATACAGTGATTGGAGGACTGTAATGAAATCTATATAAAATACAAAACTCCCCTTGCATTTCAGACCCAAATTGTACCTGTTAGCAGGATCAACTGGAGTGAAGAAAGTCCTTTCCAAACTCAAATCTGGGAGGAAGGTCCCTCACCCTCTCTTGTGGACACTCCGCCTTCCCTGCCCACCGTGCCTTGCCTCTGACAGTGGCTCTCCGATCCCCCTCCCCCAGCCTCCGTGTAGGTTGCTGTGTAGGCCAGGGCTGTCTGGATTCATTACTCCCAGGTGGGGGTCAGCTCAGATCACCATCACATTGGCAGTAGGAAAACCTCGCCAGTACCACGGGAGCAGTGGACTTTCATCTGAAGCCTTTCTGTACGTCAACTCCGAGTTTGCCTGCTGTGCTGGCAGAAATGAGATTCTGCCCTGGGCCACTGTCTGCTGTGCTAACCAGCTGCCTTTCAGGATCCACTTCTTGGTTGTTCTTTCCGCCTACCTTTGTCCCCCTCCTTCCTGAAGTTGTTAAGCCTGTGACACCATTGCCATTGAGCTGTCTTTTGCTCTGTTAAAGTCTTCTCGGTGTTATTAAAACGGGGACTATGACCAGAGGTCTCTAGCTCACCTCCCTACAATTACACATGATGTTTACGTAGAGTAAATTCTTAATCTTATCTAAAATCGAATCTTAACCAATATCCCTTGTTAATATCCTTGGGATTGTGATGATAAGCTCTACATGGTTTTCCATAAATGGCCCTGTACTTTACCAGGCAGAGTAAGTGCTTAAAACTCCTTTTGTTTAAAAAAAAAAAAGGAACTTGTCAAGCATAGCTTGTGTCTTAGCACCAGTAAAATGAATTAGCTCAGGCTTATGGAATGCTCATACACTCCTATGAGATAGGTGTCTCTTACCTGACCATCTTGTGGATGAAAAAACTGAGGCTAAGAAGGTGAATGCCTTTGCTCCAGCTCAGCCGTCCACATCCGGATTCAAACTCAGATCTGTAAGCAAGCCTGTTTTTTCCTCACTGTGCTTTTCTGCCTCCAAGGAAATACATCCCAATTTCCTGAAGCCACTTTTAAATTTCAGTAAATTATGTTATCATTTTCATTAAATTGATTGATAATTATTGAATGGCCCTCAAGAGAGAGGAGTTCTGATAGAGACCCTCATTGTTTTTTTAATTCTTTAATGGTTCCCCCTTGAAAGCTCTTGCTTATAGAAGCGAAAGCCATAAAGTCCTCTTGTCAGCCTCTGTAGAACTGCTTACTAGATGCCGGGGTGTGTGCTATTCTTGGTCTCTTTATCACACGCGTACTCTCTTACTCTGTCTCCCCCTCCTATTGAGTGATCTCTGAGGGTATGATCCTGTCACTTGTCCCCGTAGTGGCTCTTCTTGCTGCTTCACTAATACTCAGGGCAGCTTGAGGTTGCCTGTGCTACGGCAGCCAGGGCCAGGAGGGCTGCGTCCACACCCGACGGCCCCTGTAGGGCCGAGACTTCCCTGCTGGTCGGTAACTAAGACTGTGCTGTCAGTGCAGGGGGACCGTGTGCGATCCCTGGTCAGGAAACTAGACCCCCCACGCCACAGCTAAAGACCTCATGTGCCACAGGGAAGATCGAAGATCAGGATGCTGCGTCGAAGAGCAGGCGCAGCTGAGTGAATGTAGGGCTCCAGTCTGGCCACATCACCGCTGCGCAGGGAGTGGTGCCTCGTGCTGCCTAGTAGGAGGATGGGGTCCTCTGCAGTAAAAACCCAACACCCCCCTCCCTCGAGGCTGGCACATTTCAGAGAAACCCAGGTAAGTACCAACACTTTGCGAAAACTTAATTTTAGGGAGAAATGATTAAAAAAAATCCCCAGCACCCCTTTTTTTTTTCATAAGGAGCAGTTAGTGAATGGAGCTGCTGCAGCCTGAGACTTGTGTCAGCTTTTTTTTTTAAACTACCTTAATAGTACACTCAGTTGGCTGCTGGCTCCTAGTACCGACTCTGCCTCTTTGGACTTGAGAGCCACCAGATGGGGTCGAGTTTCAGGTCATGGGCCGAGTCATTGCCGAGTGGCCTTGACAAGACACTTAAAGGCTTAAGTGAGAATGAAACAGTGCCACACAGAGGCACTCAGCAATTGTTACTGCCCCTTTGACCTGAAATCTGGAAGGGAAGCTTCTCAGTTTTGTGGGTAAAAATAAAGAGTAAATAGCTATAATTGAGGATTTCCCTGTGTAGAAAAAGCCAAGTTTTATCTAAATCCGGGACCTTGCTAGGCATTTGGCTACTTAGAGATAATTTTACTGTCTGGTTCTCAGCTGCCCTCAGCCAGATCTGGAACTTGGGAAGCATGTAATTATGTGTGAGCCTCTGGGGCCGGAAGAAAGAACTGCGCGGCCATTGGGACCTCCATCTAGAGGGCGCTCCCCTCTGTGCTAGAGATGTGCTTTGCAGATTGACCCTGAGAGGGGTTTATGCACTTGAGGGCTCATCTCTGGGGACACACAGAAAACTAGTGAGGCGGAGAGGTTTGGACTAGGGACCCCTGGAGAGATGGCCAGACTGAGTATTGGAGAACCCTTTGGCCCTTTCCTGTGAGAGTCTGAAGAGCAAAGCCCCAGAAGCATGGGTCTGTGCCCTCAGGCACCAGCAGGCGCTCAGCTGCCCTGGCATTCTCCACTTAAAGTTTAGAATTGCAGCAGTGGTGCTGTTTCTCATTTTGTAGACAGATCATCAGTATGGGTTAAATTACAATAGACACTATGCTGGGAACCCAGTCCTCACTCATTTATATGGAAAAATGTGTTTGACTTTTGCACAGCCAGTGAACTTTCAGGTGGCAGTGTGTGTGTGTGTGTGTGTGTGTGTGTGTGTGTGTGTGTGAGTTTGGGGATTGCTTGTAGGGTATTTTGTAAAGAAGGAAACATTCTTTTCAAGCCAGGACCTTTTGTGGGTTAAAGGGATGTCGTTGGAACCAGATGCTAAAAAACCATGCTTGAAATTAGTTTTGGACTCGATTGTAGTATGGTTGAGCCTGAATGACTTCCAACAGAGTGTTTAGAAATTCAGAGTATTAGTAGTAGGATCATAGAGATCATCTTGTGCTTCCTAATTGCTGGTTTGCAAACCGGTTTGGTCTGTAATAAAGACTGTTCTGAGTGTCTGTAGAAAGCTTATATGGTGTACATCAGTTACATTATGTATTTGTGAAATACAGCAATCACCTTACATCGTATTATAAAAAATTGTCTTTTATTTTTTAATAGTTCCTCCCTTATTTTTCCAACAACCAGGTAAGTGACCCCTCATATCAGGGTCCTGGATCTGCCTCCTGTTTTTGTGCATTCTTTGGCTTTTTTAAAGGTCAGATTCAGGGTGCCAAATGAGAATAGGAAACCATAGGATTTTTTCCATCTCTGCCTGTCCTAGTGATAATGGATTGTAAACCTTACCAGAGTGTACAACTTTTCCTTTTAGCAATCTTTCCAAAATAAATAGACTGATTTTTAAAAGTAACACTTCAGAAACAAATATTTTATGTTTATGGGTTCTGCTTGAACTTTATCATTTAGTGTATAAAAATAAGTAAAATTGTATAAGGAAGACGAAAAGTGTTTTGTATTTGCTTCACCACACCTAACCATTGTTAAAACTATTAAATTTCTTTCTGAATTTAATATATATGTCCATGGAACTTATTTTGGTTTTGGACCAAATTGAGAAAAACATAGCTTTTTAAAACTTAACGTATCCTGAGAATTTTCCCATATTACCAGATTTATTTTTTGCAGACATGGCTTGGTACCTGTATTATATTGTATGTGCAGTGTCCCAGGATTTATTTAATAAACCCACCCCCCTCATTGTTGGCTAAGTAGGTTGTCATCAACTTTTTTGCAGTGATGAACATCTTTATAAGTTTTGCGTTCCACTTGGATTATTTCCTTAGGGTAAATTCCTTAAGGTTGAATTATAGGTTAAAAGAAGGAACGTTTTTCATACTCTTGGCAAACTGCAAGCGGAATCCTTTGTGCTTGCTGTTGGCGCCACTGTGAGTGGTGTCTCAGGACAGCTGGGTCCCAGATGCAGCGTATTGCTGGACAGCAATGTAGTAAGCTTTCCTGGGCAGGCATGGTGAGCGCCTCAGGAGAAAGAGCTAGAAAAATGTTTATAGCATTTTTTTGCTCTTGGATTTTTTGGGGGATGGGGTGGGGTAAATTCTTTCTTGAAAACAGCCCTAATTTATATATTCCTTATTTTTTCACGTGAAAAGAGAGACCTATATTGTTTTATTTACTTATTATACATACATGCATCTATTCTTTTTCAAATTGTTTCCCCATTTAGGTTGTTATAGAATATTGAGCAGAGTTTCCTGATTAACAGTAGGTCCTTGCTTGTTATCCACTCTAAATATAGCAGGATTATTATATTAAGTGGAGTAAGTCAGACAAAGAAAGACATATGATATCACTTATATGCAGAATCGAAAAACAAGATACAAATGAGCTTATTTACAAAGCAGAAAGCAGACTCAGGAGGATGGCGTAGATTGGGAGAGTGCGATTGACATGTACACACTATATTGTCTTTTTAAAAACCTCTCTTGAACATGAAAAAGCGAGTCACTGACTATACATTCCATTTCTGTAGGAAGCTCTGTAGGAAGTGTCCACCATGAGAAGACAGTAGAGGTGATCCGAAAGGAACCAACCTCCCATCATAACCAAGGACCCTGTGAAAGAACTTGGAAAAGCAAGTGGGTGGTTAACTCGGGTAACAGCAGCCATGATAACTAATTATAGAACACGCATCTCATCAGACTTTACTTCCACCAGTGGTGGCAGGGCTTAGTGCCAAGATTTTTGCTTTTATACAGGTCTGAGACCAATTCTGCTGCTTCCCACCTCCTTAGCAGAAAAATCTAATCCTTTTTCAGTAATCTGGGCTTTCTTCATAGGCAATCTTTCAAGTCTTCCTGGAAGAGGAAGTTAACTCTGGAAGATTAGAGTATATGCTGTGTTTTTAGGATATACTGGGAATTAAGTGGGCTTCCAAAGTGGCGCTAGTGGTAAAGAACCCACCTGCCAATGCAAAAGACACCAGAGACAGGGGTTTGATCCCTGGGTTGAGGAGCCCCCTGGAAGGAGGCATGGCAACCCACTTCAGTATTCTTGCCTAGAGAATCCCATGGTCAGAGGAGCCTGGCGGACTATGGTCCACAGGGTCGCAAAGAGGCAGACACTGAAGCGACTTAGCACGCATGCAAGAGCTTGGCTTTAAGTTGATAAATAGCAAGGCAAGCTTCCTCTTCCAGGAAGACTTGAAAGATTGCACCTAGAAAGTGCCCTTCCTCCCTCCTCCTCTTTTTTTCCCCTCTCACTAAATATTTGTTAGTGAGACCATTGATGTCTATAACTGAGAAAAGGGTTATGTGATATGGTGTATATGTGTGTGTCTTTCTGCATCAAGGTTTCAGGGGCTACCTTTCAGTACTCTGAACCTGGAAAACATCTTGGTTTTAGACTCTACTTGAGAATTGTGACTTTGACTCAGTATACTTTTATTGAGGGCTTGGCACTGGGATAGGTGTACAAAGATGAATGAGATCAGACCCTTGCCCATAATTTATGTAGTTTGGTGATAAGAGATTAGTAATATAAGTAGATAAATTTTTATTGTGGTGAAATATACGTCACACAATATTTGCATTTTGAACCATTTTAAAGCGAACAGTTCTGTGGCATTAAATTCATTCACATTGTTGTTCAGCCATTACCACCATTCATCTTCTCCAGCTTAAAACTCCTTACCTGTTTAACAATAACTCCTCATTTCCCTTTACCTCCAGCCCATGGAAACCACTACTACTCTAAGTACATCATGGGTGAATCATATGGTATTTGTCTTTTGTGATTGGTTTGTTTCATTTGGCTTACTTCCTCCAGGAATTGAGGTTCATCCCTGTTGTAGCATGTGTCATAATTTCCTCCCTTCTTAAGGGTAAACAGATACGCCATTGTATTGTATATACTCCACTGTATAGTTATATAGCATCACATTCTGTTTATCCATTCATCCATCGATAGATACTTTGATTGCTTCCACTTTTTGGCTATTGTGAATAATGCTGCTTTGAACATGAATGTACAAATATCCGTTGCTTGCTTTCAGTTCTTTTGGGTATGTATTTAGACCTGGAATGCTGGATCTTATGGTAATTCTGTGTTTAGTTTTTGAGAAATGGCCACACTGTCTTCCACAGTGGTTGCACTGGTTTATAGCGCTTTACTGCATCTCACAGCCGTGCACAGGGTGCCTGTGCCTCCGTATCCTGGTCAACCCCTGTTATTTTCTTCTGCTAATAGCCTTCCTAATGGGCGTGAAGAGCTATCGTTGTGGTACTGGTTTGCATTTCCCTTAGGACTAGTCATCTTGAGCATCTTTTCGTGCACTTATTGGGCACTCATGTAGTCTTAGGAGAAGTGTCTGTTCAATTCTTGATCTTTTTTTTTATGAAAATTTTTATTGATATCTCACTTTTTCCCCCCAGTTTTACTTATTTGATTATTATTTGGCTGAGCTGGGTCTTCGGTGCCGTGTGCGAACTTTCTCTAACTGCGGTGAGCAGGGGCTGTTCTTCATGGGGGTGCGCAGGCTTCTCACCGAGGTGGCTGCTCTTGGTACAGCCTTGGACCCTGGAGCGTGTGGGCTTCCGTCATTGTGGTACTTTGGCGTGTGGCTTCTTCCTGGACTAGGTTGAACCCATGTCCCTTGAATTGGCAGGTGGATTCTTAAACCACTGGCCCACTAGGAAAGTTCTTGATCGTGCTTTAATTAGTTTTTGTTGTTGTTATTGTAAGAGTTCTTTGTGTATTCTGGGTACCAGTCTCTTATCAGATATGTGATTTGCAAATATTTTCTCTCATTCCTTAGGCTGTTTTTTGACTCTGTTGATAGTGTCCTTTGATGCTCAAAAGGTTTTACTTATGATGAAGTCCATCTTATTTTTTTTCTCTTGCTGCTTGTGGTTTTGGTATCATATCCAAAAAAATCTGTGCTGAATCCAGTGTCAGGATGCTTTCCTCCTTTGTTTTCTTGAAAGAGTTTGGTATTTGTCGTTTCAAATCTTAGGTTTAGGCCTTTGGTCCATTTAGAGTTAATTTTGGTATATTGTACAAGGTAGGATTCCAGCTTCATTTTTCTTTCTCTTTCTTTCTTTTTCTGGCATGCGGATGTTCAGTTTTCCTAATACAGTTAGTTGAAAGATAACTTTATCATAGGAAAGAAGATGCTTAGCTGCAACTCACAGGAGTTACTGAGTCACGGTCTCTGGCAAGAAGGTTCTGTCTGAATGATCTGGGAGGGAGCGATTCAAGCCTCACTGCATTATGGTGAGGGAGCACACTCCAGGAGGCTTCCCTGAGGGAATTTCCTGTGCACTGTTTCCTGGGTTATCTGCAGGAGCTATTTCAATTGAGAAAGGGGGAAAGAGGAGATTGCCATCACTAATTATTAGAGAAATGCAAGTCAAAACTACAATGAGGTATCACTTCACACCACTCAGAATGACAATAATCAAAAAAATCTACAGACAGTAAATCCTAGAGAGGATGTAGAGAAAAGGGAATGCGCTTGCACTGTTGGTGGGAATGTAAATTGATACAGCCACTATGAAGAACAGTATAGAGAATCCTTAAAAACTAGGAATAAAGCTACCATATGACCCAGCAATCCCACTACTGTGCATATATTTGGAGAAAACCATAACTGAAAAGACCCATGTAAACCCAATCCAGTGTTCTTGCCTGAAAAATCCCATGGGCAGAATAGACTCGTGGGCTACAGTCCATGGGGTCGCAAAGAGTCAGACACCACCGAGCAACTGAGCACACGTGCATGCACCCAGTGTTCACAGGAGCACTGTTTACAACAGCCAGGACATGGAGGCAACCTAGATGTCCATCGACAGATGAGTGGGGCGAAACAACAATGGAATATCACTCAGATATAAAAAGGAACAAGTTTGAATCAGTTCTAGTGAGGTGGATGAACATACAGAGTGATGTAGGTCAGAAAGAGAAAAATAAATATATATCAACACATACATATAGAATCTAGAAAAATAGAATTGATGCACCTGTTTGCAGGGATGGAACGGGGACACAAATGTAGAGAGTGGACTCGTGGACACAGTGCGGGAGGGAGAGAGTGGGATGACTAGAGAAAGTAGCATCAGCATATATACACTATCATGTGTAAAGTGGATCGCTGCTGAGAAGCTGCTGTGCAGCACAGGGAGCCCAGCCTGGCCCGCTGTGATGCCCTAGATGCGTGGGATGAGGGAGGGGAGAGAGGCGCAAGAGGGAAGGGGTATGTATCAGTTCAGTTCAGTCGCTCAGTCGTGTCCGACTCTCTGCGACCCCATGGACTGCAGCACGCCAGGCCTCCCTGTCCATCACCAACTCCCGGAGTTCACTCAAACTCATGTCCACAGAATCGGTGATGCCCTCCAGCCATCTCATCTTCTGTTGTCCCCTTCTCCCACCTTCAATCTTTCCCAGCATCAGAGTGTTTTCCAATGAGTCAGCTCTTCGCATGAGGTGGCCAAAGTATTGCAGTTTCAGCTTCAGCATCAGTCCTTCTAATGAACACCCAGGACCGATCTCCTTTAGGATGGACTGGTTGGATCTCCTTAAAGCCCAAGGGACTCTCAAGAGTCTTCTCCAGCACCACAGTTCAAAAGCATCAATTCTTTGGCGATCAGCTTTCTTCACAGTCCAACTCTCACATCCATACACGACCACGGGAAAAACCATAGCCTTGACTAGACGGACCTTTGTTGGCAAAGTAATGTCTCTGTCTTTTAATATGCTGTCTAGATTGGTCATAGCTTTTGTAGTAAGGAGCAAGCTTCTTTTAATTTAATGGATGCAGTCACCATCTGCGGTGATTTTGGAGCCCCAAATATAAAGTCTGTCCCTATTTCCATTGTTTCCCCATCTGTTTCCCATGAAATGATGGGACCGGATGCCATAATCTTAGTTTTCTGAATGTTGAGTTTTAAGCCAGCTTTTTCACTCTCCTCTTTTCACTTTCATCAAGAGATTCTAGTTCTTCTTTGCTTTCTGCCATAAGGGTGGTGTCATCTGCATATCTGAGGTTATTGATATTTCTCCCAGCAATCTTGATTCCAGCTTGTGCTTCATCCGGCCTGGCATTTCACATGATGTACTGTACATATAAGTTAAATAAGCAGGGTGACAGTATACAGCCTTGATGTACTCCTTTCCTGATTTGGAACCAGTCCTCTGTTCCATGTCTAGTTCTGACTGTTGCTTCCTGACCTGCATACAGGTTTCTCAAGAGGCAGGTCAGGTGGTCTGGTATTCCCATCTCTTTCAGAACTTTTCACAGTTTATTGTGATCCACACAGTCAAAGGCTTTGGCATAGTCAGTGAAGCAGAAGTAGATATTTTTCTGGAACTCTCTTGCTTTTTCAGTGATCCAGCAGATGTTGGCAGTCTGATCTCTGGTTCCTCTGCCTTTTCTAAATCCAGCTTGAACATCTGGAAGATCACGGTTCACCTATTGTTGAAGCCTGGCTTGGAGAATTTTGAGCATGACTTTGCTAGCATGTGAGATGAGTGCAATTGTGCGATAGTTTGAGCATTCTTTGGCATTGCCTTTCTTTGGGATTGGAATGAAAACTGACCTTTTCCAGTCCTGTGGCCACTGCTGAGTTTTCTGAATTTGCTGGCATATTGAGTGCAGCACTTTCACATCATCATCTTTCAGGATTTGAAATAGCTCAACTGGAATTCCATGACCTCCACTAGCTTTGATCGTAGTGATGCTTCCTAAGGCCCACTTGACTTTACATTCCAGGGTGTCTGGCTCTAGGTGAGTGATCACAGCATCGTGATTATCTGGGTTGTGAAGATCTTTTTTGTATAGCTCTTCTGTGTATTCTTGCCACCTCTTCTTAGTATCTTCTGCTTCTGTTCGGTACATACCATTTCTGTCCTTTATTGAGCCCATCTTTGCATGAAATATTCCCTTGGTAGCTCTAATTTTCTTGAAAAGATCTCTAGTCTTTCCCATTCTGTTGTTTTCCTCTATTGTTTTTGCACTGATCGCTGAGGAAGGCTTTGTTTTCTCTCCTGGATATTCTTTGGAACTCTGCATTCAAATCTTTCCTTTTCTCCTTTGCCTGTTGCTTCTCTTTTCTCAGCTATTTGTAAGACCTTGTCAGACAACCGTTTTGCCTTTTCGTGTATGTGTGTGTGTGTGTGTATAAAATTATGGCTGATTTTCATTGTTGTATGGCAGAAACCAACACAATACTGTAAAGGAATTTTCTCCCAATTTAAGTAAATTAAAAAAAATAACAAGAATGCACGATATTTAATGTGCTTCTTCATCTACTCTCTTTAGTTATATTCTTTAGTTATATTCATCTCCTCTTTATAGGAGGTTTGTTTGGCCTGAAATTCCCCATTAGTTTGTGGAGGGGTTTTTTGTGAGGATGTGTGTACTTATATTAGCTGTTTGACCCAGTAGAGAAGAAACAGGATTTCACACTGTTAATGGAATACCCTGTGTGAGATGCGAAAACATACCTTGTGTTTGAAAGAAAGATCACTTTACACATGGCCTTGATCTATGATGGACTCGAAACCTGCTGCAGATTTTTGCCCTAAAAGTTGTGCCACAGCTCAAGTCTGATCTTACCATTGTGCGCAGCTGTGGGCCAGAGGGTTGAAAACAGATCTGTGTCTCTTTCAGGATGAATTCCAGAGGGACACAGCTGCAGGTTTTTCTGTAGCTCTTTGTATGTGCACAGGAAGTTCCTTACAACCCACTTCTTAGATCTCATTTCCTTTCAGTTCTTGCCCTGGGGGTTCCCTGGGTGTCTGGCCTGCAGCTTCAGGGTTCAGAGAGCCGCTGGACTGGTGCCCTCTTGTGGTCCTCCTTTGAGCTGGTTCCATCTTGAGAGTTGAAGAAAAAGAAAGGATACCTGAGAAGAAGAAAATTTGGGAGAGTTTACTATACATTTCTGCGTGAGAATATCTTCCTGACCCAGGGATAGAAGTGGCATCTTGGGCGTCTCCTGCATTGCAGGCAGATTCTTTAAAGTAGAACATGATGAAAGTTTTTAGAAAGCTAGTCAATTTAACTATACAAATAAAAATTTTCTTTAGGAAACATCACATTTTTTAAAGGAAAAAGGCAGTTCACTGGAAAGGATGTTTGTGATACGAATGAGAAATGAGTCCATTTCCTTAATAGAAATCAAGAGCTTCTCAATGAGAAAAGACCAGCAACTTAACAGAGACTGAGGATAAGATATCAGCAGACAGGTTTCAGAAAAAGAAAAACAGAAGGCTTATGATGCTTTGCCTCATATAAAATAGAAATGTAAATTAAACAGGTAGAGAGGATTAAGTTAGAATTTCAGATATGAGTAAATAGGTGTATGTAAATCATTGATGGTGGGGGCTCTCTGGGCTTATTTATGGAAATTTAAAAGATACAGATTCTTTGCCCTAGCAGATCCAGTACTAGAAATTTATCTGACATTTGTTGGCTTAAAAAAAGTATTCACAACCTAAAAGTTGAAGAGTTATGTTTTATCCTGTGGGAATATTATGTTTTATCCCGTGGGAATATTTAGGACTTCAAGCCTGGGAAGCAGCATCTCAAGTAACCCCTAGAGAACTGTGCTGAGGAGGCGAGAGAAGATCCTTGTTATATAGAAGTTTTGCAACAACGGAGTTGCAAAAAGTATCAAAAGATGATTTTATCTTATTTAGTTTTGGCTGTGCCGGGTGTTTGTTTCTGCACTCGGGCTTTCTCTCGTTGTGATGAGCAGGGTCTGCTCTTGTTTGGGGTGCACAGGCTTCTCATGGAAGTGGCTAGCGGAGCATAGGTGCTAGGTGCATGGGCTTCAGCAGTTGTGGTTTTCGAGCTCTGGGGCGTGGGCTCGGTAGTTGTGGCTCAGTGGTCGCAGCACATGGGCTCAGTGGTTGTGGCTCTTGGGCTCTGGAACACGGGATCAGTGGCTGTGGTGTGCGGGCTTAGTTGGTCTATGGAGTCTTCGCGGACCGGGGATCTAACCTGTGTCCCCTGCATGGGCAGGCAGATTCTTCTCCACTGCACCACCAGGGAAGTCCCCAAAGATGGTTGTTAGTGAAAGAAAACCAGATATCCCAAGTTAACGAATGTAGTGCTTTTCTGTGTATGGGAAGATACAAGAATCTGGGCTCACTGGAATCATTCCTTTGATATGTGCCTCCGTTATCTGTGCCAGTATCCTGTTTTCAGGTCTTCAGTTTCCTCAGGACTCCCTGTAGGTAGTGGCAGCAGTCTGATGGCTGCTGGCTGGCAGGTGTGTTTTCCTTCTTGAGTTCCCTCAGGGGTCGCCAGCTTGCCCTCCCTGGCTGCAGTTGCTGGTGACTGTAACATTCTGTGTTTACTGGTGTGGCAGGAAATACCCCATTTCTCACAGGAACATACATATGGCCATACAGAGTACTTGTTTTAGAAAAAGTTGAGAAAAATTAAAATGCTTATCAGTGAAAGACTAACTGAAATTCCTTCTTACAGTGCAATGTATGTACTTGTAAAAGAAGTGGCCTTAAATGCACTGGGAAAATCTTCAAAATATATGAGTAAATGAAGGTACAGACAGCATTGCATTACTGTTTTTTTTTTTTTTTTGAGGAATTGTACACGCTTGTGTTTTTATGTGACATGACCACGTCTGAAAGGATGTACATGAAAACTGAAAACAGTGGCTACAGCGAAGTCAAAGGTGGTTGGATGTGGGTTGGGAAAAAGGCGAATTCACAGTCTGCTGTTTCATACCTTTTAGATCTTTTACTCTGTGCCATAGATATTGCCTCTTGAAAACCTAACTACCTTGAAAAGGGTAATAGAAATAAGTAAGTACAAAAAAACACCAAGATTAAAAACTAAAAGCAAAGAATATAACCCAGAATTTCAGCTCAGATTTTGGTTTTTATTTTTTGAAACTTTAAATTTTATATTGAAGTATATAGCCAGTTAATAATGTTGTGATTGTTTCGGGTACTCAGGGCTACATATACATGTATCCATTCTCCTGCAAAGTCCCCTCCCATCCAGGCTGCCACATAGCTTTGAGCTGAGTCCCCTGTGCTATATAGTAGGTCCCTGTTGGTTATCCATTTAACGTATTTGTATAAATATATATAAATGAAAGTTTAAGGAGATTTAGAGACAAGAATAATTCTTATTGAGCATGTATTTTCTGTTAGCCACTATTGTGCATATTAACTTGATAACAACTAGAGTCTATTTGTGGAATGGTTGTCAGTTCCACTATATGCCACAAGGATAGTTAACGGTCTGAGAGGTCAAGTTTTCTGACACGTAACTGGTGTGGTACAGTCAGAAATCAAGCCAGGCCCTATGTGACCAGCCTGATTCAAAAGATCCATTTTCCACCTTTTTAAAACTTCGTGGTTAGTGGGTAGATGGTTGCCCATCTTGGCCTTTTTTTTTTTTTTAAATCTATCTGCTCAGAAGCCAGAAGCTTAGGGTATTTCTCTCAAGATACAAAATGGTACTTTTTGTATATCTTCACCTAGTAATTACTACTCATTTTGAAGACCCTGAAGCACATTGCTAGATCTAAAAGCAAAGTCTTAGTTACCAAGGAGACAGTAGATTCAGCCTATTAGTCAGTATGGCTTCTTTTAAGAAAGCTTTGAAAATTGATTGAGTCTTTTTAGCATGTATGATAATTATTAACCAGGATGTTTGATGAGTAGACACTCCTATATGCCACCTAGTAATAGTTTACAGTTAGAACAAACATAAAATACCAGGAAAAGCCCCGCAGAAAAGATTGTAGAATGAAATGATACATATCCTTATGGCCTGTATCCTCTGTGGGGAAAAAAATTATGCCCAAGGAATATACATAAATAGAAGTTAAGGACATGCTCATATTTTCTGTGATTTAAAAAAAGAGAGAAATTGAACCCACTCATTGAAAAATGTCAAATGTATTCGTTTCCTAGGGTTGCAGTAACAAATCATCACAAAGTTGGTGTTTTAACACAATGGAAATCTATTCTCTTGTATTTCTGGAGGCCAGAAGTCCAAAATACAGATGTTAGACAGCCTTGGTTCCTTCTGAAGGAGAGCCTGGTGCCTGCTTCTCTCCTAGCTTCTGGTGGAGTTGCTCAGTCCCTCGCCTCTCTCGTCTCTCCACTCTCTGGCTTCATCTTCATTTGGCATCCCCTCACGTCTCTGTTTCTTTCTTTTCTCTTTGTTACAAGGAAACTTGTCGTTGGGTTTAGGGTTCTTCCGTTCCAAGGTTGGCATCATCTCGAGACCCTCAGCCTCAGTTGCGTTTGCAAAGAACTTTATTCCAAATAAGGTCACATTCTGAGATTCCAGGGGTTAGGACATGGTCATAGCTTTTGGGGGATCACAGTTCAACCCATGGCAGTAGTTGAATCACAAAAGATGGGGGGTCATTGATTTTTTTTTTTTATAAATAAACTTTTTGTGGGCGATAATTGTAGATTCATACTACAGTTGCAAAAAAATAAAGCCATCCCATGTACTCTTTACTCAGTTTCCCCAGTGGAAGTATCTTACCGGGCACTGACACGGATAAAGTGAAAACACAGGACGTTTCATCACCACAGGACCCCTTCTTCATGTTGCCCATTATTAGCCATCCCTGCCTTCTCCCGCCACTGCCCTTCGCCTCATCCTTCATCCCTGTCAGCCAGTAACCTCCTCTCCATTTCCATAATTTTGTCGTTCTGGAATGTTAATATAAATGGAAGCGTGCATTCTGTAGTCTTTTGAGATTGCCTTTTTTCCGCCCTAGATTACTCTCTGGAGATTGCTACAGGTTGACGTTCATTCCTTTTCATTATTCAGCGGTGCTCTGTGGTGTGGGCACACCAGTTTGTTTAAGTGTTCACCTACTGGAGAACATCTGGGTGACTTCCAATTTCTGACTGTTATGACTGAAGCTTCTGTGAAAGTATGTGTACATGTCTTTGTGTGAGCATGTTTTCATTTCTCTGGGATAAGTGCCCAGGAAGGAGTACAATTGCAAGATCGGATGGTAGATGCATGTTTCGTCTTTAAAGAAAGTGTCAAATTGTTTTCCTGGGGAGGCGAGCCACTTAAATTTCTTCTCTTTTTTAAAATTATTTTTAACTTTTAAATTAATTTATTATTTCTGGCTGCGCCGGGCCTTCATCGCTCATGCTGGCTTTCCCTAGTTGCGGCACGTAGGGGCTGCTTTCTAGTTGTGGTGTTCAAGCCCCTCATTGTGGGCACTTCTCTCCTGCAGCACCGGCTCGAGAGCACAGGCTTCGTTGCCCCGCTGCAGGTGGAATCTTCCTGGATCAGGGATCAAACCCGAGCCCCCTGCATTGGCAGGCGGATTCTTAATCCCTGGACTACCAGGGAAGTCCCCTCACTATACTCCTTTATAGAGTAATATGGTCTGTGTAGCTTCGGGAATTCCTTTATCTATTTACTTGTTTTTGGATTTCAGAGGAGTTTGGGGGCCATGGAGGTGGCAGATGAATGATGAATCCGTCAAAATCTGGAAAGGACAACTTGAGGAAGTTGAATCTCTTAATAGAAGATTTGAACCCCTTTCTTCAGAGGCTGTGAGGGATGAATGGGAAGTTGGGTTTTTGAGGGCAGTGAAAGAGCCTTTCCAAAAAGAAGGGGAAGTGGGTGCCTGGCACACACTTTTGGTTTCCTCCCCCTGCTGTGCTGCAGTTAGACACGGGTGCTGGAGGAAACTTAAAAAGAAAATTAGAAAAACAATCTTTTGAGGGCCAGATAGCCTAACTTCTGGTTTTCCACGGTTTGGATAGGGACTGCTGGAAAGGAAGAGTTAATTCGAATATACTTCGTACAACAAAGCGCTCTTGTGCTGCTAAGTCCTTGTTAAATGTTTACTCATGTGTGGCCTTCCGTTTGCAGAGATCCAGCCGGGGATCCAACTGGTACATTCATTGTGCTTGCCTTTATCCATTCACTTTTCGTCGGCTTTCTTTTTGTGCTTCTCTCCAGGACTTCAAGTCTTGGGCCATAATTTTTGCAACAGGCATATTACCCTTGCTTTGTAAGCCAAACTGTACCAAGTGGGTGGGTTTTGGGTACACCTTGTCCAAGGATGTACTCGTTTTTCCCTCAAACAGGGAATACGGTTGTCTGGGTTTTACCCTCTTCGCTTACCTCCTGCCCCTCAAGTAAAAGGGGAAAGAAAGAGATCCAGCTTCACATGTATCGCAAGGCAGTGAGAGCTGACCCTCCAGCACTCCTCTTCTTGGCTTCTACCTTTTGCAGAGGGCTTCATGAGGAGCAAATTCATCAAAGCCAGCAATCAGCCTCGATGCATTCAATTTTGGGGGGGAGGGGAGAGTGGAGGTGCTGTCTTTTGTGTATGTCCTGTGGGGAATACAAAGAAGTGTCCACAGATTTTATATTAAGGCTCAAAATCGGCACAGGAGGTTGGAGTCAGTCGGCGTTTTATACTGAATGGGTGTAGGCCCGCGGTGAGGCCCGCATCACTGCCTGAGCACAGGCCCTGTCTCTTGCCTGATGTTTCACCCGTGTTGGATGGCAGGTTAATACCTGCCACCAGACTGTGGATTGAAGTGGAACTTGGCTTTACATGAGGGCCATGGGTAGCAGCCCCCCTTCTGTTTTTTTTCCCTATTGAAAAGTAGGGAAATATATAGTTTTCCCAATATAGGAAAAATATTGGAAATATTGTATTTCCTAATAAGATATAGGAAATAGGAAAAGTATAGTTATTTTACAGTTTTGGGTTAGTTTCACATGTACAGCAAGGTGTGGATAATAAGTGACTTGTCTTACTGTTTTCCTAGTGAAATATTTCTCAGGAAAACTTAACTTCTAAGGAAGTCCAGCAAGCCTGTGCTTCGCAGAGCCCAAGGAGAGGAAATCACAGAGCCTTGCTGAGAATGTTCGTTCCCAGCAGCTCTTATATTATACTCTGTGGCCACTGCATCTGTGTGGTAGGGTCACTCTTCTCTCATGAAGGGGAGAGGTCCACGTCCCATTCTGACGCAGTGGCAAGGCAGGCGGTGTGTGTGGCTGTTGAGGTCTGGTGTCCTGCAGCCAGCCTGTGTGGGTTTGAAGACCAGCTCAGCTGCTCTCCTGGTGTCTGATCTTGGGCCACGTCACTTAATCTACGCCTCTGTGCCTCCACTTCTTCTGTGTAAACGGGCATAAGAAGAACGTGCACCTCATGAGATTGATGTGAAGATTAAACAGCGTAGGAAATGTAAAATCCTTAGAACAGCCCCTGGCATTTGTATGTTCATTATTGTTCATCATCCCTCAGTTGATTCTGAACCAGTTTAGTTTCACGAGGAAGTATTCTCTGAGGGAGTTTCTCTGTCAGGGTTCATGACTCCAAAGAGAGCAGAGCCAACTATGTGATTTTACAAACCTAGAAGTGAATTATTTTAAATGTCTTTGCTGGGAGTAGAACTTTGATTCAGAGTTTATTGAAAAGTCCTGGGAATATGTTTATGTCGGCGACTGTTGATCAGCCAGAGTTTTTCTCAGGTGCGGGCTAACACCTGGGATTTTCTAGGCTGGACTGTCTTTTTAGTACCAACATGAATCAGGAATTAAAGGCGAGAGTTTCTATCATGGGAAGTTTTTCATTTAGTACTGTTTATAACCTGGTTTCCCCCTCCCAGTCATGGCTTCCTCTGTGGAGAGCTTGGCCTGCAGCACAAGCAAGGTGTTGAAAGGTGGAGATGATATCACTCTGAAACATCAGGGTCAATACACAGAGAGAGGCTGGTGGGTGGCAGAAATGTACCCAGTGGTCCGGGACATTGGTTGAGGCCAATGTTCCCACTTCACCTTTTAAAACAAAGAAATTATTTGATTGAGGGGATGCTTATGGCAAATTGTGATGAATAAAGCACCCTCTTGGCCAAGGACAGGAGAATTACCATGGCTTTCAAGAGAACATTTGCACTAAGGTATACTGGATATGTTGGAGAAGGAAATGGCAACCCACTCCAGTACTCTTGCCTGGAAAATCCCATGGGAGGAGCCTGGTAGGCTACAGTCCATGTGGTTGCAAAGAGTCGGACATGAGTGAGCGACTTCACTTCATACTGGATATGTAGGTGTTGACATTAGTATTATTTAAGTTGAAAGTGATGGAAAACTTCAAACAGTAAGGTTAAGCAAGATAATTTACCTCATTACTGTATTAGTTCTATGATCTGGAGTCTGTGGTTCCTTTATTTAGCTGCTCCACTACCTTAGTTAGCATGATATTGATTTTACAGAGTTGCTGCTTGAGCTCCAGCCATCAAGTCTTCTTCTAGACAATAGGAAGGAGAGGGTCAAAAGGGGACTCTTTATCCTTTAAGGAGATTTCAGAAGCTTCTGCTTCATACCTCTACTTATCTAATTGGTCAGAACTTAGTACAATCATAAGCTATAAGGGAAGCTGGGAAATGTGGTCATGTGCTCAGCTAAGACTCAGGGACTGAGATTTGGTTACAAAACTAGTTATCTGTGTTTGAAGACTGATGCTAAGGATGAACAGGGCAAACTATATATTTGAAACTCCAGATCTGAAGAAAAAAGAGAAAGACACTCTGCTGGATATCAGTTCAGACATTCCCTGTGTTCATTCATCTAACCACATTTGAGTGAGCCCACCAGGTGCCAAGGCCTGCCAAGCCCTGGAATAAAAGCTGAGTCACAGCTGGTTCCTGTGCTCCAGGAGCTCTTAGTTGTTATGTTACATAGCAACTTAGTTTCTGGTTTAGATCTTAGTTGTTTGTGTTTGTGTGTATGTATGTGTGGTGGTGATAACTGTATGGGAGCTAGCAGAACCAACTTAGCAGTGCGTGGGCTCTGGGGTCATCCATGGCCCCACGGTTGGTTGGCCTTACAGATATTTCCAGGGAAGCATTGAGTGGCGCCTCCCTATTGCTTCCGCATAGATGGTTTGACCAGGAATTGAGTCAGCCGGTTTGAGCTTTGTTCTGTCTCAGGACAGATTACTGGGGCTTTGGTTTTCTCATACTTGTGAGTTAGAGCTTCTGAAATGCATGGAGAGGAACCCTTGCCTTCAAAGGAGTGATGTAATGCCTGGGGCATGCTGGACACCATATAAATTAGTGTTGTGTTTCTTACTTAATGATAGTCACAGGGAAAGCTTCTGTCAAGATTTATTGAGGTGACTTATATGCAGTCCCCGAGTGAAGGAGTTAGATGGGGTCTTCTTGCACTCGTAGCTGTTGGATGGTGCCGTCAGGGCAGGTATTAACTGATATCCACAACCCATCCTGAAGGTCCGGGAGGGAGTGATGCCACCGGTGCCTCACCTGGAGCTGGCTGGCCGTTTTAAGCCCCAGGCTGTGTCATTGCTAGATTTTCCTCCATCTGAGCTCTCTCTCATGATGAAGCAGCTTAGTCTGAGCAGCACAGACAGCTTGATGGAATCCTGCGCTCTCCCATAAGGTTGCCTTGAGAAATACCTACCCCGTCTCCTGAGGACACACCAGCCTAAAGCCCTCTGCAGTGCTGACCTGTGTTGCTCTGAGCTGACCAGCTGGGTCTTCTTCCAGGTTGTGTGTTGGGGTGGTTGGTGGTTCAGTACTGGGGTTGGACAAGAAGATCTTAAAGAAGACCTTGGAAGACACACACACACACACACACACACACGCTAGAAATGTCACACTAACATGGTGTCTAGGCTGTCTGAGCCCCCTCCTCTGTGAGAATCGATTTAGGAAGTCGCTGTACTGCTTAGAGCAAAATGGGAACTAGTGAGGACTCAACAGCTGCCCTGTTGGAAACCGCTAGCTGGAAGGGCCCATTGGTTCGCTGGTGACTGAGCTCTCCTGGGGCTTCCCAAGTGAGAAGCATCTCTGGGAAGAGAGACTGCCACACTGGTCAGCACATCTGAGCACTGGCCTAATGGTGAAGTCCAGGGTTGGCATGCTCTAGATACTACAGTGCAGGAAGGAATCTGAAAGGCATTGTGAGTTGTTCTCCATCACCGTAATTGTTTGTGAGACTTAATCCTATAGACTTTTCTTCAAAGAATTTTCTAGGCCCCCCAACATTACTGGCTGGATTCTTTGAACACAATCCTTAAGGCTAAATACCTTGAATATGTGTGTGCGTGCGCTTTTTAGCTTCTTTTTGATATACAAATCACTTGACTGCCTTGAATTACATGAAATTCTGTGAAAGTTGACTTTAATGATACAGTGTGACAAAACAGTAGTACGTTTCTAAGTAGTTGCCTCCCTGTTCTCTGGAAGTGGAGTAAATTTATATAGAATATTGGGGGTGATGCCAGAGCTGCTTCAGTTCTAGAATAGTGAAAAGAATTGTGCCTTTGCAGTTAGAAGATCTACAGTTAGGCTTGAGATTCAACTCCATGACCTTTGAGCAAGTTGTTTAGCTTAATTGAAATCTCTAAGCTTCAGTTTCCTCATTAAGGTAGAAAAAAAGATAAAACAATATCTTTTGTAATAGAATTAAGTGAGATAGTATCTTCAAAATGGCATTGTGGTGAAGAAATTGTAAATTACCTTCCCTGATTCTTCCATTTAATCTTTTTTCTTTTTCTGAAAATAGCCTCATATTGATCTTAGTTTTGTATTCAGACAGCAACCCTAAGCTGACTTGTCACTGTGTGTCCCTGTGACACCCCCCTCCCCCTTTAAAATAGTGTGCTAAAAGTGGCAGGCACAGGATCTGTTCTGCGTACATTGCACTGTGTGTAACTGAGTTTCCTTCCAGCTCCATGAGTGGTGCCAGTTTGCTGGTGAGGTTTAACTGGAAGGAGAGTAAGTGGCTCTGGAGTGGGGCTCCTTGGGTGAGAGTCCTGGGTCCACTGCAACTGGCCTTGGGCTTTGCCTCTCTTCACCTCGGTCTGCACTGAGTGGGTAATGGCCAGCATACAAAGTTGTAATAGGAAGTGGAATGATTTAAAAATACTGAGCCCAGTGTGGACTGCCCTGGTGGCTCAGTGGTGAAGAATCCAGCTGCCAAAGCAGGAGGCACAAGAGACTTGGGTTCAGTCCCTGGGCTGGGAAGATCACCTGGAGGAGGAAATGGCAACCCACTCCAGTATTCTTGCCTGGGAAATCCTGTGAACAGAGGAGCCTGGCGGGCTACTGTCCGTGGGGTCACAAAGATTCCCACACGACTGAGCACACAGCACACAACTGGCACACAAGAAGAAACTACCTCTAAAGGCACATTCTTTTTACATGGATTATTATTTTTAATTGTGATAAAGCATACATATTAGGTTGGTGCAAAAGTAATTACAGTTTTGGAAGTGAATTTTAAATCATTATAACTAGGCTCAAACACATCGTTATTAATGAAAATAGTGAGTGAAGTCACTCAGTCGTGTCCGACTCTTTGTGACCCCGTGGACTGTAGCCTACCAGGCTTCTCCGTCCATGGGATTCTCCAGGCAAGAACACTGGAGTGGGTTACCATTTCCTTCTCCAGGGGAGCTTCCCGACCCAGGGATCGAACCCGGGTGTCCCGCATTGGAGGCAGACGCTTTAACCTCTGAGCCACCAGGGAATACATATTTGCCAGCAAGAAATCTTTGTTTATTCTTGTAGCATAAAAATGGAGAAATGTGCATTAAAATTATGTATAACATAACCACATTTAAGAATGTTTTCTAATATCAAACAGCAAAGTTCAGCAATGCAAAACCACATTTACTTTTGGACTGTGAAGAAAGCTGAGCGCCGAAGAATTGATGCTTTTGAACTGTGGTGCTGGAGAAGACTCTTGAGAGTCCCTTGGACTGCAAGGAGGTCCAACCAGTCCATCCTAAAGGAGATCAATCCTGGATGTTCATTGGAAGGACTGATGCTAAAGCTTAAACTCCAATACTTTGGCCACCTCATGCAACGAGTTGACTCACTGGAAAAGAGTCTGATGCTGAGAGGGATTGGGGGTGGGAGGAGAAGGGGACGACAGAGAATGCGATGGCTGGATGGCATCACCGACTCGATGGACATGAGTTTGAGTGAACTCCGGGAGTTGGTGATGGACAGGGAGGCCTGGTGTGCTGTGATTCATGGGGTCGCGGAGAGTTGTACACGACTGAGCGACTGAACTGAACTGAATATCATAAAGTTTACTGTGTTAAAAATCATATTTAAACATGTAGTTCAGTAGTGTTAAGTATATTTGCTTTGGGCCCCAGTCTCTAGAACTTTTTCATCATGTAATCCATTATGCAACTCCCCCGAGCCCCTGGCAGTCTCCATTCTACTTTCCATGAATTTGACTACTCCGGATGCCTCATGTAAGTGGCGTCGTATGGTGCTTGTGTTTTTGTAACTATGGTTATTAATAAATCTTAGCTCACCACAGCAATTGTACTCTCTCCCATTTTTAGCATTCTAGAAGCTCATGATTGCTTGCCTTCTTCTCAAGCCCTAGTCATTAATTTTTTCCCTGTTTCAAACCCTTTCCTAAGGGAAGAAGACACCTTGCAGCTCCATTTCATCCTTTTGAAGAGGGCAGGATTGGAAAAAAGGGAAATTAAAAGTGAAGACATAAAAGGAGGGACTTAAATATTCACTCATTGCAGAAGTCCTCTGTAGCACTTCTTCCTTCTGATTGTGTAAAGATTCAGACCGAGCACCAGAAGACAGAATAATACAATGAACCCCTCCCTGATTTAGCAGTTATGAAGATATTTGGGGGCCATTTTTAACAAAAGTTTCAGGGAGAAGAAAATACTAGAAAAATCTAGATTAACTTAGAGGCTGGTGTTTCTTTGCTTGTTCATGCAGTGCTGTTTATCTCCTGAATGATAAAGGGTTTCTTATGCCTTGGAACTTTCTTTTTTTTTTAGTACTTAAAAAACTAATTTTGTTTATTTACTTATTTGTTTTTGGCGTGGTGGGTCTTTGTTTCTGCACAGGCTTTTCTCTAGTTGCAGCAAGCGGGGTTATTCTCCTATAGTGGAATTGTGTGGTGATTTTTGTTGTGGCGCACGGGCTGTAGGGCGTGCAGGGCTCACTAGTTGCGGCCCGTGGGCTCCGTGGTTGCGATTCCCGGGCTCTGGAGCACAGGGACTCGGCTGCATGTGGGATCTTCCTGGACCAGGGATGGAACCCTGTGTTTTCTGCATTGGCAGGTGGATTCTTTACCACCTTGCTCCAAGGAAGCAAGGAGGGAGCCACCAAGGGAGCCCTGCCTTGAAACTTCTGCTTACCTTCTGTTTTTTTTTAGTCTAGTTGATTTACAGTTTGTGTTAGCTTCAGGTGTGCAGCAGAATGATTCGGTTATACTTCTATTTTCCAGATTCTTTTCCTCTGTAGGTTTTACAAGATACTGTAGTTTCCTGTGCTATACAGTAAATCCTTATTGTTTATCTATTTCATATATAGTGGTATGTATATGTTAACCCCAAACTCCAAAATTTATCTCACTTCCTCCTGCTGGCTTTCTTGAAAAGCTTTTTATTTATGTGTTTGTTTTCGGCCCTGCCGGGTCTTTGTTGCTGAGTGGGCTTTTCTCTGGTTGTGGCGAGTGGGGGCTCCTCACTCTCACGTTGCAGGGCACGGCTCTAGGTGCGTGGGCTTCAGTAGTTGAGGCACGTGAGCTCTAGAGCACAGGCTTAGTAGTTGCAGTGCTCGGGCTCAGTTGCTGTGAAGCATGTGGAATCTCCCCAGATCAGGGATCAAACCTGTGTCTTCTGTGTTGGCAGGTGGATTCTTCACCATTGAGCTACCAGGAAAGCCCCAGTTCTTTGGACTTCTAGGAGGAATTCTATTTACTAGTGAAAACTGCAGGTATAAGCATTCCCCACTCATAGACTTAGGATGCAAGAAGCAGATGGAAGCTAGGAAAAGGAAATTATGGACCTATACAAGTATAAAAACTTTTAACTGCATAGAACCTTTGATTCTGTTGCAGCATTTTCATTTTTGAATCTAGTTTAAGTCATATGCAAGCTTTGTATCTTCCTATGATTTTTTTTTTGATGGCACATCTGTTGTTCTAAAAATCCTAAGTAGTTTAAGTGTTTTTTTTGTGTGTATTAATATGCAAAAATGTCATAAAAGTAAAATAACTTTCTAATAACTAACAGTCAAAATATTATTCTCCCACAGATCCTTATACAATGGCAGTGTGTTTTATAACTTATACCACAGGACATACTGTGCAAAACAGTTTTAATTTACCTTGAGTAGTACAACAGGAAGAGTGAGTTTTCCTTATGCTTGGACGAATCAAATACTTCATATGAATTGTAACTTTTAATTAAAAGGTTTCTGGTTTTGCCCTGTTAAAATCAGTTGGTAAAATAGTCTCAATTGTAAGACTTATAAGGCTGAGCCCAAGAAACCTCTAACTGTGCTCATTCTTTCATCGCTTGTAATCAGGCCAGCCAGTTCCATAAGGGGACTTCCGTTACATCTTCTAGAGGTTTTGTGATGTAGACATTCTTATTTTTCAGTTAATCTTTGTAGCAAATGAGAAAGAAATCAGTTATTTGATAAATACAGTCCTTCAATATCTCATTTTTAAAAGGATCTTTATTGATGTGGACCATTTAAAAATTCCTTTAAAATTTTTTGTTTTATTTTTTTAAAAATTTTGGCTGCACTGTCTTCATTGTTGTGTGTGGGCTTTCTCTAGTTTGAGCGGGGAGGCTTTGTTGCAGTGTGCATGGCTCAGAAGTTACGGCCCACAGGCTTAGTTGTTCCACAGCACGTGGGATCTTCCTGGACCAGGGATCGAACATGTTAAGAGGCAGGCAGACCACTGGACCACCAAGGAAGCCCTAAAATTCTTTATTGAACTTTTTACAATATTGCTCCTGTTTTATGGTTTGTTTGTTGTTTTCCCCAGCCACAAGGCACATAGAATCTTAGCTCCCTGGCCAGGGATCAAACCTGCACTCCCTGCGTTGGAAGGCAAAATCTTAACCTCTGGGCTGCCAGGGAAGTCCCGACTATCTCATTCTTTTGAATGCACTTGTTCTTATACTTTTCCTTTTACAAAGAGTGAAAATTCATTGGAGAGAAAAGAAGTCAGATATGTGTATGACAAGGATGTAGGTTCAAGTTCATTGGGAGCTGGTGTCCCCATTCTTAAACTGTTTCCAGTGTTGGTGATGTTTGTGTCTCCAGCTCCATGAGTGGGGGCATACACCTGTGGAAAGGCTGCCTGGTGTCCTGTGCGGACCACGATGTCCGTGGCTGTAGACCAGAGCCAGAGACTAAAGCAGGAGGGAAGCCAAGGCCTTGGCCTCACTGCCAACCAGCTGAGATTCCTCTGATATAAAGAGATGTGTGAGGGCTGAGCATTTACAAGTAAATGCTCAGTCATTTCATGACCCAGCAGCCCTTTGGCCCATCAGCACATCATCACTGCGCCCTTTCCCTAATTTCTCCTGCCATTTTTGTGTATCTATACTAGGGTGGAAGTAAAGAAGGATAAACTAGCATTACCTTTTATTTGCGGCTTTGGGGAAGGCTTTTGAAATAGAAGTAGGGATTACTGCCCTCCTCCCCATGTCATCACTGTGGATACTTCAGCATAGTAATTTGTGTTGGAATGGGGGAGGAAGAGACTTGCGGGCCCCCTGCATCCCTTCTCAGCAGACATATCCTCCCTTCCCCTAACCCATCACCCATGGTGGCAGCCTTTGCATTCTTTCCAAAGGCCCTTACTCGGGGCACACAGTCAGCCCGGTGACTGGACCTCATCCGGTGGTCTGTGCTGTTCTCTTCTCTCCTTACAGTCTTCCGTTTGTGCTAAGATTGTGCAGCTTCTGGGACAGAACGAGGTGGATTATCGCCAGAAGCAGGTGGTCATCCTGAGCCAGGATAGCTTCTACCGTGTCCTCACTTCAGAGCAGAAGGCCAAAGCCCTGAAGGGCCAGTTCAATTTTGATCACCCAGGTGAGTGGGGGCATTGAAAGGGCCTATGTGGAGGTGTTGCCTGAAGAAGTTGCTTAACCGCTCTGAGTCTGTTTCCCAGCCATTGAATGGAGGACTGTTAGGTACCTTGCAGGCTTGTTGTGGACTTATAGGAAAGAAGGGCTTCCACAGTGTCTTCTGTAATGCTTGGCTCCTTAAATACTGATCAAATCTGTGTCTGAACAAGGGTAACTCTTGGAGAAACCCATGACTCAGGGCGGGACAGACCCAGGCCAGAACAGCTGGTTCTCCTGCCTCCTCTGGTCTACACAGCCTGTGTCACGCCCTCCTGCTACCACCTGGCACACGGGTGTACACGGCTTGTGCGTTAAACTCACCCAAAGGCAGAAAGGGAGATTTTGAGGGTCCAGTGACTTTTGCCCTGACAGTCCCAGGTCAGCACACTGCCTCTTTTGCTGGTTTAGGATTCTTTCAATTGCAGGAGTCAAAACTGCTATAGTGCCTCCTGCTGTCACCTAGTCGTGAGGTTATCTATCATACGCTGGGTTTAGAGAGAGGCGAGAGAGGCGAGAGATGCAGGCCAGGGATGGGACATGAAAGCAAAAGAAAAGAACCCACTTCCAGTTCTCAGAACTCACACATTTTGGTTTGAAATGTAGAGAGTTTGCATCCTGCTTTGTGTTGAAATTAGGCTTTTTTGGGGAGAAGGGATGCTTACCTAGGGTGTGATGCATATATGGGTAGAACACAGGCTTAGAGGGATGCCTGTTCATCATTATAGGATAAATCATTTTACAGTTAGCAGATATCTTAACAGTTTGATTTCCTTCAGATGCCTTTGACAATGAACTCATCTTCAAGACACTCAAAGAAATCACGGAAGGGAAAACTGTCCAGATTCCTGTGTACGACTTTGTTTCCCATTCCCGGTAAGTGAGCTGTCCCGTGCTGGGGATTGCTGCCTGCTGCTCCTCAGAAGTGCCAGTCTCCTGTCCCCTCCCGCCGCCTGGCGCCCACTGAAGCCTGTCTGGCGGGGCAGTGACGTCAGGGTGTCTGCAGATACACCCGTCAGGAATTTGTCCAGGTGCTTCCTGGAACAGTCCGATCATGATCATCCCATTTCGTTACTCTGAAGGAGGGATTTGTGAATTTGAGCTTAGGTGAGGGACTGCAGATTCATCCTTATCCGCATGCCTGAGATATTGTTCCTAGAATAAAAAGCAAGGGGGCAGGGTGGAGGAAGGCCCGGAAGCAGAACAAGGAAGCTGTTACTTCTGCTCTCTGGCTTACTTCAGATTGGGCTGTGTGGAGAGGTGCAAGAGGCCTGAAGTCACCAGGACTAGACCCTCTAGAGAGCTTCTCAATCAGGTCAGATTTGTCCTTCCATTTGTTAGTTTTCATGCTTCTGTTTGAAGCTGAAGCTCCAGTAGTTTGGCCATGTGATCCAAAGAGCTGACTCATTGGAAAAGACTCTGTCTGATGTCGGGAAAGATTGAGGGCAGGAGGAGAGGAGGCGACCAGATGAGATGGTTGGATGGCATCACCGACTCAATGGATGTGAGTTTGAGCACACTCTGGGAGACAGGGAAGCCTGGCGTGCTGCAGTCCGTGGGTTCGCCAAGAGTTGGACGCGACTGAGTATCTGAGCAACAGCAGTAATGCTCCTGATCAGTAGAGGAGTGGGTGGACTTCCATCACAGCCTTCTCCCCTCTGAGCGGTGAAAAGGGGCTTCTGGAGGATTTCCCTCCTGCTGGCCACCCCCTTTTCAGGTCTAGGGCGGGGCACTGCTACAGAATTAACATGCAGCCTGACAGCTAAGGCACAGGCCTGTGGAGGGATGTAAAGGAGGAAGGAAGCTGGAGTAGTTAGAGCAGGCACTTGTATAGGAAGTGATATTTAAGCTGTGCATTGAAAAGCATAAGAAGGTATTGGGAAAGGGATCTCCAAGGTGATGGGTAGGGAGGCATTTCGGGGGCAAGCGTGGTGGGAGATTGCAGTGGGTTGGCTCTGGAGGGCAGGGGGTCGGTACGTGGGGAGAGTGGCAGGAGGTGGAGGAGGCTGGGAGGTAGATAGGCCTCGGATCAGCAAGGGCACAGACCTTAGAGCCAGGCACAAACGTGTTGGCAGTAGGGAGCCAAAGACGGCTGTTACGTGGGAGTGGAGAGGTCATATCGTGGCAGGAAAAGAGGATGCACAGTGCTGTTTATGAAGCCCGTGGTGTGGCCCCAGTGAGTCACCGATAAGGGCCCGATGGAAGGGAGTGGAGTGAGGGGAGTTGGGAGGAGTCAGGGCCTGACCATTGTATTCAGGTGCAGGAGGTGAAGATGAGTATCTTCTTGGCATGAGCTCCGTCAAGTTCACGTATTAACAAAAACCCCACAGAGTTGCACATCCAGACGTGTTTTACTTTTTTTCCCTAATTCCGCTCTCGTATCCTTTATTTTAAAAATCCTGTTCTTTGGTGGCCCAGAGTCCAACTCTTCTGTGAGGCTTTGTGACCATCTAAGACCCCAACAGTCCCCCAGCTCTCAAGGGCCACTTGTGAGGGACCCAGCCACTCAGGGTTAACTGATCCCGTTCCACCCTTGGCTTTTTTGTGGTGACTACAAACGAATGTTGGGCGAAAACTGAGACGTCACCTATTCTCTAAATGCCTTTCTCTGATCTTCCCCTTCTTTGTTGTGAGGAATAATTCTCAAGTGAGAAGGCTGTGCTAGGTTATCCCCGAATGCTCTAATTCTCCAGGCTTCTTATGTGAACCTCACAGCCCAGCTCTAAACTCCTCAACAGAACTTTGCACCATGCGCAGCTTCTGGCACATCTTGGGCTAGTAGTTGCTCAATAAATGTTGCTTTTAGCTCTAAACTGTTTCGAAACTTTCTCCCACCTAGACCTTCATGGAGACTAGGAAAGTGATTGATTCCAGCCTCCGGGGGCACCACCCATGGGGCAGGCAGTTCTGTTCTCCTTACCATCCCAGGATTGAAGAGGCATGACTGAAATTGAAACAGTCTTTTTAGTCTTTATCAGTTAGGCAAGCTGATCAGCACTGCCGGACTGTGTCAGTCTGTGTAAGCATAGCACAGTCTGTGTGTTTTCCAAATGGAACCCGAGAAACCCCAGGAAAACAGATGTTTTTTTTGTTTCCCAGCAGAGCCTTTCTGGCCTCTTCTTGGCCCAGGGCAGCTGCCTGGAGTGACTCATTATTTCACTCACTTGTTGATCTCTTTTTCTGTCCATCTTGCTTCTGAATTCTGCCCAGTTTGGTTCCTTATCCAGAACCACAGTGGGCACCGTTCTCCAGTACCTGACATTATCCCAGAGACTGATATGTCTCAACCCTGGCTGCAGACATAGCTGGGGAAGCTTTTTTTTTTTTTTAAAGACTGAAATCTTGCCATTTGTGCCAAGATTGGTGGACCTAGAGGGTATTATGCCAAGTGAAATCAACCAGCCAAAGACAAATACTGTATGATTTTATGTGTTATATAGCCTCTGAAAACAAAACAGATGAGCAAACAAGAAAACAGAGACGAGACTCATAGGTCCAGAGAACAGACTGGCAGCTGCCAGAAGGGAAAGGAGTAGGGAAGAAGAAATAGTCAGGGAGGTTAAGAGGTGCAAATTTTCAGCTACAAAGTAAATGGATCACAGGTATGAAGTGCACGGTGTGCGGAATTTACTCAATAACAATATCTGTGTGGGGACAGGTGATAACTGGACTTACCATGGTAATGATTTTGTAATGTATAGAAATATCAAATCACTGTGTTGTGTGCCAGCAACTGACATAGTATTGTAGGTTGATTATACTGGAGAAAAACAAGCTGACTAACTAATAGAAAAAGAGATCAGATTATTGCTACCCCCATAGGGGGTTGGGGAATGGGGAGATAGGGTTTGTGAAGGAGGGAGAATTAGATGAAGATAATCAAAACGTATGTGCTCCAGCTTGTAAAGATAAATAAGAACTAGGGATGTAAGGTACAACACAATATAGGTAACAGTGCTGTACATTCTGTGTGAAAGTAGTTAAGAGCAAATCCTAAGAGTTCTCATCACAAAATTTTTTTTTCTATTTCTTTGATATTTGTTTTATATAAGATGATGGATGTTCACTAACCCCATCATGTTTACCATTTTATAATGTAAGTCAAGTCATTATGTGTATACCTTAAACTTATACAGTACTTTACATCTTAATAAAATCGGGAGGAACAAATGTAAATTAAAAAAATACCATGTGTAAGTATGAAAAAAGAAATTACTTCTAGAAATCGGAAACAAAATGCAAAATTTTCAAACTCAGTAGATGTATTAGCAGCAAAGTGAAAAAAAAGAGTTCAAATAATAGAGGATTCATCTGAAGAAATCATCCATTAATGCATTAATGCCTTAGTGGATGAAGAAAGAAAAAGAAAAAAAAAAAGGTTAAGAGATGTGAAAGATAGTTCAGACCTGAAGAATACTTAATCAGAAGGACAGGGAAGAGAATAAAGGCAATATCTGAAGAGATACTAGCTTAATTTTTTCCCAGAACTAATGAAATCAAATCCATAGATTTCATGCCCTACAATCCCAAACAGGATAGATAAAAAACAAAAGGACAAGTGAGTTCTACTCTTTGGAATTGATTAATATTCCATTGTGGCCTGACAGTTAATTTTTGTGCCTGCTGCAGTTGTATTTCAAAGTTTTGTACAAAGTTGTGTGTATGCTCAAACCACATATTTTTGTTAATTGTGTTATTCAGACTTTCCATTTCCTTATCTGTCAATTTCTAAAATAAAGAAGTTAGAAGTCTCTCCAATACGAATGTGGATGCAGTTTCTTTTGGTATTTTTATCTGCTCAATATACTGCAAACCTCTGCTGTTAAGTAAATAAAGTTTCATGACTTTAAAAAAAAAAGAAAGAAATACCTGGGGAGCTTTTAAAAAGTACTGATGCCCTAGCTACACCCTAGACTAATGAAATCAGAGCCCCAGGGGAGCAGGGTCCAGGAATAAATATTTTTAAAAGCTCCCCAGATGCTTCTTTGTGCATCAAGAGTTACACCACTGTTCTAGAGAGTCTCCTGACTGCTCTGACCTGGCCCTTTTCTGCCGTCTTTCATGCTCCACGTTCTGCTACCTTGGTAGCTGCTCCAACAGTGCTCCCTTGGAATTTAGACCCGAGCCCAAGGGACTGAGCCAATAAAGAAGCAAAGCGTGTTTATGGGAAGGAAGTTCCTCCTTAGCGGGCAGCTGCTATTGACTTCCCTATGTTTGCACAAATAAAACCTATCATCTTAAGAGCTTTTGAAATACATGTTTGGTTTTCTTCACAAATGTTTGCTGCTCTGCCAGTCAGGGTCACTGGTAAACCTTCAGTGGTATCCTTACTTTACTTGCAGTGAATTTTGAAGTGAGGTGCAATGTGGTTTTAGGACAGAAGCGAAAGATAAAAGAGTGCAGTGAAAATTGAGGCAGGTCAGAGCTAGGCCCCTCGGGCCCCTCCACTTGGTTTCACTGCCCCGGCTTTTGAAAAGTCATGTTTACATTAGTATCTTTCTGCCTTGGGCTTCCCAACCCTGTGGGTAGATGGATGACGTGTGTGTCTCTGCTTTGCTGATGAGGAAGGGAGCCAAACCAGGCAGGTCTGGGGCTGTTTCCTCCTTCCACAGAGATCCCTCCCCTTCCCAGTCTCTTAGCTAAAGCTTTCTTAGGGGCAGCTCTCCCCCTGCCCCTTCTATTTTCCTCCCAGTTGCCTCAGCATTGGGGGATGGGATGGGCTTCTTGGGAGAAAACGGAATTTCTGTTTTTGAAAGTTCAGAGTGTGAGGTTCCATACATGCCAGGACTCAGAGCGTTCCTAGGGATGCCTCGAGGGGAAAAAAAGTGCTCACATGTCCTTTTGTCTGTCGTTATTCTTCATTTAACAGCAGGTTGTTTTATTCCAAGGAGAGGGATGTAGGCCGGCTATTTCAGCTTTATGGTGAAAGCTCCAAAGAACTGGTTACAGGAGACCTTTGTCCTGGCCGTACTGGCTCTCATTCTTAGGTCTTCCATAGTGGTCCAAGGGCTCTGTGAGGCTCTGCTTAAACCCTTTCAGCCCCCTTTCAGTTGAGGGGATGGAACTCCAGACTCCCCCTCCCCTGCTGCTCCCGCCTGACCCAGCCCGTCTTCTGGCCTCTGCTCTGCAGGAAGGAGGAGACGGTCACGGTCTACCCTGCAGACGTGGTGCTCTTTGAAGGGATCCTGGCCTTCTACTCCCAGGAGGTGCGAGACCTGTTCCAGATGAAGCTCTTTGTGGACACAGATGCGGACACCCGGCTCTCCCGCAGAGGTGCGTTCCAGAAGCCGCCGATGGCCCGTTGGTGGCCTCGTGTCCCTGGGGCCCAGCCCAGGCCAGTCAGTCTTGCCCCAGGGATGTCCTGCTGCCCAAACACTTGGCGACACTTGAGAAGGGATTAGTTTCACTCACTATTTTGTTAAAGGTTTGTGAGTTCACAGACATGAAATAAGTTTACCTTCTGGTTTTGCTGGGGAGAAGTTTGGCTAAGTGCTCAGTTCCCTATGATTTCCCCATCGGTGCCCCAGTCAAGAAGGGGACTCACTGTAGCACATCTTGGGGCAGGAACACCCTCTGCTGGCAGCTCTGGGCAGCTGGTCCCATCTGCCCATTCCCCTTGCCCTTTGCTGTCTAGAAAGTTGTGTGAAGCTTTGGTCACTCTCTCCAGCCAGTCCTGGAGCACAGTTGGTTGTTCCCTCCGAACACCTTTCTTGAGCATGTGTGGAAGACACTGAAGTGCTTGCTGGTAGGGGGGCCTGTGGACTCAGCGCTGGGGCACAGAGCAGGGACCTCGGGAGGCCTAGTGGGGGAAGCGGGGTCTGGACATGGATGTGGTGGGCTGATGGCATAGGCAACCCGAGAAGGCACTCGCTGCAAACATAGACACTGCGGCTGGTCAGGACTGTTTTCTGGTCTGGATGACAGGGAGGGCTGAGGTCTGTGGGTGGCATCTTGGGGCATGAACCATTGAGGAGAGATGGGGAACCCAGCAGAGTTGGAGCCGACAGGACACAGCCTAGGCAGCGGGGTGGAAGTGACTGAGGAGCGGGATGAAGGGTGACTAAGGTTTGAGTCCCCATCATGTGGAGAAAGAGCGACACAGGATCCTCCAGGCTTAGCCCAGAGCGAGTCAGTGGCAGCTTCAGATTTCATAAGCCCCAACCCAGAGCCTTCCAACCTCAAAGCGTGTGAAGCTTTCCCTTTTCCAGTTCGTGAAACACATTTGTTGTTTATCCAATTTACTATGCTTATCGCCAGAACTGTAAATGGAAATGGCAGAATCTAGAGAAACGGGTCCCTGGGATTTGCCCTCCTAAGAAGTAATAGGATTCATACTCTGTAAGTCAGGGAAACTGAACTTCGCCTCCCAGGTGGCATGGGGGAGGGGGTAATCCGATGGAATGAAGAGAATTCTAGTTTCAGCAGAGCCTCCCCCTAGCTTTGAGACTTTGGTGGCTCTTGTGACCTCCTAGGCATTTTTTTTTTTTAAATGGGTAATATGAAGGAAACCGTCCTGTTTTTTAGGGTCATGACACTGGCCAGATAAGGATTGCGTGGTCTCTTTTGACAGATAATTGAGACTAGAGCCTGGTCTTATGCATCTGGTCCCAGGCTCTGGTTCATAACTTCATCCATGAATCCAGGTCCTGCCTAGGCTGCTCTGCTGTCAGCTCATCTGTTCGGATATCCATGTTAGCTTGCCAGATTTGGGAGGCATCACTGGGGGAAAAATGGGAGTCAGATGAACTGGACTTTATTTTAATTCTGGTTTCACCATTTAAATCCCCTGAAGAAGGGAATGGCAACCCACTCCAGTACTCTTGCCTGGAGAATCCCGTGGACAGAAGAGCCTGGCAGGCTGCAGTCTGTGGGTCGCAAGGAGTTGGACACAACTGAGTGACTGACACTTGCAGTTTCTTTGACTCTTCACTGTTTAGTCGATGTGTGACTTGGAGCAAGTTGTGTTTTAACCTTTTTGTGCCTTATTTTCCTACTGCCGGGTCATGTAATGACCGGCTAGGACTCCTGGGCTAGCTGTGCTGTTCGAGGCAATGCCTGGTGGTGGCTTTAGTGGGTCCATGTCAGCGTGGCAGACCAGAGCCCTGCTTCCTCTGAGACGGTGGCTGACATTCCGTGTTCCCTGGTGCCCTGTCAGCACTTGTCCGAACCTCAGTGGACAGGTCCTCGGGAGCTGGTAGCACTCGGGCTGAAATCATCGTTCGTCCCGCCGGTGGCACTGACGTCCCAGGGGATGGAGTGATGCCTGAGAGAAAGAAGCAAGTACGAAGAATGTGCAAATTGAAACTACATTTTGTGGCGTGACACGTCTGATTTAGATGGATAATTCTGGGATGGATTAGGTAGATCTTGTACTAGGATCCTTATGTGAAATGGAGGAGAGGCTTGAGGTAACAGTGGCCTTTTCTGGGGTTTCTTAGAGCCAGTTCTGCACGCCTTGCCTTCCCTGGTGCCCCTGCGGCAGCTCACTGTCTTCTTCAGATCTGCCATCCTGTCATGTCACCGGTTGCTGAATTACTCTCCTACTGGTCCAGTGGGAGTTCCCAAATGCTGTTTCTACAGGCTCACTCTCTGTCTCTGTAGGACAGGAAAGCATGCTTTGTGGGCTGGGGCCGGGGGTGGGGGGTAAGGGAGAGGGAAGGAGGGTTAGTCAGGAGCTGTGGAGCAGAACATTTCTGGGGACTTGAGTGAGTGCCGTGGTCTTACTGTCTGTGGGTCACATCCTCCCGGGCACATTCCAGGTTGACCCTCAGGTGGTAGGGAGGGAGTCTCACAGCCTTTGGAAGGACTTCCTTCCTTCCCAGGGGGCCCCTTGGTGTCTAGGGAATTGGTCTCCTCCCAGCAAAGCCTGCCTTGCCTCATCTCTCTGTGTGAGTGTAACCTACCCTTGGATCAGAGAAGACCTGCGGTGGGGCCCTGGGACTGCTGGCCTCAGGCTCCTCCTGCCCCAGCTCTCTGTCCAGTTTGCACAGAGTTAGGGCTTCACTGAGCCTTGACATAGGCAGTTGGTTCTTTTACTAGAATAACACATCTCCTCACTGATCTTTAAAGGGAATTGACAACCGTGGAGGAATTGTGTTTATTCTGGTCGTTCTGCATTTGGTTCTTGGCTCTGGCTGACCAGAAGCAGCACAGGCTGATTTGGAAGGGCTGAGTGGAAACCAGGCAGGGAAGAGCAGGCTTGTGGTTTCCCGCCCTTTACCCTGCAGGGCGCTCTGAGATGACCTGTTCCGGCCCAGCAAGTGTGCCAGGGTCAGAGTGGTGACCAGGGAGCCTGGTTTTGAGTCTCTGGAGTTTCTGGTTTGTGCCAAGACCTTGTTCTGATTCAGTGGTTGGTTTGGTTATGTTTCCTGACTCTGAGGAGGAGGGCATTTCAATGTAGTGAACTAGCTGGTCCCAAGTTGTCCTGGGCTCAAGGAGGGGTCCCTTCTGTCTGAGGTGATAATTTGACGGGGGGCTCTTGGGAGCAGAGGTGGGCGATGCCTTCTGGTTTTGCGTGTTCCCGGTGTCTGGACAGCGTTCTGGCCCACTGCTGTCTTCTTTTCCAGTGTGGAAGCTGCGGGACGTCTCCGTCCTGTCTTCCTGTTTCTCCCTCACCGTCTTGTCTTTCCACGTGTCTGCCCTCCCCACCCCACTGAAGCCCCACCGCCACCTTCCCAGCTGCTCTCTGGGACCCCCACCCGCACGGGGTCCAGCCTGCTTAGCTGAGTTCACAGTTCGTGCCCTCTCGATGGTCTGCTTTATCAGGGAGCCATCCCTCTCCTGAAGCTTCCTCAGGTCCTGTCACCTTCATAGTTGTGGTATCTTAGGCTTACCGACGGAGAAGGCAATGGCAAGCTACTCCAGTACTCTTGCCTAGAAAATCCCATGGACGGAGGAGCCTGGTAGGCTGCAGTCCGTGGGGTCCCTAAGGGTCGGACACGACTGAGCGACTTCACTTTCACTTTTCACTTTCACACATTGGAGAAGGAAATGGCAACCCACTCCAGTGTTCCTGCCGGGAGAATCCCAGGGACGGGGGAGCCTGGTGGGCTTCTGTCTATGGGGTCACACAGAGTCGCACACGACTGAAGTGACTTCGCAGCAGCAGCAGCAGGCTTACCGAACACACACCACGTGCCGGCCATAGTGCTGAGAATTTCATGCGCATCTCCAGTCTTCCTAAGTGACAGCTTTGTGAGACAAGTTGCTATTGTGGTCTCTGCTTTACAGTTAAGGAAAATGAGCTTTTTGTCTGAGGCCACAAAGGTAGTAGTTAATGGGGTCAGGATTCAAATGGGGTTAGTTTTGCCCCCCGTCACTCTGGATGATGGGGCAAGAAGCAGCGTTGGGCTCAGAGCAGATGCAGGTGTGATTGGCCTGCTCCACCACTCCCGCCCCTCCTGTTCCGCACTCCCGTGGCATGACGGGGGATGCTCTCGGTCCGCAAGGCACAGCAGAGCTGCAGACGTGGGCTGAGGGCAGCAGCAGAGCACCGTGAAAGGGCAGAGTTTGTGCGTGTGTGTCCTGGGGGAAGGATGGAGAGTTCCACGGTGCTGAGGCTGCCGGCAATTGTGGGAAATGCATGTGTTTGCCTTCCCCCCGCCCCCAGCTCTAATGCCCTTTTGGTCTGACTTCCTTTTTTCTTTGGGCTTTATCTGGAGACATGTGAAGAGCTGGAGGCCACACGGGCTGTGTGTTTTGGTGAGCTCAGCCCCTTGGCCAAGAGGCCCGCACTCTGGAGGCCCGTGGGGCTGAGCCACGTGGCAGCTGTTGGAGCTCCTACTTGGCCACTGAGTGTCCTTGGCAGAGCAGCGGCAGCAGCTGGAGCGGGGCCCCATGTTCAAATGCCCGAGAAGACCATTTCCTGGCTGGTCTGGGCATGCAGGCAGCTGGGCTTGTGAGGCAAATCCTGACACGTTAGGGACCAACCAGCCATTTTATTACCAGGGCTCATGGGGGGAAGACCCTTGTGAATTGTGAAGCTGGAAGTCAGTGGTGGTAGTAGTGTGTCACCTGGGTTTCTGGAATGGGGTCTTCCTGACAGTTTTCTAGCCATCTGATCTTACAGACTTCACTCCAGCCTGGACTGTAACCACAGACGCTCTGTTTCCTGCCCCTGCCCAAGTGCGTGTGTTCCTGGGTGTGTGCATAGGTGTCCACAGACTTATTTACAGACACGACTGTCCAGAAATGCACTCACAAGTATTCCCTGTTTGTTTACAGTGAGTTTCATCCCATGCTGAAACGATTACTTGAGAAGTGATTGAGAGGAACCAAGGGCCCACTGCAAATGACTGTAGAAAAACTGATACCCTTCTGGGGTGGGAGGGAAAGATTCTAATAGCCATGATTGAAAACATTTGTAGGGAGGCGTTGCTTTTGATATGGGAATCACGCTCACTTGCTGAGTTTGGGAGAAACTCAGGCCCAAGGCGGAGAAGGCAGTGGCAAGCCACTCCAGTACTATTGCCTAGAAAATCCCATGGATGGAGGAGCCTGGTAGGCTGTAGTCCGTGGGGTCGCTAAGGGTCGGACACGACTAAGCAACTTCACTTTCACTTTCACACACTGGAGAAGGAAATGGCAACCCACTCCAGTGTTCTTGCCTGGAGAATCCCAGGGACAGAGGAGCCTGGTGGGCTTCCGTCTATGGGGTTGCACAGAGTCGGACACGACTGAAGTGACTCAGCAGCAGCAGCAGCAGGCCCAAGGAGGCTAGTGTACAGTGGCAAAACCAGGATTCTGGACCCTTTTCTCTGCTTTGACAAAAGACTCTGTTAAAAGCAGCGTTTGATGTGGTAAACATCGCTCACCCTCAAGGAGGAAGAAGGTGGAAGATGATAAGTTTGGGTCCCTCTGGGCTGCCTCACGGCTCTGGCCCGTGGTTTCTGACACCATAGATTTGTCATCTTTTGCTTAGTGGTCTCCTCTGTGTTTGAGGTGGGCAGTGTGGCTGACCGCAGCCGGGCCCTGTCCCTGCTTCCAGGCGGTGGAGGGGCCCCAGTGTGGACGGGAGCCAGGCAGACAGAGGTGGCGTGTCCACGGAGGGGTGCCAGCCTGGACACAGGTGAGTATGCGCAAGGGCGACAGGGCGGGCAGAGGCGACGTGTGCTGGCAAGCTGCCCTTTCGCCAGGAAGCCCCACCGCCTCTCTGCGCCCTTTCTCCTGCTGTGAGTTTGTCCTACCTTTTTGGGGGGTTCACAGTGAAGTTTTATTTGGGGGCAAGTGTTGCTCGAAATGAGAAGACTGATGTCCTTTCCCGGAAACCTTTTGCTTCAGAGAGCGTTTGTCATCGCTGAATTGGACTGTAGCAAGACGTGAAAATGCAACTTGTTTTTCCCAGAGCTGCTGCTCTTGGTCCCGTGTCTCAGGAATCGGCATGTCAATCATCCAGAGTCCTCGTGGAGCTTGTATGATCCTGACCAGCCTCGCGAAGGCCGGACATGTGCTGACTCATGCACCGTTTCCTTGATTCTTGTTTTCCCTTCTCTTCTAGTATTAAGGGACATCAGCGAAAGAGGGAGGGACCTTGAGCAGATTTTATCTCAGTACATTACATTCGTCAAGCCTGCCTTTGAGGAATTCTGCTTGCCAGTGAGTTGTCTTCTTGTTTTTCATTGAATTTAGTCTTTAAAATGTAACGAAACAAATAATGGTCTGTCAGTTGAACTCCCTGGCCAGGATCTCACTCACTCCTCTGACTGTTCCTCTGTCGCGTCCCAAGAAAGGGCAGTCTCCGGTGCTTTGTCTCCTACCACGGGGGCTCTGTCCTGCCACTCTTTTTCGGGGTGGCCTCTCAGGATCCTGCCGTCCGATATTCCTGCAAGCTGTACCCTTCTCACTTGGTGAGCTCATGGGGAGGCATTTTATTGAGGATGCGTCGTGTCCAAGGATAGGCGTGACCACTCAGGTCTTCAGAAGATTTCTGGCGGTTGGCATGTTGGTGCATGAGACCTCAGCTGCAGAGTCCCCCCTTCTGAATCTCTTCTGCCACCACCTCTGCGCCCTATTTTGAGCGTGTCATTGGTCCCTGTGTAAGTTCCCCTCTGGGAGGTGTACCATGGAGGAACAGGCTTCCTGTACTTCTGCCCTAGCCCAGGCTCATCAGGCCTCCCCGTGAGCCGGGAACTCTCTAGGGGGATGACTTTCAGAGAAGGAAGCACAGGGACTGGGCAGTGTTCAGCTTTTAGTGAATCAGCCCCCAGCCTAGGAAGCACCCCAGCTTCCTGAGGAAAGTGAGGTGAACATTTGGGGAAGGCTGTCAGGGACAAGTGGTGTGGCGTGGAGGGAATGTGAACGAGGAAGGCATGGGAGATAGCCTAGCTTTGCAAAGAGTTTTAACTCAGGAGACTCATACCTCCGCGCACGTCTTCTTCAGGTTGGCTAAACCGTGTTCTCACTCCTTAAGAATTCAGTCTTGAGAGAGCGTGAGAGAGGCTGGGTCTTCACCTGGTCTTGGCTGGTGCCTTTAGGGAGACTGGCTCATGTGGAGCTATTGGGAAGCAGTGTAGGGTGGGGATTTCTCTACCTCTCTTAATAATTAACTTCTTTCTTCTGTACGGGAAAAATATGATCCCAAGCTGTCTTTGTTTCTTCAAGTGTGTTAGTAGGTTTTGCTTCAGATCTGGAACCAGGCAGGCTGTGTGAGTCAGCCTGAGTAACCCTGATGCCCTGCTCGTTCCCTGGAGAGGCCTGGGTCACAGGATTAGGCTTCTGGGGAGAGGGCAGAGGTGGCTGTGGCGCTCTGAAGTTCTATCAGTCCATCTGAGGACCTCTCTGCTCTTTCTAGCTTAATAATAAGAATACAAAGTATTCTTTTTGGACATAGATTAGAGTTTACTGCCAACTTTCTGCCATTTAACTTAGTTGTAGTGGAACTCAGAGTTTTACGTAAGTATTTTCTAGGTTGTCTCTACTAGCCCCCACTGTGCAGCCACTCAGCTCAGGAAAGAGCAGCTCATTCTGTGCAAGCCAGGAGCTCGGACCTGATACATCGTTGGCCTAGTTGAGGTTGGGCCTCAGGGGCCATTCAACAGTCGTGGTGTGGACACGGCGCAGGGCGAAGATCCATGTCCTAAGGCATTGTTTACACAATCTCACCAGGACGCAGTGGTTTGTAAAATGGTCCACAAAGTCTTAGTAAACTAAAAAAACCCAAAACTGTGGGCTTTATTTTTTCTTTTTTTAAGGCTGTGTCATAACAGAGCCGGTGAAAATGGTCATCTGTGGGACTTACTTTTTCCGACTAGACAAACAGTTGAAGTCCAAGGTGAACTGCTTCTTCATAAGTTTGGGTTTTACGAATTGAGCCCTTTCATAGTGATGAAGAGGCAGTTAAATATTTGGTTTCCAAGACCATGTTCATTGTGCAGGTTGTAAGCTAAAAAAGTGTTAAATGTTAATGAGAACTCAGGAAAAAGCTGATCTGTTATAAATTAGATAAAGTGGATAAAATATATTACATTGGAAGTCACAGATTATTGCCCTCTGGGATTAGTAGGCGAAGGCTGGCCCTTTCTCCACATTCCCTTGGAGAAGGGCTTGAGCCAGCTTCTCTCATTAATGCATTGTAATCCATCTGATGTGTTATAAATATCTTTCTCCACAGACAAAGAAATACGCTGACGTGATCATTCCTAGAGGCGCAGATAATCTTGGTGAGTCCTCGTGGGGTGCCATCCGTGGGGCATGATCCTCCCTTTGTCAGTTATACTCTGGATAGGATGTGGTAACCAAACAAGGCTCTTTAGGTGTGGCTGAGGCCGTGGCTGCTGCTGTGAGCCAGAAAGGGATTCATACCAACACACCCGGCGTCAACGACAGGCCACTGTGTTTATGCACGTCCATAAGCAGGGACAGACGTGAACTTGTTCTTGCTTCTCTGGCAGTGATCGGAGGGCAGTGGATACCTTCTGCTGTTGTTCCCAGTGATACCTGGGCATCTTGTATTCTAAGGCCATATTTTAGTAAAAGCAGAGTTCCTTCTTAATTTCATTTAGAAAGCTCAAGGTAGCTTTTCCTGGTGGGGAATAGATTTTTACCGCTGTGTATTTATGCATTAGCTTTGCCTTGTCTAGAAAGTAGGAATATCTCTGGATTTAGGCATAATGGGGCAGAGTTGAACTGGGAGAAGACCCTGTTTTCCTATTCTCTTTATAATTTATTTCAGTTTTCCTCTGTTTAAAAAGTTAATTTTTTGCTGAGCCATTTGGGAGTTAGTCACAGCAATGAAAATGTCACTATGAATGAAGAAATACTTCATTCAAGCCACAGTGTGCTCGTCACATCCAGGACACTTAATATCGACTCCTTCAACCTTCCTCAGCCTTTCTTTGTTTTATGTGACACTACAGTTTTGAGGAGTACAGGCCTGTTGTTTTTATAGAACAGTCCTCAGCTTGGGTTTGCCTTTGTGTCCTCATGATTGGCTTCAGCTCCTACAACGTGGAGAATACCATGGGGGAGCCGTGTTCTTGGGGCATCACCCCAGAAAGCACTTGATGTTTATCTTGTTTTTGGTGATGTTAACATTGATCATGTGCTTGACGCATATGATTTGTTTCTAAGGCTAAGGAAGGAAAGTCCAGTCTTTCCTTTGGAGGAGAGGGCCTTCTGTGGCCTTCCCTGTCTTTGGGGTAGGGGAGCTGGTAGGTTCCCTGGGGGAATGGTGTCAGAACAAAGGCCAGTCCTCATGTCTGCAGAATTTGGGTTGATTGCGTCCATCCAGTTCGTGCCTCTGATCGCATCCTGATAAGGAGCCTTACATTCAGGGCTTACTGTGTCCTGGGTTGTCCTACTCTGAGAACTCTCCTGCGGGGTCATATTAGCCCCCGTAGATGTCTGGGGAGGTTGGGTGACTTGCCCACAAGCAGCGGAGCTGGCTTCCTGGGGCGGTTGTTCATCTCCGGTTCCTGTGTGCCCTCCGCAGCCCCGCCCCCGCGCGCCCCTGACGCTCTGCCCTTCTCTGCTCCACAGTGGCCATCAACCTCATCGTGCAGCACATCCAGGACATCCTGAACGGGGGGCTCTCCAAACGGCAGACCAACGGCTATCTCAACGGCTACACCCCTTCACGCAAGAGGCAGGCCTCGGAGTCCAGCAGCCGGCCACACTGACCCCGCCTCCAAGGGGCCGGAGCGGGCAGGAGGCACTGTGCATCTATACATATGGTTTCCTATGACATTGCTGTATTTAAGAAAACACCATGGAGATGAAATGCCTTCTTTTTTTTTTTTTGGTACTTTGGAGCGACGAAATGAAACAGAAGTTGACCCTGAGCTTAAATGACAAACTGTGCCAACTACTACTGGTGATGCCTAATTATGAGTCCAACGTGTAACCAGTTATAAATACATATATATATATACATATATATATATATAAAAGGATCTATTTTTGTGTAAATGTACAAATACTGTACAGCTGTTTGCCGTAAGTATTCTGTAGGAGGGCCTGTCCTTGAGTGTGTTGGGGGCTGGACCTGGGGTTTCACCGGAGGCCTGGTACCCGGCGTGTGCCCGGTGGGGCAGGCTCAGGTGGCTGTGGAAGGGAGGCTCGGGGCTCGTGGCTCTCAGCGTCTGTGCGACTCATTGGAAGTGGAGTTTGGAACCTTTGATCGCCTCCCCTGCCAGATGCTACCTTCTTGGAGCTGGAGCTTTAGGATAACGTGGATAAGAGATCCTCTTTTATTTTTTCTTCTCTCTCTCTCTCTTTTTTTTTTCTGAGTTGAAATTAGGCAAGACCTCAATTAAAATATCAAACTCAGGGAAGAAGCCCACTGAGGGGAGCGAGTCTTCTGTGTTTTCCTCTTGCCCCGACCCCGCCTCCGGCTGCTCAGGCAGCTTGCTGTTTCCTTCCTTACTCACCCGCTTCCGAAAACCAGAGCGGCTTCTCTCTCCTTCCCTGCGGGCATGCAATGGGGTCGCTTCCTGACAGAGTGGGGAAAGAGGGACTGTGCCTGTCGTGGCGTCTGAGATGCTGACGTTTTCTGTGGAGGTCACCAATGATAGTCCTCGGGCTTTTCCCCAGTTTGTGGGGTTCCCAGTGGACCCTAGCAGCCTGGGCTTTGGTTGAGGACCTCTCCTGGCAGCCAGCCCCTCCCAGGGCAGCCAGAGAGCTCTGCTGTGTAGGGAGCTGTTGCGTTTGTTCTCCAGCCTGAGGGATTTGCAATGAGGTGAAGGCAACCGTGACAGGCAGCGTCACGGCCATGCTGAGTTATTTACCATGCAGCCACGTCGCCTGGCAGCTGGGCAGAGGCGGGGAGGAAGAGTAGCGTTTTTAAATTACAAGTTGGAGTCTTAGGCTGAAAACGTTTGGGGTGGAGAATTCTAGCTTTCCCCGAGGCTCCCTCTTGGTGGAAACTTCCTTCTTTGGAAGCAGTACAGATTCCTGAAGATTCTTGGTGGGGAGGGCTAGAGGAAGCAGGGGACCTAGTGAGATGGAGGGGCTGTGAGTATGGTGTTCTAAAGCCTCATCTTTTTTAACTGCAGAAGAGCCAGAACCTTTTCATCTCGGCGTGGACCATCAGGCTATGCCCTTAGCTATTCCCTTGTGGCTGCCACAGCCTGAAACATTTTGGGGATCCCTTCTCCTTCCATTGCTTTTGCAGCCCCTTGGAGCCATTCTGATAAATCCAACACCATTAACTCTAGTCACATTGAATTGCTCCTGTAGGCTCAGCCTCACCCGGTTTGCTTCCCCTTTTCTGGACTCCATTTGACTCTAACTCTGTTGGGCTGTGTCTAAAAGTCAAACCTAATCTGCAACAGGGTTTTGCCACCCCTGAGACCTTCAGGAGACTGGACTACAGGCTCTGGAAGGAGCCCCCGAGGGTAGCAACTGCTGAGTTGGAGCAAGGGAAGGCCCCCAAGGTGCCTGCTCTGAAGGCCAGTGCCCGGTGGGTGGGCTGAGTTCTCAAGTGCGCATTTCCCAAATCAGTATTGATTATCTTTCCAGTCATGCCTTGTGTAGTTCTGAGGTGAAGGGTGGATGGCAGGCCTGGGTTAGGATCCTGAGGACCCAAGGGCCTCCTGCTTTGTTGGGGCCTGTCTGTGTTCAGGGGAAGCCCCTCCCTGTCTCGGGGAGCCTTGGCCCTTTGGTGGGTATCACGCTCAACTTTACTTGAAGCTCCCAGGTGCCAAACCATTCAGTGCCTTGGCTGTCTATCCTACTGCCCTGGAAGATGGAGTCTTCTCATCTCTGAGCCTTGACTTGGCTGCTTTTTCATCTACTCATGGTGTTGGGACCAAGCCTCCAGGGTCTCCAAGCAGCCCTGTCCTTGGTGGGAAACAGTTCTCAGGCTGCCCTGCCTCTTGGCAAAGTCAAAGTGTGAGTCACTCAGTTGTGTCTGACTATTTGCCATCCAGTGGACTGTAGCCCACCAGGCTCCTCTGTCCATGGGGTTCTCCAGGTGGGACTACTGGAGTGAGTAGCCATTCCCTTTTGCAGGGGATTTTCCGGACCCAGGGTTTGAAACTGGGTCTTCCGCGTTGCAGGCAGATTCTATACCGTGTGAGCCGCCTGGGAAGCCCCACCTCTTAATACCTTGGCCTCTTGGCTGGGAGCTCGCTGGCCATGCTAATGACTCCTCTGGTTCTGTGACACAGAAAGTCTGGGGCAAGGAGGGGATAGGAAGCTCTGCCCTGTGGGGACCCCAGAATTTAGCCAGCTGGGTATCTATCTAAACTTGAGCTTTCTATGTGGCAAATCCTGGAATTGGTATTTTAAGAGCCACTGGATCTCTGTTTTTGCTGGAGCATCGGATAGAATTATTAGGCCAGAAATGGATGCTGTCTGGGGAGGCAACATGGATAAGCAGAGTAGGGCAGTGTTGGTTGTGTATGCATGGGAGTCTCTTGGCTTCAGAGAGGCCCGGTGGTGCCTACTTCTTCCACTGTGCAGGTGTGGTCCAAGGACCGTGTACTCAGGCCACAGGGGTTGTGTCGTGGGAAGTCCTGGTCCCACACGCCTTCACGCTAATGGAACTTCTGCCATCCTGAGACCAACAGGAGCAGAGAGACGGGAGTGTGTGTAAGGAAGATGCAATGTTGTTACCTGAGGCCGCTGGATTTGGAGTGGATGGGGGGGGGGCCCTCGAGGGGTGATGGTCTGTGAAGAACAGGCCATGGAGGGTAACGCAGAAGTCTCCAGTTCACCCTTCAGAGCCTGTGAACCGCAGCAACCCACTGTGGTCTTGGCTGCTGGACGGTCAAGGACTTTGGCTTGCTGCCTCTCCTGGGCTGGCTTGGACACTCGTCGTGGTGCCCAGGGTGGGATGCCAGCCCCTTGTGAGGCTGCGCGGTCAGGCTTGTGTGCAGGAGGGGCCGGAGCCCAGCTGGTTGGTGCGTCACCTCCGTTGCTGCTGCCGTGCAGCTTCCCTGATTCAGCAACCTTGACCTGCCCCAGAGCCCAAAGCCACTGGCAGAAACTAGTAGCCTCTTGCAGAAATATTCTCCTCTACCCTGAAGTCTCCCACCTGCCTGTCAATGACCACGTGGGTGAGGCGGGTGAGGGTGGTTCCGGGTCTCAGGGCTGGGCTTCTGGAAAGGGCTGGCTTCTCTGCCACTCCTGCCCTTCACCCTGACCTCAGGGTAGAGTGGGCAGAGTCTCAGTGTCCCAGCAGGTGAGAGTCAGAGAGTGCTTGGGAAACCGTGGGGGCGAGTCTGGAGCTGAGTTCCCCGCTTTGAACTTGGTCCCTGCGCCTTCTGCGGCCCTCCTCAGGCGGCGGGCTGGCTTCAGGGCAGCGTCCGGCCACCCTTGGAGGTGGCGAGTGCCTGGCTGGTCCTGCCTCAGGAACAGGGTGAGCAGGTAAATAGAGACATAGGCCTTTTTTTTTTTTTTGGTCTTTCAGAGGCGTGCACTTTCCCCTTTCCCTTCGACTGCCCTGCACTTATTTGTCAGCACTCACTTAAATGACCACATACTCTGTACTTTGCTGTAAATAAAGACTGAACAGAAAAGAACCCACTCTTGCCTTCTTTGTGGTGCTTGTGCAGGAGGAGCAGTGACTGAGGCCAGCGGGTGACGGGAGGGGAGCGCTCTCGGCCTTCGCTGGTTGGATATGGGCACCAGCCTGTTGTCGCTGAGCTTCCCTATCCTCTGCTGCGCCCCAGGCCTCCGTGCTGCGCTTCTGCTCCATCCCTGAAAGCCAGGCCAGTGTCCCTGGGAGGCTTCTGTTCTCTGGCTCCAGCTGGCTCTGCTTCCTCTGAGGTCATCCAGTTTGTTCAGTGTCTCCCCTCCCTCCCCTCCCTTGGCCATCCCTTCCTCAACTTTAATAGTAAAAGCCAAAACAAGACCTTCTAAACCCTTATTGGGTGGAGGAAAGTTGGCATTATAACAATGAACAACTTCAACTGAATACACGTACATACATGTGTGTGGCTGCCTTAAGTGACTGTATCTATTTAGTTTATAGTCATACAGTCGATGCAGATAACCATCGACCTCCTTGTTATTAAAAGATCTAGGCCACCCACCACCAGGGATCTTAAAATAATTAAAGTAATTGGCTTTTGCCCTCTCGTAGCACCCAGTTCCCCCTCGCCCCCCACCTTCTCAGTGTCCCTTTCGTCCCTTCACCCGCTGTCCCCAGGCACCACGTGACCCTCATCAGTGTGCAGAGCGGCCCTGCTATATCCAGCCACTCGTCCCAAGGACGGAGGCAAACCCACCGAGGAGTTTGGGTCCCAGAGAACTTGAATTTCAGAGGACTCCATCTCAGAAGGCTGGTATGTTTTTAAATAACAGATAGGTGTGTATGGCTTGGTGATCATCTGCAGGCAGATGAAGACCTTGTGAGTCATGGTTTTCCAACCACTTTAGCTGTGATCCAGTTTTCTCTGCGCATTGCTCTCACATCTCCCCGATCTGTGTACCATGTCTGGAGCTGGATGCTTTACTTGGGACTTCACTTATTTCTCAGAACTCAGTTCTGCTTCCTTGTAACTGGAGGGGCAGTGGTGCAGGCCAGTGAAGCTCTTGAGCCATTCGCTTTGCCTCCCCACCCATCTGTCACAGTATCCTTTGAGCCACCTACTGCTCCACAGCCTGGACTCACTAGTTTGACGAGTGAGTAAGTGCTGCTTGAGTCAAAAGAAACCTGTTAGGACCTGTATAAAAGTTCTACAGACGAGAGGTGGGGAAGGAGACCTAGGATGTGGGAAAGTAGCTTTGAGAGGAGGGAACCCGGGGATTGATTTCTGTCATCATCTGGTGCTGAGGGCAGTTTAGAACAGTTTAAACACATTTGCTAAAACCCAACATGAAGTTAACTTCCCATGGTTTGTTTTCTCAATAAACCGTGAACTGAAACAACAGATTAGCCAGTGGAATCAATTTGAGCCAGGACTAAAGATTTATCCGGGGCCTCCCTGGTGGCCCAATGGGAAAGAATTCACCTGTCAGTGCAGGAGACACGGGGTTTGATCCCAGGGCTGGGAAGATCCCCTGGAGAAGAAAATGGAAACTCACTCCAGTATTCTGGCCTGGGAAATCCCATAGACAGAGGAGCCTGGAGGGCTATAGTCCATGGAGTCACAAAGGGTCAGACTTAGCAACTAAACAACAACAAAGATTTATCCAGACATATCTCCTCGAATGAATGGGTGGGAGAATGTGAAATTACATTGTGCAACACAAACTCATTTTTCACATAGGGCAATCTATGCTTGGCATGCCCTTTTACAATGAGGTGCCCACGATGTGTTTCTGAGTGAGGATGAAGTGGCCTTGGGTTCAGCACCGTTGAGTGCTGACTGCCCTGGGCTGGGGAAAGCCAGCCTAACCTCTCCTTACAGGCTCATGTGTCACATGAGGTTTTATCTGACAGGCCCAGGAGGCTCTTAGCAGGGGAATTAGCACTGAGGATGTTTCCAGATGCCTCTTTATCAGTGAGTACCATGTGCACCATGTCCTTTCTTTTCAGTTCCTGAAATTCCTGACTTTGATGATAACTCCTGGGACTTTACTAGCCTTCAGTCCTGCAAAGTATGTAAGCAATGTGGTCCTGCTCCAGTTTTACAGAAGCTAGGGAGTGGGTGAAGCTGTAGGATGAGGCTGTCTGGCACATGTCTGCCATCTAGCGGTAGAACTCATTTCTCAGCAGGAGATGGCCTTGGATTGTGGACTAATGCACACATTGGAGAAGGAAATGGCAACCCACTCCAGTGTTCTTGCCTGGAGAATCCCAGGGACAGGGGAACCTGGTGGACTTCCATCTATGGGGTCACACAGAGTCGGCCACGACTGAAGTGACTTAGCAGCAGCAGCAGTAGCAGCTATTTATGAGAGCTGTCAGGGCCTGCAAGTCTAGACTATTTCTTTTTTTCGGAAGATCTTTATTAAGTAAAGCCTTCACTAGGGAGACGGGAGCATCCGCTCCTACTTCTTAGTTTCTCTATTGCTACAATCTACTGTGGTGTTTCCCAGAGTTGGCCATCATCACTCAGTTCAGTTCAGTTGCTCAGTTGTGTCTGACTCTCTGTGACCCCATGGACTGCAGCACGCCAGGCCTCCCTGTCCATCACCAACTCCCGGAGCCCACCCAAACTCATGTCCATTCAGTCGGTGATGCCATCCAACCATCTCATCCTCTGTCGTCCCCTTCTCCTCCTGCCCTCAGTCTTTCCCAGCATCAGGGTCTTTCCCAGTGAGTCAGTTCTTTGCATGAGGTGGCCAAAGTATTAGAGTTTCAGTTTCAACATCAGTCCTTCCAATGAATACCCAGGACTGATCTCCTTTAAGATGGACTGGTTGGATCTCCTTGCAGTCCAAGGGACTCTCAAGAGTCTTCTCCAGCACCACAGGTCAAAAGCACCAATTCTTCGGCGCTCAGCTTTCTTTATAGGCCAACTCTCACATCCATACATGACTGGAAAAACCATAGCCTTGACTAGACGGACCTTTGGTGGTAATGTCTCTGCTTTTTAATATGCTGTCTAGGTTGGTCATAACTTTCCTCCCAAAGAGTAAGCGTCTTTTAATTTCATGGCTGCAGTCACCGTCTGCGGTGATTTTGGAGTGCAAGAAAATAAAGTCTCTCACTATTTCCACTGTTTCCCCATCTATTTTCCATGAAGTGATGGGACTGGATGCCATGATCTTAGTTTTCTGAATGTTGAGCTTTGAGCCAACTTTTTCACTCTCCTCTTTCACTTTCATCAAGAGGCTCTTTAGTTCCTCTTCACTTTCTGCCGTAAGGGTGGTGTCATCTGCATATCTGAGGTTATTGATATTTCTCCTGGCAATCTTGATTCCAGCTTGTGCTTCTTCCAGCCCACCGTTTCTCATGATATACTCTGCATAGAAGTTAAATAAGCACGGTGACAATATACAGCCTTGACATACTCCTTTTCCTGTTTGGCACCAGTCTGTCCCATGTCCAGTTCTAACTGTTGCTTCCTGAGGCAGGTCAGGTGGTCTGGTATTCCCATCGCTTTCAGAATGTTCCACAGTTTATTGTGATCCACACAGTCAAAGGCTTTGGCATAGTCAAAGAAGCAGAAATAGATGTTTTTCTGGAACTCTTGCTTTCTCCATGATCCAGCAGATGTTGGCAATTTGATCTCTGTTTCCTCTGCCTTTTCTAAAACCAACTTGAACATTTGGAAGTTCACGGTTCACGTATTGCTGAAACCAGGCTTGGAGAATTTTGAGCATTACTTTAAGAATGTGTGGGATGAGTGCAATTGTGTGTCAGTTTGAGCATTCTTTGGCATTGCCCCTCTTTGGGATTGGAATGAAAACTGACCTTTTCCAGTCCTGTGGCCACTGCTGAGTTTTCCCTATTTGCTGGCATATTGAGTGCAGCACTTTCACAGCATCATCTTTCAGGATGTGAAATAGCTCCACTGGAATTCCATCACCTCCACTAGCTTTGTTCGTAGTGATGCTTCCTAAGGCCCACTTGACTTCACATTCCAGGATGTCTGGCTCCAGGTGAGTGATCACACCATCGTCACTGGGGCTCATTAAAGATACTACTATGATCCATTCCTGAAGATTCTGATTCTGAAGGCCTAGGGACAAGACCTTTTATAACAAACTATCAGATGTATAGGCCAAATTAAAACCTTGTGTATTTAATCTTATAGACTGTTCATAGCACGAGGAAGCCCATTTCTCCCCAAAATGTCATCTGTGCTGTTTAAAGCCCTTCCCTGCCTTCATGGGACTGGAAAGTGGGGTTCAGTTCGGCTCAGAAGCTCATTCAAGTATAGCACTGCCCTCCTAAGTTGTTAAACATCTTCACCCCACACCCCATCAACAGGAGACACTAGAGTATGGCTGCCCTTGGAGAGTTCCTAGGATGTCCTGGCGAGTGGTGCAGGCTTTCAGATGTCATCTAGTCTAGCGTCTTCAAACGTGCTTTTAGTCATGGAACCCTTTGTCAAGTCTTGGAGTCTCAATGTTGAAAGCAGAAACACAGCATCTCCCTTGAGAATTCTCAGGGCTTTCTTTGAAACCATTGAAGTCCAATCCCTTCATTTCAGGGTGAGGAACCTGGGGCCCATAGGCAAAACGACTGGGTCCAGATCCCACTACTGGGCTGTAGGTCTGCAGTGGATTAGATTTGGGATTGGAAGCAAAAGCCCCTCTTCCTTTAGGGCTTCTCCAGGGCAAGTGTTGGTAGCAGAATTTGAGGTGCTGCTACTGGACTGATTCTTTTTGGCAGCTACAGGAAGCAGGGCCTGGCTTGAAGAACAGGAGAAGGAAGAGACAGAATCAAGCGTCTTTTAAAATTAAATTTGGTTAGTTGGAGGTCAGCCGAGTTCTATAAAAGCGCTTCTACCTTCTGCCCATTGATTTCAGTGTTGTCTGGCTTCAACTCAAAGGGGAGGTAGCCTGTTGGGGGAGATCACTCTGGAGTTGACAGATTTAGTTGAAATGTTGGCTGCTTTCCGTAATGGATGTGTGGTCTTGGGCAAGCTGTGCTGTAGGGTTCAGGGCCCCTGCTTTGCTCTGTGTTGAATGAGAGCTGGTACACAGAGGCAGGACTGCCTGGGCATACGGTGTCCTGCGAGGGGCAGCTGTATTTATACACTTAGTAGCTGAGCTCCATGGGTGCAACTGAGTTCCTCGAAGGCCTTTTCTTAGTAGCTCAGGGTCCCTGGAAGAAGTTGGCTGATGGGGAAGAATCCCTCAACCATATTTCTCTGCAGCTTTTGTCAGAGCCCTGCTCTCAGGCTACTTGCCAGAGGAGGGTTTAGCAAAACCAAAACAGGATTGGAGAAGGAAATGGCAACCCACTGCAGTGTCCTTGCCTGGAAAATCTCATGGACAGAGGAGCTTGGTGGGTTGCAGTCCATGGGATCGCAAAGAGTCGGCACGACTGAGTGACTAACACTAAAACAGAATTATTGTCACGCACAGACCAACCCAAAAGGGTTCAGAGCTGCAGCCCACCCCAGCCCTGGGGCTAAGAACACCCCAGGCTGTGCCTGCTTGCATGCTAAGTAACAGTTTAGTCACTCAGTGACTAAATGGACCTTTGACTTGACGGACCTTTGTTGGTAAAGTAATGTCTCTGCTTTTTAATACGATGTTTAGGTTGGTCATAGCTGTTCTTCAAAGGAGCAAGTGTCTTTTAATTTCATGGCTGCAGTCACCATCTGCCGTGATTTTGGAGCCCCTAAAAATAGTCTGTCACTGTTTCCACTGTTTCCCCATCTGCTTCCCATGAAGTGCTGGGACCAGATGCCATGATCTTAGATTTCTGAACGTTGAGCTTCAAGCCAACCTTTTCATTCTCTTTCACTTCCACCAAGAGTTTAGTTCTTTAGTTCCTCTTTGCTTTCTGCCAAAAGTGTGGTGTCACCTGCATATCTGAGGTTATTGATATTAAAATTTCTCTCGGCAATCTTGATTCCAGCTTGTGCTTTGTCCAGACCAGCATTTCTCATGATGTACTCTGCATATAAGTTAAATAAGCAGGGTGACAATATACATACTAAGTAAACCCTCCCATTTCTGGGCGTCTTGTTCACCCTGACCCCAGTGTGAGGCTCTGAGATGGGAGATAGATTAGGGATGGAATAGGAAGGATATCTGTTGTACAATCATTTAGTAATCTAAAATGGATTCAAATACTTGATGGTCTGCTCTTTAGGACCTGAAAACGGCGAATATCAAAATGTCCTTGTACCAAACCAGAGGGATCAGATACTATGCTCTCTTGTTCTGTAACTGAAGCTTCCATGGGGCAGACTCTGAGAGCACCAGGCATCTCCAGGGGGCAGCCTAGATTGTCCTGGCAGCCCCTTCAAGGTGGGGCTTCCCCTTACACTCAGGGGCTGCTGGTACCCCTGCCGATGAAAATGGCTTGTCTTCCTTGACTGGGTTTGTAGTGTGTGTGTGTGTGTGTGTGTGTGTGTGTGTGCACGCGCGCGCCATGGACCCCTCTAGCAGTCTAAGGACCACTTCTCAGAATAATAATGTTTTTATGCATATGAAGTAGCATCCAAAAAACATTTAAGAAAATATACTGAGACATGTTTGCCAAAATATAAAAGCAGATCTCTGGTACAGTATTAAATGTGCTTCTTTATTAACACATCCAATAATAAGATCCAGTGGCAGCTCTTATAACTACCACAATGGTGTTGTAGTGATGAAATTAAACAGTATTTTGAAGTTCCGCAGCAACCGTAAAGTGTTAGGAAAATAACTCTGATTTCTACTGCTGAGAAACAAGTACAGCTAATATTCCAGTGGCTTGTTGCCTACACTCATAATGGAAGGAAACGGTAAAATTTCAGGGAGACACTAGTGAAAATAAAGATGTAAATTTTAAAGTTTAGGGAACTTCCCTCGTGGTCCAGCGGTTAAGAATCTGTGCTTTCAGTGAATGCAGGGAACTAGATTCCTGGTCAGAGAACTAGATCCCACATCCTGCAACTGAGTTCATTTGCTGCAAATGAAGGTCCCTCATCCCACAGCTACGACCTGGCACAGCCAAATAAGCTTAAATAAAGTGCATAGACCACCCGGATTCTGCCCAAGGCTTCTGTCCTTAATCCTCAGACTAGGAAACCCTGGTCTACATCCATACCTTCCAGGACACCTGGTGACTAAGGTGCTATGTGTCTTGGGTGAGTCAGGCCCCAGCCATGGTGCTGGGCTTCTTGCGTGACAGCTATCTGGGTGCTGGCCAGTGGACACACAATGAGCAACCCCAATGTAATTGAAAATGTATTTGGAACCACACTTAAAACAGTAAGAAGAAGGTGAAATTGATTTTAACATTATATTTTATTAACCTAGTACATCCAAATTACTATTATTTCAATGTGTAATCTATATTTTTTTTTCATATCATCTGTCATCCAGTGTCTATTGCACACTTGGGACACATTTCGATTTGGACTGGACACGTTTCAAGGCCTCAATGGCCTTGCTAGTGGCTGCCTATTGGACAGCACGGGTCAGTATAGTTAGAATTACATTGTGTCTGTGCCAGGTAGGGACTCCAGTAAAATCTTCTTTTACCAAAATGGGTCCTGGGGCCCAGAGAGGAAGCAACCTGCCCAAGGTCATGGTTAGTTAGCTAGAGAGCCAGGCTTTGTTAGGCCCTGGTCTAGCGGGAATTCTGCCATCAAGTTGCCCTACAGGAAAGGTTACATTTTTTTCCAGCCCTGAGTTCCAAAGGCCTTGAGTTCTTAAAGAGAGGCCCAAGAGTTGCCAGTGCCCCCTCCAAAAGCCTAGTGAAGAAGGCCAGAAAAACAGCTAAAGATAGAAAATCATGGGGGAGTGAAGGGGAATTTGGTGAGACAGAAATGGGGGGGTGGTGGTCACCTCACAGCAGGAAGAACATATGCTGGTTAAGCAATGGATGAAGATGAAATGACTGATTCAGAAATGAATGGGAAATAAGAAGAAAACTGTCAATAAGTAGTATGGAAAGGCAAAATCTTTGAGATGATAGTGAATAGCTGGGGAGAACATTAAAAAATCCATTCATCCAATGGAGGTTCAAAGGAGATTATGAAATGGAAGGTGGAAATGACTGATAATGAAAAAAGGGGGAGACCCCAGAATCTTCTGGTTCTTTCCTAAAAACAGACAAGGGAAGACACCAGAGAATTGTCTTAAACCACAGCTCAGTCACGCTTATCCTTGATACTGTGTGCATGTGTAAAAAGTTGTCTCCTGCTTGGGGAGCTTCTTGAGAGTCAAGAGCATGTCTGGCTACTCTTAGTATCCCCAGTGCTTGATGTGGCATAGTTCTGCGACAGAACAAGTGTCTGACAAATTTTTTCAAAGCGGGGAGTAAACAAATGAAGGTGGAGAGCTCTGCATGCAGTGCAGGGTGGGAACCTCCTCTGGTCTGAGGTTCTGTCCACTTTTTCCTTCGGATGCTGGCAAGTCATATGGCTTCTCCTGCCAGGCCTCTCTGCCCTCCTCAACTTAATGGCTTAGTAGATCATGTGAAAGAATAGCTGTAACATGAATTAGAGCAATAAAAGCTGTCATACCAACATAAAATGTGTTATTTGTTTTCAGTGGAAAGTGTAACTGGGCCAAAGTAGTGTTAAGAAATGATCAAGTTGGACTCAGACCAATTGCAGGTGAGGAAAGTAAGCTGTTGTGCATAGCCAGGAAGGAGGTGAGAGCAGGTGAAAGCAGCACAGTGGACTCATGGAGTGAAAGCCATGTCAGCCACTTGGAGAGTATGCCTTCGGGACAGTGTCTGTGAGCCTGCAGGAAGCATGAAGACGAAGTTTGTTTCTTTACCTCTGGCTGAAGTGTCAACCTGTCACAGGATCTAACCTTTCCAAAGTCTGAGAAGTAGCTCACTGTACTAAGCATCATTGAAAGAGGCTCTGTCAGGATTGGATTCAGCTGAATATAACAACAAAACAAACTAAAAATGCCCCAAATAATTAACTTTAATCAAGGTAGTCTATTTTTCTCATGAAGATCACTTTGTGTTCCAAGAAGTCTGCTGGACTAGTCTGCCCTCCACAGAGACAGCAAGAAGGCACGGCTTATTCTTATTAAGAAAGACTTCAGAAGTGCACCGTGGGAGAATATACTGCCAACATTTCATTGGCTGGAACTTAATCTATGTCTGTATCTACCTCCTAGAGAGATTGGAAAATGTGATCTTTTAGCTGAGTCATTCCTACTCTGAATAAAATAGAAACATGCAAACATAATGCAACCAGAAGAACAACCAAGCATGCCAAGCTCTAGATAAATGATAGCTGTTAATTTTTTTGTTTCATTTTCTAAAACAGAGCTTTATGAAGGTATAATCGACAGAAAATAAACTGTACATAAAGTTTACAATTAGATAGATTTTGACATATGTATATTCTTGTGAAACCATCATCACATTTGAGATAGTAAATATATCCATATGTTTACTATATCCAATATATCCCCTAAAAGTGAAAGTGAAAATCACTCAGTTGTGCCCGACTCCTTGCGACCGCTTGGGTAGTAGTCCATAGAATTCTCCAGGCCAGAATACTGGAGTGGGTAGCCATTCCTTTCTCCAGGGAATCTTCCCAACCCAGGGATCAAACCCAGGTCTCCTGCATTGCAGGCAGATTCTTTACCAGCTGAGCCATAGGGGAAGCCCAAGAATACTGGAGTGGGTAGCCTAACCCTTCTCCAGGGGATCTTGCCAACCCAGGAATCGAAGCAGGGTCTGCTGCATTGCAGGTGTATTCTTTACCAACTGAGCTATCAGGGGAGCGTTTCCTCCTAGACTTTCTAACTATAGACTACTTACTATTTTCTAGAATTAAATAAATTGAATATTTTGAATACACATCCTTTTCAAATATGTGCTTTGCAAGTAGAGTTGACCCTTGAACAACATGGATTTGAACCGTGCTGGTCCACTTATGCATGGAATTTTCCCCATAAATACATACTAGGTATTACAAGATTCCCTAGTTGGTTGAATCCACAGATGCACAGCACTGTATGGAAGGCTGACTATAAGGTAATACATGGATTTTCAACTGTGTGGAAGGTTGGTGCCCCAACCCCTGTGTTACTCATGGGTCAATTGTATTTTCTCCCATTCTTTGACCTGTCTTTCTGTTTTCCTATGACGGTGTCATTCCATGTGCCAAATGTTGAAAAATCTGATGGTCTGATGATCAAATTTTTAGTCAAAATTGCTTTTGGTGTGACATCTAAGAAATTTTCACATAATCAAATGTCACATTTCCTCCTGGGTTATCTTCAAGTTTTACAGTTTTAGGTTTTAGGTCTGTGATCCGTTTTGAGTTCCTGTTTGTGTGTGGTGTGAGGTATAGGTGGAAGTTCATTATTGTGCGTGTGGCATCTAGTTTTCAACAGCAGCATTGTTGAGAGGATAATGCTCCATTGAATTGTGTTTGCATTTTTGAAGACAATCAGATGTTATATTTATGGCTCTGTTTCTGGACTGTGCTTCACTGATCTGTTTATCTTTTTGATGGCAGTACTACACTGTCCTGATTACTATAGCTTTATAACGTGTTAAAATTAAGTTGTATAAGCCATTCAATTTTGTTCTTCTTTTTCAAAATTGATTTGGTTATTCTAGTCCTTTGCATTTCTATATGAATTTTAGAGTCAACTTGTCAATTTCTACAAAAAGTCCTGCTGGAACTTTATTTGGGATGGCATTGAAGACAGATTAATTGGGGGAGAGTTGACATCTTAACAACATTGTATCTTTCTACCGTAAACAAGTAATCAATAAACACTCTATAATAGGAATAGAAAAGAGTTTTATTTGAGCCAAGCTGAGGACTATAGCCTGGGAGATGCAAATTCAAGAAGCACTTGAATTGTGTTCTATGAACTACAAAATGGGGGAGGCAAATATAGGCAAAAACTGCAAAGTTATATAAATTGCTTGTTAAGAATTAGGATCGGCCACTGGTAAGAAGTAAGAGTACTTGTTAAACAAGAAATTATTAAGATGTAGGAAAGTTATGACCAACCTAGATAGCATATTAAAAAGCAGAGACATTACTTTGCCAACAAAGGTCCGTCTAGTCAAGGCTATGATTTTTCCCGTGGTCATGTATGGATATGAGAGCTGGACTATAAAGAAAACTGATCACTGAAGAATTGATGCTTTTGAACTGTGGTGCTGGAGAAGACTCTTGAGAGTCCCTTGGACTGCAAGGAGATCCAACCAGTCCATCCTAAGGGAGATCAGTCCTGGGTGTTCATTGGAAGGACTGATGCTAAAGCTCCAATACTTTGGCCACCTCATGCGAAAAGTTGACTCACTGGAAAAGACTCTGATGCTGGGAGGGATTGGGGGCAGGAGGAGAAGGGGACGACAGAGAATGAGATGGCTGGATGGAATCACCAACTCGATGGACATGAGTTTGAGTGGACTCCAGGTGTTGGTGATGGACAGGGAGGCCTGGTGTGCTGTGATTCATAGGGTTGCAAAGAGTCGGACACGACTGGGTGACTGAACTGAACTGAGCTGAGAACCATCTCACGGTTACAAGGTTGCATTTGGAAATTGGTAGCAAAGTATTTTTTTAAATTCTGATTTCCTATTGCTTGTTGCTAGCATATAGAAATAGAATTGATTTTTGCATACTGGTCTTTTATCTTGCAACCTTGCTAAACTCACTTATTAATGTTAATACTATTTTTAGAGTATTTTCAGGAGGGAACAGAAAACTGAGATTCCATCTACCATATTTAATGAAAAGTTCTTAAAATTTCTGTATTCTCTTTCAGCATCTCTACAGGTTTGGAAATTACACATATTTTTCTTACTTTGGTGATTATCTTTTAAAATAGAAAAAAATCTCTGATATTCTGTCGAACAATATAAGAGCTTTAGAAAGTTTTATGAGTAACTCTGATTGCACAGTCCAACTTACATGTTAGTATTGCTAAGAGTTTTATTTCTATCTTGCTTTAAAAAAATAATAGTTTTATTTATTTATTTTATTTTTGTCTGTGCTGGGTCTTCTTTGCTTCGAGGGCTTTCCTCTCATTGCAGTGAGCAGGGGCTAGTCTCTGGTTGTGGCGCTTGGGCTTCTCACTGTGGTGGCTTCTCTGTGGAGCAGGGTCCAGGGCACAAGGGCTTCAGCAGCTGCGGTTCTTGGGCTCTAGAGCACAGGCACAGTAGTTGGGCTCATCGGCTTAGTTGCTCCACAGCACATGGGATTTTCCTGAAGCAGGGATTGAACTTGTGTCTCCTGCATTTGCAGGTGGATTCTTTACCACTGAGCCATCAGGGAAGCCCTTCACCTTACTTTCTGTTTTCAATGTTTATTTTTAATATTTAAGTATTTTGTTGAGTTGCCGCGGATTTACAATGTTTCAAACGTAGGGCAAAGTGATTCAAAACATATATATATTTATAGATGTTGGTGGTAATAGTTTAGCCACTAATTCACGTCTGACTCTTGAAACCCCATGGACTGCAGCCCACCAGGCTCCTCTGTGCATGCGATTTCCCAGGCAAGAGTACTGGAGTGGGCTGCCATTTCCTTCTCCAGGGGATCTTCCCCACCCAGGGATCAATCTTTCATCTCCTGCATTGCAGGCGGATTCTTTGCCTCTGAGCCACCAGGGGAGCCCATATATATATATATATATTTTATGCTGTCAGTGCTTGTTTTATATTCACTGAGTTTTGTTAATGCCTTTGTTCACTATTTCATTTTGCATTGTTCTTCTTAGTTCCAGATTGAATTTTCCCCCTAAAGCACACCCTTTACCAATACTTTTCCAAAGGGTGTTAGTGGTGTGCTCTTTGTCGGAAAATGTCTATTTCACTTTCCATTTTACTCTCACTTTTGAAAAATAATTTAGTCGTATATTTCTTCTCAACACTTTGAGCATATTTTTCTGTTTCTGTTTTTTTTTAAGAATACCTTCTCTTTGTCTGATGTTCTGCAGCTCACCTTGAAGTATTGAGATGTGGATCTATTTTTATTTATCCTACTTGTGCTCCCTGATTGGCAAGATCTATGTGTGTCATACTTTCTGGAAAGTTCATAGCTATTATCTTTTCTAACGTGCCCCTCACCTTTCTCCCTCTGGATCTGTAGTTACGTATATTAGGACCTTTTATTCTTTCTTTCTAAGTCTCTTACTCCCATTCTATCTTTCTTCTTTTTAACTACAATTTTGCAAAGTGTCTCAGATCTATTCTGCTGTCTAAAACCCACCCACTGAGTTTTTAACTTCGTTGGCCATATTTTTATTTTTTTATTTAGGCTGCTGCCGAGCAGCCTGCAGGATCTTAGTTCCCTGACCTGTGCCCCCTGCAGTGGAAGCACAGAGTTCTAAGCACTGGACCGCCAGAGAATTCCCTTGCTGACCATATTTTTAGCTTTTAGAAAAACTATTTCACTTTATTACAAATCTGTTTGTTGATTTTCTTCAGTGTCTTATCCTTATATTTTCAGTTTCTATTCATGGCCACTGTAAAAAATTGTAATTTTCTTATGTATTCAACTATGCATTAAGTTATATATATATAGTTGTATTTTATTGAGAATTTCTAGTATTTTATAACAAGAGAGTTTTTTATTTTTCTGAATATGAAAGTATCCTATTGGTCTTTTCAAATGTTTTTTCTCCAGAAAAAAATTCCGCTTTGTCTACAGGACCGAATTTTACTTGGAGTTCTAAAGCTTCCATTGTTCTAAGCATGTGAGTGTGCTGGGATGTCTAGGGTGTGGAATTAAAGTGTAAGCTCTTAAGTCCCAGGAGCTGGAAGTGTGCCTTTCTCGTATCTTCACGTGCTCCTGCGTAGTATCAGTGCTTGTCCACATAATTGATTGTGAGTAGTTGGCCATTTATTTGACTTTTGTTTTGGAGCCAGGGCCAGTGCTGCCATGAGATACACACATATTTTTAAAGAATCTGCCTGCAATGTAGGAGACACAGGAGACATGGGTTTGATCTCTGGGTTGGGAAGATGCCTTGTAGGAGGAAATTGCAACCTCCTCTAGTATTCTTGCTTGGAAAATCCCATAGAAAGAGGAGCCGCAAAAGAGTCCGAATTGACTGAGCACCCATGTGTGTTTACATTGGAAGGACTGATACTGAAGCTGAAGCTCCAATAATTTGGCCACCTGATATGAAGAGCCAGCTCACTGGAAACGACCCTGATGCTGGGAAAGATTGAAGGCAAAAGGAGAAGGGGGTGGCAGAGGATGAGGTGGTTAGACTGTAACACCAACCCAATGGACATGAATTTGAGCAAACTCCAAGAGACAGTGAAAGACAGCAAATTCCAGGAGACAGTCCATGGGGGTCACAGAGAGTTGGCCAGGACTTAGCATCTGAACAACAACAACAAGCCAATCTGGCAGCACAGCCACACCTAGGCTACCGCCCACTCTTCTGTTCGGGAAAAACTCAGATTTCCATGACACATTAAAAGTATGTGTGCATCTCATGTTAGCACTGGCCATGAATTTTTGAATTGTTAGTTGCTCAGTTGTGTCCAACTCTTCGCAACCCCACAGACTGTAGACCCCAGGCTTCTCTGTCCATGGGATTCTCCAGGCAAGAATACTGGAGTAGGTTGCCATGTAGTCCTCCAGGGGGTCTTCCTGACACAGAGATTGAACCTGTGTCTCCTGCATTGCAGGCAGGTTCTTTACTACTTGAGCCTGGGGAAGTCCAAATGTATATTCAGGGTTGATTTCCTTTAGGACTGACTGGTTTCATCTTGCAAATTGGCTAGGGGAATTCAGCTCCATCTGTTCTATTTCTCTTAGAATTGGCCACTAGATGGCGAGAATGAGCCACAACACACAAGTCCGGCTTTAATTTTCAGAACAACTGAATGATAGTCAATTCAAAAACATTGAACACCTGTCCTGTGCCAGATACTTTGCCAATCCTTTTCTGCTTTTAGGGACCTCATAAATGGCCAGTAGTCACTCATGTATAGACACAGAGTTGACTGATTCAAGTTACACCCAAGGAGTCTCAAGAAGGAGGAACAACTGATCTTTTCCCTTCAGGACTTAGGTTGGTCAGTTTATGAGACAGAAGCCTCTGGTAGCGGGTCACCCCCTCCCAGTTTCATCCAATGTCTTCACACAGTTTTTTCATGTTATATATCTTGTTCCCATCAGGTTTTCTTCCTAGGCCTTGCTTTGCAGTTGACTAGTTATGTGACTAGTTATTAACTGTTCTCTAAGCCTCAATTTCGTTTAGAGAGCATAATACCAGTCCAACAGAGAATGAGATGATTGGATAGCATCACCGACTTAATAGACATGAGTTTGAGCAAACTCCGGGAGATAGCAAACGATAAGGAAGCCCGGCGTGCTGTAATCCATGAGGTTGCAAAAAGCTGTGATGACTTAGCAACCAAACAACAATCCCGGTCCTTATCATCTCCCAGAGTTGTCTCATACTTAAGTGAAGTAATAAATGTTAAAATGCTTTGAAAATTCATAAGTGTCATGGACTTGCTGCTGCTGCTGCTAAGTCGCTTCAGTCGTGTCTGACTCTGTGTGACCCCATAGATGGCAGCCCACCAGGCTCCCCCGTCCCTGGGATTCTCCAGGCAAGAATACTGGAGTGGGTTGCCATTTCCTTCTCCAATGTATGAAAGTGAAAAGTGAGAGTGCAGTCGCTCAGTCGTGTCCTACTCTTAGCTACCCCATGGACTGCAGCCTACCAGGCTCCTCCACCCATGGGATTTTCCAGGCAAGAGTACTGGCGTGGGGTGCCATTGCCTTCTCCGGTCATGGACTTAGGAGGCATTAAAAATCATTGTTCATATAACTTTCTCTAAAATTCTTTCAGGAAAATTTAGGCCCACTCACTTGGGCATTGGTTGGATGGATTAGAATGTAAACTCTTCTGGGAGAGGAGGCCCCCCACTGGTTAATGTGTACCAGCTGATTCAGAGCTAAGGAGATAGCAGTGTCACTGAAGTGCTGGGCTAAGCCTTGTGCTCTGATGTTTCCTGGACCTGGTGCAGCCTGGTCCAAGAGAGGGGGTCTTCCGCAGCAGAAGTCCCTATTTCAGGTGCTGTGGGAGGGGTCTGCCTCAGCCTGGGGAGAGGGTCTCTTTTCCTTCCCCAGGAAGGGGCCTTGAAGAAAATGACATCAAGGGTGGAGTAGGGCTGTGTGAGTGGAGTGTGACGCCGTCCTATCCCCTGAAACAATCTCTCAAAAGGAAAAGCTACTGTCCCTTTTCAGGACCAATGTGATACAGGCTGGTGACAGTTTTCCTATCCCACTCACTGTAGAGGGAAGGGGACCTAGTCCTCCAGCTGATGGGAGACACCAGGTATCTTCCCATGGTCCAAGAGAAGAGCACAGCCTGGAGACGTGTCACCATGGCTATCTTCCTGTCCCATCAAGGGACACTCGTCATCATAGTTATTTTTCTGCCCCATCCCTGTGGGGATTCTCAGGTGGTTTTTTTTTTTTCCACCAGAGTCTATTTTAAAAACAATGTGTGAATCCATTTGATCACAATCAGTGTTTTTAAAACTTTAGTTAGAATGAAGTTTCCATGCAGACACTTAGGTGTATGTGAGTGTGTGTGCTGGCCATGATGTTCTACAGTCACACCATCTCCTGCCTGCTCCTTCCATTCTGCAGTGCGCTAGGCTTCACAATTCCACTGGGGACGAAATTGAAAGTTTTCCTAATCTTTTCATTCATCAACTGTGTACCTAGCCTGTACCATGTGCCTGTCACTTGAATACATTATTTTGTTTTAAATCTCACTTGACTTCTAAGACGTGGATTAGATTACCTCAGTTTCCATAAGGAAACTGAGGTTTAGGAGAGGTTAAGTAAATTATGCTAAGTTGGCAATGCACAGAGGTGCTGGAATTGGAACCTGTGTTTTTCTGATTGCAGAGCTTCAAGTCTGTACCTTACACTCTGCTGCCTCCTCTGTGTCCTGCGTCCCCAAGGCTGGGTTCTTGCCAGTGTTTGGCAGGAACTCTCCCCACTCTCCGCCGCTGGACAGCCTTACCAGTGCTCCACTGCTCCCCACTCACCCAGCCCCTTGGAGGCCCCTGCTCGCCTGACGAGGAAACAGTTACCTCGGCCACCTGACCTGGGCCTCGTGTTCCCAATAACACCTTCATTTGGGATAGTATCCATTACAACTGCACATTAAAGTTCTTTCTCACCAACCTTTCCAACTCCATCTGCCCTTCTTTTACTTTACTCAGCTCTGTGTCTTGCCTGTCTCCGTTCAGATGGCTCCTCCCGGAACTCACAATGGCTTCACAGGGAGAAATAGTCCTTCACTAGACTGACTCCATCCAGCAGTACTCCAGTCAGGATGGCCAGGGAAGGGGAGCAGGGCCTTGATGGGTGCTGCCTGAGAGTCGGTCCTGAGTGAAAGGACACACAAAAGTAAGATTTGTCAAGAGTGAGTGGACCACAGAATTCTGTATTAAGGATTTGGCTGAAATATGATTGGGGGTGAAGGGGCAGGGCATGAGTCAGAGCTGTGTTACTCAGGGTTTCGGAAGAACCCAAGCTGATCACTGTCTCAGCAAAGTTTATGCTTCTTTTTCATTTTTGTACCAGAACATAGACTAGCGGGCTCGATGGGGGAACGGGGAGTGTGTCCTAATGTCCTGTTGACAAACTGGAGTCTTTCTATTTTGCAGTGACTGTAGTTTTCTTCATGTTTCTCAAAATAAAGCTCTTAGCTTTGAGAATATGGTTAAATCTATTCAAGGACACCACTCAGGGCTGCTGGTCTGCTCTTTCCTAAAGGACAGACTTGTTAGATCACGTGTTTCTGAAGATGGGATATGGGGAACCTCACTGACCTACAGTCTAGTTGTAGACACTCTCGCCGAGCCCGGGGAGGGACCCTGGGCTGGAGGCAGGCAGCTCCCACACCTGTTTCCGGAGTCCGCTTTAGAGCTGTCACCTGTCTTCTGGTGCCACCAAGGACACTGCAAGGAGAATGGCACAGGATGGGATGTGGCTGAGGAAGACAATTCTGGTAATGGTGTACAGACCCAGCAGACCTGGGAAAGTCCATTTGCGTATTCCTGCATCCACTAAAAACCCTGGCCTCAGGATTCCCACAAACCTGGGTGTAAATCTCAAGTCTGAAAATGAGTCTATGGAGTCAGAAGTCAGCAGAGTGCTTACCTTTGGGGAGAAGGGAAAGGAAAGTTTGGGGAAGGGGCTGGAGAGGGACTTCAGAAGGGTGAGATTTGGTTTCTTGACCTGAGTGGTGGTAACTTGCGTGTAGTCTCTTTGTGATGATTCATCTACCTATATACTTAGGATTTGTAATCTTTTCAAACTGTGTTATTCTTCAATAAATTTTTTAAAAATTTTATGTAATTTATAATTTTTATTTTGTATTGGAGCATAGTTGATTTACTCTGTGTTGGTTTCAGGTGCACAGCAAAGTGATTCGGTTATACATACAAATATCTATTCTTTTTCAAATTCTTTTTCCCATCTAGCTTATTACAGAACATCGAGTAGAGTTCCCTGTGCTATATAGGATGTCCTTTTTGGTTATTTGTTTTAAATATAGTAGTGTATGTACGTTAATCCCAAACTCCTAATTTATTCCTCCCTCCCATATTCCCCTTTGGTAACCATAAATTTGTTTTCTAAATCTGTGAGTCTGTTTTGCTACACTTAGGGTTTGTAATCTTTTCTGTATGTGTGTTATACTTCAATAAATTAAAAAAATTTAAATTTTACTTTTTAGTAGATAATCTTGGTTGGTCAAGTCACTTAAACTCTCTGAGCCTTATCCTCACCCCTTACAATGGGGCTGCCTCCTATTGAAGGGAGGACCGAGTGACCTTTAAGCTCTTTGTGCAGGGCTTGCCTGGAACATTGCTCAGGAAGAATTAGTTCTTTCTGCTGCAACTCCCGTTGTTGCAGAATGGGCTCCATGGACGCCCTTGGCACAGGACTCTTTGGGGCCCATGCCTTCGCACAGCTGCATGTCTCTGCCCACACACTGTTGCCCCCCTAGTTCTGTTCAGGGCACCCATTGAAGCCTCATCTTGGCCCTTTCCCTTCCTCCTGGCGTCATCCTTTGCTCCTTCTCCTGTGTCCCCCAGCTCTCTTGCTACCAGCAGGCTAAGAGCACAGTGTCCCCCAGCCAACACTTGGCAAGCAAATGCTCAGAAACATGAGCTGAAATGAAGCATCACCAGCCTCTTGGTGTGACACACAGTGTGGCTCCCTGACTGTGAGGGCATTGAAGCACCTCTCCCAGCCTTGTCCCTTTGCTCTATCATCTTGCAGTAACGTGGCATGCGGTGTTTTCACTACTGAGGAAATGTCATTTGAAAAATACACAGCAAGCATTAGATGGTGCATCTGGCCTACCATCGTAATGGGGGAGGGATGGGGAAGCAAGGACAGTTCTGAGGCTGGTTACTGGGCTTCCAGAGGGACACTCTGGTTGCTCTGATGCCTCTGATGCAGAGGTTCCTGGCCAGGGTCAGGGAGCTGCTTCCAGAGCAGGCTCAGCTCTCATGAACTGGTCACCTCCCATGTGTATACTCATCCTCCCCTCCTTGCTCTGGGCTCTGGGTTCCTTTTCTGCCTCTGCAGATAAAACCCAGCCTGTTGCCGTCACAAGTGGGTTGTGAGAAGCCCGGTCCTGTTGATTGCACCTTAGCAGTAGATTTAGAATCTAAACACTTCCCAGCATCTCCATTCTCATCTGTCAGATGAAATATTCTAGCTTTATAAGTGGACTGTGATTCTGTTTCCATTCTTACTTCTTACCCTTTAGAACCTGTTCTCACCATAACAGCTATAGCCATGTTTTAAGAATGTAAATCAAATCAAGCCACTCACTTGGTCCATAATCCCTCCATAATCTCCCAGATTCCAACACGTTTAAGAAAAAATATCCAGAGTGTTTCTTGTGACTAGTAAGGCTACGTGTTCCCTTCTCTACCTCCCCAGCTCTAAGAACTCACCTCTTACCACCCTCCTTCTAGCTCTTTTGTAGTCACAATGTGCTATTGCTAGTCCTTGATCACTGTACTGCTGCCTTCTCAAGAAATTTGCATTGGCTGTTCCTTCTGCCTGGAATGCCCTTCCTCTGATGATCACATTCCCTCACTTCTTTTGAGTCTGTACTGCATGTCACAGTCAGGGCTGCCATCCTAGACTCTCTGTCTATCCTTTAATCCTGACTTCATGTTTTCACTGAGATTGTCTATGGCTAGGCCTAGATCTACCTACCTGTCTTTCCTTCTACAGATAATTCTTTGGGGTCTGTCTCGTCCCTAGAATGTATGCTTTTTGTGGGCAGGGACTTTGGGTTGCTTCTTGCCATACCCTCAGCCGATTGTCCAGCATACAGGCATGCTCAACACATATTTGTTGGATAGTTGAATGAATAAAATGAGAAATGGCCCTGAAAACTGGACACATTACCTGTTGGTCAAGACCATTATCCAGTGCCTCTGCTTCCGGTGGCAGGAAAGCGTCTCCCCTGTAAGCTGGAAGTAAGAACCTGGGCTTGGCAATCAGCCAACTTGGGCTCAGAACCCAACTGTGCAAATTGCTTGTGGTGTGAGCTTAGGCAGGATTCCTAACCTCTTTGGGCCTCAGCTCCTCTTCTGTAACAGATGAGAATCACACCTGCCTCAGGTCTCCTGGGTGATTCTTGGAAATTAAAAATGTAAAATCCCTCGGCCCAGAGTGCCATGCATGAATGCAGGAGGGATTTATTAGCTTCACTGACCACAAATTCAATCCATGTTCTCTACCAATTGAACTGATTTTGTTTTCAGTTCAGTTCAGTTCAGTCGCTCAGTCGTGTCTGACACTTTGCGACCCCATGAATCACAGCACGCCAGGCCTCCCTGTCTATCACCAACTCCCAGAGCTCACTCAAACACATGTCCATCGAGTCGGTGATGCCATCCAGCCATCTCATTCTCTGCCGTCCCCATCTCCTCCCGCCCCCAAGCCCTCCCAGCATCAGAGTCTTTTCCAGTGAGTCAACTCGTCGCATGAGGTGGACAAACTATTGCAGTTTCAGCTTTAGCATCAGTCCTTCCAATGAACACCCAGGATTGATCTCCTTTAGAATGGACTGGTTGGATCTCCTTGCAGTCCAAGGGACTCTCAAGAGTCTTCTCCAACACCACATTTCAAAACATCAATTCTTCGGCGATCAGCTTTCTTCACAGTCCAACTCTCACATCCATACATGACCACTGGAAAAACCATAGCCTTGACTAGATGGACCTTGGTTGGCAAAGTAATGTCTCTGCTTTTTAATATGCTATCTATGTTGGTCATAACTTTCCTTCCAAGGAGTAAGCGTCTTTTAATTTCCTGGCTGCAATCAGCATCTGCAGTGATTTTGGAGCCCAAAAAATAAAGTCTGACACTGTTTCCACTGTTTCCCCATCTATTTCCCATGAAGTGATGGGACCAGATGCCATTTTCTGAATGTTGAGATTCAAGCCAACCTTTAAGAGAATGAAATGGCTGGATGGCATCACCGACTCTGTGGACATGAGTTTGAATGAACTCTGGGAGTTGCTGATGGACAGGGAGGCCTGGCGTGCTGTGATTACGGGGTCGCAGAGAGACGGACACGACTGAGCGACTGAACTGAACTGAACTTTCACTCTCCTCTTTCACTTTCATCAAGAGGCCTTTGAGTTCCTCTTCACTTTCTACCATAAGGGTGGTTTCATCTGCATATCTGAGGTTATTGATATTTCTCCCGGCAATCTTGATTCCAGCTTGTGCTTCTTCCAGCCCAGTGTTCCTCATGATGTACTCTGCATGGAAGTTAAATAAGCATGGTGACAATATACAACCTTGACGTACTCCTTTTCCTATTTGGAACCAGTCTGTTGTTCCATGACCAGTTCTAACTGTTACTTCCTGACCTGCATACAGGTTTCTCAAGAGGCAGGTCAGGTGGCCTGGTATTCCCATCTCTTTCAGAATTTACCACAATTTATTGTGATCCACACAGTCAAAGGCTTTGGCATAGTCAATGAAGCAGAAATAGATGTTTTTGTGGAACTCTCTTGCTTTCTCCATGATCCAGCGGATGGGGGCAATTTGATCTCTGGTTCCTCTGCCTTTTCTAAAACCTGCTTGAACATCTGGGAGTTCCTGGTTCACTCATTGCTGAAGCCTGGCTTGGAGAATTTTGAGCATGACTTTACTAGCGTGTGAGATGAGTGCAATTGTGCGGTAGTTTGAGCATTCTTTGGCATTCCCTTTCTTTGGGATTGGAATGAAGACTGACCTTTTCCAGTCCTGTGGCCACTGTTGAGTTTTCCAAATTTGCTGGCATATTGAGTGCAGCACTTTCATAGCATCATCTTTCAGGATTTGAAATAGCTCAATTGGAATTCCATCACCTCCACTGGCTTTGTTCGTCGTGATGCTCTCTAAGGCCCACTTGACTTCACATTCCAAGATGTCTGGTTCCAGGTGAATGATCACGCCATCGTGATTATCTTGGTTGTGAAGATCTTTTTTGTACAGTTCTTCTGTGTATTCTTGCCACCTCTTCTTAATATCTTCTGCTTCTGTTCGGTCCATACCATTTCTGTCCTTTATCGAGCCCATCTTTGCATGAAATGTTCCCTTGATATCTCTAATTTTCTTGAAAATATCTCTTGTTTTTCCTATTCTGTTGTTTTCTTCTATTTCTTTGCACTGATTGCTGAGGAAAGCTTTCTTATCTCTCCTTGCTATTCTTTGGAACTCTGCATTCAGATGCTTATATCTTTCCTTTTCTCCTTTGCTTTTCGCTTCTCTTCTTTTCACAGCTCTTTGTAAGGCCTCCTCAGACAGCCATTTTGCTTTTTTGAATTTCTTTTCCATGGGGATGGTCTTGGTCCCTGTCTCCTGTACAATGTCACAAACTTCCGTCCAGAGTTCATCAGGCACTCTATCTATTAGATCTAGTCCCTTAAATCTATTTCTTACTTCCACTGTATAATCATCAGGGATTTGATTTAAGTCATATCTGAATGGTCTAGTGATTTTCCCTACTTTCTTCATTTTAAGTCTGAATTTGGCAATAAGGAGTTCATGATCTGAGCCACAGTCAGCTCCTGGTCTTGTTTTTGCTAACTGTATACAGCTTCTCCATCTTTGGTTGCAAAGAAAATAATCAATCTGATTTCGGTGTTGCCCATCTGGTAATGTCCATGTGTAGAGTCTTCTTTTGTATTGTTGGAAGAGGGTGTTTGGTATGACCAGTGCGTTCTCTTGGCAAAACTCTATTAGCCTTTGTCCTGCTTCATTTCGTGCTCCAAGGCCAAATTTGCCTGTTACTCCAGGGGTTTCTTGACATCCTACTTTTGCATTCCAGTCCCCTATAATGAAAAGGACATCTTTTTTGGGTGTTAGTTCTAAAAGGTCTTGTATGTCTTCATAGAACCGTTCAACTTTGGCTTCTTCAGCATTACTTGTTGGGGCATAGACTTGGATTACTGTAATATTGAATGGTTTGCCTTGGAAATGAACAGAAATCATTCTGTCGTTTTTAAGATTGCATCCAAGTACTGCATTCGGACTCTTTTGTTGACCATGATGGCTACTCCATTTCTTCTAAGGGATTCCTGCCCACAGTAGTAGATATAATGGTCATCTGAGTTAAATTCACCCATTCCAGTCCATTTTAGTTCACTGATTCCTAGAATGTCTATGTTCACTCTTGTCATCTCCTGTTTGACCACTTCCAATTTGCCTTGATTCATGGACCTAACATTCCAGGTTCCTATGCAATATTGCTCTTTACAGCATCGAACCTTGCTTCTATCACCAGTCACATCCACTAATGGGTAATTCTTTCGCTTTGGCTCCATCCCTTCATTCTTTCTGGAGTTATTTCTCCACTGATCTCTAGTAGCATACTGGGCACCTACCGACCTGGGGAATTCCTCATTCAGTAGCCTGTCATTTTGCCTTTTGATACTGTTCATGGGGTTCTCAAGACAAGCATACTGGAGTGGTTTGCCATTCCCTTCTCCAGTGGACCACATTTATTTTAAAAAAACTTAAAATTTAATCCCTTGCATTCCTATACACTAACAAAAAAAAGTCAGAAAGAGAAATTAAGGAAACCATCTTGTTCACTATTACAATAAAAAGAATAAAATACCTAGGAATAAACTTACCAAAGGAGACAAAAGACTTATATGCAGAAAACTATAAGACACTGATGAAAGAAATCAAAGACAACACACAGATAGAGAGATATACCATATTCTTGGATTAGAAGAATCAATATTGTGAAAATGACTATACTGCCAAAAGCAATCTACAGATACAATGCAACCGCTATCAAATTACCAATGATATTTTTCACCAAATAAGAACAAAAAAGTTTACAATTTGTATGGAAACACAAAAGACCCCAAATAGCCAAACCTAACTTGAGAAAGAGAAAGAGCTGGAGGAATCAACCTTCCTGATTTCAGACTATACAACAAAGCTACAGTCATCAACACAGTATGACTGGCCCAAAACAGAAATACAGATCAATGGAACAAGATTGAAAGCCAAGAGATAAACCCACATACCTTTGGGCACCTTACCTTTCATAAAGGAGGTGAGAATATCCAATTGTGGAAAGATAGTCTCTTCAATAAATGGTGCTGGGAAAATTAGACAGCTACCTGTAAAAGAATGAAATTAGAACACTTCCTAACACCATACACAAAGATAAACTCAAAATGGATCAAAGACCTAAATGTAAGGCCAGATACCATAAAACTCCTAGAGGAAAACAAAGGCAATATGGTTTTTCACATAAATTGTAGCAAGATCCTCTCTGATCCATTTCCTAGAGTAGTGAAAATAAAAACAAAAATAAACAAGTGGGACCTAGTTAAACTTAAGGAAACCAAAGGAAACTATAAACCAGATGAAAAGACAGCCCTTAGAATGGGAGAAAATAATTGCAAATAAAGCAACTAACAAAGGATTAACCAAAATATACAAGCAGCTCAAACAGCTCAATACCAGAAAAACAAACAACCAAGCAAAAAATGTGCAGAAGACCTAAACAGACATTTCTCCAAAGAAGACATATAGATAGCCAACAGGCACATGAAAAGATGCTCAACATTTCTTATTATTCAGTCAGTTCAGTCTCTCAGTCGTGTCTGACTCTTTGTGACCCCATGGACTGCAGCACACCAGGTCTGCCTGTCCATCACCAACTCCTGGAGTTTACTCAAACTTGTGTCCATTGAGTCGGTGATGCCATCGAACCATCTCATCTTCTGTTGTCCCCTTTTCCTCCTGCCTTCAATATTTCCCAGCATCAGGGTCTTTTCAAACGAGTCAGTTCTTTGCATCAGGTGGCCAAAATGTTGGAGTTTCAGCTTCAGCATCAGTCCTTCCAGTGAATATTCAGAACTGATTTCCTTTAGGATGGATTGGTTGGATCTCCTCACTGTCCAAGGGACTGTCAAGAGTCTTCTCCAACACCACATTTCAAAAGCATCAATTCTTTGGTGCTTAGCTTTCTTTATAGTCCAACTCTCACATCTATGCATGATTACTGGAAAAACCATAGCTTTGACTAGATGGACCTTTGTTGGCAAAGTAGTGTCTCTGCTTTTTAATATGCTGTCTAGGTTGGTTATAGCTTTTCTTCTAAGGAGCAAGTGTCTTTTAATTTCATGGCTGTAGTCACCATCTGCTGTGATTTTGGAGCCCCCCAAAATAAAGTCTGTTCCTGTTTCCACTGTTTCCCCATCTATTTGCCATGAAGTGATGGGACCAGATGCCATGATCTGTTTTCTGAATGTTGAGCTTTAAGCCAACTTTTTCACCCTCCTCTTTCACTTTCATCAAGAGGCTCTTTAGTTCTTCTTCATTTTCTGCCATAAGTGTGATGTTATCTGCATATCTGAGGTTATTGATATTTCTCCCGGCAATCTTGATTCCAGCTTGTGCTTCATCCAGAGAAATGCAAATCAAAACTACAATGATGTATCACATCCTACCACTCAGAATGTCATCATCAAAAAATATACAAACAATAAATACTGGATAGAATATGGAGAAAAGGGAGCCCTTTTGCACTGTTGATGTGAATGTAAATTGATACAGCCACTGTGGAGAACAGTATGGACATTCCTTAAAAAACTAGGAATAAAACTACCATATGACCCAGCAATCCCACTACTGGGCATTTACTCTGAGAAAACCATAACTCAAAAAGATGCAAGGGGACTTCCCTGGTGGTTCAGTGGTTAGGAATTTGGCTTGTAATGCAAGGGACACGGGTTGGATCTCTGGTCAGGAAACTAAGATCGCACATGCAACTAAGCCTTTGCTCACACGTCTTGTGCATCCTGAAGTGAAGGATCTCCCATGATGCAATGAAGGTCTTACATGCCACAACAAAGGCCTAACATAGAAAAATTAACAACAACAAAAAGATACATGTACCCTGTGAACTTTGATACATGTACAAAGTTAAAAACAGCACTATTTATAATAGCCAGGACATGGAAGCACCCTAGACATCCAATGACAGATGAATGGATAAAGAAGTTGTGGTACATATATACAATGGAATATTACTCAGCCATTAAAGGAATGAACTTGAGTCAGTTGTAGTGAGGTGGATGAACCTAGAACTTGTATACAGAGTGAGGTGAGTGAGTCAGAAAGAGAAAAACAAAATATTGTTTGTTAACAGATATATATGGAATCTGCAAAGATGGAACCAATGAACATATCTGCAGGGCAGCAATGGAGACACAGATGTAGAGAACAGACTTGTGGACTCAGTGGGGGAAGGAGAGGCAGGGACGAACTGAGAGAGTGGCACTGAATCATGCACATTGCTATGTGTAAAATAGACAGCTAGGGAGCTCAAACTCAGTGCTGACAGCTTAAAGGCATGGAAGGGGGAGGGGGTGAGAGGGAGATTCAAGAGGGAGGGGACATATGTATATCTGTGACTGATTCATGCTGAGGTATGGCAGAAACTAACGCAACATCATAAAGCAATTATCCTCTAATTAAAAATAAGTTGTTTTTTTTTTTTTTTGCCACTCCCCGAGACATGTAGGATCTTAGTTTCCTGACCAAGGATCAAACTTGCACCCTCTGCAGTGGAAGCATGGAGTGTTAATCACTGGACTGCCAGGGAAGTACCCTAAACTGATTTCAAAAATCCACTGCTTCTTTTTTGTCTTTTTTCTTAACCAGTGCTAAGCTCAAAAGGGGAGGATGGGAATATTATTTATTGGTCCCTTTAAGTATATGATTTTATTTTACTTTCACAAGAGCTGTGGGAGTCAGGCAGGTCTTAGTTTCCTCCCCCTGTCTCACGTGCATAAACAGAGGCTTAGAGATGACATGTCCGGAGTAAGGACACACAGTTAACAAGATCCCAGGCAGAGCTGGGATCACACCTGGGTCACCCAGCTCCAAGCCCCAGGCCCCTTCCCTCTCACCATGTGCTTGGGTAGGCATGACATGATGATCCCACGTGCCAGGGGTGGGGATGTAGAGGACAAAATTAATGTATTAATATCTGTTCTGGAGCTAGCAGGAGTGTGGTAGTCAGAGGCACGGGGTCTGAAACAGAGAAATCCAAGGCAGGGTTGAGGAGTTGGGAGGTGGGGCTGGGATGGAGGAGTGTGGCCCTGAATCAGGAGGAGGCAGCAGAAAGGGTATTAGGGACACCCACCCACCTCCCAGACTCCATCCTGGGCTGGGGAGGAGCCAAGGGGACCCATTAGCTGTAACCCTTGTCTAATTAGGAGCCCCAGCTGAGGCTAAGCTGACTTGCTGCAAAGAGGCAGGCAGGGGGCCGAGAAGGCCAGCGAGCCCTTCCCACCGAGGGAAAGAACTGAGAAGCAGCATTCATGGGAAAGCTTAAGTAAAAAACAGAAAAACAGCACTTGGGGAATCAAACACTTTCTGGTTCTAGGAAAGGCCCTGCTTCTCTCTCAAATATCTCTTCCTCTCTCCAGTGTGGCAATGTGAAAAAGGCTGTGAAAATGCCAGTGTCGGAAAGGCTGGTGCTGTAAGCCACAACCAGCTATGAGACGGAAGCTTGCTCAACTGGCCATCTGAGCTTCAGTGAAGCCCAGGGTGAAGCCTGGAGAAGCGGCCCTATTGAGGCCAGGGGTCCTGAGTCAGAACCAGCTGGTTTGGACCTCTGATCTCTCAGATGAGGTGGCTGCCTTGGTCCAGGGAATTCCTGAAATGTTTTCATCCACCATTGGCTCAGGGGGTCCCTACAGCCTGGCTTCTTCCTTTGATGGCTTCAGCTCCACCCTTCAGTCTAGGGCTTTGCCAGGCTAGGAGTAAAAGTGAAAGTGAAATCGTTTCCGACTCTTTGCAACCCCACGGACTGTAACCCACCAGGCTCCTCTGCCCATGGGATTCTCCAGTCAAGAATACTGGAGTGGGTTGCCATTTCCTTCTCCAGGGGATCTTCCCGACCCAGGGATCGAATCCAGGTCTCCCGCATTGCAGGCAGACGCTTTACCTTCTGAGCCACCAGGGAAGCTCAAGAGTACTGGAGTGGGTAGTCTACTCTTACTCAGGGAAGGAGTGAAAGTGAGGGAGTGAATAAATATCATGTATCACTTAAACACTTGTGATATCTCTTGTATTATGTGAAATTAAAAAAAAAAACTTGTTTACAAAACAGAAATAGACCCATAGACACAGAAAACAAACTTATGGTTACCAAAGGAGGGGTAGTGAGATAAATTAGGAGTCTGGGGTTTAAATATACACACTACTATATATAAGATACATATACAACAAGGACCTGCTTCATAGCACAGGGAACTACACTCACTATCTGGTAATAACTCATAATGGAAGGGAATGTTAAAAAAAGTCTATATGTACCACTCTATTGTATACCTGAAACTAACAGAACATTGTCAATAAACTATATTTCAATAAAAACAAAAAATGAAGCAACCCCTTATCAGAAGAAAAGAAAAGTGCGGGAGTGCATTCGGTGCAAATGTTAGGGGAATCCTTGTCTCTCCAGGCTCCCCCACCCCATGTTTGATTAACACTAGTTCTCCTTCGTCTCATGAGAGGTGATGGGCTTGCAATTTTAGACTCGGAAAATCCTGGTGGGTCTTTTGCTAACTACGTGACCCTTGAGAGAAAGCCCTTTAAGCTCTCTTATCCACAGATTCTTCATTTGTAGAAATTTGCCTCACTGTTATCTATCTTAGGGTTATTGTGACTTCTACAGCCCATCTCAAGTATAAGTAAATGCTCCATCTTATCTTTAATCCCCCTACACTTTTCCGTAGTCATAAATTTCCACATCCATTATTCCCTTGTGTTAAGAAATAGTCTCCAGAAGACTTGTAGAAAGTACTTAAATTTATATTTAGTGAATCAGTGTTGCAGGAGGGCAACTTTGTTTAAGATGCATTCACTCACACCAGCCCCGGGGTAGTTGATCACATCTAGTTAGCCATGAGCAGTAGGGAGCAGGAACACAGGCTGGGTAAGCGTTGAAAACTGTGGAAGGCCCAGACCAATAGGGGAGGTCTTACCTTGGAAGGAGGTAACAGGGGCAGCAGCGCAGGTGAGGCTCTGAGAGGTGAGTCATGAGGGAGGGCAAAGAGAGTGAAAAAGAAAAGTTGCTCAGTTGTATCCGACTCTTAGCAGATCCATGGCCTGTAGCCTGCCAAGAGTCTCTGTCCATGGAATTCTCCAGGCAAAATTACTGGAGTGGGTAACTGTTCCTTTCCCTAGGTTATCTTCCCAACTCAGGGATCAAACCTGGGTCTTCCTCATTGCAGGCAGATTCTTTACCATCTGAGCCACCAGGGAAGCTCAAGAATATTGGAGTGGGTAGCCTATCCCTTCTCCAGGGGATCTTCCCAACCCAGGAATCTAACCAGGGTCTCCTGCATTGAAGGTGGATTCTTTACCAGCTGAGCTACCAGGTAGGGTCGGAGGGAGGCTAAGGGCTGGGGTTGGCTTAGGGCTGCTGGCCTCATGGAACTGAACCAGTTTTGGGGCCTGCAGAGGCTCTGGATTGATCCGCTGTGTTGACCAGGCAGAAGTTCTTGGCCGTCCTCTAGAAGAAGTCTTCACCCAGGAGTTCCTCAGGCTCTTAGCTGTCCTGGGGCAGGTCTGGCGGCCCCCCAAGTGCCCCTCTGCCCTCAGTGCCCATGGTGTGCAGCACAAGGCGGGGTCTGCTCCACCAGTCACAGACCTGCCTCCAGAAGCTCTCTTGTTTCTGACCCCAGCCAGTCTCACCTCTCGCCCAGTCACACGAAGCTACTTTGTCTCCTGCAGCGCACTGCTTGGGATAATGAAATAGTCATAATGAAAGCCTTGATATTTAAAGCTCCAGGAGTCACAGCCCTGTACCATATTGAACTAGTGATAAATCACCCCGGTTAGCAGGCCTCACTGGGCTCCATTTTCTCTGCTCCAATTGCTTTGCCTGCTGGAGTTTTTCTTTGTGAGTGGATTGGAGGCTGTGTTTGACAGATCTCCTAGGGAGAGGCTGCTGCTGCTGCTAAATCAGTTGTGTCCAACTCTGTGCGACCCCATGGACTGTGGCCCACCAAGCTCCTTTGTCCATTGGATTCTCCAGGCAAGAATACTGGAGTGGGTTGCCATTTCCTTCTCCAAGAATTGCCTCTGCCTACTCTTTAATTATAACCTTTCATTTCATGTTACTTTAAAGTCTTTGAGAGTCTCTGTCATGGTAATGAAAGAGAAGTGGAGTCGTAGGGAGAGGCACCCCCATTCATTTTCCTTCGGTAAAGTCAACAAAATGTTTGGAGGGCTCACCCCTGCAGGGCAGTGGGTTTTGCCTATTTTGTTCACTGCTCTAACCCTGATGCTGATAATGGTGCTGGCATGCAGTAGGGAGTCAATAGCCATTGCCTCACGCATGGGTCCTCACCATGGCCGTGTGGAGCACTGTGTCAGTCTCATCTACAGGTTGTAAACATAGGCTCAGGAAAAGTGACTTGCCCAAGGTCACATAGAGAAGTGGTAAAGCAAGGTGGTGAGAGCACACATATTTATTGCTAGATCCTCCTGATTAAATGGGATAGTTTTTTTTCTGTGTTGTTTTATGGGAGGAGAGTAGAGGGGTTGGAGTCACTTGGTGACATTGTGTGTTATCTCATGGGCCTGCCAAGATATGGTCCTTGATGGACAGCCAACTTTCATTGCCTGTGAGCTGAATCCCGTGGTTCTGGCATTTAATGGGTCACTTGTGAGCAAGAAAAAATGGGACAGTATGATTGGGAGTAGGTTGTCCTCCCAATACTTTGCTTTTAACCTTAAAACAAGGACATTTCTTGGTTTCTTTGAAAAGGAGATCCAGCTAAACATGATAGAGCAGATGTAGCAGGATTATTTTTCAAGATGGAGTTTATTCCCCTTCACAGTCTTGAAAGTGAAAGAAAGAAATTGAAGGCACTCAGTCGTGTCCAACTCTTTGCAACCCCAAGGACTGTAGCCTACCAGGTTCCTCAGTCCATGGGGTTTTCCAGGCAAGAATACTGGAGTGGGTTGCCATTGGCTTCTCCAGGAGATCTTCCTGACCCAGGGATTGAACCCAGATCTCCCACATTGTAGGCAGATGCTCTATCATCTGAGCCACTAGGGAAGTCCACTGGCAGGTCAGTATAAACCCCTGACAGGGTTTCTGCCATAAGCCATATGAGGTTACTGTGGAACCGCAGAGCAGGGCTCTTCACTTGCTTTGTGCAGGGTGTGTCATTCATTCACACAAGCACACTGTAGAGTTAGTAAAGTACAGCAGAAAACATGTCTGTTAGGAGAACAAAGAACTAGAGCTCCAAGCATCCTTACCTTGTCCTAAAGAATCCTGGATGAGCCAAGGTTGCTGCTGAACCATGAAAGACACCAGGATTCTTGGCCTCCGGAAGAGAAGAATTCAATCCAGGGCCAGTGACAAGGCTTGATCACTCAGAGTTTTGTGTAATAAAGTTTTATTAAAGTACAAAAGAGATAGAGAAAGCTTCTGACCCAGACATCAGAAGGGGGCAGAAAGAGTGACTCTCTTAATGCTGCCTTATCTTTAGCTCTGATGCTCTCACAGGTGAGCCATGCCAGTTCCTACCTTGGAATTTACAAGTGCTGACTGTGGTGGGGTTTTAGATAAGGAGCTGCTGTCTCCTGTGTTTGAAGCAAGTGGGAGAAGCACATCATGCCTGCGCTACAAGAAGCTTAGCCATCGTCAAGACCAGTAGTTTTCCAAGTGCATCCTGGGACCAGCAGCATCAGCACCGCCAGGGAATATGTTCTGGATGCAGAGTCTCTGGTCACACTCCAGACTTAATCAGAAGCTCTGGGGAAGGGGCCCATAATCTGTGTTTTAATAAATCATCCAGGTGATTCTTACCCACACAAAGAATGACCTGGATCACACTGACATAGACCAGGGTTTCTCAGCACTATTGATACTTTGTGGTTTAGTTGCTAAGTTGTGTCCAACTCTTGTGACCCCATGGACAGAAGAACCTGGCAGGCTACATCCATGGGATTCTTCAGGCAAGAATACTTGAGAGGGTTGCCATTTCCTTCTCCAGGGGATCTTCCCGTCCCAGGAATCAAACCTGCGTCTCCTGAATTGTAGGCATATTCTTTACTACCTGAGCTACGAGGGAAGCCCAGTTGACATTTGGGGCTGTCAACTCCTTGCTGTCAGGGCTGTCCTGTGCATTGTAGGATGTTTAGCAGCATCCCTGATCTTTCCCTACTAGATGCCAGTAGTACTCATCTTTCAATTGTGAGACTCAATTATATCTCCAGATGTAACTGAATATCCCCATGAGGCAAAAATCAGCTCTACTTGAAAACTGTGGATCCAGACCTCTGCTTCTCAAAATGTGGTCCATGTTCCAGGAACATTGGCCTCATCTAGGAATTTGTTGTTAACAAAGACTCTGGGCCTCACACCAAATCTACTGAATCAGATTCTGTATTTAAACAAGGTTCTCAGCTGATGCCTCTGCATTTAGAGATTGACAAGCACTAATCTAAACCAACTGCCTCATTTGACTAGTGGGGAGATGGCCTTCCAGAGGCAGCAACCTGCCTAAGGTCGTGTCTCCTGCCTCCTGACCCCTGAATGTGCAAGTCTGCAAGAGAGTTCCAGAAAACCATCTATTTCTGCTTCATTGACTATGCCAAAGCCTTTGACTGTGTGGATCACAATAAACTGTGGAACATTCTGAAAGAGATGGGAATACCAGACCACCTGACCTGTCTCTTGAGAAACCTGTATGTAGATCAGGAAGCAACAGTCAGAACTGTACATGGAACAACAGACTGGTTCCAAATAGGAAAAGGAGTACGTCAAGGTTGTATATTGTCACCCTGCTTATTTAACTTATATGCAGAGTACATCATGAGGAACGCTGGGCTGGAAGAAGCACAAGCTGGAATCAAGATTGCTGGGAGAAATATCAATAACCTCAGATATGCAGATGACACCACCCTTATGGCAGAAAGTGAAGAGGAACTCAAAATCCTCTTGATGAAAGTGAAAGAGGAGAGTGAAAATGTTGGCTTGAAGCTCAACATTCAGAAAACAAAGATCATGGCATCTGGTCCCATCACTTCATGGGAAATAGATGGGAAAACAGTGGAAACAGTGTCAGACTTTATTCTGGGGGCTCCAAAATCACTGCAGATGCTGATTGTAGCCATGAAATTAAAAGACACTTACTCCTTGGAAGGAAAGTTATGACCAACCTAGATAGCATATTAAAAAGCAGAGACATTACTTTGCCAACCAAGGTCCATCTAGTCAAGGCTATGGTTTTTCCAGTGGTCATGTATGGATGTGAGAGTTGGACTGTGAAGAAAGCTGATCGCCGAAGAATTGATGCTTTTGAACTGTGGTGTTGGAGAAGACTCTTGAGAGTCCCTTGGACTGCAAGGAGATCCAACCAGTCCATTCTAAAGGAGATCAATCCTGGGTGTTCATTGGAAGGACTGATGCTAAAGCTGAAACTGCAATACTTTGGCCACCTCATGCGACGAGTTGACTCACTGGAAAAGACTCTGATGCTGGGAAAGGTTGGGGGCAGGAGGAGAAGGGGATGACAGAGAATGCGATGGCTGGATGGCATCACCGACTCGATGGACATGAGTTTGAGTGAACTCCAGGAGTTGGTGATGGACAGGGAGGCCTGGCGTGCTGTGACTCATGGGTTCACAGAGTCGGACACGACTGAGCAACTGAAGTGAACTGAACTGAGGTGCTCACCCACTGCAGTGATTTCTGAAGTCGGAAGTCCTGCCAGCCTGGTTCCTAAGGCCATGCTTTCTGAGGGGCCCTCAGTAGTGAGTGTCTTTCACACTCTCTGTAGCTGACAGTGTATGTAGCAGTTTGAGGAAAACTGCTTAGATATTTTGCAAACTGTCCTTTAATTGGGTTTCTCTGATGATTAGACTGGGATATGAGTTTTAGGGGGAAGACCACAGAAGAAAATTGTCATTTACCTCTCTTCACATCACAGGGTAGGTTTTACTTGTTTTCCTCAATAACTGAGCCTATTTTCCTGTAAACAAAATGCTCGGGATGCCCCCCTCCCCACACCACAGGTCACCACCAGCCACTTTTCTCTTTCCTTGGTGAGTGCAAAGTAAATTTTGTATAATGAAGTGTTTCTGAACTGTTCCAGCAGCTCCTGCCCAAAGTCTCCTATGGCCGATAAAAGCCAGCCAGCAATAATAGAGCTGAGATTTGATGCAAAGTCCCACCTTTCTTTTATTAATGGAGAGTGATAGACAGTGCCTTTCTCTGATGAGCAGCCAACCGCTCAGCAGTTTTCCTTTTACAGTTCCATTTCCGATCATCGCGCCTTCCTAATTAGTCTGGCTGACAGCAACCTCCTGGTGAACAGAGCTGGCAGTCACTGATGCCAGCACAAATGCAGCAAGAGGGGCGTGGAAGCCCCACAAGGAGCAAGCACCCCGTGTGGTCCGTTCTGGCCAGGTCTCTTTGGACCTTGGACCAGAATCTCATCCTGGATGTGACATTTACCACCCAGGGAATTCTCTCCAGTAGAATAGATTTTGCCATTTTGACGATTTTCCAAATATTCCAACAGCTGCTCCTTATAACACTTTCCTGCTCACACCCCACAAGAAAGACTGACACGCACACAACTTAGACACCTCTCCCCCGGTGGCCTGCCAGATTTTGCAAAATTTCCTTTGTTTGAAGAAACTCCACTGAATTAAGAGGGTAAAGGTCTTGGTTTAAATGCAACTACTGTGAAAATATAGTGTATTAGTTTTCTATTGCTGCTGTTGCAAACTACTACAAATTTATAGCTCAAAACGACATAAATATATTATCTTACAGGCTGGAGGCCAGACATCTGAAATGGGCCTTATGGGCTAGATCAAGGTGTTGACAGGCTTTCATTCCTTCTGAAGGTCTAGTGAAAGAAAGTGAAAGTGTTAGTGGCTCAGCTGCATCCAACTCTGTGCAACCCCATGACCTGCCAGCTTCCTCTGTCCATGGAATTCTCCAGGCAAGAAGACTGGAGTGGGTAGCCATTCCCTTCTCCAGGGGATCTTCCGGATCCAGGGATCAAATCCAGTCTCCTGCATGCAGGCAGATTCTTCACCGTCTGAGCCACCAGGGAAGCTCTGAAGACTCTAGCGGGGAGTGGACTCCTTGCCTTTTCTGGGTTGTAGAGGTGACCTCATTCCCTGGCTCCTGATTCCTGCCTCCATCTTCAAGGCGCCCTGTGCTTTCCTCTACTTCCACTGTTGTATCTTGTCTGACTCTGGGGCTTCCTCCTCCCTCTTAAAAGGACCTTTGTGATTATCTAAAATAATCCATCTCAAGATCTTTAAGGTAAAGTACTTTTTGTCATGCGAAGTACCATATTCCTAACTTCTGGTGACTAGGGTGTGGGCACGATGGAGGGAGTGTCCTATTTGGCCTACCAAGCCCATTTACTCTGTTAAATGCCAATAATAATACCGTCTACTATACTAAATAATACCGTCTACTATACCGTCTACTATACTAAACTGTGAGTACTAAATGAAATGCTATGTGTCACTTGTTGGGCATAGGCCCTGGCATAGTGAGCCTTCAGTAATTTTTAACTGATACTAAGCAGGGCTCTGTAGGGCTCCTGGACTCAAATCCTTTCTGTGTCCCCCATTTCTCAGATTATAGGAAATAGTCTTCGCTCAGCCATTGCAAGCCACTCCAGTACTCTTGCCTAGAAAATCCCATGGATGGAGGAGCCTGGTAGGCTGCAGTCCGTGGGGTCGCTAAGGGTCGGACACGACTGAGCGGCTTCACTTTCACTTTTCACTTTCACACATTGGAGAAGGAAATGGCAACCCACTCCAGTGTTCTTGCCTGGAGAATCCCAGGGACGGGGGAGCCTGGTGGGCTTCCATCTATGGGGTCACACAGAGTCGGACACGACTAAAGTGACTTAGCAGCAGCAGCAGCAGCAGCCTCCATGACCTTCTCTGAGTTCCAATGGGCAGTTTCAAACAGTTGGCAATTAGTGAAGGGAGAGGATGCAATACCAGGGAAGAAACGAACAGTCAATAGAAACAACAGTGCAGCCTTGGGGCAAGGTCCTGGTTCCTGGTCAAGGGATATACATAGCAATATCTTTGAGCTGTTTTGCAGATACTGAAACCCCCTCCACGTGGGAGAAAGGTAATGATGGTATGTTGCCCACAGCATGTAGACCCCAGACTGGTTGGAACCTGAAGGTTGGTGATGCTGACTCCTACTTACCTCACCACTGACTGATGAGTATGTTGGGAGAGTGTGTGATTTCCTCAGTTCAGTCTTGCAGCAACAAACGTTTCAAACAACAGTCTTGGGCTTGCTTGTAGCTCAGAATTTAATTTGGTAAACGAAGATGGTACATCCCCAGGTCCTGGGTTGGGGTGGGGGTTTGGCCAACCTTGAAGGAGTGGTCTCAAACCATCTTGGCTCCCTCTTTTTATTCTTTTTATCTCCTCTCCCCCAACCCCCAGGCTGCCCTATGCATATATCATAGATCAGGAAGGGGGCATATTTCTTTCACCTGAGGTTCCCACTCCAGCCCATGGATATTTTCCTTTGTTCCCTTTTCGTGGGCTTTTTCCCTTTGTCTGTTTTTTAACTGCTGTCATTTTGGACTCCTTTTTCTATTCTAACTACCTAACAAGTAGAATGTCCATGAGCTTACCTGGCCTTCTTCCAACCATTACTATAAATCTTCTCATCACCACCTCCAAATTGAGACACATAGTATTTCGAGGCAGGAGTGTATTGTGTGTCCCCCTTTGCCTGGCAAAGTGATAAAGCTATCCTTTTCTATTTCACCCAAAACTCTATCTCTTGTCTTATCCTGCCCCCATGTACAGAGAAGATGAGCTTTCAGCACCGTAACTAATGGTTATTATTAGAATAATATATTGAGTTATTCTTTATCATTGACCCCTTGGTAATCATTTTATTAGCCTGTTGTTTGGAAAGGCCAAGAGGTGATCAGGAATGGAGTGAATATGATTTGTGCTGGGAGTTGGGGAGAGGGGTTGAGAAGGTTGAGAATGTGGGAGATGTCTAGGGCAGGACAGATCCAAGAGGGGTGCTGTCACGAGCAGGTCCTGGGAAAAGTGGGTGGGTATGGAGTACCGAGTTCAGGAAAGCTGAGGAAATCAGGGGAGAGAACATCATTTACTCAATTGGCTGTGACACTTGTTTCCTCATCTCCTTGATCCCTTAATTGATAATGGCTTGTCTCAAATGTCCCTGTACCTTGCTCCTCCTCCCCCTACTCTAGCTCCTTATGTCTCTGCAGCACCAGGTAAACCTGCTCTCTCTTCAAGTTCTGGCTCAAACATTACTTCTTCCAAGAGAGTGTTAGCTGCTCAGTCGTGTCCAACTCTTTGCTACCCCACAGACTATAACCTGCCAGGCTCCTCCCTCTGTCTGTGGAATTCTCCAGGCGCGAATACTGGAATGGGTTATCTTCCTGGCCTAGGGATCGAACCTGGGTGTCCCACATTGCAGACAGATTCTTTACCACTGCGCCACCTGGGAAGTTCTTCCAAGAAAACCTTTACTAATCATTTAGTAATCATGCTTATTTCCTCTCCTGCAAAGGTTAGTAGGGCTTAATTCCAAGCCACTGGTGTGGCATGCCCTAGTCTAGTTTTTAACAATTCGATCATAAAATGTTACAGCTGTCAACATTTCTAAAATTGAAATCCTCTCCACCCAACTCTGCAATTCTACCAACAGATTGTGATTTCCCTTCCTCTGTCTAAAGCCCCTTTCCTTTTCCAATCCCCTAAGCATGAAACCTTTTAGTCTGCATTTTTCTGTATCATCCATAACGTAGAGGTAACAAAATTTTGATGATTTTTCTTTTTAACAAAAAGGTGATTTGTGTCCTCAGGTCGATTTGGGAAAACACTAGCACAGTTAATGGTAAGGATAGTCCTGGGAACTAGAACTCCAGAGTTCCAGTTCCATTTCTACCCTTAAGGAACCTACATGCCCTTGGGGACGTACCCCATTCCCCATTCCTTTGTCATCATTTTCCTTGTGTGTAAAGGGAGCACATTGGTCCAGATAGTTAAAAAGATTCCTTTGAGCTCTTGCAGACTCCTTTTCTGCATGTTAAACCCACATAATATTGAAGCTTGACTGCTCTCTTATCTATGTTGGAGGTAGAAGGGGATGGAGCAGTTTTTCAGACATTTTAAGTTAGACTGTGGTGCTTTCTCTGCAGAAGATGAAGTTACTTATTGGGAGCAATTTGTTCAGGAGACATTGAAGATAATTAATGAGAGAGAGGCAGGGCATTTAGAATGGAGTTTTTCTAATCCCTTAGGCATCGCATCAGTCAATTCTGCGAGCTCTCCACTGGCTGGTTAGGACTTAGATTGGGCAACTCAACTCAGTGGCTCCATGGCACTAAGGAGATAAATATTGGCTTAATTTTACTTGGGAGCTGCTGGATGCCCAAGAGAAATGACTGGCATGCTACTTCTTTTTTCTTTCATTTAACATTCGTTCATTGTTAATTGTCCACGATGTATTTTCAGCAACAAAAATGGCTTTACAATCTTCCCTACCTGGTAGATATTCTTAACACAGAGGAAGCGACAGACATAGCTGATCAATAACTGTAATACGAAGCAGAATGTGAAATATAGGAAATGAGCCACTCATTTTGGGGAAGAAGAAGGTGAGCTCTGAACTGGATTCTGTACTGTCTCCAGGAGGCTGGCTGGCTGTTCAGCAGCGACAGTAGGGTGAGAGGGTCTTTGAGGTGGAGGGAATGCCACGCGCACAATTGTACGGAGGAGATCATGTGGGGCATTTGAAAAATGAACGGTGCTTGATTTTCTCCTGGATATTACCACCCTAGACAGTGTGCAATAGGATTAGGGAAAGAGGTCAGGTTCAGGCTGTTTGAGACTTGAAAGGATACTGGACTTAATTAGCTGGCAATGAGGAGACACTGGTCTTTTTTTGGCATAGACCAACGTGGTGTATACAGTCTCACATTAAGAAGATATTCACAAAGGAGAAGGCATGTACAGCCATCTTGTTCTTCTGAGGTAAAACCAAGAAGCTGTAAAAAAGAGAAAGAAGAATCAAAGAATCTCACATTCCCAATCTTTCTGTGAAAAGTAGGAACTGCCAAGCTCCATGCCACCATTTCTGAAATCTCTAATGATTCCCTGGGCTGGAGTGCAGAGAGGTGTGACAAGAAGCTGTTTTCCTCAGATCACTCAGCTGCCAGGTGCTACATGCATCTGGTGTAGGAAAAACAATCACATGTAGATCTGTTTGTTACTCAAAGTTCCCTCTAGGTGGACAGAAACCGCCTCTAAAATAGTTAAATGATTAAAAAAAAAAAAGAGAGAGAGAGAGAGAAAGTCAGAGAAAACATTCAAAAGTACTCAGCTGCTTAGAAGTATATGTGGCTGTTAGAAAAACTCTCCTCGAAATATGTTCAAGAGGAGAAAAGCCTAATCCTTTTGGTGCCTATTTGCCAAGGTTCTGGTGGAGATTCTGGGGAGTGGAAGAAGTGGCATCCACAGTGATTAAAAGCAAGACAAAATAACAACAAAACCCAAACCTTATTTAGCAACGCATTGTTCTTGGGATTGCAAATGTGCTTATCTGGCTGCATCTTCCTCATTATCCTTTCTGTTTGCTTCTTATCACAAGAGGAAAATGATGCATGGACAAAAACTGAAGACAGTTTGCTCGCAATTAGGAAAACTGACACCTGTCCAGCAAACCTTGGTCTGTTTGCTGTGTGATGTCTCATCACGTCTGGATTCTCCAGGGGCTGGAGATGAACCAACATAGGGTGCCCTGGTGGGTGCAGAAAATAGCATGAGGTATCTGAGACTTCAGGGACACTGATGGAGGGTGTCTGTCCTTCATTAACCCTAAAGGACCACAAGGGGGCAGTGAGTCAAAGTTGCTCAAATCAGAAGAGAGAAAGCCAGAATTCATTTAAGCTAATGATTTTTGAAAACCTGGATGAGGGGAAGTAGTTATAATTTATCAGAGTTACCTGGAGCTTTTAGAAAATCATTTTATTATAGAAACATTGAGACATATACAGAATAAACACATCACCAAAAATGACAGAGTATGGAACCTCCACTAAAGGAATGATTAACTTGGCAAAGCTGTCGGATCAATTTTTTCAGAACTCTGGAATCTACTAAGAAACTCACAATAATCAGGGGAATACTTAATAGAGAATGTTGCTTCCGGAATTTTGGGAAGAGAGTGTTGTTTTTCCTAGAGAAGGGAATGGCTACCCACTCTAGTATTCTTTCCTGAAGAATTTCATGGACCGAGGAGCCTGGCAGGCTCCATGAGGTCACAAAGAGTTGGACACAACTGAGAGACTAATGCTTTCACTTTTCAGAGCTGTTTTTAAGTTACATCCTTACAATCCCCATTTCTCACCGGGGCAGCAGCCATGAGCACATCTGCATTTCTAGAGAAGCTTTCTGGTACCAGAAGGAGCAATGTGGAGCTTACTTACAAAGAACTGTGCTGTGTGTCTTGACCTGTCTGTTCCCTGAATAACAGGCTCAAGGACTTGCCTTTGTTTCTCCTTCCTTGGGGCTTTTTCAGGGTTGAAAAAGTCTGAGTGGTGTTTGTTGAAAGCATATAAGGTGAATATATGAGCTGTAGTCAGTTGTGGCCAGGAAGAACAATCTGGGCAAGTAAAGACAGGAAATCCCCAAAGGAAGATTATTGGAGAAGGATACATGGAAGAAAGAAGAACTCCATACTGGGGGGGTCTAGAAGGCCACAGACATGCTCACAGCTGGACACATGCTCAGAAAAGACCTAAGAAGAACCTATACTTTCACCTGTGACTTACTATTAGGGTCCATGAAAGCAGGAAGTGAAAGCTAAGGCAGAGTCATAAATGCCTGACTAATAACTGAATTCCATTATAGGTTATTACAAGATTCTGAATATAGTTCCCCATGCTATACAGTAGGTCTCTATTTTATATATAGTAATGTGTATCTGGTAATCTCAAACTCCTAATTTATACAGCCCATTTCCCTGTTTGGTACCTATAAGTTTGTTTTCTCTGTCTGTGAGTCTATTTCTGTTTTGCAAATAAGTTCGTTTGTATCATTTTTAAAGACTCCACATATAAATGATATCATATAATATTTGTCTTTCTCTGTCTAACTTACTTCAGTCAGGGTTAGCGTTAGTCGCTCATTTATTTCCAACTCTTTGTGATCCTGTGGGCTGTAGCCAGCCAGACTCCTCGTCCATAGATTTCTCCAGACAAGAATACTGGAGTGGGTTGCCATTTCCTTCTCTTAATTTGATATTCTTACTTCACTTCATATGTTATTCTGTAGGTCCATCCATGTTGCTGCAAATGGCATTGTTTCATTTTTTATGGCTCAGTAATATTTCATCGTACATGTTATATAGCATATCTTCTCTACCCATTCATCTATCTATGAGCATTGAAGCAATGGATTCCTGAATGGGGAACACTTGAAGAAATATTAGGCAGGAGATTTTAGAAAAGTTAATCTCCTGGAGAAGGAAATGGCCACCCACTCTAGTATTCCTGGTTGGGAAATCCCATGGACAGAGCAGACTAGTGGGCTACAATCCATAGAATTGCAAAGGAGTCAGAGATGACTTAGCAACTAAACAACAACAATGGAAGCAAGTACACCCAAGCTCTTTTTCTTTTTCTTGGCCTGACAGCACAGCTTGGGGACCTTACTTCACCAACCAAGGGTTGAACCTGCAACCTGGGTAGTGAAAATGCAGAGTCGTAACCATTGTGCTGTCAGGAAATTCTCCCTCCAAGACTTCTCATATATCATTCCCCTGTCCTGTATAATCTTCTCTTATGAGACTGTTGCTTATACTTCAAGACTTCAGCATTCCCAACTAGATCTTATATCCTCCTTTCTGCTCCCAATAGGCATTTTATTATGATACCAAATCATGTTAAAACTATGACTGTGTTGATGCCATGGAATAGACTTAAAGCTTTTTGAAGTCAGCATTTAGGCCATATTTATGTTGGTAGTTGTAGCTTCTAGGTTGGTTGAGAAGTGTCTTGACCCGAGTTTCCTAGGCAACAAAGTCTGAAAAAAACTTAGGCATTCATGCTCTGTAGAGAAGCAGGCAGTGAGAGTGGGAGGAAGGCCAGTGAGACAGAGAGGGAGGGAGGGCACGCGCAGGGAGGCGCACTACCAAACTGGCCACAGGCTTCACCAGCAAGTGTAACTTGATCCAACACACAGGTTTCTGGAGGGGTTGCACAGAAGTAATGCGTCTGGTAGCAGTAAAGGAGGAGAATCCATCTATCTTCTTCCTACCCTCCATCTGGGATGGCTTCAAGTTCTTCTTAACTCCTTTGTATCCCTAGCTTGTGTTACCTGGCTCCTGTGGGCAGCTGCTGGGGAAGCCAGATTCCATGACATACATGGTGGTATAGGCTAGTGTCACGTCCTCCTTCCCTGCCTGCCTACAACAGAAGCTTTGTGGGCCGGCCAGGGTGTATGTATAGGGGCTTAATGGGGCTCAGTGGTTTCTCAGTGTCAGAGGTGGGAGGAGGCATGGCTTGTGAGAGGTGAGGTACACTGTGGCATTGTGCTTTGAGCCACATGGGAGACTGGAAGCAGCTGTAGCAGCGGGTGCAGTTGGCCATGTAGGTAAAGCACTACAGTGATGTGGCCTCTGCCATGAGTAATGAAGTTAACTGAATAATTCTCCAACCATGGCCAAACCCTCCTCTCTGTGGCCTAGAAGAATCTGTAGGATCATCACTAATGCTGAGCCATCCACGGCCAGCCTCACCTCAGGACCCATACAAACTGGGTCCTGTGCAACAGATGTGAACGCGAGGGGCATGGTCGTTGTAGGAAGCAGAAACACAGAAGGAAGTATGGGCCTGAGTCCCTTCGAGAGCACAGGACGCAACTGCAGTATTGGCTCCCTGTCTCTTGCTTACAGATCATGAGCTTCCTGAAGGCTAGGGCGATTTTCAGGTCTTGACAATGAATGTAGCATCTGACACACAGCAGGGACTCTACAAACAAAGTGGTGGTGGCTTAGTCACTAAGTCAAGTCCAACTCTTGTGACCCTGTGAACTGTAGCCCACCAGGCGCCTCTGTCCATGAGATTTTCCAGGCAAGAATACTGGAGTAGGTTACCATTCCCTTCTCCAATAAACAAAGTGAGGAGGGGACAAAGTGAGTCTACCTAGGGAAAGCCCTGCCTGCCCTACTCTGCTGCATCTGAGCACCTCTGCACTGAGGATAAATGACTCCAGCGCAGATGGAGACATGCAGTGTTTGCCAGAGTCATGAATTTGGGGGAGGTGGTGTGGCCCAGGGCTGGTGGCTCCCTGTGCGGAGTTTTGATTTACAGTATTTTATAGCCCTGTTTTCAGATGTTCACTCACTGTTTACTGCTCTGCTGCTAATAAACATCTTGTCAAAAATGATAAACAGGGCAACTTGAGGGGGACGTGGGAGCCATGTTCAAATAGACTTGGTGTTCTGCAGAATGCCTGTGGATTAGGTGGTTGCAAATTTATTTTTTAAAGTCTGTCTCTATTTTTTTTATGTGACTAGAATTCAAGAGAGGCAAACTGGTTGTTTTGTTAGAAATCTCTGAAAGGAATGGACTGCCATGGCTGCAGGGTCTGCAGAGCCTGCAGGGAGCTGTCCAGGGTCCTGAGATGAAGAATACAGTTAGGCACTGCTGGCCATGTCTTCCCAGGAGGAAACGGGAGGCCTCCTCACAGGCAGATTTCCTGAGGTTCCAAGGCAGGAAAATACTACATTTATCAGTGCTCAACTGCCTGATTTGAATGTGAGTTAAGACAATTGGGAATAGCTTGGTGCTCAAGGTACCATGACAGGTGCTTCAGGCAATGACAGAGAAACTTCCCCTAGGATTCATGTTTCTGAGACAGAGCTGATGCCACATGCTGCCACCCTGTGGACTCAGTCTTCGGTTGGCACTCTCTTAGCCTTTCTCCCCCCTTTTCCTCCCTTCCTTATGGCCTCTCCATCCACTCCACTCCTTTCTACTGTATCCAAGCTTTACACCTGCTCCATGCTGGAGGGCTGAGATGGGAGAAGGGCCAGGTTGCAGCAGTCACTTGCAGGTGGCTTCTGTGTTGTTCAGGGTGGAAGGAAAGAAAACATCCAAAGGCAAATGAAAAGCCTCAAAGTGTCTGGCAACTGAGAAGAGGTGAGTTTGGGCTTGCCAAGTGTGGGCTCAGGCAGATGTGAGGCAGCTGCTGAACTGCCTGTTGCCCATGACACTTGCATCTCAAAAATAATGAGGAAAATGTAAAGATAGAAGTTCAGTCTATCTCAGAATGTCCACAGGCCTCACTTCATTCAATTGAGGATTTCATTTGAAAATGGTTAAGAGATATACTTTTTTTCCGATATCATCTGGAATGGAAAGAGAAAGTTCATGATCCTGGCAGGAACTTGGAGCTTTAGGCAGCAGAGTTCCTTGGTTTGGGACAAGTTTTGACATCCTTCAATGTGAGGTTGAGTCCTTTGTATCCAAAGAGACCAGTCAGGATGTGCAGTCAGACCTCAAAAGCCTGGCTTCTTTATTCGAGTCACCTTGTGCAACAACACATGACTCCTGGGCAGAAGGTCAGCACGCTTCCAGATGTGGAGGCTAGGGTGCCAGCTTCTTCTGGCGTAAGGGAAAATGATTGTGGCAGCAGCACGAAGGAGGCAGGAGAAACTCCAAAGACCTACCCTTCCAACAGTTAAAATACTATTCATGCAATTCAAGCAATTATAGATTCATCTGGGTGTTTTCATGTTCTTCTTTTAAAATTTAAATATTCCCTGGAAGGGCTGGATGCAAAATTCTTCAGTATTATTTGTGCTGAGCAGCTGAGGCTCTGGGGCCTCTTTCCAGCTGGAATGGCCCACGGGATGCAGAGAAGGAAGCAGCTGCCGGGTATATTGCCTTCCTCTGCCTCTGGAACTTCTGAGATGCTGGTGAGCTTTAGCTTCTGCCTTGATCCCAGGGGAGGCTGAAATCTCCAGAGCTCTGGAACCTCAGGAAAGAGGAAGTGCTGGTAGCATCTCACTTTATCTTCTGGTTTGGCAACATGGTGTAAGAACATAGACTTTGTAATCAGAAACTTATGTTCAAATCTCAGCTTAATAGATGGGAAGGTTACTATCCTCATCTATCAGAGGAGAAGAAAAATGTCACTCCCAATGTGTTTGGAATTTGATGAAATAAAATATAGAAGCACCTGGCACACAGTAGGCTCATGCCAAGTCTTACAGTCTCAGCAGGAAAATAAATCATGCTCTCTATCAATGATGATAATTTTCTGCTCTCCAAATGCATGCTTCTTATTATGTGTCAAGTCTTATCGAAGTCTGAAAGTGAAAGTTGCCCAGTCATGTCCGACTCTTTGTAACCCCATGGACTATAGCCTGCTAAGCTCTTTTGTCAATGGAATTCTCCAGGCCAGAACTCTGGAGAAGGTAACTGTTTCCTTCTCTAGGGGATCTTCCCAACCCAGGGATTGAACTCAGGTCTCCCACATTGAAGCAGATTCTTTACCAGCTGAGCCACCTAGAACTTTATAAACAATATAATAAATCATAACAGAAATGGTGGGCATCTTTGTCTTGGGCCTCTAGTACTTTACACACAAATATGATGTCAGTCAAAAATAGTATCTCTTTATCATATTGCGAAACAACCCATCTAGTCTCACAACTTAAAATGTTGTTTATTTGAAATACATTCAAATTTCATTAAATGTTCTTTTCACACTTATTGAAATAATCATATGCTTTGTTATATATAATTTTTGATATAGTATATTCAATACTCATAGATTTCTTAGTATTGGACTATCTTTATATTTATGGGATAAACTTTGCCCCACCATTGGAGATGATTTTTTTTAAAGTACAGAGTCCCACTCATAATATTTTTTAAGGTTGGTTTTTAAAAAATACTTATTTATTTGGAGGTTCCAGGTCTTACTCATGGCATTGATGATCTTTTAGTTGTGGTCTGTAGGATCTAGTTCCCTGAGCAGGGATTTAACCTAGGCCCCTTGCACTTTTTGTGTGGAGTCTTAGCCACTGGACCACCAGGGAATTCCCCCACTCATACTATTTTAATTTGGTCTTCTGCCTCTATTCTTTGCCTCCAAACCCCATATTGCAGCCAGAATGATCTTTCTGAAGCATGAATCAGGTCATATCACTCTGCTGCTTATCTCCAATGAATTGTTCCTGTGATGGGAATAAAACAAAACCCTCTACCATGACCTGTAAGACCTTTTTTGAATATTATCAACCCCCACCCAGTTCTGTCTCCATATTTCCGCTTGTTCCCTAGATCCAGCAGCATTGGTATTGAACATATCAACCTTACTCTTATCACTGAGCAATGTTCTTCCCCCAGGTCTTTTTTAAGCTTTCTCATTCTCATAAGCTACCTCTTTCTCAGTCATAATCCAACTTGAATGTTACCTTCTCAGGAAGCCTTTATTGGAGCTTTCTAGTTAGGCAGCTTCACAATACCTCTACATCCCATTATTCTATTATTTTCTTCTTGGAATTTACTGGTGCCTGAAATTACCTTATTACATGTCTTTGTTTATGTGCCTATTGTCTGTTTCCTCCCACTAAGATGTATGTGTCTTGAGGGTGACGATTTCTGGTCTGTACTGACTGCTGATCCTGAGAACTGCTGCCTGGTGAATAATTGTTCTCACTAAATAGACTCACAAATGAAAGTGGCCTATGACACTCTTTACCTTCTCTTTTTTGGTGCTTTGTCATCTTCCAATAACCTCAAAGCCTTAATTGGATTTCTTCTCATCCTTTTCTTTGTCTGGGATCACCTTACATAGCATAAGGTTCCATTCCATAACCTTGGAATGGAATGGGGCCTTATGGACTATTTAATTCTCTGATTTACTCAGTGTAGGAAGCCTTTTATCCCATCCTGCAGACAATCATCCAGCCTCTTTAGATCATTGTAGGAACTAGCTGGTATGAGGATGGAATTGCTTTCCTTCCAGTCTTACATTTCAGGGGAAAGATGATTGCAGTGGGGAGTCCTGATAACCTTTTAAGACCAACGGCAGGAAAATATGAGGTGAGAGTCTCTTGTCAAATAAGTGAGGTGGATGTCTGACCTGAGTTATCTCTTATCCTCTATAAATGATTTTAGCCACCAACACGCTCAGGACCTGAGTGACCATGACAAGTGCCCTATTGTGTTTTCGCAGCTTAGTTTGTGGATTTCTTGGGCTTCCCTGGTACTCACTGATAAGGAATCTGCCTGCCTATGCAAGAGATGCAGGTTCGATCACCGGATTGGAAGATCCTCTGGAAAAGGAAATGGTAATCCACCCACTATTCTTGCCTGGGAAGTCCCATGGACAGAGGAGCCTGGCAGGCTACAGTCCACAGGGTTGAAAAGAATTAGACACAACTTAGCTATTAAACAACACCAATTCTAACACAGAGATATATAATTCCCCCTTTTCTTCTTTCTTTCCTCCATTTATTACATCTTTCTCCCTTTATCTCAAAATATTTTATTATTTATCCATGGTCTTATGGCCCGTTAGGTTTCAGAGGACACTGGAAAAGAAACTAAAAAAGTTATGCAAGTGACTTCCCAGCTCTGCAAAGGCATTTCCCACTTGGTGGTGTAATTATTGTTGATGTCTCTTTTTGTTTTTCCTCTTGACTGTGAACCTCTAGGTGAGGGATAGTGTCTTATTTGTCTCTGGATGCTCAGGGCTATTTAGTGTCTGTCACAGGGCAGGAGCTGGATTCATATCCATTAAAGGACCCTCACTGTTGGATCACCAGTGGCATTGTGTGTATGTGTGTGGCACCTCAGAAAAAAAAATAGCATCACCTGCCGGTTAGACTCATGTTTGACCCCTGAAGCTGCTACCTACTGCTTGTGTGATCTTGGGCATATTGCTTTAGTATTTCCTGAACTTTAGGCTTTTTTTTTTTTTTTCATGTAAAATGGAGATCATAAGACCTACACTTAGAGGCCTGTAGGGAAGATTTACCAAGAGAAGTTTTGAAAAGTGCCTACAGTCAGTAGGTGATTTGTGACCTACAGCCATTAACATCAATTAAACATTTTTTTAAATTTATATATTTATTGCTGTGGTAACACAGCATGTGGGATCTTATTAGTTCTGACTAGGGATCGAACTTGTACCCTCTGCAGTGGAAGTGCAGAGTCCTAACCACTAGACAGCTGGGAATTCCCCTCTACCCATTAATATTAATATTTCATATTCTCCCAGACCTCTGAGCAGGGCTCAGTTTATTTATCCTGGCTAATTATCATCAGCAAGGAGGCTTCCCCTACCCCCTCCTCAGTCATAATTATCCCAGGGAAGTCGTCTTCAGGGAACAGAGCTGCATCTGCTCAGAGGCCTCCCAGGCAGGGCTCCTCTCCCCTTCAGAAGCTAGGGAGCAGATGTGGGAGGCTGAGCAGCCAAGACTTCCACTGCTGCTATTAGCAGCTGAATTTCTGGAATCACTGCTAACAGCTCAAACCAGAGAGCTGGAGCAGCTGTGTGTTTCCCTGGGGGCCTGTTAGGGCTTTATATGTGTGGGGTTTTTTTTTTTTCTTTTTCTTTTTTGGTTCTTTCCTCCCCTCCTCATCAACTTAAAAAAACAGTCACTGGAATTTTCTGTCAGTGGTGGGAGTATAGGAAAGGGGATTGCTCTGTGGGTGGGTGAACTTCTGCAGAATGAGGACACCCAGGGCAGGGGTGAAAAGGAGGTAAGGATGGTGGTGAAGGGTGGGGCCCAGCAAAATGGTACTTCCACCTTTGGTCTCCAGGAGATGCATGGTGTAGAAAGAAGAGCACACGGGGTCAGGAGGTCTGGGGTAGGAAACCAGCATTCTTGTTAAGGGTGTGACTATAAGCAAGTCATTCTACAACCTTAGAACTCAGTGTCCTCACGTATATGATGAGCGGTTGGCTTAAATGACTTCCAAGATCCTTTTAGCTCTGAATAAAAGTGATTTTCTTTCTATATTTCTGGGCCTCTTTCTCCCCATTTCTCCAACAATGGGAGACTGTGTCTGATCCTATGGCCCATTCCCTGGATTGACTGCTGGTTATGGAATCATCTATAAGGTGTTAGATGGGGAAGGCTTACATTGTCATATAAAGTTATTTTAGTTTTCCCCAGAGTCTTTCTTGCACAGATATAATATTTTCAAACATAAATGATAGAAACTTTAGTGTTAGAATTTCAGATATAATACAGGGAGTGGAGGAGATTGTGTGTAAGAGCCAGATAGAGAGAATGCCAAGCAAGGCTGGTAGAGAGAGCACTGTGAGAAGAAGAGGCCTTACTGCCATCCCTTATGTCTCACCATGGCTGCTGTGTTAGGGCGCCTGTGAATGTCCATGTGTGACCTCACCGAGGCTATCTTATAACACAATTGTTGTCACTTACTGAGTGCCTGTTGTGTACTAAGCATTGTCCAGGCGCCAGGCTTGTCTTCAACCTTCATAAGAAACCTACAAGCTAGGAATGATAGTATTACCTGCTTACAGTTTCAGCTATTCTTAAGTAACCTGGAGGTGCATGGTGTGTAGCAAATGACAATGTTGTGGAGGCTGAGTCTGTGTTGCGCTGGGAAGCTGGGGGCAGAGGGAGTGAATTAGCTGGAGAACACCTCAGGGCCTGTACCTCAACCCTTTAGGAGCCATCACTCGTGGAATAACAGCTCAGTATCTTGGTGAACAATAGCCGCTGAAAGAAGCAACAACCATTGTCGAGGATAGAGGTAAGCAGAAAATGAAGAGGGTTAAAAACATGAGCCAGAAGATAGAAATTTGAGATAAATGCTCGGTTCAGTTCAGTCGTTCAGTCGTCTCAGACTCTGTGACCCCATGGACTGCAGCACGCCAGGCTTCCCTGTCCATCACCAACTCCTGGAGCTTGCTCAAACTCATGCCCATAGAGTCAGTGATGCCAACCAACCATCTCATCCTCTGTCGTCCCCTTCTCCTGCCTTCAATCTTTCCCAGCATCACGGTCTTTTCAAATGAGCCAACTCTTTGCATCAGGTGGCCAAAGTATTGGAGTTTCAGCTTCAACATCAGTCCTTCCAAAGAACATTCAGGATTGATTTCCTTTAGGATTGACTGGTTTGATCTCTTTGCAGTCCAAGGGAGTCTCAAGAGTCTTTTCCAATACCACACTTCAAAACATCAGTTCTTCAGCTTTCTTTATAGTCCAACTCTCACATCCATACGTGACTACTGGAAAAACCATAGCTTTGATTAGATGGACATTTATCGGCAAAGTAATGTCTTTGCTTTTTAATATGCTGTCTAGGCTGGTCGTAGCTTTTCTTCCAAGGAGCAAGCATCTTTTAATTTCACGGCTGCAGTCACCATCCACAGTGATTTTGGAGACCAAAAAAATAAAGTCTGACACTGTTTCCATTATTTCCCCATTTATTTGCCATGAAGTGATGGGACCAGTGGCCATGATCTTAGATTTCTGAATGTTGAGTTTTAAGCCAGCTTTTTCACTCTCCTCTTTCACTTTCATCAAGAGGATCTTTAGTTCCTCTTCACTTTCTGCCATAAGGGTGGTGTCATCTGCATATCTGAGGTTATTGGTATTTCTCCCAGCAATCTTGATTCCAGCTGGTGCTTCTTCCAGCCCAGCGTTCCTCATGATGTACTCTGCATATAAGTTAAATAAGCAGGGTGACAATATACAGCCTTGACGTACTCCTTTCCCTATTTGGAACCAGTCTGTTGTTCCATGTTGAGTTCTAACTGTTGCTTCCTGACCTGCATATAGGTTTCTCAAGATGCAGGTCAGGTGGTCTGGTATTCCCATCGCTTTCAGAATTTTCCATAGTTTATTGTGATCCACATAGTCAAAGCCTTTGGTGTAATCAATTAAGCGAATGTTTTTCTGGAACTCTTGTTTTTTCTATGATCCAATGGATACTGGCAATTTGATTTCTGGTTCCTCTGCATTTTCTAAGTCCAGCTTGAACATCTGGAAGTTCACAGTTCATGTACTGTTGAAACTTGCCTTGGAGAATTTTGAGCATTATTTTACTATCGTGTGAGATGAGTAATTGTGTGGTAGTTTGAACATTCTTTGGCATTGTCCTTCTTTGGGGTTGGACTGAAAACTGACCTTTTCCAGTCCTGTGATTATTGCTGAGTTTTCCAAATTTGCTGGCATATTGAGTGCAGCACTTTAACAGCATCATCTTTGAAGTTTTGAAATAGCTCAGCTGTAATTCCATCACCTCCACTAGCTTTGTTCATAGTGATGCTTCCTTCCTAAGGCCCACTTGACTTCACATTCCAGGATGTCTGGCTCTAGGTGATAAATACTGGAGGTTGAATTTAGTAGTGGCTTAGACATTCTGAAAGAGATGGGAATCCCAGACCACCTGACCTGCCTCTTGAGAAACCTGTATGCAGGTCAGGAAGCAACAGTCAGAACTGGACATGGAACAACAGACTGGTTCCAAATAGGAAAAGGTGTACGTCAAGATTGTATATTGTCACCTTGCTTATTTAACTTATATGCAGAGTACATCATGAGGAACGCTGGGCTGGAAGAAGCACAAGCTGGAATCAAGATTGCTGGGAGAAATATCAATAACCTCAGATATGCAGATGACACTACCCTTATGGCAGAAAGTGAAGAGGAACTCAAAAGCCTCTTGATGAAAGTGAAAGAGGAGAGTGAAAAGGTTGGCTTGAAGCTCAACATTCAGAAAACAAAGATCATGGCATCTGGTCCCATCACTTCATGGGAAATAGATGGGAAAACAGTGGAAACAGTGTCAGACTTTATTTTTTGGGGCTCCAAAATCACTGCAGATGCTGATTGCAGCCATGAAATTAAAAGACGCTTGCTCCTTGGAAGGAAAGTTATGACCAACCTTGATAGTATATTAAAAAGCAGAGACATTACTTTGCCAACCAAGGTCCGTCTAGTCAAGGCAATGGTTTTTCCCGTGGTCATGTATGGATATGAGAGTTGGACTGTGAAGAAAGCTGATTGCCGAAGAATTGATGCTTTTGAACTGTGGTGTTGGAGAAGACTCTTGAGAGTCCCTTATACTGCAAGGAGATCCAACCAGTCCATTCTAAAGGAGATCAATCCTGGATGTTCATTGGAGGGACTGATGCTAAAGCTGAAGCTGCAATACTTTGGCCACCTCATGCGACGAGTTGACTCACTGGAAAAGACTCTGATGCTGGGAAAGGTTGGGGGCGGGAGAAGAAGGGGACGACGGAGAATGAGATGGCTGGATGGCATCACTGACTCTGTGGACATGAGTTTGAGTGTACTCCGGGAGTTGGTGATGAACAGGGAGGCCTGGCGTGCTGTGATTCATGGGGTCGTGGAGAGTCGGACACGACTGAGCGACTGAACTGAACTGACTAGAGTTATAGTGCTGAGAAGGCAATGGCACCCCACTCCAGTACTCGTGCCTGGAAAATCCCATGGACGGAGGAGCCTGGTAGGCTGTAGTCCATGAGGTCGCTAAGAGTCAGACACGACTGAGTGACTGCACTTTCACTTTCATGCATTGGAGAAGGAAATGGCAACCCACTCCAGCATCTTGCCTGGAGAATCCCAGGGACAGGAGCCTGGTGGGCTGCCGTCTATGGGGTCTCACAGAGTTGGACACGACTGAAGCGACTTAGCAGCAGCAGCAGCAGCAGCAGCACAGTTATAGTGTGACTGTGAGAGCTCATTATATTTTTCATGTACAATAAGACCAAATGAATCATGACAACTGGTTTAGGGAGTGTTCCAGACTGTGCAAATGATGGTCATTGACTAGAATGTGTAGGGCACTCAAAGTGTGGGTCACAAAGACCAATGAGACCCGAATCCCTGTTCTCGAAGAGTTCACAGTCAATTCAGCAGGGACACCGACAGTAACCAAATATTCTAGAAAATCCTGCAAGGGAAATGCCCATGAAAGGAATTTGTAAAGGGCTACTGGAATTCATGGTATGACTTGTTTCTAACTTATGTCATCAAGGAAGACATCTTGGGAAAGGAAGTAACTAAACTGGATTTTATAAGGCTAATTGTAGGTAGTAGGATGGCATTTCAGGCAAGAGGACTAGCTTGAGAAAAAGTCTGTTTGTCAGATGGTGCTGGATATGTAAGGAAGACAGTAAGTAGACTAAGAGTGTAGATTCATTTTGTATTATGAAGCAAAAGTCTAGAAGTGTAGGTACTCTGATCCATGGGAAGGCCTTGGATGCCAGCCTAAGGAGTTTGAAAGAGCTATTATGCTGCAGGAACAGACTGAAATCTGGGAGGCTTAAGTTAACAAAGCTGAGAGTTGGACTGTGAAGAAAGCTGATCACCGAAGAATTAATGCTTTTGAACTGTGGTGATGGAGAAGACTCTTGAGAGTCCCTTGGACTGCAAGGAGATCCAACCAGTCCATTCTAAAGGAGATCAGTCCTGGGTGTTCATTAGAGGGACTGATGTTGAAGCTGAAACTCCAATACTTTGGCCACCTCATGTGAAGGGTTGACTCACTGGAAAAGGCTCTGATGCTTGTAGGGATTGGGGGCAGGAGGAGAAGGGGATGACAGAGAATGAGATGGCTGGATGGCATCACTGACTCGATGGACATGAGTTTGAGTGAACTCCGGGAGTTGGTGATGGACAGGGGGGCCTGGCGTGCTGCGATTCATGGGGTCGCAAAGAGTCGGACACGACTGAGTGACTGAACTGAACTGAACAAGACCGTCTCAGATCAGCACGGAGACTGCTTCCTTGTCCCCTTGATCCAGGCTCATACTGATGGAGTTTCTACTATGTAGAATGTTATAATTTGCTACAGTAGGAGGGCGAGGACATGGAAATTTTCTTTCACTTAAAGGCTTCCATCCAAAAGTACTGTATCACTTTCACATATATTTTGTTGATCAAGATAAATTATGTGGTCATGAGGGGGAGAGGAGGGAGTGGCAGTGCCACTCTGGATCTGGAAGGAAGAGAGCAGGGATATTGGTGAAAAGAACACTTGACTGCTGCAATTAGGGAGAATGTGGGGTGAGTTTTTGTGCAGGAGAGTGATGTGACCGCCTCAATGACTCCATATTTGTTTTCCAGGGACCAGGTCTTAATCATCTGTTCCTCAGTGGTCCACAGATTGGATGCTCAAGCAGATTTGTTAGACAAATGATTTTATTTATTTTCTTAAAAACGTTACCTTTTTATTTTTTATTTATTTGGCTGTATTGGGTCTTAGTTGTGGCATGCAGGATCCTTTCCTTGCATCACACAGACTCTCTGGCTGTGCCATGAGGAATCAGTGTTTGACAGAGCATATGGGCTTTAGTAGTTCAGGCTTGAGGACTCAGTTGCCCTGAGGCATGTGGGATCTCAGTTCCTTGACCAGGAATCAAACCTGCATCCCCTGCATTGTAAGGTGGATTCTTAACCCCTGGGCCACCAGGGAAGTCCCCAAATGAATTTATTTACTGATTTTTAAATTGAAGGACAATTGCTCTAGAGAATTTTGTTGGTTTCTGCTGAGCATCAACATTTATCAACCATAGATGGGAGAGAGGTTCAAGAGGGAGGGGACATATGAATTTATTTTTTGAAGGATGGAATGGAGAGAGGGGAGACTGGAGGCTGGGGAGGCCAGTTACTGTGTTGTCCCAGTTAATTTTAAAGAAAGACACTCTCCTCAGTGTTGTTTCTGCCTTTTTATTGGGAAACATTTTGTCAGTCCCAGAGTGCATGACGATTCATGTTAATAATCAGAAAGAAAGCATGATATGTGTTTCCTGGAAGCAGAAGAGAGCTGTTTGCACCTCTTGTCAGGCTCTCCTCTGAGGGATCTACATCCAATTTTCCTTTGGATGAAACATCTGGGGACAGCCCTGATCTAGTGTGGTGTGTCTGAAATGCTGGCATTTTTGGTAGTCCCAGGTCTAACGGGCACGCGAGTCTGGTAGCTTCTGGCTCCAGAGAGATTGATGTGGGCAGCCCTGGCAGTGACAACTCAGAAGAGCAAAGTGTCTTTTGAAAACTGCATTGCTGCTGACAGCCCCAAGCTTGATTAGATTGTGACTGGATTAGAGGCCCTGATGTGATTAGCCGCTTCCCTTCCTTCCCAACCCAGGGCAGGCAGAGGCTGTCACGCAAGGCCAGATGGAGACAGGGGTGGGTATGCATCCCTTCTCTGGCTCACGTGGAAGGTAATTTGGTTTCAGTTGAGGCATTTGTCCTGATTGGACTGCCTGTGTCACCGTCTGTGTTACCGTCTGCTTCTTGGCAGCCTGGATAGCATTCAAATGGCTCTGCTTGGCCACAGAGAAGCTTTGGTTAAGGGCAAAGTGTTAGTTGCTCAGTTATGTCCAACTCTTTGCAATGCCATGGACTGTAGCCTGCCAGGCTCCTTGGTCCATGGGATTTTCCAGGCAAGAATACTGGAGTGGGCTGCCCTTTTCTCCTCCAGGGAATCTTCCTGACCCCGGGATTGATCCTGGGTCTCCTGTGTTGCAGGCAGATTCTTTACCATCTGAGCCACCAGGGAAGCCCTTTCTCAATATGTAAGGTGGGGATAAAAATAGAATACACTTCATAGAGTTGTTGATAAATTTAAATTAGATGATACTTAGAAACTTCTTAGCGTGGTACCCGATCCATATGAATGCTCAAATATAGTATCCCTTGTTATTGTTATTATTATGCTACTGTGTGATTATCCATCTATATACACCCATTTGATCATATGACTAGTGAGAAAGTATGCAGTGACTTCTTACTGATCATCTATAGTTGTGTCCAGTACCCTGGTGGCACTGGGGGAATACACTATGTAAAATTTACCCTGTTCTTGTTGGGTAGATATAAAAATATGTACCTGAATCACTTTGCTGTATACTTGAAACTAACACAACATTGTAAATTAACTATATTTCAATTTAAAAGAAAAGAGGAAGGGGGAAAAGAAGCAATATATACTCCATGACTAGAATCAGTAATGTAGAAGCTCAGAGAAGTGTTGGAAAATTTGGAGAGGACTTCATGGAAGAAGTGATACTTGAAGTATAAGCAGGTTGGTGGGAAGTATGGAGTGTCCACTACACGGGCTTCCCTGGTGGCTCAGAGGTTTTAGCGTCTGCCTCCAATGCTGGAGACCTGGGTTCGATCCCTGGGTCGGGAAGATCCCCTGGAGAAGGAAACGGTAACCCACTCCAGTATTCTTGCCTGGAGAATCCCATGGATGGAGAAGCCTGGTAGGCTACAGTCCACAGGGTCGCATAGAGTCGGACACGACTGAGCGACGGAACGGACGAACGAACGGACGGACTACATGCTCAAGGGGGAGAGTGATGAGGAGAATGGAATCAACATGGTGTGTGGCATGCAAATCTTTTGCATCCCATATGTATAAGAGTCTTCTTTCATTCCTGTTGATAGAGAAAGTATACTAGTCAAGGCTAACTCCTATGCTTGCTCCTAACCTTGCAGGGGTCTGCGGATGTGTGTGTGTGAACATATATTTGTGGTCTTCTGCATCACTCTTTGCAAATCAGACAAAAGTAAAATGCTTCCCTACCCAAGGTTAAGTCTAATTATTTAGTTCTTTAAAGACAGTGGGGCTTCCCTGATGGCTCAGATGGTAAAGAATCCACCTGCAATGCAAGAGACTTGGGTTTGATCTCTGGATCAGGAAGATACCCTGGAGAAGGGAATGGCTACCCACTCCAGTATTCTTTTTTTTTTTAATTATTTATTTATTTGACTGCACCAGGTCTTCTTTGAAGCATGTGGGATCTAGTTCCCTGACCAGGGATCAAACCCAGGGCCCCTGCATTGGAAGCACAGTCTTAGCCACTGGACCACCAGGGAAGTCCCCCCACTCCAGTATTCTTGCCTGGAGAAATCCATGGATGGAGGAGCATGGTGGGCTACAGTACATGGGGTTACAAAGAGTCTGACACAACTGAGGAACTAACATTTTAACTCTCATTTTAAAAAACAATAATAAGATAGAATTTTTAGGAATCCAAGAGATTGTTAGGAGTTTCTTGATGCTCTTTTGTTTCTTTTCAATTTAGCATTGAATAATCATCATTATTCAGAAGCCTCTCCCCAGGCTTCTGTTGAAAGTGGAATTTTCAGATGTGTGAACTTGGGAAGCAAATCCAGAGGGATTGCTCACAGCTCACAGTCAAGCCTTATGAGCATTGTCAGGACCTGAGGTTGGTGGTGGTGGGGATGGTAAGAGTGGGAAGGGGTGTCATGGCCCCTTTTATCACCATCCCTGGAGCAGAAATCACGGACCTATCATGACATCAAATTATAGCTCTCTTACCTCCTTTGAGATGCTGATGGGAGCATAAAGATCACGCCAGTCCAATTTCTAAATAAAGAGGCTTAAAATGTCATTGCTACATTTTCTTCCTCTTCTGAAGTATCTCTTGATCTTGGCATAATTTACTTAAGAACAATAGACAGTCACGATCATCTTAAATTCCATCTGCTTATAATAGAAAGGGCAAAAAAATAATTTTTGGTGATGTTGGAGATTGTCAGAATTTTCCTCAAGGCCCTGCCACTTCTCAGGTTCCAACCAGCGAGAGTAGGAGGCAGGAATTGTTCAGTGCCAGGTGTCAGGCTGTGCGTAGGCTCTGTGGTAGGTACTGAGAGCAGGTGGATCGCAAAAGGGTCTTGACTGGCCCTGAAACCCAAGTGGAGCTGGTGGTGGGGCTGGGAATAGGCTGGGAGTGGAGGCGTTGCTGTAGGTGATTCAGCAACGGTTTCTGGACAGCCTCCACTTAGGTGTTTTTAATTCTCAATAATCATCGAGCACTGAATATGCTAATATGTTTATTCATTCTAGTTCCAGCTAATATTTTTTTTCAGGATGTACTATGTGCTGGGCACCCTGCTAAGCACTGGATTGTTTAAGCATGGCAGACCTGTCTATTGCTCCTTATGGAGCTTACATTTTAGTAGAGGAGACAGATAGTAACTGAGTAAATGGGAAAATAAACAAGATTCTTAAAGATTGCTATGGCTCCACAAAGGAAAGAAGTGAGAGTCAAGCACGACTAAGCGTGTGCACACAGTGATGTAGAGGAAGGGGATGCTGTTTCATACATTTCCCCTCAGCTGCTGGTAGCTCCTTCTTCTTCACCCCCAGGTGATCTATGTTGCCTCAGGCTATATTGAGGAAATAGAACCCCTTCATCTTCCTACATCTAGACCTAAAAACAGAAATATATTTTCTTCCCTCATCTTAGCCATAAGGGATGCATCTCTTTTATCATTAAAAATCAACCTTTCTGCTGTTCTCTGCATCTCATCTCATTCTCTCAAAGGTGACATCTCTTTGGTGATTAATTTCCTCTCCAGCATCAGCATCCTCCCCCTCTCTGTTGAAGCATTCCCAAACTATACAGGAACACAGTCAGATAACTCCAAATATTAAAACAAATAAACAAACAAACACCAAAGCATAACTCACTGACCTCACTTTTCTATGTAGGTACTATTCCATCTCTCTGCTTCACTTCATACATACTCCACTACTTCTTTATCTCCTACTCAATTCCACCATTCACCACACTTCTTTAAATTCAGCTCAGTTCAGTCTCTCAGTCGTTTCCAACTCTTTGCAACTCCATGGACTACAGCACATCAGGCCTCCCTCAGTTCAGTTCAGTTGCTCAGTCGTGTCCGACTCTTTGCAACCCTATGAATCACAGCACTCCAGGCCTCCCTATCCATCATCAACTCCCAGAGTTCGCTCAAACTCATGTCCATTGAGTCAGTGATGCCATCCAGCCATCTCATTCTTTGTCGTCCCCTTCTCCTCCTGCCCCCAATCCCTCCCAGCATCAGAGTCTTTTCCAGTGAGTCAACTCTTCGCATGAGGTAGCCAAAGTATTGGAGTTTCAGCTTTAGCATCAGTCCTTCCAGTGAACACCCAGAACTGATCTTTAGAATGGACTGGTTGGATCTCCTTGCAGTCCAAGGGAGTCTCAAGAGTCTTCTCCAACACCACAGCTCAAAAGCACCAATTCTTCGGCGATCAGCTTTCTTCACAGTCCAACTCTCACATCCATAGATGACCACGGGAAAAACCATAGCCTTGACTAGATGGACCTTGGTTGGCAAAGTAATGTCTCTGCTTTTTAATATACTATCAAGTTTGGCCATAACTTTCCTTCCAAGGAGTAAGCGTCTTTTAATTTCATGGCTGCAATCAGCATCTGCAGTGATTTTGGAGCCCCAAAAAATAAAGTCTGACACTGTTTCCACTGTTTTCCCATCTATTTCCCATGAAGTGATGGGACCAGATGCCATGATCTTCATTTTCTGAATGTTGAGATTCAAGCCAACTTTTTCACTCTTCTCTTTCACTTTCATCGAGAGGCTTTTGAGTTCCTCTTCACTTTCTGCCATAAGGGTGGTGTCATCTGCATATCTGAGGTTATTGATATTTCTCCCAGCGATCTTGATTCCAGCTTGTGCTTCTTGCAGCCCAGTGTTCCTCATGATGTACTCTGCATATAAGTTAAATAAGCAGGTTGACAATATACAACCTTGACGTACTCCTTTTCCTATTTGGAACCAGTCTGTTGTTCCATGTCCAGTTCTGACTGTTGCTACCTGACCTGCATACAGGTTTCTCAAGAGACAGGTCAGGTGGTCTGGTATTCCCATCTCTTTCAGAATGTTCCACAGTTTATTGTGATCCACACAGTCAAAGGCTTTGGCATAGTCAATGAAGCAGAAATAGATGTTTTTCTGGAACTCTCTTGCTTTCTCCATGATCCAGCGGATGTTGGCAATTTGATCTCTGGTTGCTCTGCCTTTTCTAAAACCAGCTTGAACATCTGGAAGTTCACGGTTCACTTATTGCTGAAGCCTGGCTTGGAGAATTTTGAGCATGACTTTACTAGCGTGTGAGATGAGTGCAATCGTGGGGTAGTTTGAGCATTCTTTGGCATTGCCTTTCTTTGGGATTGGGATGAAGACTGACCTTTTCCAGTCCCTGTCCACCACCAACTCCTGGAGTTTACTCAAACTCATGTTCATTAAGTCGGTGATGCATCCAACCATCTTATCCTCTGTCATCCCCTTCTCCTCCTGCCTTCAATCTTTCCTAGCAACAGGGTCTTTTCAGTGAGTCAGCTCTTCGCATCAGGTGGCCAAAGTATTGGAGTTTCAGCTTTGACGTTAGTCCTCCCAATGAACATTAAGGACTGATTTCTTTTAGGATGGACTGGTTGGATCTCCTCACAGTCCAAGGGACTCTCAAGAGTCTTCTCCAGAACCACAGTTCAAAAGGATCAATTCTTCAGTGTTCAGCTTTCTTTATAGTCCAACTCTCACATCCATACATGATCACTGGAAAAACCATAGCCTTGACTAGATGGACCTTAGTTGGCAAAGTAATGTCTCTGCTTTTTAATATGCTGTCTAGGTTGGTCATCACTTTTCTTCCAAGGAATAAGCGTCTTTTAATTTCGTGGCTGCAGTCACCATCTGCAGTGATTTTGGAGCCCCCACACCCCAAATAAAGTCTCTCATTGTTTTCCACTGTTTCCCCATGTATTTGCCATGAAGTGATGGGACAGGATGCCATGGTCTTTGTTTTCTGAATGTTGAGCTTTAAGTCAACTTTTTCACTCTCCTCTTTCACTTTCATCAAGAGGCTCTTTAGTTCCTGTTCACTTTCTGCCATAAGAGTGGTGTTATCTGCATATCTGAGGTAATTGCTATTTCTCCTGGCAACCTTGATTCCAGCTTGTGGATCATCCAGCCCAGCATTTCTCATGCTGTACTCTACATATAAGTTCAATAAGCAGGGTGACAATGTACAGCCTTGATGTACTCCTTTTCCTATTTGGAACCAGTCTGTTGTTCCATGTCCAGTTCTAACTGTTGCTTCCTGACCTGAATACATGTTTCTCAAGAGGCAGGTCAGGTGGTCTGGGATTCGCATCTCTTTCAGAATGTTCCACAGTTTATTGTGATCCACACAGTCAAAGGCTTTGGCATAGTCATTAAAGCAGATAGATGGTTTTCTGGAATTCTTTTGCTTTTTCAGTGATCCAGCGGATGTTGGCAATTTGATTTCTGGTTGCTCTGCCTTTTCTAAAACCAGCTTGAACATCTGGAAATTCAGGGTTCACATATTGCTGAAGCCTGGCTTGGAAAATTTTTAGCATTACTTTGCTAGCTTGTGAGATGAGTGCATTGTGTGATAGTTTGAGCATTCTTTGGCATTGCCTTTCTTAGGTATTGGAATGAAAACTGACCTTTTCCAGTCTTGTGGTCACTGCTGAGTTTTCCAAATTTGGTGGCAAATTGAGTGCAGTACTTTCACAGCATCATCTTTTAGGATTTGAAATAACTGGAATTCCATAGCTCCACTAGCTTTGTTCTTAGTGATGCTTCCTAAGGCCCACTTGACTTCACATTCCAGGATGTCCGGCTCTAGGTGAGTGATCACACCATCGTCATTATCTGGGTCATGAAGATCTTTAATTGTACAGTTCTACTGTGTATTCTTGTCACCTCTTCTTAATATCTTCTTCTGTTAGGTCCATACCTTTTCTGTCCTTCATTGAGCCTATTTTGCATGAAATGTTCCCTTGGTATCTCTAATTTTCTTGAAGAGATCTCTAGTCTTTCCCATTCTATTGGTTTCCTCTATTTCTTTGCACTGATCACTGAGGAAGGCTTTCTTATCTCTCCTTGCTATTCTTTGGAACTCTTCATTCAAATGGGTATATCTTTCCTTTCTCCTTTGCTTTTTGCTTCTCTTTTTTCACAGCTATTTGTAAGGCCTCCTCAGACAGTCAATTTGCTTTTTTGCATTTTTTTTCTTTGGGATAGTCTTCCTCCCTGTCCTCTGTATAATGTCACGATCCTCGGTCCATAACTCTTCATGCACTCTGTCTATCAGATCTAGTCCCTTAAATCTATTTCTCACTTCCACTGTATAATCGTAAAGGATTTGATTTAGTCATACCTGAATGGTCTAGTGGTTTTCCCTACTTTCTTTAATTTAAGCCTGAATTTGCCAATAAGGAGTTCATGATCTGAGCCACAGTCAGCTCCCGATCTTGTTTTTGCTGACTGTATAGAGCTTCTCCATTTTTGGCTGCAAAGAATAAAATAAATCTGATTTCAGTGTTGACAATCTGGTGATGTCATGTGTAGAGTCTTCTCTTGTGTTGTTGGAAAAGGGTGTTTGCTATGACCAGTGCATTCTCTTGACAGAACTCTAATAGCCTTTGCCCTGCTTCATTCCATATTCCAAGGCCAAATTTGCCTGTTACTCCTGGTGTTTCTTGACTTCCTACTTTTGCATTCCAGTCCCCTATAATGAAAACGACATCTTTTTTGGGTGTTAATTGTAGAAGGTCTTGTAGCTCTTCATAGAACCATTCAACTTCATCTTCTTCAGCATTGCTGGTTGGGACATAGACTTGGATTACTGTGATACTGAATGGTTTGCCTTGAAAACGAACAGAAATCATTCTGTCGTTTTTGAGATTGCATCCAAGTACTGCATTTTGGACTCTTTTGTTGACCATGATGGCTACTCCATTTCTTCTAAGGGATTCCTGCCCACAGTAGTAGATATAATGGTCATCTGAGTTAAATTCACCCATTCCAGTCCATTTTAGTTCACTGATTCCTAAAATATCGATGTTCACTCTTGCCATCTCTTGTTGATCACTTCCAATTTGCCTTGATTCATGGCCCTAACATTCCAGGTTCCTATGCAATATTGCTATTTACAGCTTCGGACCTTTCTTTCGTTACCAGTCACATCCACAAATGGGTATTGTTTTTGCTTTGGCTCCATCTCTTCATTCTTTCTGAAGTTATTTCTCCTCTGATCTCTAGTAGCATACTACCGACCTGGGGCATTCATCTTTCAGTGTCTTATATTTTTGCCTTTTCATCCTGTTCATGGAGTTCTCCAGGCAGGAAGACTGAAGTGATTTGCCATTCCTTTCTCCAGTGGACCACATTTTCTGTAAATTACCTCTTGTCAAAGTCATGGCTTCTGTTCCCATCACACTTGATATCTCAGCACATAGAAATCACTCTTGAAATCCTCTCCCCTTTTGGATCTGGTAACACCACTCTCTCTTCCTCTTACTTGTTCCCTGCATCTCTATTTGATGGTTCTTTCTACTCTACCTGACCTCTAAAGGCAAACAGACCTTAAGACTTGCCTTAGGACATTCAATCTTTATGTTCTTTCCCCTACGTAAATTTATCCAGTTTCATTAATTTAAAAATACATCTCTATGCTAATGATGACCACATTGATTTCCCCAGGTCAGAATTCTACCTAAAACTGTAGAATTGCCCTTTTCCTGAAATTTATGGGGCCAAATGGGACATGACATTTTCTAACTCACCTGCTCAAGGGACCCAGGCATTTCCACCTCATTTAGCACCACCAACTATCCAGTGACTCAAACCAAGACCTAGAAGTTCCTTAGTTCCTCCCATTCCTTCTCTCTCTGAAATGATTCTTGAGATTTTCTGTTTCTTTTTATTTTTACTGTCATGTCTTAGTCTAGGAAACCTTATTTCAATATTGGATTTATGCAGCCACCTTTTAAGGAGTCTCCCCAATTCCAGTCTTGCCATTCTTCAATTATTAAGAGAAACTAACAGTATCTTGACCCCATTTCCCAAATACTTTAAGGATTTTATAACTTTTTACAATTATTATAATATTTAAATTTATTTATTTTTAGTTGAAGGACAATGCTTTACAATATTGTTTTGGTTTCTGTCATACATCAACATGAGTCAGCCATAGGTATGCATATGTCCCCTCTCTCTTGAACTTCCCTCCCACCACCCTCATCTTAGCCATATAGGATGCATCTTTTTTCCCATTAAAAGCCAAGCTTTCCTCTGTTCTCTGCATCTCATCTCATCTCATCCACCCCTTCCCACTTCTCCAGGTTGTCATAAGCCCCAGTTTGAATTACCTGAATCATACAGGAAATTCCTACTTGCTACCTGTTTTATATAGAGCAGTGTATATGCTTCCATGCTACTCTCTCCATTTGTCCCACCCTCTCCTTCCTTTCCCTGTGTCCACAAGTCCGTTTTCTATATCTGTTTCTCCACTACAGCCCTGAAAATAGGTTAATCAGTACCATCTTTCTGGATTCCATATATATGTGTTAAATATGATATTTGTTTTTCATTTTTCTGACTTAACTTCACTCTGAATAATAGGCTCTAGGTTCAAGGGATTTTATAACATTTTATTTCCACTCTTTGGCCATCAATTCATATGTTGTCATTGTTCATTTTTTATTCTTAAACTTTTAATTCCACAAATAAAATTATTATATTTAGATAGTATTTGAATTTATCTATATATTTCTGGTTTCCTTTGCTCTCAGATCTGTTTTGCATTTCAGGTCATCTTTCTGGATCTTTTCTTTTTGAAGTACAATATAACCTTTAATTAGAGATACCGGGAATATTTCACGCAAAGATGGGCACAATAAAGGACAGAAACAGTATGGACCTAACAGAAGCAGAAGATATTAAGAAGAGGTGGCAAGAATACACAGAAGAACTGTACAAAAAAAGATCTTCATGACGTAGATAACCACGATGGTGTGATCAATGGACTAGAGACAGACATCCTGGAATGTGAAATCAAGTGGGCCTTAGGAAGCATCACTACAAACAAAGCTAGTGGAGGTGATGGAATTCCAGTTGAGCTATTTCAAATCCTAAAAGATGGTGCTGTTAAATGCTGCACTCAATATGCCAGCAAATCTGGAAAACTCAGCAGTGGCCACAGGACTGGAAAAGGTCAGTTTTCATTCTAATCCCAAAGAAAGGCAATGCCAAAGAATGCTCACACTATCGCACAATTGCCCTCATCTCACACACTAGCAAAGAAATGCTCAAAATTCTCCAAGCTAGACTTTAACAGTACATGAACTGAGGACTTCCAGATGTTCAAGCTGGATTTAGAAAAGACAGAGGAACCAGAGATCAAATTGCCAACATCTGCTGGATCATCAATAAAGCAAGAGCGTTCCAGAAAAACATCTGCTTTTGCTTTATTGACTATGCCAAAGTCTTTGACTGTGTGGATCACAACAAACTGTGGAAAATTCTTCAAGAGAAGGGAATACCAGACCACCTGACCTGCCACCTAAGAAATCTGCATGCAGGTGAAGAAACAACAGTTAGAAATGGACAGCGAACAACAGACTGGTTCCAATTGGGAAAGGAATATGTCAAGACTGTATATTGTCATCGTGTTTATTTAACTTATATGCAGAGTACATCATGCTAAATGCTGGGCTGGATGAAGCACAATGTGGAATCAAGATTGCCGGGAGAAATAGCAATAACCTCAGATATGCAGATGACACCCCCCTTATGGCAGAAATCAAAGAACTAAACAGCCTCTTGATGAAAGTGAAAGAGGAGAGTAAAAAAGTTGGCTTAAAGCTCAACATTCAGAAAACTAAGATCATGACCACTGGTCTCATCACTTCATGGAAAACAGATGGGGAAACAATCGAAACTGAGGACTTTATTTGGCGGGGGGGGCTTCAAAATCACTGCAGCTGGTGACTGCAGCCATGAAATTAAAAGACGCTTGGTCCTTGAAAGAAAAGCTATGCCCAACCTAGACAACATATTAAAAAGCAGAGACAGTACTTTATCAACAAACGTCTGTCTAGTCAAAACTATATTTTTTCCAGTAGTCATGTATGGACGTGAGAGTTGGATTATAAAGAAAACTAAGCACCGAAGAATTGATGCTTTTGAACTGTGGTGTTGGAAAAGAGACTCTTTTTTGGGGGGGGCGGGGAATAATATTTTATTTAGTCATTTGTTTACAACTGAAACTGAGAATTCAAAATTAACATCCTTGCCCATGAGCTTCTTACAGACACCAGAAAATGTTTCAACCTTGTGCTCCTCGTTGTTCTGCTGAGCTTCGTCCAAATGGACCTTTATGAGTCTGCTGCCGTCCAGCTTCACGTGGATCCTCTTGCCCATGATTCACTTGGGAAAGCCAAGTCTTCCAGGATGGCGTCGTGCACAGCGGTCAGAGTGTGGCTCCTGGGACGTTTCTGCTTATTTTTCGTACGTTTTTTTCGAGTTGACTTAGGCAGAATTCTCCTCTGGGCGAGGAAGACGACGTTCTTCCCGCTGTACTTCTCCAGTTCGCGCACCAGGCGCACCTGGATTTTCTGGAAAGACTTCAGCTGTGGGACCGGGAAGAAGATGACGATAGCTTTCTGGCCACCACCAACTTTGATCTCCTTGGCGGCCGAGATGCTCAGCTCCCGCAGCTGCGCCTTGAGGTCCGAGTTCATCTCCAGCTCCAGCAGGGCCTGGGAGATGCGTGACTCGAACTCATCCGGCTTCTCGCAGTTGGGCTTTGACGATCTTGGCACTGGAGCTGACCATGGCCGGGACCTTGCAGAAGCGGCCAAAAGTTCTTGCCGCTGGCGACTCCAGCAGGCCTAGGAAGAGGAGAGAAGAGACTCTTGAGAGTCCCGTGGGCTGCAAGGAGATCCAAACAGTCAATCCTAAAGGAAATCAGTCTGGAATATTCATTGGAAGGACTGATGCTGAAGCTGAAACTCCAATACTTTGGCCACCTGATGCGAAGAGCTGACTCATTTGAAAAGACCCTGATGTTGGGAAAGATTGAGGGCAGGAGAAGGGGATGACAGAGTGTGAGATGGTTGGATGGTATCGCTGACGTGATGGAGATGAGTTTGAGTAGGCTCTGGAAGTTGGTGATGGACAGGGAAGCCTGGCATGCTGCAGTACATGGGGTCTCAAAGAGTTGGACATGACTGAATGACTGAACTGATCTGACTGATGACCGTTGGAGAAGTTTCTTGGTAGTAAATTCTCAGTTTTTATTTGTCTGTAAATGTTATTGTTTTACTATTTTTAAATATAATTTTTCTGGATACATCCTCTGAATTGTTAGTTATTTTCTCTCAACATACTTAAGTTGTAACTCCACTGTTTCTAACTTTGCTAGGAAGAGGAGAGAAGAGACTTGGAGAAGCCAGCTGTCTTTGTAATGGCCACACCTTTGTAAGTAGTCTGTCATTGTTATCAGGCTGTTTTCCATACTGTGTCTTTGTCTTTTGTGTTATACAGTTTCACTATTATACTAGGTATGGATTTTCTTTTATGTGTCATATCTGGTATGATTTTACTTCCTGAAGTTTTGAACCTATACTTTTTATTAGTTCTATCAAATTTATGGAGTCTTAAATATTGCCTCTCCTACCTTCTACCTGTTCTCTCCTCTTGGGATTTCAATTATACATGTTAGACTTTCTCATTCTATTCTCAATGTCTCTAAACCCTTCTTTTGTATTTTCGTCTTCTTGCTTTCTCTTTTCTATCTTCTGACAATTCTTTGAATATCTTCCAATCACTGATTCTCTCCTAATTTGAATCTTAACTGCCAGATAGCCTGTCCATTGAGATTTTAATTTTATATTTTTTTCATTAAAAAAAATAATTTATTTTTGACTGTGTTGGGTCTTCATTGCTGTGTGTGGGCTCTCTCTAGCTGCAGTGAGCATGAGCAGGGCTACTCTCTCATTGTAGTGTGCAGGCTTCTCATTGCATTGGCTTCTCTTTTTGGGGAACACAGACTCTAGAGTAAATGGCTTCAGTAGTTGTGACCTGTGGGCTCCAGAGTGAGGACTCATTAGTTGTGGCACTTATCAGGGCTTAGTTGCCCTGTGGCATAGGATTTTCCTGGGCCAAGGAACAAACTGGTGTTCCCTGCATTGGCAGGCAGATTCTTAACCACTGGATCACCAGGGAAGCCCCTATTTTTCATTTTTTAATGGTTCCATTTGTTTTTCCTCCAGACTTGTTTCTTCTTTCTTAGTAGTTTCTTGAGTTCTTATCTTTGCAATTGCATCTTTTATTTCTTTAAGCATAATTTACACATAACTATTTATAAATTTATACATAGCTATTTAAAAAATGCATTCTCACATCCTTAGGGGTTCCTGGGCATCTAAATCTACTGACTATTGTTTCAACTTATTTTTCACTCATAGTGACTTCTCACGTAAATACTTTGAAAAATGAGAGCTCAGTGGCTCTACCTCAGTTTGTAGGAGTTTCTGAGGCCCAACATGGGGAAGCTTCCTTCAAAGATGATTTGCTTTATTTTTATAAGCCAGTGAGCACTATTTGCCCTGAACTAGGACAATTAAAGCACATCTAAAGAGCTTTGACTGAGATCCAGGGTTCTCAGTTCAGCTTTCTGACCTGGTTATTTCTCCAAATATCAAAATACTCTGAATAATCTTTATATAAGTCAGTAAAGCTTTCCTTTTTGGGTCAGCTTCCAGTCCAGTTCCTTGTCACCCACCTTAGTTCTCCCACTCTGATCCTTACTGCGTCAGCCCTGGTCTCCCACCTCAGTGACTTTAGTTCTCAGCCGTTCCAGACCAAGTTCACATTTGCATGTATATATCTGGGGCATGGTATCATTTTTGAATTAATTTTTTCTTCCTTCTGTGAGATCTCCAATGACTTAGAGAATTTGTTGTTGTTCAGTCGCTAAGTTGTGTCTGACTCTTTGTGACCCCATGGACTGCAGTGCGCCAGGGTTCCCTGTCCTTCACTGTCTCCTGGAATTTGCTAAACTCATGTCCATTGAATTGGTGATGCCATCTGACCATCTCATCCTCTGTCTCTCCCTTCTCCTCCTGCTCTCAGTCTTTTGAGCATCAGGGTCTTTTCCAGTGAGTGGGCTCTTCAAGTCAAGTGGCCAAAGTATTGGAGCTTCAACATCAGTCCTTCCTATGAATATTCAGGGTTGATTTCCTTTCGGATTGACTGGTTTGATCTCCTTGCAGTCCAAGGGACCTGTGAGGCAGATAGATCTTCAGAGTTTCTTGTCAGTCATTCTTCTTCAATCATTATTTGCACTGGGCTATGAATGAACAGCTCATAGAACTTACAGGTCCCCTTGCTCATAGCCATTCAACAGCCTCTTGTTGCACAAGTCAGCCACACTCTGTGGCTTACAAGTCCCTTGGGATTTTCCCTTGTTTGTATCTTCAACTTTATTTCTCCTTCTTTGTCTCTACCTCCAGTCACCCTTGTCATTTTTATTTCCTAACTACCAAGCCCTTCCTAACTCTGGGGCTTTGCACAGAGTCTTCTTTTGCTTATAACAGTCTCCCTCATGCTCTTTACATGGTCCTTCCAATCTCAGTTTACCCTCCCTCATCACCTTATCTAGCTTATGCTTTCATTTATTTCTCTTCCTCTTAATCTTTTCTTGATGGGTAAATTTTTGTATAGATATTTAAAATTATGTTTTAAATTCATAGACTGTTTTGCTTTTGCCATCCATCATTTTGTGTGTTGTTTAAGAAATGTTTTCTTACACCAGTATCATAAATATGTCATATATATACTATTCTACTGTAAGTCATAGATATTTTCTTTTAAAGTTTTTCTTTAAAACTCAATCTGTAAATTTTTTCATGTACCCACGAGCCACTGGGAAAGCTTCACCCAATTAGCCTGTAGGTACTTCCCAGCTGGCCCATGGGTACCTCCAGAACCCAATATGCTTCACCTCTACCCACCACTCCTCTCTGCAACAGGGTTCTTGTGTGTGCTCCCAAAGGTGGCAGTCAGGGTAAGCTTAGGAAGACAGCAAACAAACACACGCAGAAAGTAGACCTGAATTTGCAGTCCAGGGAGAGATTACAAGCTTCAGCTGTAGTGTCGCTTTTGGGAAAAGCAGAGAGAGACTGCCAACACTGGACCTGGTGCACTGTAGTGTTAAAAGCAGTCTTGATACAAGTGTAAGAACTCTGCCACAAAAATGAGCAAGGAGAATAGAGCAGGCATATCCATAGAAGGCCCAAGAAAGTCTCAGGATCTCCAGCAGGGATGCCAAAAGATACTTCTTCATAGAGCAAGTGATGCAACTAATGTGAAGTCAGCAACAGAAACCTCCAAGGAACATAAAAATTCAAGGAAATATGACACAAGAAATAAATGATCAACTAATATTTGACAAGGAAGCCAAGAATACTCAATGGGGAAAGCAAAGTCTCTACAATAAATAATGCTGGGGAAATGAAGAGTGAAATTAGACCCCTATCTTACACCACTCACAAAAATTAATTCTAAATAGATTAACAACTTGAAAAGAAAACAAACAACCATAAAACTCCTGGAAGAAAATGTAAGGAAAAAGTTCCTTGATGTTGGTCTTGGCAATGATTCTTAGGCTATGATATCAAAAGCACAGGCCACAAAAGCAAAAGTTAATAAGTGGGACCACATTAAACCAAAAAGATTCTGCACAGCAAAGAAAGAACTAGCAAAATGAAAAGACAACCTATGGAACGGGAGAAGATGCCTGCAGATCACATATCTGAGAAGTGATCACTACAGGCACATACTTTCGAGATACTTCAGGTTCAGTTCCAGACCACTGCGATGAAGCAAGCACTGCAATAAAGCGAGTGGCATGAATTTTTTGGTTTCTCCGTGTGCATAAAAGTTATGTTTACAGTATTCCTTAGTCTGTTAAGTGTGCAACGTGTAAAACAAACTTACCTTGATAAAAAATTATTATCAAAAAATGCTAACCATTATCTGATAACACAGGTTGCACAAACCTTAAACTTGTAAAAAAGGCAATATCTTTGAAGCACAATAAAATGAGATATGCCTTACCCAAAATATAAAGAACTCATACTCAATAACATAAACCTGAACAATTTCATTAAAAAATGGGTCAAGGAACACAACAGAAACTTTTCCAAAGAAGTCATACAGTTGCCAACAGGTTCAAAAACGATGTTCAATATCACTAATCATCAGCAAAATGCAAATCAAAACCATATTCTCACACTGGTTGGAATGGCTATCATCATTGAGACAAGTGATAACAGGTGTTGGCGAGGAAGTGGAGAAAAGGGAACACTGGTGCGCTGTTGGTGGGAGTGTAAAGTGACACAGCTGCGATGGAAAACAGTATGGAGATTCCTCAAAAAGTGAAAAATGGAACTACCATATGATCCAGTAATCCCACTTTCAGGTATATATTAAAGTGATATCAGCACTCCCGTTGTTGCAACATTATTCATGGTAGGCAAGATATGGAAACTACAGAAGTGTCCATCTATGGGTGAATGGATAAAGGTGTGGTGTGTATATATATATATATACACACACAATGACATCATTCAGCTATGAGAAAGAAGGAAATCTTGCCATTTGTGACAACAGGAATGGGCCATGAGGATTGAACTAAATTGAATAGAGAATGGACGTGGGGACACAGTGGGAAAGGGGAGGGTGGGACAACATGGAACAGCATTGACAGACGTACACTACCATCTGTACAATAGATCTTGGGAATCTGCCATGTAGCACAGGAAGCTCGGCTCGGTGCTCTGTGATAACCTGGAGAAGTGGGAAGGAGGATGGGGTGAGAGAGAGGTCCATGAGGAGGGGTATGTGTACACGTAGAGCTGATCCACTTCATTGTGTAGCACAGACTAACACACATTATAAGCCATTTATACTCCAATAAAAAAGTAAGTCAGATGGAAAAAGACAAATAGTCAAGACTACATGATATCACTTGTATGTGGAATCTAAAACAGCTGAACTCATAGAAACAGAGTAGAATGGTGGTTACCAGGGGTTGATGGGTGAGGGAAATTAAGAGATATTGGTGAATACAGTCTAACTTCCAGTTATTAGTTGAGTAAGTTCAGAGTATCTATTTTACAACATGGTGATCATATTTACATATATATATATGTACTATTATATATAGTTAATAATACTGTATAATATACTTCAAAGCTACTGAGAGATCAGATCTTAAACAATTTTTGCCACAAAAAAGAAATGGTAATTATACGATGACATGGAGATGTTAGCTTTGCCTATGGTGATCATCAATTTGCATATGTAAGGATACCAAATTGACACGTTGTTTTGTACTTAAACAATGTTATATATCAATTATATCTCAGTAAATTTAAAAAGAAGGCTGAGTGCCGAAGAACTGATGCTTTTGAGCTGTGGTGTTGGAGAAGACTGTTGAGAGTCCCTTGGGCTGCAAGATCAAACCAGTTAATCCTAAAGGAAATCAATCCTGAATATTCATTGGAAGGACTGATGCTGAAGCTGAAGCTCCAATACTTTGGCCACCTGATGTGAAGAGCCACATCATTAGAAAAGACCCTGATGTTGGGAAAGACTGAAGGCAGGAGGAGAAGGGGACAACAGAGGGTGAGATGGTTGGATGGCACCACTAACTCAATGGACATGATTTTGAGTAAGCTCCAGGAGATGGTGAAGGACAGGGAAGCCTGGCATGCTGCAGTTCATGGGGTCGCAAAGAGTCCGACACGACTGAGTGACTGAACAACAACAAAGTTAAAAATTCTTGTGCAAGTAAAGAGATGAAAATTTGGGAATTAAAAATGGGAAGCATGCAAATGGAGCAGGGATAGGGACACGAGATTGAGAAATAAGAAAGGGGAGTGAGAAAGAAGATGAAAGGAAAAAGTGATAAGGGGAAGCGAGAAAAGGGAATCGATAAAAGTGAGGCGAGAAAAGGGAGGGAAGGAAAGAGAAGCATTAGAAGTAAGAAAGGAACAAAGAAAAGGGAACTGAGAGAAGGGAGGTGAAAAGAGAAGTAGGAAGGGGAAGCAAGAAATGGGAAGCAAGAAAAGACAGCAAAGAAAGGGCAGTGGAGAAAGGGAATCAGGAAGTAGGAAACAGTGCAAGGGAAGCAGATAAAGCAAAGCAAAAAGAGAGGAAGTTTTAAAAGGAGAGCAAAAAATGACAACAAAGTAAAGGGAACAAAATAAGGAAGTAAGAAAGGGACGCAAAAAAAGATTTTAAAAAACGGCCGCAGGAGAAAAGAAGCAAAGTGGGAAGGAAGAAAAGAGAAGTGTGAGGAAATTCCAGGCCGACTGTCCAGCTGTTAGGACTCTGCACTCTCACTGCTGTGGCTGCAGTTTTGATCTTGGTCAGAGAATTAGAATCCTATAAGCTGCATGGTGCAGAGAGAAAGAGAGAAGTGTGAAAGGGAAATAAAAACTATAAGCAGGAAGGAGGATAAAACAGGGAAGTGGGAAAGGAAGCAAACAGCAGAGGGAAGAAAAGAGAAGGGGAAAAAACTCCAGAATTCCTCTCCAGTCCACTGATCTTATCGTGTATCTTCCTTCCTCCTGGTCACAAGGTAGTTGCTGCATTTTCATGTTCAGCACTTTTACTCTGGCATATATCCCCAAGTATGCGTTTTATCTTTCAAACAGTAGCTTTTCCAGTCAGTAAACCTATCATGTTGATTACACCTGAGTCACATGGATACAATAGCTCAAGAGAATCTGAAAAGGTGAGCTATTTTGACTGTTCACATTGCCATCCCAGACAGAACTGAGATTTTGTTAGGGAGAAATAAGGGGGAACGGGTATTGGGTAAGCAAGCTCCATGCCTGCTGTATGATTTTAGTTTTTATTGTGCAATGACAAATCCACTGATTAGGGGAGTTCCCTCCTTATTTTCCTTCCTTCGAAACTCTCCTGGATATCCCCTATCCTTTGCTGCTGTTCAGTCGCTCAGTCATGTCAGACTCTTTGCGACCTCACGGACTGCAGCACGCCAGTCTTTCTCATCCTTCACCATTTCCTAGAGCTTCCTCAAACTCATGTCCATTGAGTCGATGATGCCATCAAAACTCTGTTGACCCCTTCTCCTCCTGCCTTCAATCTTCCCCAACAACAGGGTCTTTTCTAATGTGTTGGCCTCTTCACATCAGGTGGCCAAAGTATTGGAGCTTCAGCTTTAGCATCAGTCCTTCCAATGAATATGCAGGATTGATTTCCTTTAGGATTGACTGGTTTGATCTTGCTGTCCTTGCTGACTCTTGAGAAGACTCAAGTCTTCTCCAACAGCACAGCTCAAAAGCATCAATTCTTTGGCGTTCAACCTTCCTTATGGTCCAACTCTCACATCCATACGTGACTACTGGAAAAACCATAGCTTTGACTATATGGACCTTTGTTGGTAAAGTATGTCTCTGTTTTCTCACTCAATACTTTATTCCTCCATATAAATATGTGCATTTGCTTACCAAGTTTTGCTAAAAACTTTGAAGAAATTTTGATTGGGACTTCATTGACCATTTAGATTCAGTTTGGAGAGAATCTGTCATCTTTAAGCTGTTGAATCTTTCTACCCATTAATCTGGTATACCATTCAACTTGTTTTAATCATCTTTTATGCCATCAAATTAGGCTTTATAATTATACCCCAAATATCTTGTTCATGCTTATTCCTAATATCATATAAATTTTCACAATTATTCTTGGAGTAATTATTGTTAATATAGGGATGTGTTTGTGTGTTAGTTGCTCACGGCTCAATCCTATCTGACTCTTTGTGACCTCCTGGACTGTACCTGCCAGACTGCTCTGTCCATGGAATTCTCCAGGCAAGAACACTGGAATGGGTTGCCATTCTTTTCTCAAGGGGATTTCCCAACCTGGGGATCAAACCCAGGTCTCCTTCATTGCAGGCAGATACTTTACCATCTGAGTCACCAAGGATACCTTTTATTTAAAAAGTTAGAAACCTTGCTAATCTTTCATATTATGCTCTCTTCCCTGGGTTTTTTTTTTTTTGTGGAGAATTCATATTATTAGTACATAATGAATTTTGTTTCTTACTTTTCAAATCCTCTCTCTTTTTAAAAATTTTCTTATTGTGGTGGCTTTTCCCCTTTCCTTTTCTTTCTTTCTTTTTGGCATGCTGCATGACATGCAGACATGTGGGATTTTAGTTCCCTGACCAGGGATCAAACTTGTGCTTCCTGCAGAGCAAGTACAGAGTCTTAACCATTGGTCTGCCAGGGAAGTCCCTGTAGTGCTTTTGTATAGTGATGGACATGATCCAGTAAAGAGAGAAAACTATAATGATTCAGGAGAGAGTAAGAGAAGTTGTTAAAGTTCTGTTCTTCCGTAAGTGAGAGGGAATAGAATTCACCACACAAAAGGAGGGGTTGATCTTAGATTATTAGCACAAATGGAGTCATTGTTGGCAGCCACTGCTTCATGAGAAGACCAGGATCAAGGAAGGGATGTGGGTATTCTTCTTAGGACCTTCCGAACACCACTGACCCACAAAAAGTGCACTCATGTTCTCTATTTCATAATAACCCTTTGACTTCTGAAAGCCTCTAAGACTAGCAAGACCTTGTGCTGGACTGTGCTAAGTTCCTTCAGTCATGTCCGACTCTGTGTGACCCCCATGGACCGTAGCCAGCCAGGATCCTCTTTCTATGACATTCTCCAGGCAAGAATACTGGAGCGGGTTGCCATTCCCTTCTCTTTCCAATCCAGGGATTGAATCTGCATCTCTTACGTCTCCTGAATTGGTAGGTGGTTTCTTCACCACTAGCGCCAACTGGACTGGTTATTATTTTTTTAAACAACCCAAGAAGGAGTTTATCAACATGAACTGGGGAGAAGATGTCATCCAGATGCCGCGATGTGGCTTGAACTGCTTGTAGCTGGATACATAGAGTTGTGTGCCCACCTGAAGAGACAAGGAGGAGACAGGTGCCCTGCACTGTTAGCCATCAGGATGCTTGTCCAATTACTAGAATGGAACGAGAAGATTACATCTAATTCTTAAGCATGGTTTGGGGAATTTTACTCTGGGATTTGACATCATTTATTGAAAACTGAGTATCTGTATGCCAGGTCCTGGAGATAAATGATAAGTGAGCATTGTCTCTGCCCCTTCAGACTCAGAGCATGGTGAGAACATGGACACCGACTCTATAAGGCAGAAGCTTCATAATATAGATGTGAATGAGTGGCTACAGGGGCCCGGGGGTGTGGTTGTGGGATTCGGAGTACACTGTGGAGGGGGCCTCTGCTGACTATCAGAAGGGGAGTGAAGCAGACACGCTGTGCTGGCTCGGCAGGAAGAATGCTCAGGCCAGCAGCTTCAGGCTAATTAAGTGAAAAGGGATGCGATTGATTTGTTTGCCTCCAGTCGAATAGAACTTAGTCAGCACGGAAAACCAATGACTCTAAAATTTCTCCACCTTGAGCCTGCAAGATGATTTCAGCATCTTCCCTCAACCCTGAATGCTGATGTTGAAATGTGATGGCGTTTAAGTATTTAAAAGTGCATCACTGGAGCTGGGTGTCAGCCTTGGGTGTGTGTAGGGAGAGAGGGAGGTGGGGGCATTGAAGGGATTGCAGGAAGTGACATAGTTGGATCTGTTTATGTAGCTCATTCTGGTGGAGCCTAAACTAGTGACTTGGAATGGGAAAGACAGGGAAAGGGGTAGAAGGGGACCACTGGGATTGTTCAGGCAACAGCTGAGGAAGAGTGGTATTAAAAGAGAAGAGGAAACATTTCCTAGGAGTTGATAAGAGCCAGGGTCCTATTTTATCCTTGACAAATTTGTAGCAGAAAAATTAGATGTCAGCTATTTCATTTTGAGGGTCAGAATTCAAGGAATTTTCTGAATCTGCTGAATTCAAACAGCTTATTACCTAGTTACGCTTTTTAGTTTTTACTTCAACAATAATTTTTTGAATAACAACAATGTCCTAAGCCCCATGTGCATGGTTTTGGGACTACATAGACCTGTGCTGGGGGTCCTCTGCTTCATCTTGTCTGGTGAGGAAAGATACATGAAAAACCACCACAGGAGTGCTGGAGAAACGGCCCCTGTTGGATGCCGTGTGCTGTGGGGGCAGAGAGGAAAGCCCATATCTAACACTTCCAGTGGGGTCAGGGAAAGACTTCACGAACTTGAAGGGTGAGGAGCAGCTTACTAAATGATGGAATGGGGCAGGAAGGGAATTTCAGACAGAGGAGACACACAAAGAGGTGTGGCAGCAGCATGTAACACATTCAGAGACCCATGGTGTAATGATTGTGATGTGGGCTCTCCAGTTAAATAGCCTGTGTTTAAATTCTGGGTCTTTCAATTCTGAACACATTACTCAACTTTCTGTGTCTCCATTTGCTCATCTTTTAAATATGGTTATTAGTAATACCTATCCTATATTGCAGGCTTCCCCAGTGGCTCAGCAGTAAAGATTTCACCTGCAATGCAGGAGCCACAGGAGATGCAGGTTCAATCCCTGGGTCAGGAAGATTCCCTGGAGGAGAGCAAGGCAACCCACACCTGTATTCTTGCCTGGAGAATCCCAAGGACAGGGGAGCCTGGCAGGCTACAGTCCCCGGGGTCATAAAGAGTTGGACATGTAACTGAAGCAACTTAGCAGGCATGCACACATTCTATATTGAAAAAAAGTTTGTGAAGAAAACTCTAACTCGTAGATTTGTTATGAGGCTTAATAATAAGTTATTTAGAACAGTGCCTGGGATGTGGTAAATTCTCAATAAATGCTAACAGTTCTCATTTGACCAATTATTTAAGAGTTAAAGGAAGAAGGGTGAGGGAAAATGGAAGGTGCAGCTATGCCTGCCTTTCCTAAAAATATTCACGGATGTCACATAATATAGGGGAGAAGGCTCCTAGGACCAGACAAGGCTTAAGTAAAAATGTAGATGTTAAATTATTGCTGTGGACTGAATTGTATCCTCCCCACCCCAAGTTTCTATGAAGGCCCAACCCTCAGTGTAATGGTATTTGGGAATGGGGCCTAGGAAAGTGAATAGTGTCAGAGAAAGGCATGAGAGTAGGACCGTCAAGAGGGAATTAGTGGAAGAAGAGGAAGGAGGAGGAGGAGAAGAGAGATTTCTTTGCCACAGTGAGAAAGTGGTTGGCTGCAAGTAAGGAAGAGGGTCCTCACAAGCAACTAAACTTGCCAATACCTTGATCTTGAACTTCCCCTAGAATTGTAAGAAATAAATGTTTGCTGTTTAAGCTACCTAGTTGGTGGCATTTTGTGAAGGCAGCCTGAGCACATTAATACAGATTTTGCTACCAGAAAGAGGGATATTGATGTAAAATACCTAAACATGTGGAAGCAGCTTTGTAACTGGGTGATGAGCACAGGCTGGACAAGATTAGAGGCACATGCTAGAAATGTTAAAAGTGATTCTGGTGAGGTCTCAGATGAAAATGAGGAACATGTTATGGGAAATTGGAGGAAAGGTGATCCTTGTTATAAAGTGGCAAAGAACTTGACTGAACTGTTTTCTAGTGTCTGCGGTATTTGTAGAATTTCCATGTAATGAAATTGGATATTTATCTGAGGAGATTTTAAAGCAAAACTTTGAAGGAGTAGCTTTATTTCTCCCAAATGCTTATAGTAAAATGCGAAAGGAAAAAGACAGATTGAAGAAGAGATTGTTCAGCAAAAAGGAGGCAGAACTTGAAGATTTGGGAAATTTGCCCATCTATATGGCAACACGCGAGGAAGCTTGGGAAGAGAATGCTAACAGAGGGACTGAACAACCATTTGATAAAGAGATCATGTACGTGACTCACGGACTTAATCCAGCATTTTAGCAGAAGCTAAGGACAGAGATGCAATTATATCAGTGAAGACACTGACAGTTTGAATGACAGAGAACAGAAAGAATATGAGATAAAATAAAGAATTGTCAGACTTCTTCAATCCTATAGGACTGGGCCATAGAGCTATTCAATTGTGAATATGTGTTTTTCCTCAAGAAAAAGGAAGACGGACTCTAAAGATGCAGAGATGATGAGTGCCCCTGCTTGTGACAAGTAGGTGTCTGTTGTTTAAGCCACCCCATCTGTGATATTTTGCTACAGCAGCTTAAGTAGACGAATGCAGTTCTCTAAGACTTGGAGGAAGGAGTTGGAACTCCATAACGACTGGTGAAAACCTGGGCTTGAATCTGGATTGTTTCAGTTTATATATTCTCTGGAGCAAATGAACTAATTACTCTCAAACCACCACGTTTCCACAGCTGGATTCACACAACATATTCCCCTGTAGAGCCATTCTTCATGCTTACTGATTTGAAGATCAAGGTTTGTCTCATCAATTGGAGGGAAATAACAAAACATGGGCCCTGGCGTGGTCTGTGGCAGGCAGAGAGCAGTGCATTGGATTTCACTGAGGCTTCCTTTCAACCGATGCAAACTTATGGCACCTCTTTTGCCCTCAAGTCTAAGGACCACTGTGCTGGGGAAACACCAGCCAAGCCAAGACCTCTGGCCCTCCAGTGATGGAAAAGACTGAAATACTCTAGGACTAGTCATTCATCTGGTCTGCATGCCTTTTGGGCATCCTGTTATTCAAATTTTTGAACTGATAATTTCTGCTTTGGGGAGTTGAGAGGATGACCATCTTGGGATTTCTCTGTGTCTGTCCTTCTACTAAGAAGCATCAGTTAACTAGTGAGACAATAAAGGATCAAAGAAGCATATAATGTATTACACATCTATTCTGCTCTCTCTCAGCAAGGCACTTTGAGGAATAATAATAACCACCAATTTATTGAGTGTTTGTGTGAGTGTGTGTGTATACTCATGACAGACTCTAAGCACTTGATATGTATAGTCTCACTTAATCTTTATAGCAAATTTATGGAATAGGAATTGGTATGCCTAGTTTACTGAGGAGGAAGCTGAAGCTCAGAGATCTTAAATAACATATGTGAGGGCATTCAGCTAAAAATAAGTAGTATTGGGACTTGAACTCTTGAGCCTTTATGACTCCAGAGACCTTGTCCTTGACCACTTTGATAGTCTGCCTGCCCTGATCCTTAAGTGACACAAGGCTTGGTCCTTGTCCACAGAGACGTTGTGCCAGCTGTTACAGACTGCGTAGGGCAGACATCCAGGGGTTATTATAGCAGGAAGTACGCAGCTTAACCGAAGACTAAAGAGAGTTAGAAAATAAAGAAGTGTTTCCAGAGAACTGCAGGGACCATGGTGCTGGGAACAGGGACACAGGTCTTGTCAGAGTAGGAGCTTGTAATGTGGGCAGATGCTCTGCCAGGTGACTACTGAAGAAGGACCCAGACGTACCTGGGTGCTCAGGTGGTAGCTTTACTTCCTCTTTCAGATGGAGATTCAGTTTTAGAAAAGCAGAGTCATAGAAATTTCCTCAGTTCAGTTCAGTTCATGACTCAAGTCGTGCCTGACTCTTTGTGACCCCATGGACTGCAGCACGCCAGGCCTCCCTGTCCAACTCCCGAAGCTCACTCAAACTCATGTCCATTGAGTTGGTGATGCCATCCAACCATCTCATCCTCTATCATCCACTTCTCTTGCCTTCAGTCTTTCTCAGCATCAGGGTCTTTTCTAATGAGTCAGGTCTTCACATCAGGTGGCCAAAGTATTGGAGTTTCAGCTGCAGCATCAGTCCTTCCAGTGATTGATTATTCAGGACTGATTTCCTTTAGGATGGACTTGTTGTATCTCCTTGCAGTCCAAGGGGATCTCAAGAGTCTTCTCCAACACCACAGTTCAAAAGCATCAGTTCTTCTGCGCTCAGCTTTCTTTATGGTCCAACTCTCACATCCATACATAAATATTGGAAAAACCATAGCTTTGACTAGATGGACCTTTGTCGGCAAAGTAATGTCTCTGCTTTGAAATATGCTGTCTAGGTTGGTCATAACTTTTCTTCCAAGGACCATGGGTGCTTTAATTTCATGACTACAGTCAACATCTGCAGTGATTTTTGGAGCCCCCCAAAATAAAGTCTCTCACTGTTTCCATTGTTTCCCCTTCTATTTGCCTTGAAGTGATGGGACTAGATGGCATGATTTTAGTTTTCTGAATGTTGAGTTTTAAGCCAACTTTTTCACTCTCCTCTTTCACTTTCCTCAAGAGGCTTTTGAGTTCCTCTTCACTTTCTGCCATAAGGGTGGTGTCATCTGCATATCTGAGGTTACTGATATTTCTCCCGGCAATCTTGATTCCAGCTTGTTCTTCATCCAGCCCGGCATTTCACATGATATACACTGCAGATAAGTTAAATAAGCAGGGTGACAGTATACAGCCTTGAAGTACTCCTTTCCCTATTTGGAACCAGTCTGTTGTTCTATGTCCAGTTCTAACTGTTGCTTTTTCACCTGCATACAGACTTCTCAGTAAGGTGGTCTGGTATTCCTATCTGTTTCAGAATTTTCCACAGTTTGTTGTGATACACACAGTCAAAGTCTTTGGCGATGTTTTTCTGGAATTCTCTTGCTTTTTCTATGATCTAGCTGATACTGGCAATTTGATCTCTGGCTCCTCTGCCTTTTCTAAATTCAGTTTGAACATCTGGAATTCTTGGTTCACATACTGTTGAAGCCTGGCTTGGAGAATTTTGAGCATTACTTTGCTAGTGTGTGAGATGAGGGCAATTGTGCAGTAGTTTGAACATTCTTTGGCATTGCCTTTCTTTGGGATTAGAATGAAAACCGACCTTTTCCAGTCCTGTGGCTACTGCTGAGTTTTCCCAATTTGCTGGCTTATTGAGTGCAGCATCTCAACAGCCTCATCTTTTAGGATTTGAAATAGCTCAGCTGGAATTCCATCACCTCCACTAGCTTTGTTCATAGTGATGCTTTCTAAGGCCCACTTGATTTCACATTCCAGGATGTCTGTCTCTAGTCCAGTGACCACACCATTGTGGTTATCTGGGTCATGAAGATCTTTTTTGTACAGTTCTTCTGTGTATTCTTGCCACCTCTTCTTAATATCTTCTGCTTCTGTTAGGTCCATACTGTTTCTATCTTTTATTGTGTGCATCTTTGTGTGAAATGTTCCCTTGGTATCCCTAATTTTCTTGAAGAGATCTCTAGTCTTTCCCATTCTATTGTTTTCTTCTATTTCTTTGAGTGTTTGAATGTCTCTGGTTTGAATTTTTTAGTGTCTCCTGTGGAGGTCCAGGTCAGCAGTGGCCTGCTACAGGGTCAGGGGCTCTGGGTGCAGTAGCTCTGAGTGTACCATAAGCCCTCTTGGAGGAGGTTGCCATTAACCCCACCATAGAGCCTCCTTGCAAATGACCCTCAAACTGCAGAATAATTGCACTGCTAAGAAGTTGTAGGACCCACAATAGATTTCCCAACCTGGGGATCTGGCAATACAAAGTTCTTAGTGATCCATTGATACATTACTATTTAGTTTATAAATGATACATATCCTGACTCAGAAGAGGCAACTTCTGAAAAGGCACACAGTGAGTGGGGGACTGATGAGCAAGGGTGAGAATCCTGAAGAGGGGACCACGCTGAGACAGGACTTCAACCTGAAGACCCACCTCAACAGTGAGGCTCAAGAACAAATCAGTGTTCTCTGGGCTGGCAACTAGCCCTGCTCTGAACGATAGCCCTTTGGTTAGGTAAAGTTGACTGTCTCCACCACAGTCTTCAGAGATGTAAATCAGTGTTGCTGCTGCTGCTGCTAAGTCACTTCAGTCGTGTCCGACTCTGTGTGACCGCATAGACGGAAGCCCACCAGGCTCCCCTGTCCCTGGGATTCTCCAGGCAAGAACACTGGAGTGGGTTGCCATTTCCTTCTCCAATGTGTGAAAGTGAAAATTGAAAGTGAAGTCGCTCAGTCGTGTCTGACCCATAGCGACCCCATGAACTGCAGCCTACCAGGCTCCTCCATCCATGGGATTTTCTAGGCAAGGGTACTGGAGTGGCTTGCCATTGCCTTCTCCGGTAAATCAGTGTTACAGAGATGTAAAACAGATGTAAAGGGGGCTCCTTTCTTGCCAACGGTGAAAGAGAATCTAAATGTTTGAGCTCTGATCGTCTGTTAGCAAGTCTCAAACATCACTTTGAAGTGAATGGAAAATGTGTGTTTGTGTGTATGGGCATGTGTGTATGCGTGCACATATTTGCACATACTCATGTATGTGTCCATCAGTTCAGTTCAGTTCAGTCGCTCAGTTGTGTCTGACTCTGCAACCCCATGAATCACAGCACGCCAGGCCTCCTTGTCCATCACCAACTCCTGGAGTTCACTCAAACTCATGTCCATCGATGATGGACATCCAGCCATCTCATTCTCTGTCGTCCCCATCTCCTCCCACCCCCAATCCCTTCCAGCATCAAAGTCTTTTCCAGTGAGTCAACTCATCACATGAGGTGGCCAAAGCATTGGAGTTTCAGCTTTAGCATCAGTCCTTCCAATGAACACCCAGGACTGATCTCCTTTAGAATGGACTGGTTGGATCTCCTTGCAGTACAAGGGACTCTCAAGAGTCTTCTCCAGCACCACAGTTCAAACGCATCAATTCTTCGGTGATCAGCTTTCTTCACAGTCCAACTCTCACATCCATACATGTCCCTATGCAAATACCTCTGTGTATATGAGTGTGTGTGTGAGTGCATGTGTAGGGGTGAGGAGTTAGCATAGCAAAGAGAAGTGGCTAAAATAATTGATTCCAGACATAAATCTGTGTTCAAACCTTTGCTTTGCCACACGCTGCGTGGCAAGTTACTTAACCTCACAAATCTTGGCTTCTTCATCAGTAAAACTGAAGTAACAATGCTTGCCTCACAAAGTTGTTGAAGACTAACTGAGACAATATGCAGGGTCCTTAGTGCAATAGCTGAGAATTCAGTAAGTGGGTTTTGCAGAAATCTTAACTCAGTTATCACAGGAGACTGCATGAGTGGCCCATCCAAATCCTGGCCACCACTGCATGGGGTAGGAACGGACTCTCCTCCCTCCACAGTCTCACAGTCAGGCAATATTCTCACATAATATTCTCAAACACATGTGTTTGCCCTTAAACGTAGTGTAACATTCAAATAGTGTAGCAACTATTAAAGGAATTAAAGGTGAGAGAGAGAAAACTGTAGAGGAAATGCACCAACACCCAGGACTGCTGCACCCAGGGTCCCTGTCCCTGTGGCAGCCACTGCTGGCCCAGGAGGCCATCCTTCTAAGACGTTTGATGCAGGTGCCATTTTTGCCTTTAGGATGCCTATCTTTCTTTATCTTTATAGTTTTGTTTAGGATATGAGTAGAGAATATTTCTAGAAACTTTTGGCATCAAGCCAGGCATTCCCTCTCTGAATAGCTGCACATCTCTTCCTAGAGAAATGATGTTCAAAGGACAAGGCAAGCCATCTTCCTCTTTTTTTCTCCCGTGAGGAGGGTCCCTAGGGCCTCCTGAAAGAGCAGCAGACATCAGAAGCTGGGATGCACAGGAAAAATCTGGGCCCTGGGGCAATCCCACATTCCTGACTGTCTCCACCTTCCTCAGTATGATAAGAACAGAGCAGGCCTAGAACCTGAGGTCTGAATGGGAGTTCAGCTGTGTGGGGAGTGGGAGACAAGGGTGTGGCTTTAGAAACACATGAAGTAGAAGGAAACTGGACTGACAGGCCTGCTGCTCAGTGCAGATGACAGAGAAAAGACAGATGGACTCGTGGGAGCATTTGTAGAGACTGCTATAGATTTCCTCTGATTTAATTGTCACAAGATGACAGGCTGTAGGAGGTAGGTAGTCATACACATTACAGGCAATAAAGCTCATGTTTTTGGAGACGTGAAGGGACTTTGCAAGTGGACTTTGCACTTGAACACTTGACCTGTTGTACTTGCCCTGAGCATCCCAGCTGCTCACCCCTGACTCTGCATCTGAGAATGCCTGAGGGGAGGTGGGGAAGAATATGTTTAGCAAGAAAATTGTTCACCTAACTGAGGTGGTTTTAAACCAGAATTCAGGGAAAAAGGAGAAAAAATGCCTTACTATCAGTTGTTATAGCTGTGGAGAACAGGGTTCTGACATGGAAAGGAGAGTAGTGGAATTGTCCAGCTATTCTAAACAGGGAGGAAGAACAGACGGTGGCAGAAACAGTACTGAGGACTTCATATATGGATCTAGTGATGCGCAGGATATAGAGAATGAATAAAGAAATGCCAGGATGTTAACTCAGAGTAGTATGGCAGAAACGTCTGAGAGTGTATCAACGCAAAGAACCCAGGGTGTAAGTGTGGGATGGAGGCAGGGACAGTAAGTAATTGCTCAGGGGGGATCCCAGAGGAGCTCAGATATTTAAAAACCTTGCCTAAAAGATGGAAATATCTCCAAATAACCAGGAAAGAACAAGAGAGGCACAGATGTACAAAAATAGTGTTGGAATTGGTAAAGCCCAGGATTAGATGCAGCTTAAAAAATTTTTATTGACCAAAAAAAAAAAAAAAAGAAAGAAAGAAAAAGGAATTATCTTTTATCTTTGAAGTAAGGGCTGAATGATAGTCCAATGGCTTTGGGTAGATGGGATAATGTTAACAGATGACAGAGAAAGCAGCCTTAATTTGCCTCTGTCTTCGCTATCAAGGAGCATGACCTTGAAACTGGAAAGGGTAGAATAAACATGATTAAGAGGGAATTGGAATCTAAGATGAGTGAAGTGACAGTACAAAGCATCTCTAAAGGCGTTCAAACTCAGATGAATGACTTCCAAGGGAGCTGGAAGAAATTGCAGATGTGACTCTGAAGAATCAGGGAGAATGAAAGAACCACACGATATCTGCTTCTATAAAGGGAAAAAGTTAAGCTCCCACTGCTTGACCTTGATACCTGGCTAAGTCCCAGCTATCATGAAGTAAAAGTAGATTTAGCAGAGGAAATGGTGTCCCTTTGGAACTAGCATGAGTTTATTTAAAATAAGCCAATACAAGCTGAGGTAACCACATTATCTCTTTTTGTAATGGGGGACCATGTTGGTGGATGAGACAGGCAAGGTGTGCAAAGAGGTTTGAAGGATGAATGGACTGAACGATGCCTCTAGGGGGAAGTAGACTGAATAGCCATTCACAAAATATGTTGTGATGGACTGATGGAGCTGGGGTCTCTGAGAAAGCACCATGATTAGTGCCTTTCTTCTTACCTGCACTCTGAAGAAATTGAGGTAAAGATAAAAGAGTTAAGCAGACAAGAACTGTGCATGTTAAGTAACTTTGTCATGTCTGACTCTTTATGATCCGAGGGACTGTAGCCTGGCAGGCTCTTCTGTCCATGGGATTCTCCAAGCAAGAATACTGGAGTGGGTTGCCACCCCCTCCTCCAGGGGATCTTCCTGACCCAGGGATCGCACCTCTTACATCTCCTGCATTGGCAGATGGGTTCTTTACCACTAGCACCACTGACAAGAACTAAAATATCGCATTTATTACTGATGAAGACTGATTTCGGACTCAGCTTCATGTGAGAGCCAACTAGACAGACACCCACTCAGCCGTCAGCAGCACGTATGAGGCCGAGTTTCCTGGAGAGAAGAGCAGAGGTTTTTATCTCAACAGAGACAAAAAGAAAAGCTCAGGTGAGTGTCCACTTTACCTGGAGAAGTGTTCCCCCGGTAGGTGTCATCGTTTGATACTGTACCAGTCTCACCATTACTTCCATTTTCGTGTCTGTCTTCTTCACCCACCACATCCTTCACATTCAAGGTCTTCTGAAAATATGGAATGGATACTTTTCTTGAAATATCAACTGAATTACTTTTCATTCTGGTTCCTAGTTCCTGTTTGCTTCAAGGGCCTCTACCTATCAGAAGTAGTCATTGTTTCTAGAGAATGATAAAAATGTGGCAAAGGAATCACTGCTCAGTTTTGTTTCAAAGTAGCATTTTGTTTCAAAATAATTTCAGTCCATAGCCTAGACGGTTGTTTGAAAAATAATTTGCAAGAGTCAGGCTGACAAGGTTTGTTGTCATCCAGAGAAACACTGTTGGCCTATTTTTATTTATTCAGTTTACAAACTGGTTATTTAGACTCATAAATTTTTCTTAATTCAGTGCCAGGGATCCTAAGCTAGCTGAGTTAGCTTGGTTGAATGAAGCTGTTTGCTAAGACCAATGTAGAGAATTATGTTGTCAGATACTTCAGCTGAATGGGGATGTGTGTGTGGTGGGCCAGGGGAGCTGGCAAAACCAAGCTTTCACACTGGTGTCATAGTCATCTGATGTTGGAATCCTTATGTACAAGGTCCAGGTTGGAATTCAGGCTCTGTTGATATGGTCTTGGGGAACCTACTTCATTTTTGTTGTCGTTCAGTCGCTAAGTCCTGTCCGACTCTTTGTGACCCCCTGGACTACAGCACGCCAGGCTTTCTTGCTCTTCACTACCTCCCGAAGTTTGCTCAAACTCGTGTCTGTTGAATCAGTGATGCTATCTAAGCATCTCAACCTCTGCTGCCCCCTTCTCTTCTTGCCCTCCTTCGTTCCCACCTCAGGATTTTTTCTAATTCAGTGAGTCAGTTGTTTGCTTCAGGTGGCCAAAGTATGGGCAATTCAGCTTCGGCATCAGTCCTTCCAGTGAATATTTAGGGTTGATTTCCTTTAGGATTGACTGGTTTGGTCTCTCTGTTGTCCAAGGGATTCTCAAGCATCTTCTTCAGCAGCACAGTTTGAAAACATCGATTCTTCAGGGCTCGGCCTTCTTTACGGTCCAGCTCCCACATCTTCATCTTTATTAGTCTTTGTTTCCTTAGCTGTAAAGTGGTGACGGCCTGTCCACATGAACAGCTGTGGCTACCACATAAATGCAACCCTAAATGCCAGCTTAGAGAGCCCTTTAGATGTTGACTCCTTGCCATCCTCTTCTCTTGTAGAGGATCTCCTGAACCACTGTACCCTTTGATTGAATATTTCCATTTTCTTGGTTAGCAAAGTGAGATTTGGCGACCTTGCCTCAGCCTATCATTTGGTTCAGGCCAGACACCTTCATACAGACTTCCCTGGTGGCTCAGATGATAAAGAATCTGCCTGCAATGCAAGAGACTCAGGTTCAATCCCTGGGTAGGGAAGATGCCCTTGAGAAGGGACTGGCAACTTACTCCAGTATTCTTGCCTAGAGAATTCCATGGACAGAGAAGTAAGCTACAGTCCATAGAGTTGCAAAGGGTCAGCCTTGACTGTGCGACTAACATGGACAAAGTGGTTTGACTTGTGTGTCTGTTTCCTCTACTGGACATGTGAGCTTACCAAGGTCAAGAATTGTGTCTTCAGAGCCTCCCTGGTGGCTCAAATGGTAAAGAATCTGCCTGTAATGCAGGAGGCCCGAGTTCGATCCCTGGGTCAGGAAGATCTCCTGGAGAAGGAAGTGGCAACCCATTCCAGTATTCCTGCCTGGAGAATTCCGTGGGCAGAGGATCCTGGTAGGCTAAGTCCATGGGTTTGCAAAGAACTGGACACAACTGAGCTACTAAGACTAACTAACCGACACCTCATGGAATCCCACATCAGGCCCACAGTCTAGTGAGACCCCATGGACACTGTCAGCCAGGCTACCAGACCACCATCAGCTGGGCATCCCGAGTGTGCTGGCCTCTTTTTTTTTTTTCATTCCTAATACTCTTTTTAAAAAATCTTTTAAACATTGTCTTTTGTACCAGGTCCTCCTTATAAAATCCTGTCTGCCTATTTTTTCATCTAATTGTCATCCATCCACATATCCACCTTTATTCATTGCATTTAAAAAAACATTTATTTATCCGGCTGTGCTGATCTTAGTTGAAGCACATGGAATCTTTGAGCTTTGTTGCAGCATGAGAGTTCTTTACTTGCAGCATGTGGGATCTAGTTCTCTGGCTAGGAATCAAACCCAGGCCTCCTGCATTGGGAGCACAGAGTCTTAGCCACTGGAACACCAGGGAAGTCCTTGTTCTCTCTCTTTTTGGGAGGGAGGTCATATAATTGAAGGATTGTCATGAAGAGTAGCAAGACCTTCAAGACCTACAAGACCATCTAGAACTAACACCAAAAAAAAAAAAAAAGATGTCATATTCATCACAGGAGACTAGAATGCAAAAGAAGAAAGTCAGGAGATATCTGGAGTAACAGGCAAGCAAATTTGTCCTTGGAGTACCAGATGAAGCAGGTCAAAGGCTAACAGTTTGGCCAAGAGAATGCATTGGTCATAGCAAACACCCTCTTCCAATAATACAAGAGATGACTCCTCACTTGGACATCACCAGATAGTCAATACCAAAATCAGTTAGTTTATATTCATTGCAGTAAAAGATGCAGAAACACTATACAGTCAGCAAAAACAAGACCAAGAGTTGACCCTGGCTCAGACCAGGAACTCCTTATTCCCAAATTCAGACTTAAATTGAAGAAATTAGGGAAAATCAATAAGCCATTCGGGTATGACCTAAATCAAATCCCTTATAATTATACAGTGAATGTGACAAAAAGATTCAAGGGATTAGATCTGATAGACAGAGTGCCTGAAGAATTATGGACAGAGGTTTGTAACATTGTACAGGAGGTGATGATCAAAACCACCCCCCAAAAAAGAAATGTAAAAAGCTAAAATGGTTGTTAGAGACCTTACAAATAGCTGAGAAAGAAGAGAAGTGAAAGGCAAAGGAGAGAAGGATATACCATCTGAATGTAGAATTCCAGAGAATAGTAAGGGATAAGAAAGCCTTCCTCAGTGATCAGCACAAAGAAATAGAAGAAAACAATGGAATGGGAAAGACTAGAGATCTCTTCAAGAAAATTAGAGATACCAAGGGAATATTTCATGCAACAATGGGCTCAATAAAGGACAGAAATGGTATGGACCTAACAGAAGTAGAAGATATTAAGAAGAGGTGGCAAGAATACACAGAAGAACTGTACAAAAAAAGATCTTAATGACCCAGACAACCATGATGGTGTGATCACTCATCTAGAGCCAGACATCCTGGAATGTGATTCAAGTGAGCCTTAGAAAGCATCACTACAAATAGCTAGTGGAGGTGATGGAATTCCAGTTGAGCTATTTCAAATCTTAAAAGATGATGATGTTAAAATGCTGCACTCAATATGCCAGCAAATACAGCAAACTCAGCAGTGGCCACAGGACTGGAAAAGGTCAGTCTTCATTCCAATCCCAAACAAAGGCAATGCCAAAGAATGTTCAAACTACCGCACAATTATACTCATCTCACACGCTAGCAAAGTAACGCTCAAAATTCTCCAAGCCAGGCTTCAACAGTACATGAACTGAGAATTCCAGATGTTCAAACTGGATTTAGAAAAGGCAGAGGAACCAGAGATCAAATTGCCAGTATCGGTTGGGTCATCAAAAAAGCGAGAGAGTTCCAGAAAAAACATCTACTTCTGCTTTATTGACTATGCCAAAGCCTTTGACTGTGTGGACCACAACAAACTGTGGAAAATTCTTCAAAAGATGGGAATACCAGACCACCTGACCTGCCTCCTGAGAAACTCGTGTGCAGATCAAGAAGGAACAGATAGAACTCGACTGGTTCCAAATTGGGAAAGGAGTACATCAAGGCTGTATATTGTCACCCTGCTTATTTAACTTCTATTCAGAGTACATCATGTGAAATGCTGGGCTAGATGAAGCACAAACTGGAATCAAGATTGCTGGGAGAAATATCAATAACCTCAGATATGCAGAGGACACCACCCTTATGGCAGAAAGTGAAGAGGAACTAAAGAGCCTCTTGATGAAGGTGAAAGAGGAAAGTGAAAGAACTGGCTTAAAACTCAGCATTCAAAATACCAAGATCATGGCATCCAGTCTCATCACTTCATGGAAAGTAGATAGGGAAACAATTGAAGCAGTGACAGACTATATTCTTGGGCACCAAAAATGACTGCCAATGGTGGCTGCAGCTGTGAAATTAAAAGACAGTTGCTCCTTGGAAGAAAAGCTGTGATGAAACTAGACAGTATATTAAAACGCAGAGATATTACTTTGCCAACAAAGGTCCATCTAGTTAAAGCTATGGTTTTTCCAGTAGTCATGTATAGATGTGAGAGTTGGACCATAAAGAAAGCTGAGTACTAAAGAATTGATGCTTTTGAACTGTGGTGTTGGAGAAGACTCTTGAGAGTCCCTTGGACTGCAAAGAGATCCAACCAGTCCATCCTGAAGGAAATCAACCCTGAATATTCATTGGAAGAACCGATGCTGAAGCTGAAGCTCCAATGCTTTGGCCACCTGATGCAAAGAGCTAACTCATTAGGAAAGACCCTGATGCTGGGAAAGATTGAGAGGGGGAGAAAGGGATGACAGAGGATGATATGGTTGGATGGCATCAGCGACTTGTTGGACATGGGTTTGAGCAAGCTCTGGGAGATGGTGAAGGACAGGAGAGACTGATGTCCTGCAGTCCATGGGGTCGCAAAGAGTCAGATATGACTGAGCAACTGAACACCAACAATAATGAAGAGTAAATAAGATTTTATAAAGTGCCTAGCATCGTGCTTGGCATACAGTGGTACTGAAGAATGTTAATTCTCCTCCTTCCATAGGACCTTACAGAGGGCTGACTCAGAGAAAAGAAAGATGATGGCTGTTCTTATTTAGAATTCAACATTTCAAGAGAAAAAGAGAGCTGTGGGAAAAGGGCCAAGGAGGTAGGGTGCTGTTCTCTTAATTCTAGCTGAGATTTATCTCATAATAGCTACTTAGCCCACTGACTGCTTAGTCACTTAATCCACAGTCACCTCCATTAGTCACTGCTTATAGGCTAATTCTTATCACAATTATAATTCCTTCAGTTTATTTTTAAACGCAGTATTATTGCCATTGGAAAAATCAAGCTGGAACCCAGCAAAGCCAAATGAGCAAAACCTGTAGGAGAGATTAAATCTTTGGATCAGATGGATCTATCAGTGGAGGATTTCAAAAATAAAGATGGTATGAATTGAAAAGTCAAAGAAGACAGACTAAGGTTTGAACTCAATGAATCCAGCAGGATAAATACCTTGGTATGATATAGGGAAGGATCTGACGGAAGAGCCCAGGGCCAGGCTATTTTATCTTTGCAGTCCTTCAAGGCTGACACATGTTAGGGCTGCAGAAGTGATGCTGAAAGATGTCATAGGGTTTCTGAAAAATCTGAAGAATAGTGTAAATGTTGATGCCTCTCAGGCAGGGCTGGCTTTATGGGTATGAGACCTATGCAAGACTCTACTCTCAGAAGAAGCAGGGATCTTGATTTATCCGCTGCTGTCAGTGTCTTGAAATTCTTAATAATCTTATCTTTGAATGTGTGTTTTGTAAGAAAGACTTCTTCCCTGGTGGCTCAGGTGGTAAAGCGTCTGCCTACAATGAGGGAGACCTGGGTTCAATCCCTGGGTTGGGAAGATCTCCTGGAGAAGGAAATGACAACCCACTCCAGTATTCTTGCCTGGAGAATCCCATGGATGGAGGAGCCTGGTGGCCTACAGTCCACGGGGTCGCAAAGAGTCGGACATGACTTCACTTTCTCTGTAAGAAAGCCCAATGGAGCATGTATGCAAGCAGAGGAGATATTCTAGGCAACGTGTGTGTGAGTATAGGCCTGACTTCTAAACACACAACAGGTAGCGTGCATGCTGAGGGGTTGGCCTGACAGTCTGTGTGCATGCTTGGGGTGTTCAGGGTACTGCAGGGCACAGCCCTGGGGCCAGATTGGCAGTGACAATGGTGACAGAAGCAGCAGAGGTAGTGATATGGCCATGGGAGCAAGGTGGGACTCCATGTGGCTAGTGCTAGGGTCTAGGGTCGAGAGCTGCCTGTCCATCTTGGAGCCTGTCCCTATGACAGCTGCACAAGTGTTAACTCCAGCCTGAGCACTGGGACGGAAACTACAGGAAAAGCGAGCAAGCTTTGTCAGAAAAGTATTACAAACTGCAAGTGAGTACGCACATGGACTTTGCTATAAAGTATACATTAGAGTTATAATTTTTCAGTCTGTTCATTACTAAAGAACTACAAAGGTTCTTTTTTATTGAATATATTTGACATATAATACTGTGAATTTAAGGTGTACAATGGGTTGATTTGATATACTTATATACTATGATTGCCTTTGTAGAGAGAATTAGCAACTCCATCTTATCACATAATCATCATTTCTTTTTGATGATTGGAATAATTAAGATCTAGTCTCTTAACAAGTTTGATTATACTATAATATTGATGCCTGTATTTACTATAATGTGCATTCTTTTTCTTAGACTGGAGTATAATTGCTTAAAATGCTGTGCTAGTTTCTGCTGTACATCAAAGTGAATCAGCTACATGTTTACATATAGCCCCTCTTCCTTGGACTTCTTCCCATTTAGGTTACCACAGAGCACTGAGTAGAGTTCCCTGTGCTGTACAATTTGTTCTCATTAGATATATATTTTATACATAGTAGTGTCTGTTTGTCAATCCCAGTCTCCCAATTCATCCCCATATACTTTGCATTCTTGAAGTCACTGCAAGTAGTTGGTGCTCACTTGTATATTGATTAGCTGGCTGTATTAGAAGCTTAGAGGAAGAGAGTCTAGTGGGTGATCCACCTAATCATTTCCTAATATCTTATTTTACAGTGTTTTAAAAAAATTTATATTGAAGTACAGTTAACTTACAATATCTTGGTAGTTTCAAGTGTACAGCACAGTGATTCAGTTACACACAAACACTTTCTTTTTCAGATTCTTTTCTGTTACAGACAATTACAAAATATTGAGTATAGTTCCCAGCAGGTCCTTGTTGGCTATATATTTTATATATATATATAGTGGTGTGTATATGTTAATCCCAACTTCCTAATTTGTCCCTCTCTCCCCTTCAAAAAGTTCAGAATCTCTGGGTTTGAAAACTGCTGGAACACTGCAAAGCAAGCATAATTAGAAAGAGAAATCAAATTTAAAGATCATCTCATTCAATAGAAAAGAACACTACTTTCAAATGATGCTTTGGCTAAGCCAATTATTCATGAAGACTATTTAAAGATTAATTTTGCATTGTAACTGAAGATACAACCATGTAATGTACACATGGACGTTTTGGAGGATACATAAATCATGATGTCACTTTCGGTTTCCTGTACATCCTCCACAAGTTACAGGAAATATCAGAGGAAATATTAAGAAGTCATTGGATGAATTTATATTCAAAATTAAATTCAGACTTACACAAAAGTGACCTGTGTGAAGAGTTAAATCTTTTTAGAAAAATTGTTTTGCAAGAATCATCAGCTGTAGATGCACTAAAATTTATATTTGAAATAACTTATCAGAAATTTATCCCAATGTTGTCACAACCTATAAAATACTCTTAACAGTTCCAGTAATAGCTGCATCAGCAGAAAGATCCTTCTCAAGATAAAAAATTACCAAAAATTATGTGTGATCTTGCATTTGCTAAGAGAGATGCTTTCAATTACATCAACTGAAAATGAAGTTGCTAAAAGTATAATTTTGAACCTAATAAACGAATATTTAGAAAAGCCAGCCAGAAGAATCTCATAGTCAATCAAGATATCACATTAATAACATATTATCACTTATTTTGTTCTGTAAAATGATATAAAAATATTGTATTTTTGCAATTTATAAATTTATGTGTGACTCATGTATCATCATCATACCTATGGTAGTTTGTAAGTAACACAGTGTTTTTGAAGAAAAAAGCTTTGTGTTTTACTTTATTCTACGGCAATCACCCTGCTTTTAGAGTAAGGGGCCCTTTGCACTGACCCTATGGGTTGTGTAGCTAGTCTTGCTGTCAGGGCTACTTCTCAGCTGGCTTAAGGTTCATTGTAGATAAATGATCATTTATCTTGTCTACTTCGATAAAAGCTTTGATAAAAGCTTCTATTCTTACAGAAGAGAAAGCTCTGGAGATCACGTAGCCTGAATAGGTGGCCTCCTTCTTTGTGGCTTGCACCAGGAACCAAGCTGTCAGGAGCCGACTCATTCACTGTGGTCCTGCCACTCCTGGCATTGGGTCTGGTACAAGTTCAGCAAACATTTGCTGAATGAAAATTTGTGAATGCTACCATCAGAATGGGGGACACTGAATGTCGGAGTTAAGCAAGATGTTCAAAGTCATGGTGCCATCTGAGGGCTTGAGACGACCGAGAGAAGATGAAATCCAAGGTGTGCTGACTTAGCCAGGTGTGGGATTTTCAAACATGTCCCTCAGAACACTCCCTCTGGGGACGGTAATAGGCTCGTGAGACTGGGGTCCAATGGCAGAGCAGATTTGGGAAATGTTAGATTAAACAAAAGCAGGTTTTCCCTGCGGTCCAGTGGTTAGGACTCCACATTAGTTCCCCAACCAGAGATCAAACCCCCAGGGAACTAAGATCCTGCAAGTTGCATGGCATGGCCAAAAAACAAATCAAAGCAAGGAAACAAATGAAAAACCAAAAGCAGGTTTTGTTTGGGTAAACTATTGTGTTACTAGTGTTGTTGACATTCCAGCATGCACCCAGACCCTCTAAGAGAAGGAGTCTTTCTTCAAGTTGGTGATCATGGGATCTTCCCTTGGTGGAGGCTGTTCTTCAGGCACTCCCTGGGAAATGGTCATTGGGTCTGGTTTCTTCTGGGTGGAGTCTCTAACAAATGACTAAGAAGCCATGCCAAAATCCTTCAGCAGCCAAACTCAGGGACCCAAGCTGGACTGCAGAGTCTGCTCTTCATCACTGAGCCAGGCAACATGGTGCTGGGGAGTGAGTGTGGAGCTGGAGCATGGAAGCCTGATTCCTCTCCTCTCTCTCTTAGCTGTGTGACATTGGATAAGTTACCTCACCTCTCTGAGTAAGATTTCCTAGCTGTAAAATGGCAATAATAAAATCTTATCTTCGGTTACTGAAGGCTTACATGTGATAATGCATGTGACATAGTCTAGTACAAGGCCTGTCACATAATAGCTGTTCAGTAAGTAATGGATCTCAAGTTTCAGCAGTCAGCCTATTTGCACTAGTGGTGTTTGGCAAATACTTCTTAGGGCCAGAATCATGAATTCAGATGAAATTCTTCAAGGAAACCAACTTAGAAAATGGGAATAAAAAATATGAAAGTGAAAGTGTTAGTTGCTCAGTTGTGTCCAATTCTTTGTGAATCCATGGACTGTAGCCCTCCTAGCTCCTCTGTCCATGGGATTCTCCAGGCAAAAATGCTGGAGTGGGTTGCCATTCCTTTCTCCAGGGGATCTTCCCGGCCCAGGGATCAAACCTGGGTCTCCTGCAGGCTGATTCTTTACCATCTGAGCCAAAACCATGCTATTCTGATCAGAGTCAGGGTGGGAGACTGAGTACAGGGCCATTTTTCATGAGCTCAAATTTTGCATACAATTGTCTACTTGCAGTTCCTTTCTGAGGTCTAACAGGCATGTCAAAACAAATCTCTTTTTTCTTTTTCCTTGAAGCTGATGCCTTCTCCAAACATTTCCATTTCATAAGATGGTCCCACTATCCACCCAGTTACTTAGGTCCCAGTGCAGGAACTATCCTTGATTTTCTCTTTCCATCACTCCCCAAACTTATCTGGCAAGCCTTGCAAGTTTGGCTTCAAGTTCATCCCCTTCTCCACCACAGGTAGCAGGTGATGTTGGTGCCCACTCATCTCCCTTGGATTTTTCATCTCAATGAGCAGACCTGCCCTCCTCCAATCTTGAATGGTCTCTCTGCACCCCTGCTAAGGACAGGAAGGGCTGTGGAGGTAACAACTGCTCTCTCCTAACAGCAACCTCAGTTTGGGAGTTGGCGCATAAATACCCTGACTGCCTCATCTTTGAGGTAGGACTATTCTTTGGTGTGTATTGAAGCATTTCCCCTGTTTCTCTGCAGCATTAAGCTCCAGTCACTCACTATGGAAACTGGGTTAATAATATACCTTTTGCTCCTTGCTTTTTCCTTGTAATTCCTTCCCCACACTTCTACCAAGGAGTTCCCTTTATCTCCTAAATAAACAAATTGCACTTGAGCTCTTGTCTTAGGGTTTGCTTCTGGGGAACCCAAACTGAAACTCTGGCTTATGGAAATAGACTCTTTTCTCCTACAAATCTTTCTCTGCACAATAATCAGACAGAAATTCTGAAAATGTAAAGTGGTTCGTCTCTTCTCTACTTATAAATTTCTGCTCCCTTCCCCTCCTCTTAAATTAATATCCCAAATGCTGGCTGTAGCTCAACATGTTACAGATCCTCATTCCTTACCATCCTTTGTTTCCTCTACTTCTACACTGGGTTGTTGTTTATATCTTTTTTTTTTTAATTTATTTTATTGGAGGCAAATTATCTTACATTAATATATTGGTTGGTTTTGCCATACATTGACATGAATCCGCCCCGGGTGTACATGTGTTCCCTTTCTTGAACCCCCCTCCCACCTCCCTCTTCCCCATATCCTCCCTCCAGGTCATCCCTGTGCACCAGCCCCAATCATCCTGTATCATGCTTTGAACCTGGACTGGTCACTTATGATAAAATACATGCTACAATGCCGTTCTCCCCAATCCTCCCACCTTCACCCTCTCCCACAGAGTCCCAGAGACTGTTCTATATGCCTATGTCTCTTTTGCAGCCTCGTATACAGGGTTCAGGTTACCATCTTTCTAAATTCCATATATATGCATTAGTATACTGTATTGATGTTTTTCTTTCTGGCTTACTTCACTCTGTATCAGTTCAGTTCAGCCGCTCAGTCGTGTCCAACTCTCCGCGACCCCATGAATCACAGCACGCCAGGCCTCCCTGTCCATCGCCAACTCCCGGAGTACACTCAAACTCATGTCCACAGAGTCGGTGATGCCATCCAGCCATCTCATTCTACGTCGTCCCCTTCTCCACCCGCCCCCAACCTTTCCCAGCATCAGAGTCTTTTCCAGTGAGTCAACTCGTCGCATGAGGTGGCCAAAGTATTGCAGTTTCAGCTTTAGCATCAGTCCCTCCAATGAACATCCAGGATTGATCTCCTTTAGAATGGACTGGTTGGATCTCCTCGCAGTATAAGGGACTCTCAAGAGTCTTCTCCAACACCACAGTTCAAAAGCATCGATTCTTCGGCGATCAGCTTTCTTCACAGTCCAACTCTCACATCCATACATGACCACGGGAAAAACCATTGCCTTGACTAGACGGACCTTGGTTGGCAAAGTAATGTCTCTGCTTTTTAATATACTATCAAGGTTGGTCATAACTTTCCTTCCAAGGAGCAATCGTCTTTTAATTTCATGGCTGCAATCAGCATCTGCAGTGATTTTGGAGCCCCCAAAAATAAAGTCTGACACTGTTTCCACTGTTTTTCCATCTATTTCCCATGAAGTGATGGGACCAGATGCCATGATCTTTGTTTTCTGAATGTTGAGCTTCAAGCCAACCTTTTCACTCTCCTCTTTCAATTTCATCAAGAGCCTTTTGAGTTCCTCTTCACTTTCTGCCATAAGGGTAGTGTCATCTGCATATCTGAGGTTATTGATATTTCTCCCAGCAATCTTGATTCCAGTTTGTGCTTCTTCCATCCCAGCGTTCCTCATGATGTACTCTGCATATAAGTTAAATAAGCAAGGTGACAATATACAACCTTGACGTACACCTTTTCCTATTTGGAACCAGTCTGTATAATTGGCTCTGTATAATTGGCTCCAAATTCATCCACCTCATTAAAACTGATTCAAATGCATTCTTTTTGATGGCTGAAAAATACTCCATTGTGTATATGTACCAAAGCTTTCTTATCCATTCATCTGCAGATGGACATCTAGGTTGCTTCCATGTCCTGGCTATTATAAACAGTGCTGCAATGAACATTGGAGTACATGTGTCTCTTTCAATCCTGGTTTCCTCGGTGTGTATGCCCAGGAGTGCGATCGCTGGATCATATGGCAGTTCTATTTCCAGTTTTTTGAGGAATCTCCACACTGTTCTCCATAGTGGCTGTACTAGTTTGCATTCCCACCAACAGTGTAAGAGGGTTCCCTTTTCTCCACACCCTCTCCAGCATTTATTGCATGTAGACTTTTGGATAGCAGCCATTCTGACTGGTGTGAAATGGTATCTCATTGTGGTTTTGATTTGCATTTCTCTGATTATGAGGGATGTTGAGCATTTTTTCATGTGTTTGTTAGCCATCTTTATGTCTTCTTTGGAGAATTGTCTGTTTAGTTCTTTGGCCCATTTTTTGATTGGGTCACTTATTTTTCTGGAATTGAGCTGCAGGAGCTGCTTGTATATTTTGGAGATTAATCCTTTATCAGTTGCTTCATTTGCTATTATTTTCTCCCATTCTGAAGGCTGTCTTTTCACCTTGCTTAGAGTTTCCTTCGGAGAAGGCAATGGCAAGCCACTCCAGTACTCTTGCCTAGAAAATCCCATGGATGGAGGAGCCTGGTAGGCTGCAGTCCGTGGGGTTGCTAAGGGTCGGACACAACTGAGCGACTTCACTTTCACTTTTCACTTTCCACTTTTACACATTGGAGAAGGAAATGGCAACCCACTCCAGTGTTCTTGCCTGGAGAATCCCAGGGACAGGGGAGCCTGGTGGGTTTCCGTCTATGGGGTCACACAGAGTCGGACACGACTGAAGTGACTTAGCAGCAGCAGCAGCAGCAGAGTTTCCTTTGCTGTGCAGAAGCTTTTGATTTTAATTAGGTCCCATTTGTTTATTTTTATTTCCAATATTCTGGGAGGTGGGTCTTGGAGGATCCTGCTGTGATTTATGTCAGAGAGTGTTTTGCCTACGTTCTCCTCTAGGAGTTTTATAGTATCTGGTCTTACATTTAGCTCTCTAATCCATTTTGAGTTTATTTTGGTGTATGGTGTTAGGAAGTGTTCTAGTTTCATTCTTTTACAAGTGGCTGACCAGTTTTCCCAGCACCACTTGTTAAAGAGACTGTCTTTTGTCCATTTTATATTCTTGCCTCCTTTGTCGAAGATAAGGTGTCCATAGGTGCATGGATTTATCTCTGGGCTTTCTATTTTGTTCCATTGATCTATATTTCTGTCTTTATGCCAGTACCATACTGTCTTGATGACTGTGGCTTTGTAGTAGAGCCTGAAGTCTGGCAGGTTAATTCCTCCAGTTCCATTCTTCTTCTTCAAGATTGCTTTGGCTATTCGAGGTTTTTTGTATTTCCATACAAATTGTGAGATTATTTGTTCTAGTTCTGTGAAAAATATCGTTGGTAGCTTGATAGGGATTGCATTGAATGTGTAAATTACTTTGGGTAGTATACTCATTTTCACAATATTTATTCTTCCAATCCACGAACACGGTATATTTCTCCATCTATTAGTGTCCTCTTTGATTACTTTCACTAGTGTTTTATAGTTTTCTATGTATAAGTCTTTTGTTTCCTTAGGTAGATATATTCCTAAGTATTTAATTCTTTTCATTGCAACAGTGAATGGAATAGTTTCCTTAATTTCTCTTTCTATTTTCTCATTATTAGTGTATAGGAATACAAGGGATTTCTGTGTGTTGATTTTATATCCTGCAACTTTACTGTATTCATTGATTAGCTCTAGTAGTTTTCTGGTAGAGTCTTTAGGGTTTTCTGTGTAGAGGATCATGTCATCAGAGGACAGTGAAAGTTTTACTTCCTCTTTTCCAATCTGTATTCCTTTTATGTCTTTTTCTGCTCTGATTGCTGTAGCCAAAACTTCCAGAACTATGTGGAATAGTAGCGGTGAGAGTGGGGACCCTTGCCTTGTTCCTGACTTTAGAGGAAACGCTGTCAATTTTTCACCATTGAGGATAATGTTTGCTGTGGGTTTGTCATATATAGCTTTTATTATGTTGATATATGTCCCTTCTACTCCCACTTTCTGGAGAGTTTTTATCATAAATGGATGTTGTATTTTGTCAAAGGCTTTCTCTGCATCTATTGAGATAATCATATGATTTTTATTTTTCAGTTTGTTAATGTGGTGTATTACGTTGATTGATTTGCTGATATTGAAGAATGCTTGCATTCCTGGGATAAAGCCCACTTGGTCATGATGTATGATCTTCTTAATGTGTTGTTGGATTCTGATTGCTAGAATTTTGTTAAGGATTTTTGCATCTATGTTCATCAGTGATATTGGCCTGTAGTTTTCTTTTTTTGTGGGATCTTTACCAGGTTTTGGGATTAGGGTGATGGTGGCCTCATAGAATGAGTTTGGAAGTTTTCCTTCCTCAGCAATTTTCTGGAAGAGTTTGAGTAGAATAGGTGTTATTGCTTCACTAAATTTTTGGTAGAATTCAGCTGTGAAGCCATCTGGACCTGGGCTTTTGTTTGCTGGAAGATTTCCGATTACTTCCTCTAGTTCCGTGCTTGTGATGGGTCTATTCAGATTTTCTATTTCTTCCTAGTTCAGTTTTGGAAAGGTGTACTTTTCTAGGAATTTGTCCATTTCTTCCAGGGTATTCATTTTATTGCCATATAATTGCTGATAGTATTCTCTAATAATCCTTTGTATTTCTGTGTTGTCAGTTGTGATCTCTCCATTTTCATTTCTAATTTTATTGATTTGGTTCTTCTCCCTTTGTTTCTTGATGAGTCTGGCTAGTGGTTTGTCAATTTTATTTACCTTCTCAAAGAACCAGCTTTTGGCTTTGTTGATTTTTGCTATGGTCTCTTTTGTTTCTTTTGCTTTTATCTTTGCCCTAATTTTTACGATTTCTTTCCTTCTACTAACCCTGGGGTTCTTCATTTCTTCCTTTTCTAGTTTCTTTAGATGTAGAGTTAGGTTATTTAGTTGACTTTTTTCTTGTTTCTTGAGGTGTGCCTGTATTGCTATGAACTTCCCCCTTAGCACTGCTTTTACAGTGTCCCAGAGGTTTTGGGTTGTTGTGTTTTCATTTTCATTCATTTCTATGCATATTTTTATTTCTCTTTTGATTTCTTCTATGATTTGTTCGTTATTCAGTAGCGTGTTGTTCAGCCTCCATATGTTGGCATTTTTAATAGCTTTTCTCCTGTAATTGAGATCTATTCTTACTGCATTGTGGTCAGAAAAGATGCTTGGAATGATTTCAATTTTTTTGAATTTACCAAGGCTAGATTTATGGCGCAGGATGTGATCTATCCTGGAAAAGGTTCCATGTGCTCTTGAGAAAAAGGTGAAATTCATTGTTTTGGGGTGAAATGTCCTATAGATATCAATTAGGTCTAAGTGGTCTATTGTATCATTTAAAGTTTGTGTTTCCTTGTTAATTTTCTGTTTAGTTGATCTATCCATAGGTGTTAATGGGGTATTAATGTCTCCCACTATTATTGCGCTGTTGTAAATTTCCCCTTTCATACTTGTTAGTAATTGTCTTACATATTGCAGTGCTCCTATGTTAGATGGATAAATATTTATAATTGTTATATCTTCTTCTTGGATTGATCCTTTGATCATTATGTAGTTTCCTTTTTTGTCTCTTTTCACAGCCTTTGTTTTAAAATCTATTTTCTCTGATATGAGTATTGCTACTCCTGCTTTCTTTTGGTCTCTATTTGCGTGGAATATATTTTTCCAGCCCTTCACTTTCAGTCTGTATGTGTACCTCATTTTGAGGTGGGTCTCTTCTAGACAGCATATATGGGGGTCTTGTTTTTGTACCCATTCAGCCAGCCTTTGTCTTTTGGTTGGGGCATTCAACCCATTTACGTTTAAGGAGATTATTGATAAGTATGATCCCGTTGCCATTTTCTTTATTGTTTTGGGTTCGAGTTTATATACCCTTTCTGTGTTTCCAGTCTAGAGAAATCCTTTAGTATTTGTTGGAGAGCTGGTTTGGTGATGCTGAATTCTCTCAGCTTTTGCTTGTCTGTAAAGCTTTTGATTTCTCCTTCATATTTGAATGAGATCCTTGCTGGGTACAGTAATCTGGGCTGTAGGTTATTTTCTTTCATCACTTTAAGTATGTCTTGCCATTCCCTCCTGGCCTGAAGAGTTTCTGCTGAAAGATCAGCTGTTATCCTTATGGGGATCCCCTTGTGTGTTATTTGTTGTTTTTCCCTTGCTGCTTTTCATATTTGTTCTTTGTGTTTGATCTTTGTTAATTTGATTAATATGTGCCTTGGGGTATTTCACCTTGGGTTTATCCTGTTAGGGACTCTCTGGGTTTCTTGGACTTGGGTGATTATTTCCTTCCCCATTTTAGGGAAATTTTCAACTATTATCTCCTCAAGTATTCTCTCATGGTCTTTCTTTTTGTCTTCTTCTTCTGGGACTCCTATGATTCGAATGTTGGGGCATTTAATATTGTCCCATATGTCTCTAATATTGTCCTCATTTCTTTTAATTCTTTTTTCTTTTTCCGTCTCTGTTTCATTTATTTCTACAATTCTATCTTCTAGCTCGCTTATCCTGTCTTCTGCCTCCATTATTCTACTGTTTGTGCCCTCGAGAGTGTTTCTGATCTCATCTATTGTATTATTCGTTATATATTGACTCTTTTTTATTTCCTCTAATTCCTTATTGAACATTTCTTCCATCTTCTCAATCCTTTTCTCCAGTTTATTTATCTGTAACTCCATTTTACTTTCCAGATTTTGAATCATTTTCATAATTAAAATTCAAAATTCTTTATCGGGTAGGTTCCCTATATCTTCCTCTTTTGTTTGTGTTGGTGGGCATTTATCCCGTTCCTTTACTTGTTGGGTATTTCTCTGCCTCTTCATCTTGCTTATATTGCTGTGTTCGGGGTGGCCTTTCCGTCTTCTGGCAGTTTGTGTAGTTCTCTTTATTATGTAGTTACCTCGTTGTGTGTGGGGTTGGATGGGTGACTTGTCAAGGTTCCCTGGTTAGGGAAGCTTGTGTTGATGTTCTGGTGGGTGGAGCTGGATTTCTTCTCTCTGGAGTGCAATGAAATGTCCAGTAATGAGTTTGAGATGTCAGTGGGTTTGGGGTGGCTTTGGGCAGTCTGTATATTGAAGCTAAGTGCTATTCTCCTGTGTTGCTGGATAGTTTGCGTAGTATGTCTTTCACTGAAACTTGTTGACCCTTGGGTGGTGCCTGGTTTATGTATGGAGGTGTATGTATGGAGGCATTTGATGAGTACCTATCAATTAATGTTCTCTGGAACAGGAGATCTCTGGTGTTCTCAGAATTTGGCCTTAAGCCTCTGCCTCTGGTTTTCAGTCTTATTCTTGCAGTAGGCTCAAGGCTTCTCCCTCTGTTACTTCCAAGGCAGTTCCTTCTGTTGAAAAAGCTCTTCTGTTTTCTGGTCTCCTCAGTGTCTAATTCCCATCCTGACACCAGGATGCGGTGGTGGACACTTTTTTTTTTTTTCCCCCGGCTCACCTATTCTGTCCTGCTGTGGGGAGGGAGGAACAGCTAACAAATATCCCTGGCGTCTGTGGGGAGTGCTCGCAGTGTCTCGGCTACACCGGGAATGCTCCCGCTCGAGGTGTGTGTGCTTTCCCTGTTTATGCTGCTTAGGCTTTAGGTTGCTCTGCTGCGAACTGTCCGTGGCTGGCTCTGGGTTGCAGGCACTTCCCAGATCTGAGCGGCTCAGGTTCAGGTCCTCGGGTACTCCACAAAGGCGCAGACTTGGCTGGGCCTGCATTTTGTGCCTTCCCCGGTCTTAGCAGCTCAGGTGACCAGGTGTTTGGCGAGTGCGGTCGCTGCGACTTATCGCCTTCCTGGTCCCTGCCGCTCGGTTTTCTGGGAGTACAACCGGCACACTTTCTCAGGCAGATATCGACCGACCCGAACCCAAGAAATCCTGGCCAGCAAGGAAGCCTGCCTGCAGCTTGGCACGGGAAGCCTCTCTGGGGCTGCGGCTGCCTCCGCCCTGGCGCTGGCTGCCCTCCCCGCCCGCGTTGGCGGGGGCTGGGGATGGGCCGCCCGCTGCCGGCTCGCTCTGCTCAGCGCCCGGTTCTGTGGGCGGGGCTGGCAGAGTCCTGTCTTGGGGCTTTTCACAGGCTTTCCCTAGCCTTTTCACCTTTTGGTATCTTAAGTTCGAGCCCTCAGTTTCCCCTGGATGGTTCAAGCCCGGTTCTCCCTCTAAGCGCCACCGCCCGCGCCTCCCTGCCCAGCCCCCTTCCTGCTAGTGAGGGGCGCAGGCGTCTGTGCTGCTTCTCCCCTGAGAGTTTCCTCTGGGCACTTAGTCTGTGAGTTTTAATTATTTATGTCTTTTGTCTCCCAGTTATGCGGACCTCTGAGATTCCACTCGCCAGTGTTTCCAGGTGTTTGGAAACTTCTCTCTTTTTTTTTTTTTAAGCCTCCCTTCCCGGGACGGAGCTCCGTCCCTCCCTCTTTTGTCTCTCTTTTTATCTATTTCCTACCTCCTTTCATCGACTATGGGCTGCTTTTCTGAGTGCCTGATGTCCTCTGCCAGTATTCAGAAGTTTTTTTGTGGGATTTACTCAGCGTTCAAATGTTCTTTTGTTGATTTTGTGGCGGAGAAAGTGGCTGCCCCGTCCTATTCCTCCGCCATCTTCCCATGCTCCTCTCTGTTGTTTATATCTTGAATGTAACAACCCACCCCCATTTAAGGCACTTGTTTCTTCTGCCTAGAAAATTGATATCAGAACTTCAGGGGCCAAACTCCCTTTAAAAATTCCAGTCCAGTCCCAATATCATTCCCTCTGAGAAGTCACTCTAACGAAGCCATGCCTTCCCTCCATTACAACTCTTTGCAATTATCTTTTTTTAATTTTAAAATTTATTTATTTATTTAAATTTTATCTGTACTGAGTCTTCACTGCTGTGTGCAGGCTTTTGCAAGTTGCAGTGAGTGGGGACTACTTCATTGCAGTGTGCAGGCTTCTCATTGTGGTGGTTTCTTTTATGGCAGAACATGGTCTCTAGGCACATAGGCTTCAGTAGTGTCAGCAGGTGAGTTCTGGAGCAGGGGCTCAGCATTTGTGTTGCATGGGCTCAGCTTCTCCGACGCATGTGGGGTCTTCCCAGACCAGGTGCGTTGGCAGGTGGACTCAACCACTGGACCGCCAGGAAGTCCTGCAATTATCTTGATATTTGCATATTTATTTCTCGTTCGTCTTCCCCTTTTATAAGGGCCCTGCTATTAGGATAGGAACCGTGTGTGTCTTGTTCTCAGTTTTGCCCCAGCACCTAGAAAAGGGCTTAGAACTTAACATGGACTTTGATAAGTATTTATTGAATGAATGCATGTATGTGCATTGTAATATCTTGTTTGTCTTTAATTGTGTCAAATGATGATCTGTTACCAATTATCATTTGTATTAATTATAATTATTTTACTTAAAACTTATTTAATAATTAGAAATAAAACAAATGATTACTCATAAGGAAGAGACTCATTTACCCAACAATTATGGAGGGTCAGAGATGTGCCAGGCACTGATCGGAGATGAATAAACAGTCTCATTTCTTTCATGGGAAAATTTGTAATTGAGAATAGAAAATCAAAAGAGCAGAAATTGTTTTGTTCCTAACAACAACAACAGCAGTAGCCAGAATGACTCCTCTTTGAGGATGATTTCCAGCACCTTCACTTCACTATTAAGCCTCACGACAGTGCTATAGGTAGCTTCCTTCTTTAAGGGAGGAAATTAAAGCTTATGGAGATGAAATGTTTCGCCAAAGCTTCTATGGCTCATGAGAGACAACAGTGGGACTGGAGCTAGACTTGCAGCTTCCAGGAAGGTTCCAGTGCCTCCTGATGGCTCCCACTGCATCTCTCACCTGTGCACAGTCTGGGGCACAGAGCAGATGCCCATCAGATGCTTGCTGACAGGTGAAATGATGCCTTCACATCTTAGGGAGCATCCTCCACTTGGGAGCCCCTTGGGCGGCCTGACCAAAAGAGGCTGCCAGCTGCTGCCACTGCTGATGGTCCAGAATTACGTGGCCACTGCAGGAGGCTGTTGGCTTCTTATAAAGCGTATTTACTATTGAAAATGAATATTTTATATGAGTGCACACCTGCTAAGTAGATCAGCTATGTTTTCATATGTAGTTAGGTGAACCCATTAATGAAATACATTGGTTAAATAAATAACATGTGTAATCCACTAATGTGCATTGGTGCCTAGTGCAGTAAGCCAATCTTAAACTAACAACTATTAAGAGAACCAACTTGTTTAAGGCATAGATTTGCTCTATTTGAGGACAGTGAATTAATAGAGTTCTTCATGGTTATAAATAATAGATTGGTCTTTGCTTTACAAAGTTAACTCTGTAATGTAGTATTTGTCTTTCTACCCATTGCTTAGATAAAGCCCTAAAACATGTTTGCCTGGGCTGGGAATTGAGTAATTTTGTGAATCAAGTAACATACACTGCAAGGCAGGGATGAAGTGAGGAGAGCATGGAGAAAGCACCAGGGAAGATTAGATTAGGAATTAGAAAGGGCAGTGTGCCTGCTAATTGCTAGATAAGAGTTGAAGCCAAGGATGGTTGAACTCTCCTTGTGTGGGGTGGGATGCTCCAGTGAAAAGTTAGTGAACCTAACATTCAGGAGGAAACTTTAGACTTGATCACTGTGTCTAGAGGGGAAGAAATTCTCACCAGCTCCAATAGGCCACCTGCTTTTTCCTCTTACTATCAAAAACCTTGCCCAAAAGAAAGGTAGACTCAGGATGGATTTGGTCATCAAAGGGTGATGTCTTGCTTTCATGAAGTATATTATAAGGTATTTATTAAGAAATATAGAATCAAAGGACTGCTGAACTGAGAGGCCTGAACTTAGTCCTGCTCTCTAGAGCCCTGGGAGGTACAGGGATTTTCCCAAAGCCTCACAGAGAGCACACCCTTGAATTGATGCCACCCATCTTTCTGTCCAGCTTCTTCTTCCACATAACCTAATCTGTTGATTGGCAGCCTCACTTGTCATACTTTCTTCATGGAGCATGCTGATTTCTGCCCTATGTGCTTCCTGGGAAGCTAGGGTAAATTCTCTCCTTTGCTTTCTGGCATCAACCATAACTGGATGTACTAAGGCAGGGAACGAATTGCAGACTCTCCCGCAGAAAACAGCATATGCAGTGTTACACTGCATGTTCCTAGGGCATTCCATCCATCCCAGGCATTTCATCTAGATTGCTAGGTGTTAAACTCTTCTTGTTTTTTGTCCATAAGTGTTAATTCCTCAAAAGGACTCTTGGGTGAACACGGGGTAATAGTGACTCACTTCCACAAAAACAGAAATGAGAGAAACAAGAGTCCTCTCTGAAAGGTTAAACAGTGGAATGAGTGCATCATGCACTGTGCACACCACGCCTGCTGCCCTCCTCCATATGACAAAGGAGCCTGCTGTCTCCCTTTCCAGCCTCATCTGCACCCTTCCCCCAGCACTCCACCGAGCTCCAGCCTCATCAAACGTCATTTCATTCTCTTTTCCTGTCTGGCTCATGTTCCTCCCTCTGCCTGAGGCACTTCCCCTCTTCCTTCTACCACTCCCTTCCCTTTTGACTTTTCCCCCCCTTCTCTTGATTGGGTCCCATATCTCTTTGTGGTGGACACTGGGGCTCCAGACCCTCTTTTCCTGGTTATCATATGCATCCTTATTTGTTGGAAATGTCAGCAGCTGCTGCAGCTCTGGTTTGTTCTGGGCCATGGGGTACTGCCTCCCCAAGGTCATGCCCTCTACAGGGGGTGCAGTCACAGCCAAAGACTAGCTGATTTCAGAGATTCCAAGGCTTAGCTCCCTTGCCTCAGTTTGGGTCCATTTTGCAAGGCCATCTCAGCACCAGAGTTTCTCATAAGATTGGCTGGAGCCTTGGTTGCAGCCTCTTTGCAGGCAAGCTTCTCCAATCCTGCCTTCCTCACTTTCTTACAGCGATGTCTTCTGAGAGGACCCTCCAGTCAACTTTCTGTACAACTGTCTATCTCGATCTATTTTCCAGAAATCCCAGCTAAGACAGTATCAGGAGTGGTCCTGGGAAGGAGATGCTAAATTGTAAACTTAGAGGTCTCATTCACCAGTCATCTGGCAATGAGAACCTCAACACTGGTGGTAGATGGAGTCAGGATAGCCCCTGGTGTATGTAGCAGGTCAGTTGTTAGGACTGGGCTAGGAGACTAGTGGAAGGGGATGCACTGGATCGTGTAATACAGTAAGTACCCTACATGTGAATGAGAAGAGTATGTTCATATGTCCAATTTGTTCCTACGTCCAACAAAGTCAGCCTAGGTACCCAACTAAGACAATCAGCTATAAACTGCTGCTTTTAAGGTTGCTTCTGGACATCCTGCGCTTGAAATAAAGATACTGTATTACTGTACCCTATATGGTACTGTAAAGTACACAAAAGCACAACCACTTGTAGAGGATGCACGTGTGTGACAAGGTATGCCAGACACCTAAACCAACTTATGTGATTGGACATGTGAACACACGTGCACATCGTTGAAAGCCTGCAACCTCAAGGTTTCTACACAGGAGACTTACTATAGCTTAGGGACTGGAGAGCTGTGAGGAAAATGTACCTACGAGGATCATGGAATTGGTGGCAGTTACTGATTGTCATTGGATGTCACTGAGAGATGATGATAGGCTTAGAGCAGAGTAGAGTAGAATTAATGATCAATTCTAGACAAAATATGAACGTCAAAGCCTCCTTGGCAGCATTAGGAAATCCTAATCTCTGCAGTAGAGCCAGGAAGTGTAGAGAATCAGGCTCAGGACTCAATTGCAGGAAGAGCAGACCTGCAGAGAAAGTTGAATCTCACTCTACCAAGTCTTCTTGGCTCAAGTCGGGGTTCTAATAGAGAAGAAATGGGATCCTAAGACTTGAGACCAGGATATCTGAGTCGGTGCAGTTGAGAACCTTGAACTTACAGATTTTCCCAGAGCTATTGGATATCCATAGACAGGGCCTACTCCCCACTGGAGGCAGGTTCTGAAGATCATGTGGAGGCTTCCACTGAGGCAGGTGTCTTACAAGATGATGCTTGTTTCTCTCAGGGTCTACCTCTGTCTCCTCTCCTGGCAATTAGATCAATCACATGGGCTAAATCCCCACACAACTTGATTGGAGATAAACTAGGCCCATCTACTGAAGTGGCCACAGAATCTGGCTAACTTTCCAGCAGGAGCTGGAAGGCTATGCTTGGGACTGAATCCTGAGGTGCTGAGTCAAGGGCACAGGACATGAAGTTGGAGAAAGGAGAGCTATTTCAGAGTGTTCTGAAGGGCTAGCTCAGTTTCAGAGTTCCCTGGAGGATCAACTGAAGCATCAGCCGCTATTGCATTGCAGGCTAGCTTCTCTTCCTGTGCTTCTCTCATCCTTGTAGGTCCTTCAGCCTTCTCTAGGTAAGTCTCCAGTCAGCTTTCTGGGGCGATGTTCCACCCTAGAGTCTATTCCAGAGTCTCTCTCATGTGCTCCTTGTCTATCTGGACTTCCTCTGTTGTGACACTTGTCATACTTGCTCACACTTCTGTCCCAGTGCCTACCATAGTGCCTGGAATACTGGCACATAGTAGTTGCTTCTTCTTAGTTCTTATTGAATGCATAGTAAAATGAATTTGACTTAGGGAGAGAGAATGGCTCTTAGGCCAGAATAAGACCTGGTGGAAAGAATTATTATATCTAAAGAAAGAAGGGGCTGGTTAGCCTCAGAATAAAAATAAAAGGCAAATCTTGGCACAATGTTCATCCAGGTAGTACAGACAGGTGCCTTAGTCATAGGATTTTGCTTATTCTGATCCCATTAAGCAAAGCTGTGTCTAATGTGGAGATATAAGAAACGGCTTCAGGCAATGAGTTCATTGCATTTCCAGTCAAATGGGTGAGAACCTGCTGTGGAGGTAGGTGCCTCAGGGCAACTTTAACCTGCTGCCCCTAAACATTTGGTCCTGTATTACCCCCCCTTATCCTGCTTCCAGGATCACCCAATAACTCCATCTGTGGACAGGTTTCTCATATAGACCTGGGAACTGAAGTATTCAAGTCTGTGGAGCAACTACAATTCTTCTTGTTAAGTGAATTAACTTACATTCTGATTTTATATATCAGTCCTGTTTAATAAGTCTGATCCTGAGAGATAAATCTCTTCTCTAGAGAGATGAAGCTTTCCAGGGCCAGAACTCAGACTCTGGGTGAACTCATCAAAGTAATGATACATCCCCCCACCCCATATTGACTATGGGGGTCTCATTGGCTTTTTCCAGGGAATACCCTGACTTCACCATGTGCTAAGAACTTACTATCTATTTTGTAATTTCCAGGAAGAGTAGGGCAGGGTCTGGGTGGTCAATTTCCTTTTTACCTGTAATAATATTACCTGGTGCTGGGCTTATAGGCATTATTTAATGAAGACTATGTGAACCGAATGTCCTATGGTATTGCTGTCACTTGGAATGACAGAGTTTGTCCTTTAAGGTGATTGGTGAGGAGGTCTCTGGGGTCTAGGGAATGAGGTGGGTTCTCCGTAAGATTTCATATGGGGTCTGAGGATGCCTGTTGTTCTCAGGGTCCCTGGGAAGGCCCTTTGGGCCTACAGTTGAGCTCTGAGCCCTCAGTTTGAAAGCTAGCGATCAGAACTAAATCTGTTTCTTGGGACTGGGAATAAAACCATGTGTATCCTTTAAAAAATCTTTTGATGGAACTAGAGGGTATTATGCTTAATGAAATAAGTCAGACAAAGAAAGACAAATACTGTACGCTGTCACTTCTGTGGGGAACCTGAAAATAAAGCAAACTAGTGAATATAAGAAAAAAATCCCACAGACAGGGTACAGAAAATACACCCACAGGTTATAGAAAACAAACTAGTGGTTACCAGCAGGGGAGAGGGAAGGGGGAAGGGGCAAGACAGGAATCAGAGATTAAAAGGTGTAAACTACTATTAATATGTGTAAAATAAATTAGCTACAATGATATATATTAGGAAATATAGCCAATATTTTATAATAACTATAAATGAAGTTAATCTATAGAATTTTTGAATCACTATGCTGTACATCTGAAACTAATATAATATAATAAGTGAACTAAACCTAAAAAAAAAAAAATCTGTTGTATCTGTTGTGTTGCTGTGCTTAGTCACTCAGTCATGCCCGACTCTTTATCTACTATGTATGTAAAATTTCCCACACTTTATTCCAGGAGAAACTGAAGGTTAAGTTTACCATCACCATCAGTTCACTTCAGTTCAGTCACTCAGTCGTGTCTGACTCTTTGCAACCCCATGAACTGCAGCACACCAGGCATCTCTGTCCATCACTAACTCCCGGAGTCCACCCAAACCCATGTTCATTAAGTCGGTGATGCCATCCAACCATTTCGTCTTCTGTCATACCCTTCTCCTCCTGCCCTCAATCTTTCCCAGCATCAGGGTCTTTTCCAATGAGTCAGCTTTTCGCATGAGGTGGCCAAAGTATTGGAGTTTCAGCTTCTAAACATCAGTCCTTCCAATGAATACCCAGGACTGATCTCTTTTAGGATGGACTGGTTGGATCTCCTTGCAGTCCGAGGGACTCTCAAGAGTCTTCTCCAGCACCACAGTTCAAAAACATAAATTCTTTGGCCCTCAGCTTTCTTTATAGTCCAACTCTCACATCCATACATGACTACTGGAAAAACCATAGCATTGACTAGATGGACATTTGTTGGCAAAGTGATGTCTCTGTCCAGGTTGGTCATAACTTTCCTTCCAAGGAGTAAGCATCTTTTGATTTCATGACTGCAGTCACCATCTGCAGTGATTTTGGAGCCCAGAAAAATAAAGTCTCTCACTGTTTCCACTGTTTCCCCATCTATTTGCCATGAAGTGATGGGACTTGATACCATGATCTTAGTTTTCTGAATGTTGAGCTTTAAGTCAACTTTTTCAGTTTCCTCTTTCACTTTCATCAAGAGGCCTTTTAGTTTTTCTTCACTTTCTGCCATAAGGGTGGTGTCATCTGCATATCTGAGGTTATTGATATTTCTCCCGGCAGTCTTGATTCCAGCTTGTGTTTCCTCCAGCCCAGCATTTCTCATGATGTACTCTGCATATAAGTTAAATAAGCAGGGTGACAATATACAGCCTTGATGTACTCCTTTTCCTGTTTGGAACCAGTCTGTTGTTCCATAGGAAAAGGCAATGGCAACCCACTCCAGTACTCTTGCCTTGAAAATCCCATGGATGAAGGAGCCTGGTAGGCTGCAGTCCATGGGGTCGCTAAGAGTTAGACACAACTGAGCTACTTCACTTTCACTTTTCACTTTTATGCATTGGAGAAGGAAATGGCAACCCACTGCAGTGTTCTTGCCTGGAGAATCCCAGGGAAAGGGGAGCCTGGTGGGCTGCCATCTGTGGGGTCGCACAGAGTCGGACACAACTGAAGTGACTTAGCAGCAACAGCTGTTGTTCCATGACCAGTTCTAACTGTTGCTTCCTGACCTGCATACAGGTTTCTCAAGAGGCAGGTCAGGTGGTCTGGTATTCCTATCTTTTTCAGAATTTTCCACAGTTTAATGTGATCCACATAGTCAAAGACTTTGGCATAGTCAATAAAGCAGAAGTAGATGTTTTTCTGGAACTCTCTTGCTTTTTCGATGGATGTTGGCAATTTGATCTCTGGTCCCTTTGCCTTGTCTAAAACCAGCTTGAACATCTGGAAGTTCACTATTCACGTATTGCTGAAGCCTGGTTTGGAGAATTTTGAGCATGACTTTACTAGCGTGTGAGATGGGTGCAATTGTGAGGTAGTTTGAGCATTCTTTGGCATTGCCTTTCTTTGGGATTGGAATGAAGACTGACCTTTTCCAGTCCTGTGGCCATTGCTGAGTTTTCCAAATTTGCTGGCATATTGAGTGCAGCACTTTCACAGCATCATCTTTCACGATTTGAAATAGCTCAATTGGAATTCCATCACCTCCACTAGCTTTGTTTGTAGTGGTGCTTCCTAAGGCCCACTTGACTTCACATTCCAGGATGTCTGGCTCTAGGTGAGTGATCACACCACCGTGATTATCTTGGTCATGAAGATCTTTTCTGTATAGTTCTTCTGTGTATTCTTGCCACCTCTTCTTAATATCTTCTACTTTTGTTAGATCCCTACAATTTCTGTCCTTTATTGAGCCCATCTTTGCATGAAATGTTCCCTTGGTATGTCTAATTTTCTTGAAGAGATCTCTAATCTTTCCCATTCTATTGTTTTCCTCTATTTCTTTGCACTGATACTGAGGAAGACTTTCTTATCTCTCCTTGCTATTCTTTGGAACTCTGCATTCAAATGGGTATATCTTTCCTTTTCTCCTTTGCTTTTTGCTTCTCTTCACAGCTATTTGAAAGGCCTCCTCAGACAGCCAGTTTGCTTTTTTGCATTTCTTTTTCTTGGGAATGACCTTGATATCTGTCTCCTGTACAATGTCATGAACCTCTGTCCATAGTTCATCAGACACTCTATCAGATCTAGTTCCTTAAATTTATTTCTCACTTCCACTGTATAATTATAAGGGATTTGATTTAGGTCATGCCTGAATGGTCTAGTGGGTTTCACCACTTTCTTCAATTTAAGTCTGAATTTGGCAATAAAGAGTTCATGTTCTGAGTCACAGTCAGCTCCAGGTCTTGTTTTTGCTGACTGTATAGAGTTTCTCCATCTTTGGCTGCAAAGAATATAATCATTCTGATTTCGGTGTTGACCATCTGGTGATGTCCATGTGTAGAGTCTTTTCTTGTGTTGTTGGAAAAGGGTGTTTGCTATGACCAGTGTGTTCTCTTGACAAAACTCTATTAGCCTTTGCCCTGCTTCATTCTGTGCTCCAAGGCCAAATTTGCCTGTTACTCCAGGTGTTTCTTGACTTCCTACTTTTGCATTCCAGTCCCCTATAATGAAAAGGACATCTTTTTTGGGTGTTAGTTCTAGGTCTTGTAGGTCTTCATAGAACCATTCAACTTCAGCTTCTTCTGTGTTACTGGTTGGGGCATAGACTTTATTACCGTGATATTGAATGGCTTGCCTTGGAAACGAACAGAGATTCTGTTGTTTCTGAGACTGCATTCAAGTACTTTATTTTGAACTCTTTTGTTGACCATGATGGCTACTCCATTTCTTTTAAGGGATTCCTGCCCACAGTAGTAGATATAATGGTCATCTGAGTCAAATTCACCCATTCCAGTCCATTTTAGTTCACTGATTATAAAATGTCAATGTTCACTCTTGCCATCTCCTGTTTGACCACTTCCCATTTGCCTTGATTCATGAACCTAACATTCCAGGTTCCTGTGCAATATTGCTCTTTAGAGCATCGAACCTTGCTTCTATCACCAGTCCCATCCACAACTGGGTGTTGCTTTTGCTTTGGCTCCATCCCTTCATTCTTTCTGGAGTTATTTCTCCACTGATCTCCAGTAGCATATTGGGCACCTACCGACCTGGGGAGTTCATCTGTCAGTGTCCTATCTTTTTGCCTTTTCATACTGTTCATGAGGTTCTTAAGGCAGGAATACTGAAGTGGTTTGACATTCCCTTCTTCAGTGGACCACATTCTTTCAGACCTCTCCACCATGATCCATCTGTCTTGGGTGGCCCCACACAGCATGGCTTAGTTTCATTGAGTTAGACAAGGCTGTGGTCCATGCGATCAGATTGGCTAGTTGTTGGGATTGTGGTTTCAGTATGTCTGCCCTCTTATGCCCTCTCTCAGTGCCTACCATCTTACTTGGGTTTCTCTTACCTTGCACATGTGGTATCTCTTCACTGATACTCCAGCAAAGTGCAGCTGGGGCTTCTGACCTTGGATGCAGGGTAGCTCCTCTATCAAAAAGTCCTTGGTAGCAATTAAGTATTTTCTCTCTGAGTGTATATAAAATTTCATATTGTAATCACCAACCCAGCAGATAGACAGTATTATGTCAGACAGTGGCAGAAGACCAGATATATTGACCCTGTCATTATATAGGTGTTATACTTCATGGATTTTAAGATATACATTTTTTTTTTTACATTTATCATCTCTGAAACTGGGATAAGTCTTAGTAATCAATGTCTTGTCATAGTTTAAACTGGAAACAGTTTTTCTTTCTTAGTATTACATAAAATTATGGTGTCTTATAATTGATGGTATCTTACATTAAATGAAATGCAAGAATAAAATATTATGTAGCATTCTTGGTTGAAGGGAAACCAGGGTTTGGATTGGTTTTTTCTTCAATTTTGTCCTTCATACATGAAATATTTTGCCTGATGGAGAGGAAGATAATTGTCCAAAAGGAAGAAATACCTCCTAAAACAAAATTAAGAGAAAGACAAGCACTGCTCAAGGATGAAGAAAACTGGCCTTTCTGCTGCTATGGCACTGGTCAGGGAATACCAGTACTGTGCTTACCAGGGGCTCCCTCTGTGGCTGTCACCTGGAACCTTCCTCCACTTCTCTCACTCATTAAATCTTACTTCTCCCATTTCTTATCCTTAGAGAATTAGCCAATCTGAGCAATAATTTCTTGAGACTCCTCCATAACAGTGAATTCTGATGACTCCATGCTTGCCCCTTTTCCCTTCCTTCTCCTGTATCATGTACCTTTTAAAAAATAACCAGTTATTTTTTTATATTTTAATTTTTATTCCATTTAAGAAATTTTCTTTTCTTTTTTTGGCCATGCGGCATGCAGGATCCTAGTTCCCTCACCAAGGATGGAAACTGCGTCCCCTGCAGTGGACGTGTGGAGTCTTAATCGCTGGGCTTCCAGGGAAATCCCTCATGTGCCTTTTAATGGTGGCTTACTGGAATCATACTGCCCCAGTCCCAGGGAGCTCCTCTCACTGTGGAAGTTACAGGCATCAGTGACAAGCTGGTAGAGGCTGTGTTTTAAGATTATAGCTTCCCTCAAATCATACCAATTATTTGGAAAGCTCAATTTTTATACAACTTTTCTGTTTACAAAACAAACACTGACAGATATTTTCTTATTAGAGGCTCACTAAACCCTATGAAGTAGGCAGGGTAGACTATATCACCATTTTTTAGATGAGGAAGCAGAAATTCAGAGAGATGAAGTCATTTGGTCAATGACACTCCATTGGCTAATATTGGAAATAAGACTAGAACCAGGTACTCTGATTCTGGGGCCATTGTTGATACTTCAAGGAAAGAGGCCACTTCATAACTAGATGGGTTTCTGAGAAGCAGAACCTGGTAGGTTATGTCAGAGGTGTTGGTCTCTATTGCAGGTTCCCTGGGAAGTTGTTAAAAGACTTTAAGTATAAGAATTAAGATCAACAGATTTTTTCTTAATTTGTTAAAGAGTTAATGAGGTGTAGGCAGTATGGAGAAGGAAATGGCAACCCACTCCAGTGTTCTTGCCTGGAGAATCCCAGGGATGGGGGAGCCTGGTGGGCTTCTGTCTATGGGGTCACACAGAGTCAGACACGACTGAAGTGACTTAGCAGCAGCAGGCAGTATGGACTGTAGGAAGGCATGAGTAGAAACATGTAGGAGGCAGTAGATCAGGCAAGAGATGGCAGTGCTTGGACTAGGTACATGACCATGGATGGGAGAGAGGCAGAGGGAATCCTAGAAAGATGGTGGGTAGAGCAAGTGTCTTACCATTTTTCTGTTCTTGTTTGAATCCAACAACCAACTGGAGGTACAGTATTCTGGGAAGTGTTCAGCCTTCTGGGCAAGAGAGAAGCCTGGAACTGAGGAAAAAACCATGTGGCAAAAAGTAGAGTTATTATAGGTAGATTAAACCATAGAGACTTACTGCCCACAGAAGGTCAGTGCCAGCCCCATGTGGTCCTAGGAGTGCCTGATGACTTATATGCTGTCAAGGAGCTGAGGTAGAACTGCAACATGGGCTGGGCTCCTCCATCTCTGAGAGCTGTGATCTTTGTTGCCTAGGAGATGAATTGTGGAGATAATCAACTAGAGGTTTCAGCAAGGGAGAGACAACCCATTATCTGGGTCAGAAACTGCTGTGCTTTTCAGTGCTTCTGAGTTCATTGCCATTCTTGATAGCTTAACCAAGCACTCACAGAGAAAAATTCAATGAGCCTAGGGGGTTCTCCTTAACCCCAGAGAGTAATACTAAACAGAACGCTCAGAGAGGTAACTCTTTTGGAATAAAACTACTAGAGGAGATATTTGATCTTACTTGAAAAATAATACAACTACTTAAGGACAGCCATACAACCTTATAAAAACAAACAAAAAAGATCTGGAACCAGAAAATAAAAGAATAAAACCAAACAATACCTATGATTTATAAATTTAAAAATTAAGGAGGGGATGATCACTGTTGTCAACAGTATTAATGCCTAGATGTTCAAGTGAAAGAAATATCTTAGCGCACACATCAAAACTACAAAAAGACAGAAATCATGGGGAAAATGAGACTTGAAGAGGAGATACAGGAGACAATATGTGAATAATAAGAGTCTAGGGGAGGTCAGTTCAGTTCAGTTGCTCAGTAGTGTCCGACTCTTTGCAACCCCATGGACTGCAGCACACCAGGCCTCCCTGTCCATCACCAACTCTCAGAGCCTATTCAAACTTGTGTCCATCGTGCCAGTGATGCCATCCAGCCATCTCATCCTCTGTTGTCCCTTCTCCCGGCTTCAATTGTTCCCAGCATCAGGGTCTTTTTCAATGAATCTGTTCTTTGTATCAGGTGACCAAAGTATTGGAGCTTCAGTTTCAGCATCAGTCCTTCCAATGAATATTCAGGACTGATTTCTTTTAGGATTGACTGTTTGGATCTCCTTGCAGTTCAAGGGACTCTCAAAAGTCTTATTCAACACCACAGTTCAAAACCACCAGTTATTCAGTGCTCAGGTTTTTTGCATTTCTTTTTCTTGGGGATGGTCTTGATCCCTGTCTCCTGTACAATGTCATGAACCTCTGTCAATAGTTCATCAGGTACTCTGTCTATCAGATCTAATCCTGTGAATCTCTTTGTTACTTCCACTGTACAATCGTAAGGGATTTGATTTAGATAATACCTGAATGGTCTAGTGGTTTCCCCTACTTTCTTCAATTTAAGTCTGAATTTGGCAATAAAGAGTTCATGATCTGAGCCACAGTTAGGTCCTGGTCTTGTTTTTGCTGACCGTATAGAGTTTTTTCATCTTTGACTGCAAACAAAATAATCAATCTGATTACTGTATTGACCATCTGGTGATGTCCATGTGTAGAGTCTTGTGTTGTTGGAAGAGGGTGTTTGCTATGACTAGTGCGTTCTCTTGGCAAATCTATATTAGCCTTTGCCCTGCTTCATTCTGTGCTCCAAAGCCAAATTTGCCTGTTACTCCAGCTATCTCTTGACTTCCTACTTTTGCATTCCAGTCCTCTTTGATGAAAAAGACGTCTTTTTTTGGTTGTTAATTGTAGAAGGTCTTGTAGGTCTTCCTAGAACTGTTCAACTTCAGCTTCTTCAGCATTACTGGTTGGAGCATAGACTTAGATTACTGTGATATTGAATGGCTTGCCTTGGAAATGAATAGATATTATTCTGTTGTTTGAGATTGCACCCAAGCACTGCATTTTGGATTCTTTTGTTGACTATGATGGCTACTCCATTTCTTCTAAGGAATTCTTACCCACAGTAGTATATTAATGATCATCTGAGTTAAATTTGCCCCTTTCAGCCAATTTTAGTTCACTGATTCCTTAGTTCACTAATTCCAAATGTCGATGTTCACTCTTGCCATTTCCTGTTTTACCACTTCTAATTTACCTTGATTCATGGACCTTGAACGTTCCATTTCCTATGCAATATTGTTCTTTACAGCGTTGGACTTTACTTCCATCACCACTCACATCCACAACTGGGCATTGTTTTCACTTTGGCTCTATCTCTTCATTCTCTCTGGAGTTATTTCTCCGCTCTTCTCCAGCAGCATATTGGGCACCTACTGACCAGGGGAGTTCATCTTTCAGTGTCCTATCTTTTTGCCATTTTATACTGTTCATGGGTTTTCAAGACAAGAATACTGAAGTGGTTTGCCTTCCCTTCTCCAGTGGACCACATTTTGTCAGAACTTTCCACCATGGCCCATCCAGCTTGGGTGGCCCTACATGGCCTGGCTCATAGTTTCATTGAATTAGACAAGGCTGTGGTCCATCTGATTATTTTGATTAATTTTCTGTGATTGAGATTTTCATTCTGTCTGACCTCTGAGGGATAAGGATAAGAGGCTTATGGAAGCTTCCTGATGGGAGAGACTGACTGAGGGGGAAACTGGGTCTTGTTCTGATAGGCGGGGCCATGCTCAGTAAATCTTTAATACAATTTTCTGTTGATGGGTGTAGCTGTGTTCCCTCCCTATTGTTGACTGGAAACCAAATTATGGTTGAGGTAATGAAGATAATGGTGACCTTCTTCAAAAGGTCCCATGCATGCACTGCCACCTTCAGCACCCCTGACCCTACAATAGGCCACTGCCAACCCATGCCTCTGCCAGAGACTCCTGGACACTCACAGGCAAGTCTGAGTCAGTCTCTTGCGGGGTCACTGATCCTTTCTCCTGGGTCCTGGTGCACACAAGGTTCTGTTGTGCCCTCCAAGAGTCTGTTTCCCCATCCTGTGTAAGTTCTGGTGGCTCTATGGTGGGGTTAATGGCAACCTCCTCCAAGACGGCTTATGTGTCACACCCAGATCTGCTGCACCCAAAGCCTCTGCCCTTGCAGTGGTCACTGCTGACCTATATCTCCACAGGAGACACTCAAACACTCAAAGGCAGGTCTGACTCAGTCTCTGTGGGGTCTCCTGGCGCACACAAGGTTTTGTTTGAGACTTCTGGCTCCGAGGTGTGGGGTTTGATTCTAATGTGATTTAGACCCTTCTGCTGTCTTGCTCAGAGAAGGCAATGGCAACCCATTCCAGTACTCTTGCCTGGAAAGTCCCATGGACGGAGGAGCCTGGTAGGCTGCAGTCCATGGGGTCTCGAAGAGTCAGACACGAACGAGCGACTTCAGTATCACTTTTCACTTTCATGCATTGGAGAAGGAAATGGCAACCCACTCCAGTGTTCTTGCCTGGAGAATCCCAGGGATGGCGGAGCTTGGTGGGCTTCCATCTATGGGGTCGCAAAGAGTCGGACATGACTGAAGCGACTTAGCAGCAGCAGCAGCTGTCTTGCTGGGCTTTCTCCTTTACCCTTGGACATGGAGTATCTTTTCTTTGGTGGTGTTGTAGCCACATGTTCTGGGAAACAAACTCACTCAGAAGCACGATGCAGATAGTGAAGTGCAGTTTATTACACCGGCGGGCCCAAGGCAGAGTCTCCTCTTACCAAGGACTCTGACCAGCATTTGTGAAAATCTTTTATACCCCATGTGCATGTATCTGAACCCACTACTCCAAATTCCTTGAGATTTACATAAACCAAGGAAAATATAATGCCAATAACCCCATCATTCACATGCTATGTCCTCATGTGCTCAAACAGTCAAACAATTAGCCGATAATCAATAAACCTGATGTTACACTCCGATAGATACAAAAAAATTTATGGCCTGTCTGGAGGAAGGGGTGATTTTCTCTTCAGTCAGTCAGTTCAGTTGCTCAGTCATGTCCAACTCTTTGCGACCCCACGAATCACAGCACCCCAGGCCTCCTTGTCCATCACCAACTCCTGGAGTTCACAAGCTCATGTCCATCGAGTCAGTGATGCCATCCAGCCATCTCATTCTCTGTCGTCCCCTTCTCCTTCTGCCCCCAATCCCTCCCAGCATCAGAGTCTTTTCCAGTGAGTCAGCTCTTCGCATGAGGTGGCCAAAGTATTGGAGCTTCAGCTTCAGCATCAGTCCTTCCAAGGAACACCCAGAACTGATCTCCTTTAGAATGGACTGGTTGGATCTCCTTGCAGTCCAAGGGACTCTCAAGAGTCTTCTCCAACACCACAGTTCAAAAGCATCAATTCTTTGGCGATCAGCTTTCTTCAGAGTCCAACTCTCACATCTATACATGACCACTGGAGAAACAATAGCCTTGACTAGACGAACCTTGGTTGGCAAAGTAATGTCTCTGCTTTTTAATATGCTATCTAGGTTGGTCATAACTTTCCTTCCAAGGAGTAAGCGTCTTTTAATTTCATGGCTGCAATCAGCCTCCGCAGTGATTTTGGAGCCCAAAAAAATAAAGTCTGACACTGTTTCCACTGTTTCCCCATCCATTTCCCATGAACTGATGAGACCAGATGTCATGATCTTCGTTTTCTGAATGTTGAGCTTCAAGCCAACCTTTTCACTTTCCGCTTTCACTTTCATCAAAAGGCTTTTGAGTTCCTCTTCACTTTCTGCCATAAGGGTGGTGTCATCTGCATATCTGAGGTTATTGATATTTCTCCCAGCAATCTTGATTCCAGCTTATGCTTCTTCCGGCCCAGCGTTCCTCATGATGTACTCTGCATAGAAGTTAAATAAGCAGGGTGACAATATGCAACCTTGACGTACTCCTTTTCCTATTTGGAACCAGTCTGTTGTTCCATGTACAGTTTTAACTTTTGCTTCCTGACCTGCATATAGGTTTCTCAAGAGGCAGGTCAGGTGGTCTGGTATTCCCATCTCTTTCAGAATGTTCCACAGTTTATTGTGATCCACATAGTCAAAGTCTTTGGCATAGTCAATGAAGCAGAAATAGATGTTTTTCTGGAACTCTCTTGCTTCTTCCATGATCCAGCAGATGTTGGCAATTTGATCTCTGGTTGCTCTGCCTTTTCTAAAACCAGCTTGAACATCTGGAAGTTCACCGTTCATGTATTGCTGAACCCTGGCTTGGAGAATTTTGAGCATGACTTTACTAGCGTGTGAGATGAGTGCAATTGTGCGGTAGTTTGAGCATTCTTTGGCATTGCCTTTCTTTGGGATTGGAATTAAGACTGACCTTTTCCAGTCCCGTGGACACTGCTGAGTTTTCCAAATTTGCTGACATATTGAGTGCAGCACTTTCACAGCATCATCCTTCAGCATTTGAAATAGCTCAACTGGAATTCCATCACATCCACTAGCTTTGTTCGTAGTGATGCTTTCTAAGGCCCACTTGACTTCACATTCCAGGATGTCTGGCTCTGGGTGAGTGATCTCACCATCGTGGTTATCTTGGTCGTGAAGATCTTTTTTGAATAGTTATTCTGTGTATTCTTGCCACCTCTTCTTAATATCTTCTGCTTCTGTTAGGTCCATACCATTTCTGTCCTTTATTGAGCCCATCTTTGCATGAAATGTTCCCTTGGTATCTCTAATTTTCTTGAAGAGATCTCTTGTCTTTCCTATTCTGTTGTTTTCCTCTATTTCTTTGCATTGATCGCTGAAGCGATGAGTAACCTAGATACGATTTTCAAGGTTCCCCTGTCTGGAGGGGATCTTATCCTTCTGTTGTCGTTTTCATAGGCACTAAACACAGAGTTCATGGAGAAGGAAATGGCAACCCACTCCAGTACTCTCACCTGGAGAAACCCGCAGACAGAGGAGCCTGGTAGGCTACAGTCCACCAGGTTGCAAAGGGTCGGACACGACTGAGCGACTTCACTTTCATTGATGTATAATGACATCTCCAGCTATATTTATTTCATTTTTTAATTCTGTAGAAACATATATGGAATCCAAAGTTGCTTGTTTTTTAGTTCTGAGTTAAGACTAAAAGCAATATATTTAGAAAATTACCCTTCAAGGATATATGTCCAATGAGCATTGTTCTTGTAATTTACTTTTTTAAGTTAACAGTACCATCAAATGTGAAAGAGGAGAGTGAAAAATTTGGCTTAAAGCTCAGCATTCAGAAAACAAAGATTATGGCATCTGGTCCCATCATTTCATGGCAAAGAGATGGATAAACAGTGGAAACAGTGGCAGACTTTAATTTTTTGGGCTCCAAAATCACTGCAGATGGTGACTGAAGCCATGAAATTAAAAGACACTTACTCCTTGGAGGAATGTTATGACCAACCTAGACAGCATATTAAAAAGCAGAGACATTACTTTGTCAACAAAGGTCTGTCTAGTCAAGGCTATGGTTTTTCCAGCAGTCATGTGTGGATGTGAGATTTGGACTATAAAGAAAGCTGAGCACCAAAGAATTGATGCTTTTGAACTGTGGTGTTGGAGAAGACTCTTGAGAGTCCCTTGGACAGCAAGGAGATCCAACCAGTCCATCATAAAGGAGATCAGTCCTGGGTGTTCATTGGAAGGACTGATGTTGAAGCTGAAACTCCAAAACTTTGGCCACCTGATGCGAAGAGCTGACTCATTGGGAAAGAACCTGATGCTGGGAAAGATTGAAGGTGGGAGGAGAAGTGGATGACAGAGGATGAGATGGTTGGATGGCATCATCGACTCAATGGACATGAGTTTGGGTAAACTCCAGGCATTGGTGATGGACAGGGAGGCCTGGTGTGCTACAGTCCATGGGGTCACAAAGAGTCGGACATGACTGAGCAACTGAACTGAACTGAACTGATGGTTTAAAGAATAATATTGCATAGGAACCTGTAATGTTAGGTCCATGAATCATGGAAAATTGGAAATGGTCAAACAGGAGATGGCAAGAGTGAACATCGACATTTTAGGAATCAGTGAACTAAAATGCACTGGAATGGCGAATTTGATTCAGATGACTATTGTATCTACTACTGTGGGCAAGAATCCCTTAGAAGAAATGGAGTAGACCTCATAGTCAACAAGAGTCTGAAATGCAGTATTTGAGTGCAATCTCAAAAATGACAGAATGATTTCTGTTTGTTTCCTAAACTAACCAATCAGTATCACAGGAATCCAAGTCTATGCCCCAATCAGTAATGCCAAAGAAGTTGAAGTTGAACGATTCTATGAGGACCAAAAGACCTTCTAGAACTAACACCAAGAAAAGACGTCCTTTTCATCATCAGGGCTTCCCTGACAGTTCAGTTGGTAAAGAATTCTCCTGCAATGCAGGAGACTTGGGTTTGATTCCTGGGTCATGAAGATCCACTGGAGAAGGGATAGGTTACCCACTCCAGTATTCTTGGGCTTCCCTGTGGCTCAGCTCATAAAGAATCTGCCTGCAAAGAGGGAGACCTGAGTTCGATTCCTGAGTTGGGAAGATCCCCTGGAGAAAGGAAAGGCTACCTACCCCAGTATCCTGGCCTAGAGAATTCCATGGCCTCCATAGTCCATTGGGTTGTAAAGAGTCGGTCACGACTGAGGGACTTTCAACTTCACTTCAGCCCTCCCCACTTCAGGGAGCCAGGAAGTGTACCTGTTACTTGTTTTCACTTCCCCCTTATGCAGCAAGATTTCCAATAATGCTTTGGTTGAATTTATCTGGCCTCTTACCAATTTCTACTGATTAAGAGTCCAAGAACCCTGCCTGGTCTGTAACACTACCAGCTGTATAGTAATTCATGTTTCTTCACAGGCTCACCAATAGTGTGTCATTGAACTTTGAGATTTTTGTCATATTTCCATCTCTAAAATAAAAACAATTAACTGAGATTCTGATTAAAAAAACAAAACAAAACAAACCCCACAGAGTTGAATCCATTGGAAAGGTGGCTGAGCATGATCAGCATGAAAAGGCCTAAGATGGAGTCCAGGCCCTATGAATTCCTTCTTCAGTGGGATCCAACATTCTCCTGCTGATGTTTGTTCAGCAGTGAGTAGTATTCAGTCCTAGGGGAGGTGAACTTTGGTAAGTTTAATGATTGATTCAGGCGGTAATTGATAGAGAGGAAATTTCAAGTCTTCTTGTTTGGACAGTTGAATGGACACCAGTGCTACCACCTAAAACAGATTGTCCTGGAGGATAAGTGGGTTGTGGGCAAACTATGCATGTGGGAGAATGATGAGTTCAGTTTAAAAACATTGGTCTTGAAGGGCATATGGACACAGAAGTGGAGGCACTCAATGGCTGTTGGATATGCAAGGTTAGAGAGGAGATAACTGAGGTGGAGATGAAGAATCAGAAAGCATCAACCTAGAATGACAATTGTAAAAAAGGCATAGATGAGAGTCCTTAGGGTGAGAGGGGAAAAAAAACACGTTGGGACAAAGGCAGCAGTGTGATCATTCTCTTCTCTTCTTTCCCTTTTTTACTTCCTATTCTTGACTCTACACTGTCTTCCATGTCTTTTCTTATTACATGATGTGGGACTTGGTGGGGAAGGAGAGGGAAAGAGGGAAAGAAAGAAGGATAAAACAGGGAGGGAAACATGAGCAAGAGCAGTGAGAGGGTGCCTTAAAATGGAGAAGCATTGTCGAATCTGCCTAAGGAGCTATCAGTTTCCATAACCTGAGCAGAGGGGTGAACCATGAGCAGATCCTCTGTCAAGGAGAACAGCTTCACAGGGAGGCTCTTTGGCTCTCACCCAAGATACAAAGGGAAAGGGAGAATGAGCATTTCTTGAGCAACTGCTATGTACTGGCCACTGGATAAGTGCTTTAAGATTAACATTCTCATTGAGTTTTCTCCAGTAGTCTCATAAGTAAGGAAGGTAAAGCTCAGAGAGGTCAAGAAGCTTCCCCAAATCTCAGATTGGAAAGTAGAAGAGTCTGATGAGCCTGCGTGACTCAAAAGCCCTTGCTTTTCCCACTCAGCCATGGAATATCTGTACCAAGAGACACAGCTAGAGATACAGATTCTGACCGACATGACTTTATTTGTAATACTTTCACTGGGCTTCCAGTGTCTCAGAACATTCAAAGATGTACTTTCTCTAAGTCTGTTCGAGTTAAGTACACACTACCAGTCTAAGCTTTCAATCTGGGCTGCTCTCTGGTTCTCCCAGGTTACTGGCCAGTGCAGACAAAGGAAGAAAAATGAGCTATCATTCTTTCTGGGAGTCGAATGACTGCTTCCTGGTAAATAACTAGAAAATCAATCCTCTGTGAATTAAACTCTTTCATCAGCCACCAGGCAGGTTCTAAATCATTGATAAAAGGGAAAACCTCCTAATTCACTGATCAAAATCCTGAGGCTTTATCAACTCAGAATAAGAGTGGCAACATCTGGAACAATACTCAGCAGTTTTCACTCTGAAGAGACGTTCTTGCTTTCAACTTAGAAAATCCCTTATAGCCTCAGGATTGAGATAGGTGACATTTTTTCTAACTTCATTCATCATCAAGAAAAAAAAAGCAACACTAAAAGGGTTTCTCGTAAATAGATGCTGGAGATTTAACAGAGTAGTAGGCTAACCCTGAGCCCCAGATTTCTGAAGGATCATCTAGATTTAAAACATTCACCTATGTGGTCCTCATTCAAGGCACTGGAGTTTGTCAGAAATTTTATCCTGACTTTAGTTTGGAGACAGGCTATTGTAGGCATACATTTATAGATTACTTAAGGACTTCACAATTGTCCTAGGGTGACTGAACATGCATAATATGCAGTAGGCAATTCTATTCAATTCAACAATTGTTTAAGCAATGATGGTTAGGATGTTTGTGTCAGGCACTAAAACTAGAGATGAAAAAACAGATGGTGGCCCTTTGTTTACTGCCTTACAGTGGGTAGACAGGTAAGGAAACAAAAGTTGAGCTTCTAAGTAAAGACAGGAGATGGAGTACATAGATTTACCACCTCTCTCCCAAAACCCCTTAAAATAATGGTAAACTTTCCAAAAAAATTTATAATCTGTATTCAATAAAGAGTGAAAATTTTCAACACTTTCTGGAAGATGAAAAATAGGTGAAGAGTGATCCTGGTGAGGCAGAGAAAAGGAGAGACTACAAGGAAGAAAACTTGAGAGGCAAAAGAGGCATCGGAACAAGGACATCAAGGATAACTGGAGGAGCGGTAGTACCGGGTCTGTAAAGACAGGAAGTAACCGAAGCTGCGGGTAGAGCCGCCAGCTTCTGCCTCACCCCCCACACTGAGCACAGTCCGGTCACCTGAACATTCCCTCAGCTCAGGTAAACACAGGACAGAAACAAAAAATGGGAATTATCTTTAAAGAAATTAAGTGGTCTACATGGCAGATCAATACAGGAAGTTCAACATCTGACTAGTAATGAGTCCTAAAAAAGGAAAGCAGATAAAATGGGGGAGAGAAAATTGCCAAAGAAATAATAGAAGCAAATTCCTAGAGTCAAAGAGCAAAATCTCCGCATTGAAAGAGCCTGTTGTATTTCAACACAATCAGTGCAAATTGACCCAAATCTTGACGTATGAATGTGAAACTCAAAACTCAAGGATGCTTCTAAAAGCTTCTGAAGAGAGAACAAGCAAAAGCAGAATGTTTACGAGGAAATAAGAAATGTCCTGAGGACTTCCCTGGTGGTCCAGTAGTTAAGACTGCATTTCCAATGCAGGGGGCATGGGTTTGATTCCTGGCCAGGGAACTAAGATTCCACATGCTGCATGATGCGGCAAAACACAGAAAGAAAGAAAAAAAAGGTATTTAAAAAAACTAGTATCAACTTTCTCATTAGTAACACTGTACGTTGGTAGTTCATCAAGAAATGTCTTCAGGAAATGTTCTGAGAGAAAAAGAATTTTAACCTGAAGTCCTATAACTGGACAAGTCAAATATGAGGGTAGAATTATTTTTATACTTGTAAGAACTGGGAAATATTATTTCCCATCATGTTTTCTCAGAAAGTTGTTTGAGAATACACTACCATCTAAATAAAGGCATAAGCTAAGAAAGAAAAGTGTTATGGATTGTAGCCCACCAGGCTCCTCTGTCCATGGGATTTCTGTAGGCAAGAATACTGGAGTGGGTTGCCATGCCTTTCTCCAGGAGATCTTCCCAATCTAGGGATTGAACCCACATCTCTTATGTCTCCTGCATTGGAGGCAGATTCTTTACCACTAGCACCACCTGGAAAGTCCACTAAGAAAGGAAAAGAAATGCGATTCAGGAAATGATGGATTCAGCCCTGGGGAGAAGTTAATTTATTTAGCAGGTGTGAGGTCTGGCTCAGGAGATTAGGCAGAGGGAGGATTTTTGAGGAGAAAAGTTTGTATAACATGATTGAGAATTTATTGATTTTCAGCTTCTTTTCCGCTACACTAATAATTTAGTTGAATCCAACTTTCAATATGTAATATTTTTTATTGTTATTTAAACTATATTCTAATTTTCATCATTATTTCCTCATTAGTTATTTAGATAGTGAGGTTCTTAATTTCTGAACATACAGAGACTTCTAGTTATCTTTTTGTTACGGATATGTTGTAGCCATGTGTTCCAGGAAACAAACTCACTCAGAAGGACAATGCAGATAGTGGAGTGCAGTTTATTACACCGACAGGCCCAAGGCAGAGTCTCCTTTTAGCTAAGGACCCCGATCAACATTTGTGAAAATCTTTTATACCCCATGTGTATGTGTCTGAACCCAACACTCCAAATTCCTTGAGACTTACATAAACCAAGGAGAATACAACCCCAGTAACCCCATCATGCACGTGCTATGTCCTCATGTGCTCATACAGGTAAACAGTTAGCCAATAATCAATAAACCCGAGGTTACACTCCGATAGATACAGAAAAATTTATGGCCTGTCTAGAGGAAGGGATGGTTAGTGTACATTTTCTCTTAGGTGATGAGTAACCTAGATACGCTCTTCAAGGTTCCCCTGTCTGGAGGGGGTCTTATCCTTCTGTTGTTTTCATAGGCACTAAACACAGAGTTCAGAGTCCATTGGAAAGGTGGCTGAGCATGATCAGCATGAACAGGCCTAAAATGGAGTCCAGGTCCTATGAATTCCTTCTTCACTCCCTTCTCTTGATGCTCTTAACTCATATTATGAGCACCATTCATAGGGATATATTGCACCCTGGCTTTCTGACCACCAATTCAGGAGTAATGACATCAACCTTCGGGTTACAAAGTTCCTAATACATTGTAAAATTCAGGGTGCACAAAGCAGAAATATCAAAGCAACTATAAGAGTGGTAAATATAGTTTTCCACCAATCGCCCTTCACCCAAGATAGGACCAAAGTCCACAAAGGAATGTTTTCATTTGACATTGCTTTTACCGGGTTTTTCACATCATCTAAAGCAGTCAATACACTGCTAGATAAGTCAGGAATATATATACAATATTAAACCTTAATTATAGCACAGGTCCCTCCTTGAGCAGCTGTGAGTATGTCCAAAGCCATTCTATTATGAACTACCGCTTTTCTTATTTGGATTTACTCTTTATTTAAGGCTTGGATGGCTTTTGTTCTATCTAGGAGGGCCTGTTTTGTGAAATTAGTCAAGTACTCTACTTTAATCATATCTGTTGTCCCTATAGAGGGTATGAATAAGGCAGCAATATACTCATACCATTGAAACACGGATCTTGTCCACCTAGCGTGTAAATAAGGTAGATTCACCGGAGCTTGTTGTAGGTTAGGCTTTTGTTACACTGGCATTTATATCAAATGTAACGCCATGACCCGAGTCTATTGACTGTAGGTGTTACACCAAGAGGGCAAGGAGAGGTTATGATTGACAAGAGAGAGGAAAGTCTCTTTCTGTCATCCCAGGAAAGAGCAGAGTGGTGTAAAATCTCCTTGGCAGTGTGGTGATACCCACCAAGGAAGTCCATCCATTACTGACAGAGGCATAGCCCTACATACCCAGCAGTTGGAAGTGTTGTGGAAGTCTGCGTAGAAATGTGTCCATGAGATGAAAACATTGTCCTGAGTTGAAACGGAAGCTAAATTTAAAATCATGTTGATGAGGCCAAGCAGCAGGAGTTGACTGTGCGGTTTCGTCCTGAAGGGGCTCATCCAGGGTCTTCTTTTCCTTCTTCTTAAGGATGGTCTTCGGAGAAGGCAGTGGCAACCCAATCCAGTGTTCTTGCCTGGAGAATCCCAGGGACGGCGGAGCCTGTTGGCTGCCGTCTATGGAGTCGCACAGAGTTGGACACTACTGAAGTGACTTAGCAGCAGCAGTAGCAGCAAGGATGGTCTTAGTCTCTCGAGGGTCAGAGGGGTCTCTCTGTGCAGTTCACTCAGCGTTTTTTTGGGTCTGCGTGGTATGTTCTCTTCACCTTTGTATGATGGATCCAAGGGACAATACCTGCAACTTTAACTGCAGTAGGGGTAGTTAGAATAAAATAAGGGCCCTTTCACCAAGGGGCTAGCAAATCATGTTTCCAATCTTTGACCCATACTTGGTCAGTTCAGTTCAGTTCAGTCGCTCAGTCGTGTCCAACTCTTTGCGACCCCATGAATCACAGCACGCCAGGCCTCCCTGTCCATCACCAACACCTGGAGTTCACTCAAACTCACCTCCATCGAGTCGGTGATGCCATCCAGCCATCTCATTCTCTGTCGTCCCCTTCTCCTCCTGCCCCCAATCCCTCCCAGCATCAGAGTCTTTTCCAGTGAGCCAACTCTTCACATGAGGTGGCCAAAGTATTGGAGCTTCAGCTTCAGCATCAGTCCTTCCAGTGAACACCCAGGATTGATCTCCTTTAGGATGGACTGGTTGGATCTCCTTGCAGTACAAGGGACTCTCAAGAGTCTTCTCTAACACCACAGTTCAAAAGCATCAATTCTTTGGCGATCAGCTTTCTTCACAGTCCAACTCTCACATCCATACATGACCACAGGAAAAACCATAGCCTTGACTAGACGAACCTTGGTTGGCAAAGTAATGTCTCTGCATTTTAATATGCTATCTAGGTTGAACTTTCCTTCCAAGGAGTAAGCGTCTTTTAATTTTATGGCTGCAATCAGCATCCACAGTGATTTTGGAGCCCAAAAAAATAAAGTCTGACACTATTTCCACTGTTTCCCCATCTATTTCCTATGAAGTGATGGGACCAGATGCCATGATCTTCGTTTTCTGAATGTTGAGCTTCAAGCCAACCTTTTCACTTTCCGCTTTCACTTTCATCAAGAAACTTTTGAGTTCCTCTTCACTTTCTGCAATAAGGGTGGTGTCATCTGCATATCTGAGGTTATTGATATTTCTCCCGGCAATCTTGATTCCAGCTTGTGCTTCTTCCAGCCCAGCGTTCCTCATGATGTACTCTGCGTATAAGTTAAATAAGCAGGGTGACAATATGCAACCTTGACGTACTCCTTTTCCTATTTGGAACCAGTCTGTTGTTCCACGGCCAGTTCTAAATGTTGCTTCCTGACCTGCATATAGGTTTCTCAAGAGGCAGGTCAGGTGGTCTGGTATTCCCTTCTCTTTCAGAATGTTCCACAGTTTATTGTGATCCACACAGTCAAAGGCTTTGGCATAGTCAATGAAGCAGAAATAGATGTTTTTCTGGAACTCTCTTGCTTCTTCCATGATCCAGCAGATGTTGGCAATTTGATCTCTGGTTGCTCTGCCTTTTCTAAAAGCAGCTTGAACATCTGGAAGTTCACGGTTCATGTATTGCTGAAGCCTGGCTTGGAGAATTTTGTGCATGACTTTACTAGCGTGTGAGATGAGTGCAGTTTCCATTTGATGTTTAAAGTTTTGCTTACTTGTTGTCTGCTTACCAGATTGTGTGCCAGCTCCTACCAATAATTCCACTTTGGCTAACCTGACAACAGTTGTCCTTGTTTTATTAGGCTAGTGCCATCAGTATATAGGACCCAATTAGGGTCTGGAACCTTGTGTCCTTCTTTAAAACAAACCCCAGATACCTTACCTCCTCTTTGCAGATCTGTGCCTTCTTCTTTGACACCTGGTAGCAGCAGCAGCAGCAGCAGCAACCTGCTTCCATCAACAGCTGGGGCAGGGCTTTTGTCCCTTCCCAACATTTTTCCTTGGTCTCGGCAGCCAGCAGCAGGTCATCCACGTATTGTAGGAGCCAATATCCATACTCTTTCGGATGGAATGAGTCCAGGTCAGAAGCCAAGGCCTCCCCAAAGATGGTTGGGGAATTCTTAAACCCTTGTGGGGGAGTCCAGATGAGCTGTTGTTTGGAGCGCCGACTGGATCTTCCCATTCAAAGGCAAAGATGGGCTGTGACGCTGGGGTGAGGTATATGCAGAAGAAGGCATCCTTGAGATCTAGGCTTGTATAAACTTTAGTCCTTGGTGGGAGGAGGCTAAGTAAGGTATAAGGGTTTGGAACAGTGGGGTGTAAAGTCACAGTAGCCTGGTCAACTAGCCTGAGATCTTGTACAGGCCAATAGTCCTGTCCTCCTTCTTTTTTGATTTGCAGGATCCGCACATTCTAAGCTGACTGACACTCTACTAGAATGCCCGCTTGTTTCAATCTATTGATGTAACGCAGTACGCCGGCCCAGGCCTCTATCAGTAGCGGGTACTGGCGCTTTCTAACTGGGATGGTGCCTGGTTTGAGTTCTATTATCACTGGGGCTTGATGTTTAGCCAGCCTGGGGGGTGGGGGTGGGGTTGTCTTCCACCCAGACCTCAGGGAATAATTGAGTTAGCTCTCTCTCATGCTCTTCCAGCCCACACGGTTCTTCCTTCGGAGGCTCATGCAACCTCCACTCTTCTTGGGGTGGTGTTGAGAGAGAGAACAAGTAAGTCAGAGTGCCATCCGGAAGGTGGGCCTCTCCTCAGGGGAGAAAGTCACTTGTGCTCCTAGTTTGGAGAGCAAGTCTCTTCCCAACAGGGGTCCTGGGCACTCAGGAATGTAGAGGAATTCATGAGTCACTTGGTGCCCACCATCTGACATTTTCTGGGCTGGCAAAACGATGTAATCCTCTCTTCTCCCGATACCCCAGTTACAGTGGCAGTCTTTTTGGACAGTGGTGCCACAGGTTTTGTTACTACCAACAGTTCTGCTCCTGTATCCACCATGAAGTCAATGTTTCGGTCTCCCACTTTTAAGGTTACCATGGGCTCTCGGGGACCTGATATCTCTGATCCCCGGCAGCCCTATTTAATTTCCAAGTCGGTAAGCTCCACAACTGCAGGAGCTTCCTTCTCCTTCCTTGCCTTAGAGCATTCATTCTTCCAGTGCCCAAAACCTCAGCGCTGAGCACACTGGATTGGCTGTAATGGGGCCTGGGGCCTCCGTTGGGACAGGCTGAAGGACTGTCCTGTCCCTGGGGCAGAGGAGGTTTTCCGGAGGGCCGGAGATAGACTTTCCCAGAGCAGCAGCTATCATTGTAAATCTCTTGTCTGTTCTCTTTCATTCCCTCAGGGCTCTCTGTCAGAGCGCAGTCTCTGCTTAATTCCAACATCTCCCTCCCTTTCTTGCGGGTATAGCTTGGGCAGTTTGGCTGCAGCCGGATCCTGGAAGTGCCGGCCAGAGGCTTCTGTTACCGGGATTGGAGCCTGCCGAGGTGGCGGCTCTACGACCTCCAGGAGAGCTGGTATAGAAGCAGCGGCTGCTGCAGGACTTCACCTGGCCCTGATTGGGCATTAAGGCGGCCTCCGGTCCTGGTGGAGCACTGGGAGGCAGGTGTGTCATTATCCAGTATGGGGCGATGGGGAAGGTCATCCCCGTCCAAATCCTGTAGAATTTCCTTTTTTATCATCAGTCAATTTTTGTGCCATTAATATTTTCCCCTTTCCCTTCTGGATATAGAACCTTGCCCAAGTAGAAGGGTCTTGAGCTAACCCTAGCCATGAGTCAATATATGGATTTTGATCCAGGTGTCCTGGCTCTCCTGTGACTACTGTATAGACTGCTTCGACTATTTTTAAGGTCATGGTGTTTTCTGGTGGCCATCCTACTCCCACAGGGGGCCATTCGACCTCACAGAGCACGTGGAGGCAGTTAGGCTTCATCTTCACCCCATCAGTTCAGTTCAGTTCAGTTCAGTCGCTCAGTCGTGTCCGACTCTCCGCGACCCCATGAATCACAGAACGCCAGGCCTCCCAGTCCATCACCAACTCCCGGAGTACACTCAAACTCATGTCCACAGAGTCGGTGATGCCATCCAGCCATCTCATTCTCTGTCGTCCCCTTCTCCTCCCGCCCCCAACCTTTCCCAGCATCAGAGTCTTTTCCAGTGAGTCAACTCGTCTCATGAGGTGGCCAAAGTATTGGAGTTTCAGCTTTAGCATCAGTCCCTCCAATGAACATCCAGGATTGATCTCATTTAGAATGGACTGGTTGGATCTCCTTGCAGTATAAGGGACTCTCAAGAGTCTTCTCCAACACCACAGTTCAAAAGCATCGATTCTTCGGCGATCAGCTTTCTTCACAGTCCAACTCTCACATCCATACATGACCACGGGAAAAACCATTGCCTTGACTAGACGGACCTTGGTCGGCAAAGTAATGTCTCTGCTTTTTAATATACTATCAAGGTTGGTCATAACTTTCCTTCCAAGGAGCAAGCGTCTTTTAATTTCATGGCTGCAATCAGCATCTGCAGTGATTTTGGAGCCCAAAAAAACAAAGTCTGACACTGTTTCCACTGTTTTTCCATCTATTTCCCATGAAGTGATGGCACCAGATGCCATGATCTTTGTTTTCTGAATGTTGAGCTTCAAGCCAACCTTTTCACTTCACCCCATAGCCTCCTCCTAATCCCTTCTTAAAATTTTTAATCATGCACTCCAATACAGCTGCCTTAGATTCACTTCCTCCCATCTTGCTTACCTTCTCGGACCTTCTTCTACTTTTCCTTTTCATTCTGTCTATGAAGTTCTCAGTACCCTATGTACTTCTGATATTTCCACTCAATGACACTTAAATTGCCATTCTGCCTCCTTCCTAATTGGGGTGAGAAGAGCCTTACCTGCCAGATCCCAGAGGGAGAAGGGGAATCTGAGTGACTTCACCTGCCAGTCAGCACAGCCAAACCAGAACACCACGTGGTCCAAGACTGTTTCTCCCTTAAAGTCCGTTCTGCCTTGGTGGGCTTGATCAGGTGCAGAAGAAAACACAGATGGGTTAAATATCCCATGTCCCAGGCCATCTCCGGAAAAGCCAATTCATACTCACTTATGTATTTCCTTCCCTCTAGCCTAACAATTCCGAGGGGGTCAAGAATTTCCCAGCAGATGGGACACCTCCTGGGGGAGGGCAGAATATGAGCATACAAGGACCAGTTTCCTATCCTAAAAATCCCCTGGCAATCGCTGGTAATAATTTTCCCTGAGACGGCGTGGAGACACCTCCTAAATGACCTTCACAAATTTCCTTCCTAAACCCTAGCACGCTCGTCGACCTGTGTACTAAGCAATCACTGCTGCCTGCCTATTCCAGGGCCCTGTGAGCCCATGCCCCTTCTAGTCCCTCCCAGGGGGGTGATCAGGCCTCCTCTTCCACCCTGCTGGGTGGGTTCCTCCTCACCTGAGCGCTCAGGTACCTTTGCTGCCGGTCACTACCTGCCAAAGCAAAGAAACCAGGCATTGAACGGCTGAATTCTTCCAGAGGGGCCAGGAGCCTTCCCCCCTGTAGGAGATTCAAGCCACAAAACCTTGGGGTGGCCTCAAATGAGACCTTTCTCCTCAAAGTGAGGAGTTTCCCAGCCAATGCACCAAATGTAGCCACGCATTCTGGGAAACAAACTCAGAAGGACAATGCAGATAGTGGAGTGCAGTTTATTATACCAGCGGGTCCAAGGCAGAGTCTCCTTTTAGCCAAGGACCCCGACCAGCATTTGTGAAAATCTTTTATACCCCATGTGTACGTGTCTGAACCCAACACTCCAAATTCCTTGAGACTTACATAAACCAAGGAAAATACAATCCCAGTAACACCATCATTCACGTGCTATGTCCTCACGTGCTCAAACAGTCAAATAATTAGCCAATAATCAATAAACCCGAGGTTACACTCCGATAGATACAGAAAAATTTATGGCCTGTCTGGAGGAAGGGGTGGTTTAGTGTATGTTTTCTCTTAGGCGATGAGTAACTAGATATGATCTTCAAGGTTTCCCTGTCTGGAGGGGGTCTTATCCTTCTGTTGTCATTTTCATAGGCACTAAACACAGAGTTCAGAGTCCATTGGAAATGTGGACGAGCATGGTCAGCATGAGCAGCCTAAGATGGAGTCCAGGCCCTATGAATTTATTCTTCAGATACCTGGCTTAATTGCATTGTGGTTAAAGATACTCAGTTTGATTTCTATTCTTTGAGATTTGCTTAACATATGGCTAAAGGGTTCTGAGGGTGCTTGAAAAGAATGTAGAATTTTTGGTTGCTGGGTGCAGTGTTCTAAATATGTCAATTAGGTCAGGTTTGTTACACACATTGTTCAAATTTTCTACATCCTTACTGATTTTTGTCTGCTTGTTCTCTCAATTTCTGAGTGAGGTATATTTAAATCGCCCCCTTGTTTTTATAGATTTGTTTATTCCCTTAGTTGTTCAGGTTTTGCTTCATTTATTTTGAGACTAAATTATTAAATATGTAAAATTTTCAAGGTGTTATAGCTGAGGGAGTCAATTTCTAGGTAGGTTGATAAGAAGTCCAGGGTCCCCTAGGGGGAGAGAGGGGTCTAGGGCTCTTGAAGTGGAGATAGGGGTCTGGAGTTCTCAAGGAGGAGAAAAAGACAAAGTTTTGTTTTCTACATTCCTTAGTCTTAATCACATAAAATGTTTTTTTTTTTTTTTTTCAAGCCTGGAGCTGATGATTATACAGCAAAACAATTCAGTTTAAACTCTGTACTAAGGATTCTATAACAACAATGTATCCTGCTTGAGGAGAGTTTCTCCTTGAAAACTTTCTGACTAATCTTGTTATCTTATAATATATATTATGGGAGCAGGAAAAGTAGGAAGTCAAGAAATATCTGGAGTAACAGACAAATTTGGCCTTGGAGTACAGAATGAAGCAGGGCAAAAGCTAATAGAGGTTTGCAAAGAGAATGCACTGGTCATAGCAAACACCCTCTTCCAACAACACAAGAGAAGACTCTACACATGGACATCACCAGATGGTCAACACCGAAATCAGACTGATTATATTCTTTGCAGCCAAAGATGGAGATACTCTATACAGTCAGCGAAAACAAGACTAGGAGCTGATTGTGACTCAGATCATGAACTCCTTATTGCCAAATTCAGACTTAAACTGAAGAAAGAAGGGGAAACCACTAGACCATTCAGGTATGATCTAAATCAAATCCCTTACGATTAGACAGTGGAAGTGACAAAGAGATTCAAGGGATTATATCTGATAGACAGAGTGCCTGAATAGTTATGGACGGAGGTTCGTGACATTGTACAGGAGGCAGTGATCAAGACCATCCTCAAGAGAAAGAAATGCAAAAAGGCAGAATGGTTATTTGAGGAGGCCTTACAAATAGCTGTGAAGAGAAGAAAAGTGAAATGCAAAGGAGAAAAGGAAAGATAGATCCATTTGAATGGAGAGTTCCAAAGAATAGCAAGGAGAAAAAAGAAAGCCTTCCTCAGTGATCAGTGCAAAGAAATAGAGTAAAACAATAGAATGCGAAAGACTAGAGAGCTCTTCAAGAAAATTAGAGATACCAAGGGAACATTTCATACAAAGATAGGCACAATTAAGGACAGAAATGATATGGATCTAACAGAAGCAGAAGATATAAAGAAGAGGTGGCATGAATACACAGAAGAACTATACAAAAAAGATCTTCATGACCCAGATAACCACGATGGTGTGTTCACTTACCTAGAGCCAGACATCCTGGAATGTGAAATCAAGTGGGCCTTGGGAAACACCACTACAAACAAAGCTAGTGGAGGTGATGTAATTCCAGTTAAGCTATTTCAAATCTTAAAAGATGATGCTATGAAAGTGCTACACTCAAAATGCCAGCAAATCTGGAAAACTCATCAGTGGCCACAGGACTGGAAAAGGTCAGTTTTCATTCCAATCCCAAAGAAGGACAATTGCAAAGAATGTTCAAACTACTGCACAATTGTACTCATCTCACATGCTAGTAAAGTAATGCTCAAAATTCTCCACACCAGGCTTCAATAGTACATTAACCATAAACTTCCAGATGCTCAAACTGGATTTAGAAAAGGCAGAGGAACCAGAGATCAAATTGCCAACATCTCTTGGATCATTGAAAAAGTAAGATAGTTCCAGAAAAGTATCTACTTCTGCTTTAATGACTATGCCAAAGCCTTTGACTATGTGGATCAAAACAGACTGGAAAATTCTGAAAGAGATGGGAATACCAGAACACCTGCCCTCCCTCTTCAGAATTCTGTATGCAGGTCAAGAATCAACAGTTAGAAATGGACATGGACCAACAGACTGGTTCCAAATCAGGAAAGGAGTACATCAAGGCTGTACATTGTCACTCTGCTTATTTAACTTATATGCAGAGTACATCATGAGAAATGATGGACTGGATAAACACAAGCTGGAATCAAGATTGCTGAAAGAAATATCAATAGCCTCAGACATGCAGATGATATTACCCTTATGGCAGAAAGTGAAGAAGAACTTGAATCTCTTGATGAAAATGAAAAAGGAATGTGAAAAAGTTGGCTTAAAACTCAGCATTCATAAAACCAAGATCATGGCATCTGGTCCCATCACTTCATGCAAATAGATGGGGAAACAATGGAAACAGTGACAGATTTTATTTTTCTGGGCTCCAAAATCACTGCAGATGGTGACTGCAGCCATGAAATTAAAAGATGCTTGCTGCTTGGAAGAAAAGCTATGACCAACCTAGACAGCATATAAGAAAGCAGAGACATTACTTTGATAACAAAATTTTATCTAGTCAAAGCTTTGGTTTTTCTAGTAGTCTTGTATGGATGTGAGAGTTGGACCATAAGAAAGCTAAGCCCTGAAGAATTGATGCTTTTGAACTGTAGTGTTGGAGAAGATTCTGGAGAGTCTCTTGGACTTCAAGGAGAACAAACCAATCAATCCTAAGGAAAATGAATCCTGAATATTCATTGGAAGGACTGATGCTGAAGCTGAAACTCCAATACTTTGGCTACCTGATGGGAAGAGCCCACTCATTGGAAAAGACCCTAATGCTGGGAATGACTGAAGGTTGGATGACATCACTGACTCAATGGACATGAGTTTGGGTAAGCTCTGGAGTTGGTGATGGTCAGGAAAGCCTGGCCTACTGCAGCCCATAGGGTCTCAAAAAGTTGGACACGACGGAGCAACTGAACTGAACTGAACAGAATCCTGCCATCTTAAAATGTAAATTGTGGGAGTGGGTCTAGTAAGATCTTTGCAACCTTGAGGCAGTCTTTTGATTTATTGTAATAATCAATTTAAAAAGTATACAGCTCTCTTGCTAAGACTGGTGAGGGGGCACGCACCGTCCCCTCCTGATGTCTGTGTCAGGAGCTTGCTCTGTCCCTTTTATACTTTAATGAAACTCTGCTACACAAAAGCTGTTGTGTGATCAAGCCTGGTCCCTGGTGCCGAAGCTAAATCTTCTTCAGAGATCATGAATCTGACACATCTTTTCAGTGAATTAAACTTTTTATTATAATGAAGTCTTCTCTTAATCTCTAGTAATGCTTTTTAGACATAAAGTCTGTAGTAGATACAGCTCAACAGCTTTCTTCGAGCCAGCATTTATATGGCCTATCTTTCTTTTTCATTTTCCTGCCAACTTCTCTGTTTCCTTTTCATCCATGTGTGTCTCCTGTGAAGAGCACACGACTCTTTTGTTTTCATACTCAAGTTGATATTCTTGCCTTTTAATCAGAGCATTGAGTCTACTTATGCTTAATGTATTCATTGACGTGTTTAGGTTTAAATCTCCCATCTTACTCTGTGCTTTTCTTCATCTCACCTGCTTAAAGGTCCTTTCCCTACCCCCCTTTTCTCTTCTTTTAGATTGAGTTTTAAAATTCATCTCCCTCTTTTATTAGCTGGAAAGTTATACACTCTTATTGCCCTTTTATTGGTTACCTAAGAGACTGTTACTCCAGGTGTTTCTTGACTTCCTACTTTTGCATTCCAGTCTCATATAATGAAAAGGACATCTTTTTTGGGTGTTAGTTCTAAAAGGTCTTGTAGGTCTTCATAGAACCGTTCAACTTCGGCTTCTTCAGCGTTACTGGTTGGGGATAGGCCTGGATTACTGTAATATTGAATGGTTTGCCTTGTAGTAACAGGCAAATTTGGCCTTGGAGCACGGAATGAAGCAGGGCAAAAGCTAATAGAGTTTTGTCAAGAGAATGCACTGGTCATAGCAACCACCCTCTTCCAACAACACAAGAGAAGACTACACATGGACATCACCAGATGGTCAACACCGAAATCAGATTGATTATACTCTTTGCAACCAAAGATGGAGAAGCTCTATACAGTTAGCAAGAACAAGACCAGGAGCTGACTGTGGCTCAGATCATGAACTCCTTATTGCCAAATTCAGACTTAAATTGAAGAAAGTAGGGGAACCCACTAGACCATTCAGATATGACCTAAATAAAATCCCTTATGATTATACAGTGGAAGTGAGAAATAGATTTAAGGGACTAGATCTGATAGATAGAGTGTCTGATGAATCTATGGATGGAGGTTCTTGACATTGTTCAGGAGACAGGGACCAAGACCATCCCCATGGAAAAGAAATGCAAAAAAGTGAAATGGCTGTCTGAGGAGGCCTTACAAATAGCTGTGAAAAGAAGAGAAGTGAAAAGCAAAGGAGAAAAGGAAAGATATAAGCATTAGAATGCAGAGTTCCAAAGAATAGCAAGGAGAGATAAGAAAGCCTTCCTCATTGATAAATGTAAAGAAATAGAGGAAAACAACAGAATAGGAAAAACAAGAGATCTCTTCAAGAAAATTAGAGATTCCAAGAGAACATTTCATGCAAAATGGGCTCGATAAAGGACAGAAATGGTATGGACCTAACGGAAGCAGAAGATATTAAGAAGAGGTGGCAAGAATACACAGAAGAACTGGTCAAAAAAGATCTTCAAGACCAAGATAGTCACGATAACGTGATCACTGACCTAGACCAGACATCTTGGAATATGAAGTCAAGTGGGCCTTAGAAAGCATCACTACAAACAAAGCTAGTGGAGGTGATGGAATTCCAATTGAGCTATTTCAAATCCTGAAAGATGATGCTGTGAAAGTTCTGCACTCAATATGCCAGCAAATTTAGAAAACTCAGCAGTGACCACAGGACTGGAAAAGGTCAGTCTTCATTCCAATCCCAAAGAAAGGCAATGCCAAAGAATGCTCAAACTACCTCACAATTGCACTCATCTCACATGCTAGTAAAGTCATGCTCAAAATTCTCCAAGCCAGGCTTCAGCAATATGTGAACTGTGAACTCCCAGATGTTCAAGCAGGTTTTAGAAAAGGCAGAGGCACCAGAGATCAAATTGCCAACATCCGCTGGATCATGGAGAAAGCAAGAGAGTTCCAGAAAAACATCTATTTCTGCTTCATTGACTATGCCAAAGCCTTTGACTGTGTGGATCACAATAAACTGTGGAACATTCTGAAAGAGATGGGAATCCCAGACCACCTGACCTGCCTCTTGAGAAACCTGTATGCAGGTCAGGAAGCAACAGTCAGAACTGTACATGGAACAACAGACTGGTTCCAAATAGGAAAAGGAGTACATCAAGGCTGTATATTGTCACCTTGCTTATTTAACTTACATGCAGAATACATCATGAGGAACGCTGGGCTGGAAGAAACACAAGCTGGAATCAAGACTGTCGGGAGAAATATCAATAACCTCAGATATGCAGATGACACCACCCTTATGGCAGAAAGTGAAGAGGAACTCAAAAGCCTCTTGATGAAAGTGCAAGAGGAGAGTGAAAAGGTTGGCTTAAAGCTCAACATTCAGAAAACTAAGATCATGGCATCTGGTCCCATCACTTCATGGGAAATAGATGGAAAAACAGTGGAAACAGTGTCAGACTTTATTTTTTTGGGCTCCAAAATCACTGCAGATGCTGATTGCAGCCATGAAATTAAAAGACGCTTACTCCTTGGAAGGAAAGTTATGACCAACCTTGATAGTATATTAAAAAGCAGAGACATTACTTTGCCAACCAAGGTCCGTCTAGTCAAGGCTATGGTTTTTCCAGTGGTCATGTATGGATGTGAGAGTTGGACCATGAAGAAAGCTGAGCACCGAAGAATTGATGCTTTTGAACTGTGGTTCTGGAGAAGACTCTTGAGAGTCCCTTGGACTGCAAGGAGATCCAACCAGTCCATTCTAAAGGAGATCAATCCTAGGTGTTCATTGGAAGGACTGATGCTAAAGCTGAAGCTGCAATACTTTGGCCACCTTATGCGACGAGTTGACTCACTGGAAAAGACTCTGATGCTAGGAAAGGTTGGGGGCAGGAGGAGAAGGGGACGACAGAGAATGAGATGGCTGGATGGCATCACCGACTCTATGGACATGAGTTTATGTGAACTCCGGGAGTGGGTGATGGACAGGGAGGCCTGGCGTGCTGTGATTCATGACTGAGTGACTGAACTGAACTGAACTGAAGAGACTGTAATATGCATCCTGATTCATCATAGTCCACAATTAATTGGTATTTTTGAACTTTTCTTGAAAAATCCAAAGATCTTGGGTATTAGTAAATTCTTGTATCCCCGTCTGACATCTGCCATGGTTGTTGCATATTTCAACATATATATCTTATTCTCCATAAGACACATTTTTATTGGTCTCTTCTCTTCCTTTTTTCCTACAGCTATATCACTCCACATGGGATAATTTTTCTTCTACTTAAAACACTCATGTTTAGGGTTCCTGTAGTGGAGGTCTGCTTGTGACAAACTGTTAGTTTCATTTGTCTGATAAGGCCTTTATTTCATTTCATTTTTGTTCTCTGCCTCCAGGGAGGTTTTTTTTTGCTTCTATGAGGCCCCTGGTGGCCCAGTCAATCAGGGGTTGTCTTCACCCAGTCTCAGGGGCTGAGATGGTTGGAAGCGGAGCCACAGCCACTGTGAGGGCTGGTCCCCCTGTGTTTCACTCTCACAGTTCCTTGAGCTTCCAAACAAAGGTAGGAAAGTTTGTGAGGCCATCTCGATCAAACTTTGTCTCACTACAGCCTGGAGGCTTTAAAATCCTCTGAAATTAGCAAATATTCTCAAGGAAAAGGCAGTGGCCCCATGCTCTCTATTTCCATCTTCTTCTAGATCTTGGTTTGGTGATTCTGCCCTATCCTGTTTGTTCTCCAGTATTTTCAGATGACTTCTTCCCTTCCTTCTCTTTCCCTCCCTTCCTCCCTTCCTTTCTTTTTCCCTTCCTTCCTTCTTTCTATCCTCTCTGCCTTTATATACTCATGTCAGACCTCATGAAAAGGAAGCAGACACAGGACATAGCGGGCTCCCAGTTGACTGGGAGAGACATTAATACAGAGGAGTCACAGATGTCAGTCTGTAAGTTAAATCTGTGTATGAGGTGTCTCTGGTGTAAACCAATCATTGTCATCCAGTGTAATAATAAGGGTTAAAATAAGTAGAGGAAGAGAGGCGGGTATGGTAATCCCACCGAACGACATTAAGGAAAGTTTTGAGTGAAAAGTTTTGATGTATAAAGAAATATTTTCCAGCTACCGGGAAAACTGTGCCATGTAAAGCACCTAATTTTTCATAACTATTCTATAATTGAAGTACTCCTAAACCCCACAGAAGTCTTTGTAGATGTCATTTAAGTTTAGGGAACATTGGTTGAGCTGCAAATTGTCAGGCATTAGGCTAGGCACAACCACTTCCCTGAGGAACTTATGGTCTAGCACGAAAGACACAGCCGTAGGAGATGATTCCATACGCAAAACAATGACTGGTGACAAGACACAGCTTTTGTTGTACTGAGTTATTCTTTATAGAGAAATATTGCTCCCTGGGCCAGAACGTTCCAGGCACCAAAAACAATTTACAAGGAAAGGCTGATAGTTTTGTTATGCAGAACACTGCAAGCTCCTGCTGCTCACATGATGGGACTTTTTCATTTTCTTTCAGAACATTCTCATCTGTCTTTCCAGGCTTCTCATCCTTCTTATGAGCAAAAAGAGAGAGAATGAATCTCTTATTTTAAAACTGATTTCACTTAAGTGGTTTAAGATGGATTTTTTCAAAATAGAGGATCTGATGTGTTCCTAACTGGGGGACAAGCATCTTACTTCTCTTCCCTAGTCAGTGGGGCTAATTCTGTTGGCCCAGCTTCAAGGTCACAATTAGATCCTGAGGAGGAAGAGCAAGGCTCAAGTCCCAGCTCTGCAAGTCATCTGTATGATTGATGGCCCCCACACCTACACATTGTCTAGTAGGGAGTAGATACTCAGTGATCATTGAATCGAGCACCTCTAAATTTTCTCTGCTCCTGGAAAATGGGCGTAAAAGCTGTTGTGCATTCTTGCTCAGTCACTTCAGTGTGTCTGACTCTTTGCGACCCTGTAGACTGCTATTGTGAGGATAAATTAAATAAGACAGAGCAGGTGACAAAGCTTTGTAAATGGTAAAGAGAAAAATATATCTCAAAGTGACTTGAATGCATATAGAGTCAGGTCAACTTTGAATTAGCTTCCTTATCTCCAAATTGGATATGAGATTTCTGGCTTAAAGCGAGGCTGCTTGTTGTGGATGCTTTTTAGTTTGTTTTTATTAACTTTGGTGAGGTTCCTGGTATTTTTTTGTTGGGGGAATATTGAGGAAATAGCATACTCTTTAGAGCCAAATGAAATGAATAGAAAACAAATAATCTCCACTGACAATCTTAGTGAGGACTAATGAAAAACAAGGGTCATCTTTGATCCAATGATTGTATTTTCTCCCTGGGCCTAACCTGATTGTATTATTGAATGTTCTGGAGCCCTCCTCAGTTATTTAACTATCATAACCCTTTACTTATGAGCTTCAAGATGTGATTATAGTCTCCTCCCCCAATGAAATGAGAGGCTTTAACTGAGTTAGCCCATCAACAGCCCATGATGAAGCCTGACAGATCCCCTTTTGGACTACACAATCTTGATAACATTAATGTCAAGGTCCTTTCCTCTCTCCAGGCTCGCTTCCCTGTGCTGGGTGAGTGATAACAAAGCATTTATGACATCTTTAGGGTCAGAATGGAATTAGTACCACTTATGGGTCTGCCTCCTAGAGACTCATACTAGATCTGAAATCTTGGAAAATTCTTTGCATGGACTGAGCTTCGGGAATAAGCCTTCTGAGAAGGCAGGCATAAATGATATGATCTGGAGACAGACAGGGGCCAGGAGGCTGAGTGGTACCTTCCTCGAGTTCCCCTGTAGGTGCCTGCTACATTATATAGCTGGTAAAACTGAAAGTCCCTTTTATGAATGGAAAGTCCTGAAGTGGCCACCCATCAGGAGCCAGGTTCCTAAAGGGCTGGTAAAGTGAATAGATTTCTCAACCTTGGGCTAGGAGTGGGAATCACTTAGGTTCATTGGTGGAGTCTGGGGGTGAAACATGGTAAAAGTGAGGGTTGGAGCTAGAGAGCTCCAGAGGAAAGGGGATGCCAAGGCAAAGATTAAGAAGCTTGAGAGGTGAGAGGCATTGTTATGTCTACATCTGGTCTTCTCCTTCCAAAATTCACTCCCCTTCCACAGATGCCAGTGCTTTTCAAGGGTTCATAGAAACAGAACCCACATCCCAACTGTCAATAGCAGAGTATTCTTCATCTCTGTTGAATTAATATAGTCATTCTTTTTTAAAATATTTATTTTATACTGGAGTATAGCTGATTAATAAAGTTGTATTAGTTTCAGATGTACAGCAAAGTGATTGAGTTATACATAAACATATATCTTTTCTTGTTCAAATTCATTCTCCATTTAGGCTATTACAGAATATTGAGCAGAGCTCCCTGTGCTATACAGTAGCTTCCTGTTGGTTATCCATTTAAAATATAGCAGTGTATACATGTCAATCCCAAACTACCTATCTATTCCTTCCCACTGGTAAAAATAAATTCATTCTCTAAGTCTGTGAGTCTGTTTTGTAAATAAGTTCATTTGTATCATCTTTTTTACATTTCACATATAAGTGATTTCACATGATATTTGTTTTTCTCTGTCTAACTTCACTTAGTATTTATATGATAGTATCCAGATCCATCCATGTTGCTACAAGTGGATTATTTCATTCTTTTAATGGGGCTTCCCTGGTGGATCAATGGTAAAGAATCTGCCTGCAATGCAGAAGACACAGGTTTGATCCCTGGATCAGAAATGGCTACCTGCTCCAGTATTCTTGCCTGGATAATTCTATGGACAGAAGAACCTTGTGGGCTACAGTCCATGGGGTTGCAAAGAACTGGATACAAGTGAACTGAGTAATATTCCATTGTATACATGCTATTGAGCACAATCTATCCAATATCACAGTAATCAAAGTCTATGTCCAAGCCACTAATGCCAAAGAAGCTGAAGTTGAATGGTTCTATGAAGACCTACAAGACATTCTAGAACTAACACCAAAAAAAGAATCTTCTTTTCATCCTAGGGGACTGGAATGGAAAAGTTGTAAGTCAAGAGTTAACTTGAGTAACGGGCAAGTTTGGCCTTGGAATACAAAATGAAGCAGGGAAAAGGCTAACAGAGTTTTGCCAAGAGAACACACTGGTTATAGCAAACACACTCTTTCAACAACACAAGAGATGACTCTACACATTGACATCACCAGATGGTCAATACCAAAATAAGACTGATTATATTCTTTGCAGCCAAAGATGGAGAACCTCTGTAGAGTCAGCAAAAACAAGACTGGCAGCAGCTGACTGTGGCTCAGATCATGAACTCCTTATTTCAAAATTCAGACTTAAATTGAAGAACGTAGGGAGAACCACTAGACCATTCAGTATGACCTAAATCAAATCCCTTACGATTATACAGTGGAAGTGATAAATAGAATCAAGGGATTAGATCTGATAGAATGTCTGAAGATGTATGCACGGAGGTTCATGACATTGTCCAGGAGGCAGTGATCAAGATCATCCCCAAGAAAAAGAAAAGCAAAATGGTTGTCTGAAGATGCCTTACTGAGAAAAGAAGAGAAGTGAAAGGCAAAGGAGAATAGGAAAGATATACCCATCTGAATGCAGAGTTCCAAAGAATAGCAAGTAGAGATAAGAAAGCCTTCCTAAGTGACCGATACAAAGGGATAGAGGAAAACAATAGAATGGGAAAGACTAGAGATCTCCTCAAGAAAATTAGAGATACCAAGGGAACACTTCATGCAAAGATGGGCACAATAAATAAAGGAAAGAAATTTTATGGACGAGGTGATGAAATTCCTGTCGAGCTATTTCAAATCCTGAAAGATGATGCTGTTAAAGTGCTGCACTCAATATGCCAGCAAATTTGGAAAACTCAGCAGTGGCCACAGGACTGGAAAAGGTCAGCTTTCATTCTAATCCCAAAGAACAATGCTGAAGGATGTTCAAACTGCACAATGCACTCATTTCACATGCTAGCAAAGTAATGTTCAAAATTCTCCAAGCCAGGCTTCAACAGTATGTGAACCGTGAACTTCCAGATGTTCAAGCTGGTTTTAGAAAAGACAGAGGAACCAAAGATCAAATTGTCACTATTGGTTGGATCATTGAAAAAGCAACAGAATTCCAGAAAAATATCTGCTTCTGCTTCATTGACAATGCTAAAACCTTTGACTCTGGGGATCACAACAAACTGTGGAAAATTCTTCAAGAGATGGGCATACTGGACCGTTTCACCTGCCTGCTGAGAAATCCTTATGCAGGTCAAGAAGCAATAGTTAGAACTAGACATGAAACAATAGACTGGTTCTAAATTAGGAAAGGAGTATGTCAAGGCTGTGTATTGTCACCCTGCTTATTTAACTTCTATGCAGAGTACATCATATGAAATGCTGGGCTAGATGAAGCACAAGCTTAAATCAAGATTGCTGGGAGAATTATCAATAATCTCATATATGCAGATGACACCACCCTTATGGCAGAAAGTGAAGAGGAACTAAAGAGCCTCTTGATGAAAGTGAAAGAGGAGAGTGAAAAAGCTGGCTTACAACTTAACATTCGAAAAACTAAGATCATGGCAATCAGTTCCATCACTTCATGGCCAATAGATGGGGAAACAATGGAAGCAGTGGCAGACTTTATTTTCTTCAGCTCCAAAATCACTGCAGATGGTGACTGCAGCCACGAAATCAAAAGACACTTGCTGCTTGGAAAAAAAGCTATGACAAACCTAGACAGCATATTAAAAAGCAGAGATTTGTTTACAAAGGTCTGTATAGTCAAAGCTATGGTTTTTGCAGTAGTCATGCATGGATGTGAGGGTTGGACCATAAAGAAGGCTTAGTGCTGAAAAATTGTTGCCTTTTTGCCGTGGTGTTGGAGAAGACTCTTGAGAGTCTCTCTTTTAAAAAAAAAAAATTAATTAATTAATTTTAATTGGAGAATAATTACTTTACAATTCTGTGGTGGTTTTTGCCATACGTTGACATGAATCAGCGATGGATGTACATGTGTCTCCCCATCCTGAACCCCCCTCCCAACACTCTACCCACCCCATCCCTCAGAGGGTTGTCCCCGAGCTGGCTTTGAGGGCCCTGCTTCATGCATCAAACTTGCACTGATCATCTATTTTACATATGTTAATATGCATGTTTCAATGCTATTCTCTCAAATCATCCCACCCTCGCCTTCACCAACATAGTCCAAAAGTCTTTTCTTTACATCTGTGTGTCTTTTGCTGCCCTGCATATAGGATCATTGTTACTGTCTTTTAATATACTGTATTGGTGTTTCTCTTTCTGACTAACTTCACTCTGTATAATAGGCTCCAGTTTCATCCACTTCATTAGAACTGATTCAAATGCATTCTTTTTTGTTGCTTAGTAATATTCCATTGTGTATATGTACCACAACTTCCTTATCCATTCATCTACTGATGGACATCTAGGTTGCTTCCATGTCCTAGCTATTGTAAACAGTGCTGTGATGAACATTGGGGTACACATGTCTCTTTCAATTCTGGTTTCCTTGGTGTATATGCTCAGCAGTGGGATTGCTAGGTCATATGGCAGTTCTATTTCCAGTTTTTTAAGGAATCTCCACACTGTTCTCCATAGTGGCTGTACCAGTTTGCATTCCCACCAACAGTGTAAGAGAGCTCCTTTTTCTCCACATGCTCTCCAGCATTTATTGTTTGTAGACTTTTTGATGGTCATTCTGACCAGTGTGAGTTGATACCTCATGTTTTGATTTGCATTTCTTGAATAATGAGTGATACTGAGCATCTTTTCATGTGTTCATTATCCATCTGTATGTCTGCTTTGGAGAAATGTCTGTTTAGTTCTTTGGCCCACATTGTGATTGGGTTGTTCATTTTTACGGTATTGAGCTGCTTGAGTTGCTTGTATATTTTGGAGATTAATTCTTTGTCAGTTGTTTCATTTGCTATTATTTTCTCCCATTCTGAAGGCTGCTTTTTCATCTTGCTTATAGTTTCCTTCGTTGTGTAAAAGCTTTTAAGTTTAATTAGGTCCCATTTGCTTAGTTTTGCTTTTATTTCTATTACTTTGGGAGGTGGGTCATAGAAGATCTTGTGGTGATTTATGCTAGAGAGGGTTCTGCCTGTGTTTTCCTGAGTTTTATAGTTTCTGGTCTTACATTTAGATCTTTAATCCATGTTGAGTTTAATTTTGTGTATGGTGTTAGAAAGTGTTCTAGTTTCATTCTTTTATAGGTGGTTGACCAGTTTTCCCAGCCTCACTTGTTAGACATTGTCTTTTCTCCATTGTATATTTTTGCCTCCTTTGTCAAAGATAAGGTGTCCATAGGTGCATGGATTTATCTCTGAGCTTTCTATTTTGTCCCATTGACCTATATTTCTGTCTTGAGCCAGTACCATACTGTCTTGATGACTGTAGCTCTAAAATAGTATGGTCTGAAGTCTGGGCTGGGAAGGGTTGGGGGCGGGAGGAGAAGGGGACGACCGAGAATGAGATGGCTGGATGGCATCACCGACTCTGTGGACATGAGTTTGAGTGTACTCCGGGAGTTGGTGATGGACAGGGAGGCCTGGCGTGCTGTGATTCATGGGGTCGCGGAGAGTCGGACACGACTGAGCGACTGAACTGAACTGAACTGAAGTCTGGAAGCTTGATTCCTCTAGTTCTATCCTACTTTCTCTTGAGAGTCCCTTGGACTGCAAGGAGAGCAAACCAGTCAATCCTAAGTGAAATCAATCCTGAATATTCATTGGAAGCACTGATGCTGAAACTGAAACTCCAATACTTTGTCCACTTGATGCAAAGAGCCAACTCATTAGAAAAGATCCTGGTGCTGGGAAAGATTGAAGGCAGGAGGAGAAGTGGATGACAGAGGGTGAGATGGTTAGATGGCATCACTGGTTCAATTGACATGAGTTTGAGCACGCTCAAGGAGGTGGTGAAGGATAGGGAAGCCTGGAATGCTATAGTCCGTGGGGTCACAAAGAATTGGACATGACTGAGTGACTCAGCAACAACCAACAGCACTCTATCATCCAGAGATTCTGCCAAAGGCTTAATTGCATCATTGTGTTTTATAACTATTACAATCCTTTTGAGTCAGTTACTATTTACAGATAAGGAAATTGAGGCTCAGAATGGTTAAATAACTTGCTCATGTCACACCAGCTCATTTCCACCAACACAAGGGAAAAGGCCCATTATTCACTCCACAGTTCTCTTGAAGATACTATGTGCAAGATAGAAATGACTAAAAGCTCATTACCTGGTTTCTTTTAAACCTAGCTTCATTTCTTTCTAATTTGTTCAGCTAGTTTAAGAGTTCCTAGACAGACTGTTATTTACCTTGTTTTGAAAAGTCTCAAAGAAGCAAATTTCTTGTGTTTTGTTGGTAACTTGAGTTTCTTAGAACTCCCAAAGATTTCTTAAGTCTAACCTAAGACCCTTTTGCTACAATTGAAGCCAACTCCTCAAGGAGATGGGGAAGAACCAGAGGGAAGTCTTTGAGAACAATCTGTCCTAGAAGGAAGGTAGATGTAGTGAGATGGGACCATAGGGTCAAAGAATATTAGTGCTGAGACCTCAGAGGCTAAAAATGGATTCTCCCACTTTACAGGAGAGAAAATAGGCCTAGGGAGAATGAAAAATATCTCCAAATCACTGAGTTACTCAGTGGCAGAGCTAGAGCTAGAGTCTGAGGCTGCTTATTTTCAAGGAGAGAAGAACATGGTGATAAAAACAGCTGAAGCTTTGAAGGTAGGCAGGTCAGGATTCAAACCCTAGTTCTACATTTTCCAGCTATGGGACTGGGTATGGGCAAGCTTTGCAATCTTGTACACTTGGTGCCTTTGTATTTTTCATTTATAAAATAAAGCTGATATCTATCTCATTGGGATGCTGTAAGGATTAAGTGAGATCATGTATATGAGTTCCTTAGACAGAGTGGGGGTTCAGTTGATATTCTTTCCCTACCCTGGACCCAGTTCTAATCAACTGAGTTAGCTAATGTAACAAATCACATAAAAACTCAGTGACTTGAGACAATAATATTTATTTATTATCTCTAGCAATTATTGTTGGTCAGGAACTTGAGACTAGATTGGTTGGGTGCCTCTAGCTTGGTGGTCTTTTATAAAGTTCCAGTTAGATGTCAGCTGTGGCCACATCATCTGAAGACTTGACTGAAGCTGGAACATCAAATGTCTCACTTACATGACTGGCAAGTTGGTGCTGACTGGCTGGTGAATTCCCAGACCACCTGGGCCTCTCCACAGGGCTGCCTGTGTGTCTTCACAACGTGGTAAGCATAACCATGGTCTGAGTGAGTTACCCAAGAGACCAAAGTGGAACCTGCAGTGTTATTCATTATCAGGAAAGACTGGAGCCTTGAAAATCATGCACTTCTGCTGTATTCTATTGGCCATACAAGGCCAGCCCTGATTCATGGGGGGAGGAGACAAAGGATCAAACACCAGGTGAGGATCACTGGGGCCTGGACCAAGCTGTCTTATCCCATTTGTGTTGAATGTTGAGTTGTTATGTTTCAGCAGCTACTCCTGGCTCCTCAGGGCAGATAGGGGCTATGCCCCACTTCATGTTTTCTAGAGTTCTGAGAACGCTGTTTATAATTAGCCAAGCAATAACATCACCGCTGAGCTAACTCCAAGGCTCATCTGCTTGTTTCTCTGGAGGTTTTTAAAGAGATAGGGATGTGCTAATGACACAGTACATTACCTGTCTGTTACTGTTCTACAGGCAGCGTGGAAATGTGACTAATGTATGGCAAAACCACTACAATATTGTAAAGTAATTAGCCTCCAATTAAAATGAATAAATTTGTAAAACAAAATAAATAAAAGGAGGAGTTAATCAGTATTAAAGCAGCTCCCGTGGCACTGTCGCAAAGCAGGCACCAATGGCTGCCTGGGAAGGCTGAGCTTCCATAGTGCCTGGGACCTGACAACACACCCTTTGAGTGCTAATGGGCAAGACTGAGGTGCAGAGATGACGAGCTTACTAGGACACATCCCAGGAGGTCCCAGGACCCTGACCAAATCAGGCTCATTACCACTGGCATTTTCTCATTTCCTCTGCACTTTGAAGGTGTTGAGTTTGCTCCCACACTCAATATCATTCTCAGGGAGGAAGGCTATGAAGTGTAATTGTTGCCGATGTGCTTATGAGTCTCATCTATGTGTCCACCTTACCTACCACCAGACCTGTGTCCTGAGTCCAGCCTACTTACTGCTTGTTTCCATTAGGAGATCTCACAAGCACGCTGAAAACTGAACACGTAACTTTATTCCCACCCAAATTCGTGAGTCCTTTTATGTTTTCCACTTCCCTAAATGTCAGTGATACACATAAGGACCCTGTGAGCCTCCTAGGCACAAAGCTGCTCTGTCTCCCCCATTTCTTAGATTATAGGAAACAACCTTCATTCAGCCTCTATGACCTTTTCTGAGTTCAAATGGGCAGATTCACGCAATTGTTAACTAGAAGTTGTTAACTAGTTGTGAGACCAGGGAGAAACAAACAGTCAAGAGCAGCCTTGGGGTAAGGTCCTATTCCCCATCAACAAATACGTACAATAATATCTTTGAGCTATTTACAGATGCTGAGACACTTCACCCTCCAGGGGAGAAAGTTAATGTTGCTCTGCTGCTCATAGCAGTAGACCCCAGACCAGTTGGACCTGAAGGTTGATAATGCTGACTCCTACTTACCTCAACACCAACCCATCAGAATAAAGTCCACGAGCTGGTCTCTTTGAACAATCACTACAAAACTTTTCATTACCTTCTGCAAGGGAGGACATGCAGTTTCAAGGACATTAGCCCAATGTGGCCCCCTTTGCCTAGGAGTAAAGTAACAACGCTATCATTTTCTACTTCACCCAAATCTCTGTCTCTGAGATTCAATTTGGCACCAGTGTACAGAGAACCTGAGCTTTGACATTAGCACCACCATTTCTCACTTTTGCTCCAGCCAGACACCCAAATGGGAGGGCCTGAGGATTAAGATGGAAGGGTAGGAGGATGGAAGCTTGTGTGTAGGCCTGCATCTCAGACCAGTCATTGACAAAGTGGGTGGTCTTTTGCAATTTCCTCCACTTGACATCTCCATTTCTTCTTTAGAAATGGAGCTAACAATAGATACAATCCATGGAGTTTGTTAGAATTAAATAAGATGCTTTATGCCTGTTATATAGCAAGAGCTCAGTCAGTGCTCTAAGAATCATTAGGCTCTTTGGATTCGAGCTCCTAAACATTTCCTGAATTCATCTACTTCTTAACATTTGCCGTGGCCCAGCCTCAGTCACCATCATTACTCAGCTGGACAAGTGCTTCCTGATGGAATCTCTGCACCCAGTAAGATATTTTAAAAGTACAATATGAGTGATGTCACATCCCTCTCAAGCCCAACCCCTTTGTTCTTGGGATTTGGGACAAATTCCTTGCACGGACCACAGGGCTGTGCAGATTTTTCCCCTGCATGCCTCTCTAGCCTCATCACCCACTCCCCTTATTGAGTTTCTTTCAGTTCCTCTAATGGGCCAGTTATCTCTTACCTTCAGGGCTCACACATGCTTTTTCCTCTTCAAAGAAAATTTCCCCTGTCAAGCCCATACTCATCGTTCACCACGGATCTTATTGTTGAGAAAGAAAAGGAGAGGCAGGTAGAGGTGAAATCAGATCAGGGTGTTTTATCTCTTCGTTTCAAACTACTCTTAGGCCTTCAATAGACCTAAGGGTGGAGGTGATATTTGACTCTAGGTGTCTTTATTGAAGAGCTGGGGATGGAAGATTTTTCAGCCAGAGCTAGAGTTTTCCTGGGTGAATCCTGTGACACCTCCAGCTCTGCCTCTTTGCTGGGCCCTCAGTCCCTTTCGGTTTTTTAAAATCTCAGTTACACATCACACGTTTGAGAATGTTTGCAGGAACTTGGCCTGGCTCCCCTCACCTCTTCCCTCAGTCATGCCTCTTAATCTCCCCTTACCTTCTCCCACAATCAATTAAGATTTCTGAAATTGTGTATCATCTGGTGGAGATCAGGCTTACCTCTGTGTCCTTGGTGTGCACATAGTGATGGGTGCTTAATAAATATGTGTTGAAGTAACATGAGTGGGTTGCTATGAATTTGCAAGTCTGTGCTGTGAGTATCCAAAAGGCCACCAAGGCATCCTATCGGTTGATGATTTACTGTTATTTCAGAACTGGGTACATAATCCGATTCTTAGCTTAAATGTGTTTGGCATTTCCTTGGGAAAAAAAAAAAGAAAGATAAGTAGAATTCCTATGTTTACCAAACAAATACTTATTGAGCTTTCATATATACCAGAAAATGCGGGAGATGCAAAGTTGAATATGACATAGTTCTAGGCTTCCTATTATCATGGAATTTTTGGTGAGGAATTAAGTTAGTTATTGAACAAATATTTGTGGAATGAATGAATAAATGATGAATATGGGCTTCCGAGGTGGCTCAGTGGTGAAGAAGCCTCCTGGCCAAGCAGGAGACGCAGGTTCAATCCCTGGGTTGGGAAGATTCCCTGGAGAAGACAATGGCAACCCACTCTAGTATTCTTGCCTGGAAAATTCCATGGACAGAGGAGCCTGGCAGGTACAGTCCATGGGTCACAAAAGAGTTGGACGTGACTTAGTCACAAAACAACAACGAGTATTTAATTTTAAAAAAGCAAAGCTCTTAAGCATTATAATTGGAGACATCTGAATGTGTGTTGTTACAGTGCACTAAGAAATCTATCTTCAAATTCACTTATTCATTTTTTTTTTTTTACTTAACCAAATTAGTTACTTACCTATTATACTATTATACTTATCTGTTATCTATTATATTTCAAGTATATTAATTGATTTCTGGGTGGGAACCACCAATTCCACCAAAAAACTTGGAAAAATATCATGGACTTTTGAAGACCAAATCAAATGTCCACACAAAAGAGCTATTTGCAATTTAAATGTGAAGTCACCAGGCTTTGTAATAAACTGGCCAATAAACAAACCCTGGGAATTTCTTGTGAGAAGATTAGGTTTAGTAGTTTCCTTAAATTATAAAAGCAGTAAAAATCTAGGGAACTTCTGATTTGTTTATCCTCCATATGTAAGGTCATAGCATTGATCTGTACTTGGGAAGGGCTGCCAGACCCTTGGGCTTGTTTGTAAACCAACCAGTTTCTTTCTGCACATCAGTGATTTTCAACTTTTACAGACACATTGCCTTTGGAAAATCTGCTGAAAGCAATGAATTCTCTCCCCAAGAAAATGCAGGCCCAGTGTGTTTTGAATTCAGGTCTAGTTCTGATACCCTGGGAGCCCAGAGGTAGGGACCCTGGAATGGAGCCATATGTGTGATCCCATATGGTCCCCCAAAGGTTGCTTTTGTTACTTTGGAGTTGGAACTTTCGTACCATAATGACATCATACCGAGACTGAGCACAGGGTGCATTTCAACATCTGTTTGATGTAATTCTTGGAGCATTTGAGGGGCACCTCCTGGCAAATGGTGGTAGCTCTAGACCTCTGCATTAATAAGGGTCCAGGGCAACTTCTATATACCAGGGGTTGCCCCACATTGCGTGCTTTCCACATGTAGTGATGTCTTCTTTGCTGGAGCAAAGAGATCCAGAACTGAAGCCCAGAAAAGCCTGTTAATATGGATTGCAGAGGCTCCTGGGTCCATGACAGTTCATTTAGGGTTGGTGATGAGTAGCACCGAGGTTAGGATTGGATTGAAGGAAAGCCGATAGCAATGGCTCTGGCTTCTGTTCACTGAATGGCCTTTCCTGCCACTGTTCTCCTTCTCATTACAAGGGAGGTGGGAGGTAGGAACACAGCATCTTTCTGTCAATGTCATCAGAACTCTCAAACGCCTCCAGTGCTGAAAACCTTCATTTGCATCACTTTGAATCATTGCCCTTTTCTCACCAGGAACCTGGCATAGTTTCCACAAGGGCAGGATTAGATGCTAATCTGAGGTATTCTCCATTGACCTTGACTCCATCTTATCTTAGGTTCCTTCTTCAGTGGTATTAAGGAGTTTATGGGCACATTTCCCCTAGGTCTTAGAGGAGGAGGAAGAGAAGTGCCTTAGATTGATTTGCTTAGATGTCAGCCCAGCTTGCTTGGTTATCATCTCCATCAAATCAACCAAGTCCTGGTGGGGCCACGCACATCCTGGAGAGACATCACAGATGTGCCAGGAATGGGTCAGAGGTGCATAGAAAGGTCATTGCTTATTAAAAACCTTGATTGCTCTGTGTCTATTTGTGTCTGAGCCCTTTTGTTTTTTGTTTCCAAAATCCCTAGGAGTTTTCAGGGCTGACTCAAAATGCCTGGTGGTTTCGGAGACATGGTGCTCCTGGCAGACATTCTGACACATCCTTCCAGGCAGGAGGGCCTTGGGCCAGGGCTGGTGAAGAGCGGCTCCCAGCTGGAGCTGCTGGGGTCAGGGCCCGTGAACATGCCCACCCGGACTGTGCCAGTCCTAGGCTTTCACTCACAATTCACCATTTTAGCTTCCCAGGGTTTGACAAAAGCCCAGCTTTTATACCACCAGCATAGCATGAAACTTACTCTTTGAAATATATTAGCAACTGCTGCTATATCCAGGTGGCACGGTGCCAGGGAAGGAAATTAAACCTTGCATTTCCCAAACCGTCCCTCCCTCCTTCCTGGTAACCCATCAATTCTGTTCAGAATGTGCCCGAGAGTGCCAACCCTTGCCATTTGCCAGAGTCATGGCACTTGGAATTCTCAGAGGATCTGGATATCCATTTAGCCTCTGCCAACCCATTGACGGGCTCTGAGAATTCTAATGTTATTCCATGGAGAATCATTCTTGTCTACCCTGAGGTACGTGTAGCCAGTGGAGAGATGGAGAGGGGGTGTGGCTGCCCACATCCCAATCTGATAGAGAGGAAATAATATATGAAAGTCACAAATGGGATATATGTCAACAGTTTAAAATATCAGTATGTGAATAATAAATAAAGGCTCTATTTATTCTGTGAAACAGAACTGTAATCTTCCACTGAGAGAGAAAATGAAAAATTTGCTGTCTTCTCTTGGAGATAATGACCACTACCATGCTGAGGAATCTCTGTCCTTCTTTTCCTAACCATTTATCCAGACTGCCTCTTGGCCCATATCTGGTAGGGACCACAGGAATGTGGAAGACCCCTTCATTTGTTATTTTTTTTTTGCTCTTTTTTTTAATTTTTATTTTTATTGGAGGATAATTATTTTACAATATTATATTGGTTGGTTTTGCCATACATTGACATGAATCCGCCCTGAATGTACATGAGTTCCCCCTCCCGAACCCCCCTCCCACCTCCCTCCTCCCCTTATCCTCCCTCTGGGTCATCCCCGAATACCAGCCCTGAGCATCCTGTAACATGCATCGACCCTGAACTGGCGATTCGTTTCACATATGATAATATACATGTTTCAATACCATTCTCTCAAACCATCCCACCCTCACCCTCTCCCACAGAGTCCCAAAGACTGTTCTATACATCTGTGTCTCTTTTGCTGTCTCGTATACAGGGTTATCATTTGCATCTTTCTAAATTCCATATATATGCATTAGTATATTGTATTGGTGTTTTCTTTCTGGCTTACTTCACTCTGTATAATAGGCTCTAGTTTCATCCACCTCATTAAAACTGGTTCAAATGCATTCTTTTTAATGGCTGAGTAATACTCCATTGTGCATATGTACCAAAGCTTTCTTATCCATTCATCTGCAGATGGACATCTAGGTTGCTTCCATGTCCTGGCTATTATAAACAGTGCTGCAATGAACATTGGAGTACGTGTCTCTTTCAATTCTGGTTTCCTCGGTGTGTATGCCCAGGAGTGCGATTGCTGGATCATATGGCAGTTCTATTTCCAGTTTTTTGAGGAATCTCCACACTGTTCTCCATAGTGGCTGTACTAGTTTGCATTCCCACCAACAGTGTAAGAGGGTTCCCTTTTCTCCACACCCTCTCCAGCATTTATTGCATGTAGACTTTTGTATAGCAGCCATTCTGACTGGTGTGAAATGGTATCTCATTGTGGTTTTGATTTGCATTTCTCTGATTATGAGGGATGTTGAGCATTTTTTCATGTGTTTATGTCTTCTTTGGAGAAATGTCTGTTTAGTTCTTTGGTCCATTTTTTGATTGGGTCACTTATTTTTCTGGAATTGAGCTGCAGGAGCTGCTTGTATATTTTGGAGATTAATCCTTTATCAGTTGCTTCATTTGCTATTATTTTCTCCCATTCTGAAGGCTGTCTTTTCTCCTTCCTTATAGTTTCCTTTGCTGTGCAGAAGCTTTTGATTTTAATTAGGTCCCATTTGTTTATTTTTGCTTTTATTTCCAATATTCTGGGAGGTGGGTCTTGGAGGATCCTGCTGTGATTTATGTCAGAGAGTGTTTTGCCTACGTTTTCCTCTAGGAGTTTTATAGTTTCTGGTCTTACATTTAGCTCTCTAATCCATTTTGAGTTTATTTTGGTGTATGGTGTTAGGAAGTGTTCTAGTTTTATTCTTTTACAAGTGGCTGACCAGTTTTCCCAGCACCACTTGTTAAAGAGACTGTCTTTTGTCCATTTTATATTCTTGCCTCCTATGTCAAAGATAAGGTGTCCATGCTGCTGCTGCTAAGTCACTTCAGTCGTGTCTGACTCTGTGTGACCCCATAGACGGAAGCCCACCAGGCTCCCCCGTCCCTGGGATTCTCCAGGCAAGAACACTGGAGTGAGTTGCCATTTCCTTCTCCAGTGTGTGAAAGTGAAAAGTGAAAGTAAAGTCGCTCAGTTGTGTCCGACCCCTAGCGACCCCACGGACTGCAGCCTACCAGGCTCCTCCATCCATGGGATTTTCTAGGCAAGAGTACTGGAGTGGCTTGCCATTGCCTTCTCCGAAGGTGTCCATAGGTGCGTGGATTTATCTCTGGGCTTTCTATATTGTTCCACTGATCTATATTTCTGTCTTTATGCCAGTACCATACTGTCTTGATGACTGCGGCTTTGTAGTAGAGCCTGAAGTCCGGCAGGTTGATTCCCCCAGTTCCATTTTTCTTCCTCAAGATTGCTTTGGCTATTGGAGGTTTTTGTATTTCCATACAAATTGTGAGAATTGTTCTAGTTCTGTGAAAAATATCGTTGGTAGCTTGATAGGGATTGCATTGAATGTGTAAATTACTTTGGGTAATATACTCATTTTTACAATACTTATTCTTCCAATCCACGAACATGGTATATTTCTCCATCTATTAGTGTCCTCTTTGATTACTTTCACTAGTGTTTTTATAGTTTTCTATGTACAAGTCTTTTGTTTCCTTAGGTAGATATATTCCTAAGTATTTAATTCTTTTCGTTGCAGCAGTGAATGGAATAGTTTCCTTAATTTCTCTTTCTATTTTCTCACTATTAGTGTATAGGAATGCAAGGGATTTCTGTGTGTTGATTTTATATCCTGCAACTTTACTGTATTCATTGATTAGCTCTAGTAGTTTTCTGGTAGAGTCTTTAGGGTTTTCTGTGTAGAGGATCATGTCATCAGAGAACAGTGAAAGTTTTATTTCTTCTTTTCCAATCTGTATTCCTTTTATGTCTTTTTCTGCTCTGATTGCTGTAGCCAAAACTTCCAGAACTATGTTGAATAGTAGTGGTGAGAGTGGGCACCCTTGTCTTGTTCCTGACTTTAGGGGAAATGCTTTCAGTTTTTCACCATTGAGGATAATGTTTGCTGTGTGTTTGTCATATACAGCTTTTATTATGTTGAGGTATGTCCCTTCTATTCCCACTTTCTGGAGGGTTTTTATCATAAATGGATGTTGAGTTTTGTCGAAAGCTTTTTCTGCGTCTATTGAGATAATCATATGACTTTTATTTTTCAGTTGTTAATATGGTGTATTACGTTGATTGATTTGAGGATATTGAAGAATCCTTGCATTCCTGGGATAAAGTCCACTTGGTAATGATGTATGATCTTCTTAATGTGTTGTTGGATTCTGATTGCTAGAATTTTGTTCAGGATTTTTGCATCTATGTTCATCAGTGATATTGGCCTGTAGTTTTCTTTTTTTGTGGGATCTTTATGAGATTTTTGGGATTAGGGTGATGGTGGCCTCATAGAATGAGTTTGGAAGTTTCCCTTCCTCACCAATTTTCTGGAAGAGTTTGAGTAGAATAGGTGTTAGCTCTTCTCTATATTTTTGGTAGAATTCAGCTCTGAAGCCGTCTGGACCTGGGCTTTTGTTTGCTGGAAGATTTCTTATTACAGCCTCCAGTTCCGTGCTTGTGATGGGTCTATTCAGATTTTCTATTTCTTCCTAGTTCAGTTTTGGAAAGGTGTACTTTTCTAGGAATTTGTCCATTTCTTCCAGGGTATTCATTTTATTGCCATATAATTGCTGATAGTATTCTCTAATAATCCTTTGTATTTCTGTGTTGTCGGTTGTGATCTCTCCATTTTCATTTCTAATTTTATTGATTTTGTTCTTCTCCCTTTGTTTCTTGATGAGTCTGGCTAGTGGTTTGTCAATTTTATTTACCTTCTCAAAGAACCAGCTTTTGGCTTTGTTGATTTTTGCTATGTCTCTTTTGTTTCTTTTGCATTTATCTCTGCCCTAATTTTTATGATTTCTTTCCTTCTACTGACCCTGGGGTTCTTCATTTCTTCCTTTTCTAGTTTCTTTAGATGTAGAGTTAGGTTATTTGGTTGACTTTTTTCTTATTTCTTGAGGTGTGCCTGTATTGCTATGAACTTCCCCCTTAGCACTGCTTTTACAGTGTCCCAGAAGTTTTGGGTTGTTGTGTTTTCATTTTCATTCATTTCTATGCATATTTTTATTTCTCTTTTGATTTCTATGATTTGTTCATTATTCAGCAGCGTGTTGTTCAGCCTCCATATGTTGGCATTTTTAGTGGTTTTTCTCCTGTAATTGAGATCTAATCTTACTGCATTGTGGTCAGAAAAGATGCTTGGAATGATTTCAATTTTTTTGAATTTACCAAGGCTAGATTTATGGCCCAGGACATGATCTATCCTGGAAAAGGTTCCGTGTGCGCTTGAGAAAAAGGTGAAATTCATTGTTTTGGGGTGAAATGTCCTATAGATATCTATTAGGTCTAACTGGTCTATTGTATCATTTAAAGTTTGTGTTTCCTTGTTAATTCTGTTTAGTTTATCTACCCATAGATGTAAGTGGGGTATTAAAATCTCCCACTATTATTGCATTGTTGTTAATTTCCCCTTTCATACTTGTTAGTAATTGTCTTACATATTTCGGTGCTCCTATGTTGGGTGCATAAATATTTATAATTGTTATATCTTCTTCTTGGATTGATCCTTTGATCATTATGTAGTTTCCTTATTTGTCTCTTTTCACAGGCTTTGTTTTCAAGTCTATTGATATGAGTATTGCTACTCCTGCTTTATTTTGCGTGGAATATCTTTTTCCAGCCCTTCACTTTCAGTCTGTATGTGTCCCTCGTTTTGAGGTGGGTCTCTTGTAGACAACATATGTGGGGGTCTTGTTTTTGTATCCATTCAGCCAGCCTTTGTCTTTTGGTTGGGGCATTCAACCCATATACGTTTAAGGTGATTATTGATAAGTATGATCCCGTAGCCATTTTCTTTATTGCTTTAGGTTAGAGTTTATACTTTCTTTCTGTGTTTCCTGTCTAGAGAAGATCCTTTAGTATTTGTTGGAGAGCTGGTTTGGTGATGCTGAATTCTCTCAGCTTTTGCTTGTCTGTAAAGCTTTTGATTTCTCCTTCATATTTGAATGAGATCCTTGCTGGGTACAGTAATCTGGGCTGTAGGTTATTTTCTTTCATCACTTTAAGTATGTCTTGCCATTCCCTCCTGGCCTGAAGAGTTTCTGTTGAAAGATCAGCTGTTATCCTTATGGGAATCCCCTTGTGTGTTATTTGCTGCTTTTCCCTTGCTACTTTTAATATTTGTTCTTTGTGTTTGATCTTTGTTAATTTGATTAATATGTGTCTTGGAGTATTTCGCCTTGGGTTTATCCTGTTGGGGACTCTCTGGGTTTCTTGGACTTGGGTGATTATAACTTTCCCCATTTTAGGGAAATTTTCAACTATTATCTCCTCAAGTATTCTCTCATGGTCTTTCTTTTTGTCTTCTTCTGGGACTCCTATGATTCGAATGTTGGAGCATTTAACATTGTCCCAGAGGTCTCTAATATTGTCCTCATTTCTTTTAATTCGTTTTTCTTTTTTCCTCTCTGTTTCATTTATTTCTACAATTCTATCTTCTAGTTCGCTTATCCTGTCTTCTGCCTCTGTTATTCTACTGTTTGTTCCCTCCAGAGTGTTTCTGATCTCACCTATTGCATTATTCATTGTATACTGACTCTTTTTTATTTCCTCTAAGTCCTTATTAAACCTTTCTTCCATCTTCTCAATCCTTTTCTCCAGGTTATTTATCTGTAACTCCATTTTGCTTTCAAGATTTTGAATCATTTTCACCATCAAAATTCGAAATTCTTTATCAGGTAGATTCCCTATATTTCCCTCTTTTGTTTGTGTTGGTGGGCATTTATCTTGTTCCTTTATTTGCTGGGTATTTCTCTGCCTCTTCATCTTGCTTATATTGCTTTGCTTGGGGTGGCCTTTCCCTCTTCTGGCAGTTTGTGGAGTTCTCTTTATTATGTAGTTTCCTCGCTGTGTGTGGGGTTGTATGGGTGACTTGTCAAGGTTCCCTGGTTAGGGAAGCTTGTGTCAGTGTTCTGGTGGGTGGAGCTTGATTTCTTCTCTCTGGAGTGCAATGAAGTGTCCAGTAATGAGTTATGAGATGTCAGTGGGTTTGGAGTGACTTTGGGCAGCCTATATATTGAAACTCAGGGCTATTTTCCTGTGTCGCTGGAGAATTTGTGTGGTATGTCTTGCTCCGGAACTTGTTGACCCTTGGGTGTTGCTTGGTTTTAGTCTAGGTATGGAGGCGTTTGATGAGCTCCTATCGATTAATGTTCCCTGGAGTCAGGAGTTCTCTGGTGTTCTCAGGATTCGGACTTAAGCCTCTTGCCTTTGGTTTTTGGTCTTATTCTTGGCGTAATCTCTAGACTTCTCTATCTGTCGTTTCCAAGGTGGTTCCCTCTGTTTTAGATTCTGTTTGCTGGTCTCTTCAGTGTCTAATTTCCACCCTGATATTAGGGGGCGGGTGGACACTTTTTAAGATTGCATCCAAGTACTGCATTTCGGACTCTTTTGTTGACCATGATGGCTACTCCATTTCTTCTAAGGGATTCCTGCCCACAGTAGTAGCTATAATGGTCATCTGAGTTAAATTCACCCATTCCAGTCCATTTTAGTTCACTGATTCCTAGAATGTCTATGTTCACTCTTGCCATCTCCTGTTTGACCACTTCCAATTTGCCTTGATTCATGGACCTAACATTCCAGGGTCCTATGCAATATTGCTCTTTACAGCACCGGACCTTGCTTCTATCACCAGTCACATTCACAACTGGGTATTGGTTTTGCTTTTGCTCCATTCCTTCATTCCTTCTAGAGTTATTTCTCCATTGATCTCCAGTGGCATATTGGGCACCTACCGACCTGGGGAATTCCTCATTCAGTATCCTATCATTTTGCCCTTTGATACTGTTCATGGGGTTCTCAAGGCAAGTATACTGAAGTAGTTTGCCATTCCCTTCTCCAGTGGACCACATTTGGCTGTGCAGATGCGAGCGACGCCAGCCCCGGCGCAACTGACCTCGCAAAGAGGCTCGGCTGAGAGGAGCTAACCCAAGCCTGAGGCCAGGGCTGGCGCCCGAGAGGAACTGCCCCACATCCAATAGGTGGTGGCTGCACGGGCGCAGGAGGGCTGAGAGGAGCTACTCCACGTTCAAGGTCAGGAGGGACGGCCTTGAGGAGATACCCCTCGTCCAAAGTAAGGTGCAGCGGCTGTGCTCTCTTGGAGCAGCTCTGAAGAGATATCCCACGACCAAGGTAAGAGAAACCCAAATAAGACTGTAGGTATTGCGAGGGGGCATCAGAGGGCAGAGACACTGAAATCATAATCACAGGAAGAGCATTATAGGAACAAATAAATCACTGCACAAACAGGACTATCTGAGGCATCAGGTGGAATGAGAGCTGGGCGGGCTGACTGAGGCCTCCTGGTTGGACATTTCATCACCAGACCTGACTGTGCCTCCTGTTGGGGTGGGGGACCCTGCAGTCCCAGGGCTCTAGACCTGGAGCCCGGGACTCACCATCTGTTTCTCTGCCTCTTGGCCTGGCCTTTTGGGGGGTGAGTCCTCTTGGCCACAAAACTCACCTACCTCTCCTCCCTGACATATACACGGAACCCTGGTAAGACTCCAGCGTGATGTGGCGTGAAATCTGCTGAGTGCCTTGTCCTTTGTTTATCATTTATAATTTTTATTCTGAAAAATTTCAGACGTATAAAAGTGGAGAAAATAGTATGACAAACTCTCATGTCCTTTCAATGTCAATAGTTATCCGTGCCCATCCAATATTATTTCATTTGTAACTCCACCTGCTCCTCTTGCCCTCTGGATTATTTTAAAGGAAAGCGCTTAAAAAAAATCATAATTGCAATATACCACTATCATACCTAAAAGTTAAGAAAAAATGTCTTAATATTAGCAAGCATTTAGTAGGAGTTCACTTTTCCCTGATTGTGCCACAAATGCTTATATGGGATGAAAGTGAAGTCGCTCAGTCGTGTCCGACTCTTTGTGACCCCTTGGACTGTAGCCTACCAGGCTCCTCCATTCCTGGGATTCTCCAGGCAAGAGTACTGGAGTGGGTTGCCATTTCCTTTTCCAGGAGATCTTCCCAATCCAGGGATCAAACCCAGGTCTCCCGCACTGGGGGCAGACACTTTACCATCTAAGCCATTTAAACTGTGGTCTGAACAAGGTCCAGAGGATGTACTTTGAAGCTATTTTGGCTTGTGTGTGTGCTGATGGGAATAATCTAGTAGGGAGGTTTAAGTTGTTAATGCACGACAGTGAGAGATAATTTCAGTACCAAAGTGCTGCTGTGGATGGAGGGTTCAGAGCACAAGCAGAAAAGCTGACATTAGAGAGGGGTGAATATACTGCCCCATTTTACCGAAGGAGGAGGCAGGGGGTGTGGCTTTAAAGCAACAGTCCCCAATGTTTTTGGCATAGGGACTGGTTTTGTGGAAGCAGTTTTTCTATGGACTGAGGGCAGGGTCAGGGGTGATAGTTTGGTGATGATTCAAACGTATTACATTTTTTGTGTACTTTATATCTATTATTATTACATCAGCTCCTCCTCAGATCATCAGATATTAGATCCAGGAGGTTGAGGACCCCTGCTTTGAGGAAGGTTGATAAGAAGGTGGAGATGATTCTTAGCTGGTTGCTTTCATTTTCTCAGTTTGGTGTGAAGAGGATAAGAGATTAGATTTGAGCTGGGGAGAGCCTAGGGCCTCTTTGAAAAAACTTTGTTTAATAGATAAGGAGAGCACGGTCCCAGAAGAGATTTGCCCAAGATTCCATAGCTAGTTAATGAGAGGTTTCAGAGCAGAACCTAAGTCTCCTGGGTCTTAGGCCAGTGCTCTCTTAACTGACCCTGACTGTTCATAAACAGGAGACTTTGTGGTTTTCCTATCTCCTTCTAGTATTGGTTTGTTGGGCTCCACTGGGCTAACAGGGAGGGTGTGTCCCTGGAGATGGTCATTGCTATTCCATGTTGGTTTGGGTAAGTCTGGATGTTGGACAATTTAAGTCCAAGAGCTTTGCCAAAGAAGGGACTCAAAATCATGGAATCTCAAACTGAAAGAGGCCCCTTCTGGTAGTCCTCAAGACCCATCACACTTGCTGGAATATTCCCCAAGGCATCCTGTTCGGTTCGTTCAGTTCAGTTCAGTTGCTCAGTCATGTCCAACTCTTTATGACCCCATGGGCTGCAGCACACCAGGCTTCCCTGTCCATTACCAACTCCCCGAGCTTGTTCAAACTCATGTCCATCGAGTCTGTGATGCCATCCAACCATATCATCCTCTTTCATCCCCTTCTCCTCCCGCCTTCAATCTTTCCCAGCATCAGGATCTTTTCCAATGAGTCAATTCTTCCCATCAAGTGGCCAAAGTATTGGAGTTTCAGCTTCAGCATCAGTCCTTCCAATGAATATTCAGGGTTGATTTCCTTTAGGATTGACTAGCTTGATCTTGCAGTCCAAGGGGCTCTCAAGAGTCTTCTCCAACACCACAGTTCAAAAGCATCAGTTCTTTTGCGCTCAGCTTTCTTTATAGTTCAACTCTCACATCCATACTTGACTCTGGAAAAACTATAGCTTTGGCTATATGGAACTTTGTCAGCAAAGTAATGTCTCTGCTTTCTAATATGCTGTCTAAGTTGTTCATAGCTTTTCTTCCAAGGAGCAAGCATCTTTTAATTTCATGGCTGCAATCACCATCTCCAGTGATTTTGGAGCCCAAGAAAACAAAGTCTGTCACTGTTTCCATTGTTTCCCCATCTATTTGCCATGAAGTGGTGGGACCGGATGCCATGATTTTCATTTTTTTAATCTTGAGATTTAAGCCAGCTTTTTAACTCTCCTCTTTCATTTTCATCAAAGGGCTCTTTAATTCCTCTTCGCTTTCTGCAATAAGAGTGGCGTATCTGCATATCTGAGGTTATTGATATTTCTTCTGGCAATCTTGATTACAGCTTGTGCTTCATCTAGCCTGGCATTTTGCATGATGTACTCTGCATATAAGTTAAATAAGCAGGGTGACAAAATGCAGCCATTATGTACTCCTTTCCCAATTTGGAACCATTATGATTTTCCTTGCTCTGTTTTAACTTTTCTTCTTGACCTGCGTACAGATTTCTCTCGAGGAAGGTAAGGTAGTCCCATCTCTTTAAGAATTTTTCACAGTTTGTTGTGATCCACACAGTCAAAGGCTTTGGAGTAGTCAATGAAACAGAAGTAGATGTTTTTCTGGAACTCTCTTGCTTGTTCTATGATCCAATGGATGTTGGCAATTTGATTTCTGGTTCCTCTGCCTTTTCCAAATCCAGCTTGAACATCTGGAAGGTGGCCGAGTAGAAGGATGTGTGCTCATCTTCTATAAGAACTCCAAAATTGCAACTTGCTGCTGAACAAACATCGACAGGAAAATGTTTGATTCCACCAAAAAATGATACCCCACGTCCAAGAACAAAGGAGAAACCCCAACAAGATGGTAGGAAGGGTGGAATCATGTTTAGAATCAAACTCCAAGGCTTCCTACAATCCCTCAGTGAGCGGTTGTGCAGCTACTTTTTGATCATGTGCAGTGACTGGGGCCAGCCACCTCTCAAGCTGTGTACCCTAGCAGGGGACATCTTTAATGGCAAGAAAACATCAGGCTAATGTTGGGTTGAAATCTGCTTCCCTATAATTTCTACCCACTGAGCTGAATTCTACCCCTGAAGCTATACACATAAACTCATCCCTCTTCTTCCTGACAGCCCTTCAGATCCTTGGAGCCGCCTCTCAGCTCCCCCTGCTGAGAAATGACACTGCTTCTGAGCCTGTCCCCAGAACAGAGGCCTCACTATGGAGCTTAGAGGGCTGATTCTCTTGAGAGCTCAATTTTTGTTACTTGCTTTGTGGAATCCAGGAAATAAACTTTGCTGTCTATTCCATATTCTATTTCTGAAAATTGCTTCTTTTTTCATTTCGGTGCCCTGGGACCCCAATCAAAGCCATTTAGTCCATTCTACTTTTCTTCCAAGAATGTTGCCTGCACCATCTCATGTGCTTCAGGCACACCACAGGGCCTGCTTGCAAAAGACAATCTCCTTCCTTCTCCATTAAATTCCAACAGGGAGCTCCAGGGCACCAAGCCTCAATCAGAGGCTCCTCCTGCACCAGCTCATTGATCTACAACCAATAGGAAGTCTTTGTGGGGCGAGGGGAATGCTGCTCAATGCAGCAGAAATAGTTATGGGATCTTGACTGGAATCCTTATACATATCCCTTGTTATTTACATTCTTCCCACAGAATCTCGGATTTTGTTCACCTGAGAAGTCTTTTTAAGCTACTCTAACATGCGAAGAGTTGACTCACTGGAAAAGACTCTGATGCTGGGAAGGATTGGGGGCTGGAGGAGAAGGGGACGACAGAGAATGTGATGGCTGGATGGCATCACTGACTCGATGGACATGAGTTTGAGTGAACTCCGGGAGTTGGTGATGGACAGAGAGGCCTGGCGAGCTGTGATTCATGGGGTCGCGAAGAGTCAGTCACGAATGAGCGACTGAACTGAACTGAACCTCCGTTAACCTCCCCTTTCTTGAGAATCTTTATCTTAAGACTAGTGGCATATGGGTAGGAGCCATCTTTGCCTGTGACGAGGAATATTCTATCACAGATATTGTTTAATTATGGCAATGGTGATAATATAAATCAGATCTGCCTTCAGTGAGTCTTTTGCTTCTATATTCTTTCTGCACACTGTACCAGCTTACCACTTGCACTGGGATGGATGCTCTGCCAATTCGCCTTCGCACGCTGCTTCTTGACAGTGACTTGTAGCTTAATTGTGGTTTCTCAAATGTTTTCATGAACCTTGGTTTTCTCCCCCAGCCAAGGGATAAGCTGTTGATGCCTGGGAGGAATTTGACTGCTTTTACTCACAGCCTAAGCCTGGCACAGACCTGGGCACATGGTCACTGCTTAACACATGACTCCCTGATTTTGTGAGTGAATAATTGGAGTGGTTCCCTGTTTCCAGCAACTCCAGAGCAAGGCATTGTGATTTTAATTTTTTCTTTTGAAACCATCCCTTCAGATCTGCCTCAAGGAGGAGAGAGACAGGGGTAGGCAAGCTTTTATATGTACCTGAAGAAAGAAATGGAGAAAGAAATGGCAACCCACTCCAGTGTTCTCGCCTGGAGAATCCCAGGGACGGCAGAGCCTGGTGGGCTGCCGTCTATGGGGTCGCATAGAGTCGGACACAACTGAAGCGACTTAGCAGCAGCAGCAGAAGAAAAAGAAAGAAAAGTGATACACACAGGCTAACCCTCCTGGCCTCACCCACACCTGTCACCCTCAGCTGCCTGATAAGGCAGAGCTAGAAGGCTGTCTGGCAGGCTGGATCCACAGTTTTCTGATTAGTCAGGGGCAGGAATCTGACTTTTCCCTACTTCTCTCATCCTCCTTCTCAGTCCCACCTTCCTTTCCTAATTACTTTGATGGGATTTAGAAGACCAGATCATCTTTTTTTTATTGTTGTTGTTCCTAACCTCAGCAGTCCATATGGTTTCATTCTGGTTTTGCTTTGGCTGAGTCCTTGACCTGTTATAATTATTCTCCCGAACTGCCTGCAGTCCCTAGTGCACACAGCTAATTATCTGCGGAGCAGGCCCAGAGTGTTCTGTCAGCTTGTGTTGGATCTGGGGCTCTGAATCCTTGTCTGTTGGTTGGGTGCTGGGTGTCCTGGCTGGATGGCTCTGGCCTATGGGAGGCTCTGTAAGGGCCTCATCCCTTATCCGGGCTGGTTTTCTGTGAGGATCACCCAGTGATCACCAGTTAGCTCTCCTGAATCTCCATTCCAGCCACATGGTGGCTAGGCTACTTACTGGGAATGAGGCCATCCTGGGAAATGATTTCATTCAATGATTTATTCAACTCATTCCTTCATGTCTTCAACATCTTTTGAGACATGACTGTGTGCTAGATATCATGCCAGTTGCTATATGTCTGATCCAAGAGTCAATAAGCCATGGCATCTGTCTGGTTGAGGAAACAGCAAGCACACAAGGAAGTCTTATATGCTATTAGGGGTCACAGTTCAAACACTCCTGGAGCTCAGAGGACGGGAGGGGAAATTCACTTTTAAATGGGAGAACGGGGAATTCTTTTTGGGAAAGACTATGGTGAAGCTGGACCTGAAGGGTGGATTTAATCTGGACATTGGAAGCAGGAGGTAGAAGAAACCATTTGTGTGAGTGAGTCTGCAGGATCCTCTTGAAGGCCAATCAGGATCCTGGCTTCCCCAAGACCAGCTGCTGGCTGTCTTCAGAAACTGCCAGCCACCTATCTGCCAGCCCCAGTTTTTACTCTCTCAAGTTGCAGCAGTGATGAAGGCTGATGGTCAAGGTCACATTCATGCAGTGTTAGGTTCATGACTCTGCTATCTTCTTTCTGGCTCATTGCACAAGAGCTGAGGAAGCTCCCCACTTCTGGCTTCTCCCACCTTCTTATTCTACACTGCATCTTCTCCAGGTACTGGATGAATTACTCTAAAATGTCAAAGATGCTGTCACTCAGACTGATGACCCATAGAAGCCCACATCCCCTGCCCTCGGACCAATGCTATTTTTCATCTTTGTTCTTTAGCATAAGCTGGTCTTCCCTTCTCCTCACTTCTCTTGACAGGTTGACTCATTACAGACTTCCAGACTCAGCTCCAGCGTTGCCCCTCTTCCTGACTCAGGCTGGATTATGTGCCCTTCTCAGTCTTCCCCTTAATATCACTGTTGCCCATAATCACAATACATAAAATTATGCTTGTATTTGAACCTGTGTGCTATGTTTTGTTGAGCCCCTGCATACTGTCTTCTTTGAGGATAGCAACTCTGTATTGTCCCATCATGGTGCATACATTGTAAATGCTTAACTGGCATTTGGTGGGTCAAGAAATGCAGGCAGGGTACTCTATAAAGCAAATGACTCTGCAATCTGTATGGTGAAATTTGGCTTGAGGAATTGAAGTGAAAGACTGCAATTTTTTTCTTAAAGCTGTCATGATATTTAAATTATCTCTGCTCTGGCCATTTTCTGGCTAGCAAGAAGGCTCTGGGAGCACATTCAAAAGCGGGAAAGGCTTTTTGGATGTGATGAGAGGCAGTGGTCTAGAGTGGCCTACAGGTCTGGGGTCTGGGGACCTTCTAGGTAAGACTCTTCTTTTACCCAGATGAGTGGCCTCAGTAGTCTTCAGGAGGTCAGCAGTTCTCCAGGTGTGGTCCCCAGGCCAACAGCATCGGCATCACCTGGGACTTTGTTGAAAACTTAAATTCTCAGGCCCCACCTTAGACCTACTGTATCAGGAGCTCCAGGACTGGGACTCAGTTATCTGTGTCTTAATAAGTCATCTAGGTGACTCTGATAGATGCTAAAGTTGGACAACCTCTGGACTAGCTCAGTGCTTCTTAAAATGCCCTCTGTGTAAGAAACACTTCAGTTCAGTTCAGTTCAGTCCAGTTGCTGAGTCGTTTCTGACTGTTTGTGACCCCATGAACCGCAGCATGCCAGGCCTCCCTGTCCATCACCAACTTCCAGACTTTACTCAAACTCATGTCCATTGAGTCGATGATGCCATCCAACCATCTCATCTTCTGTCGTCCCCTTCTCCTCCTGCCCTCAATCTTTCCCAGAATCAGGGTCTCTTCAAATGAGTCAGCTCTTTGCATCAGGTGGCCAAAGTAATGGAGTTTTAGCTTCAACATCAGTCCTTCTAAAGAACACCCAGGACTGATCTCCTTTAGGATGGACTGGTTCGATTTCCTTGCAGTCCAAGAGACTTTAAAAAGTCTTCTCCAACACCACAGTTCAAAAGCATCAATTCTTCAGTGCTCAGCTTTCTTCATAGTCCAACTCTCACATCCATGCACAACCACTGGAAAAACCATAGCCTTGACTAGGCAGACCTTTGTTGGCAAAGTAATGTCTCTGCTTTTTAATATGCTTTCTATGTTGGTCATAACTTTCCTTCTAAGGAGTAAGTTTCTTTTAATTTCTTGGCTACAGTCACCATCTGCAGTGATGGTGAAGCCCCCAAAAAATAGTCTTCCACTGTTTCCCCATCTGGGGTAACTTACTTAGAATGATGATCCCTAGACTCCATCAGAGAAGTACTGATTTGGAAAGTTAGAGAGGCCCAGGAAACTGCATCTTTAACAAGCACCCTGGGAGATTCAGAATTCATCTCCAGATCCTGCCTTCAGTTCGTCAGCACCACAGGAGATGATCCCTAAAGCCCCCATGGCAGCAGCTGGCCTTTGCTTCTGATTGGCTAGGAGCTGTTGGTACAAGTGGCAGAAAGGTGGGTCTGGGAGGCAGGTGCTTGGCCTGCCTTCTGATTGGCCAAGAGAGGCCCTTGGGAAAGAAAAATGATGACCATGCAGTGGGACAGAACTCTGAAAGGAAAGAGGCTCTGTGCCTGGAGTAGGATAGTCTTTCCCCAAAATAACCCAGAGGAGCACTGAAGGTGGGGCGTAGCACTTCTGCCCCTTTAAACACCCTTGTATATTTGCATTTAAAAATAGAAAGAAGCTTATGAATAATTTGTGAGTCATGAGCAAGCCCCTTCAAAATACAGTCATGAATAAAATATCCTGCTTTGCTTCCTCTAATGGCACCGGCCTTTGATGTTTTATTGATGGCTTGCCTGTCCTGAGTGCTGCTGGCTCCTGGACTAATTCCTGTGATTGAGCCCTCGACCCTCCCAGGTTGGTGGGCTTGGCCTCACTGGCTGTCTGGCTTGCTTACACATAAATACACTGCCCTGTTTTAGACAGTGTGACAGGGCTGCCTCAGGCCCCTTCAGAACAAGAAGCATAATTAGAGGGTTGTGGGAACCTCTGCCTGACCCTACTGGGAGAAAGGGACATAAATTACCAGAAACCATTGTTTGCAGCAAGGTGAGTCTTTGGGGCAGGTGTGAGTGTGTCTCCCATTTTATTGCTTCCTAAGAAGCTGGGTATGGAAAGCAGACATTAAGAAGCTGTAAATAATAATCTCCCAACACCTGTACTGACCAAGGCTCTGAGGCTGTGCCCCATTGGAACAGAGGTTCCATCTGCCCAGGGGCTGTGTGTGTGAAACAAAGCAGAACCCCACCAAAGGAGATGTGGGGTCGGGTGGGGGGCTTGGCTTTATATCAACCTAGGGAGTTGGTAGGTCTGGGCACCTGTCAGGGACCCTATTTTAGGAAGAGTCCCCAAAAGCTGCCAGGGGTATATTGCTGTCTATACAGGCATAGGAAAATTTGTGGGGGAGAGTGGGGGAGGGGAGTTACATGGTTTTTAAAATTAAAAAACAAAATAAAACTTATAAGAAAGAAAAACTCCATGGATAATAAAGAACACTAAGAATGAAGCTTCCAGACACAGGATGTCCTAGTTGTGGCCAAGAAGTGACCCTGGCTTCACAGAGGATGACCCTGGTAAGACAGGGAACCAATGTGCTGGGACTCCTAGGGATTGTTGGAGGGCGAGATAGTTTCAGGGTAGGAGTATGGGGACCCTACAGATGTATTTTGGCTCAGGTGTTGGAGAAGGTCCCCAGTTTATTGAGAAAGATAGCCATAAGAACTGAGAAAGCAAAGTGAGCATTTGAGGCACCTACAATGGTGGAGGCAGAGCCCTTTAGAAGCTCCAGTCATTGCTGTGGTTCCAAAGAGGACCCTGCCAAGTCTGGGGGGATGAGAGGAGCCCAGGAGCACTAGGGGCTGTGGCAGAGCAGCTGAAGGCATTCAATCTAGGGATCAAGAGCGTCTCAATAGCTAGAGACTACAGTGGTCAACAGGTAAAGCTCCCTTGACCCCTGACTTCCCACTCCAACCCCTTCTCCCCGCCCTCTGATTGCCCATCAACTCCTGGGCTAGAGTCCCCAAACAAGGTTTCCTCCGGGAGAGTGGGATGTAGGTCCTGGTCAAGATGCAGAAGGAGGCGGTGGAGGCAGATTGAAACCCCCAGGAAGCATGAGCCCTTGTGGAAAGAAGAGACCCCAGAAGACACAGTTCATGCTGCTTGTACCCCTTCAGGGGGTGAGGCAGCAAGGCAGTCACATCAAGTGTGTTCTGTCCTGTTGGGAGCAAGCAGCACCAAGACTAGACCTTTGACCACCATCTGCCGAAAAGTTATTGCCAATACACACACACACACCTCTGTTGGTTTTTTTTCAGTTGCCAAGTTGTGTCTGACTCTTTGTGACCCCATGGACTGCAGTGCACCAGGCTACCCTGTCTCTGACCATCTCCTGGAGTTTGCTCAAACTCATGTCCATTGAATAGGTGATACCATCCAACAATTTCACCCTCTGTTTCCCACTTCTTCTTCTCCCTTCAATCATTTCTCAGCATTAGGGTCTTTTCCAATGAGTCAGTTCTTTGCATCAGGTGGCCAAAGTATTGAAACTTCAGCTTTAGCATCAGTCCTTCCAATGAGTATTTAGGGTTGATTTCCTTTAGGATGGACTGGTTTGATCTCCTTGCTGTCCAAGAGATTCTCAAGAGTCTTCTTGAGCAAAACAGGTCAAAATCATCGTTTCTTTGGCACAGCACTATTATGATGTGTAATGACATCGCATGAGTTGTGGAGCATATAGTCCATAGTCATACATAGCAGCCATGACGGGGATGGGCTTTCTCACCACCACTTCAGGCTGCCTTCAGAGGGAAGTGTATTTAATAGCATCAAAGCCTCCTGTAAAAAGAACTCGTGGTGTTGCCCACTGGGGGTGGTGATAGGTATTTTTCAAGCAATGTCTTAGTCTGGGCTGCTATAATAAATTACCACAGATTGAGCATTTATAAACAGCAGTATTTGTTTCTCACATTCTGAAGACTGGAAAGTCCAAGACCAAGGTGTTAACCGATTTGGTGTCCAGTGAGGTCCAATTCCTGGTTTGTAGATGACCATCCTCTCCCTGTGTCCTCACAGGGTGGAAGGGACAAAGGAGCTCTCTGGAGTCTCTAAGAGCACTGATCCCCTTCATGAGACTCTTATAACCTAATCACCATAAAGGTATCATCCTTTAATACCTTTGGGAATCAGGATTCCAACATATGGATTTGGGGAGGACACAAACATTCAGCATGTAACATCAAGGGTGCTGGAGCTGGGGCTCCCTGAGGCTCCTGAGAAAACCATGCATCTGTCATGAAGTGTTACCCCATGAGAATACAGCCTTGGGTACAAAGATCTTCACTGTTCATCCAGCTCATTCACTCTACACCTGCCCTACTTGGATCAAGAGTTCATTCCAGTCTCTGGAAGCAAGTCTAACTTAGTGTAGAGCTGATATAATACTGTAAGAGTGTTTGTTTGACAAATCTGAAAGTGGATGCAGAAGTGTGTGTGTGTGTGTGTGTGTGTGTATGGGTGTGTGAGAGATAGGTAGGGGTGGGGTGGGGAGAGAAGCTATCGATAGAGGCTTGATTTGGAGACACTAAGGAGCTCACAAAGTAAGTAAAGTAAAGTCGCTCAGTTGTGTCTGACTCTTTGAGACCTCTTGGACCACCAGGCTCCTCTGTCCATGGGATTTTCCAGGCAAGAATACTGGAATGGGTTGCCATTGCCTTCTCCAGGAAATCTTCCCGACCCAGGGATTGAACCCGGGTCTCCTGCATTGTAGGCAGACGCTTTACCGTCTGAGCCACCAGGGAAGTTACAGTTAGAACTGGACATGGAACAACAGACTGGTTCCAAATAGGAAAAGGAGTACGTCAAGGTTGTATATTGTCACCCTGTTTATTTAACTTATATGCAGAGTACATCATGAGGAACGCTGGGCTGGCAGAAACACAAGCTGGAATCAAGATTGCCGGGACAAATATCAATAACCTCAGATATGCAGATGACACCACCCTTATTGCAGAAAGTGAAGAAGAACTCAAAAGCCTCTTGATGAAAGTGAAAGAGGAGAGTGAAAAGGTTGGCTTGAAACTCAACATTCAGAAAACTAAGATCATGGCATCTGGTCCCATCACTTCATGGGAAATAGATGGGGAAACAGTTCAGACTTTATTTTTTTGGGCTCCAAAATCACTGTGGATGCTGATTGCAGCCATGAAATTAAAAGACGCTTACTCCTTGGAAGGAAAGTTATAACCAACCTAGATAGTATATTGAAGAGCAGAGACATTACTTTGCCAACAAAGGTCCGTCTAGTCAAGGCTATGGTTTTTCCCGTGGTCATGTATGGATGTGAGAGTTGGACTGTGAAGAAAGCTGATCGCCGAAGAATCGATGCTTTTGAACTGTGGTGTTGGAGAAGACTCTTGAGAGTCCCTTGTACTGCAAGGAGATCCAACTGGTCCATTCTAAGGGAGATCAATCCTGGGTGTTCACTGGAAGGACTGATGCTAAAGCTGAAACTGCAATACTTTGGCCACCTCATGCGACGAGTTGACTCACTGGAAAAGACTCTAATGCTGGGAAAGGTTGGGGGCAGGAGGAGAAGGGGACGACAGAGAATGAGATGGCTGGATGGCATCACCGACTTGATGGACATGAGTTTGAATGAACTCTGGGAGTTGGTGATGGACAGGGAGGCCTGGCGTGCTGTGATTCATGGGGTCGCGGAGAGTTGGTCACGACTGAGCGACTGAAGTGACTGAAGGAGCTCACAGGAGGTAAGAACAGCTAATTGTTTTCTTGTCCAGACAGTCTGTGAGACAACACAAGGTTGCGCATTGCTGAGACTTGGGGAAACAAACACCCCAGAAAAGTAAGTCAGAAAACAGGAAATGTGTGCAGGCCAGAGGAGGGAGCAGATTGACTCCCTTGCTCATCTGCCTCTTCAGTCAGTTCAGTTCAGTCGCTCAGTCGTGTCCAACTCTCCGCGACCCCATGAATCTTAGTCTGTATTAAACAGAGCATCTTTTCTCTGGAACCTTTCCCCAAATCTCATCCAGACCACTTTGTTCAGGATTCACACAGGAGACAAGAAGGTGGACCGACAGGGACTCTGCAGCCAGATGACTGGTGTTTTAGGATAATGTTGCCACTTCCGGACCAAGCTGGTGAGCCTCAGCTTCTTCAATGGAAAACCTGTGAAGTGGTCATTCTGTGACCTTGCAGGGTTGTTGTGAAGACGAAATGAAGGTGTTTAAGCAGTTGGCAATTAGTAATCTCAGTGAATGTAGTTTTCAATGCTTCTTGGAAAGGAAATACGTAGGAATGGTAAAACTATCACTGTAAGATGTGAGAAAGGCTATGTACATTAAATATGATGAATTAGCAACTTTTGAAAAGCTATTACACATACACAGAAACAAATCAAATATGGCAAAAGGATGTTTTGTAAGAATTAATTCTCCTTACCCTGCTCTTATTTTCTAAGACTCTTCTCCTGAGAGATAATAAGATCTTTTGTTTTCCTCCTGTCTGAAGGGTTGTGTTTCAGACCCTTCTGTGTTTCACTCTTGTGCTTTCATCATCTCAGCTTCCAAGATTTTTTATGCAGCTTCTCTTGCCCTGGAGCCAGTTTTTACCGAAAACATGATTTGAAATGTCTAACAACTAAATAAGCATTCTCCACATTTGCTCTACAAAGGATTTGTTTTCTCACACCCTGTTGCCTCAGACAAATACATCTACCTCTCTGGCACCTTGAATGGCGGCTGGTGTGCTTCTGTGTGATGGCTGAGAAGTGGGGGCAGTGCTGTGAGTGCACGAGATGTGAAGGACAAATGCCACTTGGGAGTGGGCTTCCGTGGCATTCAGGGTGGTGTGGGGCTGTGGTTGCACCTGAGTGTGTGCATCTTCATACTAAAATGTAACCTCCATTGGTAACTGGCTCCTGCCAAGCAGCCTTTTCTAACAGGGGCAATTGAGAATAGGCCCTGGACTCTGTGGTGGCTCAGTAGTAAAGAATCTGTCTGCCAATGCAGAAGATGAAGCTTTGATCCCTCGATCAGGAAGATCCCCTGGAGAAGGAAATGGCAACCCACTCCACTATTCTTGCCTGGGAAATCCCAAGTACAGAGGAGACAGGTGTGCTACAATCCATGAGGTCGCAAAAGAGCATGACGTGACTTAGGGACTAAAAAACAAACAAACAAACAAAAAACCCCAGGTTCATGCAGCAGCAAATACCATGGCTGAAATCTCACTTCCATGGCAAAAGAGAAACAACTGAAGCCAATGAAATTTTCTTTATTGGGCTCTTTTTCTTTCTTTCTCTGGGCTCCTTAAAATGGCATTGATGTGAGTTCCTGCTTGGGTTTTCTGTATAGGCACTTAGTACCAATAGTAGGACCCTCAGCTGTCCCCTGTCCCCACTCACATCCCTCACCTTTCCAAGTCTTCTTGAAGATAGGGCTGTGCTCAGTTGACTCCAGCTCTGGGAGGCCCTGCTCCATACCAGGGATGTTGTCTCAGGCCTACAGAGAATGGCACAGATGGCCTGTTTCAAGGACTTACTGTATCTTCCCACAGATGCAGTGGGAGAGGAGACTAACTCAAAAAAAAAGAACTGTTTTGCTCCAATATAGATGCTCCCTGGACTTCCTTGGTGGCTCAGTGATAAAGAATCTGCCTTCCAAGCAGACCTGGGTTCGATCCCTGGGTGAGGAAGATCCCCTAGAGGAGGGCATGGCAACCCACTCCAGTATTCTTTTTTTTTTTTATTTTTTCCAATTTTATTTATTTATTTTTTTCAAGTTGAACAGACTAAATTTCTTTAAACAAACTTACTTATACTCCAGAGTCCTTTAAAAACTTAATAGCATTTATACATTGAAGGTATTTGATTTTCTTGTAACTAGCACTTCAAATGCAACAAGCATTTGAAGCAACAAGCATTTGACCCAACAAGTAAAAATTTCTACAGTTCATAACTTTTATAAATAAAATAAATTAAATGTACAGTGAATAAGTTCTCTGAAATGTTTCAATATTTCTGCAGGTTTAGTAACATCGTAAAATACATTTCAACTAAAATTCACAAATCTAAAAACCTGTTAGGCATTTTTAGGCGTTTTAAGATGGAAATGAAGACCAATGTTACATCGTAATATGCCAATTACAAATAGTACTTCAAATAGCAAATACTACAGTTTGTCCCAAACTTTAAAAACTATTCATGAACTCAACACTGAACTATTGATGGCTATGAGAATTGTTTACTAGCCTTTTTGAAAATTTCAACCCATTTACGTTTAAGGTAATTATTGATAAGTACGATCCCGTAGCCATTTTCTTTATTGCTTTGGGTTCAAGTTTATACACTCTTTCTGTGTTTCCTGTCTATAGAAGATCCTTTAGCATTTGTTGGAGAGCTGGTTTGGTGATGCTGAATTCCCTCAGCTTTTGCTTGTCTGTAAAGCTTTTGATTTCTCCTTCATATTTGAATGAGATCCTTGCTGGGTATAGTAATCTGGGCTGTAGGGTATTTTCTTTCATCACTTTAAGTATGTCTTGCCACTCCCTTCTGGCCTGAAGAGTTTCTGTTGAAAGATCAGCTGTTATCCTTATGGGAATCCCCTTATGTGTTATTTGCTGCTTTTCCCTTGCTGCTTTTAATATTTGTTCTTTGTGTTTGATCTTTGTTAATTTGATTAATATGTGTCTTGGAGTATTTCGCCTTGGGTTTATCCTGTTGGGGACTCTCTGGGTTTCTTGGACTTGGGTGATTATTTCTTTCCCCATTTTAGGGAAGTTTTCAACTATTATCTCCTCAAGTATTCTCTCATGGTCTTTCTTTTTGTCTTCTTCTTCTGGGACTCCTATGATTCGAATGTTGGAGCGTTTAACATTGTCCCAGAGGTCTCTAATATTGACCTCATTTCTTTTAATTCGTTTTTCTTTTTTCCTCTCTGTTTCATTTATTTCTACAATTCTATCTTCTAGTTCGCTTATCCTGTCTTCTGCCTCTGTTATTCTACAGTTTTTTCCCTCCAGAGTGTTTCTGATCTCATCTATTGCATTATTCATTGTATATTGACTCTTTTTTATTTCTTCTAAGTCCTTATTAAATCTTTCTTCCATCTTCTCAATCCCTTTCTCCAGGTTATTTATCTGTAACTCCATTTTGCTTTCAAGATTTTGAATCATTTTCACCATCAAAATTTGAAATTCTTTATCAGGTAAATTCCCTATATCTTCTTCTTTTGTTTGTGTTGGTGGGCAATTATCTTGTTCCTTTACTTGCTGGGTATTTCTCTGCCTCTTCATCTTGCTTATATTGCTTTGCTTGGGGTGGCCTTTCCCTCTTCTTGCAGTTTGTGGAGTTCTCTTTATTACGTAGTTTCTTCGCTGTGTGGGGGGTTGGACGGGTGACTTGTCCGGGTTCCCTGGTTAGGGAAGCATGTGTCGGTATTCTGGTGGGTGGAGCTGGATTTCTTCTCTCTCCTTTAGAAGACAATGGGCTGCTTTTCTGGGAGCCTGATGTCCTCCCCCAGTATTCAGAAGTTGTTTTGTGGACTTTACTCTGCGTTCAAATGTTCTTTTGATGAATTTGTGGGGGAGAAAGTGGTCTTGCCATCTTATCCCTCCGCCATCTTGTTCCTTCCTCCCCAGAACACTGGATTCTTATATTCCACTTGGTCGTGGAGTATCTCTTCCCAGCTGCTCCAGCAAGGCGCAGCCGCTGTACCTTACCTTGGACGAGGGGTATCTCCTCAAGGCCGTGCCTCCTGCTTTGAATGTAGATCAGCTCCTCTTGGCCCTCCGGTGCCCAAGCAGCCACCGCCTCCTGAACGTGGTACAGCTCCTCTCAGCTACCGCCCTAACCCTGGGCACGGGGTACCTCATCTCAGCCACGATTCTGCACGTGGCGGTTGCGCTGGAGCCGGGCGTCTCCCGCGTCTGCGCCGCTGGAGCCAGGCGTCTCTCACGTCTGCGCCTGCGACTCGGAGCCAGGCGTCTCTCGCGTCTGCGCCTGCGCCGCCGGAGCCGGGCGTCTCTCGCGTCTGCGCCTGCGCCTCGGAGCCGGGCGTCTGTCGCGTCTGCACTCCAGTATTCTTGCCTGGAGTATCCCATGGACAGAGGAGCCTGGTGGGCTGCAGTCCATGGGGGTCACAGAGAGTTGGACACGACTGAAGTACTTAGCACACACGCATGTATATGCTCCCTCCACTGGCTGCAATAACTGCCCTCAGAGAATTAGGTTCTCAAGAAATGTAATTCTTGAGAATTCTGTGATCCTAGAATTCCATACTCATTCACTAAATGAATATCTATTTCGAGGTCCTGGGAATATGGTATTGCTCTTGACCTAGAGAAACTCACAACAAACAAACTGTAGAACAGCTGATGTGAGTTTAGAGGTGTGTGTGGGCAGGTTGGAATGACTGGGCCCTGCAGCACGAGTGCGGCAGGGAGCAAGGGGCATCTGTCGATGGAACAGCTGTGCAGAGGCACTAAGAAATCAGCATGACATGTTCACAAAGTTCTGTCCAGACATCCATGGTCTTGCCATGACCCCAAGTGTCCTATATTTGTTTCTTCTTATTTTCTTTCCTCCTTTCCTTTCTCTATACAGAGTTCTGAAATCATCTCCATCAGCTGTCATAAATCTAGGAACCACTGAAGAATCTTCATGGGGAACTTGACCACCCACCCAGAACATCGTCACCTCTAATGAAGACCAGTGAGAAGTGTCAGTTCAGATTCAGGAGGGCTCTTGAATGAGCTCCTGGCATGCTGGATCTTAAAGACAAGACTCATTCCACTCTCACCCCGCTGGGCTCCTGCTGTTCCTCAATCTCATCCATGTCCAGCTTACTCCAGCCTCAGGGCCTTTGCACTGTTTGTTTCCTCTTCCTAGTAAGTTCCTTCCCTAGGTATCTGCATGACTCACTCACATTAAAAAAAAAAATGTAGTTGCCATATGGCTCGCAAAGAGTTGGACACGACTGAGCGACTGAACTGAACTGAACTGCCTACCACATGACAGGGGCTGATCTAGCATTTTTTGCATTATCTCATTCAATCCTCACAGTCAGCCCATGAAGTAGGTATATCGTTCTTCACCTTTTAAGAACTAGAGGTGGTAGAGACTGAGTGACTTGCTCACATCCACTCTGCTAGGGAGTAAAGGGCTCTGTGTGTGTCCAGCTTTATCAGGTTTCAGTATCTGTGCTCTGTTTTTGGTTTTTCTCGCCTGCATCTTCACAGTCTATTTTTATTGGAGTACAGTTGATTTGCAATGTTGCATTCATTTCTGCTGTACAACAAAGTAAATCAGCTACATGTGTAAGTATAGTTCCTCCCTCTTGGGTCTCCCTCCCAGCCCTCTTCCCACCCTTCTAGGCTACTGCTGAGCACCGAGCTGAGCTCCCTGTGTTATACTGCAGGTTCCCACTAGCTTTCTGTTTTACACATGGTAGTGTATACATGTCAATTCTGAGTCTCATTTTAAGTGCTCCCTTTTCAATGAAACCTCACTGACCATCGTATCTTCAACCCCTCATTAATCTACCCTTCATCTCTTGCTTTATTTTCCTCCAGAGCACTTATTCACATAGATTATATTTTGCTTACAAATTGTCTGTGTCATCTGTCACTCCCCAGTCCCCAATTATATTGTAAACTCTTGAAGGCAGAGCTTTGCCTGCCTTGCTCACGCCGGGGTCCCTCACTCCTAGAATGGGTGCTAGAGTGTATCAGGCATGCTCTTTGTGTGTGTTGAATAAACAGTAAAGACATGGCTGTTTCTGAGGGCTGAACAATGAGACTGAAGGGAGGTAGCTGGGCCTAAAGACGCTGGATGGTGGCTGTGGGTTACAAAAGAAATTGCTGCTTGGCTCCTCTGTGCCATTTCCAAGCCCCTGTTTCCCTAACTCTGGGGCCCACAGCCCTGATTCAGAGAGGACACATGCCCTTTAGGCAGACCTGGTCACAGCATCCTTGAGATCTCCTCCTCATCCTTGAGACCTTGGGATTAGAAAGGCAACAGGGCTCCTCTTCCCCTCCCCTGCACAGTAGATGCTGCTCAAATGTTTATCACCTCCTCCTCTCCCATCACAGGCAGTGTTTTCTTAGTGTAGCTTGGCAACAAAGGTGTGAAACAGAGATATAAGAATGTCCTTGTATAGGCTCTGGTTTCTGCCTGCCTGACTCACCAGCAGGGGCATCTTTCACCGGGGGGAAGCAGGCAGTACAGAGCGAGGGTTCCTGATTACCTTTGCTGCCGTGTTTCCTGCTGCTCCTGCAGTGGCCTCCCTGTCCCTGGGGTCCCAGAATGTGTGATTACTGGGTCACTCAGCTCCCTATACTAGCCATACACACACCACCAGTGCAGTGACGCTGGTCTTCGTTTCATCCACCTTGAGACTGCCCAGCAGCCCTCCCCTTGGTAGAGGCTGTGAGACGGAAAGGTGAGACAGGAATGAATTACGAGGGGAGACACTGGGGAGAAACCCCGTCATTCCCCCCGTCACCCTTCCTGGGTCGGAGGGTTTCTTCAGGGCTGGAATGGGAGGTTGTCCTTAGCTTTCGTGCGGTCTTAGAAGGACCGCCAGACACAGCTGCCTCAGCCCCCCTCACTCTTCCCACAGCAGAGGGAACCTTGGTCCTCAGCAGCCTTCAGCTAGAGGGAGCTTGAATGGAGTTGGGACCCAGTGCCAGACCAAGTAGGCGTGTGTGTTGGTAGATGGGCTGGCCTGTGGGCCTCAGTGATATTCTGAGTTCTCATCCAAAGGCAGCTGATTTTCTCTTCCCATTGCTTCTGTAGCTTTAGGCACAGAACTGATGCTACTTGTGAAATAAGTGTCTTGCTGTAATGCCCAAGAAGGCCCCCAGCTAATCCTAACCCTGCCCTGGGGTTCAGAGGGAGAATTCTAGTTCTGCAGCTTGTTCTCGTGATGGAAGTAGATGGTTCCCAGAAGATTACCTCAGGTGGAAGAGATACATCAGAAACTTTCTGGAAGAGCACAAATCCACAGGAAATTAGTTGTGGCTTTCTCTGCCTGTCCCCACCTGACCAGGGAGGGAGAAGCCAGAACTGAGAGTGAGGGCCCTTTTCGTGGTTGGCCGCCTCTCCATCCCTGAACCTGGGACTAGACCCTGACCAGATGTGTGTTGGGGATCCAGGTACATCTCTTCTGCACTTTGGACAAGCCCTGTGACTAAGTGAAAAATACAGTGACTTCTCGAACCTCAGGTACTCATCACTAAAATGGTCTGACTGCATGATAGGTGGGCTTATTTCTTCAGTTCTAAACTTCCAAGCTGGAGCCATGCAAAATACACCGCATAGAATAGAGACGGGACACTTCAATGAAAGTTTCAGAACAATGTTTACTTTCAATCTCTCTGAATCTCTATTTACTTCCTATGTAAATCCAGGCTAGTATCATGAAGAAGGGGAAGACAAAGGAAGAGATGGTTGGATGGCATCACTCAGCTCCATGGACATGAGTTGGAGCAAGCCCTGGGAGATAGTGAAGGGCAGGGAAGTCTGGCATGTTGCAGTCCATGGGATCTCAAAGAGTCAGACACAACTGAGAAACTGCACAACAATTATCACCCTACAGGATTACTGGTAGGATAAATTGAAGTACTGTGCGGGACAAAGTTTTATTAACTTCTAGGTTTTATCCAGTGAAACGTGCTTAGAAATCTCTGAATCTGGGAATGAGAGGAAACTGCAAGTCAGGGGGTATGTGAGAACTTAACCTTCTAGGAGCTAGCTCACTTCTCTCTCAGAATAAATTGTAACTACAAATGGAAGGCAGCCCTGAGGTCACTCCTTGACACTGAGGAGACATTTGAACACCACTAAACACTCAAGAGAGTCAGATGACCTGAAGCCTCTTGACAACCTCAAATACAGCCTGGTCATGGGCATCCTAGAATGCTTGGCTTTCCCCTGGGAGGTGGTTCTCCCGCTGGGGGCAGGCTCTTTTAGAGAGCTAGCATTTGGGACGTCCTTCAAGCTGTCTGTTTACCACTGTGGTATTTGGAAGAAAGAGCCAGAGTCAATTCAGACTTGCCCAAAACAAACCCTCCAGTCTGCTGCATTTGCTGAAGATGTATGGACTCTTGTTTGGGATGGGAGAGGGATGTTAGGAAGAGAAGAAAAATTCTCCACCAGATACCACTTTTTACTTACTCAGAATCTTAACAAGCTTCAGTTAGAGCCCATTTCTCTTTTTCTTTCCTCAGTGATAGGAAAATAATTGATTCCTGTCATCTTCAATGTAGATAATCCCACTAGAGTGAACAGTTGCCACACCATGGATAGGGCTGTGGGGCTGAGGCAAAGGTAGGTTCCAGAATTTTGCAGATAGATTTGATTCAAATTATTTTGTGTCTCTGTCTCATTTGTGACACAAACTTTTGGTTTGAAAACTATGATCATCATGATTTTAGGATTTCTTACATCCTTTTTATTTATTCCTGAAGTTCTTTTATTGTCTCTCTTGGTTCATTCTCTGTTTTTTCCCATGAAAATAAGATTTGCCTATTTACTTCATTTTAGACCTGGGCTCACCAAGATAATTTTGTCTTTTGGGTGATTTTATCCAACTTCTCTTGAAATCTTTTTTTTCCCCCCACTGTTATTTATTTATTTATTTTATAATTTTAACTGGAGGCTAATTACTTTACAATATTGTGGTGGTTTTTGCCATACGTTCACATGAATCAGCCATGGGTGTACACGTGTCCCCCATCCTCACCCTTCCTCTTACCTCCCTCCCCATCCCATCCCTTTGGGTCATCCCAGTGCACCAGCCCCAAGCATCCTGTATCATGCATCAAACCTGGACTGGCGATCTATTTCACATATGATGATATACATGTTTCAATGCTATTCTCTCAGATCATCCCACCCTCGCCCTCTCCCACAGAGTCCAAAAGTCTGTTCTTTACATCTGTGTCCCTTTTGTTGTCTCGCATATAGTTTCATCGTTACCATCTTTCTAAATTTCATATATATGCATTAATGTACTGTATTGGTGCTTTTCTTTCTGACTTACTTTGCTCTGTATAATAGGCTCCAGTTTCATCCACCTCATTAGAACTGATTCAAATGCATTCTTTTTAATAGCTGAGTAATATTCCATTGTGTATATGTACCACAGCTTTCTTATCCATTCTTCTGCAGATGGACATCTAGGTAGCTTCCATGTCCTGGCTATTATAAACAGTGCTGTGATGAACACTGGGGTACACGTGTCTCTTTCAATTCTGATTTCCTTGGTGTGTATGCCCAGCAGTGGGATTGCTGGGTGGTATGGCAATTCTATTTCCAGTTTTTTAAGGAATCTCCACACTGTTCTCCATAGTGGCTGTACTAGTTTGCATTCCCACCAATAGTGTAAGAGGGTTCCTTTTCCTCCACACCCTCTCCAGCATTTATTGTTTGTAGACTTATGGATAGCAGCCCTTCTGACTGATGTGAGATAGTATTTCATTGTGGTTCTGATTTGTATTTCTCTGATAATGAGTGATGTTAAGCATTTTTTCAAGTGTTTGTTAGCCATCTTTATGTCTTCTTTGGAGAAATGTCTGTTTAGTTCTTTGGCCCATTTTTTGATTGGGTCGTTTATTTTTCTGGAATTGAGCTGCAGGAGTTGCTTGTATATTTTTGAGTTTAATTCTTTGTCAGTTGCTTCATTTGCTATTATTTTCTCCCATTCTGAAGGCTGTCTTTTCACTTTGCTTATAGTTTCCTTTGTTGTGCAAAAGTTTTTAAGTTTAATTAGGTCCTGCTGGTTTAATTTTTCTTTTATTTCCATTACTCTGGGAGGTGGGTATTAGAGGATCCTACTATGATTTATGTCAGAGAGTGTTTTGCCTAAGTTCTCCTTTAGGAGTTTTATAGTTTCTGATCTTACATTTAGATCCTTAATCCATTTTGAGTTTACTTTTGTGTATGGTGTTAGAAAGTGTTCTAGTTTCATTCTTTTACAAGTGGTTGACCAGTTTTCCCAGCACCACATGTTAAAGAGATTGTCTTTTCTCCATTGAATATGCTTGCCTCCTTTGTCAAAGATAAGGTGTCCATAGGTGCATGGATTTATCTCTGGGCTTTCTATTTTGTTCCGTTGATCTATGTTTCTCTCTTTGTGCCAGTACCATACTGTCTTGATGACTGTGGCTTTGTAGTAGAGCCTGAAGTCCGGCAGGTTGATTCCTCCAGTTCCATTCTTCTTTCTCAAGATTGCTTTGGCTATTCAAGGTTTTTTGTAATTCCATACAAATTGTGAGATTATTTGTTCTAATTCTCTGAAAAATGCCATTGGTAGCTTGATAGGGATTGCACTGAATCTATAGATTGCTTTGGGTAGTATACTCATTTTCACTATATTGATTCTTTTGATCCATGAACATGGTATATTTCTCCATCTCTTGTGTCATCTTTGATTTCTTTCACCAGTGTTTTATAGTTTTCTATATATAGGTCTTTTGTTTCTTTAGGTAGATTTATTCCTAAGTATTTTATTCTTTTTCTTTCAATGGTGAATGGAATTGTTTCCTTAATTTCTCTTTATGTTTTCTCATTGTTAGTGTATAGGAATGCAAGGGATTTCTGTGTGTTAATTTTATATCCTGCAACTTTACTGTATTAATTGATTAGCTCTAGTAATTTCTGCTGGAGTCTTTAGGGTTTTCTATGTAGAGTATCATGTCATCTGCAAACAGTGAAAGTTTTACTTCTTTCTTTCCAATCTGGATTCCTTTTATTTCTTTTTCTGCTCTGATTGCTGTGGCCAAAACTTCCAAAACTCTGTTGAATAGTAGTGGTGAGAGTGGGCACCCTTGTCTTGTTCCTGACTTTAGGGGAAATGCTTTCGATTTTTCACAATTGAGGATAATGTTTGCTGTGGGTTTGTCATATATAGCTTTTATTATTTTGAAGAATGTTCCTTCTATTCCCGCCTTCTGGAGGGTTTTTATCATAAATGAATGTTGAATTTTGTCAAAGGCGTTCTCTGCGTCTATTGAGATAATCATATGGTTTTTATCTTTTAGTTTGTTAATGTGGTGTATCACATTGATTGATTTGCAAATATTGAAGAATCCTTGCATCCCTGGGATAAAGCCCACTTGGTCATGATGTATGATCTTTTTAATGTGCTGTAGGATTCTGTTTGCTAGAATTTTGTTAAGGATTTTTGCATCTATATTCATCAGTGATATTGGCCTGTAGTTTTCTTTTTTTGTGGCATTTTTGGTTTTGATATTAGGGTGATAGTGGCCTCATAGAATAAGCTTGGGAGTTTACCTTCCTCTGAAATTTTCTGGAAGAGTTTGAGTAGGATAGGTGTTAGCTCTTTTCTAAATGTTTGGTAGAATTCAGCTGTGAAGCCATCTGGTCCTGGGCTTTTGTTTGTTGGAAGATTTCTGATTATGGTTTTGATTTCTGTGCTTGTGATGAGTCTATTGAGATTTTCTATTTCTTCCTGGTTCAGTTTTGGAAAGTTACACTTTTCTAAGAATTTGTCCATTTCTTCCAGGTTGTCCATTTTATTGGCATGTAGTTGCTGATAGTAGTCTCTTATGATCCTTTGTATTTCTGTGTTGTCTTTGTGATTTCTCCATTTTCATTTCTAATTTTGTTGATTTGATCCTTCTCCCTTTGTTTCTTGATGGGTCTGGCTAATGGTTTCTCTATTTTATTTATTTTTTCAAGGAAACAGCTTTTAGCTTTGTTGATTTTTGCTATGGCCTCTTTTGTTCTTTTGCATTTATTTCTGCCCTAATTTTTGTGATTTCTTTCCTTCTACTAACCCTGGAATTCTTAATTTTTTCCTTTTCTAGTTGCTTTAGGTGCAGAGTTAGGTTATTTATTTGATTTCTCTCCTGTTTCTTGAGGTAGACTTGTATTGCTATAAACCTTCCCTTTAACACTGCTTTTACTGAATCCCATAGGTTTTGGGTTGTTGTGTTTTTATTTTCATTCATTTCTATGCATATTTTGATTTCTTTTTAAATTTCTTCTGTGATTTGTTGGTTATTCAGAAGTGTGTTGTTTAGCTTCCACATGTTTGTATTTTTAATAGCTTTTTTTCCCCTGTAGTTGACATCTAATCTTACCAAATTGTGATCAGAAAAGATGCTTGAGATGATTTCAATTTTTTGAACTTATCAAGGCTAGATTTACAGCCCAGGATGTGATCTATCCTGGAGAAGGTTCTATGTGCACTTGAGAAAAAGGTGAAATTTATTGTTCTGGGGTGAAATGTCCTATAGAGATCTATTAGGTCTAACTGGTCCATTGTATCATTTAAAGTTTGTGTTTTCTTGCTAATTTTCTGTTTAGTTTATCTATCCATAGGTGTGAGTGGGGTATTAAAGTCTCCCACTATTATTGTGTTACTGTTAATTTCCCATTTCATATTCGTTAGCATTTCCCTGACATATTGCAGTGAAGTCCTATGTTGGGTGCATAAATATTTATGATTGTTATATCTTCTTCTTGGATTGATCCTTTGATCATTATGTAGTGTCCTTCTTTGTCTCTTTTCACGGACTTTATTTCAAAGTCTATATTATCTGATGTGAGTATTGCTACTCCTGCTTTCTTTTGGTCTCCATTTGTGTGAAATATCTTTTTCCAGCCCTTCACTTTCAGTCTGTATATGTTCCTAGGTTTGAGGTGGGTCCTTTGTAGACAGCATGTATAGGGGTCTTGTTTTTGTATCCATTCAGCCAGCCTTCGTCTTTTGGTTAGGGCATTAAACCCATTTACATTTAAGGTAATTGTTGATAAGTATGATCCCAGTGCCATTTACTTTGTTGTTTTGGGTTAGAGTTTATAAACCTTTTCTGTGTTTCCTGTCTAGAGAAGATCCTTTAGCATTTCTTGAAGAGCTGGTTTGGTGGTGCTGAATTCTCTCAGCTTTTGCTTGTCTGTAAAACTTTTGATTTCTCCTTCATATTTGAATGAGATCCTTGCTGGGTACAGTAATCTGGGCTGTAGGTTATTCTCTTTCATCACTTTAAATATGTCCTGTCATTCCCTCTGGCTTGAAGAGTTTCTACTGAAAGATCAGGTGTTATCCTTATGGGAATCCCCTTGTGTGTTATTTGTTGCTTTTCCCTGGCTGCTTTTAATATTTGTTCTTTGTGTTTGATCTTTGTTAATTTGATTAATATGTGTCTTGGGGTGTTTTGCCTTGTGTCTATCCTGTTTAGGACTCTCTGGGTTTCTTGGACTTGGGTGATTATTTCCTTCCCCATTTTAGGGAAGTTTTCAACTATTATCTCCTCAAGTATTTTTTCATGTCCTTTCTTTTTGTCTTCTTATTCTGGGACTCCTATGATTTGAATATTGGGGCATTTAACCTTGTCCCAGAGGTCTCTGAGGTTGTCCTCATTTCTTCTAATTCTTTTTTTCTCTCTGCTTCATTTATTTCCACCATTCTCTCTTCAACCTCAGTTGTCCTATCTTTTGCCTCAGTTGTTCTACTGTTCATTCCCTCCAGAGTGCTTTTGATCTCATTTATTTCATTATTCATCATTGATTGACTCTTTTTTATTTCTTTTAGGTCCTGGTTAAACTTTTCTTGCATCTTCTCAATCCTTGTCTCCAGACTATTTACCTGTAATTCCATTTTGTTTTCAAAATTTTGGATCATTTTTACTATCATTATTTTGAATTCTTTTTCAGTTAGACTCCCTATCTCCTCCTCTTTTATTTGGTTTGGTGGGCTTTTATCATGTTCCTTTACCTGCTGAATATTTCTTTGTCTTTTCATCTTGTTTAGGTTGCTGTGTTTGGGGTGGCCTTTCTGTATGCTGGGAGTTTGTGGTTCCTCTTTATTGTGGAGGTCCCTCCTTGTGTGTGGGGTTGGATGAGTGGCTTGTCAAGGTTTCCTGGTTAGGGAAGCTTGTGTTGGTGTTCTGGTGGGTGGAACTAAATCTCTTCTCTCTGAAGTGCAATGAAGTGTCCAGTAGAGAGTTTTGAGGTGTCTGTGGGTTTGGTGTGACTTTTGGCTGCCTGTATTTTTGTGCTCAGGGTTATGTTCCTGCTTTGTTGGAGAATTAGCTTGGTATGTCTTGCTCTGAAACTTGTTGGCTCTTGGGTGGAGCTTGGTTTCAGTGTAGGTATGGAGGCTTTTGAATGAGCGTTTGTCAATTAATGGTCCCTGGGGTCAGTTTTCTGGTGTTCTCAATTGCCAACATCCGCTGGATCATGGAGAAAGCAAGAGAGTTCCAGAAAAACATCTATTTCTGCTTCATTGACTGTGCCAAAGCCTTTGACTGTGTGGGTCACAATAAACTGTGGAACATTCTGAAAGACATGGGAATACCAGACCACCTGACCTGCCTCTTGAGAAACCTGTATGCAAGTCAGGAAGCAAAAGTTAGAACTGGACATGGAACAACAGACTGGTTCCAAATAGGAAAAGGAGTACGTCAAGGTTGCATAATGTCACCCTGCTTATTTAACTTATATGCAGAGTACATCATGAGGAACGCTGGGCTGGAAGAAGCACCAGCTGGAATCAAGATTGCCGGGACAAATATCAATAATAATCAGATATGCAGATGACACTACCCTTATGGCAGAAAGTGAAGAGGAACTCAAAAGCCTCTTGATGAAAGTGAAAGAGGAGAGTGAAAAGGTTGGCTTGAAGCTCAACATTCAGAAAACTAAGATCATGGCATCTGGTCCCATCACTTCATGGGAAATAGATGGGGAAACAGTGGAAACAGTGTCAGACTTTATTTTTTTGGGGCTCCAAAATCACTGTGGATGCTGATTGCAGCCATTAAATTAAAAGACGCTTGCTCCTTGGAAGGAAAGTTACGACCAACCTAGATAGCATATTAAAAAGCAGAGACATTACTTTGCCAACCAAGGTCCGTCTAGTCAAGGCAATGGTTTTTCCCGTGGTCATGTATGGATGTGAGAGTTGGACTGTGAAGAAAGCTGATTGCCGAAGAATTGATGCTTTTGAGCTGTGGTGTTGGAGAAGACTCTTGAGAGTCCCTTGGACTGCAAGGAGATCCAACCAGTCCATTCTAAAAGAGATCAGGCCTGGGTGTTCATTGGAAGGACTGATGCTAAAGCTGAAACTCCAATACTTTGGCCACCTCATGTGACGAGTTGACTCACTGGAAAAGAGTCTGATGCTAGGAGGGATTGGGGGCGGGAGGAGACGGGGACTACAGAGAATGAGATGGTTGGATGGCATCACCGACTTGATGGACATGAGTTTGAGTGAACTCCGGGAGTTGGTGATGGACAGGGAGGCCTGGCGTGCTGTGATTCATGGGGTCGCAAAGAGTCAGACACGACTGAGAGACTGAACTGAACTGAACTGGAGTCAGTTTTCTGGTGTTCTCAAGTTTTGGATTTAGGTCTCCTGCCTCAGGCTTTCAGTCTTATTCTTACAGTAGCCTCAACACTTCTCCATCCATACAGCACTGATGATAAAACATCTAGGTTAATGGTGGAAAGATTCTCCACAGTGAGGGACACCGAGAGGCTTTCACAGAGTTACATGGAGAAGAGAAGAGGGAGGAGGAGACAGAGGTGACCTGGAGGAGAGGAGGGGAATCAAAAGGAGAGAAAGTAGTCTAGCCAGTCGTCACTTCCCTATGTGCTCTCCACAGTCTGGATCCCTCAGAGATGTTCACGGAGCTCCATAGAGAAGAGAAGAGGGAGGAGGGAGACAGAGGTGACCAGGAACTGAGAGGGGGAATCAAAAGGAGAGAGACAGGTCCAGCCAGTAATCAGTTCCCTAAGTGTTCTCCACAGCTCGGAACACACAGAGATTCACAGAGCTAAGTAGAGAAGAGAAGGGGGTGGGAGGAGATAGAGGCGACCTGGGGCAGAAAAAGGAGAGTCAAAAGGGGAGAGAGCAATCAGGCCAGTAATCACACTGCTGAGTAAGAATGGGTGCTGAAGATTGGGTTCTTAAATGTGCAGAATTGATAACAAATACCAAAAAGCAAAGATTAAAAGTCTAGAGTAGAGGGTAGACTCTCAAAAATGCTATATTAAATAAAACAAAATTGCAAAAGTTATAAAAAAAATGAAATTTGCTTTAAAAATAGGATTTTTCTTCCCCAAGGTAATGCTGCTATAGTAGGGTTTAAAAATGAAAAAGGATTAATAAAGAACTTAAAATTGAAAAAAATTTAAAAAATGATAATAGTAAAATATATCTAGGAATTTCTCTGGAGCTGTTGAGGGCAGTGTGTGGTCAGTTCTGTTTCAGATAGTTCCTTGTTCCACCTTATACTTCTCAAGGTCTCTAGGTCCCTTCCAATGTAGCCAGTCCTAACTACAGGGTTTTAATCTGTTGCACCTGTCACTTCCAGAGTCATTCCCTCTTCTTTGTTTATTTTGGCTTCCTCTGTTTGCAAGTCTCTTCAGTATCTACCTTCTGTCCTGACACAAGGGGGCAAAGGTGGTCATTTATTTAGGCTCACTTGTTCAACTGTGCTGCAGGGAGGGAGGAATACTGCAAACATATATCACTGCCGTGTGTGGGGAGTGCTCACAGTGTCTGGGCCACACTGGGTTTGCCCCCACTACGGCATTTGTGCTTTCCTGTTCTACACTGCTTACGCTCCACGTTGCTCTGCTGGGGATCTGTCTAAGGCGGGCCCTGGGTTGCCTTCACTTCCCAGATCTACGCTGCTCAGGTTCAGGTTCTTGGGTACTCCACAAAGGCACAGACTTGCTTGGGCCTGCAGTTTGTGCCCGAAATTTGTGCCCTTCCCAGGTCTGAGCAGCTCAGATGACCAGGTGCTTGGAGAGTGCACACTCCCCTGGCGCGGTGGGTGTTATCACGTTCCCAATCCCAGCTGCTTGGTTTCCTGGGTCCGGAGCAGCGTCTCAGGTGTGCAGTGTGTCTCTTCTGGAGAGCTGATCTCTGGCTGTGACCCTCCCAGCAGATGTCAACCGTCCAGGATCCCAGGAAGGCTTGGTTATCATTTGAGAGCCTGCTCACAGTTTGCTGGAGGATGCCGTCTCTGGGGCCAAGATTGCCCCTTGCCTTCCAACTCTGGCTGGCTCTGCCTGCCTCCCTGCCTCTGGCGGGGGAGGGGCCTGTCCGCAGCCAGCTAGCTCTCCTCTGGTATTCGCTCAGTCCTTTGTTCTGTGAGCAGCCTGGCAGTGCCTTAGGTTTTTTGTGGGAAAGTCCTCTCTCTCTCTTTCTTCTTTTCTTTTTTCCTCTCTGGCTATCCCATGGTTTGGGTTGCTATCTCATGTTGGGTCCCTCAGATTGCCCTCAGGGCATTCAGGCCTTGTTCTTACCCTAAGCAATGCAGCCCATGACTCCCTGTTCAGCCCCTGCTTGCTGATGGTGGAGGTGAGCATCTGGGCTACTTCTCCACTAGGATTTATAGTTAGACCCGTAATGTGTGGGTTTTATTTATTTATTTTTCCTCCCAGTTATGTTGCCCTCTGAGATTCCAAAACTCCCCACAGACCCGCTGGTGAGAGGGTCTCCTGGTGTTTGGAAATTTCTCTTTTAAGACTCCCTTCCCAGGATGGGTATCCCTCCCTTATTCTTTTCTCTCTCTTTTTATCTTTTATATTTTGTCCTACTAACTTTTGAAGACAATGGGCTGCCTTTCTGGGTGCCTGGTGTCCTCCGCCAGCATTCAGAAGTTGTTTTGTGGTATTTGCTTAGCATTCAAATGATCTTTCGATGAATTTGTGGGGGAGAAAGTGGTCTCCCCATCCTATTCCTCCACCATTTTAGGACTGCCCCCCCACCTTCTCTTGGAATCTTTATGGTAGGAGCTGCAGAAGTAGGGAGAGAACAGTTTTCATGCATCCTCCAAGCTGGCAGGGTGGATGAAGAGATTACAGTTTTTCCTGGTTGCTTGAAAGTCTCCTACCCTGACCATGGGGAAAAGGGAGCAGGCAACATTTGGCAGTTCTATAAACTGGAGAGTTTTTAAATTTTTTCCCTGAAGGAAAGTACATATGTCCCTTTATAGAAGCACAGGGATTGGACTGTTAGATTTAAGAACCATTTCAGAAAATAGAGTATGCCTCATGCATTAGTTTGGGCTGCTGTAACAAGAACACCATAAACTGATCACTTAGATAACAATGAAGATTTGTTTCTCACAATTCTGGAAGCTGGAAGCCCAAGATCAGGGTACTAGCATGATTGCGTTTTAGTGAGGGACCTCTTCTTGGTTTCTTCACATGGGGTGGGGAGATGCCTGGGATCTTTTCATTAAAGGCACCAAACCCATTGTGGAGGCTCCTCCCACACAGACTTCCCTAGTGGCTCAGAGGGTAAAGAGTCTGCCCACAATGCAAGAGACACTGGTTTGATTCCTGGGTTCAGGACAACTTCTTTCAAACCTGATTACCTCCCAAAGACTCCATGTCCAAACACTATCACTTTGAGGATTAAAGCTTCAACATGTGAATTTGAGGAGTGTACAAACATTCAGTCCATAACACTTCTCCTCCTATAGTCTGTGTCTTCTAAGCTTTCCCAGAAACAAAATTCAGTCTTATTTCTTAGCTTAGACTAGGCTCAGTACAAGCTGCCTTTCAGGCCAATGTGACACCTTTTCTAAAAATTTACTGGTGGGGATTCTCCAATTGCTGAGATAACAAAGATAACAAAAATGATGAAGAGGCCTGGAAGAGAATAAGAAACACAACTAGTTGCTCACAGCCACAATGGTACCCTGGGATGTGTCACAGGAATGTCTTTGTCTGCACTGATGCTCAGGAGCTCCTAACAAGGCCCATGTACCAGTGCTTCTTCAATACATTTAGTGTGATTATGCATGTTCAGTTACAGAACACCTTCAAAGCGGGCTTGCTTTGAATCTCTTTGAATCAGATAATTAGTTTACAAACAGAAAATATTTGCTGTTTTAATTTGTCCAACTTTAGTAAGAACTGCTTTGGGAGTTGTGTGCAGCATGCTATAAAAATAACTCCTTTTAATTATATTTATGTACTTAATGAATCACACAGATAGTAGGTGAGTGGAGTGTTGAGGCAGCCTGCAGAGTTGCCCCGAGGCATCACATTTGCACTGTGCCTTATGATTTATAATGTAATTTAAAATCCAGTCTTATCTTATGTTTGCAGGGAACTTTTCAAGGTTTCATACACCTAGTAAGACACAATGCTGGGTCTCAGTTTTGGATTTTCTGGTTTTATATCTTGTGCTCTTTACAAATGCATTGAGAAAATCACACAGTGGAGTCAAGAGAGACTTATTGGAATTCTCACTGTGACACTTAGTAGCTATGTAACCTTGGGAAGGTCACTTAAACTCTCTCAGCTGCGATAAATTAAGTCCTCACAGGTTAAGATAGGAGACAATAAACCTGAGACTGCTTTGGAATGTGTAAACTGTAGATCTCAAGCTTTACATGGAAAAGGATGCCTGTTAATGCAGAGATTAAATGGGGTGTCTGGAGAGGCCATAATTATTATTGTTGTTATTAGTAAGTGCTTTTGACACTGTTTCTTGGTATATAGCCTACACAGAAAATCACCTGGAAGCAGATCTTCTAAAACTCTTGATCCCTCTTATCTATTCTTTTTCCCCCTCCCATAGTACTTCTTTCCATATAACCACTGTACAATGTTCTTATTTATTGTATCTAATGTCTTTCTTTCCTCCCACTAGAATGGAAGTACCAGGAGGGACAGATTTGCATCTGTTTGATTCAATGAGAAATGTCCAGCATCTAGAATAGAGCATCTGGCACATATTGGTCATTAATAAGTATTTGTTGAAAAAAAAAAAAACCTTTTTTCTCTAGGGATCAATCCAGTGATCGCCTTCACTTATGCAAGAGCAGGCTTTCAGGGAGGGAGCATGGAAGAAACACATCAACCTGCAAAGAGAACCTGGGCATTTCTGTGATACAAGGACTGAGAGCCAACTCTTCCTTTATAGGCTGCTGCTGCTGCTGCTAAGTCGTTTCAGTGGTGTCCGACTCTGTGTGACCCCATAGATGATAGCCCACCAGGCTCCCCCATCCCTGGGATTCTCCAGGCAAGAACACTGGAGTGGGCTGCCATTTCCTTCTCCACCTCTATAGGCTAGAAGCTGGGATCTCCAAGGGGCCTCCACCCCAGCTCAGAACAGGATGAATTATGAGACTGAGGACCCAGGGAGGACAGGCTCAGCTCCTTGACTTGGGCATAAAGCAGAGGCAAAGAAATTTGTGATGAAGGTGACTTTGGCATAAGGTAGGACTGATTCCGGAAGGTCACCTAGAGCAGTGAGAGTGGCCCTGCCAAGCTCCATCCCTAGGAACCACACTCTAAGCATCAAGCTTCCCTGGCTTTGAATTGTGTCTGTGAGCATCTGTGCTTTATCTAAATTTATTTGGTGCATCCGTTAGCAAGATGTGTCCTAAGGTAATTACTTCTTTGCTTTATGCCATTTTGATTAATGAAAGGTTTCATTGGATGCTCTGCTTTCGGATAGTGGGAGAGACCCCTATATATACATACATCCATACTTGGTGCGTCCAGCCTTTGCCAGTGCATTGTTTCTTTCTTAAAATGAATGATATAGAAAAAAAGTGCAAATTGCCCTTTCTCAGAGACTGCACCTCAGAACATGCTTTCTAGTGGAGAAGATGCAGAAATTCTTTCCTAAAATGTGTCCACAAAGCTGCTTCCCATGGAATTGAGGATGTGCTGCTTGGCTGACTTGTTAAGGTTGTGTGTGGGGGGGTGTCTTTGATTAAAATACATATGCTTAAAAATGTATCCCCCTCGCCTCATGACACGTGTGATAGAGAAATATTTCTCCAGGAATGGAAACTACTATTTGCCACTACGTTTCCACCTGGGCTCCCTTTCTTGCTCTCCCTCTTTTGAGTGGTGGTGGTGGTGGTATGTGCGCATGTGTGAGAGACAGAGACGGGCAGAGAGCCAGCGAGAGAAAGAATTAAAGAGAGCCGAGAGGGAGTATGAACTAGTGACTCTTAGCTCTCTCAAAACTGCTGATCCCACGGAATGGTCACAACTCTTATTTAAAATAGCCATGACAGATTTGAAGAAAAGTTGCCAAAGAGAGAAGAGCTGTTACCTAGATGACGCCAAGCTCTCACCAGCCAGGCACTGAAAAGCAGGTTCAGGGTTAGGTAGTAGGGAGAGGCGAGGTGGCGCTGGGATTCTGAAGGGCTGGGTCATCAGTTCCTCTTATCTCCATTGGGTTTCAGAATCCAAGAGGTCCATCCCCACTATGCCTCCCACTCTTGCCTAGCTGCCATCTGACCATCTGAAAATGCAACTCTGAGGGAGAGAAGGTAATATCCTGGAAGGTTTAACTGCCTTCAGGAGCCCAGACCCTTCCGAGTATCTTGTTGTAGCTAGAACCTGGGTAGCAAGTGTTAAGCTAGAGGAAACTCATTTAGCAAAAGCAAAGCAGAAACTGGTCAGAGGATGCTCCAGGGAAGAGTGATGGTGGGGAGAGGATGGCAGAGCACGGTGTGCCCTCTGAGCTTCTAGAATGTTCTCCTTCCCCTAATTTCACAGGCTGAGTCACAGCCCAGGATGGAACATCATCAGGGAGAAGGATGAGGACCCCTTTCTGTTGCTTACTCAGTGTCATCCAGCTTCTTTCTCAACTGAGACTTGCCTTCTGGACCAGTGATGATCGCAGCACTCTGCCTTAGTCTGCCCGATCTCCTCGCTGAGCGGGGCTCCTGCATCTGCCTCTGTTTGTCCCAGGGTTGCTCATTCCTGGAGCCTTCCCTGGGCTTTTTGGAAAACCCAGCATTGCATCTTTAAGGACCAAATTAAAGAGAAAAGATACGTTGTTGTTGAATACATACTGTATTTAACATTTTTTAATCCCAGAGAAGTGAAATGCAACATCTGTTTGAGTTTATGTAACATCCAAAGACTGACAATTCAGAATTTCCTAATTAAAGTCATTTTTAAGGCACTCTGCAGAGCCAGCTTTCATTCTCTTCCTTCATTGGGTTTTTCTCAAAACTGCAGCAGAATACCTGGGTTCTCTTTCTTCAGAGTGACACACACATGCTCATGCTTTGAACCTGCTCTTTGTCCTGAGACACAGAAAACAGCGCAATTCCACCTGGGAAACAGGAAAGGAAGGAAATACATGGGGCGAGGTGGGTCAGAAGAATATGGAGAAGATGCACAAATCGATGAACTGACACAGTGGGAGCAGAACAGAGAAGGAGCAGAAGGGAAATGGGACAGGGTGGGGTGGGCCAGATGGCTGGCGGCCAGTGAAAAATAGGCTGCATTTCCCAGTGAGGCTTCAATTAATTAGCTGGTTCCCTTTTTTTAAGATGGGGCCTATTTAAGGGAGGTGTCTCAAAATTATGGACAGTGCATGTACATTGTGTTTGCTTGTGCTCATGCACTGAAGAAGGCTTGGCTTTAGACACAGGTGTGATTGAGGGGTTCTAAAAAGCCCCCTTCTGATGAAAAATAATATCCCTTACTGGCCCACCACTGTGCCTGAAATCCCCACCATGAGAGCCACGCTTTCGGATTAAGGCAAAATCTATAGCCCCTATGAAAACATAAGTGTCACCAGAGAGGGTAACACTCAACTCTTCAGCACCCACTGACTGAGCTGTCTGTCACCTATCCAGAGCAGGACCCTGAGAGATGGGATGGAAGGGTGGGCACATTCTGACTGTTGGGGGAACAAGGCTTGGTGACATGGGATGCAGGAGAGGGACAGGTTGGGCAGCTGAGGGTGTGTGACATAGTATTAATAGTTGCTCCAGGAGGTTACTCAGGGGCAAGAGAATAACCCGTGGAGGGGTGGGGTAGCAAAAACAACTCCTCCCACATCACAGGTTTCCTTAGTGTGTGTATGTGTGTGGTATACCTAACAGTTTGTAAATATTACAACATTCTGGGTATATGCTCAATGTATTGTGTTGGTCAAAAAAGTTCATTCAGGTTTTTCCGTAACATATTATGGAAAAACCCAAATGAGCTTTTTGGCCAACCCAACAATATTCACTTGGGCCTGTGAAGAACAGAGTATATCTCTGTGTCGGGATGGTGTGTATACAGTCTGTGCGCAGGTGTACACACACACAGTTCCTCACACTCTGCAGTAAGAGATCTTGTAAGCCATCTGGGATTTGAATGGGTCCAGTTCTCGGGGAAATTACTGACTTGAGGGCAACGTGGCTCCTTTCTTCGTTATCAGCAGACTTTCATTCAGTTCAGGTGGCTCTGCAGAAATGGCCAAGGCCTGGCTTATAAACTCTGGGCGTGGGCCTCTCCATCTGGACTGGGATTTGGAGACATCTACGCGGACTTGGGGAGCCTGGGAGGGGCGAGTGGAGAGAGATTCTGGCAAAGGGTAGGTCTGACCTCAGCCCCCAGGCCGCGTGCAGGAACCACTCTTGGGTACAGCGGGCAGGATCTGCCAGCTCTCCAGGAGTTTTCCCTGGTTGACTGACCTAATGGAGGAGTCAGAAATAAGGAAGGTTCAGGGCTGGAGGAGTGGGACGAGAATGCGTCATTCCTCAGTGGCCTTTTCCTATTCTTGGCACAGAAGAAAACTTGGGAAATCATGGATGAAGAATGTGGGCGGGGGGAGGGGCAAAAGTGGGCAGACGCTAGAAGAGCTTCTCAATCCTAGTCTCACATTAGGATCATCTGGGTGACTTTCTAAACATGCCCGTCTCAGGCCCCAACCCCAAAGATTCTGCTGGAATGCGCTGGGGCGGGATCAGACACGGGTTTTCTGTGAGCTCCTCGGGGTCTCAATACTCGTGTGGCGTTCGTTGCGAGGACAGCAACAAAGCGGGAGAGAAGTCTAGCTCTGAGGGGGCCGGGCTGGAACTGACTGGCCAGTCCCCACCACCACAGGAAGAAGAAGAGATAGTTGATATGAGCGGGGCGGTGGGGGACGCTTCTGAGAGCTGCTATTTGGACAGTCAAGCCTCTACTCGTTTGTTTGGCTTTACAGCCTCACTAGGTCTCTAACCCACTTATGGTTTAAAATCTGAGGTGGAGGTGTCTGGGCACAGGGAGAGAATTCCCACCCCTATTTCCTGTCACTTCAAAGAGGAATAATTCTCTGTGCTGTATGGGGCCAAGAAGACAAATTCTGGGGCGGGATGGGAGTAGATTTTTCTGTTATATAATAACACATGTTTCATAAATAAACCAGTATCAAGGCAATAAACAAAAAAATGCACACAGGTTTTGCTCTCTTAGAGTGGTTCTCTCCTCACCCCATTGATCCTGGTGACATACACTTTGCCCTTGGTCACCTGAAGGTAACCAGCCCAGTCGTGTGGAGGAAGTAGGACTGCTTTGGCCCTGGCTCTGCAAGGATCAGAGAAATCTAGAGAGAGTATTAACATTGGCCACGCATGTGGAGGAGGGAGAAAGAAAGGAGATATATATTCCCCTTTTTTTTTTCACCCAAAAGTATAGGGAGGGAAGTTAGGGCTTGGGAGCCAATGCTGGAACATTTTAGGTATCTGAAGTCCAAACTGATCAGCACTTCATCCCAGCTTCACTTAGAGGTGTGGGGATGGACTTGAGATCTGGATTGTCCCAATCTTTCCATGCAAAAAGATACAGCAGGCACAACTCCCGCTTCAACACAGCTCCCCAGGAGCCAACCAGCCAGCCTATGGAGAGTGCTGCATGGCATGTGGTGGGGTGGGAGGGGGGACAGGTCATGGGATGAGGGAACGGCGAGGAGACAGGTAGGATGGCGCCCATTTTAATGGGCAGTCAGCTATCCAGGGCTTCAGCTTCTGGAGCCAGCAGCCATTGCTCACTTCCGCCTCTTTAGTCTCTGCCATGTGGTTCTGCTCCTGGGCGTGCCTTGTTCTACTAGGTGACCTGTATGTGGACATGGAGACATGTAAGTAAAATGGGTGTTAAGACAGTCACCAAAGAATGTCATTCCTTAAAAGCAGATGTTTGTAATCTGGGCTTCGTAAATAGACTGCAAGGGGACAATGACCCTGAGATATGTATGCAAAATTATGAGTACTTATTTACATGCGCATCGCTCTGTCAAGATAGTGCACAGTATTTATGTGGTTTTTAAGCAAAAACAATACTAGATTGTAGATGGTCTATAAGTGTAACCCCTTAGCAAAGCACAAAAGGGTCTACAGAAGTGGTGGGAATTCCAGACCCTGCATGGCTTTGGTTCTCAGCATCCAAAGGCACAAGGTCATTTGTAAGAATTGCTGATTCACCAGAACTCTATGGCTCTCCCAGTATACTTGTGCAGGGCATATATTCGAGCTCTGCTAAAACATTTTGAATGTGAGTCTGTATTACTCAACTTAAAGTTGTTGATTAATTTTTCTTTTTTTTTTAAAGACTATTTTTGGAGAGTACTTGCATATATGGTAAGTTGTGGTCCTAAAGAAGTGAACCGAAATTTTAAAATAAAAAGGGTATTTTTGAATGCGTGAAAAGAGTTGCTTTGAGATAAATCCAAGCATTGGCCATCCTCCTCTTGCTTTCCTGATCATTTGTTTATGCTTTGTATCATTGGATTGTTGATATGTGGGGTTGGTTATAGCAATGTACTACTATCATGGCACAATGAGTTTTTGTGATTCCAAATGAACACTGTTGCATTCAGATTTTAGGCATGGTTTCAGTTTCAGAAAGAAAAAAAAAATCTCAAATTCTTATAGAGATGGTGAAATAAACTTGTTCCAACTGTTCGAAGTTTGCAGACAACCCCATTATACACAAATGGGGACTCAGTAGCCAAGTAGCCATTCTCGAAACTGTCCCTCCCTTCATGTTGTGCTCTGGCATAACTGCTATGCTCTAGCGTCAGTGAGTGCCACTTCTTCCTGCACTGAGAGACTGACTGTGCTGGGCTCTGCCGGCCTTTGATGTCATGCATGCCACAGAGTGACGCATATGGTGCGTGATGGGGAAAAGTGGATGCTGAGTGGATACAGGTGTGCAGAGGCTTGGAGACAAACTTGGAATCTGTCTACAGCTCATGGACCACAGTGCAGAGATACCTGTGTGCAAAAGTCACATCATCGTGATGACCACTTTACATGACTATTATATTTATTATCATATTCCTATTATATTAGTCATACAATAAGGATGCCTTTAGATTAGCATAATTTTTGCACAAAAAACTTTTTCAACTACATAGTTGAGTTTCATCTATCAATTTTCCCCAAGGCAAGGCATAGGAAGCTTAGAGTTCTCTGTCAATGTGCTCCCACAAACCTAAAGACTTTAAGGGAGTGACTGTGGCACTGAGGACAGGTTTTCTTCCCATTTCACAGATGGAAAAGTGCAGGTGATCTGTATGGGAAGTCTTGCCTAATAAGGTTAATTCAATAGCAGGCCTTAAGGGTTCTCAGGTTTCTGAGCACTTGAAATAGGCTTGGGAAAGGACTCTTTCTCTACTGAAGAGGCAAAGACAAGATTGTTATGGCTGCATAAAGTTTGGAATCTAACTGAGTTTAGAGTTGCTTATTCTCTCATAAGAAATGGCCCATTTCCTTTCTGATAAACACACCCAAAGATAGCATTTCTCTTTGCTATTGTGAATGGCTTTTTGGAGGTGGTATTTTCTTATTGTTTCTTCAGGTGAGGTAGTGAGTCTTTAGTCCCTGATGTGTGTGTGTGTGTGTGTGTGCGCACACGTTTGTACACTGTGTGTATGCATGAGCGCTGTGCATGGAGAGGGAAGTGGGATAGTGCCTTGGTCCCTGTTCATCGGATATACACTCACAGAGTCCTTCTTTCTTTCCTAATTAATTAGTAATAATAGCTTTCTATCGCTTCTGGTATGTGAGGGAGTGAAGTGGGAAACAATCTAATTGGCTGTCTTGCTTTCAAAGCCCAGTTTAATGAAATAGTTCTCAGCCTGAAGTGCATGTATTATCTTTCCTGTTATTTTTCCAATTAATATTTCATTGGATCATGTCTGTGTGGAATATTCTAACTGGTTTGAAGTGGGGGTGAGGGGATGAGAGCAGATGGAGAGATGACCAGCTGCTCCTCTCATCACCAGAACCATGTATGCACTGATGCAGCTGTAAGTTTTCCCCAATGCCTTTCCTTGGAAGGGCTCAAAGAGCTTGACAGAGTGCTGTCTTGTCACCTTAACCATCCTCACCCATCTCTTGGGCCAGACAGACAGACAAAGGGACCTCTTGCCAAGGTCCCTGGGTTCGCTGAGATGTGTGACTCCAAAGGGAAAATGAGTAGCTCCTGAAGTTTCCTGTGAGCATTGTCTACTTGCAGACTCTGTTTAGCCTAGAAGAGTGAACACCTCTTGTAAACACTTGTTTTAAGAGTGAATCTCCAGAGGGACCTCACAATACCTTCCCATGTCTGCTCTTCTTGTGAAGAGAACAATGCATATAAGATGGCATGAAACAGAGCTGGGCCTGGGGTGAGGCAATCCGGGTGCCCAGGGCAGACACTGATGGGGCCTCCCTGTCAGCAGATGCAGAATCAGTGTTTGCAAACAGGAGTGAGTGCCTTCTTAGATTTTCCAGGGCAAGCACCTTGGTTGGTTTATGTCTGGCCTGAAGCAAAGTATTCTGTCCTCTCTCCTGTCTCCTCCTTGCTCCCAGTGATGTGGGGTCTCAGCCAGTTTGAGCCCAGCCCCCATGCTTAGCCCCCTCTCTACCCATCAGAGCCCCTCACAATCCCCAGGGAGGTCTGCATGCAGCTAGGCTGCTGCTCTGCGTCTTGGCCTTCTCCCTTCATCGCTTTAAGTTGAATGTCTATTTTCTCTTCTCTTGGGCATTTCTGACCCAGTATTCAGCTGTTTTAAGGGTCAGGCCACATTTTCTGGGTTAGTGAAGGACAGATAGGAGCCAGAGGCAGAGAAGAGCCTCCTTTGCCTGGCCCTGTGACCTGCTGCCCAAAGGCCTGACTTCATGCTTGTCCTGGTGAGAAAAGACAGTAGGTTCTCTTTGGGATCACACTCCAGTTGGGCAAAATTGCCTTCCTTCCCAGAAAGTCTGTGGTGCGGCCAACCTGGGAGTGAGGAACAGATTGGGATGTGGGGGCAGAGGTCCGGGAAGCAGCCCTAAAGCAAGCTCTGTGGCTGGTTCAGGGGGGCCTGTGGAATAGGGCCTTAGCAGGCAGGGCAGGCAGAGACAGGGGTTATAGCCAGTTATATTTCCAGTGTGGTGAGACAGCTTTGGGGTGGGGGGCAGTGTAGGAAGAAGTATTTCCTCCTTTTATGTGCACCCATGTGACCAAATTTGTAAGATTACCTACAAACTTGGAGTCCCAGCCAAGATCTGGTGCATCTTGTAGAGATGGGAGCTGCGTAGAGACAGACAGGTCAGTGGACACCCACATAAAGATATGTATACATATAATGATAAGAATAATTTCCCCCTCTGTATTTCTTGCCTGAGCCCATGATAGGAAAAACGTTGCTGTCCCTGACTGGCTTCTCCAGGAGGTTTAAATAGGCAAATCATTTTGGGATTTCAAGTCTGGCCCAGATCTGATCAACCTCTTTTCCTTTCTGAAAGATCTCTTGGAGTTCCAGCTATAAATTCTTCCAGAGCTGCTTTCTACAGGGCTATGTAAAGATCTGCTTTCTTTCCTTGACTGCCAGGGTCCAGTCCTCACCAACAAGGTATCTGGGGGCAGGGAGAATTCGAGACCCCACCATTCCCCACAAGGCCAGGCCTCCCCTGGCAGGGACAGTGGGCTTCCCTGAGATGGTCTTGGGCTTCCAATTTGATGGGGCTTGAGGGCCTGCAACTCTTCCTGGGCCCCATGACTCTACTGACACGACAAGTCCTCATATCAGGCAGCACTTCAGATATTTTGTAGTGTCTCCAGACATCACATCACTGTGTCTCCCTGACTACGATGTTGGCTGGGCTGTGTTAGTGGCTCAGTTAGCAAAGGAGGAAACAGGCTGAGATGAATGACATGATTTGTTGAAGGTCTAGCTCATCAGCTGGGTTTAGAAGATTCAGGTCATTCGGAGGTCCTGGGCTCTGACCTCTGACCTCAGAGCACCCAAGTAGGCCTCCTTTCCAATATGGAAGAAGAGAAAACTCACCTGAAAGCACAGAGCCTAAGACCACTGAACCCAGATTCCCCAGGAGAGCTTACTCTCCCTGGTCAAAGTGCACCCAGAGATCAGTTAGGGTGGCTGTGCACAGACTTCCTCTGCTAGGGAGTCAGCCCTGCCTAAGGAACAGCAGTGGAGAAAATGCTCCATGAGAGTGGAGGAAAGGTGAGGAGCCAGAAGACAAATTCAAATCTTAAGAGCACCATTGGTAGTAGTGTGACCTTGGACAGGTCACTTGACCTTCAAGCCTTTCATCTGTAAAATGGGGATATAAATTAGACTTTACAAGATTGTTGAGAATCAAATCAAAAAATATTTGTGTCTGTGCTATGCAAACTGCAACAAACTAATCAAATGGGAATTATTGTTGTTAATAACAATAAGAATATAAGGATTAGACCAATACTAAGAATTTCTATCTTGAATAGAGATGTTTTATACTCTATGTAAAGGGAAGAAAATAGCCTTTGTAAGCTGTAAAGTGCTGTAGACCTCAAAGGAATTGTTAGGAGGACTGAGGATAATTAGTAATGGGATCCGTCGTGGGAGGGAGCATGGCTAACCAAGGTAAGCAGCAGGACTCCATCTCTCCAGAGGCATTCTTATGAGTGTTTAAAAATGGCCAAACAATCTTGGCTGTCCTCTAGTCACTGAGCTGGCAACTCTTCTGAAGGCCTTCCATAGGCAGATGTCCTAAGAAACTGGAACCAGACGTACTCAAGATCTCAAAAGAAATTAATCACAGTAAGACTCTGGGGTAAAAATATCTCTGGGCACTGAGCTAGCTCACTCCACTCCCTTTCTATCTAAGGATCATTTAGGCTTAATTATAGAGTTCAGGCATTCACTGGGGTTTTGATTAATTTTCTTTTCAGCTTGAAAGCATGTGTGAGTTTAGCAGGTCTGTGTGTGTGTGTGTGTGTGTGTGTGTGTGTGTGTGTGTGTGTTTACATCTTTTTTTGCAACTCAGTTGGGAGCTGGCTCTGGCAATGTTTAATTGTGCCCTCAGTTCTAACAAGAATAGTCAATGTGCCAACTGGAGCTTGGAAAGCCATTGTTTCCAATGCCTCTGCCCCATGGGCTGCTCCTGCTGCATTGAGGGGTGGCGGGTGGCAAGGCCTTGCTCAGCTGGGACCTCAGCTGTGGGATGCTTGCTTTCCTCCCCCTTTTGTGCTTGGTGTTTCAGGGATTCTGAGAACAGAAGAGTAGATTTCTTATTCCACTGATTACCAGTACTGTGCTAAAAGCTGGTGAGTGACAGCTAGCTCACCCACACTGCAGCCCCTGGCAGGATTTTTTTTTCTGGGCAAATCTTGTGGATTACACAGTTTTCTGCATAAGAAAACAGTGTTATTAGTTGACGGGTAGGGACTACATGACTGTGTAGGTGAAAGTGACTTGCTTTCTCCATTCCTTCCTTCTCTTTCTTTGCTCTCTAGGTGGGGAACAACTCAGGAGGCACCACAGTATAGTATAATAGCAAGAGATTTGGAGCCAAATGGCTCAGTTTGACTCCTAACTCCTCATATTTTCTATTTGTTTGCCTATCCACTTAACCTCTGTGGATCTCAATTTATTGTTACACTCATAAGACTGTCTGGGGATGAAAAAAATGCATGTGGAAACCTTTTGTAAACTACTCCATAAATCATAGTTCTTTTATTTTATTGCTCAGAATGATTGCTGAGAACATGATTTTGACCTGTGAGATATTCCTAGCTCCAGAAAAGAGGGAATTGCAAAAGGACCCATGGAAAGGAAGAGAGGGAAAGAACTAGCTTTCAACATTCTTGGGTGCTGTGGACCAAAGCAACAAGCTGGGAATGTAAGATGCTGCAAAGACCCGGATTAAGAGTTCAAAACAGTTGGTAAAGATAAAGAGAATCAGGAACATTCATTTCTTGGATATAACTGTTCTTTAAAGGATGGATTTGATTGTCTCTAGTGTTAAGAGTGGAGAAGGCAATGGCAAGCCACTGGAGTATTCTTGCCTAGAAAATCCCATGGATGGAGGTCTGGTAGACTGCAGTCCCTGGGGTCGCTAAGGGTCGGACACGACTGAGCGACTTCACTTTCACTTTTTGCTTTCACACATTGGAGAAGGAAATGGCAACCCACTCCAGTGCTCCTGCCTGGAGAATCCCAGGGACGGGGCAGCCTGGTGGGCTGCTGTCTATGGGGTCACACAGAGTCGGACACGACTGAAGTGACTTAGCAGCAGCAGCAGCAGTGCTAAGAGGGTGAATGGCTCAATGATTGTGACAATGTTTTGCCCAGAGCCAAGAGGAGAACTATGGGTCTCAGGTAAGTGTGACCATGCTGTGATACGAGACATGGGAATCCAGGCCTCTTGGCTCTGCTGCTGATTGTGACCCTGAGAATGATGTGACCCTGAATCAAGGAGACCTCAATTTCCTTGGGATTATGGAATAGAACAATCTCAAAGGAATCTGTGGGGAATCTATGACTTCATAAAAGGCTCTTTTCCACACAGGAATTAAAACCTCTTGTGCCACTAACAGACTGTTGTGGTATGTATGTGTGTTTAGAATCCAAATATAGTACTAAGACTATCCAACTAAAACCTAATCGAGGCACCACACGAACTTCTTTAAACTGATGGCATCTTGTGTCAGACACAGGGACTGTAAGGGAAAGAAAGGCCTGATGGGAGGATGGAGGTGACCCAAACTGTGATTTCAAGGTGAATTCACTCTTGTTGGAGAGCCTTTCATTTGGCAATATCTGACTAAGCTGAAATGGATAACAGAAAAGACACTATTTCCTTGTAAATCAACTCTAACTTTAAAATAATAGGCTGCAGAGCAATAGACCATTCTGCCAGGCTGACTTCAGAATTGGGACACCCAACTAAGAGCTCACAGCACTGTCGTTGAGAATAATCATAATGTATATTTGCACAGTACCTTTAACCTTTATAAGTACCTTCCTATTTCTCTCATTTTTGTTATTACCTAATTTTCCAGACAGCTTGGGTTAATTTCTTTTAAAACTCTAGAAAATGTGAGTTTTCAGTGGGAAAAATATCTAAGTATGTAGCATTTATCAATACAGATATGCCCCTGAAAAAGTTATGCTGTATGTAAACATAATTGTGTAAGTCATATCATATTTTCATGGGCAGAAATCTTGTGTAGCATTTTGTAATGTAAAAAAACCCTTCCCTCTTTAACCTTCTGTTTGTTACAATTTTAGATTTTTAAATATCAGGTTTTCTTAAAATAGGGCCATAAGGATTAGATTTCAGGGTCAGTATCCAGAATTCCATCAGGGTAACATCTAATTCAATCACAGGGAGAGATTCCTATTTCTGATGTCAACGTGGAAAATTAAACAGCTTTGTATTTAAACCATGGAGCTCTCTGAGACTACCTCTCCCATAAAATAAGGATTGATAGGAAAGGACATGGAAATCCAAATGTAACAGTTGAACTGTTTCTAAATGGAATGTCTCCAGGTCTTCTGTGAGTCACTGATGTGTCATTAATGTGGTGTTATAAATAGCTTAGCTTGCAATCAATAACTAATCTATAAGAGAGTAGTTGGTGATTAGGGTGTGAGGTTAAAATTTGGAGTGAATCTGTTAAACCTCTCATGTAAATAAGCACCTACTCCTGTGACCTGAAATAACCTGAAGTAAATGAGACTAAACTTCATTTTTAATAAAAGTAATAAACAAATCTTCCTGCTTTTTCTTCTCCATCTTCAAACTCAGATAAAAGATAGATCAGTGGAGCCAACCATGGGATTATAATAATTGCATGAACATTAACTCTCTCATCTCTGAAATTAGGCTGGCAATATCCACTCATAAAATCCACAGTGGTACTGTGGGAGTTTTAGAATTATTTTGCATGGAAGGTTTTGAACAAGGATCCATCTATGTATCAATCAAAATTAGCACTATCAAGAATGAAAGGAAAAGCTCTTTTGTAACGATTTAAAAGTTCTTTTTGTGGTGATCCTCATGGCAAAGATTGGATACCTTTAAAAACTTGTATTGTCCTGACTAGAGGAAACATGGCCTCTCATCCTTATTGGTTTGTTCTCACCAATACAGACTTGTTTGCTGTGAGTAGTTCAGATTTTCATTAAGAGTCTGAAGTTAAGCATTACGAAGCACTTTCTCAAAAGTGCTCAAGCAGTTAAAGTTGAGCTTCTGTGAAACTGAGCTAAAATAAACATATACAGATACACAGCATATGTACTGTGTATGCATAAAGGCTGTAAGCACACATGCAGATACAGCTAGCAAGTCTGTGAGCAATCACGCTGGCATGTGTGTTTGCATGTGTGAATGTGTAACAGTAAAATACTATTCTTACTTGTTGAAATGTTCTCGAAATTCTACATGGGTTCATGCCTTATAAATAATTATCTTTTTGTAAATTTAGGGCTGGTAATGGGAAGAAAAGAAGCAGCTGTAAACAAAATCACAATTTGGGTTTCAGTAAAAACATGGTGAAGGCCTCAAATATCACGGCTATTGCAGAATTCAGAAACTATCTCTCCAAATACTGTGATTGAGGATACTTTGAATAAACAGTTTTTGGAAAGACGTGAGTAGATGGAAACGCTGAGTCATCATCAACTAGAACCACCGTCAGCACCCTGGACAGTTCCTAGGAGTCTCTCCCTCGGAACGGAATCAACATATCTTGTTTTCTTAGCCTTTCTTTCATTTCAGTGAGTGTGTTGATGATCTGATGATTAACTAATACATGCACAGGTATTACTTTGCAGTAACAAAGTTATCCCCTCTTCTTTCCATTGCCCATTCACTTTCATTCCGCCCCATTCCCCAGCACCCTCCAGTTAGACAATGGGACATATGTCTTACAAACACCTGGTGTGGATGTTTTCACTCTCACTTCTAATTGGTTGGGAAGCAGCATTTCCCACAGGCACTGTTTAATTTTGTTTCCATCCCCTGCCTCTCACAGGAAAGAAATGGTCAATAGTTCAGATAAAAGAATCATCCTCGTCAGCTCCAAAATATGGCTACTTGCATGGTAATCACAGCAAGTCTTTCAGAGCAGTGATTTTCTTTATTCCTAAAAGGAAGGGATTTTTCCTAAGGATTATGGTTTTACCACCCAAGGAGCAGCTCTACTCTTCACAAGTGGCTGCAAAGGCTGGCAAACCACGAGGTCTGCTTTGGCTCAGAAACTCAGTTTGGCTCCTGCCACCCCTGGCAATCTCACTGCGTGTCTCAATGGCATATGCTCCACACACAGTCAGGCCAGTCTGCTTCTACTTAGGAGGGATCACAACTAGAGGTGGCCCCCGCTTGGGCCTCCACATGAGGACCTGGGCATCGTTGGCATTGGGCTTCACTAGTGCGTTGGGGGGTATGGGTTCCATCCGGCTCAGGATCCGGGGCTGCTCCTGCTGAGTCCTGCCCACCAGCCGGGCCCGTTGCCCCAAGAGTTGAAGAGGGTCCACCTCAATGTCCACCCTCATCCTCCACTTGATGGTCTGCAGAACGATCTTCTCTTTTGTGGTAGTGTTCATGGCCACCAGCCAGGTAGTGAAACTTTGGTCCCGCTTGATCCGTGTGAGCAGCGGCACATTGCTGTCACTCACCGGCACTGCCCATGTCACACTGGGGTAGAAATTGTCATTCATGCTGACGGAGAACCTGGAGATCTTGTTGGTGGGGCCAACCAGGGTCACAGTTTCTGTGGTGTTCCCGTACCAAGGGTAGCTCACCCCATCTGAGTCACTGATGGCTTTTACTCTCCCTTCCCTCAAGTCAGGTAGTTCCCAGCTTGACCTGGCAAGGCAGAAGAGATGCACAAGAAAAGAAGAGGCTGAATGAATTTTTTTAAAAGCTGGAGAGGTGCCCACCATTCACTAACAGTCAACTTGGGCAAAATGGGAAGTTTAGAGGGGGAATTCAGGTAAAAAATTTCTTTGCTGTGCTGCTTCAGGATTAAGTGAGAACAAATCAAAACAGAACAAAAATAAAATACAACACCAATACAAATTAAATTAAGCCATAAGTAGTTCAACAGAGAGCAAAAACCTCAAAGAAGCATTTGTGAGATCCAAAAAGGCATCAACTAGCTGCAATAGTATGATTGTAATGAACTATCTAGAGGTATTCAACTGAATAAAAATACTTTCTCAGGATGTTTGAGCTTACGTAAGGTTTGTTTATTAAGAAAAGATGGTGGTTGAAATTTGACATACTTGTAAGGAAGTTTCAGGTGGAAAGGAGGGCAAAGAGAGTTAAGGTTAAAAGTTATACTGATTTCATATGAAACCACAGTAGTAGAATTTCTACTCAACAAAGAAAAATGTTTAAATTCTAGTCACTGGCCAATCCAGTATTTAGAAAACCTGCACACAGAAGAAACCTGTAACAGGCGATAAGGGTCACCTTCGGGAAACCACCTCAGTGTGCAAGGTGTGCCACAGACTGGCACACATAGTCTACTCTGCTGTTCTCCCACCACCTTTAAGTCCAGCCTGTAAGTTTAATTGCTTAGTTTAGCAAACACGCCATCCTGGGCGCTTTGTTACTGCTCCTGGCTGCTTCTAACTTTGAACAGAAGGAAGGAGGAAGATATGTCCATATTCTTAGCCCATGGTTCTTCCCCAAAGCTATGGAATATTCATCATCATCATCATCATCATCATAGCTGACACTTATTGAGTGCTTACTCTATTCCAACCACTATGCTGAGTTTTTTATGTTATCTCAGTTAATGCTCAAAATATCCCACGAGATAAATATATTTTTATTTCCATTTATACTTGAGAGGATGGACACTTAAAAATATTAAGGCATATGTCAAGAGTTCTACAGGTTGTAAGGTGTGGAGCTGGGAGTTGTCTGACTCCGAAGTCTATGCTTTTGACCACTAAGCAACAATGCCTTCTGAAGTGTCCTTACACGATGCTGGAAGAAGCCAGAGTGGAGGGGATTCAGGCAGTCCAATGATCTAGCAGCTCCCAGAGCAGCCATGGGAAGCTGGACTGGACCTTACTAGGGGCAGATATTTAGTCAGCAGAGTCTGGCTTTGCAACCTCCTCCTTTCCTGGGACCAAGAAAAACTCTCAGTAATATTGTGTAAGAATTTAACAATTAAGGAAAGAAAGGAGACTGCGCCACTCATCAGCGAAGAGGTAGTCTTGTTCGATATAAAGTTCTTGCTCTTATGAAGTGACAGAAGACCCTGCAGGACTTTATGCCAATGGCCTGAAAGGGAGCTGTGTTGCCAGGTTAATACTGAACTGTCTCTGAATCCTTCATACAAGGACACTGACTGCTGCCTCCTGCTGCCGCCGCCCCCACCCTGACCCCCGCCCCAGCACTCCCTATGCTAGTCAGACCCAGCCTGAAGGGAAGGGAAGGCTGGGTTGCCTGGAGAGGAGGTGAGCCCACAGCTTCAGGAACTTTTTATCTTGCCTCCATGCCCTTAATAACTGCTGGTGATAACTGCAGTGTATAATGGTTAGCAGAAACTAAGTAAGAGGAATTGGCTTGATGTAGAAAGTTGGAGATTTTGTTACCATTTTGTTACCTGTGCTAGTTGTTGCTGGACCAAGGAGTAGCTGCCAGATAATTCTATAGCTGCTCCTTACTGTACAAAAGGGAATAAGTTTTGTTTGAGTGGAATATAATCATACAAGGGTCAGGTCCAGTGAGAACCAAACTGCTTGCTGGGCTGATGAGACCACCATGCTGGCGGGAGCTTTGTGTCCCAAGTCAAAGGATCGCTACGGTTATTCAGTCACAAGGCACTCATTTCTGTACTGCTCCATCCCGCTCTTCACTTTGGTTACAGTGACCAGGCTCTGCTGGCCTCTGGTTTCCTCTGTGGGACCGGAGGACAAGTATTCTCAATAGTGTAAAACTGTCCTAAACACTGGGCCGGCTGTGGCATGTTGTTTAGGGAATTTGGCTTGTTATAATGCTGCCCTTTTCTGGGCTGAATATCTTGCCATTCAATTATATATATTTTTCTATAGAGTATTTACAGTTCATACTTTGCCTCTATTTTTCTACACAGAATTATGTGAGCAGACACTTGGGTCCAAAGCTTAGTTTGGGCCAGATTTTCTGAAAACAGAGATAATAAAATAAAGTTGCACTCTTGTGCCTGTCTTGAAAGAGAAGGAAGATACTCTTGTCTTGGAAGATTCTCTGGAACAGAGAAATGAAACAGGCTTCTTAATCAGAGTGGACACGAACTTGAGCAAATTCCGGGAGACAGTGAAAGACAAGGAAGTCCGGAGTGCTGCAGTCCATGGGGTCACAAAGAGTCAGACATGACTTAGCAACTGAACAACCATCACATCAAAACAAGGGCATCTGGAAAATGTAGCCAGTGAATGTGGTGACCTTGGGAGGCTACACACTTGTTCGTTCCACCCATTGCTGTGACTTTGCCCACTGCTCTGTTGGAACTCCCTCAGGTCTGAGGCATGGTCTCTTTCACAGCCCCAGGTTCCACAGGACTATGGTTAAGGACAATGGTTCCACAGGACAATGGTTAAGGAACAGTTTGATTTTGGAAGCAGCCAAAACTCATTATGACTTAAGCCTAGTGATTGGGAGTAGGTTTCTTTTTGAAAAGTATCATATCATTTTTATTTCTTTTATGAAAAATAGATATTTATGTGCATTCCGAGGTAGTGGATTTTTACAAAAAGAGTTATGCCTATAAAATGCATAACTGGTTAATGCAGCTTTTGTAATAGTTTTCAAAGAGATCCCTGATAAGTTCCAAGAATAGCACCACTGGAATCATTCTCTATTACAACTACTTTGAATGAGATGCCAGAATCACTTCTAATTCCACATTACCCAAACTAAATCCACCACATCCATCATAAACTTGGGCTTCCCTGATAGCTCAGTTGGTAAAATATCTGCCTGCAATGCAGGAGACCCCTGTTCAATTCTTGGGTTGGGAAGATCTGCTGGAGAAGGGCTAGGCTACCCACTCCAGTATTCCAACCTGGAGAATTCCAAGGACAGTACAGTCGATGGGGGTCACAAAGAGTTGGACATGACTGAGTGACCTTCACCATAAACTTGGTCCTTTCAGCCTGTCTCCACTGCAGGCATTGGTCCACTGCTCATCCCATCTTTCAGGTCACAAGTGCGATCATTGTTGGCTCTTCCTCTGCCCTGTCCTAGACTGCCACATCTACTGTGTTACTGCATATTGTGAATTTTTCCACATAAGTGATGCTTGACTTTATCTCCCTTTCTCCATCAAACTTTCACTGTCCTCGTTTAATCCAAGCCCTCAGCATCTCTTATCTGGTCTACTACCTGGAAGATGAATTTAAGAGGGATCAGACCAGGTCTCTCTGCATTTAACTCTGATCCCTCTTAAATTCATCTTCCAGGCTACACTGATGTTCAAATATGCAGATATGATTATGTCTTTTCTCTGCCTAAAACCCTTCATAGTCTCCTTTACATGGACATCACTGGCATCACCTACAGGAAAAACTCAAGTTCCTTAATAGAACGTTTGTGGCCCTCTGTGGTCTGGCCTTCCTGTCCCCATAAACCATGCCGTTTCTCACCTTTGCCCCTTTGCTCATGCTGTGCCCTCTGCCAGCACTGCTCTTTCCTCTCCTAAAGTCTTACTGTGTGTAACTACCTAATATTTGAGAATCATTGCATGTACCACCTCCTCCAGGAAGCTTTCTTCTGCACTTCCATGGATATCTCCAGGTCTTTATAGGTCCCAGATTTTAATTATCTGGAAGGCTTGCCTCTTTGCCCCCATCATTCCTGGCAATCTTTCCTGATTTCCTGAATCTCAGTGCAATCTTTTCTGATTGCCATATTTGAAATCAAAACTTCCTGCCCCAGCCCTCCCATCCCCCATCTTTGCTTCATTTTTCTCTACAGCACTGTCTAATATAGTATATTAGACATAGGCAGAGTACATATATTTAACTTATACACAGGGTGCATCACACAAAATGCCAGTCTAGATGATCAGAAGCTGGAATTAAATAACCAGGAGAAGTATCAATAACCTCACATATGTAGATGACACTGCCCTAATGGCAGAAAGTGAAGAGGAACTAAAGAGACTCTTGATGAAGGTAAAAGAAGAGAGTGAAAAGGCTGGTTTAAAACTCAACATTAAAAAAAAAAACTAAGATCGTGGTATCCAGTTCCATTGCTTCATGGCAAGTAGATGAGGAAAAGATGGTGACAGACTTTATTTTTTGGGGGCTCAAAAATCACTATGGATGGCGACTACAACCATGAAATCAAAAGATGCTTGCACCTTGGAAGAAAAGTTATGACAAACCTAGACAGTGTATTAGAAAGCAGAGACATCACTTTTGTGACAAAGTTCCATGTAGTCAAAGCTATGTTTTTTCCAGTAGTCATGTATGGATGTGAGAGTTAGAACATAAAGAAGGCTGAGTGCTGAGGAACTGATGCTCTCAAAGGGTAGTGCTGGAGAAGACTCTTAAGAGTCCCTTGGACTGCAAGGATATCAAACCAGTTAGCACTAAAGGAAATCAACCCTGTGTATTCACTGGAAGGATTGATGCTGAAGGTGAAGCTCCAATACTTGGGCTACCTGAAGTGAAGAACTGACTCATTGGAAAAGACCCTGATGCTGGGAAGGATTGAAAGCAGGAGAGGAAGGGGGAAAGAGGATAAGATGGTTGGATGGTGCCATTGAATCAATGGACATGAGTTTGAGCAAGCTCCGGGAGGTAGGGAAGGACAGGGAAGCCTGGCATGGTGCAGTCCATGGGATTTCAAAGAGCCGGACATGACTTAGCGACTGAACAACAACAACGTATTATATAACTTACTTATCCCTGGAGAAGGGCACAGCAACCCACTCCAGTATTCTTTCCTGGAGAATCCCATGGACAGAGGAGCCTGGTGGGCTACAGTCCATGGGATTGCAAAGAGTCAGACATGACTGAAGTGGCTAAGCACAGCACAAGGAAGAGAGATGGGACAGGGTTAGAGAGGAAAGGAAACAAACAACAACAGAACCCTTGCATGTGCAAGCACTTGGCAGTGACTTTAAGAGGCAGGGGCTATTATGCGGTGTTCATACATGAGGAAAGGAGGAGGAAATGGCAACCCACTTCAGTAGTCTTGCCTGGAAAATCCCACGGACAGAGGAGCCCAGTGGGTTACAGTCCACGCAGTCACAAAAGTGCTGGGCATGACTCAGCGACTGAGCATGAATAAGGAAAAGAGAACTATGCAAAGTCATATAGATGGGAAGGGGTGGTGCCAGGATTTAAAGCCAAATCTTCTTGACCTCAAATTCTGCCTTTTCTACTGCATCACACTTGTGGGAACGGCTCCTTTGAGTTTTATATCTCACCTTTCCTTCCTTGAAGTCTTTGGTGTGGTGGATGGAGGAAGCACCGAGACTGCCCTCAGGACTCTTGGATGTCAGTCCCAAGGCGGCAGCTGGCCGACCTTAGCAGGTCAGCCTCAGGCTGCTCATGTGTAAAATGGGAAGAAAAACAAGCCCACCTCCTTAATCTCAGGGCTATTCCAAGGATCAGATGAAGTGACATGATATGTGAACACCTGCTTTTTAAACTGTAACACACTAGGTCAATATTAATTCTTATCATCTCATTCCCCTCCTTCTCCAACAACCCTTCTCTCACTGTGATAAACAGTGTTTTTGCTTTAGATAATCAGCCATTGACCCGAAGCTCACAGCTAATGGACTCGCCAATGGAGCTAATAATGAAAACATCGATTACTGCAACCTTCATGCTTTCTGAATCCTGTTTCTAGAATAAAGAGGCAAATCTCAAACAAGCTGATGGGAAGCATTTCATTCAAATAAGCAGTCCCTGGGTTTAAGTACAGGCCTCCACCCAGACCCAGCCAGTTTTCCCAGTGTCCATGAGGGCCAGAGCAACCTCTCTGAAGGAGCCTCGCTTTGCTCTCATGGAAGCCCTGTGGTCACCAAGTGGATGCGGGCAGGGGCAGCAGCACTCTCGAAGGCACGGAGTGGGCAGGTGTGCATGGCACTGTTGATACTAACAGCCTCTGATGGAGACTGGAATGGTAATCAGAGAACCGCACACGAGAGGATGGATGGTTTCAAGCCTGTATAGCTGCCAGGGAAGGCTCTGAGCGTCTGATGTTTTTACCCACCAAGCCTAGGTAAGAAGAGCCCCTGCCTGACCCTACATTTTAAAGAGACCCACTCTAGTACCTCCTTGCCGTGCCCTTACACGGTGGGCAGGGAGTCTGTGGGGCCAAGAGGGCATGCCCACATATAACCGGGGCCCCTCCTTCAGAACCCCCCTCTGGGTATCTGAGATTCAGCTCAGATGCCCCCAAACTTGCCTTCAGGGTCTATATAGGCTTTTTCCCTGGTCTATTTTCCTAAGGGTAGTCCACTCCACTTGTGTGTGTACCCCTGGATCTAAGGTGTTTGTACTCATGGAGTTTGGACATATATATGTTAAATGTCCATATGCCTCTGTATGATGATCCATATCTTGATGTGATGCAGAGCAAGGGAAAGGAAGAGCCATGGAACTAGGTCCTGAGGGTTGGGTACACCTATGTGGCTATATCTGGTACAGAACTTTGCAAACCTAAGAATTCTAAACCTGAACCTGGCTCTCCAGGTTGCTATAAAGATACATCTTTTAAGGTCAGAGGATAGAACTTAGCATTTTGTTAGTATGACTTTTACATTTAGCATTGTTAGTTTGACTTAAAATTAATATTAAAAAATATGGTATGTGGGTCTTCATGCTTCTCATGGACCATGAAAATATTAAGGGTGGGTAAGAGGTGGGACTCACTGGAAAAGATTGTGATGCTGGGAAAGATTGAAGGTAGGAGGAGAAGGGGTTGACAGAGAACGAGATGGTTGGATGGCATCATCGAATCAATGGACATGAGTTTGAGCAAACTCCAGGAGATGGACTGGTGTGCTGCAGTCCATGGGGTCGCAAAGAGTCGGACAAGACCGAGTGACTGAATAACAATGACGAGAGGTGGGGGAATCTCTAGCCACAACTCTGGAACCATCGGTCAGTCAGTCAGTCAGTTCAGCCGCTCAGTCGTGTTCAACTCTCTGCGACCCCATGAATCACAGCAGGCTAGACCTCCCTGTCCATCACCAACTCCCGGAGTTCACTCAAACTCATGTCCATCGAGTCGGTGATGCCATCCAGCCACATCATTCTCTGTTGTCCCCTTCTCCTCCTGCCCCCAATCCCTCCCAGCATCAGAGTCTTTTCCAGTGAGTCAACTCGTCGCATGAGTATTGGAGTTTCAGCTTTAGCATCAGTCCTTCCAATGAAAACCCAGGCCTGATCTCCTTTAGAATGGACTGGTTGGATCTCCTTGCAGTCCAAAGGACTATCAAGAGTCTTCTCCAGCACTACAGTTCAAAAGCATCAATTCTTCAGTGATCAGCCTTCTTCACAGTCCAACTGTCACATCCATACATGACCACGGGAAAAACCATAGCCTTGACTAGACAGACCTTTGTTGGCAAAGTAATGTCTCTGCTTTTTAATATGCTATCTAGGTTGGTCATAACTTTCCTTCCAAGTTGTAAGCGTCTTTTAATTTCATGGCTGCAATCAGCATCCACAGTGATTTTGGAGCCCCCCAAAATTAAGTCTGACACTGTTCCCACTGTTTCCCCATCTATTTCCCATGAAGTGATGGAACCAGATGCCATGATCTTAGTTTTCTGACTGTTGAGCTTCAAGCCAACCTTTTCACTCTCCTCTTTCATGTTCATCAAGAGGCTTTTGAGTTCCTCTTCACTTTCTGCCATAAGGGTGGTGTCATCTGCATATCTGAGGTTATTGATATTTGTCCCGGGAATCTTGATTCCAGCTTGTGCTTCTTCCAGCCCAGCGTTCCTCATGATGTACTCTGCATATAAGTTAAATAAGCAGGGTGACAATATACAACCTTGACGTACTCCTTTTCCTATTTGAAACCAGTCTGTTGTTCCATGTCCAGTTCTGACTGTTGCTTCCTGACCTGCATACAGGTTTCTCAAGAGGCAGGTCAGGTGATCTGGTATTCCCATCTCTTTCAGAATGTTCCACAGTTTATTGTGATCCACACAGTCAAAGGCTTTGGCATAGTCAATGAAGCAGAAATAGATGTTTTTCTGGAACTCTCTTGCTTTCTCCATAATCCAGTGGATGTTGGCAATTTGATCTCTGGTTCCTCTGGAACCATGGACAGCTCCAATTCTGAATTTTCTCTGGGTATGTGAGTTTTATTCACATCCACTTAGTCTTAACTCTTGGAAATAGCATTGCACCTACCTCTTACATCGATTGCATGAGGTGGACATCATTCCACTTTCCGTTATAATAATAAGAAACCTGCTCAAGGTCATACAGCTAGTGCTGGGCAGAATTGATTTGTGAACACAAGATCTTATTCTAAATTCCATACACTGACTCTCTATTATTAAATGAGTACTACAAAGGCTCTGAAATATAATAACAGTCATGGATGATAATGGCTGGCACACACTGCTATCAGCATACCCCTTGTTAAAATATATTAAACAATTTTGGAACAATTACTAAACTGACACCCTTCTCCCTAAGAGCACCCTCCCAGGCTACCCAGGTTCTTCCTTGCGCTCTGGTTCTGTCCAACAACTAAAGGGTTAACCTAGGCATGGCAGAGGACAAGTTCTGCCACTGAGTCTCAGTCCTGGTCATGTCACAGGCCCTGTTCTGAGAGTCTGTGGTCTAACCACCATGACAAGCCTGCTCTTAAAGAAGTCTGACAGCTGTGTAAACTTTACTGCATTTAGATGGTAGAAAAGAGGCCCCTACCTTGTTTCTTTATGTCATGGTTTGAACCTATGGAGTTACAGTCAGGAATGTGGAAAGTTTAAAGAGCACACCAGGTTTTCTGAAAATGCAGCTTTTCTTCTCCTGATTGTGTTAAAAGCCCTGTGTCCATGCCCCAGGAAACCTCCTGCTTTGCATCACTTCTGGCAGATGCAGCACCCAGCATCTTTCCTCCCCACAACCCCCTGCAGAAGAGGCTCTGGAAGCAGCAGTCCAAGGCAGGTGGGGAGGTTGAGAGGGAGAGGATGGAGATACGGCCCTTTGGAAAGAGTTGGTGGGGACAGTGTTCATGGCTGGGAGAGGGCTAGGGTGGGGGTGGGGTGAAGCCAACACCCTGTGTTACCCAGGGAAGTTATGAAGTTCATGGCCCCTCGGCTCACTCAGGCACCAGTCCCAGCCTGGGTGCTGGCACATGTACTGATTCTCAGATGGTCTGCACCATGATTACAGAGTAAGTTTTAAAATTAGGTTTTTCCTTATTCTGCTCTGTTTATGTCAGACTCTTGAGAAGCCTGTAAATACCACCCTCCCACCTCCCCCTCTGCCCCCTTCCTTCCTGACCACATCCTTTTCTTGCTGGCACACAGAGATGGAATTTTTTCCCCCACAGAAGAAAGGATAATTTCCAGTGTTTTTAGAGTCATCAGTGTTGGGCAAGACTCCATGTTTAAGTGAAAGGCTTCTTTGGTCAGACACCTTAATGTTCTGTTTAGACTGGGTTTCTCTACCACTGGAGACACCTTCTTAGTATGCACTTACCCTTCACCACTTGGAGGTCAGTTACCATCTTGAAGCCCCTGTCTCAGAGGCCTCTGCTGGGCTGTCTTATTTGATAGCCCTGAGGTCTTGGATCAGTGGCCAGTTTTCTGGGTCATGTCTGAGGATGGTTTGTCTCTGACTCCAGTTCTGAGTTTCTTGGAGCAAAGTCCTTCCCCTGCAGAGCGAGAGTGAGCTGCAGGCCGGGGTAGGTTTACCCCATGGAGCATCCCCACGCACGCCTGTGGGGTGGGAATGAGGAACTTGTCCCTTACAGAGCTGACCAGGCCCTGGCACATGAGGGCCTGTATCCACCCTCAAAGAGCTCACAGCCAGCCTGAAGTGACAGACCACACCTCCTGATGAGCTGGAGACCAGAATTCACCTTTTCTCTTTATGTGCGTGGCTCCCATCCTGTGCCTCATCATTTCTCCTCTCACTGGGATGCTGCAATGACTTCCTTGCTGGGCCCCAGATCTAAGCTTGCTTTACCCCCACAAGCCACAAACGTGGTTTTTAAGAAATGTAAGTCCGGTCATGCCTCACTTCTCTGGAAACTCCTACGTTGGGTTCTCTTGCACTTAACATCCACGATGCGTTATTTGCCCCTGTCAGTTCTCCAGCCTCATCTCCACTGCCTCCCCCGGCTCCTTACACTCCACAACACTGGCCTTCTTCACCCTGGAACAAGACACCTTCCCACCTCTGGGCCTTGGGACTTGCTGTTCTCTTTGCCCAGAGGTCTCTTTTCCCAGTTCTTTCAATGCTTGACTCGTTTTCATCCTCAATTTGCAGTTACAATTCACCTCCTGAGAGGGGCTCCCAACAGCGTGTGAACTTCCGTGTGCTGCATCTGACTGTCCCCATGACTGTCTCCCCACCAAACCTGAGCGTCTTAAAGACGGGGATGCTGCATCTCCAGGGATGAGCCCAGAGCAGGAACTTCCTTCACGCTGCTGCAATGAGAGGGCCGAGTGTTTCCTGTAGAGCAGCAAAGCAGGCTAATAAGGTGAGTTCTAGAGGGCAGTAGAGGGGATGAGATGAGGAAGGTTCTTCAAGAGACCAGGGAGACAGGCCTGATACGATAGCCAAAGGAGTGCAAGTGTCCTGGGGCTTCTGGCTTGGTGCTGAGTGCCCTCCTTCTGACAGTGAGCACTGCCCATGGGCCCGGCCCCCCCAGGTGGTGGGAGAGGCCATAGGAGATGGGTGGTGGGGGGTGCACAATCCAGGCATGGCATCCCTTGAAGCAGACAGATAGTGGACAGAAGAAGAGGGAAAGTGGACATGTGGTTTTTTTCTTCTTATTTTGGAATTCTGCTACTACAGGTAGAATCTTAGTTAAAATTTAAAAAATACATTGTTGGGTGGAGACAATCAAAATGTTAAAAGTATGATAAGATTATGGGTATTCCCTTTTATTTTTAATTTCTATGTCTTCTCATATAAAAGGGAGCTTCCCTGGTAGCTCAGTTGGTAAAGAATCTGCCTGCAGTGCAGGAGACCTAGGTTTGATCCCTGGGTCAGCAAGATCCCCTAAAGAAGGAAATGGCAACCACTCTAGTATCCTTACCTGGAAAACCCCATGGACAGAGGAGTCTGGCAGGCTGCAGTCCACGGGTTGCAAAGAGTTGGGCATGACTGAGTGACTAACTCTGGGTCACTGGGCTTATATAAAAAATAATGTATACCTGACTCACTGGGAAAGACTCTGATGCTGGGAAAGGTTGGGGGCGGGAGGAGAAGGGGACGACAGAGAATGAGATGGCTGGATGGCATCACCGACTCTGTGGACATGAGTTTGAGTGAACTCCGGGAGTTGGGGATGGACAGGGAGGCCTGGCGTGCTGTGATTCATGGGGTCGCGGAGAGTTGGACACGACTGAGCGACTGAACTGAACTGAACCGAACTGATTCTGTAATCAAAAGTGATGAGATGCTTCGTAGGATTGCATATCACAAGCATGAAGCATTTGGGGAGAAAAACGAGGAAGAGGCGTGGCAACGTAATGTAAGACGGATTGTGCTCGGCAGGCGGGTGGCGACTGGAGGTGACATGGGGAGGCAGCGGGTGTAGCTGGCATTGACCTATGTGTAGCTCTGGACAGTGCCTCCCAAAGCGCCACACAGCTCTGTGCACACAGCTCGGCTTCTCGGGTTTTCAGTTTCCAACAAGGATGGCAATAATAATATTCCCTATCTTATAGGATGCTTTCAGAAATAAATGAGAAGGCTTTACAAAGCAATCTCTTTAGTGCCTGGCACAGGGTAGGTGCTTCAAGAATGGGAATTGTTACTATAGACACAGCTCATTTCAGGAGAATGTTGACCCAAGCTGGGACCCAAGCATCCTCAAAGGGTAAGAGCTATTTCCTCCTTTTATGCAGGTGATGTGGGTACCTGAGCATATCCCCTCCATCCCAGCTATGGTTTTTCCAGTAGTCATGTATGGATGTGAGAGTTGGACCATAAAGAAAGCTGTGAAAGTCGCTCAGTCGTGTCCAACTCTTTGCAACCCCTCTTGGAATTCTCCAGGCCAGAATACTGGAGTGGGTAGCCTTTCCCTTCTCCAGGGGCTCTTCCCAACCCAGGGATCGAACGCAGGTCTCCTGCACTGCAGGTGGATGCTTTGCCAACTGAGCCACAAGGGAAGCCCAAGAATACTGGAGTGGGTAGCCTATCTCTTCTCCAGTGGATCTTCCCAACACAGGAATCAAACTAGTGTCTCCTGCATTGCAGGTGGATTCTTTCCCAACTGAGCTACCAGGGAAAGCTGAGTGCTGAAGAATTGACGCTTTTGAACTGTGGTGTTTAAAAAGACTTTTGAGAGTCCCTTTGACAGCAAGGAGATCAAACCAGTCATCCCTAAAGGAAATCAACCCTGAATATTCATTGGAAGGACTGATGCTGATGCTGAAGTTCCAATACTTTGGCCACCTGATGAGAAGAACTGACTCAATGGAAAAGACCCTGATTCTGGGAAAGATTGAAGGCAGGAGGAGAAGGGGACAACAGAGCATGAGAAGGGGACAACAGAGGATGAGATGGTTGGATGGCATCAATAACTCAATGCACATGAGTTTGAGAGAGCTCCAGGAGCTGGTGATGGACAGGGAAGCCTGATGTGCTGCAGTCCATGGGGTTGCAAGTGTTGGACATGACTGAGCAACTGAACTGAATTGAACTTTCTTCTCAACATTAAGTCAGACTTTGTGGTTAACACAGAGGACCAAGGACACCAACTTTCTCAAATTTTGACAATTTCATGGGAGAAGAGTTTTCCGTTTTAAAATACCTCTTTTGGAAGCTACTAGCCTGGTGAGATGGGAATACCAGACCACCTGACCTGCCTCTTGAGAAACCTATATGCAGGTCAGGAAGCAACAGTTTGAACTGGACATGGAACAACAGACTGGTTCCTAATAGGAAAAGGTGTACGTCAAGGTTGTATATTGTCACCCTGCTTATTTAACTTATATGCAGAGTACATCATGAGGAACGCTGGGCTGGAAGAAGCACAGACTGGAATCAAGATTGCCGGGAGAAATATCAATAACCTCAGATATGCAGATGACACCACCCTTATGGCAGAAAGTGAAGAGGAACTCAAAAGCCTCTTGATGAAAGTGAAAGAGGAGAGTGAAAAGGTTGGCTTGAAGCTCAACATTCAGAAAACAAAGATCATGGCATCTGGTTCCATCACTTCATGGGAAGTAGATGGGGAAACAGTGGAAACAGTGTCAGACTTTATTTTTTTGGGCTCCAAAATCACTGCAAATGCTGATTGCAGCCATGAAATTAAAAGACGATTGCTCCTTGGAAGGAAAGTTATGACCAACCTTGATAGTATATTAAAAAGCAGAGACATTACTTTGCCAACCAAGGTCCGTCTAGTCAAGGCAATGGTTTTTCCCGTGGTCATGTATGGCTGTGAGAGTTGGACTGTGAAGAAAGCTGATCGCCGAAGAATCGATGCTTTTGAACTGTGGTGTTGGAGAAGACTCTTGAGAGTCCCTTATACTGCAAGGAGATCCAACCAGTCCATTCTAGAGGAGATCAATCCTGGATGTTCATTGGAGGGACTGAAGCTAAAGCTGAAGCTGCAATACTTTGGCCACCTCACGCGACAAGTTGACTCACTGGAAAAGACTCTGATGCTGGGAAAGGTTGGGGGCGGGAGGAGAAGGGGACGACGGAGAATGAGATGGCTGGATGGCATCACCGACTCTGTGGACATGAGTTTGAGTGTACTCCGGGAGTTGGTGATGGACAGGGAGGCCTGGCGTGCTGTGATTCGTGGGGTCGCGGAGAGTTGGACACGACTGAGCGACTGAACTGAACTGAACTGAGGTCCAAGAACACTGGGGACTTATGGTGGCTTCCCTTCATTCACACTCCACCCCAGGGTCTGACGTCATCCTGATTGAGGTTCCTGCACTGCCTGCAGCTGGGGAGCCACTGCAGTTCTTGAGCCCTGATGGGTGTCTCTGACTTGCCGGTTGTCAGGCTTCTAACCTGTGCCTTGGTGGTGGAAGGAGACACCATACCTCCCTTCACATGGCCTGGATCCCAGCCCCAAGCCAGGCCTCCCCTACAGTTCCCAGTGGAGCCTTGAATCTGGGAGCTTTGTGATGATGAAAGGCCTTTGACGGTGTGAATACCCAATCTCTTCCTTTCTTTGAATTTTTCCTCTTGTTTCTTGTTCCTGACTCGAGGAGGTGTGGTTCGCTTCTTTCTTTTTTTGTTATTCAAGTAGGATTCCTAGTATGGAATCTTCTGTTGATCCTGGGGGTGGACATGTTGAGGTCCTCCCATTTACTCCATCTCAGTGAGCTGACACCATCTGGCCCTGCGTGCTCTGCAGTCTCATTGACTTTTTTACCCCAGAATATATGCAGCTTTAACTGTTATTTATACAGATACGGCTAGTTTTCTGGGGGCTGAATCTGATGGTGGCACATATGTATGATGAAGGCAATAAGAGGAAGGTTGGCTGGGAGCCCTGGGCAGCCCGGAGGAGGAGACAGACACTCTGCCACCCCAGTCTGTCATCTGCACCTAACATGGATGGGGGCTGAGGCCAGAACTCAGAAGTCTTCCTATCTGTTGGCCTGGACAGCAGTTACTGTGATTTCTAGATTTCGATCCAATTTGAGGACTAGTCAGTGGCTGCACTTTCTTGGAGCAGCTGTGAAGAGATATCCCACCCCCAAGGTAAGAGAACCCCAAATAAGATGGTAGGCATTGCGAGGGGGCATCAGAGGGCAGACACACTGAAATAATAATCACAGGAAACTAGTCGATCTGATCACATGGACCACAGCCGAATGTGGTCCACGGAGAAGGGAATGGCAAAACACTTCAGTATACTTGCCTTGAGAACCCCATGAACAGTATCAAAGGGCAAACTGATAGGATACTGAATGAGGAATTCCCAAGGTCGGTAGGTGCCCAGTATGCTACTGGAGATCAGTGGAGAAGTAACTCTAGAAGGAATGAAGGGATGGAGCAAAAGCAAAACCAATAGCCAGTTGTGGATGTGACTGGTGATAGAAGCAAGGTCCGGTGCTGTAAAGAGCAATATTGCATAGGAATACAATACCTGGAATGTTAGGTCCATGAATCAAGGCAAATTGGAAGTGGTCAAACAGGAGATGGCAAGAGTGAACATAGACATTCTAGGAATCAGTGAACTAAAATGGGCTGGAATGGGTGAATTTAACTCAGATGACCATTATATCTACTACTGTGGGCAGGAATCCCTTAGAAGAAATGGAGTAGCCATTATGGTCAACAAAAGAGTCCGAAATGCAGTACTTGGATGCAATCTTAAAAATGACAGGATGATTTCTGTTCGTTTCCAAGGCAAACCATTCAATATTACAGTAATCCAGGCCTATCCCCCAACCAGTAATGCTGAAGAAGCCAAAGGTGAACGGTTCTGTGAATACCTACAAGACCTTTAAAACTAACACCCAAAAAAGATGTCCTTTTCATTCTAGGGGACTGTAATGCAAAAGTAGGAAGTCAAGAAACACCTGGAGTAACAGGCAAATTTGACCTTGGAGCACGGAATGAAGCAGGGCAAAGGTTAATAGAGTTTTGTCAGGAGAACGCACTGGTCATAGCAAACACCCTCTTCCAACAACATGAGAGAAGACTCTACACATGGATATCACCAGATGGTCAACACCAAAATCAGATTGATTATATTCTTTGCAGCCAAAGATGGAGAAACTGTATACAGTTAGCAAAAACAAGACCAGGAGCTGACTGTGGCTCAGATCATGAACTCCTTATTGCCAAATTCAGACTGAAATTGAAGAAAGTAGGGAAAACCACTAGACCATTCAGATATGACCTCAATCAAATCCCTGATGATTATACAGTGGAAGTGACAAATAGATTTAAGGGACTAGATCTGATAGATAGAGTGCCTGATGAACTCTGGACGGAGGTTCGTGACATTGTACAGGAGACAGGGACCAAGACCATCCCCATGGAAAAGAAATGCGAAAAAGCGAAATGGCTGTCTGAGGAGGCCATAGAAATAGCTGTGAAAAGAAGAGAAGCGAAAAGCAAAGGAGAAAAGGAAAGATATAAGAATCTGAATGCAGAGTTCCAAAGAATAGCAAGGAGAGATAAGAAAGCCTTCCTCAGTGATCAATGCAAAGAAATAGAGGAAAACAACAGAATAGGAAAAACAAGAGATCTCTTCAAGAAAATTAGAGATTCCAAGGGAACATTTCATGCAAAGATGGGCTCGATAAAGGACAGAAATTGTATGGACCTAACAGAAGCAGAAGATATTAAGAAGAGGTGGCAAGAATACACAGAAGAACTGTACAAAAAAGATCTTCACGACCAAGATAGTCATGATAACGTGATCCCTGACCTAGAGCCAGACATCTTGGAATGTGAAGTCAAGTGGGCCTTAGAAAGCATCACTATGAACAAAGCTAGTGGAGGTGATGGAATTCCAGTTGAGCTATTTCAAATCTTGAAAGATGATGCTGTGAAAGTTCTGCACTCAATATGCCAGCAAATTTGGAAAACTCAGCAATGGCCACAGGACTGGAAAAGGTCAGTCTTCATCCCAATCCCAAAGAAAGGCAATGCCAAAGAATGCTCAAACTACCGCACAATTGCACTCACCTCACACGCTAGTAAAGTCATGCTCAAAATTCTCCAAGCCAGGCTTCAGCAATATGTGAACCGTGAACTCCCAGATGTTCAAGCAGGTTTTAGAAAAGGCAGAGGCACCAGAGATCAAATTGCCAACATCCGCTGGATCATGGAGAAAGCAAGAGAGTTTCAGAAAAACATCTATTTCTGCTTCATTGACTATGCCAAAGCCTTTGACTGTGTGGATCACAATAAACTGTGGAACATTCTGAAAGAGATGGGAATCCCAGACCACCTGACCTGCCTCTTGAGAAACCTGTGTTCAGGTCAGGAAGCAGCAGTCAGAACTGTACATGGAACAACAGACTGGTTCCTAATAGGAAAAGGAGTACGTCAAGGCTGTATATTGTCACCTTGCTTATTTAACTTCTATGCAGAGTACATCATGAGGAACGCTGGGCTGGAAGAAGCACAAGCTGGAATCAAGATTGCTGGGAGAAATATCAATAACCTCAGATATGCAGATGACACTACCCTTATGGCAGAAAGTGAAGAGGAACTCAAAAGCCTCTTGATGAAAGTGGAAGAGGAGAGTGAAAAGGTTGGCTTGAAGCTCAACATTCAGAAAACGAAGATCATGGCCTCTGGTCCCATCACTTCATGGGAAATAGATGGGGAAACAGTGGAAACAGTGTCAGACTTTATTTTTTTGGGCTCCAAAATCACTGCGGATACTGATTGCAGCCATGAAATTAAAAGATGCTTGCTCCTTGGAAGGAAAGTTATGACCAACCTTGATAGTATATTAAAAAGCAGAGCCATTACTTTGCCAACCAAGGTCCGCCTAGTCAAGGCTATGGTTTTTCCCGTGGTCATCATGTATGGATGTGAGAGTTGGACTGTGAAGAAAGCTGATCACCGAAGAATTGATGCACTTGAACTGTGGTGTTGGAGAAGACTGTTGAGAGTCCCTTGGACTGGAAGGAGATCCAACCAGTCCATTTGAAGCAGATCGATCCTGTGTGTTCATTGGAAGGACTGATGCTAAAGCTGAAACTGCAATACTTTGGCCACCTCATGCGACGAGTTGACTCACTGGGAAAGACTCTGATGCTGGGAAAGGTTGGGGGCGGGAGGAGAAGGGGATGACAGAGAATGAGATGGCTGGATGGCATCACCGACTCTGTGGACATGAGTTTGAGTGAAATCCGTGAGTTGGTGATGGACAGGGAGGCCTGGTCTGCTGTGATTCATGGGGTTGCAGAGAGTCGGACACGACTGAGCGACTGAACTGAACTGAACTGAAGGGGAAAAATTCTTCAAGATCAAGGAGACATGGGTAATGACACAATTGCCAAATCTTCCCCGAAATGAACAGAATTCCCTAGATATTTACCATCTGAGTGAATGAATGAACCAGAGCAGGACTCCTGGGCACAAGTCTCTGTGCAGGCTTGCAGGGGTGCCACCCACACTCTGGTGTCAGGGAGCATCCTTACTTTTCTCCTGCTTCTGGTTACAGAGGTCTCAGGGACCAAGTGAGAAGTGACCATGAGCTGGACATGTCTGCTTGTCATCTTGTTTAAGCCCAGCTCCTTGGGGCAGAGCTGCTCAAGGATCATTGATCCCAGCCTGGGGAAGAGGAAATGTTGCCCTCTTCCACTCTTGCCCACCCCATCAGCTTGCCCTGAGGAGTGCCCCACAGAGCTCTGGATGCTTTGGGGGACTGGAGTTAGGGAGGCAGGTGGAGAGGCTAACAGACTCTGGTCTGTGCCGCTGAGCCTAGGCTGGGGCTCAGGAGTGGCCCAAGGATTTGGGTACTCAGGGTGGGGGGGCCAATGCAGGGTTTTGGGGGCTGGGCTCCTTGGCCTCAGTGGTCTAGAGGAGGTTAAAGTTTGGAAGCTGGGAAACAAAGGCAAAGTTAAAAAATACATTAATTGGAGTATGAACAAGACCAGGAGAATCAGATTGAGCAAAACAGCCATGCTGACAAGGTTGAGAAGATCAAGGCAGACAGAGGGGAGACTCTCAGAAGTCAAGTATTATTAATACCGCTACTACTCGTAAGAGCTGGAGGCTTACTGTGTGCCAAGCAGATCTACTAAATGCCTGATACATCAGCTTCAAAGGAGGCACTGTTACTCCCTCCACCATTTTTCTCCCCACTTAAGGGAACTGAGGTTAAATCACTTGGCAAAGTCACAAAGAAAGTAGGTGGCCGAGCTGGTGTGAACCTAACTCTCTGGCATCTGTGCTTTTGCCTGGAACCAAAGGTATTGACCACCATTCCCTAACTTGATTGCTTGAATAGCCCCCAAACACAGGTTCTCTGTATAGGTGACTCTATGGTGACACTGCAGGTCCTCAGGGGAGGCATGATGGCAGAAGGACAAGACTGCTGGCTGCTGCCGCTGGCTGCTGGGACCAGTCCTCTCTCCCCATTACTGGGCCAGGGGCAGCAGCAAGCCACATTGGCAGAATATGGATATTCCTGTTCCCCTTCTCCCAGCTGCCAAATCCTTCCACTGCTTCTTCAGGGAACTCCTGTATTCTGCCAAATAATGGCCAAGGTATTATTAGTAGCTGAGTTGGTAAAGAATCTGCCTGCAATACAGGAGACCTAGGTTCGATCCCTGGTCAGGGAGATCTCCTGGAGAAGGAAATGGCAACCCACTCCAGTACTATTGCCTGGAGAATTCCATGGACAGAGGAGGCTGGCAGGCTGCAATCCATGGGACTGCAAAGAGTTGGACATGACTGTGTGACTTCCTTACACTTTCAGTGGCAAAGGAGGCAGAGGAAAGGGTCAGGTTCGCCAGGCTCAGCCGAGGAGAGAGGCAGACACAGAGATGCAGAATGGACCAGGCTGAGGATGGAGGTGGAGGCGTGTAGCCACACAGGCTTTGAAAATCACAGTTGACTGACTTCATTAGCTTTCCACTGTATGTTCATCCCAGGCCACATTTCACCACAGGCTGAGCAGGGCAGCAGATGTGGGGGGTTACTGGCAGCACCTAAGCTGGGGGCAGACCATGAGCATGCTGGCAGCTCAGTGTGTGTTCTGGTGAAAGAGCCATGAAGAGGATTTATTAGACAGGTGCCTGCTTAGCACACGGAAGGAGCGCCTGTTTGCAGGGAGTTGAGATCTGCACATGTGCAGGCACAGAGGGCTTCGCGTGGGGCATCTCGGTGTTTCCCCAGTGTGGCGTGTCCAGCCGGGATGTCCCTCTGGGCTCCACTGGAGGTGAGTGCTTCACACACTTGTCCTCATTGCATCTGTGTCACTACCAGGTGCTTTCTATTGGGCTGGCCAAGAAGTTCGTTCGGGCTTTTCTGTTAAATGTGACAGAAAAACCCAAACAAACTTTCTGGCCAACCGAATATTATTGCCACCCTATCCTGCAAAGGGGGAACAGATGCAGAAGGATTAAGAGGTGCCCAGGATCACGTGACTGGCAACCACGGGGCCAGGATTCACACCCAACCAGTTCTCTCCATGACTCATGTTCAGGCACTTGGTTCTTCAGACACAAATAGCTTTTCTTGAGCACCTCCTATACTTCAGGCAGCATGCTAGGTCCTTGGTCAACTCATTCAGGCTTCATAAGTGTCCTTGTGAAGGAGGCAAAGTCCTGACTTAGAGATGCAGCAATTTAGATTGACAGAAGTTGGTAACCTATCTATGTTCTTCTGGCTAGTAACTGCAGAGCTGAGATTTAGCCCAAGAGCGATGCCTCGATGCTGTGCTCTTTTCCCTAACGTGGGAAAGAGCATGGAGTGCCTCCTACATGACCATATAGTGTTTCCAATTTTAAGAAGTTACACTACAACAGGCCCTCGGCATCCAAAGGTTCTGCATCCACAGATTCAACCAACAGTGGATTGAAAATATTGGGAAAAGAATTTCAGAAAGTTCTAAGAAGGAAACTTAAATTTGCCATTGTTGTTGTTCAACAGTCATGTCCGACGCTTTGCAACCCCATGGACTACAGCATGCCAGGCTTCCCTGTCCTTATGGAGTTTGTTCAAACTCATACCCATTGAGTCGGTGATGCCATCCAACCATCTCATCCTCAGTCGTCCCCATCTCCTCCTGCCAACTATTTACATAGCACTTGCATTGTATTTACAACTATTTACACATTTATATTGTGTTAGGTATTATACCTAGGTATAAGTAACCTAAAGATGATTTAAAGTATATGGAAGACTTCCCTGGTAGTGCAGTGGTTAAGACTCCATGCTTCCAATGTAGGGGGCACAGGTTCAATCCCTAGTTGGGGAACTAAGATTCCACATGCCATGGAGTGTGGCCAAAAAAAAAAAAAGTATATGGAAGAATGTGTGTAGGGTATATGCAAATACTATGCCATTTCATATAATGGACTTGGGCATTCCCAGATTCTGGTATACTCTGGGGGGTCCTGGAACCAATATCCTGTGAATACTGAGGGACAACCGTATTTATTGACAGTGCTTTGCTTGTTTAATTCCTTTAACATGTAATTTTTGAAGTCCCTCTGTGTCCAAGGCAATATGGGGGAGGGAACCAAAGCTGGCTGTAGTCTGGCTCCCAGTGGGTATGGTGACTGGGATGCAAGGAGGAAAGAGGAAGGTGAAGAGTGCTGCTCAATCAGAGAACATTTTCGGGGTGTCGGGGATGGCAGAGGGCACTTGTCCTTGGCACTTTATTCTTGATGCTACTGTAAATGGGGTTGTTTCCTACTTTCCTGTTCAGATAGTTCATTATTAGTGTATGGAGATGCAGCCGGTTCAGGGAGCATCTGCATCTGCCCCTGTCTCCTTCTGCACCCTGTGGAAGGTGGCTCAGGAGTCAGCCCTCCCCAGTGTGAAGTCCAGGCTTACACACTTTGAGCCAGTCCCCTTCAAGCCATTGATCACCTCCATCAAACACTCAGGGGACTGGCTTTTTCCCTTGGATGGATCATCTCTGCTCTGATGATTCTGGTGTCAGCCTGAGAGCCAGGAGGGGAGCTAGCTTTCAACAGAGGCCTCTGAAACCTCATGTTTTTTAGAGGGTCAGTTGAAAGCAGGAGCTTTATGACTTTTCCTTTATTTGAGAGCCCATCAAAGCCATGTGGGCGCTACCATGGATTCAGAAAGAACACCAGCATCACACCTGCATGGCCTGTAGCCCCACACTTCACTCTCTCTCCAAGGGAATTTTCTTTCTTCTGCAGACCCTGCTGGGTGGGGCAGAAAAATCACTGGGGGGCAGAAAAATCACTGGGAGGCAGAAGCTCCAGGTCCACATTCCCAACTGCCACTCAGTGCTTGACTCTCATGAGCCACATTCTCTTAGGTCTGAGCTGCAGAATGGAGATGATAACGCCCTCTTGTGGATCCACCATGTGAGTTACATGAGAGGTAAGTGAAATGCTAGGTTTTATGTCCATTACAACTTCTAGGCTTCAACGAGTAACTTTCAGCTACAGTCAAGTCATTCCCACCCTCTGAATCTCTGCGAAGGGCTTCTTGATTAGTCTTGCCCATCTGACTTCCAGAGGGCTGTGTGACTTCTTCCCAGATGTATGGGCACAGGAAGCAGATGATGGATTAATCTGGGGTTTGGGTTTTGCTGGGCTGGTGGCCTCCCCAGTTTACGACACTTCAAAGGCTTCCTATCACAGGCAGAATAAAACACAGAGCCCTAACTTGCTCCACATGGCCTTACCTGCTCTGGTCTCTGACTCTCTCCTCTGTGTCATCCCACACTATACTCCCTGTGATCTCAGCTCTCCATCCTCACCAGCTTCCATTATAATTCTGAAACACGCCTTCTCTTTCCTGACTCAGGGCCTTGGCACATGCTATTGAGAAAGCACTTTTCCCACTGTCAATGTGGATAACTGAGTAATCTTAGCTGTCAGTGCAAGTATTACTTCCTCTGGGGCCTTCTCTGGTCTGCGTGTGATCACTGAACTAAACTAGGTCTCTTATGGAGCCCAGATTCATAGAACATATCACTGTTTGCAATTACATATGTGTGAATGCATTTATGGCTTAATCTCTGTCTCTTCATGTTTGACTGGACTCATAGACTCTGATGACTGGTATAGACTCAGCACCTGCCAGAGTCTGGCTCATGGTGCTGCTTCATGAATTTGTGGAGGGGTGAATGTCTGCAGAAGAGGCGAGAGGATGGAGAGTGCTGCAGAATGAGTGATGATGATGACGCTCCTGAGAGGTGAGGAGGCAGGGAGAAAGCAGAGAGCTCTGTGAGATGGAAGATGAGTCCAGTAGAAGACCTGAGAGCATTTGAATTTAAGATTTCATAGGCGCAGTCTTGAAGGATGGTCTGTTTTGAAGCTCCCAGAAGGGGTATGTGTTGCCTCCTGATTGAGTCTTGTGCATTTGGGGCATCCAGAGGCCCCGGGAGCTGGGGAACAGACCAGAAAGTAGGAGAGAGCTCCTGTGTCATCATGACCCTGTGGGATGGGGCAGCCCTGCCTCCAGGTATCTGTGGGAGTTGGGATTTCACGTGTATCCCTTGGACTCAGCAGGTGGGAGCTCTCTCTGGGAGGCAAGGGTTCTGTGAACATAACTGCAGTGGGGGTTAAGTACCAGCTTTCCCTCATGGTCTGCAGCTGTGTGGCCAAAAACGCTGCATGGATTCTGTGTGTCTCAGCTTACACTGCCCCTGAGCCACACTGGGGCTGTTCGTCCTCTTGCTGGCAATGATACAGCTGAACAACAGAGGAGGGAGGGAAGGCAGATAGGAAGCTGGTAATAGCCTCTTGCAGAAGCAGCTCTTCTGTAATACAAAGGTTCATACCAAGGTCAGTTATACAACACTTGCCCTGTCCTGCCCAGGCCAACAATTCTTCTCAGTGTCCACTTTCTGACCCGATGCTCTCATGTGGATTGAAAAATGTCAACATGAAAACTGGGAAACAGGAAGCCCTGTCCCATGTGTATCACTTTTCAAGGCTCTTGAGCATACAGCTGTGGGGTAAATCTTCATTTTCCAAGCCAGGACCATGATAAACATCTGCTTGTTCACAACCCTGTCCCTAGACAGACAGACCACATTCCAGAGCCACTGAAGCTGACCCTCATGCAACAGGAAGACAGGCTGTAAAAGTAAAGGTCATCAGGAGAAGCAGATGTCAGAAGCTGACCACTTTGATGATGACAATGGAGTCAGAGCCATACAAGATCACAGGTTAAGTCCATCCTTCTATGGCTATGACTAGCGCCACTGAAAGGAATGTTGTTCCAGTCAAAATCGATAGTAAAGAAAAACCACCCCGTGGTGACAGATGGTAACTGGACATTGTGGTGGTCATTTTGTAATGTATAGAGGTATTGAATCACTACATTGTACACCTGGAATTAACATAGTGTGGTAAGTCAAATTATACTTCAGTTAAAAAAACAATCATGATCAAATGGATATGGAGGCAGGGAAGTTTGCCAAATTCCTTTTAGCAGCATCCTGCTTGCATACCTAATTAGATAAATCATGGAAAGAAGTTGCTGAAGTCCCACCCAACTATAGAGTCTTCATTCCAGATCTGAAGCTCAGATGCCATTAGACAGGACAGAAGTTATCTGGAGTGTACACTGAAATGTCATGTTATCTCTGAGAGTGGTGCTGAGGGTGATTTTATTTTCTGCCTTATATGCTTATGTATGAATTACTTGTATAATAAAAATGGTATTAAAGAAAAAAGAAAAACCACCACAGGGATATTTGAAATCAGTCCCATGATTTCTTGAACCTGTACCATGTGCCTGGCTCTGTGTGGGTACAGAGAACATCAAGACTCATAAGACAGGGTCCCTGTCCTCAGAGAATGTCAACATTATTTGGGAGGACTTAGAGGCAGACCGGAGAGATAATGGCACCCCACTCCAGTATTCTTGCCTGGAAAATCCCATGGACAGAAAAGCCTGGTGGGTTGCAGTCCATGGGGTCGCTAAGAGTCGGACATGACTGAAGCGACTTAGCAGCAGCAGCAGCCTTGTCCCCATTTTATTTATTTTTTAATACTTACATTTATTTATTTGTTTGCTTGCTCTGTATATTACTTTTCTCATGCAGAATCTGTAGTTATAGCATGTGGGATCTAGTTCCTGACCAGGAATCAAACCTGGGACCCCTGCATTGGTAGTGTGAAGTCTTAGCCACTGGACCATCAGGGAAGTTCCAGTCTTGTCTCCATTTTAAATGGGAAAAACTGAGGTTTGGGGAGGTAAAGAGACTAGTCTTAGGGTAATGCAGGCTTTGAATGCAGGCCAGCTGCCTCCTGAGCAGAATCAGGAGAAAGAATGGGTGACAGAAGAGGAAGCAGTGTGAGCAAGGGCCTTGATGCGTGGGGTGGGCAGAAAAGGCAGAAGAAGTAATTTCTGTATCACCTGAAGAGACGTTGGGCTAAAAACAAGGGAGGATGAGGCTGGAGGGGTGGTGGTGGCCTTGACAACTGCCCCAGGTCTGTCTGCTCAGGTTGGTACAGGGGGATGGGGTCTCAAGAACGATTCCGTTTGGTCCTGTCACTTTCTGCTGCCATGGAAATGCTCCACAAGGTTTGGTGACTCAACAGGAAAACAACCACAGCCAAATATTGGCTTGAGCTGTACTAAGTCGCTTCATTTGTGTCTGACTCTGTGTGACCTCATGGACAGTAGCCTGCCAGGCTCCTCTGTCCATCGGATTCTCCATGCAGGAATATTGGAATGGGTTGCTATGCCCTCCTACAGATGATCTTCCACACCCAGGGATTAAAACCCACAGCTCTAATGTCCCCTGCATTGGCAGGTGGGTTCTTTACTGCTAGTGCCTCCTGGGAAGCCCAACAAATATTGGTTCAGCATTCTACTTTCACAACATGCTCACCTTTTTCTTGGCCATGTCACGTAGTTTGTGGGATCTCAGTTCCGTGACCCCAGTTCGGTTCCCGGGTAGGGGAGATACATTGGAGAAGGCATAGGCTACCCACTCCAGTATTCTTGGGCTTCCCTAGTGGCTCAGATGGTAATGAATCCACCTGCAATGCAGGAGACCTGGGTTTGATCCCTGGGTTGGGAAGATCCCTTGGAGGAGGGCATGGCTACCCACTCCAGTATTCTTGCCTGGTGGGCTACAGTCCATGGTGTTTCAAAGAGTTGGACACGACTGAGTGACAAAGCATAGCACAGTTCCCTGACAGGGGATTGAACCTGCATTCCTGACATTGGAAGTACAGAGTCTTAACCAGTGGATCACCCAAAACATACTCCCCTTATAAAGGATCTTGTTTAATCCTCATGATAATCTTTCCAAATAGACAGTATGTCCTCCATTCCATAGACAGGGAAACTGAAGTTCAGAAAGGCTAACTAGATTTTCTCAAGGTTCAACAGTTAGTTAGCGATGGAGACAGGTCTTGGGCCCACATAGACATTCTGTATGTTTCCCGCCACACTCCCCACGGTAGTCGCTGAGACAAGATGGAGGAGAACGTAGAAACTCTGTTGTTGACACAGTTGAGCTATCATTTTTCTGAAAGACAGAGGGATGGGAGCCTTATGTATCAAGTGTCTATTTTTTCTGAAGAATTTTCCAGTACTTGACTCTTGGAAGACGTGTCCAAATTGTCCGTAATGCACTTGGTAAACATGAACCAGAAATAATTAGCTAATGAACTACCATCAGTGCTAATTAACTGTGCCAAAAGAGAAAGGCGCTGAGGAAGGAAGTACAAAGTCACAGGAAACCGTCTCTTAGATGGTGGGGCCATGGCCCTGCTCCGCAGCTGGGGGCCCTGGTCTGGCCTGTCCCCCACACCTGCCTAATGGTCCTGACCCTGCTCTCTCTGGGGGCTTTGTTTAAAGGGACCCCTCCAGGCGGGCAGTGGTCCCAATCCCAGCTCCTGCCTCCAGTTAGTCCTGCTCGTCTTCTTCTCTTCTGCAGACCCTTCACCTTGGATTCCATTCTGGTTCTCCACCTATTCTCTGCCTTCACACTTCAGGCTTCCTGTGCCTGTTCTTGTCAATCAGGATGCAGATCTGGCTTCTCCTTTACTCCATGACCCTTAGTTACAAGCCAGCCTTGCCCACCCAGAACTCCAGTCCTGACGCTTGGGAGCCATGGGCATGGGCTCCCCAAAGTGAATTTTGTGTGCACAGCAGAGTTTTTATCTTAGGTCCAACCATTCCAAACACAGTCTCTTAAATTTCCTCACATTTGCCAGATTCTTTTTGTGTGAAACAGTAAAGGAGTCTCTCAGACATGCCATTCAAAACCACATTTTTGATGAGTGAAGTGATAAGGAAATTGTTTAATCCTCTCAACAATGTCCACTCTACAGATGAGCACATACTAGTGGAGGTGATGGAATTCCAGTTGAGCTATTTCAAATCCTGAAAGATGATGCTGTGAAAGTGCTGCACTCAATATGCCAGCAGATTTGGAAAACTCAGCAGTGGCCACAGGACTGGAAGAGGTCAGTCTTCATTCCAATCCCAAAGAAAGGCAATGCCAAAGAATGCTCAAACTACTGCACAATTGCACTCATCTCACACGCTAGTAAATTCATGCTCAAAATTCTCCAAGCCAGGCTTCAGCAGTATGTAAACCGTGAACTCCCAGATATTCAAGCAGGTTTTAGAAAAGGCAGAGGCACCAGAGATCAAATTGCCAACATCCTCTGGATCATGGAGAAAGCAAGAGAGTTCCAGAAAAACATCTATTTCTGCTTCATTGACTATGCCAAAGCCTTTGACTGTGTGGATCACAATAAACTGTGGAACATTCTGAAAGAGATGGGAATACCAGACCACCTGATCTTCCTCTTGAGAAACCGGTGTGCAGGTCAGGAAGCAACAGTTAGAACTGTACATGGAACAACAGACTGGTTCCAAATAGGAAAAGGAGTACGTCAAGGCTGTATATTGTCACCTTGCTTATTTAACTTCTATGCAGAGTACATCATGAGGAACGCTGGGCTGGAAGAAGCACAAGCTGGAATCAAGATTGCTGGGAGAAATATCAATAACCTCAGATATGCAGATGACACTACCCTTATGGCAGAAAGTGAAGAGGAACTCAAAAGCCTCTTGATGAAAGTGAAAGAGGAGAGTGAAAGGTTGGCTTGAAGCTCAACATTCAGAAAACAAATATCATGGCATCTGGTCCCATCACTTCATGGGAAATAGATGGAAAAACAGTGGAAACAGTGTCAGACTTTATATTTTTGGGCTCCAAAATCACTGCAGATGCTGATTGCAGCCATGAAATTAAAAGACGCTTGCTCCTTGGAAGGAAAGTTATGACCAACCTTGATAGTATATTAAAAAGCAGAGACATTACTAGCAGGTGCGTCTAGTCAAGGCAATGGTTTTTCCCGTGGTCATGTATGGATGTGAGAGTTGGACTGTGAAGAAAGCCGATCGCCGAAGAATCGATGCTTTTGAACTGTGGTGTTGGAGAAGACTTTTGAGAGTCCCTTATACTGCAAGGAGATCCAACCAGTCCATTCTAAAGGAGATCAATCCTGGGTGTTCATTGGAGGGACTGATGCTAAAGCTGAAACTGCAATACTTTGGCCACCTCATGCGACGAGTTGACTCACTGGAAAAGACTCTGATGCTGGGAAAGGTTGGGGGCAGGAGGAGAAGGGGACGACAGAGAATGAGATGGCTGGATGGCATCACCGACTCTGTGGACATGAGTTTGAGTGAACTCCGGGAGTTGGTGATGGACAGGGAGGCCTGGCGTGCTGTGATTCATGGGGTCGTGGAGAGTCGGACACGACTGAGCAACTGAACTTAACTGAACTGAACTTGCCACTAAGTGGCCAGGCTAGAATTAAACCTCTGCCAGTCTGAGCCCCAAGCCTATGTTCTTAGATCTACCTGGAACTTCAGCAGGAGTTAAGGACATGTAAAAAGACAAATAAACTGGGCAGCTGCTCCTTAAACGAGCCTCTCAGGGAAGCACTGCGGGACAGAGAAACCTTTGTGGAATATAAATAAGCACCCGGTAGTTCTCTGGTTTTATAAGTTTCTCTAAATCTATATGTCCAGTTCCTTAAAGTGGGCATGCCAGTTTGTGAGAAATGACCCAGAAAAAGTATTGGGCAGAAAGGGGTGGTGGGAAGACATGGCCAAGTCATGTCTCCAGTCTAGTCATGAATGGTGGTTGTGAACAGCAGGGAGAATACACAGCTGACCATGAATTCCAATTTTCAAGCAGCTGTTCTAAGTCCCTGCCCTTCCTACTACTCTTACTAAGAAATACAGGGATTCTACAGAGACTTGTGGTTGTCAAGGGGGAGAGAGTTGGGGAAGATATGGATTGGAAGTTTGGGCTTAGCAGATGAAAACTGGTATTTATAGAATGGATAAACAAGGTCCTATTGTATAGCACAGGGAACTATATTCAATATCCTATAATATAACTGTAATGAAAAATAATATGAAAAAGAATTTATGTGTGTTATTCACTAAATCATATCCGACTCTTTGCGACCCCACAGATTGTAGCCCACCAGGCTCCTCTGTTCATGGAATTCTCCAGGCAAGGATATTGGAGTGGGTTGCCATTCCCTTCCCCAGGGGATCTTCCTGACTCAGGGATTGAACCAGGTCTCCCGTACTGCAGGCAGATTCTTTACCATCTGAGCCACCAGGGAAGCAATGTATGTATATGTATGACCGGATCACTTTGCTATACAGTAGAAATTAACACAACATTGTAAAACAACTATGGGCTTCTCTGGTGGCTCAACTGGTAAAGAACCCACCTGCAATGAGGGAGACCAGGGTTCTATCCCTGCGGTGGGAAGATCCACTATACTTTAATACAATGATTTTTTTTAAGAAAAAGAATTCTCCATGCGGGTGTGTGGTGGTGGGAGGGGCATCTGTTGCTTTGTATTTCCTTTTCCCCTGGGCCAAAAGCAGAAGCAAAGAGGTTGATATGTCACTCCCTGCCAGGTCCTAAGGGACCGAGAGCTCAGAGAACGCTTTTAAAAGCAGGGGGCTTGCCCTCTTTGTTATCAAATATCTTCCTGGCCCTTCCCACATGAACAGCCTCTAAAAACCTGTGCCATATGAACAGAGGACAAACTCATGAGAGAGAAGTGTGTCAGAGCAATTCTTTGCAGAATAAAAGATTCCTGATCAGCAGAAGCTTTTCAGGGTCCTGGCAAATGGCAGGCAAGTGGGTCATGTGAAAAGAGCGCTTTATTATTTATTTATTTTTTTAAAGCAAGGGAGAGGATGAGCAGATGTAGATTAAGCACCGGAAGTAAGGTAGGCATTGGTTTTTAGGAACGCTTTGATGCCCTCTGATTGGCTCCACTGATAAAAGAATAGGGCTGCGAGGAAGAGACTGCGTGTCTCGGGGTCAGTGTCTGCACAGGGGAGAGGCAGGTGAGGAGTGTGAGTCTGTGTGTGTGTTCTGGACTCCACGCTCTACAGAGCCAGAGGGCCGGCAGAGGGAGGGGACTCAGGGCTGATCTCAAACAGCAAACGCTGAATGCAGCCCCACAGCAGAAGCCATGTGAGGGGGACTGTGCCTAGGGAAGTGCCCACACCCAAGAGAAACATGGTGGCCAATGAACAGCAATCAGGGGTGGTGGGAATGAAAGTCGAGGTGGTCCTGATGGAGTGTGAGGCTGCAGCCAAGAGGAGGGGATGGAAGTGGAAGGCCACCACCCCACTATCGAGGCAGAAAATGTCCTGTGCTCCCTGTGGGATCAGCCTGCCAGCCTTTCTCCTGGAGGTGCGCACCATGCTGACATTTGTTCTCCATGAGAAGGCTGTGGCAGGCATTTTCCAGTCAAGGTGGACCCAGCGTTCGTTGCCCTTGGCCAGGCTGCACTGGGGCTGCAATGAGTCTGCGGATTCCTGCTGTTGTGTTCTGTCACAGAAGACTTCCCTCTGCTTCAAATGCTCTGTACTTTAGCTAGAAGGCTGATGGGGCAGGAGTGTCCTGTAGATACGGGGATAGAACATGCCTTAACTCTTCTGCAGTGAACATTCTGGCCCCGTATGGATGCTGCTATGAATTGAAATGGTCACATATTCTGGGAGGAGCCCTGGGAGGAGAGGAGGATGGCTGGGGCCACCTGAAGCTGAGGAGTGCAGGGGAGGGACAAGGCAAGGCTTCTGTCGCAGGGACAGCAATGCGGGTGGTGCTCATTACTGTGGTTTATGCACCTGTGACATGCCAGAGGGTGAAGAGCATTTTATAGACGCTTCTTCCCTTAGTACTGAGAGCCATGCTTCTGCACAGTGGGCATTGTTAGAGCCATTCAATATATAAGAACATATCTAAGAATATATAAGCTCAAGAAGCTGGTGAGTCAGAGGGGGCCGAGCTGGTAGGTAAGATGCTTGCCCTCCTCATTAGGCAGGGGACCTCTGTCCATCTGAACCTGCCCTTGGGACCCTGCAGGAGCAAGGCTACCACACACCTGGGGGCTCTGGTGGCCAGGCCTCAAGTGGCTGTGTTTTCCCATTCTCCAAGGGCTTGCCAGGCCCTGTGGTGGCAGTTTCCTTTCCTTTGAGCATGGCAAGCTCAGTGCACAGGCTTCTCCCTCTGTCTCAGCCCCTCTGTGGTGGCAGGCCAGGCCTGGAGGGACTTGGGTGGAGGAGTGCAGAGGTGAGACCAGGTTAATGGGGAGGCATCTGGACAGTTTAAATAAAAGCCAGAGTGGCAGGTAGAAGCGGCAGTCCAAGTGGGCAGTGGGCCGGAAGCCAGGCCAGGCAGGCAGGAGAGCTCGTGGAGAAGAGTCAGAACACACACAGAGGCTGGCCCCATTCTGGCCTGAGGTTCAGGCACATCGGGGGCATGGGCACACTTTACAGCTTCCTGATGGGGCAGCAGGGGCTGTCAGGAGCTCTCAGGAGATGGGAGGAAGGGACTTCATGGGAAGGAAGGCCACCATGAGCATATTCAGTAGGAGAGGTACAGCTGGAGCCTCCCGCACAGACTGCTGGGTAAGGCCCTGGCAGAGAATCCTCACTCCCTGCCTCTGCCCCACAACTGTTGAGCCCCCGGGGACCCTGGAACCCCCCACCCCTGCAGTCATCCCTCTCGTCACCCCAGCCAAGACAGAGGCGGGGGAAACAGGCAGCACATTGCCCAAGTGATAGATACAGTTAGTGAGGCACAGACCCTCCCAGAGAAGGCCTCTGGGGCTGGAGCAGGGGAGGGAATCGGGAACCCTTGTGGGTGGAGACACTCCACTGGCAGAGAGGGGCAAGGTGCTGACTCCCGAGGACTGGTGATGGTTAGAAGCACAGAGATGATCAGATCCTAATGCACAAGCTGCAGACAGGTAATTCCCCAGCTGGCAATGACAACACCTAAAAATACTGAGCTGTGGTTCTCACAGGAACGCTTAACGGCCCACATTCAATCTAGAGCGGCTTCTGGATTACGGGTTAGAGTAAATAAAGAAGATCCGCTATGCAACTATAACCATAGGCTTTTAGCTTAAAATGACGTCTGGTACCAACAGAGTGTCTGTCTCTAAGAAACTCAAATTGCCAGTCATCCCAGGAGACTCTGCTGCTCTCAGCAAGTTTTCATCCTGACTTGTTCTGACTGGTGGGGAAAACACAAATTTGGACCTCCAGCTTTCCTTTGGGTCCCTGTTGCTTGTTCCCCAGGAGAGACTGCTGGGGATGGCTGGCCACTGGCCAGCAGGTGGACTGGCAGGCGTGGCAGGGGCAGTGAGGGGGGCCTACTCCCACCTGTGGGCCAGAAGCTCACCCCACTGGCCAGCCCTAAGAGCCGCCCGTGCACCTCACTGTATACCTGTCTCTTCTCCAAGAGAAGCAACTTTAAGCACTCAGCTTCCTAATGGCTGCTCAGTGGCAGCATTTTCTTTGGAAACAAGGAAAAGTCACTCCATGACAGATCTAATTCCTGGTTCTACAGTGTCCTTCCCATATGACCTAGGGCAGGTTACTTAGCTGCTTCGCTGGTTCAGTTTCATCATCCAAGATGAGGACTAAGGAGAAGAATATCTCTGGCTGCCCTGAAGTCAGACTGACTGCTTCCGTGTTCTCATCCTCCTTTCACCCAGCTGGCCTTCCTGTCCTGAACACCCATCACGGCAGGTCTTTCTGCATCTTACTGCACCCTGACCTCTGCCTCTGGAAGCCAGTCTAGTCACCAGGGAAACCAGGCTGGAGTCCTAGGATCAAGAGACAATGAAGAGCTGTCTTCAAAAGGAAAAGAGCAGGATTTATCTCTGGCCCTGACCCTGGGTATCATGAAATCCTGACTTCATATCCTTCCTCTGCACAGCTGGGCATTTTTGAAGTCAGGCAGTAAGAGACTGTAACTGCTGTCTTACTTCTGCTGTTTTGGATGTTATTCATTATCTTTTCTTCCTGTGGCTGAGGCCAAGGTAAGCAGTGGGCAATGGCTGGCTTTTCCTCCCATGAGCGGCTACCCAAATCCCAGTGAACAGTGACCTTCCCTGCTCCTTTCTTGCCTGCTGCTCACTGATGCTCTGAGCCCCCCCACCCCCCTACCCTGCACACTCTGGCTGCTGGCTAGGTGGGCGTTAGGCACTTCAGATTCCACAAAGTTGGGGACTTCTCTGCTTTGGGAAAGTAGAGTCTGTGGCCCTTAACTATGAAAGATTCAGCTTCTGCTATCTTGTTGGGCAGAACTCCAGGAAACCGAGCATACCTGGACTTGTAAGGAGCAAGGCAGAAGGTATGGGATGGCATGGCCCGGGGCAGGTACCAGCTCTGAACCTCCAGCTTCTTTTACAATACTGAGAATTAAAAAGTTACAGTTGTGAGCTTGGGCTGGCACTATACCATCAAGCTTTGAGAGGTTCTGTGCCCTACAAGTGTCAACAGGAATGACCAGGAAACCTGAAAGGTCCCTGCTAAGCAAGTATGAAGAAGGACACCACAGCTGTGCAAAACCCAGTGACCAGGATGAGCTGTCTTTGATGACCACAGCTGGAGAGCGGAAAGAATTAAGCCTCTTTGTGAAGACAACTGATGGGACCACTGTAGATAAGGGTCTCCTGACCACCTTGAAAACGCTGGCCCGGACCTGACCCTTCTCTTTCACATTTCCCCTGGATCAAGCAACCATGGGGTTTAAGCGGCTGAGATCAGTCCAAAGAATGCTCCTTTCAGTGCATCTGCTCCTTCTGTATTAGGAGACCCTGAAAGTATGGTTTGTTAAAAGTAGGTACTCTCTCCAGCACTTATGGGCAGAAATAGGAAGGATAAGATTATACTGGGTGTTATGTTTGTACTCTGCACCCCAGTAAGTGGGCCTCTGCATTCAGAGCTTGATTGTCAAGTCAATATGCCTGATATGATGATCTCATCAATGCAGACAGAAAACTCGAAGTCTCAGACAAGTCCAGGACAACTAGTAACAGAGGCCAGAATAGCTGTCATCCAACAAGGACACACTGACTGTGGTTTATGCACAGGCTCTGATGAACCTACAGTTTGTTCTGGAAATGTAATCAGTCTCTTCCTTTAGTTACAAATAACTGGGAATTGCCATTTCTTTTTGGCCACCCAAAGTGGGAGAAAAGTCAAACCACAAGGTCCCAAAATATGTCTTTATAGCAGAAAATTGTCAAGTGCTTACTAAACCAGGATGCCTCCTGCACAGGGCTTTTAGAGGGGATCCAGTGAATGCAGGTTATTTGAAGTACAGTTCTTAATATATCATAAGTACTTGGGAAATGTTCAATTATCTAATTTCCTATAATATTTAAAATACAACCAGCCAGAAAGTAGGGCTCCTGGTTTCCCAGAGGCTAATTCATTACCTATGGCTTTTTAATGCTCTCTGGCTAAATTTCTATCCAGGTCATAGCGATTTTGCCGAAGAGAACATTAACTGAATTCAGTAAGTTGCATGATCCAGGTTCTCAGAGACTTGATTAACATCAGGAATCACTACTCAGCACCATGAACTTCCCTGGTTATATTCTGTAATCTTGTTTCCAAAAGCAGCCAGGTCTCTCTGGCGTTGCTGCTTCTGTCTAAATTCTTGGAGTGTGTCTCCCCACTGGCTCTGTCTACAATCCTCTTTCAGCTTAGTCATTCCTTCTCCAGAATGCTATGGTTTTTCCCGTGGTCATGTATGGATGTGAGAGTTGGACGGTGAAGAAAGCTGATCGCTGAAGAATTGATGCTTTTGAACTGTGGTGCTGGAGAAGACTCTTGAGAGTCCCTTGGACTGCAAGGAGATCCAACCAGTCCATTCTAAAGGAGATCAATCCTGGGTGTTCCTTGGAAGGACTGATGCTACAGCTGAAACTCCAATACTTTGGCCACCTCATGCGACGAGTTGACTCACTGGAAAAGACTGATGCTGGGAGGGATTGGGGGCAGGAGGAGACGGGGACGACAGAGAATGAGATGGCTGGATGGCATCACCGACTCGATGGAGGTGAGTTTGAGTGAACTCTGGGAGTTGGTGATGGACAGGGAGGCCTGGCGTGCTGTGATTCATGGGGTCGCAAAGAGTCGGACACGCCTGAGTGACTGAACTCAACTGAACTGACTGGACTTTCTTATTTATCACATTTCTATTATAATCATACTCACAACCCCAGTCCCTGAACAGACACAAAACAGAGAGAAAGGTCCAGGGAAAATACAGGCGCAAGCCCAAAGCAGGGCTCTGTGGAGTCCAGCCTACTTCTCTTTTGTTCTTCACTTCATTGGTGTGTGCTCAGTCGCTATGTCCGACTCTTCGTGGCTATGGCCTGGGACCCTCCAGGCTCCTCTGTCCATGGGACTCTCCTGTCAAGAACACTAGAGTGGGCTGTCGTTTCCTCCTCCAGGGGATCTTCTTGACCTAGGGATCGAACCTGTGTCTCCTGCATCAGCAGGTGGATTCTTTTACCACTGAGCCACCTCACCACTGAAGCCCAATCTTCACCTCACTTCACCCAGTTTATTTTTTTCTTTTCCATTATGGTTTATTACAAGATACTGAATATAGTTCTCTATGCTGTACAGTAGGACCTTGTTGTTTATCCATACAATAGTTTGCATCTGCTAATCCAAGCTCCCAATCCATTTCCTCTCCCGCATCCCTCCAACTTGGCAACCACAAATCTGTTCTCTATGTCTGTTAAGCACTAACCAGAGTTCTTGCTTAGGTCAACAATCTGAATTACCTTGGACAGAAACCTCTGGAACCCAAAAGGTACTTTTCCTCATAATCCTCCTTTAAATGTTGTCAGACCAAGCTCCCGGCCCTCAGACCTCATGTCTCCACCTCAATAACGTACTTGAAGAAAGGTCCTGAGGGAGATGTTAATTCGTGGATTTCCCTGAAGAGCAGAGCACGCACTAACATCCCACTCCTCTGCAGACGGCTCACCATTCAAGGAGCAGCTAAAATACAGTAGCTGTTCCGTCACTCCAAGAGGCAGGTATTGTTTGAGAGCCTGTCCTCAAATCAAGAAGGATGGGGATTTGACAGCAAGGCCCTGGACCATCTACAATTCTGGGAGTACTTCCTATATGCCAGACCCCATGCTAAGAATTCTGTACAGTCACCTCATTTCATCTTTGCAACAATACTAAAAAGCACAGACTAGGTTACCCCTATTTTATTGATGTGTAAACTGAGGCCCAGAGAAGTTATGTAATTTAACCAAAGTCACTAATATGCACCAGAGCTGAGACATGAAACCACTAGACTGTATTTTTGAGAAGTCCACTCAAAGTACATCGTTAAATGTACATGGCTAATTTAGAGAGATTAAAAACAAATATGCTTCCTGATTAAAAAATAAAACTACAGAAACTTAATCAGGCTTGGCTGTGCCCTGCCTGATGGCTATTGAACCTGAAGATAGTCACTGGCGCGCAGACCCTTCATGCCCTGTTCTGATCCAGGTGCGGGGGTGGGTGTACGAGCAAGCAGACTCTCATGCTGGACCACCTTGCTGTCCTCAGACAGGATTCCCCTTCTGTGGGCTCTGAACTCACAGCCCTTCCCCATCATGGTCCTGCCCCCCAACAGGTTTCCTTGGAGACAAGAGACAAGTGGGGGTTGGGGAGGGGGAAGCTGGATTTGAAATTCCATCTCTTTTATTTGTACCTATATGTTCAGACGACTTTACCGCTCCAGTTTTGGTTTCCTCAGCTGTGAAGCAGAGCTAATCAGTCCATCACAGTTGTGAAGATTACATTAAATGTGTGGTGAGACAACACAAGGAGAGCTTTGTAAATGTTAGCAGTTAAATATATAACAAGATTCATTTTCATCAGGGTGTGAATGACCATTAGAAGTTTTGCATTTTAAAGCGTACTTGCATTTTAAAAAAGGAATCTGACAAAAGAAATGAGGTTGTTGATGTGATACCAGGAATCCAAGAATCCCATTTATTTCCTCCAGCAGGCAGGCCTGCTGTCCTTGCTTCAGAAAGGCTCTGGCCCTGCTGTGTTGTTCTAGCTGGCCTCTGTGCATTCATACTCAAGTGTGTTTCCGTGAACAGCCTGGTGCACCCACACTCAAGTGTGTTTCTGTGAACAGCCCAGCACAGAAATGAGCTGGTGTTTCCTGGTACAGAGGGGCTGCTGGGGGTGGGCAGTAGGGAGCGGGGCCTGCATGCGGATGAGAGCAGCTGTGAAACCTCAACTCTGCCATGTGAGATGGGGAAGCTGGGGGAAGATGCCACCTCTGGCAGGAGCAGTGTCAGGATCCAAATATATAATCCAAAGAAGGTCAAACACAGGCCAAAAGGAGGCAGCCCATCGTAACCTGTAACACCCCCTACTCTCCTGAGATTCACCACCCTGAGGATGCTTGTTGGCATGCAGATTCTTTATGTAACAAGATGCAGGGCAGTAAGTAAATCAAAGTAACATCATTTATGCTCTTAATATTCAGGCAAAGGCCCATTCTGTTCTCACTCTATGTTGGGTACCATTGGGGAATATGATATATGATATAAAAAGGCATTTCTAATGCACATTAGAATTTTTGAGGTGCTCACACATTTGTTATCTAACTGAGTCCTTGAAACAAACTGCAGAACATAGTCTAATGTCCATTTAGAGGTTGGGACACTGAGGTTCAGAGAGGGTACCCTGAATCAAAGTAAATAACAGAGCTCAGGCTAAAGGCCATTTGTTCATTAATTTATTCATCAGTCACAAAGTGGCTGGGAGTTTTCTTAATTGATTTTGGTGTAGATCTGTCATCTTTTAGAAAGGACTGACTGTTGAGGCCAGAGAATCCAGTGGCCTATGAAAGACAGAGATGTCTGTTTGGTTGATGTGGTCTTGCTAGGGCAGTGGCTGCTCTCTTGAACACAAAGGGAGGAGTAACAGGCAGAAAACTGAACTTTTACCCACTTCACACTGTGCCTCTCTTTTGCTCAGCTCCTATGGGTCCAGAGACAATGACAGAGGAAGCCTAGCATCACAAGTCACACTGGCTGGCGGTCAGCTGCCATGTTACACACTCTTCATCTCCACGACATCTGTGGGAGGAGGTGCGAAAACCCCACTTTACAAAAGGGAAAAGCAGGACAGGGACAGGAGGCAGAGAGCTGCTGCATCCTCCCACTGCTCTGCAGCTTGCCAGGAGCACTGACCACTACATTGCTGCCTACCATCTTGCAAGTCCCCTCCTTCCTTCCATCCTGCTGTCATGACTCTAGTTCACCCAGACCCTGATTTTGTCTCTCCTGTACTATGGCAATCATTCCATCTGACATTTGTTAAAAAAAATATATGTACAGTTAGTGAGTACCAGCAGTGGCCCAGGCTCTGTGCTGGACACTGGGATAGAACAAGACACATAAGTTAGTGCCTGCTGTCCTAGTGAGGGACACGGCAGGAGAACAGGCAACCCTGCGTGAGGATGAGCGCTGTCACAGGGAGAAGTCCAAGTGCAGCATGAGCGCCTGGTAGATGCACCTGGTCCAGCTGGTGGAGGCAGGGGGAGGTGGTGCTCATGGTCAAGCGAGGCTGGGGACCTCCAAGATGAGTCCAAGTCAGCCATCTTCCTTTGAGAGTCCTTTTGAAAATGAAAAATTAAGCAAACCACTCCTCTTTTCAAAACACTTCAGTGGCTCCCTGGCAGCTACAGAATGAACAGGCTCCTTAATGAGGCTCCTGAAGTTCATGTCCTAACCTCATCTCCCACTGTGTCCCAATGCACCTGCTCGTCTGTCTCCTTCAGAGTGGAAACATCCTGGAAGCAGGATATATGTCTACTTATTCTTTGCACCCACAACAGGGCTGCCGTTTATTTAGGTGAGTGATGGACTTATTCAAATAATGAAGATATTCCTGAGGTCTGAGTTATTGTCCACAGTAAGAATCTTTACCATCTGAGCCACCAGGGAAGCCCATTGTTCCCAAAGAAAAGGCCAATTCTGCTTTCCCCTGGGTCTCCAGATAGGAATGGCCCGAGACCCCTGCAATCTTGGTCCCTGAGGGAAGAAAAGAAGTTTAAAAAGGAATGGGGCATGTGGCTCCTCTGGGATGTAGATCCGCATCCAATTTCCTGACCTCAGCCTTTCAGAGAGTTCTGCCTAGTCTTGACACAGAGGAATCCTGGGTCAGTTTACATGTCCCTGAGTCAGACCAGAGTCCATGGAAATGCCTTTGAGTGACCTGTCCCTTCCCCACATCCTTGGCATCCCATCCCTGGGAGCCCCAGGCCCCTGCACAGTGCTCTGCACACACCAAGTGTTTAGGAAGTTCTGTGTGAATACTGAACACTCTTGTCACCAGGACGAGGTTTATAATGGAGACAAATTCTCCTGTGCTAATATTCAAGGAGAAAAGAAATGCACTTCAAGCAAGAAAATTGGACATCTGGGAAGGTTTCCAGGCAGGAGATTTCCAGCAGGACTTGAAAACAATGTAGTCCATCCCTCATTATAATGGAGTCGGGGTGGGGCGGTGGCCTTTACCGCACACCCCCCAACCCGGACCTCTCCCCAGCCCTGTGCTAGTCACCTCAGAGGACACAGAAGAGAAAGAAAGCTCAGGAGAGTATAACAATGTGGATTCCTTATTTTAAAAGAGGCAACAATGCAGCTTAGGTTCTTTGTGGGTTTTTTCCCCCCAAAACTCAGAAACTGTAACTATGGCGGCCAGTGTCTTAGCAATGTCAACTTCAGGGCTCCTGACTCCCAGGGAGACAGTCTAAGTGAAAGTTGCTCAGTCGTGTCCGACTCTTTATGACCTCATAGCCTATACAATCCGTGGAATTCTCCAGGCCAGAATACTGGAGTGGGTAGCCATTCCTTTCTCCATGGTATCTTCCCAACCTAGGGGTCAAACCCAGGTCTTCCACATTTCAGGTGGATTCTTTACCAGTTGAAACATCAGGGAAGTCCAGGAATACTGGAGTGGGTAGCCTATCCCTTCTCCAGTGGATCTTCCTGACCCAGGAATCTCCTGCATTGCAGGCAGATTCTTTACCAGGGAAGCCCTAGGAAGACAGTCTGGTTTTGTACGAGAGGTTACCCTCAGCATTCTCTAACTGCTAGCATGGAGATGGAGATTCTCCAATTAGGGGGTGGTGGGTGGAAGGGTGGAGGATGCAAGTTAGGGATGAGGAGGGGCATGTGGTACCACTATGCTTTCCAGATGTAACAAGAAAGCAAATTTTGGTGCCTTAACATGGAATAGCACAGCTTGTTCATTCATTTGAAAGGTGTCTGCTGTTCTAAGTTCTGGGGTCACAGTAGCAAACAAAACAAAGCTCCTGCCCTCAGGGAGCTTATGTGGTAGGAGAAATAGATAATAAATAAACAAACAGGATAAAGGTAATGAGGAGTGGGGCTGCTTTTTAAGACAGAAATGCAAGGAAGGCCTCTTTGGGAATGTTGTCCCATTGTCATTTTAAGCAAACAACAGAATGAAGTGAGGAAGACAGCTGCTTGTACACGCGAAGGCAAAGCGGGGGTTCCAAGGCAAAGGCCCCGCAGCGGAAGCACCTCATATATTTGAGGTCATCTGGGGAAGGTGGGTAGAGGTGAGGTCATGGGGACTGTGGATCCAAGGGTGAGGCAGGTGTTATGGGCCCTGGAAGCCATTTTGAATGGACTCCAATGCACCTGAGTGTATCTGACTCTGGGTCTGCTGAGCATCTTCTCTGGGGCAGGCATGTCCTGGGACCTGGGGATACTCCGGAGAACAGTCGTGGCCCCCACTTTCATGCAGCTTATGGTCTAGGGGAGGGTGACAAAGAGAGGGAGTCGTCCAGGACCCCGCTGTCAGTGCTAAGGGGGCACTTGGAGAGGCCAAGGGCTCAGCAAAGACCTTCCAGAGATTTTGGCAGGAATCCAGCGTTCTGTGTTCTAGATCCAGTTTTGCTCATTTGCTATTTCAGTCCAATTCCTCTCTGAGCCTCTACTTTCTTGTGCATAGAATGGAAATAATAATACCTGTTCTTTAACGAAAAAAAATGGCAGAGAATGAGATGGTTGGAGAGCATCACCGACTCAGTGGACACGAATTTGAGCAGACTTCAGGAGTTAGAGAAGGACAGGGAAGCCTGGGGTGCTGCAGTCCATGGGGTCACACACGACTGAGCGACTGAACTGAACTGAAGTGACTGAACAACAAAAACAAAAAAACAGGGTCATATCTATTTCAAAATGCTTTGAAAACTGTAAAGCCCCAAACAGATGTAAAACACAGCTATTCTCTCGTTGCATGGTTTTCTTTTTCTAGTTTCAGGACTCTGTGTGTGAGTGCACAGGCTCCTGGCCTCTCTCCCTCCTCTGAAGCAAACCAGAGCTGTTGGTTCAGTCTGTGAAGATCTAAGCCAAGCTTCTCAACCAGAGGCCTGGTTGCATCCTGTAGACTCCTCACATACTGTGGACACTGTGGGGCTGGAAATGGCAACCCACTCCAGTATGCTTGTCTGGGAAATCCCATGAACAGAGGAGCCTGGTGGGCTACAGTCCATGTGATCGCAAAGAGTTGGACATAACTGAGTGACTAACACACACCAGACTTGGCTCTGTCCAGAGAGGCAGTTCTCTGCAGTAAGAGGCACTCAGCCAGGGAAAGAGCAGAGCCTGCTCTTTTTATAAAGGAGGTCCATCTTGGGAGTAAATTTTCATCAGCAGACTGGCAAGGTCATAGTTTAACACCAAACAATCCCCAATGAACTTAGAATGAAGTGCTTTCCACAAATCTTATCCCATGATTAAAAAGCTCTTTTTCCTAGGTCCCTTTAGGAAGAAGAGAATTTCCTTTCAATTATCGTGGGCTTTATGCACCTCATGTTCCAGGGTATTTTCTCCAATAGGAGTTGTCCTATGGAAACCTCGCCCTCCTCAACTGAGACACCCATTCTTGATTCACAGGGGAATACTGGCTGGGTTTAAGTACTGGTTCTATGACTCTGGGCACCTGGGCTTCAGTGACTGTCTGTGAAATGAGGGGATGAGACCAGATGACTCCAAGGCCTCAGGACTCCTTGTTTTCTGTGACACCACCCTGCCATCTTGTCCTGTCTGAGAAGTCACCCTGTCCCTTGATTTTACCTTGACTTTTCCCTTTCCATGGTATCTTTCTGTGTCTCCCCCAGTTTAGGGAAAGACACAAGTCCCTGGAGAGGATTCCTGCCTAATACGATATTGTGTGGAGCATGGAGTTAACTGTTAGTGCTCAGTAAACACAAGAGCAAAATAACAGACCCCCAAATAGCAAGCTTTTCTTTGTTCATTTAGACGTGCAGCCATTGCCACCTTGGCACTCCCGGCGCTGTGTTTCCTCATCAGCACAAGCTTCTATTTCTCTGATAGGCTAATAACATAAGTATCCATTTACTCCCATCCGAGAGTCGAAATTCCTAGGGCTGCTACTTCATTCCCAGTTTTAATGGCACTTATTTTTCAATGGATATATGCTTTCATTAGCATAGATTTCTGTTGAAAAGGCAGTTATTTTTTTTTTTTTTCAAAGCAGGAATGGCTGGACTGTGGGTTTATAGGTGGGCTAAAGACACTAGGGAGTCTGCTTGGTCTGAAAAGGAGTGGACTTTAAGTATCTAAAGAGTTATTATGTATTCTAAATGTTCCTGAATAACTGGGGCCCAGGGGCTATCCAGGCAGAGCTTCTGGATATCTGGGAAGGGCATAGGGACTGAACCAAGTGCAGTCTGAGAAGTAGAGTTGGGAGTGCAGCTGGGATGGAAAGTTAACATGCAGTCCTCCTGGAGCAAGAGTGCTTCCCCCAAAAGTCTGGACCTGGGTGAGCCAGCCTGACATGTGGCAGCTGGGAAGGTGTGAGGTGCCAGGGACAGTGGGCCAGCTTTCTACTGGAAGGAAGGAGGCAGCATTGAAATGGTCCTATGAGGCAAACCTCTTGGACTCGAAAGAGGAAGTGCACCTCATCTGTGGGGGGCTGAGGGCAGAAAGAGAAGGTAGAAGCAAGAAGCATGCACAAGTGGGACCAATGGGGTAAGTCACAGGGAAGAGAAGCTGCCTTCCCTGAGAACTCACTGACAGCGGGAAGGGCCTGGGTGGGCTGGGCTGTCTCCTGAGATGAGGAGCTCAGTGCAAAGCACTGGTAAGCACGAATCAGTAACTCATAAGGGGCTTTCAGGATGAAGCAGGTGGTGGTCCCTAAGACCCTTCAAGTTATGAGTCCACCATTCTATGAGATTTTTAAAAGTGCATACCAAGATAGTCATCTAATGTGTAACTCAGCTAACCACATAGCAAATAAAATCACGAACAATTTCACATTCTAATGGGTTTGTGCTTTCACAAGATAAAACCTGTAACTTTATTATTAGGAAGAACCTTACTGGTAATGTTTATTACCTTGATTGAGGTGATGGCTTCATGGGTGGATGCATATGTCCAAATTCATCAAATTAAATATTAAATATGTGCAGCTTTTTGTATATCAGTTATACTTCAATAAAGCTGTCAATTAAAAACTTGTAAATTAAAAAAAACAGGACCTTGTTGGTCATCTAATCCATGGTTGGCCAACTCTGGCCTGCTGGCTGTTTTCACAAATAAAGTTTTATTAGAACAGTCATGCTCATTCACTTACAAATTTTCTTTGACTGTTTTCATGTTATAATGGCAAAGTTGAGTAGTTGCAACAGTGGCCAAATGGACTGTGAAGCCTAAAATGCTTATTTTCTGGCCCTTTAGAGAAAAGGTTTGCCACCCTTCAATCTAATCCGGGACTTCCCTGATGGCCCAAACAGTAAAGAATCTGCCTACAGTGCAGGGGACTAGGGTTCTATCCTCTGGAGAAGGGAATGGCTACCCACCCCAGTATTCTTGCCTAGAGAGTTTCATGGACAGAGGAGCCTGGTGGGCTACAGTCCTCAGTCTAATCTAATCCCCCACTTTATAGGTTAGAGAATGGATGGAGGCTGGGCCTCCCTAGCGGGCCAGTGGTTAAGTATCTGCCTTGCAGTGCAGGGGACACCAGTTTGATTCCTGGTGCGGGAAGATCCCACATGCCATAGGGCAATTAAGCCCATGCATCCCAAGTACTGAAGCCCACAGTGCCCGAGAGCCTGTGCTCTGCAACAAGAGAAGCCACTGCAATGAGAAGAACGCACATCAGAACCAGAGAGCAGCCCCGCTCGCCGTAGCTAGAGAAGGCCTGTGCACAGCAACCAAGATCCAGCGCAGCCAAAAATAAAAAACAGAAAACAGAGCCTGACATAGCTCAGTGACTTTGTTTAGGCTAAGTTAGTTGGTGACTGAGTTGGGATAAGAATCACAGCACCTGACACTCAAACTTGTGTCTCTCTGCCTCAGTCCATATTTCCCAACCCTGGCACCTCTTCACGTCCAGCCACGTTCATATTTCACAGACGCAGGGCCCCAGGGCAGAGGTGGACTGACTGGCCCGTGGTCACTCCACCCACCTGATGACCACGTGATGGGCCTCATGCTTGCAAGTTCTGACCTGACAGAGCTGGCTCCAAACTGCTCCTCCAGGAAGGCTGAGGCCTTGGGAGGCAGTGTGAGCTTCTGAGACCTTCTGAGACAAGCACTCATCTGGCTCCCCGAGCCCCTCTCAGCATTAACATTCACCTTCTGTTATTCAACAAAGGACACATTGACAACTGTCTTGAGTTCAGCCTGAAAACCCTTTTCACAGGTTTCCAGGGAAATTACTTCAAGCAGCCCTGATGGGTTGAAACGATTTTAACACACTCAGTTGCCTTCAATTTCTTTGGTAGCATCTGCTACAAACAGCAAAACATATGATACCTGATATTTACTTTCTTTTGAAATAAGAGACTCCAAAGGAGACAATGCAAAAGGAGGGGGAAAATACCCCAAGCCCTATGTATGCGTAATCATATTTAAAGGAACAAACAGGCAATCTGAGGCCCAAGTCAGGCCTCCACTTTCTATGTGGGAGATTTCCCAGAGCGACGAAGACCAATCAGACCAATAGAACAATCTACATTTGTCCAGGAGAGTATAAGCTGAAAGCCAACCCCCACTTTGCCTCCCTAAGAGGGCTATTTTCCTCCTCCTTGCCATTTACAAACCTTAACATTTTCTGCATTTCCACTTCTATTACACATCTCTCTTAAGAAAGAATATTCATGCAGGAGATTAAAGTGCATCAGCAGCATTGACATAAGTGGTCAAGAGAATAAACAATGAGGTTTGTAAGTGGCCGCAGGAGACCCCGCAAGCCTTGCCAAGGCGATACCTTTGACGTGTGTGTGGTTCCCTGGGCCCACAGTAATCCTGTCCAATTCCAACTCAAGCTTGAATTTCAAGAGTGACATTTTCTAGCCAAAGGAGGAAAGCTAATGATTGAGAGAGGAGATGGATCAACAGAGGCAGCTGTGCTTGGGGTTCAGGCAGTGGATCTGCTGTTACTTGTACCTTTAAACTCAGTTCGCTTCTCTCAGCAGAGTCAGCTCCTAACAGCTTGAAGAAGAAAACCCACATGTATTATGTCAGCCATTGGATGGGGTGCTGGGAATAAAAAATAAATAAGGTCACTGTCTCCACATTTATTGAGAATTGATTTGTGCCAGGTCCTATGCTAGGGGTTTTACATGTGCCATTCTTTAAATCCTTGCACAGCCCTAAGCTCAGCATTATTATCCTCATTTTATACATGCAGCACTCACAACTCAGAGAAGTTAAGTAACTGGCCCAAAGATGCACAGGTATTAAGTGCTGGAGCTGGGCTCTGAACTCATGGCTGTGTGTGGGTGCTGCCAATCACTCTGTGCCACCTCTAGCATCTGGGGACTTTCTTTCACCGCAGGTGCTGGCTGACTGTGCCTCACATACTTAGTGGGGTGCTGAGCAGCGGCAAGAACCTGGATTGAGGAACCAAGTTGCTTTATGTCATGTTGAAACCATAGCTTCTGGAACTTCTGAAGGTCACTTGGAGAGGAAAGGCAGAGAGTGAGACAGGGAAAAACAAACCCAATCTATGTGGAAGTGCAATTGTTTATGTTGGTGTGAATCACGTGAATTATCTTGGCTGGTGAAAGCGCCAGATGTACAGACAATCATGCTAAGTCAGACCCTAGGGCTCCTGAAGAGGGGTCCCTGAAGGCCTCTGCCAGGGATGCTGAAGAGAGCAGAAACACAAGATTCCACCTGGATCTGGAGTGAGGTGGGTGGAGAGAACAGGAGGAGCCGAAAGCTGCTTCCAAGAGAAGGGAGAGTGGGATCCCCACCGAGAGCTCCCAGTTAACCAGTGCAAACAGATAGATGTTTGAGGTGGGAAGGCTCAGCCTGACTCGAGGAACCCTGCCATACCTGCACACACTGTTTGTTTCCTAAGTTTCCAACACCTCTGCCTTCTCTCTACTTGGCCAGTTAGCAGAGGGAAAAAGTGAGAAAGCAAATCAGTACATCCTGCTGTCACTTCCAGGTGCTGGGCCCAGAGCATCAGCTTGGCAAGTACTCTCCATTTCCCCCTTCCCCACCAATATCAGCAGCACATTCCCTCAACTCCCCTAAAATTTTCAGGGTTTGGGACAAGATTGTTTTTTTAAAAGAAAAGCTCACATGGAGTATGAATAAGTATTTTAAAGTTATAGGTCAATCTTACAAATTGCTAAACAAAATATGTGCTCTTCTCTCACCCTGACAAATCTAAAGCTTCATATCTGGAAGACTGGATACAAATTTAGAACTATCAGACTCCACCGAGTTCTGCAGGACCATGGTGGTGGGACACAGCAGTCACATGGATGTGGACACTGCAGTCCATGAGGAGCACACCCACATCCCCAAGAGACACACAGGTGCAGACCCTGCAGTCCACAGAGAGCTGATCACACCCAGGTGGGGACATGGAAGTCCACAGGTCCAGGTTCCATCCACACCATCATCTTCAGTTACTTGGGGCCTCTAGGGTTTCCCAAGGCAGTGGAGTCCACCCCCAAGAGGCAGATGTGGGGAAAAAAGTCTACAGCAGTTCTAGAAGCAGATATGAGGCTGTTTCAATGGAGATTCTGAAGTCGTGGTACCTGAAGCTTATGGTCTTGAAAGAGGAGTCTGAACGTGTCTTCTTGGACCTTTAGAACGCAATACACTGTGGGGTGCATGGCTTTCTAAGGCATGGGGTCTAAGGACGAGGGTTTAAGAGTGGTAATGATCTCTGATACCAGCTAAGCATCACGTAATAATAGTTGTCCTAAGCAGTCTATGGGGCTTAACTCAGGTAATTCTCACAACTCCATGAGCTAGGCACCATTATTGCCATTTCTCAGACAAGGAACCTGAGACACAGAACTGAAAAGCTACTTGCCCAGGGTGATATTTGATGGAGTGGGCTGTCTGGCTATAGGTCTTCACTCTTATCCATCACTCTATGTCCCTCCTCACATGGCAGAGCCCACCTTCAGGGCACATAAGGCTCTTAACACTCTTAGACCCCATGCCTTAGAGAGTCCTGCACCCCACAATGTATGGAGTTCTGAAGGGCCAAGAAGACATGTCCAGGCTCCTCCCTCCCAGAGGGAGGCATGGCCCTCAAGATAACTTACAATCAGGCACTATGGAGCACCTACTGTATACTTGTTGCCCATATGCCTGAATGTTTGGAACAACTTTTTGTCACATCCCTGCATCTCTGATGACTTTGATGTATCACAGATTAATTCCCAGGTCTGTGTGGGAGACTTGCTGAAGGATCATTTTGAAGAGTTGGAAGTAACTTAGAAGATGGATTTTTTTCTTGACTCAGCTGAGATAGGGAATTGAATCTTCCCTAAGGAAGGGGTAAGCATGGTTTGAGGGCACGTGTGGTTTGATGCCGTAGCAGATAACCAGAAAACAGTTGCTCTGCCAAGGACACAGATCTGCCTAAAATGTGAGAGGTGGAAAACACCCCAGATGAGCAAGGTTTCTAGAAGCCAGTGATGGTACCTGCTTTGAAATTGGGGGAAAGTACAAAGCAACAAAAAGAAAACTTCTGTACCTCAACTCGGTTCTTGTAAAAGTGCAACCCATCTCTACCTAAATCAGATAATTAAAGTGAAGAAAAACACCATCAGTTTGATATTATGTTTGTAAAGTTTATTATCCAACGCTATGTCAACCAACTCACATCTTAGATAATCATGGTTGCTGGACTTAGATAACAGCAACCCATTCTAAAACGTTTAAAAAAAAAAAAAAACTGTCTAAAGGTGAGAATGACCAAGGATCTGGGCTCAAAACTTCATTTTTTTCCTTTAGCAGCTGCATGATGCTGTTTACGTTATTTGATTTTCCTGAACCTTGGCTTTCTCACCTATAAAATGGAGTAGAAAGTATCTACCAGGGTATTGTGAGAATTAAATCAAATGATATTTGTAAAGTCTCTCGTATATATAATGAACTTTTTTCTTAAATATTTTATTTTAAAATTTTAAAAACTTGAATGAAAGGTTCTTCAAATTCTATAGTGCTTTACGATTTTGTAAGATTTCACATCCATGATTTTATATCATTTCACAATAACCATTTTTTCTTTTTTCCCTACTCTATACCTTCTCTCTACTGGAAACTGCCAGTTTGTTCCCTATATCTGTGGGCCTTCTACTTTCTTATTATAGTCACTAGTTACTTGTACTTTTTTGGTTCCACATATAAGTGACATCATAATACAGTATTAGTCTTTCTCTGTCCAACTTCTTTCACATGACCTAACGTCCTCCAAGTCTACTCATGTTGCTGCAAGTGAAAAAACTTCAATCTTATTGACTAAACAGTATTCCATTTGTAAATATATATATATAGCCCACATTTTCTGTGTTCACATGTCTGTTGATGGACACTTAAGCTCCTCCCATAGATGGTACTTTTAAAACGGTCTCTCCCCCACTCGTAAGCCATCTCCCCTTCCACTCCTCCGCTGGCAAGCCCCTCTCATGCCACCCTTAGGCTCCCGTGGGGCGGGCTCTCAACAGCTCCAGGAGGCCTCTTCCGTGTTGGGGAAACATGGTCGGGCTGGGAGCTCCAGGAGGAAGGCACAAAGGCAGCAGAGAGCAGGGCCTACTTTTGATGAGGAATCACTCTAAGAAAGATGGGAAAACGGACAAACACATTTAACAGAAACCCCTCGGCAGTGACAGATAACAGAGCACTGGGGTGGGCGGGGGGTGAGGGGCAGACCTGCCATGGCTGGTGACAGTGTGTAGAGCAGAGAGGGTTTGCGCAAGGGGGGAACAGAATTTCTCCCTGTCTCTGCCACCGCCTGGCCTTGACCTTCCGAGCCAGGCCACCTGCAGCTGCTCGAGAGGCCTCAGGCCCTGGGCCTTACGGGCGGGGACGGGCCTGACGGCCGGTCAGCTCCTGGTCCCTCCTGCTGCCGCCTCCGGCACCTGCCTCCGTTTCTAGGGTCAGCCTGTCATCCGCATTCCTACTTCAATTCTCTCAGGTCAGGCCCTCGCCGCTTCTCTCCTAGCTGAGGATGACAGCCCGTAACTGGTGTCCCCATCTGCAACCGTCCTCTCTAATTCATCCTCCAGAGTGCTGTCAGCGCGATGTCTCTGAGAGGCCCAACCGACCTCAATTTAACGCCTTTCAATAGCTCCTCACTCTCAGCAGATGAAATCCCAGCTCTTTGGCGTGGTCTATTAGTCAGGCCTTTTTCATTTGCAAATGTCAGAAACACCCTAGAAGAAGCTGAGATTCTAAAAACAGGTTTGCAGGCAGGACAATGGGAAAGTTCACAGCACAGAAGGAAGGCCTGCAGGCACCTGGGCAGTTCCAGGACCTGAGAGGCCAGGCCTGGGGACGTGTCACAGCGGGAAAGAGGCCTTTAGTTCCCCAGAACCACACTCCTCCAGCAATATGCCACGAGGGGCCGCGGGCTGGTCCTCCCAGGCCCCAGTGGAAATTCCCGGGGACCATCATGATTGGCCAGCTTGGGGCACATGCCGATCTCTTCAAAATTCTTGTGGCCAGTAGTACAAGGACAGTGACTGCTACCCGGACCTGGAGGAACTGAGAAGAGTGGGATCTGGGCTAACAGAGTTCAGAAGAAGGTGCTGAGCTAATAAAACCCCCATGATCTGACCCTGCTTCAGCCTCATCCCTTACATCCTGCCTCGAACCTCAACACAGAAGCAACACCGGCCTCCGTGAAGTTCCTAACACACTCGGGTACGTCACACTCGTGGTTTATCAACACCCCTTCCCTGCACCACCTTCCACCTGCTCAACTGGGGTAATGCCTACTTGTTCCAGATTCAGGTCATTGCTACCTCTTTCAGGAGTCTTTCCCAGATTAAAGTCTCTTTTTGGACTCCTAGAACCCCCGTGAATCTTTATGGCACTTATTACAGAATAACACTAAACAATAATAATGACAAGAAAAACAAACATTTACTATATGCCAGGCACTGTTTGAGGCACTTGGACATTCATTTATAGCTTACAATAACCTGATGATACAGGCACTATTATTAGTCCTCATTCCCCAAGGTCACAGAGCTAATAAGTAGTAGTGCGTGCTAAGTAGCTTCAGTTGTGTCTGACTCTGTGCGACCCTATGGACTGCAGCCCACCAGGATCCTCTGTCTATGGGAGCCAGGTTCAAACCCAGGGTGGTTCTGGGTCTGTATTCCTAACTACTGTCTAATGGCTTGAATAGCCTCAGTTGGCAGTGTTGGGCTGGAAACCCTGCAAGGCAGGGACAGTGACAGCCATCCTCACATGCTTAGTGATGGCTGAGTGGGCCTTCACAAAACACTGCCAGACAGAACTCAACAGAACCTTCTCTGTTGGGAGACAAAAGGAGGAAGAAGGAAGAAAAAAAGGCTACCTGGGACCCTGGGAGCTGGGTTTGCAGGGCTGAGGGACAGACGGGGTCAGAGGAGTCCAGTCTCACATTGCCTGTGCCCTGGCGGTCATGGGACTGGGTGGGGGGCGGGGCACGGGCACAGACGCCACACAGGCTGGCTGGTCCCTGCTGCCCACCAGGCCATTTCTGTGGGATGTCTCTGGTTGTCTGGGCCACACTTTCTCTTTCTCCAATTTGTCTCCGTATTCTTTAAGCAAATTTGGCTTCTCCTACGGTTTTCTGAGACTTGCCTAGTGGCACAAAAAAGGAAGCTTCTGCACTGAACTCTGATGACTGCAGTTCTTTTCCATCCATAACTTGGTAAGGCCAGCACTGGGGTGCACCGTGCTGAGGGGATTCTCTGCCAGGGCTGAGGCACTCCTCAGTGTAGCTGCACCTTCCTACCGTTGCTGGATGGCCACACAGGCAGGTATCTGACCCACCATCTTTCCTTAAACAACCTACCAAATGCTCCCTGACTGGGCTTCTCCAGTTGCATACTGAAACTGACTGATAACCTGCCCCAGTGGGTCACAGAGCTTCACAAAATGCTCTATCTGTGTCCACTAGGAAGGTGGGTAGCAACAGGGAACTCGCCTACAATGGATGGGCCTGAGTTTCCCTCCAGTGGGACCTCAACCCAACAAATTAATCAACGTGAAGGTCAGCTACAACAGAAGCCTTTTACTGAGTCTTTGCTATGGGTCAGGCTTTGAGCTAAGTGATTAAGAAACACTCTCTAGTTTAATCCTCACAAATCTGTGTAAATCCTTTCGATGCTATGACTTGAGCATCTGTATATGCCAGGCTCTGTATTGGGCACCTGGGACGCAGTAGCGAACAAAGCATAGAACTTTAACTTGCATATAGACAGCAAGTAATAAAGATAATAAACAAGTAGTAAACTACAAGGTCAATATGTAGTTGGTTAGGGAAAAATACTATGGATAAAACAGAAGCACAGATAAGAGGGACCGGGAGTGCTGGGGGACAGTCCTCATTGAAAAGATGATATCTAAGCAAAAATTTGCTGAAAGTGAAGGAATAGGCTGTGTGGATAGAGGAAGATCATTCTAGACAGAGAGAATGGCCAATGTGAAGGCGTGAAGGTGGGAGCGTGACGGGGGTGTTCAGAGAGTGGTGAGGAGAGTGAGGCCGGGAAGAAGTGAGGTGGGGAAGGTGAGGATGAGGGGCTGCGAGGGACCATGTGGGGTGGGCTTTGTAGGCCACAAGATGAATACCACATTCATCTCCACTTTACAGATGAGCAAACCAAGGCAGAGAAAGTTTATGCCCAACGTGCCACGATTTGTATTAGAGCTGGGAATTAACCAGATTCAACCACAATCACAACCCTCGTGCATACCCTAATACCACATACACCCCTTTCCACACACGGCAAACCAGGAAGTTTCTTGATATCCTCCCATGTCAACCAAGTTAGGCTGAGTGGGACCCAAGATTCAGAAGTTTCTGAACTTGCAAAGAATGCTAGAAATCTTCTTGTCCAATTCTGGTATCGTGGAAGGAACAACAGACTTTGTGGTTGAAGCCTGGGTGTCCCCTCTTGCTGGATGACAGGTCATATGACATTTGACAGGTATCCTTACCTGTAAAATGGAAACAATCACTCCTGCCTCATATAGTTGTGCAGATTAAAAGAAATGATGTATGTACCAGGGCTCTGAAAAACGCTTACAGTTCATCTTTTTTTCTATCTCCTCCCCCAGCTTCTTGGAACTGCAGTCAGTGACAATCCAATCTCAAAGTTCAACCCTGTCTCAAACAGAGACAGAATATATATTTTAGATTTTTTTATTGAAGTATATTTGATTTATAATATTGTGTTAGTTTCAGATATACAGCAAAGTGATTCAACTATACATATGTATGTATCCATTCTTTTTCAGATTCTTTTCCCACATAGGTTATTACAGAATATTGGGTAGGGCTCCCTGTCATATATAATAGGTCCTTATTATTGACAGAGGAACGGATAAAGAAGATGTGGTTTACATACACACAATGGATTATTACTCAGCCATAAAAAAAATGAAATAATGACATTTGCAACAACGTGGAGAGAAAGGATATGTATTGATAGCCTCCCTGCAACCACTGCCAATATCGTGGGGAGCGTGGAGTTTCCCTGGGGCTGTGGGGCATTGCCCCCTTATCTGTCCCTGGGCATGGAGAGTCCACTGTCCTCCACCCTCATCTGGTGCTCCAGAGGTCCCCAACTGTGAGTCTCCGCAGTTCCTTTCCTACCAGCTGGGGCCCTACTGTATGCACTTGCAGCTCTGCTTAAAGTGTTACACATGCAGTAGATATTTAATAAATGGTTGTTGCTGTTACTAGTCAGAGAAGGCAATGGCACCCCACTCCAGTACTCTTGCCTAGAAAATCCCATGGATGGAGGAGTAGGCTGGTAGGCTGCAGTCCGTGGGGTCAGTAAGGGTCGGACACGACTGAGCGACTTCACTTTCACTTTTCACTTTCACACATTGGAGAAGGAAATGGAAACCCACTCCAGTGTTCTTGCCTGGAGAATCCCAGGGACGGGGGAGCCTGGTGAGCTTCCGTCTATGGGGTCACACAGAGTCGGACACGACTGAAGTGACTTAACAGCAGCAGCAGCTGTTACTAGTAGAAACAGACCTCACTGCCACCAAAACTGTCTTGCCAATTTGAACAGACTGGAAAAGGAAAACTTAATGATAGAAAGAGATAAATTTAGTTCACAAATCTGTCTGAACAGCCATTACATATGTGGGCAAGTCAGTGAAACAGCTGTATCAAGATGCGAGAGCACACGGACTGCCAGCTAGGGTTAACCCTCGGGCCGGTACCAAGATCACACCTCACCTGCGGCAGTCCTGGTCGGTCAGGTGGCAAATGCATGATCTGCACAGAACTACTGAGTATGCACCTGTGATTATCTTCAAAGTACAATATAAAATGTAGAGCCATCATATCGGACAAGGCATTTTTCTATGAGATAAAAACCACGTGTGAAGCTGGCCTCACTAGTACAAACTTTATTGTAAGAACCTCAGAAAACATATATAAAACAAAAGCCCAGGACACAGGCACTAAAGGAAATGGGTAAACAGAGAAATAGGAGAGCCAACAAATACCATTTTGACCATAATTAGATCTACTCCCAGGAGCTAAACTTTGCTTCTTTGTACATCATATCCTTTCATTTCTTTATCTATTCCTCTAGTTAATTCATTCCTCATTCACTTATTTACTCATTATTTATTCATCTCCAAGTCACTTATTTTATGCGTTTATTATTTTCCTCCCTTATTTGTTCCTCACTCCATAGCAGCCCTAGTCAGCAATGAAAAGGACCAGGGGAAGCCTGCAGCAGGAGAAAGGAAAGCAAAGGTGATGGACTTGACAGAAGTCACCAGGGGGCAGGAGCCTGGACAGAGGACTGGGCTTCCGGTCCTTGATCTGGCACAAAGGAGTGGTGTGGCCCTGGGTGAGCCATGGACTTCTCTGCAAGTCAGTCCCCTACAAAGCAGGGGCAACTTAATACCTGTGCTAGTTTCCATCATGCCAGCTGGCTGGGCTAATGTAGATGAAAATGCTTGATCAATTGTGAAAAGTTATCCACAGGTAAGGCGTGGTTTTTTGATCATTGCTGGAGAATAGAGGGAAGAAGGTTCACAGCTGGCTCCCACTGCCAACTTCTATAAACCAGAGCCAGAGGACTTGGTCCTTGGACCTCTGCTCCCACTCTCCCCCTGAGAGTGAACCCAGCGTGGGGCTGTCAATGAGAGTGGCTGAGGCAGGATGGCCATCTTTCCTGACAGCCCCACATATACATGAAGCATCTCTTTAGCTGATTAGCAGATAAATATTCATGACTAAACATGTATGTAGGGTAGAAGACAGATGGGTGTCCTGGGAGCCATCCCTTTGATTGCCCCTTCTTAGATGCATTTAGGAATTTCAACATCATAATTGCAGAATGCGCTGGAATAAAATAATACAAAGGGTAAGGGTGGGGTGGGGGTGAGGGTAAAGAAAAAATAAACCAGAACCATTATCACCTGCTGATGGGACAAGATGGGAATGTGACAGAGGAGCCCCTGGGTAGGGTGACGCCTTTTGTGGCAACGTAAGCGTGGGGATACCTGCTCCGACACTCAAGGGTCCAGTAAAACCCAGGCTGTTTTTCTGACTGAGTGTGTGAGCAGTGGAGGGAAGCCCACCCAGCTGGGCCAGTTCAGGCTCAGAGCCCCTGTTATGGGCACACACTTGTGTATATGGATTTAGAGCATCCCGGTGTACTGTTAGAATATTAGGAAAAAACAGCATATGGTGTATACTCTGCATGCAATTCTGCTCCTACTGTTAACTTAGTTAATTCCAAACTCTGATTCTTTTTGCTTATAAAAGGTGCTTTGCACAGGGACTCAGACCCTTGGCTGAGATTTTTTTCCCCTTTTTCAATGAATGTTAGGGACATAAGTAGTCCCTCAAAAATGATAAATGGATTTGAGAAGCCCACCTCCACTGAAAAAACAAAGCATTGACCAAACGACGGTGTGCCTTTTTCCACAGGAAGTGTGCTAGACTGCGTCATGCACAGATGTGGAAGGACTTGGGAGACACACGCGTTTAATGCTCCTCCCTGGCTCCTCTCCAGTGCCCAAAGTTCCTGGTTCCTGGTTCTTCCTCCATCTCCTCCTGTTCTATTCACGGAAACCTCTTTCTCGGGGATCAATGTCCTCTCTGCCTCCCTCCCTTCCTCCTTCACCTGCTACAAGTTCTGTTGTTTCTCCACCTGTACCTTCTTCTCCACTTCCTCATCCCCTACTCCAATCACTAGCACTCTAGTCTGGTCCCCCGGGCATCTTGTACCTGGCCCTTCCTCACTCAAATTCATCCCAGACCCTACTGCCAAACCCCTTCAATACAGCTCTGACCCTGCCATCCCACTGCTCAGAAATTTCCCATGGTTCCCCCATCAAGCTAAAGACAATGTGCAAACATGGCATTTGGAGCCTTCACGAACAGGCCACAGGGTCTTATCTCCTGCCGCCCTGTCGTCTAATCCTATGTGCCTCTCTGTGCTTAATCACACTGCTCCCTACTGAAACCCCATTCAGCCCTCAGGGTCTGTCCCAAAAAGCGCCTCTCACATGAGTATTTTCTCTCTGCTACCTGAGTGCCTCTTTCTGGTCTTAGGTATATACCCTGCATTCCAGCCATTTCTGTGTTTAAATATTCCTCCCACTGGAATTTATCATCCATGAAAATAGGCATGGCTACTCATCTTTCTGGCTCTTCACCTAACACACAGTTGATACTAAATATGTGGAAAACAGGATTTCCCTGGTGGCTCAGACGGTAAAGTGTCTGCCTACAATGCGGGATACCTGGATTCAATCCTTGGGTCAGGAAGATCTCTTGGAGAAGGAAATGGCAACCCACTCCAGTATTCTTGCCTGGGAAATCCCTTGGACAGAGGAGCCTGGTAGGCTACAGTCCATGGGGTCGCAGAGAATGGGACAGACTGAGCGAATTCACTTTCACTCATCTTTCTGGCTCTTCACCTAACACTGCTGCTGCTGCTGCTAAGTCACTTCAGTCATGTCCGACTCTGTGTGACCCCATAGACGGCAGCCCACCAGGCTCCCCCGTCCCTGGGATTCTCCAGGCAAGAACACTGGAGTGGGTTGCCATTTCCTTCTCCAATGTGTGAAAGTGAAAAGTGAAAGTGAAGTCGCTCAGTCGTGTCCGTCCCTTAGCGACCCCACGGACTGCAGCCTACCAGGCTCCTCCATCCATGGGATTTTCTAGGCAAGAGTACTGGAGTGGCTTGCCATTGCCTTCTCTGTCACCTAACACAGTTGATACTAAATATGCTAAAAAAAGGAAACACCTGAAGTGCATGAAGTAAAGAATGGACGTATCAAGTTACTTGTGGGACCATGTAGGGATATGGTATAGAATATGTGGTTTCTAATTTCTGCTTCTGGATTCCCTGCTGACTTAGTGGTAAAGAATATGCCTGCCAGTGCAGGAAACATGGGTTCGATTCTTGGGTCAGGAAGATTCTAGAGAAGAAAATAGCGACCCACTCCAGTATTCCTGACTAGGAAATTCCATGGACAGAGGAGCCTGGCGGGTTATAGTTCATGGGGTAGCAAAAGAGTTGGGCATGACTTAGTGATTAAACGATAACTTTCTGCTTCTACAGTTCAGTTCAGTCGCTCAGTCGTGTCCGACTCTTTGCGATCCCGTGAACCGCAGCACGCCAGGCCCCCCTGTCCATCACCAACTCCCAGAGTCCAACCAAACCCACGTCCATTGAGTCGGTGATCCAGCCATCTCATCCTCTGTCGTTCCCTTCTCCTCCTGCCCTCAATCTTTCGCAGCATCAGGGTCTTTTCAATGAGTCAGCTCTTCGCATCAGGTGGCCAAAGTATTGGAGTTTCAACTTCAACATCAGTCCTTCCAATGAACACCCAGGACTGATCTCCTTTAGAATGGACTGGTTGGATTTCCTTGCAATCCAAGGGACTCTCAAGAGTCCTCTCCAACACCACAGTTCAAAAGCATCAATTCTTCGGCACTCAACTTTCTTTATAGTCCAACTTTCACATCCATACACGACCACTGGAAAAACCATAACCTTGACTAGGTGGATCTTTGTGGACAAAGTAATGTCTCTGCTTTTTAATATGCTGTCTAGGTTGGTCATAACTTTCGTTCCAAGGAGTAAGCATCTTTTAATTTCATGGCTGCAATCAGCATCTGCAGTGATTTTGGAGGCCCTAAAAATAAAGTCAGCCACTGTTTCCCCATCTATTTGCCACAAAGTGATGGGACCAGATGCCATGATCTTTGTTTTCTGAATGTTGAGCTTCAAGCCAATCTTTTCACTCTCCTCTTTCACTTTCATCAAGAGGCTTTTTAGTTCTTCTTCACTTTCTGCTATAAGGGTGGTGTCATCTGCGTATCTGAGGTTATTGATATTTGTCCTGGCAATCTTGATTCCAGCTTGTGCTTCATCCAGCCCAACATTTCTCATGATGTACTCTGCATATGAGTTAAATATGCAGGGTGACCATATACAGCCTTGACGTACTCCTTTTCCTATTTGGAACCAGTCTGTTGTTCCATGTCCAGTTCTAACTGTTGCTTCCTGACCTGCATACAGGTTTCTCAAGAGGCAGGTCAGGAGGTCTGGTATTCCCATCTCTTTCAGAATTTTCCAGTTTATTGTGATCTACACAATCAAAGGCTTTGGCATAGTCAATGAAGCAGAAATAGATGTTTTTCTGAAACTCTCTTGCTTTTTCAATGATCCAGAGAATGTTGGCAATTTGATCTCTGGTTCCTCTGCCTTTTCTAAAACCAGCTTGAACATCTGGAAGTTCATTGTTCACGTATTGCTGAAGCATGGCTTGGAGAATTTTGAGCATGACTTTACTAGTGTGGGAGATGAGTGCAATTGTGTGGTGGTTTGAGCATTCTTTGGCATTGCCTTTCTTTGGGATTGGAATGAAAACTGACCTTTTCTAGTCCTATGACTACTGCTGAGTTTTCCAAATTTGCTGACATATTGAGTGCAGCACTTTCACAGCTCCATGTTTTAGGATTTGTAATAGCTCAACTGGAATTCCATCACCTCCACTAGCTTTGTTCATAGTGATGCCTCCTAAGACCCACTTGACTTCACATTCCAGGATGTCTGGCTCTAGGTGAGTGAGTGATAACACCATCGTGATTATCTTGGTCGTGAAGATCTTTTTTGTACAGTTCTTCTGTGTATTCTTGCCACCTCTTCTTAATATCTTCTGCTTCTGTTAGGCCTATACCATTTCTGTCCTTAATCTTTACATGAACTGTTCCCTTGGTATCCCTAATTTTCTTGAAGAGATCTTTAGTCTTTCCCATTCTATTGTTTTCCTCTATTTTTTTGCATTGATTGCTGAAAACTTTCTTATCTCTCCTTGCTATTCTTTGGAACTCTGCATTCAAATGGGTATATCTTTCCTTTTCTCCTTTGCTTTTCACTTCTCTTCTTTTCACAGCTATTTGTGAGGTATCCTCAGAAAGTCATTTTGCTTTTTTGCATTTCTTTTTCTTGGGGATGTTCTTGATCCCTGTCTCCTGTACATTGTCATGTACCTCCGTCCACAGTTCACTCTGGATGGCACTCTGTCTTGCCGGGAGCCAGCGAGGGAAATCCTACCCGTGGCAAAGGTCAATTGGGGAAGAGGCCTGACGGGCAAAGGTTAATCAGGACTCGAGGAACCCCCTGGACTTACCTGAGCATCTACCCCAAAGAAAACCGGAGTCTGACTGCCTTACTATCTTACGCTTCTTATCAAGTCCTCTAATACTTACGGGGGCTTCCCCCCAACCACCTTTCTCTGAAAACATTAATTCAGAGCTGTAGTTAAAAAGTTCTCCTTGGCTTAATAGGAGTGTTCCAATCCAAGCCCCTCTGATAGCTTTCTAACTTGCATGACAAGTTTGTCCGGGCTCTTACAACTATGAGTGTGACTGTTTACAGCCTCCCAGCCATGCAAGGACAGAAAGCCTAATATTCTAAAATACAGGAATTTGTTGAAGAAGTTAAAATCATTAGAATAGTACTAAAAAAGATTTCATTGTTGAATCAATGCTTGCTGCAAAGTTTCCTCTATCTATTGTATCCTTGGAAATATATTAATCACATATAGAGAATATAAGTAGTAGTAGCCTTTGATTTAACCACATCAGATCTTAAGTTAATAAATTCCTTTCTTGTAGCTCACTACACCTGTGCCTTATAGGAATGTGACTTTGTCATGTGTCTAGCACCTGACTTTAGGAAAATCATCTTAAAAGAATATAAGACTTTTTCTAGCTAACTAACCTTTGTTAGGAGAGAGGGCCATAAACTGTTAGCAGGCCACCTGGCCAGAAGATGATGTAAACCACCTAAAACTTTTGTATATCACGAGACATACAAAAATGAGCCCTGATCCTGATAAGGGTCAAGACTGCTGACCCCGTGTGATTTTGGCGTGACTCTATATCTCTCTTTCTCTATTTTTTATGTGCACAACTTAGGGTATAAAAGCAGCACTGGAAAATAAAGTTTTGGGCCTTGCTCACTGAAGCTTGGTCTCCCCATGTCGTTCTTTCTCTTTTTCCATCCTTTTCTCTATTCTCCTTTTTCTGGTTGAGATCCTAGGAGCGCTGGGCCCTCTGAGTTTACTTATCTGCCTGGGCTTCTAAGACCCATTCGAGGGGGTGCCCTGGTGGGGTACCTCCAGTGATTCGAGAGGGTGCCTGCAGCCTACGTAAACAGAGCAAACCCCGTGCTGGGGTTTTATTGGTTTCCAGCGTAAACCAAGGAATCATCAGCCCCTGTCTCTCTCTCTTTCTCTTTCTCTGATGCCGACGCCGTTCATCCCGAGGATACCCTGGGCCATATCCAGGCTGGTCCCCGATACTGTCTATCAGATCTAGTCCCTTAAATCTATTTGTCACTTCCACTTTGTAGTCATAAGGGATTTGATTTAGGTCATACCTGAATGGTCTAGCGGTTTTCCCCACTTTCTTCAATTTAAGTCTGAATTTGGCAATAAGGAGTTCATGATCTGAGCCACAGTCAGCTCCCAGTCTTGTTTTTGCTGACTGTATAGAGCTTCTGCACCTTTGGCTGCAAAGAATATAATCAATCTGATTTTGGTGTTGACCATCTGGTGATGTCCATGTGTAGAGTCTTCTCTTGTGTTGTTGGAAGAGGGTGTTTCTGCTTCTACAGAATTAAAGTCAAATCAGAGAACACCAAAATGTCAAAAGAATGATGATGTCAACTATGATGTCCTGTATTTGCACACATTGTTACTTCATGGATTCAGATAATCTTATGAGTTATTGCCGTTCTTCTCAACAGGGAGCAGTTTTGCCCACCTGGGGACACTTGGCAATGTCTAGAGATACTCCAGGTTGCCACAAGATGGAAATGCTACTGGTGTCCGGGGAGCAGAGGCCTGGCATGCTGTGATTCCCAGGACGGTCCCCCACCCTGACTCCCACCAAAGAATTATTTGGGCCAAAATATCAATAGTACTACTGTTGACAAACCCTGGATTAATGTAAAACAGGCATATTAACCCCATCATTCAGATGAAGAACTGACAAGACAGATGACTTCCCCAAGATAATACAACAGTTTAAATGACAGTAATTTTCTTCTGTCTAAACTCCAGGTTCCCTGTTTTCCAGCCCTACATTTTTTCTCTTACATTATGCATCCATCTGCAGAGCAGACACCATGGCAGGAACTCAGAGGCACCAGAGCTGACCAAGATGGTATTATTAAGCTTGGTTGATGCCAAAACAACCACATGGGTAGGCCCAGGTTGGATAACTTGGTCTACCACCCACTCCTGCTCCAGGATGCTCTTCTATAGATCCTCCAAATTGAACAAGATAGTACAAGGCAATGCCAGAGGGCAGGGTACCCCTATCCCAGAAGGTAGGGCCAGACTGCTCTGGGGTTGAAGCAACTCCACTGCCCCATGTTTGGAAGGGTGTCAGAGAGAGGAAAATACCACCCCTTCCCATCAATAGATAAGTGAACCCTACAGCAGACAGTGGCTTTGTGGAGACCAAATAGTATCAAGGTCAGTTTTCCTTGCTCCAAGTGTTGTATGAAGTCTGGGAAGAGGCCCAAGGAGAGTCAATATCCAGTGATGAAAATTCCATGCTGGGAAACCTACACCAAGGCTTGCTTACTGAATTCCTTGATTCAAGAAAGGCAGCATGCTGGCATGGAGGGCTTGACAGACACAGAAACCACTTTTTCTTAGCATCTGGGCACATGTCCTGAAAGCTACCATCAATAGGAGAGCAGTAGGATGGAAAGGGGCTGAGGAAGACTGATGGGGAGAGCAGAGACTCAGTGGGTATGACCACCTCCTCAACAGCCATGTGGATCTCTGAGAAGGTATTATCTTGGGGGCTCTTGTGGGTAGAACTGGGATTCATGGGCAGGATAAAATTTGACAGATTTGGGCCCAAGATGAGAGAGAATAGAGACAATGTATACGACTGCATGAGGTTCCATATCACTGGGATTCTGAGTAAGCGAGACAATCTTTAAGAGATGTTGAAGAAGTTCCCAATTAGACATCGCCAAAATCCTGTGTGCTTTATGAAAGAAAAAGCAAGGTTATGTGACAACGTGCCAATTGCAGGGTCTAAGCTTATGATCTGTCTGGGATGGAGATGTGACTTGAAAAAGCCCTGCCCCCACATAGCAGGAGACGTTCAGCTGAACTCAGAAGACCTGGGTCTTAAATTTTGCAGTGACAGGGACGAATATGCATTGCTTTCACTCTGATCAAAGCTGTTATTTCAGTTGAGAAAGACTTCTGCTTCAATTTGAGACTGAAAGTCAGGAAGGCCATAAAAACTCACCTAAGTACAGTTTTCTCCAGTTTTTAAAATTTGTTAGCAGACGTCTCTATGGTAAATGCAACAGGCTATGAAGATTCAGCGTGTATTAGTTACCATTATGAAAACTTGCAATAAAGTGGATATGTTCAGTGATATCTTATTACTCTTGTGTAACATGGGGACTAAGTGGCTCAGTAAACAAATGGAAAGTGGTTTTCCTGTTCTCACTTTGTCACTGAGAGGGGTGGTTCCCATCTCTTGTCCCCCAACACTCATAGTATGAAGAGACTGACATACTGATGTTGACTGCCACTGCTTGAATTCAAAATCTGACACTGCAGTTTAACAGCGTGACCTTAGGCAAGTCATGTCATTCTCACGTTGTGCTTCCCTCATCCGTAAAATTGGGATACTACTACTACTTACCTTTATAGGGTGACTGCTGAGGATTAAACGAGATGTTCATACAGGGCACAGAAGTGTGGTCACAGTAAGCGGCTGCTGAATGTCAGCCCTCATCACAAAGGGCACTCCCAAGTCATCTCCCTCTCCTTGTGCCACTGTAAGTCGCAGCAGAGGAAGAACCTCCTCTGCCTCCCTCCACTGCACAATTCTCCACCTAACAGTTGGTCTTCTCACTAAATTATTCTGCCCAACTAGACAAAGATTCTCATGTTAAGATGAAGGCACCAAGTTAAAAAGCCACTCACTTGCAGTTGCTTGCTGTGAAGGAACAACTATAGTATAATTCATCAACTATGTGAACCAGGAAGGTCAGTTTTGTTGCTACTGGCTCTCAAGTATTATTAGATAAACAGTGACCTGAGTTATAATACTGGTTTATCAGTGTGATGAAATAATATTTCATAATATCTACTGGCTTCTTAAGATGAAGCATGATGAAAGTAGGAAGAGTAGTTTGTAAGGATGTCCACTGTCATATGTGTCTCTTCAGGGATATGGGGACAATCTCTGGGGCCAGTCCAAGGTAATCAGCAGCACTGGGTATTTGCTGGGCAACTGTGCTTTCAATAATGTGGGAAGGTATGGGTTGTTTATTAAATTGGCAGGATCTTGGCAGGAAAGGGGCATTGCTGACTCTAAGAAGGACAAAGTGGCTTCCTTCTCATCTTTGAGAACAGTATTTCTGCTAGAGTCTGGACTCCAGTGTTCTTCTCTTGGCATTTTTTACGGTGAACAAAGGCTGAGCTTTGCAGAGCTGAATGTCCTGATCCAGGAGCTGAATGCACTGCCTGAAACTCCTAAAAAGGCCCTCTTCATTTCTTTTTGAAGAGCAGGTTACATCTCAGGAAAAGATGATTGTTGTTCTTGTATAACTTCAGGTTTATCTTTCCTAAAGATGTACCCCAAAGGTACAATTTCTTGAAAGAACCTGCAATTTACATACTCTGCCAGTATATGACAATGATGTGAACCAAACAAGACATCTGCTTCTGTGGAGATCTCTCCCCAAACTCCACAAGTGTATAACTGTTATGTCCACTGATTTATTAAAACGTGTACAACTTTTGAACAATATTATATGCAAAGCTGAGCAATCTTAAAGAAAAGAAAACATGGATATAATGTGGAACACTGAATCTGACTTTTACTGGTTAGGAATGTTTTCCGCTGCTAATTTCATGCCTAATTAGTTGCAGAAGACTTTGCACATCTGTGGACTGCAGGCTGCAACTTTTCCCAGGCTGCTTCCTTCAGCTGCACCAGCTTCTCCTTCCCTGAAGGCTACTAACGAGGAGCTTGCCATTATAACTGTTCTGTTTTGGAACACCTCCCTCCTTTCTCTAAACATTATGATTTATTGAGCACTGACTCTATACCAGAAACTGGATAGAACACTTTATGCCACTAATCTCATTTCAGCCTCATCACAATGCCACAAGTTCCATTATTATTTCCATTTTACCATCGAAAGACTGGAATCTGCTGGTGACTGGGCCACATCTGAATTCAGACTTTGCCTCACTCTTCCACACACTGTGAGTTCCCCCTTCTCTCTGTCACACATCATCTACCAAATTCAAAGAAAAGGAAGTTAGGAGCTTCCTGGTGCTGACACCGGCTTCCTTGCACCGCCCTTGCAATGTCCATTTCCTATCAGAAGGGGGAAATCCTTTACTTTATCCCTATTGTAAAATAAGACAAAACAGCCCTTCCACCCCGCTATTCTTTTACTCTACGAATTACATGAATGAATGTGCATAACATACTTATTTTTAGATTCAGAGAATTTCACCAGCAATGGGACCTCAGAGGGCATTTGGTTGAACTCCTTTTCTTTGAGAAGAAAACCAGGCAGGAGAAATGCAGTGGCACTCCAGGGTCAAGCACCTAGTTAGTGGCAGAGGCAGGGTTGGAGCTCAACGGTCCTGTCTTATGGTCGGACTGTAGTACCCTGGAAGCTTTTTTTCTTTATTCCTACTTGGAATTTTTATGTTTTCTCCACTAATCCCCTGTAGGTTTTTCAGACCATTTCAGAGAATTCTGAAAAAGTGGCTGGTTGAAACGATCAGAGAACATCATAATCATCAACAGCAGAAAGAAAGAAAAGAATGAAAAAGAAAAAACAAGAGGGTCGATTGGTTAAAATGGCTTAAAAAGCATGGAATAGGAGAATTTAAAACACCTCAGTGAGTCAGACCAACATTCACTCCACCTTATCCAGAGCCGCTGATGTGGTGTCATCAAGGGTCATGGGAAAATATGGGAGACTCATCTCTAATGTTAACTTAAGCATTTGGAAAATGTGCCCTAACTTATCGGGTTCCTTAACCCAATTCATATTTGTCATCTATGACTCTAAAAGTTCATTCCTGGAATCTATTTATAATTTCAGCCCATACTGTTTCTAGGAGTAATGATTTTCACACATTTACTACCTACAGTGTAAAGTACTACTTCCTTTTATTGGCCTAAAACTATCAAGCTCTCTAGCTGTGCTCAGCAGGTCAGGATGAGAAGCCATTAACATCTTTCACCTGAAGAATTATTTTTAAAGCAGCTAATTAAGTCTACAATGAAAACAGGTATATTTACTATGCAAAAAAGTTAATTAGGCCAATTTTGAGGTTCCTACAAGAGTTCAGTCCACCTACAGGGCTTTATCTTCTCCAGATGTCTTCCGGGTAGAATCTACTTCAGTAGGAATTTTCTTTACATGCCTGTGTGGACATGGTTTGTGCCTTCCCCAGAAGAAAAGTGAAAATAGGGAGTCTGAGGGGCAGGGATATATAATCCATAACTAGAGTCTTATAGCAATGACATCGTGAAAATGCATTCGTTTTCAAAGTCCAAAACTGAAAATAACTCCTTTCTGAACAAAGGTATGTTGGGAATGGTTAACTGACTCCCATAGCTAAAGCTGGGAGATGGGATAGCAGGAAACACCATTTTGATGAAGATTCAGCTTTCATCATCTGAATCCTTCCAGATCATAATTTAATGAAAATATGCGTTCCCCCGCCTCTGTTTCACTGACAGTAAGGAATAAGCTTCTGTTGTTTTCTATTCAGCCTGTAGCATGAGCTGTGTTGGGGGATGACATTTTCCTTAAAGACTCAAAGACAGAGCAGCTAGACGGCACCCTCCGAGTCTCCTTTTGTTGTCAGGGCAGGAAAGGGATGGAGAGACAATTGGGCCAGAGAGAATTCCAGACGGAGCAGTTTCCACTAAGGGGCAGGGTTCTGGGTTAGCAGCCCCAGTGGACACAGGCACAGAGCACTTCTAACTCAGCACCAGGGAGTCTGTCCAGAGGAGAGTGGAGGTTGGTGCCCAAATGTGCTTCTCTCTCCTCTAGATAGATTTACAGTCTGTATGCATTCCACAGAGATAGTGCAAAGGTTAATAATCTGAGGCATTTTAGAATCAGTACAGACTTTCCAAAAGCTGGTTTTCAATGTATTAAGAAGAGATCTAGTCTCCCAAGACCTAGGAAATCCCCAGGGGATGCTGCATTTGTAAGATGGAGCAGAAGGAATGTATAAACATAGCAAGCCTCAACACTAAATCTTTTCAAATAGCCCCTTTGAGGGGGACTTGTCAATCACCAGTATTTCAAGATGGGCTAAGTACAGTGCCTTAACCAAACCCTCCCAGTAATTTGCTTGTCTATGAGACCAGCTGGGAACTAGCAATGGACATGGGAGATGTAACAGAACAAGGCTCTAAGAATTCTAATGCATGGAAGGTGTCAGAGATTTAATGAGTTCAATCTATACCAATGTCTGAATTCACAGCATGGCTTATTCCAAGAAGTGCCAAGTGCTTTAAAGATGACATGTTAATCTTCCCAGAGCCTGGGTAATGGAAAGCCTGAGCCTTCAGGGACAGGGTGTAAGGTTGGGGAAGCAGGCTTGTAGCTGGGTGCTGGCTCCCAGAGCGGATCAGTGACGTGGGTACCAGGACAGCCATATCCAGACGCCTCATCCTTCTGCCCTGATTGCTGCTACCGGGGCTGCCAGCTCGCACTGCCAGTTTTACTCCAAACTGTGACTCCTTACTTCTCACTTTCTCTGCGGCAGCAGAACTTTATTAAGTAATAACCAAAAATAAGAAAGCCAAAGAGCAGATAAGTGAGTAAAGGGGGTAACAGATGTGCCAAAAGAAAAAAGTGATGAGCACATGGAAAGTACGGGGTGGACAATCTACCTCCTGCCGGAGGCCCCGGGCCACCCTGCCCATCCTGGGAACGTGTCTGCTCCAGACAGCCTAGCTCTCTGCCCTGGGCAGGAAGAAGATCTAGATGCCTGCTGGGATGCTCAAGGTCCTGGCCTGGCCTAGCACAAATAATGCTCTACCCCACATGTCAGTTCAGTGCCTGGCATACAGCAGGTGCTCACTGAGTGTCTGTTAAGTGTCTGTACATGCACTGCACTCTATAGTCTAGTAAAGTGCTTGCTCACCTCATCCCCTCACTTCTCATAACTACCATGGTGCTCTTGACCCTCAGATTAAACTCAAGAACACTACGTCTCTAAAGGAGAGAGAAAGCGCCTGAACACAGATCGTCTCATTCCATTACTTCTTCTAAATATCTGTAGAAAAGGAATGTCCCAGGCTGACTTAGTAGAAACAGCATGAGTTGGAAGGGAGGAGGCCAGGTTTCTATGCCCCAGAATGTTAGGCTAGAAAAGAACCTGGCGAATTAGCTGGGGGATGACAAGCAGTTTGCTTCTGTGTGCCAACTCTGATTCTCAGTGGTGGCTGCCGACCACCTGGGAGCATGGCACTGAGAACTCTGGGGTTGCTGAGGGGAGAAGTGTGTTGTGATCGATTAGCCATGTCTGCCACAGGTATGGAAAGGGCGAACAGAACCAAAGATGTTATCTATTTTCATATTTTCTTTTTCTAGTCTACCTATTTGTATTATAGAGAATAAAGTCTATTAGAAAATTAATATATTCAAAGCCACACAGATGGACAGAAGGGAGGTGAAATCTGAAGCCAGGACTCTTGACTACTAGTCCAGTACATTTTCACTATTTCATAATAATATCCTGGCCCCAATACTTAGTTCTAGCTCTACAAATACAGATAAATGAGTCCGCTGTGACTCTTGTTTCCTCACTTGCAGATTAGAGGAGATAAAACTCTGTTTTATCAGTCTCAGAATTACTCAAAACCAAATGAAATGCCAGAATCCCAGAACTTGAAGTTTCCAGGCCCACATTCTTGCTCCTGCACCACGATGCTATCAATAGGCATGAAAACACTGAAAGGCAAAAGCAGCCCTAAAAATGCAAAGCAGTATTATTGGAAGTGAAGAGTCTGGAGCCCTAGATTCTCTTCAGCGGCATCTGCTCCACACCTGCAGGCTTTCTCTCTATAGCCCCACGTGCTCCTGCAGGCTTTCTCTCTGTAGCCAAACGGGCCCAGCTCAGGAACAGTCAGGACGGGAGAGAAGCCAGGCTCACAGGGAAGCAGTCCTCAGTCCCCTGGGAGGCAGTCGGGCTTGTGTATGTTGCAGAGGAGAGCACGGGACCGGAGGGAGAAGCTTTGTCCTCTTATATCCCACTCATCCTTCTAGCCTACTTTCCAGAGTACATGTCCCAGACCTAGTCAGTGGACATGAGTTGTGTGACTGGAATTCCGGACTGCAGGCAGCCGCCCCGCTGGTCAGTATTAGGGCTTACAGCGGAGTGAGCTGCGATTTCTGGTTTTGCATTGAGGGGTTTTCTGTCTCTTACTTCGGCTCCCACCTCACTCTGCTCATCAAAGGCTCCATCTCTCCGGCTTGCTAATTCCTCCTCCTTCTGACTCACTCTTCAACCGACCTGCATACCCTCTGAAGTCCTCCTTCTTCAGCCTCAGTATCATAGTGGTATCAAGGAAAAGCACCCACCCCTTGCCATGCATGTTTGTGAAGTATTGAGTTTGCATGCCTTTCATAAAAACAGCCATGGCATCTACCTTATCTCCTAGAATGAAAGTCACCAGAGTAGAGGCCATGATTAAGCCTAGAGGTGTTAGAATACAGAGAGATCACTCATCTTAACTAGCCTTAGATTCATAACATTGCAGAGCTAAAAGGCATTCAGAAGCTCTAGTCTAACCAGCCACTGGAAACCAATAATAAATATGAAAATCAGTGTATTTGAAGTCACACAGCTGGACTGTAGCAGAAGTGAAATCTGAAGCCAGGACTCTTGACAACTAGTCCAGTACGTTTTCATCATGTCATATATTCTGGTCCCAACACCTAGTTCCCCCGTGCTGCAGTCCATGGGGTCACAAAGAGTTGGACATGACTGAGTGACTGAACTAACACTCAGTTCCAGCTCTATAAATACGGATATATGAGTCCTTTGTGACTAATTTATAAAAGTATCCCTGAGCACAGCAAACACTAGCTCCCAGGCAGCCCATTTTGGGAGTCCAAGAAACTCCACCCGATACAATGATTTTATTTTTGGACTGTCACTGCTCGCTAGACAGTAAACTCCAAGAAGGTAAGGATTTCTGTCTCTTTTATTCATTACTGCATCCCCATTGCCTAGAATAGGGCTTCCTTGGTGGCTCAGCAGTAAAGAATCCACCTGCAATGGGGGAGATGCATGTTCAATCCCTGTGTCAGGAAGATCACCTGGGGAAGGAAATGGCAACCCACTCCAGTATGCCTGCCTGGCGAACCCCACAGACAGAGGAGCTTGGTGGGCTACAGTCCATGGGGTCTCAAAAGAGTAGGACATGACTTAGCGACTAAATAACAACATTGCTTAGAACAGTGCCTGCATTTGGAAGATGCTTAATAATTATTTGCTGAACAACAACTGGTCTTCTTTCTAGCCCTTAGGGCCTTTTGAAAGAGTCTGATCCTTTTTATCTTATATATTATAGCACCTCATATAATTCAAAACAACTGGTATATTCCTGAGTCTTCCTCCTCCATCCCTAAATACTGACAATCGCTTAAACATTATCTGAAGTATACCCAGACCTTTTACCATCTTGGGGTGTTCTCTGAACGTGCTCCAGAATCACAAGACAGCAAGGGGGTAACTGATGTTTTCTGAGCTAATCCATGTTCTCACTTTAGACACAAATTTGGAGACCCATAAAGGCACAGCGACTGTGCCAGGAGAAGAGGCCTGGGCTCAAATCTTTATTAAGTAGCAGGTAGGCCAACATAAGGGCTTCCCAGGTGGCACTAGTGGTAAAGAACCCACCTGCCAATGCAGGAGATGCAGGAGACCCAGGTTCAATCCCTGGGTCAGGAAGATCCCCTGGAGGAGGGCATGGCAACCACTCCAGTATTCTTGCCTGGAGAATCCCATAGACAGAGGAGCTTGGCAGGCTACAGTCCACAGGCACACAAAGAATCGGACATGACTGAAGTGATTTAGCATGCATGCACCCAGGCCAACATCAGAAACAACTGATAAGCTCTATGATGCAGAAGCTTTGTAGGTAAAACAAATCCAAATGTATTTCCCAACTTTTAGATGCTATCCATGAGTAGCATAAACAGGTGTCTCTAAAAGGAAACTAACGACTATGGCTCCCTATTTAGTCGGATTTTTAATTTCTTCAACGAGCATAGTTGATAAGTCAGTGTGTGCTATGAACTATGCTGGGCTTTGAGGCTACGAAATTGAGGAAAAAACATTTGACACACTTCTATACACTTGACACTTACACTTCTCTACACTTGATACTTACAGTCTAGTGGAGAAACCCAAGCAAACAAAATGGCCACAGTGATACAGGGGCAGAGTTAATAGGGAGCAGAGAGAGAGGAGCCGCTAAGTCAGTGTCAAGCAGGTGGGGTAGGCTTCTTGGAGGAGGAAGGAGCATCTGAGCACCGATAAGCACCACCAAGACATGCCTGGTCTGGGTTTGCCACTAGTTTCAGGTTGAACCCTGATACATACAAGATGTGTAGCTGGCAGAGGGGGTGCAGGGCTGGTCCTAACCACACTAGCAAATCCGATGGGCTACTCTTCCTGGGGACACCATCAGCCAGGCTTGTGTTGCCCCTGAAATATGTTCTTTTGGCCACAGAGCTGAACAGCCTGTTGCTGTTGCTTTCTCATGCAAGTCCAAGTTGGGCTGTCCTACTTTGGGGATGAAGGTTAGAGGCTGAACTCTACTATGATGAGGAGCCAGGGTGGCAGCCTCCCTACCACCATCGCCAGGGGCCCCTCAAAGGCAGGGTGTAATGAAGGTCATACAGGATGTGGGGCAGGGTGGAGGGAGATGTCAAAACCTTTGGAGGACTGCTTTAAATGACCAGGAAAGACAGATGCAGAGCACATGTGTTTCCGACACCATCCAGCAGGGCTGGACTCTTCTTAGCTAGAAGATAGCCTTTCTATTCGGAGAAGGCAATGGCAAGCCACTCCAGTACTCTTGCCTAGAAAATCCCATGGACAGAGGAGCCTGGTGGGCTACAGTCCATGGGGTCACTACTAGTCGGACAAGACTGAGCGACTTCACTTTTACTTTTCACTTTCACATATTGGAGAAGGAAATGGCAACCCACTCCAGTGTTCTTGCCTGGAGAATCCCAGGGACGGTGGAGCCTGGTGGGCTTCCGTCTATGGGGTCACACAGAGTCGGACACGACTGAAGTGACTCAGCAGCAGCAGCAGCAGCAGCCTTTCTAATCCAGGGGCAGAGCTGCTATCTACCCATCGCATCCCCCTCCCCACGAAGCCTTCAAATGTGCAGATTCCTTATTCATTCCTTTGTCCACCTCACAATCCACCGCCAACATACGACTCCTAAGAGCTGCCCCCATCCTGGAGAGAGGAGGCAAGAGCAGAAACCACAATCAGGTGACAGAACCAGCCCCAGCCAGACTGGCCTGGGGGATCTGGATTTGACAATGAAAGTGAATATGTAAATTAGACTCCAGACATTGTTAGGGGCTAGAGACTGATTATAAATCTGGAAAGTTAGACAGCAGCATTACAGAGCACTGGGCCTTCAGAAAATGATCGTTAGGGCAACTAATGAATCTGAGCCAGAGGGGAGAAAGAGGCACCCTCATCTCTGTTCTAGGGTGGGATGAGGAAACTGACCTGCAGAAGGCCTCCGTCCTTTCCTAGATTGCCAATGCTAAGTCATATGATGTGCCTCAGTTTCCCACATTGCAAACAGTGGGCGAAGTTGCTGAATATAAGGAAACAGTAGACATTTCTAAGAAAATGCTTGATAAGAAAACTACAAAGAAGACTTAAATTTTTTTTTTTTTTGTCATGGTTTGCATCAGTCTTGACCACTGGTTTACAGCAAGAGAGGAGGGGCAGTGCTCTGAAATTTACAAAATCTTCCTATTCCCATCATCCTGTTCACTCTCAGAACATCCCCATGAGGCTAGGATCTTACTATTAATGTCTGTTTTCTAGATGAAGAGACAATGATGGCTTAGAAAAATCAGGCAACTTGCTCAGATTTTATGACCAACCAATAGCAGAGCTGTGACTACAATCTGACCTTCGGACACTAAAGCCCAGGCTGCCTCTGTAAGTGAAAGTAGCTGAATTAGAGGGGAGGAGGAAATGGCACCCCAGTCCAGTACTCTTGCCTGGAAAATCCCATGGATGGAGGAACCCGGTAGGCTACAGTCCATGGGGTCACAAAGAGTTGGACACGACTGAGTGACTTCACTTCACTAAGTGTCCAAAAAGTGGACCCCTTTCTGTTTTTGCAATGCTCCCTTAATATTGAACGCTGGGTCAGTGAGCAGGCAAAATGCTCATAAATGGCTCACCCGCCATGGGCCAACAAATCTGTATGAAGTGCCCACTGGGGCAACGACATGTAAGGTGCACAGAGATAGTCTCTGCCCTCACGGTCTCTAGTGCAACGAGAGATAAGTCAACACACAGTTACATTATAGTCAGACAGATGACTGAAGGGGCAAGTGCCCCACCACAAGCAGAGGTTGGGAGACATGGAAATCTCTGTAGGTTTGACTCTAGTTACCGAGTAAGACACCCTATTTCCCTGCATATTTTCAGAGCTTCAAACAATTGAAGGAAAAGAGTTGGAATATTGCTTCCTGTGTGTTTTTCCATGTTGTTTTGAAACCACTTTGTCTAAGACAGAATTTCTTAAAGCTATTACATTTGAGTGTTTACTATGTACTGGAAGCTGTGTCCCTAACAGGTACTTAAATATCTGTTAAATAGCTGTAGAATCTTCACAAATACTCTGCAAAGTAGGTATGTTTATTCCCATTTTACAGAAGAGAAAAGTGTGTTCCTACTAGAAGGTGACAGGACTTGGATACCCATGAGGGACTTGGTAAAGAGTGACCTATAGAAGAGTGGGCAGTCCTCTGGCTGTCCAAGGTGCTTCTAGAGGTAGTCCCTGGCAGCATGCATTGTCTTTTAATCCACAATGAAGGATGCAAAACTGTACAAGCCAGGGATAGACTGCAAGTGCCCCTGACTCTGTTAGAGGGAAACGGTTCTGGGCTGGATGAGGTAGAGAAGCGGAGGAGGCAGGCTGATAGGTAGTGAGCTGCTCTCGCAAAAATGTGGTGTTTTTTGCAATCCTGGCAAGATGTGCCAACTGTGAGAGGTCCTGGGTTTCCTTGCTCTGAGCATAGTTTCCCTGTGGTCAGACTGGCTACAGGGGTGACTGACAGTGGCGGGCAGCCCTGCTCTGCCCTGGGTGGATGGAGGCGGCTGCCCTGTAGTCTATTGTGCAACAGGAAACAACTGGTAACGAGCAGAGGGGTCAGCCTGTGCTTACTGAGGCTCGAGCATCCTGAATAACTTGGGTCTATTGCTTCTTGGGACTCTTGTGCCCAGAAACCCACTTCCAACCTGGAATCTCTCAGATGACCTTTATTACTCAGGCCTGGGAAGATTGCATAGCTGAAGCCAGGACACAGTGCAGCTGCAGAAGCCTTAGGTTTGCAGAGACGCATTTGCTGAGCATTGGGCACGGAGCTGCAGTTCACTGGCTCTCTTTTCAAGGGACTTGGGATCTAGTGGGGGCAAATGGGAGACTATTTTTACACAAGGACTGATTATAAAACAAAGAAACTGATTTTGTTTGTGATTTGAGGAATCAATATCATTACTTTAGGCTTGAGTATAATGTTCTCTATCTCAACCAAATTATAAGTCTCCCAAGGGTGCAGCTGCATCTTCTGTATCTCTGACTCCAAAGTTTTAGCACATGAAGGCATTCTAGACCTTTTTTTATGGAATGATGCACGGGCAACTAGTGGCAAACTGGGTTAATCTTAAATCTACTGAGTCCCACAGACTTAGAATGATGGTTTGGTGGAAAGGTTACCTGAAAAGGAACTGTGCTTATACCCTGAGTGAGACAGTGGGACTGGCTCCAGGATCAAACATGCATAGCACAGGGCCTCTCAGGTCAAGGTGCTCGGACCAGAGAGGACTGTGGCTTGCCCAACAGCACTAGAGGCAAACCACAGAGCCCAGTGGTTACAAGTGTAGAGTCTTGAGCCAAGTTCGTTTGGGTTCAAATCCCAGTTCCAAAGAGCTGTGAGATCTTTAAGAAATCAGTTAATTTCTCTGTGTCTCAATTTCCTCACCTGTGAGTGGCCACAGTAACAGTGCCTAGTTCACAGGGTTTCTGTGAGGATTAAATGTTTTGTTGTTGTTGTTCAGTTGCTAAATCATGTCTGACTCCTTGTGACCCCATGAAATGCAGTATTCCAGGCTTCCCTGTCCTTCACCATCTCCTGTCGTTTGCTCAAATTCATCTCCATTGAGTCAGTGATGCTATCCAACCATCTCATTCTCTGTCATCCCCTTCTCCTCCTGCCCTCAATCTTTCCCAGCATCAGTGTCTTTCCCAGTGAGTCAGCTTTTCGCATCAGGTGGTCAAAATATTGGAGCTTTGGTTTGAGCATCAGTCCTTCCAATGAATATTCAGGGTTGATTTCCTTTAGGAATGACTGGTTTGATCTCCTTACAGTCCAAATGACTCTCAAGAGTATTCTCCAGCACCAACATTTGAAAGCATCAATTCTTTGGTGCTCAGCCTTCTTTATGGTCCAACTTTCACATCTGCACATGACTACTGGAAAAACCATAACTTTGAGTAGATTGACCTTTGTCAGCAAAGTAATATCTCTCCGCTTTTCAATATGCTGTCTATGTTTGTCATAGCTTTTCTTCCAAGAAGCAAGTGTCTTTTAATTTCAGGACTGCAGTCACCATCTGCAGTGATTTGGGAGTCCAAGAAAATAAAAGCTTTCACTGTTTCCACTTTTTACCCATTTATTTTCCATAAAGTGATGGGACTGGAGCCATGATCTTAATATTTTGAATGTTTTCTTTTTTTTCTTTTATTTTTGAATGTTGAGGCCAGCTTTTTAACTCTTTTTCCACTCTCATCAAGAGGCTCTTTAGTTCCTCTTTGCTTTCTGCCATTAGTGTGGTATCATCTGCATATCCGAGGCTGTTGATATTTCTCCCGGCAATCCTGATTCCAGTTTAAATGTGTTAAGATATATGAAGTATCTGGAAACACGTAAGTGCTAGTTATTAACACATAGAAGAGGCTGGGCCGGTGGGAGGGACACTGAATCCAGGCTGGGGGAAGGTGCCAGGGGGACTCTCTGGGGAGATGACACATCCTGGCTGGGAACTGCATGTAATGTGGTATGTGGTATGGCTCTGGCTAAGGGGGCTTCCCTGGTGGTACCAGTGGTAAAGAATTCACTTGCCAATGTAGGAGACACAAGAGATGCTGGTTTGATCCCTGGGTCAGGAAGATCCCCTGAAGCAGAAAATGGCAAACCACTCCAGTATCCTTGCCTGAAAAATTCCATGGACAGAGGCGCTTGGCAGCCTATAGCCCATGGGGCTGCAGAGAGTTGGACATGACTGACTGTGTCCATGGGACCTGGTGGAGGGACCACAGATGACGGTTAAGAGATGCCTTGGATTTTTTAAGTGGGGAAGGTCTGGCATTAGTTGCTAAGGAGTTTGAATTTTATCCTGAAGGGCATGCAGAACCTTAGGAGGGGGTGACCTGATTAGATTTATACCGTGAGATGCTCACTCTGACCGTGGTGCAGAGGATGGGTGGTAGAAGGGAAGAGTGTGGGCATGGGAGGCAGGGAGGCCAGTCAGAGGCCATGGTGGTAGGGCAATGAGAAGCCGAGGCTGGCACTAAAGAAGTGGGGATGGAGAGAAAAGGACAGACAGATCCCAGAAAGATTAGTTAAATAAGTTGTGTTAAACAGCAAGACGGGCAGATACTAAACCACCACCAATAATAATAAATATGGAGCCCTCAACAACCTGTCAGGCCCTGGGCTTAATAGCGGCATGGATCATTTCATTTAGTCCTTACTCATACCCTGCAAACTTCATAGGGGTGCAGTGGAGGGATGAGGGAAGGACAGATGCACTCAGGGGCTGGAGGACAGATAAGACACTACCTACTAACTTACCTTTGATAGAGGTAAAAAAGGAAATTTTATCAAGGAGTAAGTAATCATGAGGCAGCCAAAACAGCTGAAAAAAGATACCAAAGAAATCCTGAACACAAATTAGTGGGTACAGTAACCAGGGTTCCCAAGGTATAAAGGAATTGGTGGGACTCTACTGCTAGTTATTCAGGAAATAAATATCAATATGTAAAATTGCCTGATAGTCTGCAGTCTGTCAAATGCATGTGTGTGTGTGTGTGTGTGTGTGTGTGTGTGTGTGAGACAGAGAGACTATGTTTTCACAAATTCATGCATGCTCCAGCATTTGGATGGGAAGAAAGAGCTGTGAGTAAGGGAGGGGTCTAGGAGTGAGTCTGATTCTCCTTATGAATGATCGTGATGTGGGTGTCACTGGAATGAAATCAACAGATGGCAATAAATTTGTAGAAAATGAAAGAGACAGATTTAAATCCAGGATCACAGGAACCCTTAAACTGCTTCTATGCAAGGGAAGCATATGAACATTAAATATTTCCTGAAGGATAAGCTCAGTTCTGGAAGGTGGGAGGCAAAGACCGGGAAGAGGCGGCTGGCTGTCCCCATGATGGAGCAGGAAGAATTAGAGAGTAATGGGGCGGGCAGAGACGGGAGCAGAGTGAGGTCTCCCATTCATCTTCAGCTGTACTGGCTCTTGACAGACAGGGAGTGGGTGTCTGTTTATCTCTCAAACCTCAGCTATTTTCTTCAGTAACAAGGTGTAAACTAACTTTGCTTAGGGCAAGATCTTCTGCTGCAGAGGGAAAAAGCACATCAAAGGTATAGAGCCTATGGGTGAAGGACAGACCTTCCAGGGAACCCCCTCTCTGTTCTCTAAGGAGGTACCTCACCTGGAGGCTTCCTTAGGAATTCATCCATCTTTCCATAAGAAAAGCAACTCTCTCTTCCAACCTCCTGCCTGGGAAAGGGAGAACTTTGGGGTTTCTTTGAAAAAGCCAAAGATGGGGTGGGTATGGGGACTCAATACCTGCCAGACATGACTATCATTTGAAAGGCACACATCTGCTCCCAGTTTCCTCGGTCTCAAACTTTGTCAAAGAAGACAGGAGGCAGGATGCCCTCAGGTTGGGTTGAGTCCATTATAGTTAAAGTGAAGAATGTGTCTGGGGACAAAAAGTGCTGAACCCTTGTCTGACATCCTCAGGACCCCAAGGGCTGCAGGCACAGCCATCCTTGCCTCAGACTCTCATCTGTTCCATCAAGGTTGTCTCTGCCACGTTTGTCTCTCCAAGTTAGAGGTGCCTCCTAGACAAGGAACGGAGGAAAGATTTTACATTTTGGATGATTTCCCACCTGCCTCACTCCTCTGCCCAACCTGTTTGGCAAAAAATATCATCCTGGACCACATCTGGTGTCCTGTCTCCAGGGCATCCTGCTGTTGGCACCAGGTGCCATCATAACATCGTTTGCCTGTGTTTTAAAAGGAAACGAGGGCTTCCTAATGGGCAGAGGGAATGCGTGGAAAGGCCTGCATGGTACAGGACATCCACCTGTTCTGGGTGGTGTGGAGGAGGGGGAGATGTCTTCCCCAATTCCCTTCCAGTTGCTTCACAAGTTTGAGAGACGGCACAAAGCATTATCTTAGAAAAAGTCAGCAGAGTGTCCGGTCTTGGGTCTGTATATGATCAAAAACAATCTCTAGTCTGACACATTTGTGGCACTCAAGGGGGCCCATCTAGGCAAGTTTTCCAAATGAAAGGGGACTGACTCTTTTTCATGGTTGGTGGCACATTACACTGTTTCTCAAATTCAGGACCTGAAAGGCTAGTAGGATGGTAAAGATACTGTAGTCCATCTGCACCTTCTGGCCTTGTACAAGTCACATAACTTCTGAGTGTTTCTTCATTTGCAAGAGAAATGATATTTTCTCTACTTTTACTTTCAGAGCTACTGTGAAAAGCAAAAGAAATGTTATAAGCAAAAGCACTTTGTAAGCTTTTATTACCAGGATGAAGGATGGTTAGTAGTAACATGGCTTGCAAGGGCCAGAACCTTCCCTGAGGACAATTCAGAGGTGTGCTTTAGGCCTAGTCCAACAGACTAATATCTCAGAGTTATTGCCACCACCATTTTGTTGAAAAGGCTTTTGACCTCAAAGGCCAATTTCTAACATCTCCATTCAGGGTTTTATGTCATCTGGGACCACAAAACATTGGGTTTATTGAGGGTCCTGTCTGAGTCACCTTTTCTATCTCTGAATTAACCTTTTTGATTATTGGGCCGGGGTGGCACATTATAAAGCCAACAGGAGGTCAAAATGGACTGAGAGCAGGGAACACGTCTTGGGGGCCATTTCTTCCAACTTCTCAGCAGAGGCAAAGAGCTTCCTGAGCACTGGTATTCATTTCATTTGCGCTTGTAGGACCTGGAGTTTTCCGGGGCTTCCTTCTATGGGAGCATTAGTTCCTTAGCCTTCCCAGTAGACAGTGCTTAAGCTCAGTTTCAGACTTAGTGATAATGACTCACAGTCCCTCTTTGCTGGTTTTACCCCCTGCCATCAGGGTTCCTAGAAATTCTGAGTTCATAACCTAATTCCAGGGCTTTGAGCTCTGGGTCTGGATCTCACCTGCCTGGGGTTTAAGTGAGACCATATCTAGGAGGAGATGAGCACAGAGATGTCAGGAAAGAACAAAGTGCAACTTCACAAGCCAGCAACTGACACAAGGAAAGGAAATTTGCTCAAACCCAGGACAGGAAAGACTGGCTGTGTGTGAAGTGAGGACAGTCAGAGAAGTCCTAGGGGCTGCTGAAGGCAACAGCTGGTATTTCTTACTGAAATGCTATGGTTCCAGAGATAGGAAGCAGGTACAATGCTGGGAAAAATACCCTCCAGATGGAAATCAGTAAACAGGAGGCCTGGGGAAGTCTCATGGCTGATGCCTGCTCAGGCTAGATCTTCTCTGAGAACAGAGTCCAGGGATGAGCAAGTTAGACCCCATAAGGATGCTCTAGGAAACTGGATGCCTAGAAATTCTGCCTAGAAAAGTTGGATGAAAAGGTGAACTAATGGTGGATGTCAACTGGTCTTTACACATCTACAGGGTTCTCCCTCCTCTGGGTGGGCTTCCTGGACCCAGCACAGTGCCAAGTACCAAGGCGCTGCACAGTACCAGCAGGCTGATCCAGCAGGGTAAAGGGTTCTTACACAACCATGGCAAGCTTTTCTTCACAGTACGAAATATTTCCCAGCACAGTTCCTGCCACATACCAGGTATTCAATAAATATTTGTCCATTTAATTATTTGCTTACCCATTTAAAAAAATGTAACAGAAACATATCATGCCTGTTACTCATCAGGCACTGTTCATTCAGTTCAGTTCAGTTTCAGTTCAGTCACTCAGTTGTGTCCAACTCTTTGTGACCCCAGGGCCTGAAGAACATCAAGCTTCCCTGACCATCATCAGCTCCCCGAGCTTGCTCAAACTCATGTCCATTGAGTCAGTGATACCATCCAACGATCTCATTCTCAGTCATCCCCTTCTCCTCGGGCCTTCAATCTTTCCAAGCATTAGGGTCTTTTCCAATGAGTCAGTTCTTTGCATCACCTGGCCAAAGTATTGGAGCTTCAGCTTCAGCATCAGTTCTTCCAATGAATATTCAGGACCGATTTCCTTTAGGATTGACTGGTTTGATCTCCTTGCTCACCAAGGGACTCTTAAGAGTCTTCTCCAGCACCACAGTTCAAAAGCATCAATTCTTCAGTGGTCAGACTTCTTTATGGTCCGACTCTCACATCCATGCATGACTACTGGAAAAACCATAGCTTTGACTAGATGGTCCTTTGTTGGCAAAGTAATGTCTCTGCTTTTTAATATGCTGCCTAGGTTTGTCATAACTTTTCTTCCAAGGAACAAGCATCTTTTAATTTCATAACTGCAGTCACCATTTGCAGTGACTTTGGAGCCCAAGAAAATAAAGTCTGTCACAGTTTCCACTGTTTCCCCATCTATTTGCCATGAAGTGATGGGACTGGATGCCATGATCTTAGGTTTTTGAATGTTGAGTTTTAAGTCAGGTTTTTCACTCTCCTTTCAACTTCCTCAGGAGGCTCTTTATCTCTTCTTCACTTTTTGCCATAAGGGTGGTGTCATCTGCATATCTGAGGTTATTGATATTTCTCCCGGCAATCTTGATTCCAGCTTGTGCTTCACCCAGTCCAGCATTTTACATGATAAACTCTGCATATAGGTTAAAAAAGCAGGGTGACAATGTACAGCCTTGATGTACTCCTTTCCTGATTTGGAACCAGTCTGTTATTCCACATATGGTCCTAACTGTTGCCTTTTGACCTGCATACAGATTTCTCAGGAGGCAGGTAAGGTGGTCTGGTAGTCCCATCTCTTGAAGAATTTTCCACAGTTTGTTGTGATCCACACAGTCAAAGGCTTTGGCAGAAACAGATGTTTTTCTGAAATTCTCTTGCTTTTTTCTATGATCCAGTGGATATTGGCAATTTGATCTCTGGTTCCTCTGCCTTTTCTAAAACCAGCTTGAACATCTGGAATTCTTGGTTCATTTACTGTTGAAGCCTGGCTTGGCGAATTTTGAACATGACTTTACTAGCATGTGAGATGAGTGCAATTGTGCAGTAGTTTGAGCATTCTTTGGCATTGCCTTTCTTTGGGATTGGAATGAAAACTGACCTTTTCCTGTGGCCTGTGGCCACTGAAGAGTTTTAAAGATTTGCTGGCATATTGAGTGTGGCACTTTCACAGCATCATCTTTGAGGATACAAAGATGGAATTCCATCACCTCCACTAGCTTTGTTCGTAATGATGCTTCCTAAGATCCACTTGATTGTTGCACACTCCAGGATGTATGACTCTAGGTGAGTGATCTTAGATTTTCTATTATTTTTCTGTGTATTCTTGCCATCTCTTCTTAATATCTACTGCCTCTGTTAGGTCCACACAGTTTCTGTACTTTATTGTGCCCATTTCTGCATGAAATGTTCCCTTGGTATCTCTGATTTTCTTGAAGAGATCTCTAGTCTTTGCTATTCCACTGTTTTCCTCTATTTCTTTGCACTGATCACTGAGGAAGGCTTTCTTATCTCTCCTTGCTATTCTTTGGAACTCTGCATTCAAATGGATATATCTTTCCTTTTCTCCTTTGCCTTTTGCTTCTCTTGTTTTCTCAGCTATTACTTCCATCACCAGTCACATCCACAACTGGTTTCACTTTGGCTCAGCCTCTTCATTCTTTCTGGAGCTATTTCTCCACTCTTCTCCAGTAGCATATTGGGCACCTACTCACCTGGGGAGTTCATCTTTCAGTGCCATATATTTTTGCCTTTTCATACTGCTCATGGGGTTCTCAAGGCAAGAATAATCAAGTGGTTTGTCATGCCCTTCTCTAGTGGATCACGTTTTGTCAGACCTCTTCAACAAGACCTGTCTGTCTTTGGTGGCCCTACATGACATGGCTCATAGTTTCATTGAGTTAGACAAAGCAGTGGTCCATGTGATCAGTTTGGTTAGTATTCTGTAATTGTAGTTTCCATTCTGTTTTTAAAAATGCAACAAAAACATATAATGCCTGTGACTCATCAGGCACCATACTAAGCACTTTATAAATGTGAATTCATTACATCTTCCTAATAATTTTATAATGTAGGAAATATTATTACCTCTCATTATGGTTGGGGAAGCAGAGGTGTAGAGAGGTTAGTTATGCTGCCTGAAGTTACACAGACAGTAAGTGGTGGAGGCAGGGAGGCGCTTCCCAAGTAGCTCAGTTCAGTTCAGTTCAGTCGCTCAGTCATGTCCGACCCCATGAATCACAGCACGCCAGGCCTCCCTGTCCATCACCAACTCCTGGAGTTCACTCAAAGTCACCTCCATCGAGTCGGTGATGCCATCCAGTCACCTCATTCTCTGTTGTCCCCTTCTCCTCCTGCCCCTAATCCCTCCCAGCATCAGTAGCTCAGATGGTAAAGAATCTGCTGGCAATGCGGGAGACCCAGGTTTGATCCTGGGTCGGGAAGATCACCTGGAGAAGGGAATGGCAACCCACTCCAATATTCTTGTCTGAAGAATTCCATGGTCAGAGAAGATGTCCATGGGGTCGCAAAGAGTCAGACATGACTGAGCAACTAACACACGCATACAAGTGGTGGAGGCAGGATTTGAACCTGTGTACAGAGGCTGCAAGGTCAATGCTTTTTAATACTACAATGCTTCCAGTTAGAGAGGAGTAAAGGACAATGCATTTTCAGTGACCAGTGGCTATGAACCCCATGCTCTTCTCCCCAGTGGCACACTCTTCCTGTTCACCTATGGCTTTATCTTTAACAATAATAACTACAACAATGAGTCTCCAATGCTGTGGTCCACCCACACAGAAACCCCAGATGAATGCAAGGTAAGATGTAAGGGGTCTAGAGAGCTGGTAACACAAAAAGAACTGAGATCTTCTGTTAAGGGTGATTTTTTGGCTTACAGATAAATCTTGAAATACCTTTCATATGCATGCCGTTTGGTAAGAGTATTTGCAATAGTTATCAGATGTTCAAATTATTTTCTGTTCCCAGCATTCTCAACCACTGCCTGGAGTTTGAATTTTTCTTTCAGGTGAAGCAATAATATACTAATATTGGTGGTCAGAGCATATGTTTGGAGTCCTTTGAACCTGTTGTTAAATTCTGGTTTTAGCACTGTGAATTTGGGCAAGTTACATGATCTTTCAAAAACCTCAGTTTCTTTATGTGTGAAACAGAGATAAGATGAATATAAATGAACTTTATTATTTTTTTAAATTAAAAAATTTTTTATTGAAGTATAATTGTTTTACTATAAATGAACTTTAAATGAGATATAACTTGTGTACCTGCCTCCTGAGAAACCTATATAGGTTTCACAGATCAAGAAGCAACAGTTAGAACTGAACATGGAACACTGGACTGGTTCAAAATTGGGAAAGGAGTATGTCAAGGCTGTATATTGTCACCCTGCTTATTTAACCTATATGCAGAGTACATCATGAGAAACATTGAGCTGGATGAAGCACAAGCTGGAATCAAGATTGCTGGGAGAAATATCAATAACCTCAGATATGCAGATGACACCACCCTTATGGCAGAAAGTGAAGAGGAACTAAAGAGCCTCTTGATAAAGATGAAAGAGGAGAAGATCATGGTATCCAGTCCCATCACTTCATGGCAAATAGATGGGGAAGCAATGGAAACAGTGACAGACTCTATCTTCTTGAGTTCCTAAATCACCTCAGATGGTGACTGCAGCCATGAAACTAAAAGACACTTGCTCCTTGGAAGAAAAGCTATGACAAACTTCAGTTCAGTTCAGTTCAGTCGCTCAGTTGTGTCCGACTCTTGGCAACCCCATGAATCACAGCACTCCAGGCCTCCCTGTCCATCACCAACTCCCGGAATTCACTCAAACTCATGTCCATCGAGTCGGTGATGCCATCCAGCCATCTCATTCTCTGCCGTCCCCATCTCCTCCTGCCCCTAACTCCTCCCAGCATCAGAGTCTTTTCCAGTGAGTCAACTCTTCGCATGAGGTGGCCAAAGTATTGGAGTTTCAGCTTTAGCATTAGTCCTTCCAATGAACACCCAGGACTGATCTCCTTTAGAATGGACTGGTTGGATCTCCTTGCAGTCCAAGGGACTCTCAAGAGTTAGGCAGCATATTAAAAAGCAGACCCTGCTGGCAAAGGTTCACATAGTCAAAACTATGGTTTTTCCAGTAATCATGTACAGATGTGATTTGGACCATAAAAAGACTGAGCACTGAAGAACTGATGCTTTTGAACTGTGGTGTTGGAGAAAACTCTTGAAAGCCCCTTGGACTGCAAGGAGATCAAACCAGATCCTAAAGAAAGTCAAATTGCGAATATTCATTGGAAGGACTGATGCTGAAGCTGAAGCTCCAATACTTTGGCCAAGTGATGCAAAGAAATGACTAATTGGAAAAGACGCTGATGCTGGGAAAGGCTGAAGCAAGGAGGAGAAGGGGACAACAGAGGATGAGATGCTTGGATGGCATCACCAACTCAACGGACAGGAATTTGAGCAAGCTTCACAAGATGGTGAAGGAAGTGGGCAGCCTGGCGTGCTGCAGTCCTTGGGGTCGCAAAGAGTCAGACATGACTGAGCTACTGAACAACAACAATTTGTGTAAAACACCTAACATCTCCTGTTCGTCTTGTGCTTATTAGGTGATGAATCAATAATAGATATCTGGGTTAGGAAAGGAACTACAATGACAGCCAAGTGGGTTACACAGCTCAGATTTCTGATGGGTACTAAATGGACGTGAGGGAGGAGATAATTAATTCAACCAGTTGGGAGTCAGGAGGCCCAGTTGACAACTGTGGTTCAGGACCCTTCTTACCAATACAGTTGTCTATTAGGCTAGGCCATTCCTGTAGACTATCATTACATTGTGGAGTGTATTTCCCAAAGAAATGGTAAGCTTTCATAAAAAATGAAATTCACTGAATTGAAATGCTATCAGAAACACAAAGTTTTAAAATAAATGCAATCCTTTGAGGATTGCTAAGTGGTCTTCCACTTTACTTTTTGTATGACCTTGGACAATTCCTTTTACCTCTTTTTTTGTTTTTTTTTTTTCTCTTCTTTTAAACTGCAAAAAATTTAAAGGAGGCAGAGCAGGGAATTTCAACATCTTTTCAGCTTCCAAAGTTCCATCACTGTTTTTTCTTCCAATATCAGCTACCTAAAGGGAACAATCAATTTGGAATCAGATAGCAAGTGTGACCACTTCCTCACTTAACCTGTCAGATCACTTACAACTTGCATAGCCTTGGTTTTCCCCTTGTTATGTGGACAATAATATCATCTCTAAGAGTGAGCATTAAGTTCAACAGAGGTAACATACTTGAAAGCATTTTTGTAAATGCCGATGTGCTAGCTTTGTCTTTTGTTATCAAAGTCGAGCTTTATGTGGCCCCAACCACCTTGAGATCTCCACAGCCCGAAATAGCTCGATACAGGGAATCTCCACCCCCAGCCCCTACCTCTGGAGAGAGTCAGCCTGCTGAGTGCCAGGGCCATGCCAGGCACGTCCCTGGGTATGCCTTCCAGATAGCAGACAGCTTTGCCCCCTCGCTGCCCTCCCACCCTCCTTCCTCCTGTTGGTCCTTCTCAGAGCCATCTGGAACAGAAGGAGGTAAAACAAGCTCACCACTTGCTAGAAGCCAAATGCCAGTGCAAAGTGAGCCTCCGGGGGAAGGCCCAGGGAAGGAGGGTGGGAAATCTTGGAGCCAACTCATGTCTCTGCCACTACAGAGAGTCACTGAGGATGCCTATGCTTGAGTGGGAACTTGAGGTTTCTTAGGAAAGCAGCTTCTTCTCCAGCAGAACATTCTGTCCTGCCAAGGCCATCTCGGGGCCCTGAATGGTGTACAAATGGTTGGCAAATGCAGTCATCATTCAGCAGTCGCTGACACACTTCAGAGGCACTGGGTCCACTGAGGCAGTGGTTTGCACCTGTCATTCAGGCCCAGTACAGAGCAGGGGTCTTGTTGGACACTCTTGTCCTTAGCTGGGGACCCAAGATCCTCATAGTGCCTTGGCTCCCCTTGTCACCCTCAACGTCAGTGCTAAGAAACTTCAGCTCTTTTTATCAATGCACCTTAGCACCTTGCCTAGACAGGCAGCTTGCTTTGAAAGGCATCCCTTCAAACTGGAAAGAGTAGCCACTGAAAGCTCTGTCTATAGTTGAGGAACAGAAGAATCTAGTAGGCAAATCATAATTGTGGTAGACTAAATATCTTGAAAAACCCTCCGTTACAAATTTCTTACTGAATCCAGAGTTGAGGTTGCAAAACAAATCCCTAGGAGTCAGAAATGAAGAGGAAACTGAAAATCAAACAGGTAAACAAGCTCAGGCTCAAAATATATAAAATGACAGTGGACAGTCCTGCAGGAAGAGTCATGAATACACAAGCAAGAGAGAAATTTCAACAGACTTTCTCAATCATTGATAGACTGAGCAGATAAAACTTGGCAAGAATATAGAACACTTGCATAACACAACTAACAAGCTTGAGCTTATGGACACAAGAAACAGTAAAAATACATTCATTTAAAGCATACATAGAAGCCCGTCGGGAATGTTCAGAAGTTAAATGGAGTGGCCTGGTACTGGGATTCTGAGCTCCTATGAAAAGTGATTTCTGCCAGGGAGACCCACCTCAGTTCTATCCTGGGTCATGTAAATATCTCACTGTTGACAAACAGGGATGCATCTGAAGAAAATGAACACTTGAGACTGGAAACAACTGCATGTAGACTTCTAACAGTTCAAGAGTTCATTGCTATCTTGTAAACTGGTCTGTGCTCTTGAACTGTAGATATATACTTAGCCCTTGACCTATCCCAATGAAGGCTGACCATCCCACCCACTTCTTTCTCTCTGGCTACTCTGCTTGCATTTAACCAGAGATATTTCCAGAATACTTTTTCAATGTTTGTTCTTTCAAGATGGCATGACGACACTCCAAGATGCTTTTCCTTTTTGTGGATGCAGACACTGGCATGTCATTCTAGATAGCAATTCTGACAACCAGACATTCCAGGAAACACCAGATGCTGAGGGCAAATCCTGAAAAAAACCTCTTAGCATCCAAGTAGGGGATTTCTTTCTCAGAATAACCACACAAACATGCCTGTGTTCTGATCTAGAAGCATCCCCACTCTTCATGCCTCAACAGAGGTAGCTTGTCCGATTGTAGGGGTACCTGGCCTGTGACTCCTCAATCCCAAGTCTGAAGGCATTGATACAAACTGCAGAAACTGTGGCCTCTGTGAGTGGAGAGGAAACCATCTTCAATTCCAAGTGAACACAAACAATCCTCCATGAGGGCTGTATCCATGTCTCAGCTTTAGTGTGGGATCCATGCCACTATTCAACCATTCGGTGAGAGACCATTGGCCACTTGGTGGAAAGGTAACCATGCACAGATCCTCAGGTTGACAGAGTTTCCATGAAAACTTTCTCATGTCGACAAATGTTACTTTCTCATGTGGACAAATTTTCTCCTTCCATTCAGCGGTGAGGCCTGGGGGTTTCTGCAGGGGACAGGGGCCCTTGGCACTACATCTGCACCAAGACCCCTCTCTGTCAGCCTTGCTCTGGGTCTAACTCTCCGTCTAAGTATGCATCAGGTCCATTTCTGAAAGTCTTTTCAACAGTGATTTAGCAACCCCACTAGTAGCCAGCTGGTCTAGGTTCCCAGTGGGATTTAGGTCCTGAAAAGATGAACTCTTTCAGAGACTTCTGAGAGGAGCTGGCACTGGCCAGAGCAGGAGGATGTTTGCCTTGGCTGCAGAGGGACCACTTTGGAGTTCCCGGCTCCTGTCCTCCCTTCCATCTCAGAAGCCTCTCAGCTGGGGCCACTCAGCTTGACTCCCCGTGTGAGAAAGTTACCTGCGGGGGCTTTTCTGCAGGGAAGACTCTGGGTGGTTATTCTCTGGCATCGGTCGTGAGGTGGGGTGGTGGTCTAAACAAGGATGGGCCACTGCCCCTCCACGTTCACACCTGGGGTAGCTTGTCTTGATGCGTCGGGCAGGAATGAGGTGACTACGGTTTCCCTGGGCTCCGTCTATCCCTGCCAGCTGTCCTTTCTGTCTGAGGGTCTGCTCTGGACACCCAGGCCTTTCTGATGGCTGCTGGGAAGCCAAGGGCTGCAAAGCAGGTTCTGGGCCTCCTTTCATGCCCCCTCTCTCTGCTCCAGACTGTGTGCTGACTAGGCCTGAATGCTTGTCAGACTGATCCCCTTATCCCTGCCCCTACCTGCTCTGAGGCTGTCTCTGGGGCTTTGGTTCGAGCTGTTCCGGCTGCCTCATCAGACCTCCAGAACACTAGTTTAGTTGCCCATTTAAGGCAGAAGCAATTTTTTTTTACAGAGATCATGCTCACTCATGAGATGAAGGTGGAAGTCCAGGACAGGCTTGGAGAGTCCAAGGAGGACAGAGGCATGTGTGAGCTTCTCTGGCAGCAGCCCCCTCTGCACTTGTGTTCCCCCCTCAGAGGGAGAGAGTAAGCTGACAGGGAGGGCCAGGAGACACGGGGCCTGGGAGCAGGCATCTGGCTAAAGCCCGAAAGCTTGAAAGAGTGCCTGACCAGAGACAGGGTCAGAGGGCAAGCAGGGAGACACTGAGATGGACACGGAGACAGCACAAGTGTTGGACAGGGATGAAGGCAGGCAAAGCCTTCCCAAATATACGCTGATCAGACAGGAGACCTAAAGGTGCCTCCTCCTCCAGGGAGGCCTCTAGAGAATGCCAGAGGTAGGTCACTAGTACAGATTTTGAAAGGGAGAGCTAAGGCTGGAATGGGACCACACTAGTACAAGTTTTGAAAGGGAAGGCCAAGGCTAGAATGGGACCATGTGTGGAAAAAACAGACTCCCTGACATCATGCTGAATTTCTAGAATCTTCCTCAGGAGAGGCAACCTGGAGTGGTGCAAAGACCTTGGATCAGCCAGATAGGTAGAGGTGACAGGCTGCATGGAGGCACAAACTCAGCTCCCTCGTCCTCTAATCCCTCCCTCAGATCCTAACAAGGGCAAAGTAAACTGTGCTGTAGCCCAGCCTGCTCGCTCCTGCCCCTCCCCACCCTCACCTCCTTTAGAGTAAGCAGACACAGCACAACTGGATCAGAACCTGATGCTAAACTGTATCGAATTCACACATAATAAAAGGAAAAAAATGGAGAAAACCCAACTAAAAGCCACAACAGAAACAGTCTCCAGGCTTCCAGGATCTCCCTTTCAGACTTCCCATCTGCTCTACTCCACAGGGGCCACCCAGCTGAGCCCTGCTGTCAGGGGAGGGCCCTGGCCTCCTCACAATCTGTCATCTCTGACATCACTTGGATCACATTTCTTCTGGAGCTGCCAGGGGCCCTGGAGCTACCCTCCTGCCTGTGGGCAGGGGACTAGGGGCCCGGGGATGGCCTCAGCACCTGGGCTGGGTCTGGGGAGCATTGAGGGGTGGAGGAAATGGATTCTGGGTTGTTGGGCATCCAGGCCGAATCTCAATTTTCCATGCGTGCCTCTTCCCCTGGCTGCCAAGCCCTCCCGTTTCCTGCTGTCTGTGATGGGCGTCCCCGGGGAGCCGCTCTCCTTTCTGGCTGGCTAATCACTGCCTGTGGACACTGGAAAGCGGCTGGTCTCTGGGCTCCTGGCACCTGGGCAGCCGTTCCCTGGGGCCCATCTGAGCTCCTCTCTGTGTGGAAGGGCTGTGCTCTGTCCTCCCTTGGGCGGCCCACAGACTCGGACCCCCAGCAAACAGGGGATAGGAAAATAGGTGGCACTGCCCCCCGACGACTGCATTACAGACCAGGGGTGCCCCAGCCTTGACTCAAGGAGTGAGCTACCTGCTCCCCGTCAGGCCCAGTGTAGGCTGGTGGTAAAGAACGTTGGCTGTGGAGTCAGAGAGACCTGGGTCTCTTCCCGGCCCCAGCTGTGACTCGCTGTGTCAGTGCCCGTCTCTGGGGCTCACTGTCCACGTCGGTAACGTGAGCAGCTGGGCTACATGATTTCTCACATGGCTCTAACACCCCCAGGTCAAGGGTGACTCTGTTGACCCGCCACTTGCATTTTCATTTTCACTCTGCCCTGTAACCTAGAGTCTGCTATGACTGGTACCTGGAAGCAGTCTTGTGTGAGGCAGCTGGAAGGGCAGAGAGTGCTGACCTGGGTGCTGGGAGGGTCCCCTGGGTCTGACCCCAAGGCCCTGACCTCATTAACATGCCTGGACCAGCTGAGCAAACCAGCTGGGAGGCGACGAGACTGGCTGCTTCCGAAGTGATTTAAACCCTTTGTTCCCTAAGTCTCCACAGCAAGGACAAAAGCAAGCTCTCAAGGCATTATCTTGAACACTCTCTGCTCATCCACGTGTCCATTCGTTCACTCTACCATTTGGCCTTAATGGGGCGGTGAAATGTCATAAGGAGTCACTGGAATTCTGGGTTCTGATCCTTGCTTTGTCACTTGCAAGTTCGGTAATGCTGGGAAAGTTACCCACTCTCTCTGGGCTTTGGTTTTGTCATCTCTAATATGGGGATAGTATGGTATCTGTCTCTCAGTGAATACGAAGCATCTAGCACTGGCTAAGTCTTCTGGTGGCTGTGATCATCATTAAGTTGAATACATTGTTTACAGCCTCATGGGGAGATAGACAGTAGCCTAATGCCTGCCCATTTCTTAAAGTGTACATGTGTCCCAGGAAGACAAGCTCCCTGGCTCCAAGGGCCAGGAAGACAACTTCAACAGGAATTTGGGTTTAGTTCTTTAGCACAAATCTCTTATCCTTCCTCAAAAAAACACTGAAGTGTATTTATGGAAATCTGAAAGAGTCTCAGATATTTGAGTCAGTTAAAACCTGGTCTTGAAGCGTGTTGCCCAGGCTTTGGTGTGAAGGCTGTCATTTGCCATTTCGGAATGGAGGCTTAGCTGGTGGCTCTTGGGAGGAGGAGGAGGAGGAAGAAAGCCACTTCTCGTTCTCCTTCACCCTTCCCTCCTGACACAAGCCAGATCCTGACTCACTCCCCTTACCCATGCCCAGGGCAAAGGAACATTTCCTTTGCCTGTTTCTGGCAGTTTCCAGCCTTGCCAAAGGCTGTCCCTGTCACCACTCATGCCCAGAAACCATGACCTCCCTGGCCTGCCTGTCCCTTCAGGATGCTGCTGAGCTTGCTGACTGAGGATGCCGATTTACTGCTTCCCATTAGCCAGACTTCTGACAGCCTCTAAGCACCCTGGCCTGACACAGCCCACACGCCAGCTTGGAAAGGTCAGGTCTCAAGAGAGTCAGTCAGCCAGAGGCTTTTTGAGACAGGCCTGTCACAGTAACCCCACCGAGGTGCCGTCAGGTGGCATACGGCCTTATTTATTTTGCTTAATTGGACAGCCTGAAAATTTCTGTTTGCTTTTTTGGAACACATTTAGATGTTCCTATCTGCCCACTCTTGTCTTCAGAGACCATAAATTATGCCCTCCAAAATGCCTGTGGGCCAATTGACCCTCATGCTCCATGTACACAACCCTGGGGATGACCTCTCTCATCCCCACCTCCTGTACAGGGTTGGCACAGACCATGCACTTGGCACAGGAGGGCATGAGGCAGCTCTGATTCTACCAGTGCCTGCCACAGTGACCTTGAGCACATTCCTTATTTAATCAGCTTGCTTATCTAAAATAGGCAAAATGGCTGTCCTACATAGTCTCATGATTTCAGGATTATGTGAGGTTCCCTTATAAAGAGACAAATTCATGAAAGTATATGTTAAAGATCTACTAAAGATGTATCAGGAAGAATGTATTAGAAATAGTTTTGGACACAAATTATTTCAGGTGTGGGTCTCATTGTCCACCCAGGCTGGAAACTCCAGACCTTCCTGAAAAGGGACCGCGCAGTATCACTCCAGCCCCAGGTCCTTGACTTCTCATCCGGGGCCTAACTGACACTGCCATCAGGAGGTCTGGGGGCAGGGCAGGCAGTCCCCATGAGGACCTGGCTGAGACGCAGGCACAGCGCCAGGGACTGGGAGCGCCAGGGTCCTGGCTGCTGCCCAGAGTCCACAGCCCAGATCTGGGAGGCCAACCTCTGGGTGGGACAAAAGGTAGTAGCTACCCTCTTCCTCTGAGTATGAATGAAAAACAGCCCTGGCTCTGAAGTATACAGCGAGCCTTTCTCCTCCCCTCTGAGTGGGATCTGGGGGAGCGTGGCTGGTGCACGAGGGACCCTTCCCCAGAGTGAGAATGCGTCTCTCTGCCTGGGAAGCCACAACCTCCCTATTCCTTGAGGCTGATCCAGAGTCACCCTCTAGTAACAGCAGCGATGTTGCTGTTTAGTCGCTCTGTCATGTCTGACCCTTTGCAAACCCATGGACTGTAGCCCACCAGGCTCCTCCATCCATGGAGTTCTCCAGGCAAGAATACTGGAGTGGGTTGCCATTTCCTTCTCCAGAGGATCTACCCAACCCAGGGATTGACCCCACACCTCCTGCATTGGCAGGTGGATTCTTTACTGCTGAGCCACCTGGGAAGCCCAGTAACAGTCATGCTCTATAAAAAACAAAACAAAAAAACACATGCGTACAATCCGCTAGTTTGGAGAGCACTTTCACAGTTTTCATCTCACTTGATTCCTGACCCCCAGCCAAGCAGACAGGACAGGACTTTTTGCTGTCTATTTACATGAATGCAAACTAGAGACTAGATTCTTAAGGAAATCTGCCAAAGGTCATATGGCTCGGAATCGAATCCAAGGTCTTCTGACTCAAATCCCTGTGCTGGAAAGATAGCTGGTATACCCTCAACCGGCGCAGTGGACAGTTCCAACTGGCTTGTGTCAGAGCTGCTGAGGGAGTGGGGTCCACACAGCTAACACAGAGGCCTGAGTGAACCTTGCAATCATAGCATAAGAATTGCTAGGAGCCAGCGGAATGTCCGATGAGCTGAGCGTAGAGCCAGGGGTCCTTCCCACTTACCAGAAGGGGGTCCTCTTTTTCCTCCTAGTCATCTGTCCAAACAGCAATTGTCTGGAGAGTTTGAGGGATGAATGGGCTTACAAGTACAATAACTGAGGGGTCTGCGTGACTGCTGCAGTCCAGGGCTGCCCATCTGGGCTGACATGTGAGCCCCAGGGAATATCCTGGAGGAGACAGCACAGGACTAAAACCTGCAGTCCCGGCCAGCTTGGGTCCCTGAGGTGAGGAGATGTCCCCCTGCTCCCAGGGAATGAGTTCAGCAATGGATGGACCTGGTACTCCACCCTCCTGGCCCCACCCTCTCACAAAGATTCAGCTCAGCCACCAACTAGATGTATGATCTCAGGCAAGTCCTCTGACCCCCTGAGCCTTAGTTTTCTCAACAGATACAATCAGAGCATCTAGCTCCCAGGGTCATAATAGGGAGGGTGAGACAAGATCAGAGCACTCCACAAATCAGAGGGAAGGGGATGTTTGGGATCTTGCGTCTTACGCTAGATTCTGCATTTCCTGACTCAACTGGCAGCCTTCTTTAACCTGGAACATGAAGCATCTGCAGACCTAATCCCGCAAACAGCTTCTGCCGCTGCTGTCATGTGGAAGGTCGCTGACACCCTGCAGTCCCACACCTCCTGGCTCACCTGTCCTGCTCTCTCCACCCAGCGCAGCTGTATTTCAGCATCCCACGCTACGTGAGCCACATTCTGTGTGTAACTCCCACGTACTGCTCCCCTCCTTTTTCTGAATGTTTCCTTGCCTGTTCCTCCAACCCCCTCCAACTCCAGAGTTGTGCTTTATCTCCAGTGAGATTAATGCTTCCTGATAAGACCAGCTAATCTGCTGCTGCTCCTCTTTTGCCGAGATGGAGAAGATTAGAGGCAAAGGGTTAGGCCACCTCCCCTTCAAGGGCACTCAGGACTTTAATAAGGGAATTGGATCCTGCTTTCCCATCTGATGCTCTGGGACAGGGGTCTCCATCATTTCTGGTGAGGACCAGCCTTTGTTACTTCCAGTTGATGAGGCCCCTGACTGGGGGTGTCATGGGAATGGGGGAAGGGTGTTGGTCTGGTCTCCACAGGGAGACTGGGGACATGGCAGCCAGCTGCTGAGGAGCACTGAGCCTGGTGGGACACTCTGCACCTGCACACTCATCTGGCTCCTGGGAAGCATGAGGCGAGCTGGTCCGCAAGAGCAAAATGCCTGAAGGAGGCATCTCAATGACCAGTGAGGGCCACACTCAAAGCTATGCTGCGCGTGCTGCCCTGAACAAGGGCAGTGTTTGCTTTGGGGCGATCACCCTATTAGGCCAGGGGTTTAAGTGCTGGCTAGGACCACCACCTCCAGAAGTCCTGGAGTTCAGGCCATGAGTTAATGACGCAGGTGGAACTGTGCTGCGACACGGTTTCCACGTCCCAGCTCCTTGGGCAGACGCGGAGCGCCGCTCTGCAGCAGGTGGTGAGACAGTCAGGCCTCAGTGTTTCCTGAGCCCCACTCCTGGTGTGCGGAACACTGCGGGGACACAGAGGAAGGGACAGACTCGCACCCTGGGCTGAGGGGCAGGGAACCTCATGGGACAATGCAGCTCAAAATGACACAAAAGCACAGTGGAACTCAACTGCTCGTGTGTTAAGCGACTGCTGGAGTGTCGGGAGTTGGAGAGATTTGTGGGATTAGCACTGGGTTTTACATGAAAGGCTAATTTTCCAGAGAGACATGATTTGTTGAAAGGGATAGAGACTATTTGAGGTTAGAAAAAGGGCTCCTTTATTTTGATCAAATGTTTAACACCTGTTATGGGCCAAGCACTATTCACAGAGAAATAAAATGTATATAATACCTGCGTTAGCGGGGCTTACAGTCTTATAGATAAATCAGAAGTTAAATAAACACATAAATGCTTGCGTACTAACGGTAACAACTAAAAGAGTAATGTGTTACTCAAGAGAACAGGAGAACCCTAATAGAAGCTATGAACTCAGGGTTGCCTCTCTGAGGTAACGGCTGAGACCTGAATGAGGAGTAGGAATTTGCTAGAAAAGGGTAGGTGTGTAGAACATTTCAGACAGAGAGCAGCACATGGAAAAGTTCTGAGTCAGGATGAAGCTTGTTCCTGTGAAGAAATGAAAAAAAGTTGAAGGGGCTTAAGAACAGAAATTCAGAGTGGGAAGAGATTTTCAAATTTCATCCCGGGATCGTCATGGGAAGCCATTAAAGGGTTTAAGCAAGAAAGCAACAGCATTTACATTTCTAAAATGTCACCTGACTATCATATGGGGGATAGGCTGGATGGAGGGCAAGAACAGAGGTGCAAGTTTGGTCAGAAATCCTCTGTCGGAGCAAGTCCTACACTGGGAGAGATGGGCATAGAAAGTGGAGGCTGGATTAGAGTCATCTGCGGGATGAGATCAGCAGGACTTGATAATGGAATGAATGTCAGGGGAAATATCTACAGTGACAAACAGATTTCCAGCTGAAGCAACCCAGGGACTGCAGGTGTTACTAAGATGGGACAGAATGGCAGAGGTGCAGCTTTTAGGTGGGAGCTAGAGCGGAGATCAAGAGTGCAGGTTTGATACACCGAGCTTGAGATTTCTTTCAGCCAGCCAAGTGGAAGCTGTGTGTAGACACAGACGCCTATACTGCAGGTGACTCTGTATCCCAGAGACCATCTGGTGCCATTGGGACGGATGAAATAACCATCCGTCCAGTACAGAATGAGAAATGTCCCAGTGAACTGTATTTTGAGGTCAGACAGAAGAACAGCCAGAAAAACAGCATGAGAGCTAAATGATGGAAGCGATTCAAGACACAGGAAGCTGTCAACCATGTGGAATATTGATGAAAAGGTAAGTGTCCGCTGGATCTGGAAATATGGAAAGCCCAGACGAACTGAGCAAGCACAAATCTGGAACTGAGAGAAACCAGCTCGGAATAAACTGAAAAGGTAACAGAGGTGGGTAGGTTAGTCAACCCTCAAGAATGTTGGCTCCACGGGAGGAGTAGAGACAGGCAGGAGCTGTCTCTTGAAGCTGAGGAGTGAGATGTCATCTCCTCAAGCTTCACCCAGGCCAAGGTTCTCCAAACCCTACACTGTCAGCCCTAAGCTGACCCTTACAGCTCTAGAAGACACCACACCGAGGCTCAGAGGGAGCGGGAAGGGCCTTCAGCCATTGCTGGCTCTCCCCTGACCTCAGATTTGCCTGCATCTTTGGCAAATGAACCCCACTCCTTATTCTTGGGTATTGAACTCTAGCATTCGAAACTTCCATCATGGGGTGGGGGAAGGGATGGATCGGGAGTCTGTGATTAGCAGATGCAAACTGTCACACATGCAACAGAGAAACGACAAGGTCCTACTGAGTGGCACAGGAACTGCGCTGTATCCTGCGATAAACCGTAACAGAGAAGAATGTGTGTGTGTGTGTGTGTGTAGACACATATATGTGTTTGTGCTTAGTCACCCAAGTTGCGTCTGACTCTTTGTGACCCACCAGTATCCTCTGTCCATGGGATTCTCTAGACAAGAATATGGGGGTGGGTGGCCATGGACAGCTCCAGGGGATCTTCCCAACCCAGGGATGGAACCCAGTGTCCCGCATTGCTGGTGGATTCTTTATGGGCTGAGCCACCCCATATATATATGTATACATATATGTAGGCTGAATCACTCCACTGTACAGCAGAAATTGGCACAACACTGTAAGTCAACTATATCAATAAATTAGAAAAAAAAAAAAAACCTGTTCCATCATAAAGGTGTTACATCTCCACTGAAAAGCTCCTGTATGCCCAAGAGACACTGAAAAGGTATGAAGCGCTTCCTCATACTCTTTTGGTTAAGAAGATCTGATCTCAATCTTCCCTTTTCCAGATCTACTCTTCTAGGCCTTCCCAACAGACCCTTTCTGACTTTCCCCCCAACTGTTCTTCACCTTGAAAGTTCCTCTACTGCCTATGTGTGCCCCCTTACATTTTCCTACCTCCACGTATCTGCTATTTTTGCCCTTTAGAACTGGTCCCTCCTCCTTGCCTTGCTGAGTCTCACCCATCGCTTGCACCCAGCTTGTCTTTACACATCTAGAACACCTGGCCTGGTCCCTTTCGCTGGCATTTCTCCTATACTGCTTGGGAGCACTGGCCTTTTCTGCCTGTGGCCCTACTTACCTCCTGCCCTTAGGGACACTGAAGCTGCCTGCTTATTCCTTGGTTTTCTTTGCTGGCAGTGGTACATCAGAGGCAGTTGATAAAATAAACATTTGTTTATTGATGGGTTGATTGAGAAAATCCAGTGGTTCTTCCTCCCTGAAGGATGAAGCCTTGAAGCAGTCTTGGCAGGGCCACAGGAGCACGTTCATCAGGGCCAAATGAGAAAGAAATGGGGGCCATAAGCATTAATAGCCTGCTTCCTACAGAGTAACTAGAGGGAGTTTCAAGTCACTTGAGTTCAAGTTCAAATTAAGCTCTGGCCATTCTGACCATCAGCTATTTCAAATGCTCCTGAGAAGCCTTCTCTTCCTTGGAAATGTGGAGAAATTTAAACCATGAAAGCTCATGTTTTCTTTAAACCTGTAGATAAAGTTTTCTTGGCATTTTAAGTTGCAGGTTTCCTCTGGCATAGTCCCTTTTAAATGTTGAGAAAAGCAGTTTTTATAACCTATAGTCTCTCATCATACCATGCTTCATGTAACAAAAGCATTACACAGGGGTGAAAATTCAGCCCGCAGTGTTTTCTCCATTCAAGGGACTGGCTAAAATGGACATAATAACTAATAGGCTGCAGCGACTTTCATGCAATATGGGTTTCTCTCAGAAAGTTTACATTGGCCAAGTTTTCAGGGCCGAAACATTTCGTGGAAATTGGTTCAATTAAATCTGGGCTCCAAAGTGGCCTTAAACACACATAGCCATTATTGCAGCCACAAAGACAGGAGGCCCCTGGACACAAATCTAAAATAATACACTTTATGATTTCTTGGGGACTATTTTTGTCCCCTGCCAACAACAACATGAAAACCAAGAATCTTAAAATACTGAAAATGGTAGTTTAAAGGCAGAACTTTTTCCCCTCCTCCAAATCCCAAAGGCAAGAACTCAGCAAGGAAGGGTCAGAGAGAATGTATCCCTCTGAGCAGACACCAACTCACACCCTAAAGCGGGTTCCCACGTGGACACATCTTCTCACAGAGTCAAGGAAGTTCAACTACCATGTCTGTTTATACCTCACCTTGGCTTCTCCTGAGGTAGAATATATTCTCTTTTATGAAAGAATGATTTATTTACTTTCAGATTACTAATTTACAGGAGATGTGAGGCAGCAGAGACTCTTGGCTGTGCAGTCTTGGGAAAAGTAAGACTTTCGGCTCAGACCCTCCTAGTGTCTCCCAGAGTGGCTCCAGGGTGCAATTACTGCCCCCAACCAAGGCTGTACACTGCCATTAGGGCCAGACCAAGAGAACAAACTTGAAGGTGCCCTTGCCCTGTCTGGAGCTTTCTCTGATTTAGCTGGAAATAATGAGTTTCTTAAAAAACAAACAAACAAAATCTTTGAGAGACACACATGTTCAGATATAATAATTCTTTTGAGGGTGTGTATGATTTTAAATGGCATGTGTATTAGTTGCTCAGTCGTGTCCGACTCTTTGAGACTGTAGCCCACCAGGCTCCTCTGTCCATGTGATTCTTCAGGCAAGAATACTGGAGTGGGTAGCCATTTCCTTCTCCAGGGGATCTTCCCAACCCAGGGACTGAACTAGGATCTCTTGAACTACAGGCAGATTCTTACCGTCTGAGCCACCAGAATTCACCCCAAATAAGATTTCCCCTATTTCTCACATCCAGGTGTCTTCCAGAAAGACACGAACACTCTGGGTGCAGAGACGGAGCAAACTGGGCTGTCACACATCTTCTCTAGGAAGGAGCTTTCTCCAGAATTGAGTTTATATGATTAGAGAGGAAAGTTCAGACTCTCTGGGGTGGGGAAAAGGGTGGGAGTGGGCACCGGGAGAGACAAAGAAACCTGTCAGAATTCCTTTTAGCACCTATGACTAGTCTTAACTTACATGCTCCCAAAGTGTAATAAAAAGCCTGCAAACTGCTATTAAAAAGATAGTTTGACCTTTTAAAATGGAAACTCTCCCACCTTATATCCATATTCAAAAGATGAACCTTGGGAACTCTGGAGTTTTAAATTACTAATGAAATGAGGCTGACTTTTCAGAAGAGGGTTTCCCTATGGGCTGCAAGCTAATTAGGGTGTTCCAGACCTACATTATAACAGCAGGCCAAATGCAGGCCCCAAACCTTTTAGCCATTGTAGTTGCCAACTGCGCAGAGTGTACTTCTGAAAGGAGGCTGGCAGGGAGTTATGAAAATTTAGTTAATAAAAAAAGTCCTGGACGCGACTGTCAGCAGCCTGTGGTTCCGGGGCAGGCTGTCGGCCCCTGGCGGCAGAGGAGTCGCCGAGATCCCGGGTGCGGAGCCCGGCGCGCACCGAGCGGCGCTGCTGAAAGAAGTTGGAGAGCTCCCAGCTCTCCGACAGAATTCGGCGGGGGGCGCTGGGGAATCCCTCCCAGCGCGGGAGAACAAAGTTTTGGAGTAACCTAAGACCCTAGACCGACATGAGACCCATCCCATACTTTCACTGAGCAAAGACACGTATCTCGCCACGCCAATCAGAGGCTGCTCGCACAAGGCCATCAGCCTTGCTCCGCTGGGACGCGCCCGGAGCCTTCCCACTCCCACCACCTCCAGTACTCTTGCGGAGGGCGCTGAGCCAGAAAGGTGGCTTTCGGGTGTGTGGTTCCGGATGGAAACGCCTCTAGGCTTTCCGGTTCGGGGGACAAGGGCTCGAAGTCAACAGTCGAAGGAACAAGGGCATACCAAGTCCAGGCTGAACGCCTGGGACCTTCCTCTCCAAACCGGCTCGGGTTTCTCCAAAGCACGCGCGGTACAGCCAACGCGCCCCCGGCACTCCACTACTCTCTACAGGTCCCCCCAAACTCTTCCCCAGAAGCCCTGCAAAGCCCAGACGGCGCCCCGAAACTCCCAGGGCATTAGCCAGCCACCCCCACCTCCGTCTCTTGAACCCTCCTCAGAGCGTTCTTCCCGCCCCGCACCGTGCTCCTAGCATTCACAGGGAATCAGAAGCAAACCACGAGAAAATGCCTTCGCGAGGAGCCTCCCTACACACATCAGCCCTGTCACTGAAACAAAAGCGTAGGGAGGAGGGAGATGGAAAAGGAGGCGGGAGGAAGGTTTATAAAAAGGATGGGGAGAGCAGTAAGAAGGAGCTGGGGAGGAAGGTCGGGGTGAGAAGAGACCGGGGCCACGGACCCCGCTCCTACTGCGCGCGGCCGGTCGCTTACATGCCCAGGTCGCTGTAGGTGTTGAAGAACTCCATCTGGTTGCACGCCTGGATCCAGCCCACCACCCAAGTCTCGTGGCGGGGGATGGGGGGCATGACCACGCGGGCCGAAGCTTTGAAGTAGGGGGTCTTGTAGCGCAGGACGATGGGCGAGCTCTCCTCGATGCGCGTGGGGCACTGGTCGATGGTGGCGCACACATCGTACACGACGATGTTCTCGCGCCGGATCCGCGCCTTGCAGGTAATGCTTTGGATACAGCCCATCCTGCCGCCCGGCGCCGGCGCGGCGCGGCGTGGGGCAGCGCCGGGGACCGCGCGGGCAGCCGGGGGCGCCCGTCACACCGGCATGGCGACGCGCCGCCCGCTCTGGGTCCGGCTCAGCTCGCGCCTAAGAGCGGGGCGCCGCCGCCGGGCAGCCTCCGAGGCAGCCCCCTCCTCTCGCCGCCTTGCGGGGTCCCGGCTGCCCCGACGCCCGCCCGCCCCCGCCCCCGCCCGCCCCCTCTCTCCCGCAGGGCGCGCGGAGAGCGTGCGCTCCTAGGAGGCAGCGGGCGCCCCCGCCAGCGCCAGGGCCCGAGCGGAGGGCAGGGAGGGGAGCGGCGCTGCGAGGAGTGGTGCCCACCCCGGGCCGGAGCCCCCCGCCCCTCGCCGGAGAGGAGGCGGCGGCGGCGGCGGCGGCATGGAGCCGGGGGAGGGCGGCGGCGGCGGCAGCGCCCGGTCTGTCTGCTTCCGCGGCGGCAGCAGCAGCAGCCGCCGCCGCCGCCGCCGCGGCTGTCGCTGCATGAACCTCTGCACCGCGGCGGCCCCCCGCGTGCAGCGCACCCAGCGGCGGGCGAGCGGGCGGCCCGAGCCGCCGGCAGAGGCAGGCGGAGGCAGCCGTGGCAGCGGCGGAGACCTGCGCTCCCGCCGGCCCCGCCCCGCAGCTGGGCCGCGGCGACACGCCTCTGCCGGGCCGCCGCGGGCTCGGGGCCGCCAGGGGCTGTGACCCAGGGTGGAAGGCCCCACGGGCCGGGCAGTCCGGGACGAGATCCGCGAGAAAGCTGGCTGAAGGCCATGAGTTTTGTCCCTCTCCGGCTGCCGTTCGGGCCAGGGTGGGGGGGTACTGTGTAAGGGTGGGGGTGTTTAAAGGGCCGCCAGCGCCGGGGTGGGGCCCGACGCGTGGGGCCCGGGCGGGGCGGGGCTGCAGTGGGTGGTTCTCCAGGGGTGGGCTTGGAGGTTGTGGGGACCCCTCCTGGGTTGGGTGGGTGGGACCGAGAAGGGCGGGGCGCTGTCCAGAGTCTGGGTGGGAACCCGGCAGTGAACCTTTGGGGGCAGCCTAAGGGTTCGGAGAAGGCAATGGCAAGCCACTCCAGTACTCTTGCCTAGAAAATCCCATGGATGGAGGAGCCTGGTAGGCTGCAGTCCGTGGGGTCGCTAAGGGTCGGATACGACTGAGCGACTTCACTTTCACTCTTCACTTTCCTGCATTGGAGAAGGAAATGGCAGCCCACTCCAGTGTTCTTGCCTGGAGAATCCCAGGGACGGGGGAGCTTGCTGGGCTTCCGTCTATGGGGTCACACAGAGTCGGACACGACTGAAGTGACTTAGCAGCAGCAGCAAGGGTTCGGGGAGCAGCTATATCTGAGATTGGCCCGTCATTTATAATGTAGTTTGTTAAAAATTCGGCTTGAGCTCCCCTAGTATTTTACCTTGAAGAAGGCCGAAGTCTGGGCTCCAGTATGGTGCTGGTGCTAAATACAGTGGATTTACGTATTTCCCTGACTGGGTTTGCCCTGAAAGCTTTTTTTTCCACTACTCTACATGGTGAGGGTATCCAGAGGATTCTTCGTGCCCTAACGCGCCAAGAGTTTTGGTTGAAGCTCGAACTCAGCTTCACTCATCATCTTCATCCAAATCTTTTCCTTCTTAGAAAACTGTCTTTCAGCAAACCCCTACCCATTGGGAGATTAGAGCAGTAGTGAACTTACCCTAAACGCTGCATTTTGAATGTAGCTGTGTCCCGAAACAGGTTATGCCTTGCGCTACAGACTGGCTGCATGAGAATGCTTAGCCGCCTTCTTGAGGTTACCCAAGGTAACCTGTGACCTGTTAAGTACAAGGAGAACTTGAGAACATTTTTGGAACCGGGCTGGATTTAAATAGTAAGTGCTTAATGATACAAGTCCAGGGCCATTTGTCGTAATCCATCTGTCCTGTAGAAATCCTGGATCTCAGGAACCTGTTCTTTCCTTTGCTTGTGCCATGGTGACTGGCCCGCAGTGGCTGCACTGCAGTTTCTGTGAGCGAATGAATGAGTGAACAAAACACAGCATCACAGGAACTGTTCTGTGGCGACTGCCACCGCAGGTGTTGGACACTGTGTACAGTGCGATGCCCTGTGTCTGATGCTGTGCTCTGAAATGCCAAACAGCGGAAGAAATAGCCAATGGTTTTACTGGGCATTGTTTCCTATTTGTATTTTTAAAGCCAATACCTTCTTTTTAAGTATGTCTTCCATGGTCATTGAGCATTTGTTGGATCCAGTGTCCAGGTGTGAAATATTCTGACTTAGGCTGCACAGGACGCCGGTTAGAGTTACTCTTTAGCTAAGGACAGATGTGATGAGTAATTTAAAAGTCAGTTGAGATCTAAAAGTACCCTATCCTTATTTTAACTTTCCTGGCACCTTGATTCAGTTTAGAGTTAACAAAAAATGTAGTTTTTGCCCTTTGATAACAAGCTTCTCTCGTTTTACCATGTAGTCACCAATCTCAAGCGCCGGTCCTTTCATTCAGCAAACACTGACTGCGTGGCAGGAGCCAAGCATTGTGCTAAATATTAGGATTCAAAGACAAGTGCTTGTGGATCATGGGAGACGATAACTTTGTTACCACGTTCTTGGTGCTTTAATTGCATGTTTTTAGGGCCACACGAGCCCAGATAGAGGAGCCACTGAGAGATTTACACATGGCTCTCCTGAAGCAGTGTCATTTGAATTGAATCTAGGAGGTCTGGTAGAAATTCACTAAGAGTACAGGAGTGAAAAGGCTGTGCAGCACAAGAATTGGATAAATACAAAAAATGCATAGAGGTATGAAAGAACACAGCATAATTAGGAAAATAAGCAGCTCACAGTCAACGCAGTTCTGAAAGTGTTATGTGTAGACTCATGGGCATCAGAAACATCAATAACCTCAGATATGCAGATGACACCACCCTTATGGCAGAAAGTGAATAAGAACTAAAGAGCCTCTTGATGAAAATGAAAGAGGGGAGTGAAAAAGTTGGCTTAAAGCTCAACATTCAGAAAACTAAGATCATGGCATCTGGTCCCATCACTTCATGGCAGATAGATGGGGAAACAGTGGAAACAGTGACTGACTTTTTTTTTTTTTTTTTTGAGGGGGGACTCCAAAATCACTGAAGATGGTGATTGCAGCCATGAAATTAAAAGACACTTACTCCTTGGAAGGAAAGTTATGACCAACCTAGACAGCATATTAAAAGGCAGAGACATTACTTTGCCAACAAAGGTCCATCTAGGCAACGCTATGGTTTTTCCAGTGGTCATGTATGGATGTGAGAGTTGGACTGTGAAGAAAGCTGATCGCCGAAGAATTGATGCTTTTGAACTGTGGTGTTGGAGAAGACTGTTGAGAGTCCCTTGGACTGCAAGTAGATCCTACCAGTCCTTCTAAAGGAGGTCAGTCCTGGGTGTTCATTGGAAGGACTGATGTTGAAGCTGAGGCTCCAATACTTTGGCTACCTGATGCAAAGAGTTGACTCATTGGAAAAGACCTTGATGCTGGGAAAGATTGAGGGCAGGAGGAGAAGGAGAGGATGAGATGGTTGGATGGCATCATCGACTCCATGTACATGGGTTTGGATGGACTCCGGGAGTTGCTGATGGACAGGGAGGCCTGGTGTGCAGCGGTTCATAGGGTTGCAAAGAGTTGGACATGACTGAGTGACTGAACTGAACTGATGGGCATCAGACTCACTGGCCAGGAACCAGTTATTGATGGAACCATAGTTTTATCTTCAGTGGAAACTAATGAATGCAAGATTTGCCTTTTGAGAAAAATTACTTTCTATCAACTTGTGGGATAGAGGAAGGACAGGTTAGAGGGACTGTGTCAGAACGTTGTGATGCCAGATGATCTGGGTCTGAGCTAGGGTAGTGCCATTGGATTGGAGAGGCATGACTGCTTTTGAGAGTCATTTAAGAGGTAAAATCTTGGTAACTGATTAGATGTTGAGAGAAGAGTCTGGCCAGTTCTAAGTTTTCCAGCTTTAGCAATTAAATACATGTGATCCTAATAGCCAAATCAAGGTGACAAGTGGAAGCAGATTGAGGTTGTGTGTTAAGTTTGAGGTATTTTGGGGAGGGGGCCAGATTGAAGTTTCAGTGGTTATTAAGTTACAGGAGATAGACTAAGGGAAAAACATTCAGTTGGGGGAATTTAGTTATCTATGTTGATTTGTCAGGCTGCAATTTTGTGGATAAATATTATTCTTTGTCTTCTGGAAATGCATCCTGAGCCTTCATAAACAGGGAAGGACAATAGTAGTCTTCTCCAAATTATAAGAAAATCGTATAAAAGAGAATATATTTTATTTTTCAACTTAAAATGAGAACATGTTATATCCAGTAGAGTGCCAATAAAACATTATTCATTATTCACAGACGTGGACCCCTGACATTCTCAAAGGGTTCATCCATGACCTTCATGAGTCTCCAGAATCATGAATATCATCATGACATATAATTTCCACTATAAAAAGCAGTAAAATATAACTGAAAAATGTAAGGGATCTTTTCTAGACTCTTAATGGTTCTATAATTATGGGGCCAAGGTAATTTCTAAAGCTTCTTAAATAAATTTTGCCATTAAACTCTTTACTTCATTGCATCTGTACCTTATTAACTCCATATTTCTCTGACTCTGCAAAGGAAAAAATGTTAATCACAGTGTGACAATTACTACATAGATGCCAAGGAGAAGAGAAGAGGTAAGCTGTGCTGGGGCACAAACGCCAGGTGTGGGGTGTGATCCATTCACTGGTAAATGGCTGGCAAGTACACTCTGGCCTCCTAGCAGACCATTCAAATTTGTGTCTCAGCAAAGTATCTAACTACAGGATGTTTCAGATCACTCAATAGAGACTATTTTCATTCATGAACATTCAGTCTGCAAAGAACAGTGGGCTGCTGCATGTAGCGCAAGCTGGAGTCCTCAGAAGTGCAACCATGCCTCTGTGCTGCTCTTATAAGTTTCTCTTTCTCTCTTGGCAAAGTCGCCCCTGCCTCTGGGAGCATCATGTACCTGCCCCTGTTAGCATCTTTCCTGCTGTTTCATGGTTGTTTGCTCACTCTTGTCTCCCGCAGCAGGCTGTACATTTCTCAAGGGGATGTGTCATCTGCCCTGTTGCCCAGTCTAGTGCCTGGCACCTAGGAGCTGCTCAATAAATGTTTGAATGACTAAATTTATTTTTTTAATCTGATAAAATACTATTTCCCATAACTTAACTATGAGCACTATCTCTTTACTTACATTGAGCATATATATATATGTATATATACATATTTTTAAAATTTATTTATTTATTTTTGGCTATGCTGGATCTTCGTTGCTGCATGAGGGATTTTCACTAGTTGTGGTCTGTGGGCGTCTCATTGTGGTGGCTTCTTCTGTGGAGCACGGTTCCAGGGCGTGCAGGCTCAGTAGTTTTGGTGCATGAGCTTTGTTGCTCCGTGGCATGTAGTATCTTCCCGGACCAGGGATTGAACCTGTACCTTCTGCATTGGCAGGCGGATTCTTTACCACTGAGCCACTAGGGAAGTCCAATGAGCATATATCTTTTAATCTACTTCTTTCTGCCTGGTACCTCTTTGTCCCCTACCCGCTTTGTCTTTCTCTCTAGCATCCCTGCTGCTGCTGCTAAGTCGCTCCAGTCGTGTCCGACTCTGCGCGACCCCATAGACAGCAGCCCACCAGGCTCCGCTGTCCCTGAGATTCTCCAGGCAAGAACACTGGAGTGGGTTGCCATTTCCTTCTCCAATGCAGGAAACTGAAAAGTGAAAGTGAAGTCGCTCAGTCGTGTCCCCATGGACTGCAGCCCACCAGGCTCCTTCACCCATGGGATTTTCCAGGCAAGAGCACTGGAGTGGGGTGCCATTGCCTTCTCCGCTAGCATCCCTACTTGATGTCAAATTGACGTCCTTTGTCTTGAGTACTGTTATCTACTCTCAAAGGTTATCAGTCCTAAACTCCGAGAAATGGAAAAGCTTTAATGAGAGGCCCTCAGAGACAGTCATTCCTGGTGAATAACTTCATTCGAGTTTATTCTTGGGGCACACACAGTTCCTCCTTTGTTCTTCATGCTTCTGATGTTCTTGTGCATGACAGAGCCTCTCAGTCCCCGAGTCAGAGCCCTAGCGCGCACTCTCCAGGATGCCGGCCTCTGTGTCGCCTTGACAACCCCCTCCCTCAGCCTCCAGTGACCCCACACTCCATGTTTCCAGAAGCTGGTCAACCTCTGACTTTATTTTTCCTATGAGTTGACTCATTACTCAATTTGTCAAGTGAGCTTTTTGGAAACTCTGGGTCACAAAGGCTTATTTTCTAGTTGATCTTGTTAAGAGTTTTCAGAGACTGTAACAGACCACCAAAAATTGATGAGGAATTACCCCTGGAACTTCTTAAAAGGGAGATAATTTCTATCTGACTTTGATGGTCCGAAGGCAAGCAAGGGGTTAACTGAATCCTTAAGGTCTTAGAGAATATGATTTAAGAAACAACTCATTTGGCAGGTAAAGCCCTCCTACCACCACTTCAAGTCAGAGTAGCCAGTCTCCTTTCCAGGCTCGGCTAAGAAGCCTTACAGGAAGTGGACCCTGGCAGTGGACGCAGGCTGCTTTGCTGAGTGCGTTTGGCCCAAGGTGTAGCGGCTTCTTCAAGTGGCCAACATTCATCAAGTTTTTCTAGCAGCCTTTCATTGCAGTAGGTTGCAGAGACTACCAAGGATGCCCTAGTTGGTGAGCTGTCTTGCTGAATGTCACTTTTGCCTGTCTTTGCCACGAAATCCTTTTCTCAGTCCTTGTATGCAGGGCTTGATGCTCTTCTTCTTTTTAAAATACATACAGCATGTGCTTTTTTAAAAATATATATATTTATTTATTTGGCTGCACCAGGTCTTAGATGCAGCATGTGGAATCTAGTTTCCTGACAAGGGATTGAACCTGGGCCCCCTGCATTGGGAATACAGAGTCTTAGCCACTGGACAACTACAGATATCCCTTGAAGCCTTTCTTTTAATTCCAGGATTCTGCAAATCCCAGTTCTCTTGGCTTCTCTGACTCCTTTTTCTTCCTGCCTTCCCCCAGGGTATATTTCCTAAGGAGCCCTCCTCCCCAGCCTGAACTCCCTCAAGGCATTTACCCATGTTTCTGGTTTTAACTATTATTTTCAAAATTATTTATTTTTCAGTGATGTCTTCCAAGTTCCTTCCTTCAGCCCAAACATTTCCTGAACTCAACACCAGCTTGTCCATCTGCCTCTAGATATTTCTGTGTGGATATACTGCCAACTTCTTCATCTCAGTTATTTGACACCTCTCTTCCTACAAGCCAGGGTCTCCTCTTGATGACCTTGTTTCTAGGTGAAGCTTCCTCCCTCTCCATTGTTGCCATTCTCCTCCCACACATCAAGGCAGAGCAAATTTTGATCCTAATCCCGCCTATTCTAGAAAATTCCGGTATATTTTGTTATTATTTGAATTCACTGCAGATCTTTTGAGTTGGTATTCAAGTGCTCCATTGATGGAACCCCAAGCAGTGCTTCTAGCCTTTTTCCCTCTACTTCTACTACACCCTGGATTTCAGGCCAAGTAGATGGCTCACCCATCCCTCACGAGGTCTCCATCCTTTCCTCTTCTCTCTTTGTAAGTTACGTTGTGGACTAGATGTTCATACCCCACCCTGCTCCACACAATCATAATAATAGCAGTGTCTCATTGATCCCTCCTCTAGGTCTGTGAGGTAGTATCGTTATCTTCTTTTACAGACAGTTGTGCAAAGAGAGTAGGCACCTGCCCCAGGATCAAAACTAGCATGTGGTTGAGCCAAGATTCAGATCTCTGTCTGACCACACACTCTGACCCCCTGACTCATGAGAACTTCTGTAAGCACTTCAGCTAGATATGATCTTTTCAACCCCTGAACTCCTGCTCAGAGCATACAATGGACACTGAATAACTCATACATGAATGAATAGAATAATAGCAGTTTTAATAGCTTTACAAGATTAAAGGAGAAGAAAGCATTAAGGATAAATCCAGATTTCTAGGCTAATTTGAGAGAAGGAGAGTTTGGTGGGTTGGGGGTTGCAGTGATCTTGATATCGGGATATATCCGCACACCCAAATGGAGCTACCCTATGGGGAAGTCATTGATGAGTATGTCTTGTCTGAGTTGTCATTTTAGAAATTGCAGTTTATTTTATTTATGTATTTTAGACCACACAGCTCAGCTTGTGGGATCTTAGTTCCCTGACCAGGGATCGAACCTGTGCCCCCTGCAGTGGAAGCACAGAGTCCTAACCACTGGACAGCCAGAGAATTCCCTGGAAATTACAGTTTAGTGCAATTCCTTCTATCATTTTTCCTTCCTTCCTTTTATGTCTTTTACTTTCCATCCTTTATTTTCTTTCAGAAATATCATTGAGCCTTTTCTTAGTAAATTATATTATGATGGCACTTAGAGTTGTACATGTAAGATACTACATCCCGTTCTTACCTTGTTCATAGCACTCACCCTTTTAAAAATGCTATTTATTAGATACCTTTCTCATGAATACATTATCATCATCTTAAATTTGTGCCTCATATTTAACTTGATTTTGTGTCTTTAGTTCTAAACACAGTGCCTGGCACATAGTAAATGCTCTAATAATATTGAGTAAAGAGCCGTATGCTGCGGAACAAAGGAAAGGATATTTCGGGTTGAGATCAGTGCTCCTTAAATCATAATGCATGAATAAATCCCCTGGGGATCTTGTTAAAATATTCTGATTCAGTAGGTCTGGGGCGGGGTCGGAGGGGCCCAGAAATGAGATTCTGCCTTTGTAGTCAGTTTCTAAGTCCTTGTTATTCAAAATGTGGTTTGTGGATTCAAACTGTTGGCATATAAGTTGAGAAGTATGATGGAGAGGATGGTGTGTAAGGGAGAAGCAGAAAATTTTGTGTGGCAGAGAATAGCCCCTGAGAGAGCTGGCATGGGGATTGATGAGCCCAGAAAGGTGGTTAGGACCAGAGCCCATGGCTCCCAGGTATAGTGGAAAGCCAATGCAGTTGGAGTCAGGCATGCTGTACTGTGCTGTACTTAGTTGCTCAGTCATGTCTGACTCTTTGCAACCCCATGGACTGGAGCCCACCAGGCTCCTTTGTCCATGGGGATTCTCCAGGCAAGAAGACTGGAGTGGTTACCATGCCCTCCCCCAGGGAATCTTCCCAACCCAGGGATTGAACCCAGGTCTCTGGCATTGCAGGCAGATTCTTTACCAGCTGAACTACCCAGGAAGCCCAGAGTCAGACATACTTGGGTTCTAATCTCAGTTTGGACAAGTACTGGTGGTACAGTGTCATTGCTCCTAATTCTCACTTTCCTTGTATACACGTGAGAACAGGGAAAGCAAAATGTTTCCTTCACAAGGCTGCTGTGAGCACTAACTCAATGTAAATATTCTAGGTCAATGCCTGGCACATGCTGAGTATTCAATAAATGGTAGTGATCATCATTATCAGGGTAGGTGACGGATAGTGTGAGTCTGGGCAGATAGAAAAAAGTATCATTTCTGCCTATAGGGATTTCTAGAGTGGATGAATCATCAATGTGGTAGGCCTTCTGGCTATTGCCTCTCCCTTCTCTGTTTTGGTCATACTTCCCTGGTGGCTTAGATGGTAAACGTGTCTGCCTACAATGAGGGAGACCGGGGTTTGATCCCTGGGTCAGGAAGATCCCCTGGAGAAGGAAATGGCAACCCACTCCAGTACTCTTGCTGGAAAATCCCATGGATGGAGGAGCTTGGTAGGCTACAGTCCATGCGGTTGCAAAGAGTCAGACACAACTGAGAGACTTCACTTCTTTAGAGGCTTCTCTATTTTGGCTTCATGACTCAAGGGGATAAACTGTAAACCGATTTCATGGCTTGAGACCCCAGTTGAGATTTCCACTCTCAGTAGATCAGGTCAGTAAACACTCTCAGCAGAAGGCAGGCACCTGGATTTGTTTTGTTGTCAACCACATTTCTTTCAGACAACTTCCCTTTTCTCTTCTTACCTCACTCTCAGGTTATCCTGCCAAACACCAGCTAATCTTGGAAGAGACATGTCTGACCAAATTCTTTCATGTGGGTCAGATAGTGGAATTTGTTGGAGCAACAATTCAGTGCCATTGTCTATCCACACATGATCTTTCTCATTAGTTGCTGTCCAGCTCTTGTGCTGTGTGGGAAGCAGATCCCTACTTGTCCTCAAGCACACCCTTCTCCAACTCCTTTGTGTCTATTTGTGTTCAATCCTCATCATCCAGAGCACTAGTCTCCAGGACAATCTCCACTGGAGGAGAGGAAGAAACTAATAAAATTCCTATTTTATTCCTGGGTGTTCATTGGAAGGACTGATGCTAAAGCTGAAACTGCAATACTTTGGCCACCTCATGTGATGAGTTGACTCAGTGGAAAAGAGTCTGATGCTGGGAGGGATTGGGGGTGGGAGGAGATGGGGATGACAAGAGAATGAGATGGCTGGATGGCATCACCGACTCGATGGACATGAGTTTGAGTGAACTCCGGGAGTTGGTGATGGACAGGGAGGCCTGGCGTGCTGTGATTCATCGGGTCTCAAAGAGTTGACTCGACTGAGCGACTGAACTGAATTGAACTGATACAGTATCTGAGTTGTGGTACTGATGGATACAATTTATAAATAAACAGTTCAGTTCAGTTCAGTTCAGTCGCTCAGTCGTGTCCGACTCTCCGCGACCCCATGAATCACAGCACGCCAGGCCTCCCTGTCCATCACCAACTCCCGGAGTACACTCAAACTCATGTCCACAGAGTTGGTGATGCCATCCAGCCATCTCATTCTCCGTCGTCCCCTTCTCCTCCCGCCCCCAACCTTTCCCAGCATCAGAGTCTTTTCCAGTGAGTCAACTCGTCGCATGAGGTGGCCAAATATTGCAGCTTCAGCTTTAGCATCAGTCCCTTCAATGAACATCCAGGATTGATCTCCTCTAGAATGGACTGGTTGGAACTCCTTGCAGTATAAGGGACTCTCAAGAGTCTTCTCCAGCACCACAGTTCAAAAGCATCGATTCTTTAGCTATCAGCTTTCTTCGCAGTCCAACTCTCACATGCATACGTGACCACGGGAAAAACCATAGCCTTGACTAGACGGACCTTGGTTGGCAAAGTAATGTCTCTGCTTTTTAATATACTATCAAGGTTGGTCATAACTTTCCTTCCAAGGAGCAAGCGTCTTTTAATTTCATGGCTGCAATCAGCATCTGCAGTGATTTTGGAGCCCAAAAAAATAAAGTCTGACACTGTTTCCACTGTTTTTCCATCTATTTCCCATGAAGTGATGGGACCAGATGCCATGATCTTTGTTTTCTGAATGTTGAGCTTCAAGCCAACCTTTTCACTCTCCTCTTTCACTTTCATCAAGAGGCTTTTGAGTTCCTCTTCACTTTCTGCCATAAGGGTAGTGTCATCTGCATATCTGAGGTTATTGGTATTTCTCCCAGCAATCTTGATTCCAGCTTGTGCTTCTTCCAGCCCAGCGTTCCTCATGATGTATTCTGCATAGAAGTTAAATAAGCAAGGTGACAATATACAACCTTGACGTACACCTTTTCCTATTTGGAACCAGTCTGTTGTTCCATGTACAGTTCTGACTGTTGCTTCCTGACCTGCATACAGGTTTCTCAAGAGGCAGGTCAGGTGGTCTGGGATTCCCATCTCTTTCAGAATATTCCACAGTTTATTGTGATCCACACAGTCAAAGGCTTTGGCATAGTCAATGAAGCAGAAATAGATGTTTTTCTGGAACTCTCTTGCTTTCTCCATGATCCAGAGGATGTTGGCAATTTGATCTCTGGTTCCTCTGCCTTTTCTAAAACCTGCTTGAATATCTGGGAGTTCACGGTTTACATACTGCTGAAGCCTGGCTTGGAGAATTTTGAGCATGACTATACTAGCGTGTGAGATGAGTGCAATTGTGCGGTAGTTTGAGCATTCTTTGGCATTGCCTTTCTTTGGGATTGGAATGAAGACTGACCTCTTCCAGTCCTGTGGCCACTGCTGAGTTTTCCAAATCTGCTGGCATATTGAGTGCAGCACTTTCACAGCATCATCTTTCAAGACTTGAAAGAGCTCAACTGGAATTCCATCACCTCCACTAGCTTTGTTGGTAGTGATGCTTTCTAAGGCCCACTTGACTTCACATTCCAAGATGTCTGGCTCTAGGTCAGTGATCACGTTTTCGTGACTATCTTGGTCATGAAGATCTTTTTTGTACAGTTCTTCTGTGTATTCCTGCCACCTCTTCTTAATATCTTCTGCTTCTGTTAGGTCCATACCATTTCTGTCCTTTATCGAGCCCATCTTTGCATGAAATGTTCCCTTGGAATCTCTAATTTTCTTGAAGAGATCTCTTGTTTTTCCTATTCTGTTGTTTTCCTCTATTTCTTTGCATTGATCACTGAGGAAGTCTTTCTTATCTCTCCTTGCTCTTCTTTGGAACTCTGCATTCAGATGCTTATATCTTTCCTTTTCTCCTTTGCTTTTCGCCTCTCTTCTTTTCACAGCTATTTGTAAGGCCTCCTCAGACAGCCATTTCGCTCTTTTGCATTTCTTTTCCATGGGGATGGTCTTGGTCCCTGTCTCCTGTACAATGTCACGAACCTCCGTCCAGAGTTCATCAGGCACTCTATCAATCAGATCTAGTCCCTGAAATCTATTTCTCACGTCCACTGTATAATCGTAAGGGATTTGATTGAGGTCATATCTGAATGGTCTAGTGGTTTTCCCTACTTTCTTCAATTTAAGTCTGAATTTGGCAATAAGGAGTTCATGATCTGAGCCATAGTCAGCTCCTGGTCTTGTTTTCGCTAACTGTATACAGCTTCTCCATCTTTGGTTGCAAAGAATATAATCAATCTGATTTCAGTGTTGACCATCTGGTGATGTCCATGTGTAGAGTCTTCTCTTGTGTTGTTGGAAGAGGCTGTTTGCTATGACCAGTGCGTTCTCTTGACAAAACTCTATTAGCCTTTGCCCTGCTTCATTCCGTGCTCCAAGGACAACTTTGCCTGTTACTCCAGGTGTTTCTTGACTTCCTACTTTTGCATTCCAGTCCCCTAGAATGAAAAGGACATCTTTTTTGGGTGTTAGTTCTAAAAGGTCTTGTAGGTCTTCATAGAACAGTTCAACTTCGGCTTCTTCAGCATTACTGGTTGGGGCATAGGCCTGGATTACTGTAATATTGAATGGTTTGCCTTGGAAACGAACAGAAATCATCCTGTCATTTTTAAGATTGCATCCAAGTACTGCATTTCGGACTCTTTTGTTGACCATGATGGCTACTCCATTTCTTCTAAGGGATTCCTGCCCACAGTAGTAGATATAATGGTCATCCGAGTTAAATTCACCCATTCCAGTCCATTTTAATTCGCTGATTCCTAGAATGTCGACGTTCACTCTTGCCATCTCCTGTTTGACCACTTCCAATTTGCCTTGATTCATGGACCTAACATTCCAGGTTCCTATGCAATATTGCTCTTTACAGCACCGGACCTTGCTTCTATCACTTGTCACATCCACAGCTGGGTATTGGTTTTGCTTTTGCTCCATCCCTTTATTCCTTCTATAGTTATTTCTCCACTGATCTCTAGTAGCATACTGGGCACTTACCGACCTGGGGAATTCCTCATTCAGTATCCTATCATTTTGCCCTTTGTTACTGTTCATGGGGTTCTCAAGGCAAGTATACTGAAGTTGTTTGCCATTCCCTTCTCCAGTGGACCACATTCGGCTGTGGTCCATGTGATCAGATCGGCTAGTTTCCTGTGATTATTATTTCAGTGTGTCTGCCCTCTGATGCCCCCTCACAATACCTACCGTCTTATTTGGGTTTCTCTTACCTTGGTCGTGGAAAATCTCTTCACAGCCGCTCCAGCAGGCAAACCCAAATGGCAACTACTGATCTTTTATCTTTGTAATTGTCTAGTTGAAATTCCTTCTAACCGGTTTTGGCTCAATCCCATCTTGTATATTACATTGAGGATTATCTTTTTTTTTTTTTTAATCTCTTTTTAAAAATTGAAATTAGTTAGTTTACAATGTGTGTTATTTTCAGGTGTACAGCAACGTGATCTGAAAAAGAATATATATGTTCTTTTCAATTTTTTCCATTATAGGCTATTACAGAACATTGCATATAGTTCCCTGTGCTGTATAGTAAGTCCTTGTTTTTTTCTATCTGTGTGTATATGTTTATCTATATTGGGTGTACTATGGTAGTGTATATACGTTAACCCTAAGCTCCTGATTTATCTGCCTTGTACCAAAGATTCTCTTCCTAAAATGTACTTCTCATTGTTCACTGACCTGTCTAAAGTCATTCATTCATTCATGCGCTGAGCAGCTGCCACCGATCAGGCACTGTATTACATTCTAGACTCACAAAGATGAGTGAGATAATGCCCTTGCCTTTACAGAATTCAGAGAAGTAGGCTCCTTGTGATCTCCTGATCCACCACGTGATGAAAGATTTTGTAATCTGCAACCTAATTTCCAAACTCTCCTGTTTGTATTTAGTCACAGCGAGGTGATTGGCATTGCCTAGTTTTCACCCGCGTGCTCTTCACTTTCACATTCTGCAAAAATGCAAGCTCCATAAGGGCAGGGATCTTTGTATTCCAAATGCCACTGTATAGTGGCTGCTTATTAAATACTTAGTGACTGCAGGACTACTCAGTGTCTGTTGATTTCCTTCCTCATTGAGATCTTTTCTCTCTGTCACATATCTTTCACATAGCCAACTCATCCTTCAGATCTCAGCCTACATGCCACTCCTTCAGCAATGCTTTTGACTTCCCAGACTCAGTGAGGGCTCACTATTGTGCATCCTTAAATCCCTCTGTACCTTTTCCTCACAGCATGTATCATATTAGTAATAATCATTTCTGGGATTATTTAATTATGATCTGCATCGCTAGATTATAAACTCTGTAAGGGTAGGGACTATGTTTAATTTTGTCATTGCTGTTTTCTCCAGCCTTCAAAACAATGCCCAATACATACTTGTTGTTCACAAAATGTCAAATGAGGGTGATGCCTTCGTCTTAGCAACCTGCCCAATTTCCCAGTGCTTCCGACAGGAGGGAAGTTGACAGGGAACAACCTTTAAAAGAATGACCTTGGCCAGGGATGTGACTCAAACTGATTAGAACCAAACTGGTACAAGAGGGCTGATGAGTTGACTTCCACTGGACCTTGAGCCTCAGCCTGCAATCATTTTAACGCAGCAGCAAGCTATTTTTTGGGGTTCCAAAATCACTGTGGATGCTGATTGCAGCCATGAAATGAAAAGACACTTACTCCTTGGAAGGAAAGTTATGACCAACCTAGATAGCATATTAAAAAGCAGAGACATTACTTTGCCAACAAAAGCCTGTCTAGTCAAGACTATGGTTTTTCTAGTGGTCATGTATGGATGTGAGAGTTGGACTGTGAAGAAAGCTGAGCACTGAAGAATTGATGCTTTTGAACTGTGCTGCTGGAGAAGACTCTTGAGAGTCCCTTGGACTGCAAGGAGATCCAACCAGTCCATCCTAAAGGAGATCAGTCCTGGGTGTTCATTGGAAGGACTGATGCTAAAGCTGAAGCTCCAATACTTTGGCCACCTCATGCGATGTGTTGACTCACTGGAAAAGACCCTGATGCTTGGAGGGATTGGGGGCGGGTGGAGAAGGGGACGACAGAGAATGAGATGGCTGGATGGCATCACCGACTCGATGGACATGAGTTTGAGTGAACTCCAGGAGTTGGTGATGGACAGGGAGGCCTGGTGTGCTGTGATTCATGGGGTCGCAAAGAGTCGGACATGACTGAGCGACTGAAATGAACTGAACTGAACTGAAGCTAAATGACACACCCACCAATGACATGACAGTTCAAAGTTTGACCATAGAGCTTGAAATGTGGGCAGTTGCCCAATTAGAAATCCCCATCCAGTCCCTCAAATAGCTGGAATACTTCAGCCACTCATTAACCTAGAAGTTTCACGCCTATAAAAGCATCTACTTTTGATTCATTGATTATGATAAAGAATTTGACTGTATGGATCACAACAAACTGTGGAAAATTCTTAAAGAAAAGGGGATACCAGACCACCTTACCTATCTCCTTAGAAACCTGTATGTGGGTCAAGAAGCAACTGTTGGAAACGTACTTGGAACAATTGACTGGTTCAAAATTGGGAAAGAAGTATGATAAAGCTGTACATTGTCTACTTATTTAACTTATATGCAGAGTACATCATGCGAAATCCTGGGTTGAATGACGCACAAGCTGGAATCAAGATTGCCGGAAGAAATATCAACAACCTTAGATAGACAGATGACACCACCCTTATGGCAGAAAGTGAAGAGAAACTAAAGAACCTCTTGATGAAAGTGAAAGAGAAGAGTGAAAAAGCTGGCTTAAAATTCAGCATTCAAAAAAACTAAGATCATGGCATCTGGTTCCATCACTTAATGGCAAATAGGAAGGGGAAAAAGTAGAAGCAGTGATGGATTTTATTTTCTTGGGCTCCAAAATCACTGCTAATGGTGACTGCAGCCATGAGATTAAAAGACACTTGCTCCTTGAAAGAAAAGCTATGACAAAACTAGACAGCATACTAAAAAGCAGAGATATAACTTTGCCAACAAAGGTCTGTCTAGTCAAAGCTATGGTTTTTCCAGTAGTCATGTATGGGTGTGAGAACTGGACCATAAAGAAGGCTGAGTGCTAAAGAATGCTTTCAAATTTTGGTGCTGGAGAAGACTCTTGAGAGTCCCTTGGATTGCAAGGAGATCAAATCAGTCAATTTTAGAGGAAATCAACCATGAATATCCCTTGGAAGTTCTCATGCTAAAGGTGAAGCTTCAATAATTTGGCTACTTGATGTGAAGAACTGGCTCACTGGAAAATACTCTGATGCTGGGAAAGATTGAAGGCAAAAGGAGAATAAGGCGGCAGAGGATGAGATGGTTAGATAGCGTCACTGACTCCATGGACATGAATTTGAGCAAACTCTGGGATATAGTAAAGGACAGGGAAGCCTTGTGTGCTGCAGTCCATGGGGTCACAAGGAGTTGGACGTGACTTAGGAACTGAACAACAATAAAAACTGACAACTCCCTACCCTGGTGCCTCTCTCGCCCTCTGAGATAATTCACACTCTATCCGTGAAGTGTATTTTTTTTTTTTTTAATAAATCCACTTACCTGTCAAATTTTCTCTCTGAATTCTTTTTGCGATGAGATGTCAAGAGCCTAAGCTTCATTAAGTCTTGGGACCAGATGTGATCTCAGTTAAAAGACCATGAGTTCAAGTCCTAATCTAAGTTGCATGGTTTCAGGACTAGACGTATTTCTCTCAGTGCCAGCTTTGGGATCTCCTCCTTAGTTTCAAGTCCTACCCCTGTGGGACTTCCTCATCCAAATTGTGTTGGGGACATGTATCTGGAGATAGCACAAGAGGTTGTGATGAGATGGTGTATGGATCCCCAGGTACTGATTGTGTGGAGTGCTTTAGTGTGTGTTATATTTACTCAGGAAATTCAACCTGGGGCTCAGTCCAGGCTAAAGAAATACAATACAGGGGTAGAACTTTTAGTGAGTGTTTACTATTTGAAAAAAAGTATTTATTTTTTTTATTACTGTTGGAAAATATTGATTGATGGAAAACAAGACTAAATCACATTATAATAAAAGGAATGAGTAGTATATGGACACAATACAAAAGGGAAGGAGAAAAACAAAGATCTTTAAATTGGGTTTTTACTGAAACAAATTTTATTTGTATTGCTCAATAAGTGTCACACACAGTGGAAGCAACATAACATTAGTGTTTACACTTCCTGAGGCAACACCCCCAATCCTGTACCAACATGAGACAAGTATCAAGTAGGTCACATATCACAGTTTTATTTTGTAAACACCTCATGAATCTGGGTGGAGAACGCCATGTTCTCTCCCCAAAATGTTTGAAGCACAATTGATTGCATCTTAAAATAGGCTCAAAGCCCGGCACTGGGAGCTTTATTGGAAAGTTATATCTCTGAGGCCTTTTGTCTTTCCATTGACAGAGGATTGAAAGTGATATCAACTCTTTAGTCCCAGGAAGTCACAGAAAGCTTTTGAGCCTTTAGTTTGTATTTGAAATTAAAACAGATGATCTTCATGGTTATCTCCAGATTTCCTCTTGTCTTTGTTTTTGGAAAAACTTTGCTTGGGGCAAAAGATGAGGATTTGACAACAGGAACTTGAGACCTGGTGAAAACATGGTAGTTGATTCTCTCATAGAACTTGGGGGATGGGAAGAGAATGTAGCCCAGGGAAGAGACAGGGAAGAGGTGAGAGCAGATGGCCTGCTCTCTGGGTAGGAAGATTAGAACAGGGAGATCTAATGTCCAGTAGAGAAGTTCTGTATTATTTTTTTGTGTAAAAAACCCACTCCTCTCCGTTCCCAAACCCTTAACACAACCTTCCTTATTTACAAAGGCATTGGGGGTGTGTGTGTTTGTAAATTAAAGAATAGGGCTGAGTTCCACCCATGTCTGGGTCAGTTAAAGGGCAAACAACTGTATGAGTTAGAATAAGAACAAGAGTTGAGACATGACATGAAGTCAGAGTCAAAAGAGGAAATGAAGACATAAGCTTCCTGGAGTTGACAGAAGCCTTGGAAAAAGTGAATAAATTTTCTGAGGGTATAGGTAAGAATTTGAGCCAAGACAGTCCTTCTTTCTGAAGGAGAAGGCAGGCCCAAATACACCAGGTCATATGCAAAATGGCAAAAACAAAAAAGCAGAAACCTTTGTAAGCACATAGCACTGGAATAAGTAATTCTTTTTATCATTGCTGGAAACTGCCCTGCCCTGCTTACCTTATATGGTTGTTAAAGGTTGAGGGGTCCATCAGGTGGAAGGTGTATGTATGTGAAAGTTTATGACTTTGTCAGATATTGTTATTACTGTTACTATTTTATGCAGCTTAAAGACCTCTCTGCTTGTGTCCTCAGGTTTGGTGACTCAATTTTCATACTGGAAAGCATTACACAAAGGTTATTGTTTGTTCTTCTTGGTTGTTGGAGACCAAAGGCCATTCCCTAGAGATAGCATCTTTCTAAGCATGCTATCTATGATAATAACTAAAATAAATGCAAAACTGAGAAATGTTGCAAAGGTATAAAGAAACTGAGCAATTTTCTCCTCAAAGAGGAAAAAATTAAAATATGACATTAAACAAATGAAAAAATGATCAATGGAAGGGAATTCAGCTGTTTATCCAGATGACAAAGAGTGATGGGATATGAAAAGAGGCAATCTAAAGGAAAATTTTAAGGTAAGGAGTAGAGGCAAAAGCAAAAGCGATTTTACCTATTTTATCCAAGTTTCAGGGAGATGTGGAGACAATTGAGCAGAATATGTAAAGACTAGAGATCTCTTCAAGAAAATTAGAGATACCAAGGGAATAATTCATGCAACGATGGGCTCAATAAAGGACAGAAATGGTATGGACCTAACAGAAGCAGAAGATATTAAGAAGAGGTGGCAGGAATACACAGAAGAACTGTACAAAAAAAGATCTTAATGACCCAGATAATCACGATGGTGTGATCACTCACCTAGAGTCAGACATCATGGAATATGAAGTCAAGTGGGCCTTAGAAAGCATCACTATGAACAAAACTAGTGGAGGTGACAGAATTCCAGTTGAGCTATTTCAAATCGTGAAAGATGATGCTGTGAAAGTGCTGCACTCAATATGCCAGAAAATTTGGAAACCTCAGCAGTGGCCACAGGACTGGAAAAGGTCAGTTTTTATTCCAATCCCAAAGGAAGACAATGCCAAAGAATGCTCAGACTACCTCACAATTGGACTCATCTCATACACTAGTAAAGTCATGCTCAAAATTCTCCAAGCCAGGCTTCAGCAGTAGGTGAACCGTGAACTTCCATATGTTCAAGCTGGCTTTAGACAAGGCAGAGGAACCAAAGATCAAATTTCCAACATCTGCTGGATCATGGAAAAAGCAAGAGATTTCCAGAAAAACATTTATTTCTGCTTTATTGACTATGCCAAAGCCTTTGACTGTGTGGATCACAACAAACTGTGGAACATTCTGAAAGAGATGGGAATACCAGACCACCTGATCTGCCTCTTGAGAAACCTGTATGCAGGTCAGGAAGAAACAGTTAGAACTGTACATGGAACAACAGACTGGTTCCAAATAGGAAAAGGAGTACATCGAGGCTGAATATTGTCACCTTGCTTATTTAAATTCTATGCAGACTACATCATGAGGAACGCTGGGCTGGAAGAAGCACAGGCTGGAATCAAGATTGCCAGGAGAAATATCAATAACCTCATGTATGCAGATGACAGCACGCTTTTGGCAGAAAGTGAAGAGAAACTAAAGAGCCTCTTGATGAAAGTGAAACAGGAGAGTGAAAAGGTTGGCTTGAAGCTCAACATTCAGAAAACAAAGATCATGGCATCTGGTCCCATCACTTCATGGGAAATAGATGGGGGAACAGTGTCAGACTTATTTTTTGGGCTCCAAAATCACTGCAGATGCTGACTGCAGCCATAAAATTAAAAGACGCTTATTCCTTGGAAGGAAAGTTATGACCAACCTAGATAGCAGATTAAAAAGCAGAGACATTATTTTGCCAACAAAGGTCCATCTAGTCAAGGCTATGGTTTTTCCAGTGGTCATGTATGGATGTGAGAGTTGGACTGTGAAGAAAGCTGATCACTGAAGAATTGATGCTTTTGAACTGTGGTGTTGGAGAAGACTCTTGAGCATCCCTTGGACTGCAAAGAGATCCAACCAGTCCATTCTAAAAGAGATCAGTCCTGGGTGTTCATTGGAAGGACTGATGCTTAAGCTGAAACTGCAATACTATGGCCACCTCATGCGATGAATTGACTCACTGGAAAAGACTCTGATGCTGGGAGGGATTGGGGGCAGGAGGAGATGGGGATGACAGAGAATGAGATGGCTGTATGGCATCACCGACTCGATGGACATGAGTTTGAATGAACTCCGAGAGTTGGTGATGGACAGGGAGACCTGGCGTGCTGTGATTCATGGGGTTGCAGAGAGTCGGACACGACTGTGTGACTGAAGTGAACTGAACTGAACTGAAGATGTGAAATTGGAAAGACTCAGTGGGCTGTTAGCCTACTATATTGGTTAATGTATTAAACTTCAATTCAGAGATTCTTTTTTCTGTTGTTATGAGAATTTTGAGGAGAGAAGTAAGGGGAGCTGAGCACTTTGTTGGAGTAAAAGCAATGCCTCGAAAATCTGAGGTAAGAGGAGCATGGTACAGGGCCGGGAAGACTTCCAACACCTTGACCTGTGGTGGAAGTCATCCAAAGGATGGGCAATTCAGAAATCAGATGGGATACATAGAGGCCAGCACAAAGGCTCTATCAATTTTTACTTCCTTGAGGCAGGGGTTGACAACTGTGGCATACGCTCAAAAGAAGTCAGAGTAGGGAACTGTCAGCCAGGTTGGAAGTAGAGCTTGTGCTCATCTACTAGCTCATACTACAATCTTGGGTGAATAATTTATCCTTTCTGAGCTTCAGTTTCTTCACCACAAAAGTAGAATTAGTCATACCTTCCTCATTGCCTCCAAACAGAATATTATATGTATAAATGCTTGGACACAGTGGGACTATGAACACAGGTGAGTCAGATGATGAGATATATATATTTTTGAGGAACTACATCTTAATTTTATTTCATTTTACTTTATGTAATGCAATTTAAAAATCATTCCATGTAGCTGATGGCTCGAGTACCGAGCTACAAAGCTCTAGGCATCAATTGTCTGGGTGTCCCTAAGGAGCAGGACAGTGGCGCTGCACGGCAGCAGCACCATTACCTTCAGCTGGCCCACAACCATGCTGATGATGCAGCTGTCTGGTGTGGGCTGATGGTCCTGCGCCGTGATGCTGTGCTGGATTTTCTGGAATGGAAGGCTAGACAATTTCTCCACAATGACAGCTTTCCCCTGGAATTGCTTTCCTTCCCACGTAAGACATGATGCATCAATATAAATTGCGCCTAGTTGAGTTCTGTCATTATAAAATAACCGGTAGTAATGTTGAATGAAGCTGAATCCAATCTGCTCCCAAATTGGCTTGTCTCGCATTCTGGAGCGTCACCCAGCCACGTTGAGACCCGAGGAGCTGGCACGATGGCGGCAGCGGCGGCGGCAACCCAGCGCGGTCTCAGATGATGATATTTTGAATGTAAAAGACTATGCGTTTGTTTTTGGAACTCTTCCAAGCCCCTCTGAAGATCTTTTCTTCCTTTTGGATTAATTGCCTCTTTCTGTAAAGTATTAGACTGTATCTCAAGTGACTGTCAACTATTCTCTGCTAAGGTGCTTATTGACCAATAATTTATGAAAAATCTTGCACATGCCAGGCAATATGCTAGCCATTGAAGATTCAAAGGTAAATCCTATTCTTGCCCTGGTAGAACTCACAGTCTAGGAAGAAAGAAATTAATATACAAGATGGTGAAGTCCTATAATAGAAGTTTTAATAGCATGTTGTGGGAGAGATAGGGAAGAGAAGCTCGAGGCAGAAGGGGAAGTTTTCTCAGAACAGAAGATATATGCTCTAGGATCTGAAGGATGAAAAAGTGTTCCCCATTGAGAGGCCCAGTGTGGGTGGTGTTTGCAGGGGAATGGTATGGGCAAAGGTATGAGCTTATGGAAGTACTTTAAGTATTTAGGAAATGGAGAGAAGACTGATGCAGATAAATTCTAATTTAGGGTTGGAATGGGGAAAGATGGACGACAATACAGGATGGGTTGCTGGAGGCTAGGTCTTTTCAATGAATTTGGAGCAGGTTGGAAAAACAATGGAGTATTACCGTAATAGTTTTCCTTGGTTAAACTCCATTTGGTCCTGATGAATCATGTTCTTTATATATTGATAGACTGGGTTTGCTAAAATGTGGTAATGACATTCAGTGTTTATATTCTGTGGTTTCTTTATTGTAATATCATTGTCTGGTTTTGCTATCAAGGTAGTGCAGGCATTATAGAATAAGCTGTAAGTGGTCCCTCTTTATCATATCAGTTTTTTATTGCTGCTCAACAGATTAACACAGATTTTGTGGCTTAAAACAACAGAAATCTATTATCATACAGTTCTGGAGATCAGAAGTCCAAGATGAATTTTACTGTGCTAAAATCAAGGTATTGACAGTGCTGACTTCCTTCTGGAGGCCCTAGGGCAGAATCAGTTCCTCTGGCTTCTGGAGGCTGCCTGCATTCCTTGGCTCATATCATCTTCCTTTATCTTCAAAGTCAGAAGTGTAGTATCTTCTTTGATCTCTCATTTCAAGTCTCCTGACTCTCTCTTAAGTGAAAAAACTCTTGTGATTACATTGGGTCCACCAGGATAATGCAGATTAATCTCTCCATCCTAAGATCCTTAAGTTTAATTACTTCTACAAAGTCCCCTTTGCCATGTAAGGTAACACATTCTCTTCTTCCTTCCTACTTTTATTCAATTTTTTAAAGGAAAAATTTGTGTAGAACTAGTATTATTTCTTCCTTAAATGTTTGGTAGAACTTGCTGGTGAAGTCACTGGGCCTGGAGATTTCTTCATGGAAAGATTTTTAGCTACAAATGAAATTTCTTTAATAGGCTTAACACTATTCAGATTATATACTTCTTTTTAAGAGAGCTTCAGTAGATTATGCCTTTAAAAAGAATTTCTATCATTTCATCTAAGTTGCTGAATTTATTAGCATAAAGTTGGTTATAATATTATTTTCTTATTTTTTTTAATCCCATAGGATACATTGTGATATCCACTTTCTTATTCTAATATTGGTTATTTCTGTCTTCTCTCTTTTCTTGGTCATGAACAATCTGTGTAGAAGTTTATGAGTTTTATTGATATTCTCAAAGAACAAGCTCTTGTTCCACATATTTTATCTATTGTTATTCCCTTTTTTATTTTATTGGTTGAGACTGTTATTATTTGCTTTCTTCTTACACTAGATTTATTTCAGTTCAAAATACTTTATATGGACCCTTGTGATTTCTTCTTTGGCCCATGGCTTAGTTATATATGTGTTGCTTAATGTTTAAATATTTACGGAATTCTAGGTTGATGGTTTTCTTCTTTAAGCATTTTAAAGATGTTGCTCCACTTTCTTCTGCCTTATGTTGTACTCAAAGAGAAATTTCCTGTGACTCTTATCCTGTTCCTCTATATGTGATATGTTTTTCTGTTTTTTAATCTCCACTTTTAAAATATTTTTGCTTTATCATGGGTTTTGAGCAATCTGATTTTTATATGCCTTGGTATACTTTTTATAGTTTCTTTTTTTGAACTTCTTGGGTCTGTGTCTATCAGTTCAGTTCAGTTCAGTTCAGTCGCTCAGTCGTGTCTGACTCTTTGCGAGCACATGAATCACAGCATGCCAGGCCTCCCTGTCCATCACCAACTCCCGGAGTTCACTCAAACTCATGTCCATAGAGTCGGTGATGCCATCCAGCCATCTCATTCTCTGTCGTCCCCTTCTCCACCCGCCCCCAATCCCTCCCAGCATCGGGATCTTTTCCAGTGAGTCAACTCTTTGCATGAGGTGGTCAAAGTATTGGAGTTTCAGCTTCACCATCAGTCCTTCCAATGAACACCCAGGATTGATCTCTTCTAGAATGGACTGGTTGGATCTCCTTGCAGTCCAATGGACTCTCAAGAGTTTTCTCCAGCAGCACAGTTCAAAAGCATCAATTCTTCGGCAATCAGCTTTCTTCACAGTCCAACTCTCACATCCATACATGACCACTGGAAAAACCATAGCCTTGACTAAATGGACCTTGGTTGGCAAAGTAATGTCTCTGCTTTTTAATATGCTATCTAGGTTGGTCATTACTTTCCTTCCAAGGAGTAAGCGTCTTTTAATTTCATGGCTGCAATCAGCATCTGCAGTGATTTTGGAGCCCCAAAAAATAAAGTCTGTGTCTATAGTTTTCACCAAACTTTGAAAAAAAAATTTCTTTTCTTCAAAATTCTTTCTACATCTTCTTCCTCTTTCCTTGTCCTTTCATTTATGGCCATCAATTACACATATATTAGACTACTTAAAGTTCTTCCACAGCTCATTTGTACTTTGGTGATTTTTTTCAATAATTTTTCTCTCTGTAGTTTATTTAGAATACTTCTATTATTATTCTTATTACTATTTACTGAACTTTTCTTCTACAGTGCTCTTAATATTTTTTATTATATTTTTTCATCTTAGGAGTATTTTTTATCTATAAAAGTTCAATTTGGATCTTTAAAAAATATCTTTTATATCTCTTCTTAACATGTCCATGATTTCCACTATCTTCTGGAGTATATGGAATGTACTTGTATATGTAATAGTTGTTTTAATGTCTTTGTTTAATAGTTCTTTCATCTGATCCTTTTGAGGTTTGTTTTTAAACTTTGGTAAGTGAGACAGGCAATCTTTTCAGTTCAGTTCAGTTCATTTTAGTCGCTCAGTCGGGTCCAACTCTTTGCGACCCCATGGACTGCAGCATGCCAGGCTTCCCTGTCCATCACCAACTCCCAGAGTTTGCTCAAACTCATGTCCATTGAGTCAGTGATGCCATCCAACCATCTCATCCTCTGTGGTCCCTTTCTCCTCCTGCCTTCAATCTTTTCTATCATCAGGGTCTTTTCCAATGAGTCAGTTCTTCGCATCAGGTGGCAAAAGTATTGGCATTTCAGCTTCAACATTAGTCCTTCCAATGAACACTCAGTTAACACTTCAATGAACACTTCCAATGATCTCCTTTAGGATGGACTGATTGGATTTCCTTGCAGTCCAAGGAACTCTCAAGAGTCTTCTCCAACACCACAGTTCAAAAACATCAATTCTTTGGCACTTAATTTTCTTTATACTCCAACTCTCATATCCATACATGACTACTGGAAAAACCATAGCTTTGACTAGACAGACCTTTGTTGGCAAAGTAATGTCTCTGCTTTTTAATATACTGTCTAGGTTGGTCATAGTACTGGAGTGGCTTGTCATAGTACTATTGCCTAGAAAAATCCCATGGATGGAGGAGCCTGGTAGGCTGCAGTCCGTGGGGTCGCTAAGGGTCGGACACGACTGAGCGACTTCACTTTCACTTTTCACTTTCACACATTGGAGAAAGAAATGGCAACCCACTCCAGTGTTCTTGCCTGGAGAATCCCAGGGATGGGGAAACATGGTGGGCTTCCGTCTATGGGGTCACACAGAGTCGGACATGACTGAAGTGATTTAGCAGCAGCAGCAGCAGGTTGGTCATAACTTTCCTTCCAAGAAGTAAGTGTCTTAATTTCATGGCTGCAGTCACCATCTGCAGTGATTTTGGAGCTCCCCAAAATAAAGCCTGCCACTGTTTCCACTGTTTCTCCATCTATTATTTCCCATGAAGTGATGGGACCGGATGTCATGATCTTAGTTTTCTGAATGTTGAGCTTTAAGTCAACTTTATCACGCTCCTCTTTCACTTTCATCAAGAGGCCCTTTAGTTCTTCTTCACTTTCTGCCATAAGGATGGTGTCATCTGCATATCTGAGGTTATTGATATTTCTCCCAGCAGTCTTGATTCCAGCTTGTGCTTCCTTCAGCCCAGCATTTCTCATGATGTACTCTGCATATAAGTTAAATAAGCAGGGTGACAATATACAGCCTTGACTTACTCCTTTTCCTATTTGGAACCAGTCTATTGTTCTATGTCCAGTTCTAACTGTTGCTTCCTGACCTGCATACAGATTTCTCAGTATCAGGTCAGGCAATCTTTTACATGGGGCTAATTTGGCAATACTCTTTGGAATCCTCTTCCTGAAAACCCAACCTATTCCACTCTAATTTGGGGGAACATAAACTATTCCCAGCCCTGTATGAGCTTTGAGAGTTGTTTTTTCTGCTCTTTTCCAGTGGTTCTTTCTCCTACCTAAGCTACTTTCCTCATGTGTTTGTCATCACTCAGTTGTGTCCAACTCTCTGTGACCCCATATACTGTAACCTGCCGGGTTCCTCTGTCCAAGGAATTCTCTAGGCAGGAATACTGGAATGGATTGCTGTTCCCTTCTCCAGGGGATCTTCCCAATGCAGGGATAGAACCCAGGTCTCCTGCACTGGAGGGCCACTGGGGAAGCCCAGTTTCCTCATACATAAGCACTAATCACTATTCAGCCAAAGTATCAAGTGGAACCCTCTGCAGAGCTCTGGAGCCCTTTCTGTATGCAAGTCTATTTCTCTGATATGTCACTCTGTGAACTCTAGCTGCCTTGGACTCCTCTCTCTGCTCCTTGCCCAGGAAACGCTTCCTAGGCATCAGTCTGGGACAACCACAGGGCTTCCTTCATTTGTTTCTTCTTTTCTCAGGGGACTCTGTCTTTTACTGCTTATTCCCAAAGTCTAAAGTCATAAACTTTGTATTTTAGTTGTCTAAGGAGAGAGGGTAACTTTCAGATCAGTTTAATTCAGTCATTCAGTCATGTCTGATTCTTTGCGACACCATGAATCACAGCACGCCAGGCCTCCCTGTCCATCACCAACTCCCGGAGTTCACTCAAACTCACGTTCATCAAGTTGGTGATGCCATCCAGCCATCTCATTCTCTGTCATCCCCTTCTCCTCCTGCCCTCAATCCCTCCCAGCATCAGGGTCTTTTCCAATGAGTCAACTCTTCACATGAGGTGGCCAAAGTATTGGAGTTTCAACATCAGTCCTTCCAATGAACACCCAGGACTGATCTTCTTTAGAATGGACTGGTTGGCTCTCCTTGCAGTCCAAGGGACTCTCAAGAGTCTTCTCCAGCACCACAGTTCAAAAGCATCAATTCTTCGGCAATCAGCTTTCTTCACAGTCCAACTCTCACATCCATGCATGACCACTGGAAAAACCATAGACTTGACTAGATAGACCTTTGTTGGCAAAGTAATGTCTCTGCTTTGCAATATGCTATCTAGTTTGGTCATAACTTTCCTTCCAAGGAGTAAGCGTCTTTTAATTTCATGGCTGCAATCACCATCTGCAGTGATTTTGGAGCCCCCCAAAATAAAGTCTGACACTGTTTCCACTGTTTCCCCAACTGTTTCCCATGAAGTGATGGGACCCGATGCCATAGGCATTTTCAATTCATCTTTGTTGAAAGTAGACATAAATATAAAAATAGCTTAAGATGAGACTGCTGAAAGATTTCACTTCAAGATGGCTTAGATCCAAAAAAATAATGCCATGGTCACAAAAACCTAGAACATGGAAATCTATGGCATAGTAGGGAGCAAGTGACTAATATCAATATGCCTAAAGTCGATATAATCAGTTCCACCCTGCTTCAGATGAAAAGCACACACTAGACCCTGCTGAAAAGTGCTAGAGCAGGGCATCAAAGCCCTCATCATCATGGGTGAGTAGCATTACCGTACTCTTGGTTCTAGGAAACCCAGCTGCCCCAATCTGCAGGAAGTTGATGAAGTCATCAGGCAGGGTTGGGCCTGGGCCCCTGGTCACAGTAGATTTTCTGGGCTTCCTTGAAGATTATTTCTGCCTGTGTTTCTAGGGAAACAAGCTTGAGCCCATGGGACCTCCTAACACCTCTGCACTGAAACTTCCAAGAAGTGAAGCCATCCTCCAGTGCCTCAGTTCTGCCCACTGGGATCATGATTAACTTTGTGGCATAGAGTTTTGATAAACGACCTTCTTTCCTTAACAGTAATTCAGATTTCCTGGGTGGAACAGCTCTGCTGGGTTAAGGAATAGGTGCTGGGCAGCTCCCTATGCTGCAGGGGAACTGGAGGCCTGGATGGTTGAGCATCCCTGATGACTACGTTCTGGGGATAGGAAGATGGGGAAGGAGTTATCTATAGGCTAAGCCTCTTTCCCAGGCCTAGAATCCTTATTTTGAAGAATCTGGCTAGGACTTCTCTGGTGGTCCAGTGGTTAAGAACCATTTACCTGCCAATGCAGGGGACATGGGTTCAATCCCTCATTTGGGAAGATCCCGCATGCCCAGAGGTATATAAACCCACAAGCCACAACTACTGAGCCAGTGCGCTGCAACTACTGAAGTCCGCATACCTAGAGCCTATGCTCCACAACAAGAGAAGCCATGGCAATGAGAAGCCTGTGCAACTGCAGCTAGAGCGTAGCCCCCGCTCATCACAGCTAGAGAAAGCCCTGCAGCAGTGAATACCCAGTGCAGCCAACAGTAAATATAGAAATATTTTTAAGAAAGAAAAAAACAGTCTGGCTAAATAGCCTAGAAGATCCTTACCTTATATCTTCTTGAAACAGTATCATTTCCCATTTAGTTTCTTTTTATTGAGGAAGAGTCCATAGAAGCCAATGCCAAGGAAGTGCAGCCAGTGGAGGGAAGTGCAAGCAAAGCCATCACCTCCTTGAATCACTAGGAAGGGCTCTTCCTAAGGGCCAGTTGTGATGACTCATATAATGATGATAGATTATCACAGTGATAACAAATGCCAGGCATTGTCTCTGCGCACTTTGCTTAGAAGGCCTTGTTGAGTGTAAGCATAAGCATATGTGTGTCCAAAATGTCTGCTGAGTCACTGAAATGCCTGAGGTCGGTCAGGACACACAGTAGGCACACAGGAAATGCTCACTGAATGGATAAGCAGAGAGTTCTATAGTTGCCATGGGCTTGGAGATGGATGCGTTTATTGAGCTCTTCCTGAGTGTGTGGCAGCAACACTGCGGCACACGAAACTAAAAATGACACCTCGCCTGCCATAGCGAGTTTTCCAGTCTGGGGCAAAGAACTGTAGTACAAAGTAAAAAAGTTGTAATGTCTACAAAAGCAGTGATTCCAAAACCCAGGTGAAAGAGAACCCTTAATTCAAGCTTCTTCTTAAAACAGTAGCCCTCTGAAGCTAATGCGTGTCTGTTTTCTAATCACTTGTTGTAAAACCCTTCCTATATTTGGGATATTTTCTGCATTACAAGTCTCCCCCACCCTCAGGGGAAAAGTAGACACTCACTTTTCCAGTTGTCCTTGCAACTGGGTTATGTATATTCACAGATCCGACTTCTGCCAATCAGATATGCTGATGGGAAACTCTGATTAGGAAAGGAGTAGAGTAAAGAAGCAGGGGCTGTAGCCCAGTTTATGACGAGGAAGACTGTGGGGGCACTTGGCTGTTGGGAGCAGCAGAGGCAGGGTCTTAGGCTTCCAGGTCCCAGTGTCAGCAGTGTGAAATCTGTGCTGTGTCAAGTCCTTCAGTGGGATCTCTGAGGAAGACATCAGTATGGTCCAAATGTTGTTCCTTATTATGTCACCTCCAAGGCTGGCTTTCTGACGCTTCTAGAGATTTTCTGAGCTACCCCCCCAATTTTAATTTATTTTTTAAATTTATTTATTTATTTGGCTGGGTCAGATCTTAGTTTTGGCTGTCAGGCTTAACTTGCTCTGAGGCATGTGGGATCTTAATTTCCTGACCAGGGGTCGAACCTGAGTCCCATGTATTATACGGTGGATTCTTAATCACTGGACCACCAAGGAAATTCCACAAAATCTTTAATTATTTTTCTGCTTAAGGTAGCTAGAGGAAGTTCTGTTATGTGTAACTGAGAACCTGACTGAAAAAACTCTCCGTTGTTAACTGGTAAGACTTGCTTTTTAGGCAAACATGAAGAGATTTCATTTGTTTACTTTTTTGATTAAAGGTACAGCTTTTTAAGAGCTGCTGGGTCAGAATGAGTGAGTAGGTCCCAAACTGTTCTTGAAGAAGTGAGCATACTTCTGACTTCTGAAAGTTTCCTTACAGTTTCTGCACTCTAAATATACTGGGCATGAGTGTTCTTCTGCATGTATCCTCCATTTTCATTAGTATTCTTAGATGCCCAGCCTGAGGTGTGCAGTCGTCCCAGACGGTTCCTCTCCCTCACTTACCAGGGACAAACTTTCAGAATCTGACCTTGATATTATTGCTTAAACTATTGCTCTTTTTCCCATCTCCACTGGTGCTCCCTTAGCTTAGTCCTCCATCTGGCATATTTGTCCCCTAGTTCAGCCCCTGTCTCCAGCCTCTTCACATTTCAGGCCCTCTTCCCTGCCACTGAGTTTAATCAAGCCACCCTTCCTTCCAAGACAAAACCCTCCAATGGTTCCCTATTTCTAGTAGAATAATGTCCAAGCTCTTTTGTAATCTTGCTCCAAAAAATCATTTTAGATACACTTCCTGCTGTGCTCTCATCACCTCCTTTGTCTAGCCACCCACCTGTCTCCAAGTACCTGGCTCTCAGAGCTGCATCTCATTGTGCACTACTCCCTTTTCTTGAAATGTCCTTTGTCATATTATGAATTTGGCATACTCCTACTCAACCTTCAAGATTTAGTGATAATGCCACCCAACTCTGAGAAATGGTTTCTGCCATTTCCATCAAAGTGTAGCAATTCTTTTTCTGTGCTCCCAGCCTTTTCCCATCCTTCTAATACAGCACTTACCACATTATTGTGTTTATTGACTCCTATGTATTCATCTTCTCACTAGACGGTGAGGTTGTAAAGAGTAGGGGCAAAGTTCTGTTCACCTCTGCATCTTCAGGTTCAAGGACAGTGCCTGGCACTTAGTAGAAACTCAGATGACGCTTGTGAAATTAGCAAATTAATTAATAATAAAAACACTTGCAGAAAATAATCTTGAAACTAGTTGAAAACACTGGCAACTCGGTAACTTGAATTCCCGAATAAAGGCTGTTATTAAAATAGTAAGGTTCTAGTCACTCTAGTCACAGCTGTCCCCTCTCCAGTGAACCATGTGCATCCCCTAAGGGGAATCTTTTTGCACAGACAGCCTAAAAGCAGACCCAGAAAAGGAAATGAAACACCTGCTAATTTATAAACACCTAGGTATTTCGAATAATAATTATCACAGAGCTTACTAATCGTTCAGTTCAGTTCAGTTCAGTCGCTCAGTCATGTCCGACTCACCGCAACCCCATGAATCACAGGACACCAGGCCTCTCTGTCCATCACCAACTCCCGGAGTTCACTCAAACTCATGTCCACAGAGTCGGTGATGCCATCCAGCCATCTCATTCTCTGTCGTCCCCTTCTCTTCCCGCCCCCAACCTTTCCCAGCATTAGAGTCTTTTCCAGTGAGTCAACTCGTCGCATGAGATGGCCAAAGTATTGCAGTTTCAGCTTTAGCATCAGTCCTTCCAGTGAACACCCAGGATTGATCTCCCTTAGAATGGACCAGTTGGATCTCCTTGCAGTCCAAGGGACTCTCAAGAGTCTTCTCCAACACCACAGTTCAAAAACATCAATTCTTCGGCGATCAGCTTTCTTCACAGTCCAACTCTCACATCCATACATGACCATAGGAAAAACCATATAGTTAGGGAGTAATTAATAGGTAAATGCTGGCATTTAACAAAATGTTTTCCCCTTTTTCTACCCAAGCAATGATTTTAAGTTGAGGATGCTCAAAATGGCATGAAAGGGGAGGAAATCATTCCAGACATCACGTGTATTTAAAAGACAATGCTGCTGGTGGGCATCCTTCATTACCATCTTTAACCACAATGGGAACAGCCGTGTTCACTGAGCCCCTGCCAGTCGAGGCAGAGGTGCAGAATTGAAGGAAGGCCTGCTTTCAAAAAAAAAAATCTCATATGAAAACAAATTACACTCGTGAAGCAAATGAATTTAGAGAGAGGCGGGTGATAACTCACAATTCAAAGAGACCCTGTTCTAAACAAAAGGATCTCCCATGGGGCTCCTTTAAATAGGAAACTGCTAGGGAGCAGTTAAAACATCATTGAGTTTATAAGGAATCGATTAAGAACCAATTCTTTCAGAAACCAATCTATCGCACAACAGGGATGTAACTATCTTTAGAATTGCTGCTGCAGCCTTTGCCTTGCCACCAGCCTTTGCCAGCAACCATTACACAGCAAAGTGTATAAAGGGAAATGTATAGAGAGGGTCAGGAGAGCCAGATTTGAGTCTGGCTTTTGGCCATGCTGGTTCAGCCTGCAACAGAGGCCAACAGTCTTGGGGACAAAGGATTAAAAAAGAAAATGAGCTTGAAATAGCTCATGACATGGGTGGTTGTTCACTCGTGTATTAGTTTGCTATAACAAAGTACCACAAACTAAGCTGCTTAAAGAGCAGAAATTTGTCTCATAGTTCTGAAGCCCAGAAGTCCAAGGTGTGGTGAGGTCAGTTCCTTCTGAAGTCTGTTCCCATGCCTCTCTCTGAGGTTCTGCTGCTTTGCTGCCAATCTTTGGAGTTTCCTGTCTTCTGCTACCTCACACCAATCTGCTTTTATCATCATACAGCATGTTCTCTGTGTGAATGTCCACTATGATCCCATCCTAACTAATTACATCTGCAATATTCTTATTTCCAAATAAGGTGACATTCTGAGATACTGGGGGTTAAAACTTTAACATATGAATTTTGAGAGAACACAATTTAATTTGTAGCAACTCATTATTGCTCTGGCCTTAAGTCACTGGAATGACAGACATGCTGTGTTTTTTCATGGTAGATATTTTGCTTTTCTTGGTTAAGATGTTGCCAAGTAAAAGGTATTTTTATAGAAATAACAGCAAGCCACAAAGAGAAGATCTTGAACATAGAAATCAAGACAAAAGGGAAACTTCTAGGAGAGAGTAGACTAGGCAGTAGTTTCAATAGCAGTTTTCTTCTCCATGACAGCCTTTTACGTCTTCCCTCTTAGGAAAAGGGCTGTATTCACCAGGGATTTGGTCACATTCTCCTTTCCACATGAGGAGTATGAAGGAGATCTGGCACTCTATTCTTATCATGACTCATTTTTTTTTTTTTTTTTGCAGGAAGAAGATTCCTCTCACCCAGCAGAACCATCCTTCTGTCAGATGGAGAAGGCTCTTTGCCTCCAGGGTTCTGCCAAACCGTCCACAAGAGCAGTGAATCGGTCGTTTCCTCCCAAGCACGGCTTTCAAAAAACTGAAACACACACACACACAAACACAAAAAACAACCAACTGATGCTGTTGTCTCATAGATTGCATCAGTATTACCATGAAATTGCTGCACATATGGAAGTCAGAAACTGGAAGAAATTATTTGAGGAACTTTAATATCTAGGACACACTTGTTCTGTGCTCTGGTCTCCACCCAGTGACCCTTGGATATTGGGGTAGATTGACTGTAGTAATGACTGAATTTGTTCCCACCACCTGTATCCAGGCATTTGATAATGCACCCCTGCGCTGACTTTTCACATAGTCACGTGTCTTGATTGGCCAAGGGAGCAGCCTGAAAAGCGCCTGAATCCTGGGGCTGGTCCTCTTGCTGGTCTTGCAACCACTGCTGCTGCCACCAAATGATCAAGCACAAGCTTGCTTCCTGGAGGAGATACCACATGATCAGAGACAAGCCATCCCAGTTGGGCCATCATAGACTAGCCAGTTGCCAGTAAACTCTACAGCTGATCACAGATGTATGAGTGCCCAGCTGATATTAGCAGAGTCTGGTCCCAAGCTGCAAGAACCACTCAGGCACAAGAGGCCTACACTGCAGCTTATCAAAATTGTGAGCCAAAGTAATGTCTTTTTCCCCCTTTTTTCTTTTTGTTGTTGTTGTTGTAGGCCACCTGATTTTGAAGTGTTTTGTTATGTAGCAAAAGTTAACTGACACAGATATTTCCCTAAGAGTTCTCCCAGAGCCCAGTGCCACTGGTGGGATCATATGGCTTGGATTTTAGGGACATTTTCTACTGTGCCAAGTGTAATGTGGGTGAACTGGGCTAGCAGGTGGGCTCTGTTACCAGTCATACTCTGTGCTGTTTGGGAGCACAGGCTTTGGAGTCAAACTGGCCTTGATTTGAATCATGGCATTATGTCAATGTGGAAGTAACAGCTATAAAATCTCAGTGGTATAAAAACATCAAAATCTCAGTGGCTTCACACCATAAAGGTGTATTTCTCTCCTATATCTCTGTTCATCTATATATTTATGTATTTGGTGATCTACACATATGCAATGGGATTTCCCTGGTGGCTCAGATAGTAAAGAATCTGCCTGCAATGCAGGAGATCAGGTTTGATCCCTGGTTCAGGAAGATCCCCTGGAGAAGGAAGTGGCAACCCACTCCAGTATTCATGCCTAGAGAATTCCATGGACAGAGGAGCCTGGTGGGCTACAATCCATGAGATTGCAAAGAGTTGAGCAACAAACACACTTCACTCACATCTGTGATGATCTGCAGAGCTGGTTGGCTGGCAGATCTAAGAAGGCTCAGTTGGGATAGTATCTTGTCCTCCAGCTGGCTAACTTGTGCATGATCACACTCATGTATATTCATATAGAGATTCAGGGGCCAAGGCTCCTTCCACTTAGTGCATTCTCTGAGTCCTCCACTGGATCTTCTGCAACCAGCCAGGAGACAAGAAAAGAGAAAGAACATGGAGAATCTGGTGGGTTCAACGGCCAGGGCTGTAAATGCCAGAAGTTAATTCCGGCCTCATTCCATTGCTAGAACTAGTCAAATGGCCCCACCTAGATGTCAAGGGACTGGGAACATGATCCAGTAGAGTGCCAAGGAAAGAGAGAAGATACATATTGGTGAGACACAGAAATCCGTCTCATTTAGCAATTCATTAACGAGGTAATTAGGCAAGTTACTTGATTTCTTTGATAGTTAAATAGTCCTGTGTGGATTGTGCAATCATGCAGAAGTGACCGCATGCTAATCTGTCTTTTCATTCTTGTCTGTATCCATTCATACTAGGAATTGAGGCTGTTGAATGCCACATTGCTTAGCTATTTTTGAGAATCAGGCCCTATCTGGCATACCAAGGAAGAAGGATACGAATGGTTTTCTCTGGGTGCAGGAAATGAGTGGGTGCATTTTTTGCAAGGAAAATTTTTAAAATTATAAACCATCTGTGAGTTGGTCTTTTTTTATTATTGTCATATGCCAGTAAATAATAATAAAATACTCCTTCCTAAAAGAAAAACTGTTATCTAACTGTGGAAAATTCTGAAAGAGATGGGAATACCAGACCACCTGACCTGCCTCTTGACAAATCTGTATGCAGGTCAGGAAGCAACAGTTAGAACTGGACATGGAACAACAGACTGGTTCCAAATAGGAAAAGGAGTACGTCAAGGTTGTATATTGTCACCCTGCTTATTTAACTTCTATGCAGAGTACATCATGAGGAACGCTAGGCTGGAAGAAGCACAAACTGGAATCAAGATTGCCGGGAGAATGCAGATACCACCCTTATGGCAGAAAGTGAAGAGAAACTAAAGAGCCTCTTGATGAAAGTGAAAGAGGAGAGTGAAAAAGTTGGCTTAAAGCTCAATATTCAGAAAACTAAGATCATGGCATCTGGTCCCATCACTTCATGGCAAATAGATGGGGAAACAGTGGAAACAGTAGCTGACTTTATTTTTGGGACTCCAAAATCACTGCAGATGGTGATTACAACCATGAAATTAGAAGATGCTTACTCCTTGAGAGGAAAGTTATGGCCAACCTAGATAGCATATTAAAAAGCAGAGACATTATTTTGCCAACAAAGGTCTGTCTAGTCAAGGCTATGGTTTTTCCAGTGGTCATGTATGGATGTGAGAGTTGGACTGTGAAGAAAGCTGATCGCTGAAGAATTGATGTTTTTGAACTGTGGTATTGGAAAAGACTCTTGAGAGTCCCTTGGACTGCAAGGAGATCCAACCAGTCCATTCTAAAGGAGATCAGTCCTGGGTGTTCATTGGAAGGACTGATGTTGAAGCTGAAACTCCAATACTTTGACCACCTGATGCGAAGAACTGACTCATTTGAAAAGAGCTTGATGCTGGGAAAGATTGGAGGCAGGAGGAGAGGGGGACAACAGAGGATGAGATGGTTGGATGGCATCACCGAATCAATGGAGATGAGTTTGAGTAAACTCTGGGAGCTGGTGATGGACTGCCTGGCATGCTGCAGGCCTTGGGGTCGCATAGAGTCGGACACAACTGAGCGACTGAACTGAACTGAACTGAAGACCTAAACAGTTATTACAATACTATTGAGATTTAATGATATTATGTAGCTAGAATGGGCCTTTAACATACAAGGGCCCAACCCCACACTTGGAAAGTACATTGGAGAGGTATTTGGATTTCAGATTCATTTGAGCATGTTTTCAAATAATCACCCTGGTCACTCTGTTTCACTGTTTTATTTATTTAAATTAAGTGCTTCCCTGGTGGCTCAGAGGTTAAAGCGTCTGCCTCCAATGCGGGAGACCCGGGTTCGATTCCTGGGTCGGGAAGATCCCCTGGAGAAGGAAATGGTAACCCACTCCAGTACTCTTGCCTGGAGAATCCCATGGACGGAGAAGCCTGGTAGGCTACAGTCCACGGGGTCGCAAAGAGTTGGACACGACTGAGCGACGGAACGAACGAACGAACGAATTTATTTTAATTAGGGAATAATTACTTTAAATATTGTGATGAATTTGCCATACATCAACATGAATCAGCCACAGGTATTCATGTTTCCACCTGTCCCAACCTGAACACCCCTCCCACCTCCCTCCTCACCCTATCTCTCTGGTTGTACCAGAGCACAGGCTTTGGATTCCCTGCTTCATACGTTGAATTTGCACTGGTCATCTGTTTTACATATGGTAATGTACATGCTTCAATGCTGTTCTCTCAAATCATCAGTGGGAGAAGGCAAGGGTGGGATGTTTCTTTTAAACACAAATAGAAAGCATGTGGTCACATAGAATGTTAGAACTAAAGGAACTCAGGTTCTGTTTCATCATCTTCACAAGCATTGTTTATTTTTGCTTTACAGCTTAAATGCAAGAATATCTAGTGCCACAGGTGTTGGAGACACAAACTGATCCCAAAGGAAACTTTTGTTGTTTTTCGGTTGCTAAGTCATGTCCAACTCTTTGTGACCCCATGGGCCGCAGCATGTCAGGCTTCCCTGTCTTTCACTATCTCCAGGAGTTTGCTCAAACTCGTGTACATTGAGTCAATGATGCCATCCAACCAACTCATTCTCTGTCGTCCCCTTCTCCTCCTGCCCTCAGTCTTTCCCAGCATCAGGGTCTTTTCCAATGAGTTGGCTCTTCACATCAGGTGCCTGAAGTTTTGGAGCTTCAGTTTCAACATCAGTCCATCCAATGAATATTCAGGGTTGATTTCTTTTAGGATTGACTGGGTTGGTCTCCTTGCTGTCCAAGGGACTGTCAAGAGTCTTTTTCAGTTATGCTAAACTATTATGAACTTATTGGAAGCTCATCAAATTCACTTCTATATAGAATATAGTATCTACTTAAAGGAAAAGTGTTTTAGTCAGCATGGGCTGCTATAAAACATACCACACACTGGCTGGCTTAAACAACAGGCATTTGTTTCTCACAGTTCCGGAGGCTGGTAAGTCCAGGGTGAAGACGCTGGCCAGTTTGGTTCTTGGGAAGGACTCTCTTCCTGGCTTGCAAATGGCTGCCTTGTTGCAGTATCCCCACATGGTAGAGAAAGGAAAGTCTGATGTCTACTCCTCTTCTTATAAGGGCACTAGTCCCACCATGGGGGCTCCACCTTTATGAAATCATCTAAACTTAATCACATCCCCAAAGCCCTACCTCCTAATGCTTAGGGTTAGGACTTCAACAATTAAATTTGAGGTGGGACACAAACATTCAGTCCAAAACAATCAGTGATGAAATTGTACCACTTTGAAGTTAATTTGAGGGAGAAGTCAGAAAATGATATGTTCTGGGTTCAAATTTTACTAGCTTAGTTACTGGCTGTTCCACAGAGGTTTGGTCTTTGATATCTGCTTCTTGCTAGCACTCAGCCCTCCACTGTGTTTCCTGGATCCTCCCACATGCATTAGGATCTTCATTAGAAGCAGGATGACTGGATAGGTCTGCAGAATTCCTGGTCTCAGATCTAGACATTGTGGCCTAGACCACACGGTTCACTGGCTGGTGCAGCAAAGCCATGTTGAATCCATGGGTGTAAGCACAGAAGCAGATCATCATCTCCCGAATCCTTATCCTTCTTTCTCTAACCTGTAGTCTGCTGCCTTAGTCTTTTTGCTTGTTTTATTTTTTTAAAAAATACCATCTGCCTATCAGATAGCTCTGTTCAATTGTCCTCTTATCCAAATGAATAAATCCAAATCTGTACAGATCTGTTCTTCGCGTTCATCACTCCTTTTCCAAGTGTCCCACGTTCTTCCTTTAGTTGTTGTTGTCACCATTATTCTCCCAGCCTCTGTAATATTGGACATGTTCTCTTTTACTCTTTCAACAAAATTGCAAGATTTGTAATCAAGTTCTTTCCTCTTCCATTTCCATTTACCCTGGTTTCAACCCAGATCAACTTGCATCTAAGATTGTGCCTCACTAACCCTGCCACAAACCCTGTTTTCTGCTGCCAAATGAACCTTTCCAAATACCATTTCCATCATGTCATTGTTCCCCCAAGAGTTTGTAATAGTTTCCTGTTGCTAATGTATTGAAATTATCTCCCCCGAGGCCTGAGGAGGCTGGAGCAAATGATAGATGAAATTTTTTTTTCAACTAAACATTTCAATTTTCAATTAAAGATGTTTTTCCTTAAGCCTAAATCTTTATTTTGTACATAAGAAGGATGTGTTGACTGATGTAGGGGCTTAATAAATATTTCTTGAATAGAGAAAAGAACTTTATGGATAGTATGTGAAACTGTAACTCCCCTAGATAGGATACTTTGTCCATATTAATTTATGGATACTGTTTTATTTATCTATAGCTGCATTAATAAGCTATTGAAAAACTTGGTGTCTTAAAACAATGGCTTTATTACCTGTCATATTTCTGTGGGATGCCTGGGGTCATCGGGGCAGTTCTTCTGTTGATCACTCTGGAGTTCTCTCATGCAGTTGTAGTTTGATGGAGGCTTGGCTGAGATGCCAGGATAGTTGCTTCTCTCCCACTTTAAGTGATCTCCTCTATCTCTCCGTGTGGCCTCTCCATGCCTTCTCTCAATGTGATCTTTCCAGAAGGCGAGCCAGACTTCTTATGTGAAGGCTCAAGGTTTCCAAAACTAAAAAAGTGGAAGCTGCCAGGCCTATAAAGCTTAGGCTGTTAGCTGTTATAGTGTCAGTTCTGCCATATTCTGTTATTTAAATCAAGTCCCAGAAAAGCCCAGCTTCAATGAGGGAGGGGTCTATACATGGTGTAAATTCAAGGAGACGTGGTTCATTAGGAACCATCTTTGGAAACTAGGTACCATCCTCTGGCTCTTACTGATTCATGGCCTTTCTACATGAAAAATGTTCTAACCTTTGCAAATATGGTATCAGTTTAAATTCCAGGATATTGTCATCAAAATCAGGTGCTGGTATGGATGTGACTGCTTGGAGGCATCTTCGCATATGCACTTCCTTAGGTGCAGAGACCAGTGAAGATTAGCAGGTTATCCATACACACACACACTCCCCCCCCCCCCCCCGACACACACATCCCTTTCATGTAATGGTGAAAGAGACAGAAAAACTTTAGCAGACTCCCCTGTTCAAAAAGAGGAGAAAAGGGAGACATGACCTTTTCCTGATTTATAGCAATTCTAAAATCCAGCCTGGTGCATATCCCAATTTTTCTAACTCAAGGCAGAGGATAGTCCTTGATTAAGGTACAATTTTACTTTTTAGGAATGGTTTCCCTCTTCTCTTGGTTTTATCCTCTGGGTTCTGGCTCTGAGTCGTTCTTCCATTTTAATTAAAATGGCCTGTGTTTGTAGCTGTATAACTCTAAACATGTTTCCTATTTCTTTGGAAGTTAAGGGCCCAACGTGAAGGTGAACTGGGGTGGCTAGTCTATGAAAATGCCCCAATGAATCACATCTCCTGTTCATATTCTTCTGTGGTTCCCCTACTCATTGAATCTGAGCTGACCCAGTAATCTATTTTCACCAATGGACACAGGTTAAGAAGCCCTGACAGTTTTCTGATTTTGTACTTTGAGGATCCCTGAGCCACCACCATGTAAGAGGTCTGATTTCCCTGTTGCAAAGACCACATGTAGAGTCTACATAGAGAGGAAGAAACTTGAGACTATGGAGAGGGAGAGAGACCATGTCATCCCAGCATCCTGGTTGAGCCTCCAGATAAATCCATGCTAAGCTGTCATCTGACTGCAAGCAAATGAGAGAATCCAAGTGAAACCATCAGAAGAACTTCCCACTGAGCCTAGTCAACTTTTGGAACTGTGAAATGTAAAGTCATTTTAAGACATTAAATTGTGGTGGTCTGTTATGCAACAGTAGAAAACCACATATAATTCATTCACTGAAAGTTACTGAACTGTCCATCTGTGCCTGATGCTGCATTAGGTGATGTGAATGCAAGACTAAATAAAGATTCTGAACTCTACCTTATTTATGTTTGTCAATGGAAGATTTTTGTAAAAGGAAATGTTTCAATTTTTTATTTTAAGGGTGAAAGATTTCTAAAAGCTTTTGCACAGCAAAGGAAACTATAAGCAAGGTGAAAAGACAGCCCTCAGAATGGGAGAAAATAATAACAAATGAAGCAACTGACAAATAATTAATCTCAAAAATATACAAGCGTCTCACGCAGCTCAATTCCAGAAAAATAAACGACCCAATCAAAAAATAGGCCAAAGAACTAAACAGACATTTCTACAAAGAAGACATACAGATGGCTAACAAACACATGAAAAGATGCTCAACATCACTCATTATCAGAGAAACGCAAATCAAAACCACAATGAGGTACCATTTCATGCCAGTCAGAATGGCTGCTATCAAAAAGTCTACAAGCAATAAATGCTGGAGAGGGTGTGGAGAAAAGGGAACCCTCTTACACTGTTGGTGGGAATGCAAACTAGTACAACCACTATGGAGAACAGTGTGGAGATTCCTTAAAAAACTGGAAATAGAATTACAATATGACCCAGCAATCCCACTGCTGGGCATACACACTGAAGAAACTAGAATTGAAAGAGACACATGTACCCCAATGTTCATTGCAACACTGTTTATAATAGGCAGGACATGGAAGCAACCTAAATGTCCATCAGCAGACGAATGGATAAGAAAGCTGTGGTACATCCTGGGAAATAACTATTTCCCAGATATCCTGAAAAATGATATTATGGGTGTGATTTCAGATTAGACGCTGTGACCTAATGTAGAACTTAATGCTCCTGTAATGCATTTTTGCTTCTGTACTTTGCTTGCTGATCGTAAAACCAAAGTTACTCCATTTTATGATAAGGTTGTTTTTAAGTAAAGATTCCTAAAATTGTTTTTGAAAAAATAAAAATAAATAAATAAATAAATAAAAATGGAAAAAAAAAGAAAGCTGGTACATATACACAATGGAATATTACTCAGCAATTAAAAAGAATACACTTGAATCAGTTCTAATGAGGTAGATGAAACTGGAGCCTACTATCCAGAGTGAAGCAAGCCAGAAAGAAAAACACTAATACTGTATACTAACTCATATACATGGAATTTAGAAAGATGGTAACAATAACCCTGTATGCAAGACAGCAAAAGAGACACAGATGTATAGAACAGTGTTTTAGACTCTGTGGGAGAGGGCGAGGGTGGGATGGTTTGGGAGAATGGCACTGAAACATGTATATTATCATATGTGAAACAAATCACCAGTCCAGGTTCGATGCATGAAGCAGGATGCTCAGGGCTGGTGCACTGGGATGACCCAGAGGGATGATATGGGGAGGGAGGTGGGAGGGGGTTCAAGATGGGGAACACATGATGCACACCCGGGGTGGATTCATGTCAATGTATGGCAAAACCAATACAATATTGTAAAGTAATTAGCCTCCAATTAAAATAAATAAATAAAGTGGAAAAAAAATACTGACAATGAATTCTCTTATAAAAAGAAATAATCACTCTGAGAATTTTCAAAATTTTAATTTTTTCACATTAAAGTTTTTAAATAGTGAAGCATACCAGAGTTTTTAATAACAGAATTTGATTCAGCAAATATTATCTGATCCTTCGCTACATGTTTCCTCAGTATATTTTAAAAATCTGTGTGAAATTCAGGTGCTGTTTTCCACATGATATCTACTAGCTTGCATGGGACTTTTAAGCTATTTGGAGGATCCTATTTTGTCTATTAGCATGTATTCTTATTATTATCGTGCTTCCCATGGCTGTTTTCTTATTGCTTCCACAAGAATTATGTTCAGTTGTTCAGTTTCTAAATGACCTAGTTAGCAGCAGTTTTTCCATTTTTTTTTCTTTAGAATTCTCTTAGTCTACAGTTGGACTCCCTCTCTATTACTCTCTTTTCCTCCCTGAGTTTTACTCAACATTTCTGCTAATGAGTACACATTCCACTCTTGTCCCTCCATGGATTGCTGCCCATGCATTTGGAGACTTCCTTGTCTTAATTATTGGGGGAAAAATTCTTTTCTTGGTCTTTCCTTGCTAGACATTGCTGGCTTTGAGTTTCTAGCTCTTACCTCTGATGTGTCTTTGTTTTTCACATAAATAGTGCTCATAAAGCAGATAGAAGCCCTAAAGACCACGTAATTTTATGAATGATCAAGCGTTAGCCAGAGAGCCAAGTGACTTATTCAAAGAACTACAGTTAGTGGCAGAATCAGGGCCAGAACCCATATCTCCAAACCAAGAAGTTCTGGTTTCACTATAGTAATGAATTCACTCTCAGACCACATCAAACTAATGCAGACAGACTGATGCTTGATCAACCAATTCTATTTACAATTAATTAATAAATTTTAATTATATCTCAAGTAGATTCTCAGTCTTGGACTACAACTGGGGGAAAATAAGAAAAAAAAAGAGAAGTAGAGTGAGTTCATAAGCTGTAAGGTGTGCAGCAGCAGTTCATAATAATTTTTATTGCTTAGGATTTTGATGAATGCTCTTGAGCCTCTCATTACTTTATTCAATAAACATTTATTGAGTATCTACTCTGTGCATATCTGTGTGCATGTGTGAGCACATACACACATAAACACAATTTCCTTAGATGGAGACACTGTGTGAATGGTGTCAATATCCTCATAAATACCTTATAATACATACAAGTTTCATGCCCGTAGCAATATACCAAAAGATAGTTGCTTTTCTGGGGAAATGCACACTGTGATTCCTTATAGATAGTTTACCTTCATAATTATTCCCACCTCTCCAATTCTTAGAATCATCTAATTTGTAGTGGAGGACTTCAGACTCAAATGCCTTCAAGGGCCGTGTAGTTATGGTAAATGAGTGAAGTAGGTGAAGTACTGGAGACAGTGGCACTGTTGAGACTCCAAGTCCTGTTTGAAGGGTGCAGCTGCCACTCCATGTCAGGTGATTTTTGTCATGTAGGAAACCAAGGGCTAATATTTCTAGAACTTCTGTATTTCTAAGAGAGGCTGGAAATCTTTCTTTATATGAAGTCTCCCGATTTTTAAAACGTTGGTGATTAATCAAAAACATTTAAAACCTCTGCATTGGTAAAATAGAACACGTGTACCTGATTAGAATACTGGGCATACAGTTTGCCTCACCACCCTTTGTGTACCTTCCCCATTTGCAGAGACAAATGGCAACACTCAAGCCTCCAAGCCACGGGATTCTCTCGTTTCTAAGAATTCTGGAAGTGAGGGCTCAAGGAAATTGTTCTAACTCACTGACCTCTGGAGTGGTCAAAAAGCCCACCCACTGATTTGCTTGGTCAGTTCCCACTTAATGCCACTGAGAAAATAAAAATCCCTTTCTAGAGGAAATGAATGGAAAAGTGTTGTTCCTTTTGCAGAGATCGAAATAAGGGCTATCTTGCTTTTATTCAAACTATATTAATTATTCTAGAAATTAAACATGTAGTATTGGCATGCATACCACCCAATGAGTGTGTTTGATGTTTGGTCCTGCATGGGTAATGCGAGCACAAATCTACACATGGCATCTTGAATCCTATTTCTCCAAACCCAATAATTGGTGTCTGATATTAGCTCCAACTGCTCAGTTCAAAGTCCTCACTAGTCTCCTGAACTTCAAATCTAATTGCCTGTTCTCATTGCATGTCTTATTTCATTTTCTCATTTGTCAAATATTTATAGACTGCCTCCTAGGTGTCAGATATATTTTAAACACTAAAGATATATGACAGTTAATCACATAGACATGGTTTATTCACCCACAAAGTTTACTCTCTGTGAAGCCTAGGGGGACAATAGTCATGTAAACAAATGAATAAATAACACAGTTTCAAGCAGTGGTAATTGTTATGAAGAAAGTAAAATGGGGAAATGGGATAGGAGTGATTGAGGAAAGGCTGTATTACACAGTCATTTGGATTGAGACCTGAATGGTGAGAAGGTGACATCAGTGCAAAGATATGGGGAAGAGGGTTGCAATCAAGGGAAAACCTGGTGCAAAAGCCTGTCACAGGGCTGGACTTGAGCATTTATGGATCAGAAAGAAAACCTGAGGCTGGAAAGACTAAACTGACTTCTTTCCAGTATTTGCATGTTTATAAACAGTTAGAACTGGTCATGGAACAACAGACTGGTTCCAAATAGGAAAAGGAGTACGTCAAGGTTGTATATTGTCACCCTGCTTATTTAACTTATATGCAGAATACATCATGAGGAACACTGGGCTGGAAGAAGCACAAGCTGGAATCAAGATTGCTGGGAGAAATATCAATAACCTCAGATATGCAGATGACACCACACTCATGGCAGAAAGTGAAGAAGAACTGAAGAGCCTCTTGATGAAAGTGAAAGAGGAGAGTGAAAAAGTCGTCTTGAAGCTCAACCCAGAAAACTAAGATCATGGCATCTGGTCCCATCACTTCATGGCAAATAGATGGGGACACAGTGGAAACAGTGGCTGACTTTATTTTTCTGGGCTCCAAAATCACTGCAGATGGTGACTGCAGCCATGAAATTAAAAGACACTTACTCCTCGGAAGGAAAGTTATGACCAACCTAGACAGCATATTAAAAAGCAGAGACATTACTTTGCCAACAAAGGTCAGTCTAGTCAAGGCTATGGTTTTTCCAGTGGTCATGTATGGATGTGAGAAGTTGGACTGTGAAGAAATCTGATCGCCGAAGAATTGATGGTTTTGAACTGTGGTGTTGGAGAAGACTCTTGAGATTCACTTGGACTGCAAGGAAATCCAACCAGTCCATCCTAAAGGAGATCAGTCCTTGGTGTTCATTGGAAGGACTGATGTTGAAGCTGAAACTCCAATACTTTGGCCACCTGATGTGAAGAACTGACTCAGAAAAGACCCTGATGCTGGGAAAAATTGAGGGCAGGAAGAGAAGGGGATGACAGAGGATGAGATGGTTGGATGGCATCATTGACTCGATGGACATGGGTTTGGGTGGACTCCTGGAGTTGGTGATGGACAGGGAGGCTTGGCATGCTGCGGTTCATGGGGTCGCAAAGAGTCGGACATGACTGAGTGCCTGAACTGAGCTGAATCCTAAGTATATTCCCTGATTTTAGAGAATTGGAGTAAAGTGGCAGACATGGCGTCATTATATCCTGGCTAACATTCACTAATCACTAAACAAAACTTATTGGGCACTAACAATGTGCCAGACAGTATGCTGGGTGCTGGAGATGCAAAGATGAATAAGACATAGCTCTTGCACAAAAATTATCAACAAACTGTACCTAGGCTGACCTTTGTTCTTCTCACTAGAGACTCTTTTTTGTAACTGATGGATACTGTCTTTTAAGTGGTATGTTATGTATCAAGGCTATATGGGGCCAATTTGTACTTACTTTTTTATTCTTAAAGCTAATTGCAAATTCTCACCTCAGCACAGAGTCCTGTGATGCTAAGAGACTCACTGTAGATCACTTGGAAGAGGAAAGAATTCCAGTAGTGGTCAAGATCTGCTGCATTTATTAAGAGTTTGTTCCACTTGGAAATAGTTTTCCTAGTTATTACTTATGAATCCTCTCACCTGGTCTTCTGATAAAGCTGCTTGAGGGCCTACATTCTGGCATTTTGATGGAATGGATTTATTTTCTTTACCCTGGACACCAGGTGTGACTGGCTAAAAACAGCAAAGGACTGAATCTCTTCTGTTAAGGGTCCTGGCAGCTCTGTGGCAAGTTTGGCCACTGAGCTATCTAGGCTCTGATACTTCCATTCTAATGGGCTCCCCTCCCTAATGGTGTGTGTATGAGAGAGAGGTGGGAGCAGGGGAGAGAGAGTGTGTTTCGTTGTCTCTGTTCTCAAATGGAGTTGATATTCTCAGTTGTCTCACAGCATTTTCTGGAAATAAAACAGGACAAAAATATGACTATGTCTAGAAAAATGAGTTGTGATATTTAAAAATATCACTAACTAATTGTGATGTTAAATCAGTATGACTCTGCATTCTTGTGAGATGGGATAATCTAGTGGTTAAAACCCCCAGTTTTTTTATTTGGCTTTTACTGGTATGATTTCAGGCACATTACTAAATCTCTTTGAGCCACAATTTCTTTGTCTGTGAAAAGATAATGACTTTATCTGCTTCATTGTTGCTATGAGGATTGAATAACTTATTTAGGTAAAGCACTTAGCCTGGTGCCTGTCAAATGGAAAATGTTAACTTAATCAAGTATTTACTTTCCTTATCCCTTCCCTGCCCAAGAGGACCTTATAGCTCTTTACAAGTGCAATTGTACAGAAATGACCACCTTCTTCCTCCCATGACCCACTGAAATAAAAAACAGTTGCAAAATGGAGAGACCTCATGTGCTCAAGAAAACAAGCTGTTGAAGGTCCAGGATTTTAATTCTGATGCTTTGGTCAGTTGGCTGGACGACCTTGGACAGACTCATTGTTTACAGTTATATTAACATTTCTGCAATATTTGGATGAAGAAGCTGAGGACCTGACTCACCTCCCCCAGGTAATAGAAATGCTCATGTCTCCCCCATGCCCTTTAAAATCAACCAATCAATCAATATCCATGCAAACATTTCAATAAAATGTTCTCTTTCTGGTCATAGTCAACCTTTTAAAAGGTTATCTGCATTAATTTTTCTCCACCTTTCCGCCTGCAGTTGTTTCTTAACAAGGCATGGCAATCTGCCCTTGGCTTCCTAACCATCATTACACCAGCTCTAGTTAAAACTACCTCTTCATTAACAAAAACAAATGGCTATCTTTCGATCTTCATCTTCCTTAACTTTTGACCACAAAGAGAAGAAGGCAAATGACTTTAAGGTGTGGTAAATACATTTTTAAGTTTGAGTCCAGACAAACTGAGTCTCAGTGCTGAAATCAAAATTGCCATTTAAAGGGCCTTTGTTCTGCTGAAAACTTCCCATATTCAGAATCAAAATGTGAATTATTCAAGTAATCAAGGAAACGAGGTCTACTAAAATACCTTACCATGACATCAGACATCAAAAGTGAAATCTGAAGACAGGGAAATGATTAGAGCACAAAGCAATCTGTTGCTTTGTTCTGATGTGAAATGATGATGGTAAAGTAGGCACCTGCTGCTATTTGTACCTGATGGGTCCTAATACAGTTCAGACCACTTTCTAGTCATTCTACCATGTCCAATCACAATGTATTTATCTGGTGTCATATACCATTAAGACCTTCTTCTTTGTTAAGGATCCTCTCTAGAGATCTAAGCAAACTGTTACAGATAATAATTTGCATTACAGCAGACATTGTCAATGTTTAATTTCAGGCACACAGGCATGTGGGTGCGGGCATATTTTGGTTAGGAGAAACTTTTCCAAGTCCTCTGGACCACCACCCCCATCCCTTTTTTTCACCTCCCCTTGGAGTTGACTGCATTTTAATGGGGCATTTGGTGAAGCTGCTACCCTGAGCTGAGTCAGATTGTTGCAGAGAAAGTTTATCATTCTCAGAATTGCTGTCAGGATGATTAAATAGGGCTGTTGTGCAATAGGTCCCAATCCACAGCAGCAATGGAGGGGAGTAAACACTGGACTGGGAATCAGGGGAACTGGTCTAGTCTGGTTCTGTGACTCTGGACAAGTCTCTTCCACTCTGTTAGCCTGGGTAGTGTCACCTCTAAAAGGGGGGCTGACCTAGAAAACTTCTAAGGTCATGTCCCATTCACTGATTTTAAAGTTAGTTTAAAAAATTTCTCTCTCAGCTCTATCAGTTCAGTTCAGTTCAGTTCAGTCGCTCATTCATGTCCAACGCTTTGTGACCCCATGAATCACAGCACGCCAGGCCTCCCTGTCCATCACCAACTCCCGGAGTTCACTCAAACTCATGTCCATAGAGTCGGTGATGCCATCCAGCCATCTCATTCTCTGTTGTCCCCTTCTCCTCCCACCCCCAATCCTTACCAGCATCAGACTCTTTTCCAGTGAGTTAACTCTTCGCATGAGGTGGCCAAAGTATTGGAGTTTCAGCTTTAGCATCAGTCCTTCCAAAGAACACCCAGGATTGATCTCCTTTAGAATGGACTTGTTGGATCTCCTTGCAGTCCTCTGAATTTTTTTTAAAACAGTTTTACCTTGCTTGATTTTTCCACTATTTTGCAAAGTGATCACTTCTTATCTCTCACCTCTTCACTTACTTTTTGGCTAGTTCACCCAGAGGACATATGCATCTCACAAGCAAATCATTTTCTCCTTTGAAGACAGTGTACCTCTATGCTGTATTCAATGCGGAGCAATTACACAGTAAATTTGGGATGTGTCCAGAATATTCACTCTTACAAAACAAGGCTCTTCAGCCTGAACTTTTGGTTGTTCACTGATACTTGTATGAAATGCCAGTTGGGTGGCAAGGTTTGAAACCAGACAACTCTACTAGATAACCAGTCTCTGTATGGAATAGGTTATAGTCATCTCATGCTTCCACTCTGATAATTACTCTAAAGATTTTCAAACCCTAAGACTGATGAAACCTTTTACTTTTTTTTTTTTTTTTTATTGTTCCTGTTCCCCAGACTCAAGCTGATAGACAGCCAGAGTCTGGAAGCAATGGTGACTCATCATTTAAACATTATTATGTCAATAATAAGCTCAAGCACTAATATAAAGACTTTTTTTTTAAAGACTCACAACGAGAAATACTGTGAAATTTCAGAATATTAAGGATAAAAAGAATATCCTAAAAGTGTCCCAATAGTGTTAACATAAAATATAGGACAGCTAGTTAACTTTGAAGTTCAAATACACAATAAGCAATTTTTAGAATAAGTATGTTTCTAGAATTTTCTTGTTTATCTGAAATTCAAACTTAGTTGGATATCCTATATTTTTAATTGCTAGATGTGTTAATGCTGTTTTTCAGAGTAAAACCAGACCACCCAAACATCCCATCAATTAGCAGTGGATGGTAATAGGCAATTTGGCTGATGTTTTAAAAATTCGGAGACATTAAAATTTTCAACCTAGAGTCCGATACCTACCCAAGCCATCAATGAAGGGATAAATGAAAACTTTTTAAGACTTTCAAAGGCCTAGAAAAAAATGACCTCTCAGAAAGTTATCCAGTATGCATCCCAATAAAACTGGCAAGTAAACCAAAGAAGGCATGGAGTACATAGAAGTGTGACTCAGGTTCAGAAAGGCAGTGAAGGGGCCCCCTACCACGGCAGGGGTGCAACAGAACTAAAGTAACTGGTGATTCTTTGACGGCAAGAACTCCCAGATGTTCAAGCAGGTTTTAAAAAAGGCAGAGGCACCAGTGATCAAACTGCCAACATCCGCTGGATCATGGAGTAATCAAGAGAGTTCCAGAAAAACATCTATTTCTGCTTCATTGACTATGCCAAAGCCTTTGACTGTGTGGATTACAATACATTGTGGAAAATTCTGAAAGAGATGGGAATCCCAGACCACCTGACCTGTCTCTTGAGAAACCTGTATGCAGGTCAGAAAGCAACAGTCAGAACTGTACATGGAACAACAGACTGGTTCCAAATAGGAAAAGGAGTACGTCAAGGCTGTATATTGTCACCCTGCTTATTTAACTTCTATGCAGAATACATCATGAGGAACGCTGGGCTGGAAGAAGCACAAGCTGGAATCAAGATTGCTGGGAGAAATATCAATAACCTCAGATATGCAGATGACATCACCCTTATGGCGGAAAGTGAAGAGGAACTCAAAAGCCTCTTGATGAAAGTGAAAAAGGAGAGTGAAAAGGTTGGCTTGAAGCTCAACATTCAGAAAACAAAGATCATGGCAACTAGTCCCATCACTTCATGGGAAATAGATGGAAAAACAGTGGAGACAGTGTCAGACTTTATTTTTTTGGGCTCCAAAATCACTGCAGATGCTGACTGCAGCCATGAAATTAAAAGACGCTTACTCCTTGGAAGGAAAGTTATGACCAACCTTGATAGTATATTAAAAAGCAGAGACATTACTTTGCAACCAAGGTCTGTCTAGTCAAGGCTATGGTTTTTCCTGTGGTCATGTATGGATGTGAAAGTTGGACTGTGAAGAAGGCTGATCGCCAAAGAATTGATGCTTTTGAACTGTGGTGCTGGAGAAGACTCTTGAGAGTCCCTTGGGCTGAAAGGAGATCCAACCAGTCCATTCTAAAGGAGATCAATCCTGGGTGTTCATTGGAAGGACTGACGTTAAGCTGAAACTGCAATACTTTGGCCACCTCATGCGACGAGTTGACTCAGTGGAAAAGACTCTGATGCTGGGGAAGGTTGGGGGCGGAGGAGAAGGAGATGACCGAGAATGAGATGGCTGGATGGCATCACCGACTCGATGGACATGAGTTTGAGTGAACTCCGTGAGTTGGTGATGGACAGGGTGGCCTGGCGTGCTGTGATTCATGGGGTCGCAGAGAGTCGGACACGACTGAACTGGACTGAAATGAAAGAAAAATCCAACTCAAATTGGCTTAAATAAAAACGGAACATAGGGAGGTCTCCCAAATTGATTTAATGGTTCATAGATCAACAAAGATCCAGTCTTTTTTTTTTTTTTTTTACCATTTTTCTGCCCTGTTATTCCTGGTGTTACCGTCATCCTAAAGCTAGGGGACTTTCCAGGTAGCGCTAGTGGTCAAGAACCTTACTACCAATGCAGGAGACATAAGAGATGCGTGTTCGATCTCTGGGTCGGGAAAATCCCCTGGAGGAGGCCATGGCAACCCACTCTGGTATTCTTTCCTGGAGAATTTCATGGAGAGAGTAGCCTGGAGAGCTACAGTCCATGGTGTCACAAGGAGTCGGACATGACTGTAGCAACTTAGCACAAAGATGCTTTTCCTCCTGATGATACTTGGCTGCCTGAAGCAACTTGATCAAATGCTTCTTTGTTCATATCTAGTGGGAAAAGGACTGGATTTTTTTTTCCAGCAAGAATCCCTTCACAATTCATTATCCCAAACTGGCCTATGGGGGTTGCCCTTTGCTGAAAGAGTCTCTAGCAAGGAAGATGGAGTTATTTTGATTATTTTATTTAGTTCATTTCATTTGATTCTTTCATTAGACAGGCACTGTTTTCAGCACTAGGAAAAAGTATTAATAGGAAATAAAAGACAAACTTTCCTGCCTTCATGAAGCTTACACTCAGGTGCAGAGATGAGAAGCAACTATGCTATAAAGTGATATGTGTTGGTGTGATAAAGTAGAAGAGGGAATAGGAAGTGTTGTAAACTGCTGAACTTTAGGAACAGTGTTTGGGAGCATCCTCACTGAGGCTGTCCCCTCAGTCTAATGAGGGGAATGGCTGTCTCCTCAGTCATTGTCTGAGATGGAATGGATTTGGGGAATCAGCCACACTGTCCAGTGTACCTGGAGAACGTACAATCCAGGACAAAACAGGAGGACAGATGGCTCTGGGAGAGAGGTCTCCTGGGACAAAAGGAGATGTTGTAGAATATCTGTTGTCGTGGAAAATTTAAAAATAGTGTGAGAATTAGAAGAAAGGAAAACAAGTATAAGGAGAAAGTTAACTTAACAGAATATCACTTGACTCCTCCGTGAATAAGGCTTACAAAGTTACAATAATGTAAAACGTTGTTGTTAGTTTTCAAATTTTAAAATGAACTGATAGAGAAAGCATGGAAGACTTAATTTTAATTACAGAACCAAATGTAAATGATATCACCTGGAATGCTCTACGATTGAAATGCCAGAAAAGGTAGATAGCAGAGCTAAAGATAAGTCCAGGAGCATCAGTTTTCTCCTTATACCCCAGGGGATGTTAAGAGACAGAGTATAATTGGTGTATGTTTGCTGCCTAAAATTTCAAAGATAGCCAAACATTAGAGAAATAAATATGTATTATAATTACACTGGGAAGTTGGGGGAAGATAGAGGTGAGGTGATATAAGTGAGCTAAATATTATAGCAGCAACTTGAATATCTAAAATGGGCAAATTCAGACATTGTATATAAACTCACAGTTACTGTAGAATCATAGAAGAAATACAGAATTTTGATGTAACTACAGAATAGACAAGATATAGAGTTAGTGGGTTGACTTTGAGGAATTAAGACAGGCTGAGAGGGAAGAACAGAGCATTATTTTCATTATTAGTCATTTGGGACAATTTTGACTTTTGAACTATGTGTGAGCATTACACTGAATTTTAAAATATCTGGTTTCCATGCTGCAACAATTTCTTTCTGTACTCCTGAAAGATCACTTTCATTATGGAAAATTTAGAAACTATAGAAAACTTCTCCAGATTTAGAGGTAACTCTTAAAATATTGCCTCATTTTCTTCTAGTCTTTTGAAATCAATTACATTTACACACATTTGTGATTATGTGGAGTAAGGATACAGCTTGATGTATTCAAATTTGTGAATCTAAACTGATTAACTTAGATTCCATAGATAATTTGTAACATTTAAAATCTCCCTTATGATTTCAAATGAAACCAAAATAAACATATTAAAATCTGCGAAGAGATCTTTGGCATTAAACACTAGCAATACAATTAGCCTATTTACCAAGATGACTAGACCCCAACAAACTAAGGTCAAGTTCATTCTGATGTTAATCAGGCAGTGAGAGCTACGACTTGCTGGACAAAATTAAACGACAGATTTGTTTCATAAGTGGAAAGTTACATCAGTTCAGTTCAGTTCAGTTCAGTCATTCAGTCATGTCCGACTCTTTGTGACCCCATGGACCACAGCATGTCAGGCCTCCCTGTCCATCACCAACTCCTGGAGTTTACCCAAGCTCATGTCCATTGAGATGGTGATGCCATCCAACCATCTTATCCTCTGTCATTCCCCTCGCCTCCTGCCTTCAATCTTTTCCAGCATCAGGGTCTTTTCAAATGAGTCAGTTCTTCCCATCAGGTGGCCAGAGTATTTCAGCTTCAACATCAGTCCTTCCAATGAACACCCAGGACTGATCTCCTTTAGGATGGACTGGTTGGATCTCCTTGCAGTCCAAGGGACTCTCAAGAGTATTCTCCAACACCACAGTTCAAAACCATCAATTCTTCAGTGCTCAGCTTTCTTTATAGTCCAACTCACATCTATACATGACTACTGGAAAAACCATAGCCTTGACTAGAAGGACCTTTATTGGCAAAGTAATGTCTCTGCATTTTAATATGCTGTCTAGGTTGGTCATAACTTTCCTTCCAAGGAGTAAGCATCTTTTAATTTCATGGCTGCAGTCACTATCTGCAGTGATTTTGGAGCCCATCCCCAAAAGTCAGATACTGTTTCCACTGTGTCCCTATCTATTTGCTGTGAAGTGATGGGATCCGATGCCATGATCTTTAGTTTTCTGAATGTTGAGATTTAAGACGACATTGTCACTCTCTTCTTTCACTTTCATCAAGAGGCTCTTTAGATCTTCTTTGAAATTTGAAATCTGCCATAAGGGTGGTGTCATCTGCATATCTGAGGTTATTGATATTTCTCCAAGCAGTCTTGATTCCAGCTTGTGCTTCTTCCAGCCCAGCGTTCCTCATGATATACTCTGCATATAAGTTAAATAAGCAGGGTGACAATATACAGCCTTGACGTACTCCTTTTCCTATTTGGAACCAGTCTGTTGTTCCATGTCCATTTCTAACTGTTGCTTTCTGACCTGCATACAGATTTCTCAAGAGGCAGGTCAGGTGGTCTGGGATTCCCATCTCTTTCAGAATTTTCCACAGTTTATTGTGATCCACACAGTCAAAGTCTTTGGTATAGTCAATAAAACAGAAATAGATGATTTTCTGGAACTCTCTTGCTTTTTCAATGATCCAGCAGATGTTGGCAATCTGATCTCTGGTTCCTCTGTTTTTTCTAAAACCAGCTTGAACATCTGGAAGTTCATGGTTCACATATTGCTGAAGCCTGTCTTGGAGAATTTTGAGCATCACTTTACTAGCATTTGAAATGAGTGCAATTATGCAGTAGTTTGAACATTCTTTGGCATTGCCTTTCTTTGGGATTGGAATGAAAACTGACCTTTTCCAGTTCTGTTGCCACTGCTGAGTTTTCCAAATTTGCTGGCATATTGTGTGTAGCACTTTTACAGCATCATCTTTTAGGATTTGAAACAGCTCAACTGGAATTCCATCACTTCCACTAGCTTTGTTCATAGTGATGCTTCCTAAGGCCCACTTGACTTCACATTCCAGGATGTCTGACTCTAGGTGAGTGACGACACCATCATGAATATCTGGGTCATGAAAGCTTTTTTTTCTGTATAGTTCTTCTGTGTATTCTTGCCACCTCTTCTTAATATCTTCTGCTTCTCTTAGGTAGGTCCATACCATTTCTGTCCTTTATTGAGCTCATCCTTGCATGAAATATTCCCTTGGTATGTCTAATTTTCTTGAAGAGATCTCTAGTCTCTCCCATTCTATTTTTTTCCTCTATTTCTTTGCATTGATCACTGAGGAAGGTTTTCTTATCTCTCCTTTCTATTCTTTGGAACTCTGCATTCAGATGGGTATATCTTTCCTTTTATCCTTTGCTTTTCTCTTCTCTTCTTTTCACAGCTATTTGTAAGCCCTCCTCAGACAGCCATTTTGCCTTTTTGCATTTCTTTTTTTGTGGATGGTCTTAATCCCTGTCTCCTGTATAATGTCATGAACCTCCGTCTATAGTTCATCAGGCACTCTGTCTATCAGATCTAGTTCCTTAAATCTATTTCACACTTCCACTGTATAATCATAAGGGATTTGATTTAGATCATACCTGAATGGTCTAGTGTTTTCCCTACTTTCTTCAATTTAAGTCTGAATTTGCAATAAGGAATTTATGATATGAGCCACAGTCAGCCCCCGGTCTTGTTTTTGCTGACTGTGTAGAGCTTCTCCATCTTTGGCTGCAAAGAATATAATCAAACTTTATTTCAGTGTTGGCTATCTGGTAAAGTCCACGTGTAGAGTCTTCTCTTGTACTGTTGGAAGGGGTGTTTGCTATGACCAGTGATTTCCCTTGGCAAAACTCTATTAGCCTTTGCCCTGCTTCATTCTGTGCTCCAAGGCCAAGTTGCCTGTTACTCCTGGTGTTTGTTGACTTCCTACTTTTGCATTCCAGTCCCCTATAATGAACAGGACAACTTTTTTGGGTGTTAGTTCTAGAAGATCTTGTAGGTCTTCATAGAACAGTTCAACTTCAGCTTCTTCAGCATTACTGGTCAGGACATAAATTTGGATTACAGTGATATTCAATGGTTTGCCTTGGAAACAAACAAAGACCATTCTGTCATTTTTGAGATTGCACCCAGTACTGCATTTCAGACTCTTTTGTTGACCATGATGGCTACTGCATTTCTTCTAAGGGATTCTTGCCCACAGTAGTAGATATAATGATCATCTGAGTTAAATTCACCCATTCCAGTCCATTTTACTTCGCTGATTCCTAAAATGTCGATGTTCACTCTTGTCATGTCCTGTTTAACCACTTCCAATTCATGGACCTAACATTCCAGGTTCCTATGCAGTATTGCTCTTTACAGCATCGGACCTTGCTTCTATCACCAGTCACATCCACAACTGGGTATTGTTTTTGCTTTGGCTCCATCCCTTCGTTCTTTCTGGAGTTATTTCTCCACTGATCTCCAGTAGCATATTGGGCACCTACCAATCTGGGGAGTTCCTCATTCAGTATACTATCATTCTGCCTTTTCATACTGTTCAAGGGGTTCTCAAGGCAAGAATACTGAAGTGGCTTGCCATTCCCGTCTCCAGTGGACCACATTCTATCAGACCTCTCCACCATGACCCGTCTGTCTTGGGTTGCCCCACAGGGCAAGGCTTAGTTTCATTGAGTTAGACAAGGCTGTGGTCTGTGTGATCAGACTGGCTAGTTTTCTGTGATTATGGTTTCAGGCTGTCTGCCCTCTGATGCCTTCTGGCAACACCTACTGTCTTCCTGGGATTTCTCTTACCTTGGACGTGGGGTATCTCCTCTCGGCCGCTCGCCGCTCCATCTCCTCCGCCGCTTGCCGCTCATAGATACCTTATGTAGTAAGGCATGTTATTCAGATCCTGCCTTCCTCACTGGCCTTGCCTTCTGTTCTCCCCAGTCTTTGCTCAGTGCCCGAGCCCCTGGAATCTAGCTCTCCATCACAGAATGTGCCGGCTTCTCTTCCCGCTTTGTGCTGGTGCATGCTGTTCCCCTACTTGGAGCGCTGTTTGCAAGCTATTCAGCCTGAAGAAGCATTACAAGTCCATTAGGTCTCAGCCTAGGTCCTCTCTCCCCTGTGATGCTTACCTAATTCCTTCACGGATATCGTACAGCCTCTTCGCTTGTGCAACCTCCAAACGTTCTCCATGTGCTATGACTAGTGCATTCATATGGAGTATGAGTTACAGAGCTAAAAGAGTGTGTGGTGGAGTCAGACTGCCTGAGCTTGGCTTTCAGCTCCACCTCTAACTAGGCAAGTCACCAAATAATCGGGGCCTCAGTTTGTTGCTGTTATTAAGTTGCTCAGTCATATCTGACTCTTTGTGACCCCATGGACTGCAGCGTGCCGGGCTCCTCTGTCCTACATTATGAACTGGAGTTTGCTCAAAGTCATGTCATGGTACCTAACCGTCGCATCCTCTGCTGCCTCCTTCTCCTTTTGCATTCAATTTTCTCCAGCCTTTGGGTCTTTTCCAATGAGTTGGCCCTTTGCAAAAGGTGGCCAAAGAATTGGAGCAATTGCTTCAACATCAGTCCTTCCAGTGAATATTCACGGTTGATTTCCTTTAGGATTGACTGGTTTGATCTCCTTGCAGTCCAAGGGACTCTTCAGAGTCTTCTCCACCACCACAATTCATAAGCATCGGTTCTTTGATGCTTAGTGTTTTTAATGGACCAACTCTCACATCCATACCTGACTACTGGGAAAACCATAGCTTTGACTAGATGGACCCTTGCCAGCAAATTGATGTCTCTTCTTAATACCTGTCTAGGTTTGTCATACAGAAGGCAATGGCAACCCACTCCAGTATTCTTGCCTGAAAAATCCCATGGATGGAGGAGCCTGGTAGGCTGGAGTCCATGGGGTCGGGAAGAGTCAGACACGACTGAGCGCCTTCACTTTCACTTTTCACTCTCATGCACTGAAGAAGGAAATGGCAACCCACTCCAGTGTTCTTGCCTGGAGAATCCCAAGGACGGGGGAGCCTGGTGGGCTGCCATCTATGGGGTCACACAGAGTCGGACACGACTGAAGCGACTTAGCAGCAGCAGCAGCAGGTTTGTCATAGCTTTTCTTCCAAATGGCAAGGATCTTTAATTTCATGGCTGCAGTCACCATCCACAATGATTTTGGAGCCCAAGAAAATAAAATCTGTCACTGCTTCTAGTTTTTACCTTCTCAGGGCTCAGTTTATTCATCTGTAAAATGGTATTATTAATAATATCTACCTCATTGGCTGTGGGAAGGATTAAAAACTACAAAGAAAGCACTTGGCACAGTGCCTGGATTATGGTAAGTGCTCAAAAACATCTGGCATTATTTGTTGTTACTGTTGTAATGATTGACTTGCATGTCTACCCACTGAATTAAGGGAATATAACTTTTCATCTTTGCATACTCTGCACCACTGTAGAACTTGGCATCGTGTCCTTGAAAGTTTATTGACTAAATGAGTGGATAAATGAAAGCTTTAGAGAGTAAATTCAGTTACCTTTTTATAATTATCATTTTTCAGGATAGTAGTTCCAAGAATGGGCCTCAAAGTCATGCAAAAAGCTAATGAGTATTAATTCAAGGAGCCAATATTTTTCTTATTAAAATAAATAGCCACTTCCTGAATACCTTTATTGTATTATCAGCCCTGAGAAAGATTCATCTAAAAGCTCTGAGGTCTCTCAGCAATGCAGGACCTTGTCTGTTTCCTATAAGAGTTCTTACCATCATAGAGATGACAGTACTTCTGATCTACAGAGATTGAGGACAAATGGGATAATGCATTTCATGAAGGATTCCTAACCACAATATGAATGGGAGCAACATTAAAGCATGTTTTTATTATCTTGTGAAATATTATCTTGTGAATTCATGTTTTCTATTTGATTGCTTTTCTCCCCCTCAAAAGAATTATTGTTCCATTCAAGTCCAGGTATATTTAACGCCTTTGGAGTTGTGTAGTGCTGACTCATGTCCTTGGGGACTGTAAGTACTAAGGGTGATTATGTTCTGTGCATTACCCCAGAACCAAGACTCCACCATCAGAATGAGATGATGCGTTACTTCACCTGCAAAAGAATGGGATTCTGTTGGCATTTTGCAAGTCTGAGTCCAAGCCAGACACTCTGACAGTTATTTGGGAGAATAATATTTGTCCTGCTTATCTGCAAAGGCTGCTGGAAGACTCTAGTGAGCAATTTTATAAAGTACAAAGTGATCTACAAATACAAGCATTTTTACTATTATTAAAAACACATCTCATCTTCCACTGGAACCTCTAGATAAAGGAATGTTGGTATGATAAAGAGCTGGAGCTAAAGGGGGAAAAACGCTAAAAACTTAATTATCAAATATGGCATTAAGAGAGTAATTACTTGATTAATTAATGATAGGGGCCCTATGTTTAAAGTCTTTCAGGTACACTGGCATCAACCATCTTTGCCTATCAGGACTGGCTTATTTCTGCCAACGAAAAACTACCAAACCACTGAGGCCTATCTGACTTGTGATTAATATGGGATCTTTTAATTGTATGGTTGAGTTTTATGCATGAAGCTGTATCCTTGATTTTTCTCACTTAATTTTGTTTTGTTAAACTATTGGTTGTGAAACAGTTTTAAATATATCTGCTGAGCATGAGTGCAAGTTTTGCAACTGGAAAAGTGCCTGAGTCAATTTGGGCATTTCATGTAGTAAAACAGACTTGGGGGATCTCGTAGGCTGTGAGATGGATTGCCACTTGGCTTCCACTCCCAACACTGCTGCTCTTTTCTGCAGCTGCTCACTGGCACTGGATCTTATCTGTTGTCATTAAGCGCATGCAGAGCATCAATCGTGGCAAAAGGCTTAGTCACTTTCACTTTGCCCGCCCATCCAATGGCCCTCTGCAACCTCTTTCTGGACAGATGGAGATGACAACAGCTGCCAGTCCAGTCTTCTCAGCAATCATTTACCCTTTTTCTTAATGGCACCTGATTTTCTTTTGGGACCCTACCCTTCCTCCTACACTTTGCCTGCTTATATTCCCTGTGGTTCAAGTAGAGCTGATCTCATTTCCCATGCTCCAGGGCAGGTCTCACACAATTAGAATCTCAATGATTGGTTTAAGGATGGTCATGTGACCCATGCTGGGTCAGTGAGAGCCAACCCAGGGACCTAGGTGGCACTAATGGTAAAGAACCCACCTGCCAAAGCAGGAGATGCAAGAGACACAGGTTCTATCCCTGGGTTGGACAGATCCCCTGTAGGAGGAAATGGCAACCCACTCCAGCATTCTTGCCTGGAAGATCCTACAGACAGAGGAGACTGGTGGGCCATAGTCCATAGCGTCACAAAAAGTCAGGCACGACTGAAGCGTCTAATACGCACAGACAAGGGGAAAGAACAGCTCTCTCTTTCCATTAAGCCTAGAGTTTCTGGTCTCTTTGTCACAGCCAAGAATGCAGACAGAGAAAAGGAGAGCTGAGAGATGGGGAGAAGCAAACTCTGTTGGCCTTGTTTGAATACGTGGGTTTAGTCACACCTGAAAACAAACCTGATCCTGTGCTTTGCCATTATATGAACCAGTGTGAATAGATGTTTGTCGTTTATAACATAGAGTCCTGACTCAAATGATGCTGCTGATCACCACACCTTCTGCCTCAGCATTTATGTACAGATCCTTAAGAAACATAAGAATGAGACATAAAGAAGTCAGTCTGCAGGAAATAAGATTCAGTGTTATAGAGATACTTATACTTTTTTTCGCCATGCTGCGAGGCATGTGAGATCTTAGTTCTCCAGCCAGAGATTGAAGCTGTGCCCCCCTGCAGTAGAAGTGCAGAGTTCTGATCACTGCACCCACCACAAAAGTCCCAGAAATACATATACATTTTAAAAATATATTTCCTCCCCTAGAAAAAGTGCCTGGGTCCATCCAACACTTTCCCTTATTTTATTGAAGTGGTCTGATTAAAGTGATTCTATGACATCTTGCTGGTAGGAGAATGGCTTCATTCACTGGAGGAGACACTGCAGTTCATTCATTCATTCAATGATGGGTGTCTACTTGTGTGAGGTGATAAAGATGTGTCAGGAGAACAAGATCTCTGTTTACCTAACAGAGATTGTAATCTAATAGATTTTAGTGAATCAAGAATCCAGGATACACAAATATAGAGAAAAACCAACAGATTTTGATAATACCCATTAGTACCACCTGAGGATAGATCCTATGACTTTGAAGGTGTGTTCATAACATTATTACAGAAATACTCATGCTTTGATACTTGTTTTACTCTATAATGACCCTTCAGTCTTTTAGTTTTTATTCTTAAAAAGGAAATTGAGGCAGCTCAAAAATAAGAAGATTGGAAGGACTGAAAAACACGCCACTCTCTCAAAGCCCCATTAATCCTATTACTCTAAAACAACTGACTTTCTTTGGGGCTACTAAGATTTTTGAAGATTTTGGGCACCTTTACTCCAGTGAGCTATAAACACTTTGTGTGGTTGAGCGCATTTTATTTTCCCCAGCTCTGTTGATTGTGTCAGAGGCCAGAGTTATATTCCCCAATTCACAGAGGGAATAACCATTGGAGACAAAGTTAGAGTTGTCTGGGGTATCACAGCTGGAGGTTGAGACAGATACTGATCCGCTTTGGTCCTTATGAGGTCTTTCAATGACCCTGTCTCCACTCTCAGCCCAGATTCACCATTCCCCAAATATGCCTTATACTTTTCCATGCCTTTATTACCACTGTTCTTTATCCTGGACTGTTTGTACCTCTGTGTCCCCTCCTCTCCTGAATTTTCACCTGTAGGTGTCCTTCCAGACCTCAGGAAAAGGCCTTCTCTTTTCATAAAGCTCTGTGAGATCTTTCCTAGATAGAAGCAATTTCCTTATATTCTCTTCTCAGTATATTTGATTTATTCCTGCAGGCTTTTCCAAACTTAGTCTGATATTTATTTACATACCTCTCTCTCCTGATGGCATGTAAACTCATTAAGACAAGGAAAGCTGCCTGGCTCTTCCTTGTAACTCTGATTGGGTGTGCTGCTTTGAAAGAGAATTAAATAAGCATCTGCTGAGTAAATGATGTGTGGATTCTTGCACAGATTAAAAATGAGGCTAAATACCTCATTCTCTCACTTCTGAGTCTTGCAGAGACTGTTCCCTTTCCAGGATGTGCACTTCCATTCCCCTTACTTCTGCCATTGTCCAGTTTACAGACCACACTAAGAAATCTATTTTATAGTCAACTCATTATAAGCATATCTTGAAATATTAACCTTTGCTACCTGAAATATGTTCTGATCTATACTCTATTCTGTCTCCTTCTATTCTTTCCTCTTTTACTGTACTATTGTCCAGTCTATTATTTCATTTCAAAAGACGTTGGTTGTGACACACTAATTAATTTCCTTAACCTAATAAGAGTTTATAAGAAGCATTGGTCTAGTTGATTCTTATTTATCTTTCAGATCTCTGTTCACAAGTTGTTTCTTCAGGGAAGTCTCCTGATCTCCCAAGCTAGCTTGAGCCTCTGCTAGAGCCTCCTCTTCATAGAATTTAACCATGTCTTCTTGTGTATTTGTTTGGCCGTCATTTTTCCCCATTAAACTCCAAGCTTGTGAGGGTGGGGCTTCTTTATTTTTTATCATCATATTCTTAGTGCCTAGTACAGTGCCTGGGACCCACCTGTGCACATTAAAGCTTTGTTAAATAAATTACCTGGGTATTTTTAAATTGACGGATGAGAGACTGTCATAGTCACATTTGTGCTTTAAGTATATCTCCTAGGCTACACGCATTTCATTGCTCAAAGGACAGAGTCGGGGAGGTGTTGAAGGGTGGAAGGCTTCAAGGCCGAGAGGCAGGGAGATCAGTTCGGGAGCTGGTATAGAGGGGATCTGAACTAAGGGACAATCAGTGGTGTTGAAGAACTAAGGACAGGTCCCTGAGATTGTTTGAAGGGAAAACTGAGGGAACATAATGATCTGTTTTAGGGGTGAATCCAGTTCTTGGGAATTTTTTTCCATCATGGTCAGACAGGAGGAAGTCACCCTTCTGGCTCTGGGTGTCTCCCAGGCTGATGGTCTTCCTCGTCTGGGGTTTTCTGCCCTGGAGGGATGCTATAAAGGTATCACAGCCTCTGTTGGGTCTACTGCTTTCTTGGTCCTCCAGGACCATTCCAGGGGCTAATTATACCCTGGCTCTCTTTGTTTTCTCCATTGATGTTAGTTTTAAACCAATTAAGATGGGGAGGGATTTCAAGCAAGATTGTGTCTTTATTGATCAGTTTTACAATAAAGCCTTAGTTCTTAATTAAGGGAGTCCAAAGCTCTTGTCTATAGACACAAAGCCTCCTGAGGTGACCTAACCCACAGGAGAGGAAGGGCAGACTACCACGGCATTCAGTTTAGAGATTCAACTGCAGCACAACCCCTCAGCTCCCAGCACCAGCTCTGGACTGGACTATGTTTTCTGTCAATAGCTCTGGAGCCCAAGGCTGTGTCTATGCAGCGTGACTGAGACTTCTCTTGGTACTAGATTTGGTATCTGTGCTTGTCATGAGGGCACATTGCCCAGCTACAGTTCAGACTGTCTGTGATTGTTCTAATTTGGTTATTCAAACAGCCAAAATAATGACTAATGCAACTGACAAAAATATTTTTGGTGCACAATGAATTCAACCACTTGACAACTGACCTCTGTTAGAGTTGGAAATTTTAAATCAAGCACAAAACAAGCAGTCCATGGGATGAGGAGATATCAGAAGACATCCCATCTCCTTTTCCTAGGGTCATGCTGTATAGCACAGGGACACTTTGGTTGTATTTCTGCCAGTACCTTTTCCTCTCTCTGTTCATTATCTCTTTCTCCCTGAGATACACACTTTTCCCCTTCTGGGTTGACGATGCATTGAACTGTTTCTTCTTAGATAAACTATTTTTTCTCCCAAGATAAATCTCATTTTATTATGTGCTGTCCATATTTCTAATCTACTAAGTCCATTTATATTATCACTTGGCCTTGCCTGATGCTTGGCCTACTTCTCATTTCAGTGTTGCCATGACTCCAGAGTTGCCACAGAACAAGCAAGGAGCACACTTCCTTCCATTACAGGAAAAAGGAGGGGAGAAGAGGAAGAAAAACCAATGAGAGGAAAAATGATCATCTGTTAACTTTCTGTATAGGACCACCTGTGGTTTTATACAAAATGTGCAGAAAGAACCAACCATATAGAGAGTAATGATAACAAGTACCATTTGAATGTTTTATATATATTAACTTTCTCAGTTCTTATAGCCACTCTCTGGAGAATATGCTGTAATTGTCTCCTTTCAGCTGAGGAAACTGAGGCACAGAGAGTTTATGCATAATATGCCCCAAATAAGTGTGCTATTGTAACTACTAGGTGATTGAGACTGGATCCTGTAAAGCTAACATATAAATTATGCAGATCCTAAATTTTAGTAGCTTTCAAATTTTCCCTTTTAAAAAATATTTATTTATTTATTATTTATTTATTTAGGTTTCCCAGGTGGCTCACTTGTAAAAGATCTGTCTGCCAGTGCAGGAGAAGCCAATTTGATCCCTGGGTCACAAAGATCCCCTGGAGGAGGAAATGGCAACTCACTCCAGTACTCTTGCCTGAGAAATCCCATGGACAGCGAAGCATGGCAGGTTACAGCCCTCGGAGTCACAAGGAATTGGACATGACTGAGCGTGCGCGCACCCTCACACTCACACTCACACTCACACTGTAACTTGTGTGTTTGGCTGTGCCGGGTCTTGGTTGCAACATGCAAACTCTTAGTTGCAGTGTGTGGGATCTAGTTCCCTGAAAGTGAAGTCCCTCAGTCTTGTTAGACTCTTTGCGACCCTATGGACTGTAGCCTACCAGGCTCCTCCATCCATGGGATTTTCCAGGCAAGAGTACTGGAGTGGGGTGCCTTTTCCTTCTCCAGGGGATCTTCCTGACCCAGGGATCGAACCCAGGTCTCCTGCATTGTGAGCAGACTCTTTACCCTCTGAGCCACTAGGGAAGACCTCAGGTATCAAACCTGCCCACACGCTGCCCCACCCTGCAATGGGAGCACAGAGTCGTAATTCCTGGATCATGGGAAATGTCCCGACGTTTTTCAGTTTTTAAACTCAGGTGTCAGACATAAGTGATCTCAACTGTTACACAGTCATTATTTACAAAATGGGCGAGAGAGCCTGACCATGCCATCTTGGCTCATGCAAGTCTCTCCCCACAAATAGACTCACAGATATAGAGAACAAACTTGTGGTTACCAATAGGGAGTAGAGGTGGGGTGGATTGGAAGTTTGGGATTAGCAGATGCAAGCTATTATACAGAATGGATAAGCAATAAGATCCTACTATATAGCACAGGGAACTACATTCACTATCCTATGATAAACCATAATGGAAAAGAAATTTTAAAAGAATGTATATATATATGTACTTATATATGTATACTGAATCATTTTTCTGTAAAGCAGAAATTCACACAACATGGTAATCATTATCCTTCAATAAAATTAATTTTTTAAAAGCAAAATAATTATGATGCACATGAATCTGAGTCCCTGTTTTCAATTCTGCTTCTCTAGAGAAAAACCCGGAGAAGGCAATGGCAAGCCACTCCAGTACTATTGCCTAGAAAATCCCATGGATGGAGGAGCCTGGTAGGCTGCAGTCTGTGGGGTCGCTAAGGGTCGGACACGACTGAGCGACTTCACTTTCACTTTTCACTTTCACACATTGGAGAAGGAAATGGCAACCCACTCCAGTGTTCTTGCCTGGAGAATCCCAGGGACGGGGGAGCCTGGTGGGCTTCTGTCTGTGGGGTCACACAGAGTCGGACACGACTGAAGTGACTTAGCAGCAGCAGCAGCAGAGAAAAACCTAATATATATCATATATTAGTCAAGAAAGTATTTCTAATTTCTAAAAGTTAAGATTTTCTTTTGATTACTTTTGAATTATTCATTTCTTTTTTATTGGCTGAAAAACTTTCTTTTTTTATTGACTATTAATTTAACCCTTAATTTTTTCCAAATAATATATTCTTTGTGAACAAATGCATAGTTGGCTTTCATAAATATTCCAGGGACATAAGAAAAAAATGAGTAGTTCTTTTTTGGTGGATTTGGGATTGAAATATACCTATAATTTTATTATTCATTTCCTCAATCTCCGTGTGAGAGAGTTAATTTAAATAAGTCGATAAGGAGTCCAGAACCCTCAAGGAGGAAGGGGTCCAGGCCCTCGAGAAGGAGAAAAGTGACCTGGGCTTTCAAGGAGAAGAAAGGGACAAACATTTTTTTCCTACATTCCTTTGTCTTAGTCACATAAAACGTTTTTTCTTTAAGACCAGAACTAATGGCTCAAGGGTATGTTTTTCCTTAAACTCTGTACCAATGATTATATAGCAGCAATGTGTCCTGCTTGAGGACTTGTTTCTCCTTCTTAAGAACCTTCTGACTAATCCTGTCATCTTAAAATGTATATTGTGGGACTGGGTCTGGTAAGACATTTCTATTGTTAGTTCTCAGTTCAGTTCAGTTCAGTCTCTCAGTCTTGTCTGACTCTTTGTGACCCCAGGGACTGCAGCACTCCAGGCTTCCCTGTTTATCACCAACTCCCAGACCTTGCTCAAACTCATGTCCATCGAGTCAGTGATGCCATCCAACCATCTCATCCTCTGTCGTCCCCTTCTCCTCCTGCCTTCAATCTTTCCCAGCATCAGGGTCTTTTCAAATGAGTCAGTTCTTCGCATCAGGTGGCCAAAGTTTTGGAGTTTCAGTTTCAACATCAGTCCTTCCAATGAATATTCAGGACTGATTTCCTTTAGGATGGACTGGTTTGATCTCCTTGCAGTCCAAGGGACTCTCAAGAGTCTCCTCCAATGCCACAGTTCAAAAACATAAATTCTTTGGCGCTCAGCTTTCTTTACGGTCCAACTCTCACATACATACCTGATTACTGGAAAAATCATAGCTTTGACTAGATGGACCTTTGTTGGCAAAATGATGTCTCTGCTTTTTAATATGCTGTCTAGGTTGGTCACAGCTTTTTTCCAAGGAACAGGCATCTTTTAATTTTATGGCTGCAGTCACCATCTGCAGTGATTTTGGAGCTCCCCAAAATAAAGTCTACCTTTAAAATAATGAATTGAAAAGAGTTCTTTTTGTATTCTGGATGCATGTTGTTTATCAGATACATGAGTTGTGGATGCTCTCTCCTTTTTTTATGGGTTGTCTTTTTATTTTGTTGATGGTGTCATTTTAACCATAAACATTTTAAATTTCGACGAGTCCAATATTTTTAATATTTTCATCTGTTGCATGTGATTTCAGTGACATAGCTTAGAAATCATTGCTTTACCCAAAGTCATGAAGATTTACTCCCACGTTTTCTTCTAGGAGTTTTAGCTATTGTATTTAGGTCTATGTTCCACTTTGGGTTGTTTTTTGTATAGTGTTAAGTAGGAGTCCCACTTTGTTGTTTTGCATATGGATATCCTCCCTAGATTCTTTTCCTAAGGTGTTAATACACTCTCCAATTTCCAGCATGTTCCTATACATTTCCCATTCATTCTAATAAGTGAATAATCTTGGGTGGGAGTAGAATCTTGGTTTCAATCTCACAGTGTCTGTGGCTGCTATTTTACTGTTTTTCAACTTCTATGGTGGCAGTAAAGAAATCTGTTGCCATTCTGATTATTTTCCCCTTACAGAGCTTGTGTTCTTTTTTAAAAAATATTTTGTTCTTAATTGAAGGATAATTGCTTTACAATATTGTGTTAGTTTCTGCCATTTATCAGCACGGATCAGCCATAGGTATAAGTATGTCCCCTTCCTCTTGAACCTCCCTTCCACCTAACACCCTAACCCACCCCTTTAGGTTGTCACAGAGCGATTTGAGTTCCCTGTGTCATATACAGCCAATTTCCACTGGTTATTTAATTTTACATACGGTAATGTTTCAATGCTGTTCTCTCAATTTGTCCCACCATCTCCTTCCCTCATAGTCTGTACAAGTCTGAGCTTACATTCTTTTTATTTGAATGCTTTTCTTTTTACCCAAAGTTTGGAATATTACCAAGATGTTTCTTCATGTGTCTCTTTACTCTACAGCCCTGACAGAACTCAAAGAGTCTTATGTGTTATAACTCCTCTTTGCTTCTTCTGGAACACCCATGATTCACATAATTGGGTCTTCTGGATATATTCTCCATGGCTCTTAAATTTTCCTACATGATTTCCATCTCTTCACATTTTTCCTTTGTGCTTTGAAATATTTCTTATAATTTGATCTTCCAGGCCACTAATTTTGGTCTCAACAATAGCCACTCTCTATTTTGATTTCTTTCCTGAATCTCTTAGTTGAGGATAATGTTTGCTATGGGTTTGTCATATATAGCTTTTATTATGTTGAGATATGTCCCTTCTATTCCCACTTTCTGGAGAGTTTTTATCATAAATGGATGTCGTATTTTGTCAAAGGCTTTCTCTGCATCTATTGAGATAATCATATGATTTTTATTTTTCAGTTTGTTAATGTGGTGTATTACGTTGATTGATTTGCGGATATTGAAGAATCCTTGCATTCCTGGGATAAAGCCCACTTGGTCATGATGTATGACCTTCTTAATGTGTTGTTGGATTCTGATTGCTAGAATTTTGTTAAGGATTTTTGCATCTATGTTCATCAGTGATATTGGCCTGTAGTTTTCTTTTTTTGTGGGATCTTTACCAGGTTTTGGGATTAGGGTGATAGTGGCCTCATAGAATGAGTTTGGAAGTTTTCCTTCCTCAGCAATTTTCTGAAAGAGTTTGAGTAGAATAGGTGTTAGCTCTTCTCTAAATTTTTGGTAGAATTCAACTGTGAAGCCGTCTGGACCTGGGCTTTTGTTTGCTGGAAGCTTTCCGATTACTTCCTCTGTTTCCGTGCTTGTGATGGGTCTGTTCAGATTTTCTATTTCTTCCTGGTTCAGTTTTGGTAAGGTGTACTTTTCTAGGAATTTGTCCATTTCTTCCAAGTTATTCATTTTATTGCCATATAATTGCTGATACCATTCTCTAATGATCCTTTGTATTTCTGTGGTGTCAGTTGTGATCTCTCCATTTTCATTTCTAATTTTATTGATTTGGTTCTTCTCCCTTTGTTTCTTGATGAGTCTGGCTAGTGGTTTGTCAATTTTATTTACCTTCTCAAAGAACCAGCTTTTGGCTTTGCTGATTTTTGCTATGGCCTCTTTTGTTTATTTTGCATTTATCTCTGCCCTAATTTTTACGATTTCTTTCCTTCTACTGACCCTGGGGTTCTTCATTTCTTCCTTTTCTAGTTTCTTTAGATGTAGAGTTAGGTTATTTAGTTGACTTTTTTCTTATTTCTTGAGGTGTGCCTGTATTGCTATGAACTTCCCCCTTAGCACTGCTTTTACAGTGTCCCAGAAGTTTTGGGTTGTTGTGTTTTCATTTTCATTCATTTCTATGCATATTTTGATTTCTCTTTTGATATCTTCTATGATTTGTTCATTATTCAGCAGCGTGTTGTTCAGCCTCCATATGTTGGCATTTTTAATGGATTTTCTCCTGTAATTGAGATCTAATCTTACTGCATTGTGGTCAGAAAAGATGCTTGGAAAGATTTCAATTTTTCTGAATTTACCAAGGCTAGATTTATGGTCCAGGATGTGATCTATCCTGGGAAAGGTTCCGTGTGAGCTTGAGAAAAAGATGAAATTCATTGTTTTGGGGTGAAATGTCCTATAGATATCTATTAGGTCTAACTGGTCTATTGTATCCTTTAAAGTTTGTGTTTCCTTGTTAATTTTCTGTTTAGTTGATCTATCCATAGATGTAAGTGGGGTATTAAAGTCTCCCACTATTATTGTTAATTTCCCCTTTCATAATTGTTAGTAATTGTCTTACATATTGCGGTTCTCCTATGTTGGGTGCATAAATATTTATAATTGTTATATCTTCTTCTTGGATTGATCCTTTGATCATTATGTAGTTTCCTTCTTTGTCTCTTTTCACAGTCTTTGTTTTAAAATCAATTTTATCTGATATGAATATTGCTACTCCTGCTTTCTTTTGGTCTCTATTTGCGTGGAATATCTTTTTCCAGCCCTTCACTTTCAGTCTGTATGTGTCCCTCGTTTTGAGGTGGGTCTCTTGTAAACAACACATATGGGGGTCTTGTTTTTGTATCCATTCAGCCAGCCTTTGTCTTTTGGTTGGGGCATTCAACCCATTTATGTTTAAGGTGATTACTGATAAGTATGATCCCGTTGCCATTTTCATTATTGTTTTGGGTTCAAGTTTATATACCCTTTCTGTGTTTCCAGTCTAGAGAAGATCCTTTAGTATTTGTTGGAGAGCTGGTTTGGTGATGCTGAATTCTCTCAGCTTTTGCTTGTCTGTAAAGCTTTTGATTTCTCCTTCGTATTTGAATGAGTTGAGAGTTTTTCAGACTCCAGTAAGGCTATCTTGTTGCTGTGTGTTTTGTACTTGAGTCTCCATAAGTACTTGTTATTTTTTATTTTATTTTTAATTTATCTTTTTAGGCCATGCTTTGCAGCATGTGGGATCTTATTTCCCCAACCAGGGATTGAGCACATGTCCCGTGCATTGGGAGAATGGAGTCTTAACCAATGGACCACTAGGGAAGTTCCCACGTGCTCATTATTTTTATTTAAAAAGTGTTGACATTCTTCTTCTATTTCACTGCACATGCATTCTGTCTTCTTATGGATATTTCCGGGTCAGCAGAAACTCACATTACCCACATCTTCACTAGAGCCTGCTAACCAAAGACCCCAGAAGCCATTAAAAGTGGGAGAGGTGAAGAGATTGAATGTGTGCCTGAGAGAGTGAAGGAGTTCGGATCATTATCTTCCAAGGACTCTTGCAACAGGTTACACCACTTCAGTTTCCATTTCTGATCTAATTCTCTGCCTTTTCAAGCAGAATGTGTCCTCTTAGGCCTAGGCCTGAATCCTTTTTGTTTTTGCACACTTAACACTTGGCCCAGTGCATGGGGCATAATGGACTTTCATTAGCTATACTTGGAATACATGAAGGCAAATGTGAAACTTTTTTTGATCAAGATTTGATCAGGGCTCAGGAAATTCATCTAGACTCTTGCATTGCCCACAAAGTCTTTGACTCTGGTAATTTAAACAAAGGAGATTTTATTGGAATGATATTGAGATAGTCCAAGAATTGAGAAAATAGAAAACTAGTCCTGGAAATGGGCAGGTTCAAGGCATGCCTTGAAGGCCATGAAACTAGACATCAGGACTAACCAAGCAGTAGAAATGCTATGATCAGTGTTGCATTACTGAGGAAATGTCCCCCAGTCATTTTAAAACAATTGCTCACTCAATATTTAAAGCCCTGGAGAGACTCTATCAGCTGTGCAGCTATACAACAACCATAGCAGGAAGGATTTGATCTATTGGCTTCTGGAGTGGGAGCCAGGCATCTGGATTTCCCACCCCAAAGGCTAACCCAAGAAAGCAAGGGTAATTCCCCCTAAGGGACAGGAGTGTGTTAGGGAGGGGAGTGTAGTTCCGGGTGACCACAAAACAACACTTTTCCAAAAAAGGAGTGTTTTAGAACAGTCTGATTTCCAAAGTGGTGCAAATGTTCCCTCTCTGAAGCCTACATTTTCTCCCTGCTGTTGGAGCTCCTGAAATTACTGCCAATGCTGGAGTGAGGGAGGGGAGAGGTAAGGGTTAATGAAATGCTATCAGACTTCTACCGGGCCCCTCGTCTTCCAAGCCCCGCTCTTCTGAACTGGGACCTGTTCCCTTGGGAGTCAGGGGAATTCTCAAAACTAGTTTTATGGAGAGGCAGGTGGGCTCCCGGGATCCTACAATCAACCCATCTCTCATAAAAGCAGTGTAGGGATGACATGTAGGTTCTTAGATTAAACAGGCTTTTGTGGGTTGGATTGAGATGTTAGTCACTGAGCATTGTTACTAGTTTCCAAATGACCTTCCTTTCCCCTCTCTTCTTTTCTCTACAAATGTTTATTGAATGTCAGTCATTGGAAACCAAAACAGCCCATTTTTAAGCTCCAGTACTTTGACCACCTGATGTGAAGAACTGACTCATTGGAAAAGACCTTGATGCTGGGAAAGATCGAAGGCAAAAGGAGAAGGTAGTGGCAGAGAATGAGATGGTTAGATAGCATCAGTGACTCAGTAGACATGAAGTTGAGCAAACCCCGGGAGATAGTAGAGGACAGGGGAGCCTGGTGTGCTGCGGTACATGGCGTCAAAGAGTCAGACTTGACTTAGCGATTGAACAGCAATGACATGGAACTTACAGTCTAGTGGGAGAAAACAGATATGAAACAAAAAACCACACAACTAAGCACGTATTTGTAAACATGTTCTGTACTATATATAATAAGTAGTGTCATGACAGAGATCTACCTCAGATGGCAGAGATACGAAAAGGTCTCTTTGAGGAAGTGACACATTAACTGAAGACTCGAATACCTTAGGCGAATTGCTTCATTCCTCGATTTCCATCTCGTGGCAGAAAGTTCTATGTCTTGCAGTTCTAAACCCTGAGTAGTGTTCAGGTGTGTCATTTTGTTGTGGTTGTTGTCATCACAATGATTCAGGGAGTATAACTGAAAGTTTGTGTACAGAAGCACGAATACTAAATGCTAACGATGGTTCTGCATAACAAAGTAAAGTCCTGTTTGAAATGCTCACAACATCTTCATCTGAGAAGCCCTATAGGTAGCCAACCTCATCAGGAGAGCTGCTCCTCAGTGTTTGTTGCTCTAGAAGTGATGGGATGGAATCAGATTGCACAGCTTGAGTCCCCTGTCCACTGCTGAACCAAGCACAGTGACTCAGAGTGGGAAGGGGTGAAACCGCCAAGGCAAATAGTGGTGCTGAACTTCTGCTGTGCTGGCAGAGAAGCTGATGACCATTACATGGGTGAGAAGGGCAGTGGTGCAAGATGAGGCTGGATAGGGAGGCAGGGCCGATCACTCAGGGCCTTGTCAAAGATTCTGGATTCCTCCTGAGTGCCCTGGGAAACCACAGACAGGTTTTAAGCAGGGGGAGAGGATGGCATAATTTGTGCCAAACTTCAGAGCGTGTACACTAAGTTTTAGTGGGGACACGACTGAGCAACTGAGCATGCACCCACGTATGGGCTTCTTGCCTAGACTTTCCTCCACAGAAGAAACATTGTATCTCCTCTGCCTCTCTTACCTTCTCCTTTCTTATATCTTTTTAATGAATAGATTCCATTGTCTTCTACCTAGAGATAAAGGACAAAGGCAGAATTGTGCTCTGGGAAAGCACTATTCTTTCATAGGCCTCTATCGAGTATGGTTTTCTGATCTGCGTCACATTTCAAAATCTGCTTTCTGCTCTGGAGATGAGAGTTGAAAATGAGCAAGTGTTCTTATCCCAGGAAGTCATTGGTTTAATCCAATTAACTACCTAGTGGAAAATCTCTCCATCCCAGCAATGCTTATGCTGTGATGGCCAAATCCAGGGCATCGCCAACATATCTTTGCAAATTTCATTAGCAGTGGCTATTTCTGTTTTCTTCTAGGTCATTAATGAGTTTGTTAAATGAGGTCAGTTCCAGCACCAGCCTCTGACATGCCCTAGTGGACCTTTTGCTTCCAATCAGATGTACTTCCCATTTATCCCTTATTACGTAGTATCTTCACCCTGCCAGCAATCCATTTAGATGACAGCATTCAAAAACAGGCCAATTTAATTTGGAGTGCAACTTTTATGGAAGCTGTGAAATGCATTTCTGATGCCCACATAATGTTACTATACTCTTGTCACCTGCTCACTCTTCTGTTCTATCTCTTTTATACTTCTTCCTGTTGCTTTTTGCCAAACAAGTTTTTTTCAATTGTAATAAAATGCACATAACATAAAATTTACTGCCTTAGCCGTTTTAAGTGTTCAGTTCAGTAGTGTTAAGTATATTCATACTGTTGTGCAAAGAATCCCCAGAACATTTTTCTTTTGCAAAATTAAACTCTATACCCATTGAACAACCACTCTCATTTTCTCTTCCTCTAAGCCCCTGGAACAGTCTACTTTCTGTTTTTACAAATTTGGTTACTCTAGATGCCCTGTGTGAGTAGAATCATAGAGTATTTATCTTTTTGTGACTTACTTATTTCACTTAGCATAATGTCCTCAAGGACATTTCATTCATATCAAAGCATGTGTTAGAATTTCTTTCTCTTTAATACTAAACAATATTCCATTATATATATATATATTCCATTATATATATCTACATATGTATACACTAAATTTTGATTTTTCATACATCTTTTAATGGACACTTGGGTTGCTTCTGCCTTTCAGTTATTGTCAATATTGCTGCTATGAACATGGGTGTACATTTCTTTCCATCCTTTTATTTTTATACCCAGAAGTGAAATTGCAGAATCATACGGAAATTCTATTTTTAATAGAATTTGTTTGAGAGACTGTTATACTATTTTCCTCAGTGGGTCACCACTTAACATTCCTACTCACAGTGCACCCAATTTTCAGTTTCTCTATATCTTCCCAGCATTTGTCATTCCTATCTTTGTGATTGTACCCAACCTAATGGGTATAACGTGATATTTCATGATGGTTTTGGTCTTCCCAGTGGCTTATATGGTAAAGAATCCTCCTGCAGTGCAGGAGACCTGGGCTTGATGCTAAGTTGGGAAGGTCTCCTGGAGGACGGCGTGTCAACCCTCTCCAGTATTCTTGCCTGGAGAATCCCCATGGACAGAGGAGCCTGGTGGAATACAGTCTATGGGGCAGCAGTCAGACACGACTGAGTGACTAAGCACACACAGCACAGCCCTGCGGTTCTGGTTTGCATTTCTATAATGACTAGCGATTCTGAGCACCTTCTCATAACTTGTTAGCTGTTTGTCTATCTTCTTTGGAGAAATATCTACTTAAGTATTTTCCTCATTTTTCAGTCAGGTTTTTTGCGTTATCATAGGAGTTCTTTATATATTCTAGATATTAATCTTTTTATCAGATATATGACTTGAATTTCTCTTATTCCATAAGCCACTTTTTCATTCTGTTGATTGTGTTTTTTGATGCATAGAAGTTTTAAATTCTGACTTAATTTCCTAATGACTTTTATGATTTTAGAAATTACCATTTTTCCTGTAGAAATTACCATTCTGTGTATTTGCCATACTTTTTTCTCTGTTATCCAATTCTGATACTTCCCCTTCTTTAGGGTTAGCATTTCTGAATCATAAGTGTTGGCATCAATTTCCACAATATGAAAGAAATCTTAGTAATGGCTTGAAATAAGAAAAATAAGAAGATGGGATAGGTAGTTTGTTGCTTCATTTGGAAAAATTAAGAAGTGACCGGGGTGAGTGAAGATGAACTCTAATAATGATCCTTAACACTGCGTAGCATTCTATGGCCAATTGTGTCTTTTTTTCAATGATCCTGCATAAAAGACATTGTAATTCCCACTTTACAGATGAGAAAACTGAGATTAAAGAGAGGTATCTTGTTCAGGTTAACAAACACTACAAACATTCTTCTGTGCAAGACCTCCAAGGAGATGTTTGGAAACCCTTCTGAAAATAAGTGAATAACCTCTTACCTCATTCCTCTCATTTGAGCCTGCCTAGTGCTACAAATGGCAAGCCACTCCAGTACTCTTGCCTGGAAAATCCCATGGATGGAGGAGCCTGGTAGGCTGCAGTCCGTGGGGTCGCTAAGGGTCGGACACGACTGAGCGACTTCACTTTCACACATTGGAGTAGGAAATGGCAACCCACTCTAGTGTTCTTGCCTGGAGAATTCCAGGGATGGGGAAGCCTGGTGGGCTTCCGTCTATGGGGTCACACAGAGTCGGATACTACTGAAGTGACTTAGCAGCAGCAGCAGTGCTACAAAATTGAGACTTGCTTACCTATCAGATGCAGGCATTGTGCTGTAAACTTCACATGCCTTAGTTCATTGATCCACCTTACTGTGCAAGGCAGTCTGAGGCTCAGAAAAGTTAAAGAATTTTGCCCAAGATCACACTTCCAAAAAGTGGTAGAGCAAGAATTTGTACCCAAGCCAGCCTGATTCCAGAGCTGCTTTATCCCAAGTTTAGATCAGGATAGAGAACTTGAGTCAGAACATACTCTGCTTAAACTATCCTTATTATAATGTACTTCAAAAGACCCTTTATTGATCACATTATTTTGCCTAGACTTTCAGTCCCCTTTCATTTGCTGTTTGTTATAGAAAGGAGATACAGTCTCAGATCTCTGCTCTGCAGTGAACTAGCTATGAAACTGTAGGTAAGTAGCGAACTCCTCCTGGCCTTGATTTTTTTCATCTGAAAACTATCCATTATATCACGTACTTCATGTGGTTGACTTGAGCAGTAAATGAAATAATATATGCACAAATGCTTAGAGAGAACCTAGCCCACAGTAAGCACTCAGTAAATTTTAGCTATTTTTATTAATTTTATAAATTTTAAAATGAATTTTATAAACAAGTTTGACCCACATACTATATGTCCTTATCTTAGTCCTTCATGATTTTTCCTTGTTAAACAGAGTACATAAAAGGAGACTCACAGTGAAATCTTTTGCTGGAAAAGTTAACTACAGGTAGGTTCTGCGTCAGGACTTGATATTGCTGTAAATTATTTAAAAACCTAAGCAACATTATAGACACACAGTACTTACTCTGTCACATAAAAGAAATCCAGAAACAGGAAATTCAGAACTGGTGTGGCAACACCGTGAAGTCATTCAGACACAGGTTCTATCTTTCTGGTTTCAGCATCTCTAGAGCTTAGTCTTTAACTTCAAAGTAACCTAATGGTGTGGTTGCAGAAGCTCAGCCATCATGCCCATATTTGAGAAAGCAGAAAGGAGGAAAAACAGAAGAATAGACAAGGCACAGCTTTCAGTTCTAAGGAGTCTTTCTGGGAATCTCATATAACACTCTCATTTATATATCATTGGCCATTCTTTAATCAGTACTGGCTTACTGGTTTTATGTAGCAGCAAGACAGGCTTGGAAATGTCATCTTTTAATTGGTTTCATTCCCACCCTTATTAGAATCTGGTTACTAAGAAAGAAGGGGGAAGGGATACTGGGACAGTAATTTGCAGTCTCTGCCTCAGAGGCAAAAATTGGTGTGAATTGAGGTTTTAGAGAAACTGTATCTAGGGTTGCTCCTGAGGCTGGAGAGAGTCTGGGCAAAGGACAGACTCAGGGATCTCTGTTTATGTGTGTAAGATATTGGAGTTGCATAGAAAGTTTATTTTGGTAAAACTGTTTTACTGCCTACAGTAATTCTACAAACCACTATTAGAAAGCATGGACGACACCAGTCCATTCAGAATAAGACTGAAGGCAGGAATATTACATAAAGGAATACAGAGAGGATATACCAGGATATTTGAGGTAGCAAAAACTCACCTATATGCGTGTCCCTATAGCAAATTAGAGAAGCAATCCCCTAGAGTTGTTGCATTGTGCTGTGGAAGCTGTGTAAAGAAAGGTGAAGTCTCTTTCCCTTATGCATGTGGCTGAACCCATGTTTGGTGCTGGATATGAACTCATGTTATAATCATTTTGGATTTAACCTCATGTGTGCAGAACCAATTAAATGTTTTAACCAATGATTCCACTGGCCTTTCAAGTCTCATTTTGGGTAAGCAAATGTTTTGGTTTTTCAGAGGTAGATCTGTATTCAAATTTCCTGTTCCAGCAGATTCACGGGGACCGTTCTGCTTGTCAGATCATGTGTTCTGATTTCTGGTACTCTGTGCTCTGCCAAAGGATTGATTCACTGTTGCCCACATGTTCCTCAGGCCTAGTGCATCAGTAGATATTTGATAAATGTTTGTTGACAGTAATTGCTACTGTTATGCAATGCAATCGAGTTTTGAAATGCACAGGCCCTCACTTTAAAACTGTCTTCAGAATCTGTGTGCTAAGATCACGTAACAATGAGGTCAAGGTTTTTTTCCTTCAGTGGCTAAATTTTTTTTGAAGGATGAAATATTGAGCCTTCAGATGTTGAAGACCATTCCAAAGAAAACAGGACTTGGAGGAGGACTCAGGAGAGGGAAAACTGCAGTGAGCACTTCCTTGACAAAAAGCTTGTCCTCATGCTTGGGCTGGCCTTCACACACATCCTCTTGATGGATTGCTTCTCATGGGGCCCAGGTGCTGCTACCAGAATGATCTGAGGCTGTGACCCTCCTCCTCTCCTTCAGGGTGCCTCTCTCTTAAGCCCAGTGAACATATTTTCCCTCTCTCAGTTCAGAGTCCTGACACTGCCAAAGAAACCACTGCCTGGACCCTCTCCATGAAGATACTCCTTTTTGCATCCCTACCTCATTGGTGGCCTACTCCCTGCTTCTTTGGAGGGTTCCCTTTCTGACATCTTTCTCAGTAGCTACCAGACCTCTGAGCTTCCTTTGTCACCATATAACCTTCCCCTCCTGCCACCAGACCCCCAGAAAGGAGGTTAGGCTATTATTGCCTGACCTTAGAGAGAAATTGGAAGCCCTGATTTCCAGTGGGCTTCCTCCCACTGGAAGCCCCAGCGGGAACTGTTGTATATAATTTCCCACAAAATCACCTTGTAAAGACTTACAAATCTTTGGAGCACTCTGAGCCCACGTGGATCTCTAGTCCCTATTCTTTGGGGAAAGCTGCACCCCGCCTCTGACTAACATATTTTTGAAACCCACAGCGTTCAGAAGTTGAAGATTGCTTGTGTTTCTGGGACACCATATTATCAGGAAGACAAGGGGATTGGGAAAAGAGTCCTGTTCTTGTGGGCATGACTCTGTAGATTAATTCTAAAGCCTTTGTGGTGTAAAGCAGTGCTTTGAAACCTGACTACATGTCAGAATCACCTGGGAAGCTTATTAAAAGTGTGACCTCTTGGCTCTCACCCTGGGATACTCTGATTCAGAGACACTGATGTGCAGACCATGCATCTGTACTTTTGGCAAGTTCCCTAGGTGGTCCTGAGGCAGTCGCTGATTGGAGGTTATACACCAGGAGAGCAGCTTTGCATGGATAGAGGGGTGCACACCCATCACACAGTGCTGTGGGAGACAGTGGCCTCTGGACTGGAGGATGGCACCGAGCACTGGTGTCATCTGTACTTGCAGAGTGTGCTTGGCTCGTCAATGGGAAAACTGGAGGCCTTGGAGAGGCCTGACTTCCAAGCTAATTTAGGTTATGCAGGGAATGAGACCATCCCCAAAGGACAGAATAGATCCCAAAGGGGTTAACTAGAATGGAAAGGAGGAAGGAGTTTTGCGAGAGCACTTGGGAAGATGGAGCTGGGGATCTTTGTGGGGCTGTGGGAGGATTTTAGGAGGAAAAATGGGTTAAAAGGAGTTTCTGCTGTATGTTTTTCCATGTGTTGGTCCCTTTAGCCATATCTTCCAGGGCTTCATGAAAGACCTACATAAGTATTCAGGTTGTTGGGTTTGGGTTTATTTTGGATGTAACACCATGCTGGCATGTAGGCAGCCTTGTTTTTTATTCAGGTTATAGATGTAAAAATACTGCCCTTGAAGGATTATGATGAGGAGTTGAGATACTCTATTTAATATCTCAATCAAATAGTAGATGCTAAAGCAAGCAAACAAAAAAAAAAAAAACACAGCACAATTATTGAATTACCAGCAGTTGCTGAGAGCATACACATGCCACATGGTGTGCTGGGCACCACGGAAAAGCAGGGGAATGAGGAGCCCACAGTCTGAATCAATTAACTTTTATCATAAATTTGTGCTCCAGAAAGATCTCTGTGATTCAGACATCATCAGACCTGACGGCATAAACTTTGCAGAAAGCCTGTGAGAATCAGAACCACATATTTAAGAACCTGGCCAGATTCAAGAGTGTCTGAGCTAGAAAGGGCGTTATGGAGCATCTACTTCATTTTCCATATTTTCCTGATGAGGACCTCAGGCCTGCAAAGAGGGAGAACTTATAACTGTGATAAATAGTTATAATTTGTATTAAGTGTTTAAAGATGTGGTCATTATTTATAGAGCAACTCTAAGTTATGCCAACATAAACCTTCTTAACAGATAGAGCACAAAGTATAAAATGTCAGTGCTAAAATTTTCCTAAGGGTCCCCTGGTTCAGATTGCTTATTTTACTAATGAGGAAACTTGGGATATACTTTATTCTGTCTACTGCTGAGTCACAGCCTGTAGGTGAGAGTATCTAAGCAAGATTTGAGGTAGGAGACTGGTAAATGATAGTCTTGAGTATTTTTTTTCCAGAACGGTGTTGATAAACTGCTGCTCAAATATATTTCCTTTCCTTCCTTGACTGCCTGGTTTTATTTGACCACATAGCTACAAGTCAAGTGAAATAAAGAAAGGCAAAAAATGTATAGACACAACATATGTCTATACATGGACAAAGGATATGTGTATAAGTTAGGATGCATTTAAAGGCAAAGTGACATAATGCCTTACAATGACTTAAGCAATAAAGATGTATAACTATCCTTGTAGCAAGAAATCTAGAGATAGAGGAGTCCATATTTGATGCATAGGCTCCATTTGTCATTAGAAACCCAGGTTTTTTTTTTTTTTAATTATTTTCTATTCTGACAACCTCAGTATGTTGGGTTTTTTGTCCATAGGCTGACAAGCTTAAAATAATTGTTTCAGCGTTTAGCATGAGTCTTTGTGTGCTTGGTTGCTCAGTCGTATTCGACTCTTCAGCCCCATGAGATGGCCCACCAGGGTCTTTTGTCCACTGGGATTCTTCAGGCAAGAATACTGGAGTGGGTTGCCTTGCCCTCCTCCAGGAGCATCAGATTTTATATATATTCAAAAAAGGAGAGATATAGGACTCTTTTTTTTTTTTTTTTTAGGACTCTTAATTTATCTATTTATCATGGACCAAAACTTTCCCCAGACACCTCTGACAGGATTTTGCTGGGTCTCACGACTGGATCTGTGTCACATGTCCACTAATTTCCAGCAAAGAAAAAAGAAGCTGTTCTCCATGGCCCAAACCAATCATAATTCCCCTCCTAGGTCTGAAGACGGATCCTTCTTTCTTTGAGATGTTGCTTCTTTGCCTATGCAAAGTTCCGTAAACTACAGACAAGGACAACATAGTTATTGGCAAAGGAAAAGAGGTATATTCTATATTACACATCATGAGATTCACAGATCTTGAATTTTTTTGGAACAATACTTTGTAAGGCTACTTTCTAGATAGATTAGTAGCTACACTCTTGAGTTTTATTTTTTTATTAATTTATTTTAATCGGAGAATAGTTGCTTTACAATATTGTGATTGCTTTTGTCATACATCAATATGAATCAGTCACAGGTATACATGTGTCCCCCCCATCCTGAACCCCCTCCCTCCTTTCCCCCCACCCTATCCCTCTGGGTTGTCCCAGAGTACCAGAGTGGGTACTACTTCATGCATTTCACTGGTCATCTATTTTACATATGGTAATGTACATGTTTCAATGGTATTCTCTCAAATCATCCCATGCTCACCTTTTCCTGATGAGTCCAACAGTCTGTTCTTTACATCTCTGTCTCCTTTGCTGCCCTGCATGTAGGATCATTGGTACCATCTTTCTAAATTCCATATATATGCATTAATATACAGTATTTGTCCTTCTCTCTCTGACTTACTTCACTCTGTATAATAGGTTCCAGGTTCATCCACCTCATTAGAACTGACTCAAATGAGTTCCTTTTTATAGTTGAGTAATATTCCATCATGTATAAGTACCACAATTTCCTTATTCATTCATCTGCTGATGGACATCTAGGTTGCTTCCATGTCCTAGCTATTGTAAATAGTACTGCAGTGAACACTGGGGTACATGTATCTCTCTCAATTCTGTTTTCCCTGAGGTGTATGCCCAGCAGTGGGATTGCTGGGTCATATGGCAGTTCTAGGGCTTCCCTGGTAGCTCAGCCAATAAAGAATCTGCCTGCAATACAGGAGACCCTGGTTCAATTCCTGGGTTGGGAAGATCTCCTGGAGAAGGGATAGGCTACCCACTTGGGCTTCCCTGGTGGCTCAGATAGTAAAGAATCCTCCTGCAATGCGGGAGACCTGGGTTCAATCCTTGACTTGGGAAGATCGATCCCCTGGAAGAAGGGATGGCCACCCATTCCCACCCATTCCAGTATTCTTGCCTGGAGAATTCCTTAGACAGGGAAAGTTGGCATGCTGCAGTCCTTGGGGTCACAAAGAGTTGGACACGACTGAGCAACTAAGCACACACACACGGCAGTTCAATTCCCAGTTTTTGAAGGAATCTCCACAATGTTCTCTCTAGTGACTGTACCAGTTTGCATCCCCACCAACAGTGCAAGAGGGTTCCCTTTACTCCACCCTCTATAGCTTTTATTATTTGTAGACTTTTTAATGATGGGCATTCTGACCAGTGTGAGAGGATACCTCATGTTTTGATTTGCATTTCTCTAGTAATGAATAATGTTGAGCATATTTTCATGTGTTTATTAGCCATCTGTATATCTTCCATGAAGAAATGTCTGTTTAGTTCCTTTGCCCACTTTTTTATTGGGTTGTTCATTTTTCTGGTATTGAGCTGCTTGTATATTTTGGAGATTAATTTTTTTGTCAGTTGTTTCACTTGCTATTATTTTCTCCCATTCTGAGGGCTGTCTTTTCACATTGCTTATAGTTTCCTTCATTGTGCAAAAGCTTTTAAGTTTAATTAGGTCTCACTTGTTTATTTTTGGTTTTATTTCTGTTACTCTGGGAGGTGGGTCATAGAGGATCTTGCTGTGCTTTATGTCAGAGAGTGTTCTGCTTATGTTTTCCTCTAAGAGTTTTATAGTTTCTGGTCTTAAATTTAGGTCTTTACTCTATTTTGAGTTTATTTTTGCAAGTGGTGTTAGAAAATGTTCTAGTTTCATTTTTTTATGCATAATTGACCAGTTTTCCCAACACGATTTGTTGAAGAGACCGGAGTCAGAAGTCCAAGATTTAAATCTTGGCTCTAGCACATGTAAGCTGTCATTCAGTTTTCTCATTTGTAAATTAGGGATAGTAATACTACCTATTTCATAGTTTTGGGGCATTGTTATTATTATTATTATTTTGCAAATAAAGACTTGATAATGTTATTTAACTTGAGCATTCTTTGGCATTGCCTTTCTTACCGCACAAAGGAAATGGCAATTCACTCCAGTATTCTTGCCTGGAGAATCCCATGGACAGAGGAACCTTGCGGGCTACAGTCCATGGGGTCGCAAGAGTTGGACACGACTGAGTGACTTTCACTACTCACTCACACGCTAGTAAAGTCATGCTCAAAATTCTCCAAGCCAGGCTTCAGCAATACGTGAACCATGAACTTCCAGATGTTCAAGCTGGCTTTAGACAAGGCAGAGGAACCAGAGATCAAATTGCCAATATCCACTGGATCATGGAAAAAGCAAGAGAGTTCCAGAAAAACATCTATTTCTTCTTCATTGACTATGCCAAAGCCTTTAACTGTGTGGATCACAATAAACTGTGGAACATTCTGAAAGAGATGGGACCACCTGACCTGACCACCACCAGACCACCTGACCTGCCTCTTGAGAAACCTGTATGCAGGTCAGGAAGCAACAGTTAGAACTGGACATGGAATAACAGAGGGTTCCAAATAGGAAAAGGAGTACATCAAGGTTGTATATTGTCACCCTATTTATTTAATTTATATGCAGAGTACATCATGAGAAATGCTGGGCTGGAAGAAGCACAAGATGGAATCAAGATTGCCGGGAAAAATATCAATAACCTCAGATATGCAAATGACACCAACCTTATGGTAGAAAGTGAAGAGGAACTCAAAAGCCTCTTGAACATGAAAGAGGAGAGTGAAAAAGTTGGCTTGAAGTTCAACATTCAGAAAACGAAGATCATGGCATCTGGTCCCATCACTTCATGGGAAATAGATGGGGAAACAGTGGAAACAGTGTCAGACTTTATTTTTTTGGGCTCCAAAATCACTGCGGATGCTGATTGCAGCCATGAAATTAAAAGACGCTTACTCCTTGGAAGGAAAGTTATGACCAACCTAGATAGCATATTAAAAAGCAGAGACATTACTTTGCCAACAAAAGTCCATCTAGTCAAGGCTATGGTTTTTCCCGTGGTCATGTATGGATGTGAGAGTTGGACTGTGAAGAAAGCTGATCACCGAAGAATTGATGCTTTTGAACTGTGGTGCTGGAGAAGACTCTTGAGAGTCCCTTGGACTGCAAGGAAATCCAACCAGTCCATTCTAAAGGAGATCAATCCTGGGTGTTCATTGGAAGGACTGATGCTAAAGCTGAAACTCCAATACTTTGGGCACCTCATGCGATGAGTTGACTCACTGGAAAAGACTCTGATGCTGTGAGAGATTGGGGGTAGGAGGAAAAGGGGATGACAGAGAATGAGATGGCTGGATGGCATCACCGACTCGATGGACATGAGTTTGAGTGAACTCCGGGAGTTGGTGATGGACAGGGAGGCCTGGGGTACTGTGATTCATGGGGTTGCAAAGAGTCGGACACGACTGAGCGACTGAACTGAACTGAACTGAATATTGTATAGTTGTTAAGTACTTGAAACACTGTAAAGCACCTAGGAAGTTCTCAATACACCTTGGCGACTTTTACTTTGAAACTATTGGTTCTATACATTCAAATTATGTTTGAGTGAAAGTCACTAAATTATGTCCAACTCTTTGTGACCCCATGGACTATACAGTTCATGAATTGTCCAGGCCAGAATACTGGAGTGGATAACCTTTCTCTTCCAGGGGATCTTCCCAACCCAGGGATCTAACCCAGGTATCCCACATTGCAGGCAGATTCTTTAGCATCTGAGCTACCAGGGAAGCCCATGAATACTGGAGTGGGTAGTCTATCCCTTCTCCAGCAGATCTTCCTGACCCAGGAATTGAGCCAGGGTCTCCTGCATTGTAGGTAGATTCTTTATCAGCTGAGTTTATCTTCATTCAAATCAAAATTGTATAAGACTCTTCCCTACTCCCTAAGCCTGTGGCTGTATTTTTCTAAATGTAAAACAATATCTAGTATGGTTGTGTCCTCTTGTTGGGTGGGGTGGGAGTGGGGCTTCTCTTTTTCATCCCAGGAAGTTTAGGTAGAATTTTGCTGGTGCATCTTTCCGATTTTCTGACCTCAGATATGCAGATGACAGCACCCTTCTGGCAGAAAGCAAAGAAGAACTAAAGAGCCTCTTGATGAAAGTGAAAGACAAGGAGTGAAAAATCTAGCTTTTTCAACATTCAGAAAACTAAGATCGTGGCATCTGGTCCCATCACTTCGTGGCAAATAGATGGGGAAACGCTGGAAAGTGACAGACTTTATTTTCCTGGGCTCCAAACTCACTGCAGATGGTGACTGAAGCCATGAAATTTAAAGATGCTTGCTCCTTGGAAGAAAAGCTATGACCAACCTAGACAGCATATTAAAAAGCAGAGACATTACTTTGCCAACAAAGGTCCACACAGTCAAAGTACAGTTTTCCAGTAGTCATGTATGGATGTGAGAGTTGGACCACAAAGAAAGCTGAGTACCAAAGAATTGATGCTTTTGAACTGTGGTGTTGGAAAAGACTCTTGAGAGTCCCTTGAACTGCAAGGAGATCAAACCAGTCCATCCTAAAGGAATTCAGTCCTGAATAATCATTGGAAGGACTGATGCTGGAGCTGAAGCTCCAGTACTTTGGCTGCCTGTTGTGAAGAACTGACTCATCAGTAAAGACTCTGATGCTGGGAAAGATTTAAGGGAGGGGAGAAGGGGACAACAGAGGATGAGATTGTTGGACAGCATCATTGGCTTAATGGAGATGAGTTTGAGAAAGATCTGGGAGATGGTGATGGACAGAGAAGCCTGGCATGCTGCAGTCCACAGGGTCACAAAGAGTCAGACACAACTGAGCTACTGAACTGAACTGAGCTAGAGTGAATCCTATTTAAAAAGCTTACTCAGGCCTAGAATCCATTTATTTGATTTCAAATTGGATGTTTTCCTCTCAGGTCCATACCAAAACAGCAATGCAATTTACCTTATCTACATTATATTTCTGACTGCCATGGTGAGATCTGGCAGCACCACAGCTCCCAGGAGGCCAGGGCACACAGCCCAATGAGCTTTCTTTCCTAGGCCCAGGAAACTGAGCAGATCTGGAAAATTTGGCAATTTTCAGAGGTCTAGCAGAACATTTCCTCCATTAAGTTAGAACATTGATGGGAGGGTGTATTTACTCAGAATCCAATCACCACTTTTATATCTGTGTCCAACAGGAAGTGGAGCAGGTGTCAGAGGAAGGGCTATTGTCACTCTCATTGTTTATAAGACAGCAGTTGGGAAGATCTGTTCAAGGTCCTTTTGCCCATGGTGCCGTTTACAATCTTTGGCATAATTGACTGGATTTTACTGCTACTCTTCTGTTTATTCCTGAGAGTCTCCCTGAGAATTCTATAAATAACCAAGATGTCCCCTGTAAGGGACTCAGTGCTAGGAATTGATGGTCTGAAGGTAGACGCTTCCTGCACTGTGGGCTTCAGACTATAATGAACAAATATCTGGCTTCCCACTGGTGGGAAAAAGAACACTTACCTCTCCTCACATATAGATTCCCACATGAACTCTGCTGTGTCTTACACACAGGTGTTTTTACTGACCTTGAGAAAGGTCAGAAAACTGATAAACTCGGGTGTTGGGTGATCATCTTAGAAAATGGGAAAACTCAGGAAATACATTAAAAATTTTTTCCTGTATGTTCTTCCTTGGTTTCTCCTCTTTTTAGTTTTAATTTTTCTACTATTTTTTTTTCCTTTCTATTTAGATCAGTTCAGTTGCAGAGTCGTGTTTGACTCTTTGTGATCCCATGATTGCAGCACATCAGGTTTCCCTGTCCATCACCAACTACTGGAGCTTGCTCAAACTCATGTCCATCTAGTTGAGATGCCATCCAACCATCTCATCCTCTGTCATCCCCTTCTCCTTCCACCTTCAATCTTTCCCAGCATCAGGGTCTTTTCCAATGAGTCAGCTCTTCGCATGAGGTGGCCAAAGTATTGGAGTTTCAGCTTCAGCATCAGTCTTTCCAATGAACACCCAGGACTGATCTCCTCTAGAATGGACTGGTTTGATCTCCTTGCAGTCCAAGGGACTCTCAAGAGTCTTCTCCAGCACCACAGTTCAAAAGCATCAGTTGTTCAGCACTAAGCTTTTTTATAGCCCAACTCTCACATCCATTCATTACTACCGGAAAAACCGTAACTTGGACTAGATGGACCTTTGTTGGCAAAGTAATGTCTCTGCTTTTTATATGCTGTCTAGGTTGGTCATAGCTTTTCTTCCAAGGAGCAAGAGTCTTTTAATTTTATGGCTTCAGTCACCATCTGCAGTGATTTTGGAGCCCCTCAAAATAAAGTTTCTCACTGTTTACATTGTTTCCCCATCTATTTGTTTTGAAGTGATGGGACCATGACCTTAGTTTTCTGAAAGATGAGTTTTAAGTCAACTTTTTCACTTTGCTCTTTCACTTTCATCAAGAGGCTCTTTAATGTTTCACTTTCTGCCATAGGGCTGGTGTCATCTGCATATCTGAGGTTATTGATATTTCTCCCAGCAATCTTGATTCCAGCTTGTGCTTCCTCCAGCTCAGCATTTCTCATGATGTACTCTGCATATAAGTTAAATAAGCAGGGTGACAATATACAGCCTTGACGTACTCCTTTGCCTATTTGGAACCAGTCTGTTGTTCCTTGTCTGGTTCTAACTGTTGCTTCTTGACCTGCATACAGATTTCTCAAGAGGCAGGTCAGGTGGTCTGGTATTCTTATCTCTTGAAGAATTTTCCATAGTTTGTTGTGATCCATACAGTGAAAGCCTTTGGTGTAGCCAGTAAAGCAGAAGTAGTTAGGAAAATAGAAATTATATTTGTGCCCTTTTGGTGGTTATCCATGAAAGATGGCTGTGGACTTGCCTTGCTATGATACTGTTTCATTTATGTCCTCTGGTCACAGAACCTTGAGTATGCCAGAACCCCCAGGAACAAGCTGTGGTAGCTTTTCCAGTCTCCTTTCAAGGGCAGTTAAACCTCGGTTCGAGAAGTGAGCTCGGTTCCCATTGCCCTGCTTCACAGGAGGAGCTTCACCTTTTAGGAGCTGACACTGGGTCACCTCTGCCTTCTTCTGGCCCTGGCCCAACAGGCAGAAGCTTCCTTCATCACCTGGAATCTCTTTTCTATATCTGGCGCAAATAAGTGCTCTTCTTCCCCAGCCCCCCCCCCCCTTTCCCTTTCTCCCTCTCTCTCTTTTTCTCTCTCAGTCTGTTCTAGCTGCATGTTGATGACTAAAAATATGGTCTTCCGGTGTCATCCTCACTGAAAGTCCTCGATTTGTAAAAGAAGATGTAAGTCCCAGCCCATTACTCACATCAATAAACAGGCTGCCAGCCTGCTAGGTAAGATGACAGGGCAAGCCATCAGATTCTGGTTCATTTTAGCAGATACGGTGGTCTCAAACTTGAATTCCCTCACAATCCAGATGTGCAGAGTGGGGAACTTATTTGAAAGCACTCACCCCACCTAAAGCTGCTACTCGGCATCAGCTGATTATTGCAATGAAGGAAAAAACGAACAAATAAACACTGCATGATGGAAATATCCAATTCCCATCTTTTCAACATTTAGAGAAACTATGTGGACTCTGAATTGAAATCCCCTGAATTCTGAATGTTGCCCATTGATTCTCTGTAAACAGATGAGAGCACACGCGGTGGCCGGTGTGGCCCATGTGCCCCTGATGTGCCCCAGCTGATGTATGTGTTGTGCCTTCATCTACTGTGGTTGCATATGGACTCCCAAGCTGAATGGTGCTTGCCTTATACAACTAACTGACGCTTCCCATCCTGTATGGTCTTTTTGAAAGAAGGACAGTGTAATTTGTGAATCCTAAACAAAAAATCATGGGCTCTTCTGTTTGCATTGTTGGCAAGCATTTATGTGTTCTGTCTAGCATATAGAGTGCTGTCCAGGGAGAGGAAGCACATTCGGTATGAAACCTGGCCGTTGAGCGTCAAGCTTATGGTCAGACAGCCTTGGGTTTAAATGCTGGCTCCTCTATTTTCTGGGCACTTGACCTTGGGCAAATTACTTAACCTCTCTGAATCTCATCTATCATATGTGGAAAACAGTGCCTCCTTCACATGGCCCTGCTGTGGGTTACCTGAGAAGATCTGCAGAGGACAGAGTGCCTGGCACAGAGGAAGTTTCAGTAGTGGCAGCTGTTATTAGTAGTTCATTTCCATGCTTCTAAAATACTGAACTCATTTGTGGCAAAATAAACCTGAACTGTGGTGCTGGAGAAGACTCTTGAGAGTCCCTTGGACTGCAAGGAGATCCAACCAGTCCATTTTAAAGGAGATCAATCCTGGGTGTTCACTGGAGGAACTGATGCTAAAGCTGAAACTCCAATACTTTGGCCACCTCATACAACGAGTTGACTCACTGGAAAAGACTGATGCTGGGAAAGGTTGGGGGCAGGAGGAGAAGGGGACGACAGAGAATGAGATGGCTGGATGGCATCACCAACTCTATGGACATGAGTTTGAGTGAACTCCGGGAGTTGGTGATGGACAAGGAAGCCTGGCGTGCTGTGATTCATGGGGTCGCAGAGAGTCGGACACGACTGAGCGACTGAACTGAACTGAAACCTGGGCTAATAAAAAGATGATTATAATCTGTATGTATCCCACTTGGTATGAATTTTCACAAGTTTCACTGAAAAAATATTAATGTGTTTGATTATAGGTGCTACCCCAGAACCTCTATTATTTTTCTAAAATTTGAAAAGTTTTGAATTCTACAATGCATTTGATTTTACAGGTTTTGGATAAAAGTCAAAGACTCTGTAGTTGCAATGACATATCAACAAGTGGAGAATGACACAATCAAAACTGAACACGTAACCCATAATATTGCTAGAAAGTGATAGGGTAATATAAATGATTAGAGCTAGGAGAGTAGGGAGGTAAATTTTGGAGAGCTTCCTGAAGGGAGTGGTCTTTTGAGCCTGATCCCAGGAGAAATGAAGGAACTGCATTTGGTGACGAGGTAGCAAGTTCCAGGGAGAATGCATAAGATTGTTGGGTGTCTTTCAAAAGTCCCTGGTAATCCAAGCTGCTTTCACGTCTGTGCATTGTCAAGGAGAGTACATAATCACCTTTAGAAAGGTGCAGCTGGGGAACTGACAGGGAAAAAAAGTTGCTGGTAGGGATGGAAAGAATGGGATGAGAAGGCCCACTTTATGATGAAATTCTGTTGGAGAGAAAGCATATTTTGAATGTCTCCTGAGGATCCTTTTACCTGTCTAGGCTGAGGACCTAGTTTTGCACACTGACAGCTCTCGTATGACTTCTGCATATGGCAGCAAGCTATTGCTGCATTTAAGGAAACTCTCCTGGAGCTGGGACCATGGCAAGCCAACATTTCTTTTTTCTTTTTTTAATTTTTATTTAATAAATGGTACAAAACACAATGCCATAAACATTAACAGTTAAAATTTCACCAAGTGAAAAAAATACTATAGAATACACAGTTGCAAAAAGCTACATTATACATTAAGTTATTTTACAACTGCCTCAAGCTGCAAAAAGGAAAAAAACCCAATGCCATACCTAAGTTATCCCTCTCTCAAAATAATGCCATTTATATTATAAACCACGAGCTCCCCATCAAAAGATGGGAACTGCTTTTGTTAATTCATATATATATATATATATATATATATATATATGACTGTATCACTTTGCTATATACCTGAAACAAACACAACACTGTAAATAAAATATAGTATAGTATAAAATAAAAATAAGTAACAGATCTTTGGGGCTTTACACTGAGTTAGAGTTCCTATCAGAGGGACAACAGCACCACAGCTGCACTGAATCCTCATGAAGGAGGCACCCGAATAACTGGGTTAAAAGAGTTACAGGAATGAGAGCTGCTCATTTCCCAGAAACTACAGCTCACAGAAAACCAACAAAGGCACGAGATACAGACCATTCACTTATGAATGTGTAAAACTCAAGAAAGTCCACATCAGCCAACATTTCTAAATTGCACATCCCAAATCATTCCGTAATTGGCTTGTTTTTTTTTAATGACCCAAAGATGATGTGGAGGAGATGATCTGGCTGAGCAGGAGAGTGATGAAACTTGGTTATGTTCCAGAAAAAGCACTCTTCCACTATGTGGGTTGGAGACGGGCAATACGAGACAGAAAAAAATACGTAAGTCTTGTTCATCACTCTCTTCCCAGCACTTAGGACAGGGCCTGACACATGTTTGTTCAACTAATTTAGTAACAAACATAATGCCCATCTTGGCACAGTCTCCTCCTCAGCCTGGAAACTGGAACATGTGAGGACCCCCTGAAAAGTGGCCCTGGATGAACACTTCCTTTGTTCTGTGGGAATAGCAATGGTTGGAAGACAAGGAGTCTCTTCAATAATATTTTGTAACAGGAACAACTGAACTACTCACTTGCTACTTCTTCTGTCTACACCTGTAAGAAGAGGACTGAAAGGAACCTCAGGGAACAGAAGAACACTCAGCACCTCCTGGAACACACAGTATGAGGGGTCAACTTCTACTACTGGCAGCAGCTCTGGTCTCTGAGTCTAGTACAGAATCCCTAGGTCTCTCTAGTGAGACGATACTTTTGTTTTTCTCAAAGTCTTCTACTTCCTGACGGGGACTGAGATTCCAAGCACATGTAGTGATGACATGAGTTGTATATGGATTGAGAGGTTGAATCTGTGGGTTGGACAGGATGCAGTAACGGCACATTGTGAAGGAGCCCAGGGAGAATTCTGTAGACTTTGGAGAGGGAGGGGCAGAGACACTTGTCTACTTAGAAGTGGTAATTTGCTGACTAGAAATCACTGATTTGGAAGACATATTAAATTATTCTGGTTTATCTGCTCTGTATCTGAACTTCACGTCTGCAGGACTGGGGATCACAATTCTTCCCAATTACATGTGTGTTAGAGAGGGCTGCCTTCCTGCCATGTTAGGCATATGACTGCCCAGATGCTCTACATTTCCCAGTCTATTTGTCTTGATCTTGGACTTCTAGCCTCCAAAGCCATGAGAAATAAATGTTTATTTATTTTACAGGCCCTCAGTCTGTGAAATTCTGTTATAGCAGCCCAAATTGACTAAGACACTCTGACTCCTATTTCTTGACCTCCTGGATCTATGCATGTTCCTACTTCACAGCCTTTGTCTGAAGAGCCCTCTAGAATCATTGTCTGAGGCTTTTCTGATAGACTGAAAGTCACAGGAATCCTGGCCTGGGGGGCCAAGAGTTAGTGAATAACTATCCTGGTTTTTCCAGGACTGAGAGGTTTCCTGAGGCTTTGGATCCTCAGTGTTAATACTGGGAGTGTCCTAGGTAATTAGGATGGTCAGTCATACTACTGACAGGACATGTGTAGAACCACAATGTGTCTGCTCCAAGAAATGGCCCAGGGTAATTGAAGAAATTATTCTGGGGCATTATAATCACTGGAGCAAAGGGAGATTACCAGGCTAAATTGAGTTTTCCCTGGATCTCATGTTTTCTGTTTTCTTGAATGTAGAGTGGAAGGGAAGAAATCTGACATGATTATTGACACAGCTGTGATTCTCACAATTGCCCTCTCTTTTCACTTCTCTGGCTTCCCTGGTGGCTCAGAGGTTAAAGCATCTGCCTCCAATGCAGGAGACCCAGGTTCAATCCCTGGGTTGGGAAGATCCCTGGAGAAGGAAATGGCAACCCACTCCAGTACTCTTGCCTGGAGAATCCCACAGACAGAGGAGCCTGGTGGGCCACAGTCCATGGGGTCGCAAACAGTCGGACATGAATCAGCGATTTCACTTTCACTTTCATTTCTCTACACAAATTTCTAAAGTCTAGTCTCTTAAATGACCATATATAATCCAGAGATATCCAGGTCTAGGCTATCGACTCATTTATTTCCAGCAGTACTTGAGACAATGAAATTCTATCACAATCAGCAAATCTGGGCTGTCCCTTAGGAGGAAGTGGCCTAGGACTTGACCTGTTTCACCAAGTTCAGCCAAGATCAATTTATCTCCTTCTTGGGATTGATTCCATGCTTTGCCTGGGGGAGAAATCGGCTATAATTGCTGGAAAAGCATTTATGTCATTTTTTCTTTCTTTCATGCTGGGAAAGAGTAACTAATGGTGGAAGGAAAAATAATGTGTATATAGGCCTGATAAGTGCTGGAGTTAGCTTACACTGGCTCAAAAGAGCAAATTTGTAAATTTGCAGGAGACTTGAGAACCTATTGTTGGAAATCAAATCCAGCAGTTAGTAAAACTACATTATGCACATTTATAATTATGTTCAGTTCAGTTCATTCACTCAGTCGGGTCCAACTCTTTACGACCCCATGAATCACAGCACGCCAGGCCTCCCTGTCCATCACCAACTCGCAGAGTTCACTCAAAATCATGTCCATTGAGTCGGTGATGCCATCCAGCCACCTCATTCTCTGTCGTCCCCTTCTCCTCCCGCCCCCATCCCTCCCAGCATCAGAGTCTTTTCCAGTGAGTCAACTCGTAGCATCAGGTGGCCGAAGTATTGGAGTTTCAGCTTTAGCATCAGTCCTTCCAATGAACACCCAGGAATGATGTCTTTTAGAATGGACTGGTTGGATCTCCTTGCAGTCCAAGGGACTCTCAAGAGTCTTCTCCAACACTACAGTTCAAAAGCATCAATTCTTCGGCGATCAGCTTTCTGCACATTCCAAATCTCACATCCATACATGACCACTGGAAAAACCATAGCCTTGACTAGACGGACCTTGGTTGGCAAAGTAATGTCTCTGCTTTTTAATATACTTTCTAGGTTGGTAATAACTTTCCTTCCAAGGAGTAAGCGTCTTTTAATTTCATGGCTGCAATCAGCATCTGCAGTGATTTTGGAGCCCAGAAAAATAAAGTCTGACACTGTTTCCACTGTTTCCCCATCTATTTCCTATGAAGTGATGGGACCAGATGCCATGATCTTTGTTTTCTGAATGTTGAGCTTCAAACCAACCTTTTCACTCTCCTCTTTCACTTTCATCAAGAGGCTTTTGAGTTCCTCTTCACTTTCTGCCATAAGGGTAGTGTCATCTGCATATCTGAGGTTATTGGTATTTCTCCCAGCAATCTTGATTCCAGCTTGTGCTTCTTCCAGCCCAGCGTTCCTCATGATGTACTCTGCATGGAAGTTAAATAAGCAAGGTAACAATATACAGCCTTGACGTACTTCTTTTCCTATTTGGAACCAGTCTGTTGTTCCATGTCTAGTTCTAACTGTTGCTTCCTGACCTGCACACAGGTTTCTCAAGAGACAGGTCAGGTGTTCTGGTATTCCCATCTCTTTTAGAATTTTCCACAGTTTTGTGATCCACACAGTCAAAGGCTTTGGCATAGTCAATGAAGCAGAAATAGATGTTTCTCGGGAACTCTCTTGCTTTCTCCATGATCCAGCGGATGTTGGCAATTTGATCTCTGGTGCCTCTGCCTTTTCTAAAACCTACTTGAACATCTGGGAGTTCACGGTTCACGTATTGCTGAAGCCTGGCTTGGAGAATTTTGAGCATGACTTTACTAGCGTGTGAGATGAGTGCAATTGTGTGGTAGTTTGAGCATTCTTTGGCATTGCCTTTCTTTGGGATTGGAATGAAGACTGACCTTTTCCAGTCCTGTGAACACTGCTGAGTTTTCCAAATTTGCTGGCATATTGAGTGCAGCACTTTCACAGCATCATCTTTCAAGATTTGAAATAGCTCAACTGGAATTCCATCACCTCCACTAGCTTTGTTCGTAGTGATGCTCTCTAAGGCCCACTTGACTTCACATTCCACGATGTCTGACTCTAGGTTAGTGATCACATTATCGTGACTATCTTGGTCATGAAGATCTTTTTTGTACAGTTCTTCTGTGTATTCTTGCCACCTCTTCTTAATATTTTCTGCTTCTGTTAGGTCCATACCATTTCTGTCCTTTATCGAGCCCAACTTTGCATGAAATGTTCCCTTGACATCTCTAATTTTCTTGAAGAGATCTCTTGTTTTTTCCTATTCTGTCTCTGCATTCAGATGTTTATATCTTTCCTTTTCTCCTTTGCTTTTCATTTCTCTTCTTTTCACAACTATTTGTAAGGCCTCCTCAGACAGCCATTTTGCTTTTTTGCATTTCTTTTCCATGGGGATGATCTTGGTCCCTGTCTCTTGTTCAATGCCACGAACCTCTGTCCAGAGTTCATCAGGCACTGTATCTATCAGATCTAGTCCCTTAAATCTATTTCTCACTTCCACTGTATAATCATAAAGGATTTTATTTAGGTCATATCTGAATGGTCTATTGGGTTTCCCTACTTTCTTCAATTTCAGTCTGAATTTGGCAATAAGGAGTTCATGATCTGAGCCACCGTATCAGCTCCTGGTCTTGATTTTGATAACTGTATACAGCTTCTCCGTCTTTGGCTGCAAAAAATATAATCAATCACGTTAGGCTTCAGCAAATACTTAAAACTTATCACTTCCTAATTATTTTCCTATTACCTATATTCTCAAGATTATATGTATTTATCATATCTGTATGGCATCCTATTCCTGTATTCAGACAAAGCCTTCTAATTCTCTTTATTAGAATGTCCCCGTGTACCTCTTCCCAAATCTGTCTTCACTGGTGCCAGGTTGGTAGCTGAAATCAGCCATAACGGGAGATATCAGAACACATGACAGATCACCTTCTGCCTTCTGAGAATCACTTATTAAACATATACCAGTGTGCCCCTTAGTAAAGTTGTCATTCACTGAAGGCTTTCTATGTGGTAGGCATAATTCCAAGAATTTTGCAAATATCTATTATTCATTCAACCTATACTGAGTCATTGCCTGCAGTATACCAGGTTCCATTATTATTGTTAATAGTATTTATTGAATACCTACTGTGTGCCTAGCACTCTTCTAAGTGTAACAATTCAAGGAGGGAGGCTCTATTTTTTTTTTCTTAATATAATTTTTTGAAGTATAGTTGACTTAACAATGTTTCAAGTGCACAACAAGGTGATTCAGTTATACGTATACACATATATCATTTTTTAAATTATTTTCCATTATAGGTTATTACAAGATATTGACTGTAGTTCCCCATGCTATACAATAAACCTTTGCTGCTTGCTGTATATCTATTCTTTAAAATTAGAAATATAGAATTCTATTTATACTAAGTCAAACAAGTGGAATCAAAATAGATTTCATAAATTTTTTAGTTGGTCAAAAATTCATAAGTTTTCTAAAATACACATTTATGAATATTATTTATATATATGTATACAAAAGCTTTTCTACTATACTTGATAAAGCCTTGAGAAATAACATCCACAAAAAAAGAAAAGATAGAGAAGTTGGAAAACATAAACTAAATGAAATGGGAGCACCGAATGTGAAATAGAAAAAGTGAAACAAACTGGATAAAAGTAAAGAATCATCATACAGTACAATTGTTTTTAAACACTACTACTTGTTAGAAATATATCTGGAGCTCTGGAGAAAAAGAAGGCAGTATCTGGGCATTTGTATTTTTCAAAAACTTTCAAGATAATTCCGATGTGCATCTGGATTTAAAAAAAGTGATTGTAGGCTTTTCTATTAAATCATAGTTTTAGTGATATCGACTTCTATTATTCTTCTGTTGACCAATCATGATAAAACGGTATTAAGGGAGTAATAGTTACATAACCACAATAGTAAAAGATGTTTATTACTTTTTACAGTCAATAGCCAGACAAAAAACAAAAGATAATTACAATTGCAAGCCATAATTGGAACATTATTAATGTAAAAATATAAAATAATCACATACAGTTTGGGGGGTCAAGCAGTGTTACGTGGAATAGCATACAGACACGTGTTTTCATCCACCCAGCCAGTCTATGTCTTTCCTTTGGTGCATTTAATCCATCTACATTTAAGATAATTATTGCTATGTATGGTCCCATTACCATGTTCTTAATTGTTTTGGCTTTATTTTCTGTAGGTCTTTTCCTTCTCTTGTGTTTCCTGCTTAGAGAAGTTCCTTTAGCATTTGTTGTAAAGCTGGTTTGGTGGTGCTGAATTCTCTTAACTTTTGCTTGTCTAGAGAGCTTTTGATTTCTCCATCAAATAGAATGAGAGTCTTGCTGGGTAGAGTATTCTTGCTTGTAGGTTCTTCCCTTTCATCACTTTAAATGCATGGTGCCATTCCCTTCTGGCTTGTAGAGTTTCTGTTGAGAAATCAACTGATAGCCTGATGGGAGTGTCCTGGTAAGTTATTTGTTATTTTTCTCTTGTTGTTTTTAATATTTTATCTTTGTCTTTAATTTTTGTCAGTTTGATTATTATGTGTCTTGGTGTGTTCCTCCTTGAACTTATCCTGCCTGGGACTCTCTGTGCTTCCTGGACTTGGTCGACAATTTCCTTTCCCATATTAGGGAAGTTTTAAGCTATTATCTCTTCAAATATTTTCTCAGGTACTTTTTCTCTCTCTTCTCCTTCTGAAACCCCTATAATGCAAATGTTAGTGCTTTTATCTGTTCTTCTGCCTCAATTATTCTGCTGTTGATTCCTTCTAGTGTATTATTCACCTATCTTTGTTTGTTCTTTAGTTCTTCTAGGTAGTTAGTAAAGATTTCTTGCACTTTCTTCATTGTTTTTCCAAGATCCTGGATTATTTTCACTATCATTATTCTGAATTCTTTTTCTGGAAGGTTGCCTATCTCTACTCCATTTCATTGTTTTTCTTGGGTTTTATCTTGTCGCTTCATCTGGGACACAACTTTCTGCTTTTTCTATAATGTGGTTTTTGTTTTAGCCACTTTGGCACTGTGCTTCTTCTTGCTTTCTCTGTCCGCCCTCTGATGGAGAAGGCTAAGAGGTTCGTGTAAGTTTCCTGATGGGAGGGACTGGTGGGCAGGGCCTTGCTCAGTAAACTTTAATCCAATTTTCTGCTGGTGTGTGGGGTTGAACTCCCTCCTGGTTTGGGTTCATTGTTTGGTTTGAGGAGATCCATCCCTGGGGTTTACAGGCTCTCTGGTAGGATTAATGTGAACACCAAGAGGGTTTATGCCAAGGGGGACCTTCCTGGCCTGTTGCTGCCAGTGCTCTGTCCCTGTGACGGGCCCCTGCTGACCAACGCCTCCGCAGGAGGCCCTCCAATACTAGCAGGTAGTAATGGTTCAGTATCCTGTGAGGTCACTACTCCGTTCTTCTGGGTCTTGGTGCACACAAGGTTTTGTTTGTGCCTCCAAGACTGAAGTCTCTGTTTCCCCTAGTTTTGTGGAAATCCTATAATCAAATCCAGCCAGCTTTCAAGGTCAGATTCCCTGAGGATTCCCAGTCCCTTTGTTGGATCCCCAGGCTGGGAAGCCTGATGTGGGTTCAGAACCTTCACAACAGTGGGAGAACTTTTGTGGTATTATTGTTCTCAAGTTTGTGGGTCACTCACCCAGCAGGTATGGGATTTGATTTTAACGTGGTTACACCCCTCTTACTGTCTCACTGCAGTTTCTTCTTTGTTTGTGGACGTGGGGTATCTTTTTTTGGTGGGCTCCAGCGCCCTCCTGTTGATCGTTGTTCAATAGCTAGTTGCAATTTTGGTGTTCTCACAGGAGGAGATGAGCATATGTCCTTCTACTCTGCCATATTGAACTGGAAGTCCTCTCTATTTTTATTTTTTTAAATTGGAAGATTATTTCTTTATGATGTAGTGTTGATTTCTGCTTCACAACAACACGATTTAGTCCCTTTCCTCTGAGCCTCCCTCCCCTCTCTTATCCCACCCCTTTAGGTTGTCACAGAGCACCAAGCTGGGTTCCCTGTGTTACACAGCAGCTTCCTACTAGTTATCTATTATACACGTGACTGTGTATATAGGTTAATGATGCTTTCTCAGTTCATCCTACCCTCTCCTCCCCCACTGTGTGCACAAGTTCATTCTCTATATTTGCATCTCCATACCTTCCATGTAAATAAGTTCATCAGTATATTTTTCTAGATTCCATATATATGAGTTAATATATGATATTTATTTTTCTCTTTCTGACTCAACTTCACTCTGTATAGGTTCATCCATCTCACTACAACTGACTCAAATTCATTCCTTCTTATGGCTGAGTAATATTCTATTGTATAAATGTGCTATATATTCTTTATCCATTCACTTGTCAATGAATATCTAGCTTGCTTCCACATCCTTGCTCTTGTAAATAGCGCTGCAATGAATATTAGGGTACATATGTCTTTTAGATTTGTAGTTTTCTCAGAGTATGCCCAGTAGTGGGATTGCTGGGTCATATGGTAGTTTTAGGGGCTTCCCAGGTGGCACTAGTAGTAAAGAACCTGCCTGCCGATGCAAAAGACATGAGACATAGGTTTGATCCCTCGGTCGGGAAGATCCCCTGGAGGAGGGCATGGCAACCTACTCCAGTATTCTTGCCTGGAGAATCCCATGGACAGAGGAACCTGGTGGGATGCTGTCCATAGGATCACAAAGAGTGGGACATGACCAAAGCAACTTGGCATGCACACATGCAAGGTAGTTTATTCCTAGTTTTTTAAGGAATCGCCACACTGTTCTCCATAGCAGTTGTAGCCATTTACACTCCCACCAACAGTGCAGTCGAATTCCCTTGGAAAGTCTTATTATAGTCCTCATTTTAAAGATGGGAAAACTGAGGAACTGAGAAGTTGAGTAATTGTCCCAGGTTCACAAAGCTAGTTATTTGCAGTACATATTGAAACCTCAGAAACCTGGTTCTGGAGCCATTGCTCTTAACCACTAAGCTCTCCTGACTCTTGTTGCCTCTAAGTTAGTCACTTAGCCATGTCCGACACTTTGTGACCAAATGGACTGTAGCCCACCAGGCTCACCCATGGAATTCTCCAGGCAAGAACACTGGAGTGGGTTGCCATTTCTTTCTCCAGGGGATCTTCCCGACCCAGGGATTGAACCCAGGTCTCCCACATTGTGGGCAGACCCTTTATCGACTGAGTCACCAGGGAAGATTATTGCCTTGTTACCTCTAAGCCAACCGAAGAAAATAAGCAAAGTTCCTGACATCATGGAACTTACATTCTGGTTGATACGGAGATAGATACTAAATAATAAACAAGTAATAATAACAAGTAAAATATACGAATAAAAGTAAGAATAATAGAAAACAATGAAGTAGGGAGGGTTCATTTCTTCATTTATCTTACTTTTAATCTAATACTATCTCATTTTCAGTTCAGTTCAGTCACTCAGTCGTCTTTGACTCTTTGCGACCCCGTGATTTGCAGCACGCCAGGCTTCCCTGTCCATCACCAACTCCCGGAGTTTACTTAAACTCTTGTCCATTGAGTTGGTGATGCCATCCAACCATCTCATCATCTGTTGTCCCCTTCTCCTCCCACCTTCAATTTTTCCCAGTCTTTTCAAATGAGTCAGCTCTTTGTATGAGGTGGCCAAAATATTGGAGTTTCAGCTTCAGCATCAGTCCTTCCAATGAATATTCAGGACTGATTTAATTTGGGATGGACTGGTTGGATCTCCTTGCAGTCCAAGGGACTCTCAAGAGTCTTCTCCAACACCACAGTTCAAAAGCAGCAGTTCTTTGGTGCTTAGCTTTCTTTATAGTCCAACTCTCACATCCATATATGACTACTGGAAAAACCATAGCTTTCACTAAACGGACCTTTGTTTGCAAAGTAATGTCTCTGCTTTTTAATATGTTGTCCAGGTTGATCATAGCTTTTCTTCCAAGGAGCAAGTGTCTTTTAATTTTATGGCTTCAGTTACCATCTGCAGTGATTTTGGAGCCGAGAAAAATTAAGTCTCTCACTGTTTCCATTGTTTCTCCGTCTATCTGCCATGAAGTGATGGAACTAGATGCCATGATCTTAGTTTTCTGAATGTTGAGTTTTAAGCCAACTTTTTCACTCTCCTCTCTCATTTTCATCAAAAGGCTCTTTAGTTCTTTTGCTTTCTGCCAGAAAATTGGTGTCATCTGCATATCTGAGGTTATTGATATTTCTCCTGGCAATCTTGATTCCAGTTTGTGCTTCATCCAGTCCAGCATTTCTCATGATGTACTCTCAGTTCAGTTCAGTCGCTCAGTCGTGTCCGACTCTTTGTGACCCCATGAATCACAGCACGCCAGGCCTCCCTGTCCATCACCAACTCCCGGAGTTCACCCAAATTCATGTCCATCGAGTTGGTGATGCCATTCAGCCATCTCATCCTCTGTCGTCCCCTTCTCCTCCCACCCCCAATCCTTCCCAGCATCAGAGTCTTTTCCAGTGAGTCAACTCATCGCATGAGGTGGCCAAAGTATTGGAGTTTCAGCTTTAGCATCAGTCCTTCCAATGAACACCCAGGACTGATCTCCTTTAGAACAGACTGGTTGGATCTCCTTGCAGTCCAAGGGACTCTCAAGAGTCTTCTCCAGCACCACAGTTCAAAATCATCAATTCTTCGGCGATCAGCTTTCTTCAGATAAGTTAAATAAGCAGAGTGACAATATACAACCTTGATGTACTCCTTTTCCTATTTGGAACCAGTTTGTTCTTCCATGCCTGGTTCTAACTGTTGTTTCTTGACCTGAATACAGATATCTCAGGAGGCAGGTCAGGTGGTCTGGTATTCCATCTCTTGAAGAATTTTTCAGTTTGTTGTGATCTACACAGTCAAAGTCTTTAGTGTAATCAATGAAAGAGAAGTGGATGTTTTTCTGAAACTGTCTTGCTTTTTTGGTGATTCAACAGATGTTGCAATTTGATCTCTGGTTCCTCTGCCTTTTCTAAATCCATCTTGAACATCTGGAAGTTCATAGTTCATGTACTGTTGAAGCCTGGCTTAAAAAATTTTGAGCATGACTTTGCTAGCTTGTGAGATGAGTGCAATTGTGCGGTAGTTTGAGCATTCTTTGGCATTGTCTTTCTTAGGGATTGGAGTGAAAACTGACATTTTCCGGTCCTGTGGGCACTGCTGAGTTTTCCAGATTTGCTGGCATATTGAGTGCAGCACTTTCACAGCATCATCTTTGAGGACTTGAAATAGCTCAGCTAGAATTCCATCACCTCCACCAGCTTTGTTCATAGTGATGCTTCTTAAGGCATCACTTCCAGGATGTCTGGCTCTAGGTGAGTGATCACACCATCATGATTATCTGGGTTGTGAAGAACTTTTGATATAGTTCTTCCGTGCATTCTTGCCACCTCTTCTTAATATCTTCTGCTTCTGTTAGGTCCATACCATTTTTTGTCCTTTATTGTACCCATCTTTGCATGAAATGTTCCCTTGGTATGTCTAATTTTCTTGAAGAGATCTCTCGTCTCTCCCATTCTATTATTTTCCTCTATTTATTTGCATTGATCACTGAGGAAGGCGTTCTTATTTCTCCTGCTATTCTTTGGAACTCTGCGTTCAGATGGGTATATCTTTTCTTTTCTTCTTTGTCTTTCGCTTCTCTTCTTTTCAAGGCAAGAATACTGAAGTGGTTTGCCATTCCCTTCTCCAGTGGACCACATTTTGTCAGAACTCTCTACCATGACCCGTCTGTCTTGCATGTCTCTACATGGCATGGCTTATACTTTCATTGAGTTAGACAGGGCTGTGGTCCATGTGATCAGATTGATTAGTTTTCTGTGACTGTGATTTTCAATCTGTTTGCCCTCTGATGGACAGAGGTTTATGAAAGCTTCCTTATGGGAGAGACTGACTGAGGGGAAAACTGGGGTCTTTTCCTGATGGGCAGGGCCATGCTCAGTAAATCTTTAATCCAATTTTTTGTTGATGGGCAGGTTTGTGTTCCCTCCCTGTTATTTGACTTAAGGCCAAACTATGGTGGAGCTAGTGAAGATAATGGCGATCTTCTTCAAAAGGCCCTATTTACCCACTGCTGCACTCAGTGCCCCCAACCCTGCAGCAGGCTACCACCAATGCATGCCTCTGCCAGAGACTCCTGGGCCCTCACGGGCAACTCTGGGTCAGTCTTTTGTGGGGTCACTGCTCCTTTCTCTTGGGTCCTGGTGCATACAATGTTCTGTTTGTGCCCTCCCAGAGTCTGTTTCCCCAGTCCTGTATAAGTTCTGGCCGTTCTGTGGTGGGGTTAATGGCGACCTCCTCCAAGAGGGCTTATGCCATTCCCAGGTCTACTGCACCCAAAGCCCCTGCCCCTGCAGCAGTCCACTGCTGACCTGTACCTCCTCAAGAGGTACTCAAGGACAGTTCTGTCTCAGTCTCTGTAGGGTGTCTGGGTCTTTGTGGGCACAAGGTATGTTTGAGCCCTCTGAGCATCTCTGGTGGGTATGGAGTTTGATTCTAAACGTGATTTTCCCTCAGGAAGCAACAGTTAGAATAGGATATGGAACACCGGACTGGTTCCAAATAGGAAAAGGAGTACATCAAGGTTGTATATTGTCACCCTGCTTATTTAACTTCTATGCAGAGTACATCATGAGGAATGCTAGGCTGGAAGAAGCACAAGCTGGAATCAAGATTGCTGGGAGAAATATCAATAACCTCAGATATGCAGATGACACCACCCTTATGGCAGAAAGTGAAGAGGAACTCAAAAGCCTCTTGATGAAAGTGAAAGAGGAGAGTGAAAAAGTTGACTTGAAGTTCAACATTCAGAAAACTAAGATCATGGCATCTGGTTCCATCACTTCATAGGAAATAGATGGGGAAACAGTGGAAACTGTGTCAGACTTTATATTTTTGGGCTCCAAAATCACTGCAGATGCTGATTGCAGCCATGAAATTAAAAGACACTTACTCCTTGGAAGGAAATTTATGACCAACCTAGATAGCATATTAAAAAGCAGAGACATTACTTTGCCAACCAAGGTCCGTCTAGTCAACCAAGGCCCGTCTAGTCAAGACTATGGTTTTTCCAGTGGTCATGTATGGATGTGAGAGTTGGACTGTGAAGAAAGCTGATCGCCAAAGATTTGATGCTTTTGAACTGTGGTGCTGGAGAAGACTCTTGGGAGTCCCTTGGACTGCAAGGAGATCCAACAAGTCCATTCTAAAGGAGATCAGTCCTGGATGTTCATTGGAAGGACCGATGGTAAAGCTGAAGCTCCAATAGTATGGCCACCTCATGAGAAGAGTTGACTCACTGGAAGACTCTGATGTTGGGAGGGATTGGGGGCAGGAGGAGAAGGGAAGAATGAGATGGCTGGATGGCATCACCGACTCAATGGAGGTGAGTTTGAGTGAACTCTGGGAGTTGGTGATGGACAGGGAGGCCTGGCGTGCTGTGATTCATGGGGTCGCAAAGAGTCGGACACGACTGAGGGACTGAACTGAACTGAAGTGAACCATGTTGCTGGGGCTTCTCCTTTGCCCTTATGTGTGGGGTATCTACTCATTATTTTGCAGATGAGGAAATTGAGGATCAAAGTGGTTAAAACCATATCTAAGGATGAGTTCATGTTAAGTCACTTCAGTCTTGTCCTACTCTTTGCGACATTATAGACTGGAGCCTCCTGGGCTTCTCTGTCCGTGGGATTCTCCAGGCAATAATGCCAGAGTAGGTTGCCATGTCCTCCTCCAGAGTTTCTTCCCTAACCAGTGATCAAACCTGTGTATTTTGGGTCTCCTCCATTGGCAGGCAGGTTCTTGACCACTAGTGCCACCTGGGAAGCCCACATCTAAGGATGTTAGTCATTCATTCATGTCCAATTCTGTGCAATCCCACCAGGCTCCTCTGTCCATGGGATTCTCCAGGCAAGAATACTGGGGTGGGTAGCCATTTCCTCCTTCAGGGGATCTTCCCAACCCAGGGACAAAACCCAAGTCTCTCTGCATTGCAGGCAGATTCTTTATCGTCTGAGCTACCAGGCTGAGGATACACAGCTATTAAGTGGTGGAGCTGGGATTCATACCTATAGCAGTCTATTTCCCAAGTCTGCGCATTTTTCCTGTATAAGTTTCCTCCCTCTGCTTCTTGAAGCTCCCGGGTTACCAGGCCCTTAATTCAAGCTTGAGTTTTCTGTGCAAACTCAACTCAGCTGTAATCTGCCCTATGTCCATCCTTCTTTATTTCTCTGTCCTCCAAAACCACATGAGGGGATAAATCAGTGCTGAGTTCACAGTGATCCTGAAAGCTGGCAGTGTCAATGGACCCTGAGAAGTCTGCATGAATGAGTGCAACATCTGCAATGTGGAATCAGCCACACGGTTCTTCTCCACGTTGGTCACCAAGGGGGCTTTGTCTGTGAAAACAGACTTATTGTGGCTAATATATGTAGCAAGTGGAAAGGCCAGGGATGAACAGAGTTTAACTGGATTCCATTAGCACTCATAACACACTCAGAGAATAGGCATTGTAGGAATTTGCTGGAACTGCTCTTTCAAGCACCCCACACTGCCTCACTGGAAATACTGTATTTAATGTTAACTTAGTTTGACCTTTTGTTTTGGTAGCATTAACTAATCCTATGAAAACCGTCATTTCTCACTTCTCCTGAAGGTTAATAGAAAATCAAACTATTAGTTAGACATAGCCCAGTTTATGCATTTCTCTCAAATGTTTGCCCCACAACCTGAAAAAAGATATAGAACAACCTCTATTATTTTGGTTAATTTAAATTTCTAACACCAGGGGAATTGAAAATGGTATTCTAACCATAGTTCAAAGCATCAGTTTGATGTCTTTGGGAAGACAAGAGAAGCCAGATCTCTCAAAGTGGACCTGATTCTTGGGTTGGAGAAAAGTGTACTTGTTCCAAAGATTTCAGGGTCCCTGATCATTCAGTGATAGATAACTACTGAGTGTATTAGTTTTTCATTGCTGTCATAACAAATTATCACAAACTTAACAGCTTAAAATAACACCCATTTATTATCTCACGGTCCAAGGAAGCTCAACTGGGTTCTCTACTCAAGGGTTCACAGTGCCAAAATCAAGGTGTTGTTGGCTGGGCTCTTGTGGAAGACCCCGAGGTGGAATCTGCTTGCAGGCATACTCAGATCATTTGCAGAATTTAGTTTCTCAGTGTTTTTCCTGACTTTTAGACAGAAGCTGCTCTCACTTCTAGAAACTACCTAACCGTGAGTTCCCTACTCATGGATATCTGTTCTCACATGTTCATCACAGCATCGCTCACAGTAGCCAACATACAGAAACAACCTAGGTGTCTGTCAACAGATAAGTGGATAAACATATAGGATATATATATATATATATGTAGACACACACAATGGAATATTACTCAGCCATGTAAAAAAATCTTGCCATTTGCAACAATATGGATGGATCTAGAGGGTGTTATACTCAGTGAAATAAGCCAAACAATAAAGAAATATGGGATGATCTCATTTACATGTTGTTGTTGTTGTTTAGTTACTAAGTCATGTCTAACTCTTTGCAACCCTTTGCCAGGCTCCTCTGTCCATGGGCTTTCCTAGGAAAGAATACAGAAGTGGGTTACCATTCCACTCCAGGGGATCTCCCCCACCCAGGGTCAAACCCATATCTCCTGCATTGCTCTTTAATGCTGAGCCACCCAGGAAGCCCCACTTACATGTGACTTTTTAAAAAGTTGAATTCATAGAGAGTAGAAGAATGGTTACCAAAGCCTGGGGGGAAGGTGGGAGAAATGGGGAGATGTTGGTCAAAGAATACAAACTTCAAGTTATGAGATGAATAAGTTCTGGGCATCTAATGCATAGCATGGTGATTATAGTTAACTACACTGAATTAAATACTTGAAGTGTTAAGAGAGTATATCTTCAATATTCCTATCACAAAAAAGCAGTGGTAAGTATACAACATGATGGAGATGTTAGTACCACTAAGGTGTTGATTATTTTGCAAGGTATAACAAATCAACATGTTGTGCACCTTAAACTTACACAAATATTTGTGTCAGTTATATCTCAGTAAAACTGGGAGAAAGCCAACAAAGGCAGGTCAAGAGTCTTTCTCACATTTCAAATCTTGTGATCTTTCTACCAAATCTCTTCTGCTTCTAGCTGGAGGAAGTTCTCTGTTTGTAAGTGCTCATGTGATTGGATAGGGTCTAGTTGAATAATCAGGCTAACCTCCCTTTATAAGGCTTGTAACCTTAAGAACTGAACTGAACTGAACCTTAATTATACCTGCAAAGTCCCTTTTGCTGAACATAGTAACATATTCACAGGTTTTTGGGATTAGGATGTGAACATCCTCAAGGGTACATTTTATTTGTCATACTAGGCATCCCCTTGACTTCTGTGGGACTAGATACCTGGCTTAGAGGATCCTGGAGGCAACACAGTGAAGGTGCTTTGGGAGCTGACTGTATCATACAGCTTTGAGGTTTGAGGCCTCAGAGGTGCAAATAAACAGATGTGTAACTAGAAATCAAGTTCACCTATTTGTGTGAAAATAAATATTTCCAATTATGATTGTCTGCCCCTTAATTTTATGATAGCTCCTGTAAGGACATTCATGCATTCATTTTACAACTCTTCCTTGAGCACTTCCTGTGTGCTTGGTTCAATTCCAAGTTTGGAGACTACAGCAGTACAGACATGTAAAAATTCCTGCACTCAGGAAACCTATGTTCCAGTATTAAAGAGCACAAAATAAACCCAGTAAATAATTTATATGAGGTACTAGAAGGTAAAAAAGTTATAAAGAAAAAGGAAAGTAAGGAAGAGGGATGGGGCGCAGTCTAGTGAGATGAGGGTAGGTTCCAGATTTAAATAAGGGTGGCTGAGTAAGGCCTCACTGGGAAGGTGACATTTGAGCAGATACCTGTAGGATCATGTAGAAAAAGTGTAGAAGAAAATGCCAAAGGGGTTTAGAAGTGTGGGAATTGTGAGTGTGTTCTTGTCCAGTTCGTGGTTTGCTTTTTTTTAGGTCATGAAGCTAAACGAGTTCTCTGTAGGAGTAAATGTAGACGCAGGACAGAAGAGAGCTGAGGAATGCGTCCTGGGGCCCTCCACTGGTAGAGGCCAAGAAGACGAGGCGGACCAGGCAAGGGGTGTGAGCGTGAGCTGCTGCAGAGGCACGGGCGTGAGCAGATGAGCATAATGCCCCAAGAAAGAGTTTTGAGGTGAAGGGCTTGTTTCTCTCTGACAAATTTACAGATGGGCCACGTAAGATGAGAATGAACAGTTGACAGAGTTAACAATTTGGAGGTCCCTGGTTTCTGTGTCTTGGGAACAACATCCTGATTGGAGAAACTCAGGAGAAAATGAGAGGAGAAGACTCAGAGAAAACAACGAGTAGCGTAGACCACTTGAGAGTTCTGAAGAGGGGCAAAAAAGTGGGGAAATATCTGGCAGGGCATGTGGGGTCAAGAGATTAAAAGGCAAAGCAGATTGTATGTTTGTGTGCTGGTGAGGATGAGGAAGTGGAGAGGAAAAAAACAGATGACATAGGAGAGAGCAGGGTCATTTCCTTGAGTGAGAGGGTGTGGAGTCCTGAGAAGGGATTGGCCTTGAATACAGGACAAACAACATGTTCTTGGTAACAGGAGGCAAGGCAGAACATACTGGCACAGATACAGGTAGGTGGAAGGTACAGATGTGCTCTTCTAGTGGCTTCTGTTTTCTCTAGGAAATAGGAAGATCAGTGGGGAGGGTGAGGGAAGGGTAAGAGATGAAAGGAATGACCCTCTCTTGGTGTAGCCATTGGTGAAAAGGAGAGATTGGCTTTGAATATAGGACAGACTCACTTCTCCGATAAATCTATGGAGTTCCAGTTTCTACTCCACTTTCTGGTCAGCAAATATATGTAAAAAAACACTATATATGTGTGTGTGTGTGTGTGTGTGTGTGTGTGTGTACATATATATTTGCAAATATATGTAAAAAACACTATATATATATGTATGTATGTGTATATATACATGTGAATATATATATATGTGTGTGTGTGTGTGTGTGAATATATATATTTGGGGCTTCCCTGGTGGCTCAGCTGGTAAAGAATCCACTTGCAATGTGGGAGACTTGGGTTCAATCCCTGGGTTGGGAAGATCCCCTGGCCCACTGCAGCACTCTTGCCTGGAGAATCCCCATGGACAGAGGAGCCTGGTGAGCCACAGTCCATGGGATTGCAAAGAGTTGGACATGACTGAGCAACTAAGCACAGCATATAGCATGTATATATACATGTTGTTCAGCATTTATTTGTTGTTAGGAACTTCCTAAGTGACAGCTTCCAAGCTCTTTACTTACTGTACCAGAAACTGGAAGTCCCTATTACTCTCTCATGTAATCCCCACCACAACGCTGCAATATAGATATGGCTAACTCAGTTTCAAAGAGAAAGAAAAACGTGAGAAAAGTTAAGGGACCTGTGTAAGCCACATCGCTTGAAGTGGCAGAACTGGAATCACAGATCTCACTGCTCTAGGGTGACCATTATCCTTCCACAGTGCTGACTGTCTCTGCTCACACAAAGCATCACAGGTTTATATTTCATTTGGCCAGATTTGTTCCGGTGCTTACCTTGAAGCTCTTTAAATTAGAACTTGAGTATTTCAACTGGGTTTTGCAAATTTGTGGGTCTTCTAGGGAAATCCAACTTTTCATCATACAGTAGTTTATTACCTAATTCCCTTTTAACCTATGATTTTGCTTCTCCTTGGGGAAAGAAAAAGAGTGAAAAGTGAAATATGCTCATTTTATTACTTAATATTAGCTCAAGTAAAATGATTTAGGATAGCATAATTTGAAAGGAAGAGCCAAAATGTAGCTGTAGGAGTACATGTGATTGATGTTAATTTGTGCAGAGAAAAGATGGACTTAGAGTCATCAGGCCAGAGTTTCAGTTGAGTCCTGGCTCTGCTTTCAATCTGCAAAGGAATCTGAGTCTCAGTTTCCTCATCTGTAAATAACTACTTTCTTATATTTGCATCATGATTGAGTTAAAATACCTATCAACAGTTATTGAATATCTTTGTGCCAAGAGGTATGCAAATAGAAAGGAATAATATAAAAGATATATAATGATGCTTGTCTTGATGGGGCTGTTTGTGGAGACTGGAGAACTGTGTGCTTCAGGAGATAGGTTACAAAATATCAGATTTGTATTGGAATCACTTCTGCCCTGCAAAATCATTTGAAAAGTCTCATACCCTCTTCTTTGGCTCCTAAGTTCCGAGCTTTTTGTTTAATTTCCTCATGTCCTTGCCTACTGCTCAGCTGACTGCATCTTTCTGTTGGTCCAGTAGTCTATCTAATCCATTTAGTTACAAAACAACTCTAGTTTCATTTACTACAGCATCTTTCAGGAGAGTTTACCACTTTCCACCTATAGACCCATCCTGACTCAAATGCTCAGGGATCCTTTTCCTCATTAATTCCATGATTCACCACATTTGTACTTCCTTTACCTTTAAAGAAAGCCAATACCAAAAGAATGTCTTCCAAACATCTCAGTGGTAATCAATATAAAATAAGTAATGCTTATAATTGAAGTAAAATGCAAAGGAGAAAAGGAAAGATATTCCCATCTGAATGCACAGTTCCAAAGAATAGCAAGGAGTGATAAGAAAGCCTTCCTAAGTGTATAATGCTAAGAAATAGAGGAAAACAATAGAATGGGAAAGACTAGAGACCTCTTCAAGAAAATTAGAGATACCAAGGGAACATTTCTTGCAAAGATGGGCACAATAAAGACAGAAATGGTATGGACCTAACAGAAGCAGAAGATATTTAGAAGAGGTGGCAAGAATACACAGAAAAATTATGCAGAAAATATCTTAATGACACAGATAATCACGATGGTGTGATCACTCACCTAGAGCCAGATATCTTGGAGTGCAAAGTCAAATGGGCCTTAGGAAGCATCACTGTGAACAAAGTAGTGGAGGTGAAGGAATTTCAGCTGAGCTATTTAAAATCATCAAAGATGATGCTGTGAAAGTGCTGCATTTAATATCCTAGCAAATCTGGAAAACTCAGCAGTGGCCACAGGACTGGAATAGGTCAGTTTTAATTGCAGTCCCAAAGAAGGGCAATGCCGAAGAATTTTCAAACTACCACACAACTGCACTCATTTCACAAGCTAGCAAAGTAATGGTCAAAATTCTCCAAGCCAGGTTTCAACAGTATGTGAACCAAGAACTTCCAGATGTTAAAGCTGGATTTAGAAAAGGCAGAGGAACCAGAGATCAAATTGCCAACATCTACTGGATCATAGAAAAAGCAAGAGAGTTCCAGAAAAACATCTGCTTCTCCTTCATTGACTACACTAAAGACTTTGACTGTGTGGATCACAACAAACTGTGGAAAATTCTTCAAGAGATAGGAATATCAGACCACTTTACCTACCTCCTGAGAAACCTGCATGCATGTCAAGAAGCAACAGTTAGAACCGGACATGGAACAGTGGATTGGTCCAAAATTGGGAAAGGAGCATGTCAATTCTGTATATTGTCACCCTGCTAATTTAACTTATATGCAGAATACATCATGAGAAATGCTGGGCTGGATGAAGCAAAAGCTGGAATCAAGATTGTTGGGAGAAATATCAATAACCTCAGATATGCAGATGACACCACCCTTATGGCGGAAAGTGAAGAAGAACTAAAGAGCCTCTTGATGAAAGTGAAAGAGGAGAGTGAAAAAGTTGGCTTAAAGCTCAACATTCAGAAAACAAAAATCATGGCATCTAGTCCCATCACTTCAAAGCAAATAGAGGGGGAAACAGTGGAACAGTGGCTGACTTTATTTATTTTTTTTTTTGAGGGGGGACTCCAAAATCACTGCAGATGGTGATTGCAGCCATGAAATTAAAAGATGCTTACTCCTTGGAAGAAAAGCTATGACAAACCTAGACAGGGTGTTAAAAAGCAGAAACATTACTTTGACAACAAATGTCCATCTAGTCAAATTTATGGTTTTTCTAATAGTCAGATATGGATGTGAGAGTTGGACCATAAAGAAGGCTGAATGCTGAAGATTGATGCTTTTGAGCTGTGGTGTTGGAGAAGCCTCTTGGGAGCCTCTTGGCCTGCAAAGAGATCAAACCAGTCAATGCTAAAGGAAATCAATCCTGAATATTCATTGGAAGAACTGATGCTGCAGCTGAAGCTCCAATACTTTGGCCACCTGATGTGAAGAGTTGACTCTTTAGAAAAGATCCTGATGCTGGGAAAGATTGAGGGCAGAAGGATAAGGGAATGACAGAGGACAAGATGGTTGGATGACACCACTGACTCAATGGACAACAGTTTGAGTAAACTCCAGGTGTTGGTGAAGGACAGGGAAGCCTGGCGTGCTGCAGTCCATGAGGTTGCAAAGAACTGGACACGACTGAGCAACTGAACAAGAACAACAATAATTGAGCACATTTAATGTAAGCCCTCCCACCCCCACATCCAAAGTGGACACAAGACAGTCTGCATAAATTGTGCCTGGCAGAGTTGAGGGCATTTGTCATGCTGCTGATGGAAACTTAGGAAATATTCAAGTGCAGCTGAGGATATGACCTCAGGTTTGGATTTCACTGCAGGAAATATTTGTTTAATAATCATTTGGAAGAGTGGTTTGGCAAAATGACCAGGCTTCATTGGAGCTAGGAAGAAGGAACTGGGCTGTCAAATCTCACCAAAACCAACCTTGAGGCCATGAGAATGTGGGTCCTCAGAAAGGTTTTATTTTGATACAGACTCCTCATAGCCCACAAGAGTATGCCCTACTTGAGAACCTTGAGTGGTTCTCATTTGGGGGTGATTTTTCCCCACGAGATACTTTTCAGTCTTCTCTAGTATCCAGTGTTCTGTAAGAGTGCATTTTGACCTGAGAAAGAGTAGAGCGTGTTCTTGGCACATTGCCTCTTAAACTTCCTAAGTTCCTGACCCTTCCATTTGAGTTGCTGGAGTGCCATGGTCAGAAAGAAACAACAAAATCTTTAGAAAGGAATGAATAAAGGGTGATGGGGGTGGATACAAAAGTGATACAAACAATGTAGCCAAAAATAAAGAAATCTTAAAAAAAAAATGGTACACATTTCCCCTTTCTAGTTTTGGAGACAAGAAGTCTGAAATCAGTTTCACTGAGTCAACATCAAGGTGCCAAGAGGGTAGTTTATTCTGCAGACTCTAGAATAGAATCCATTTCTTAGCCTTTTCTAGCCTCTGGAGGCCACTTACTTCTTGACTCATGACCTCTTCCTTGCATCACTCTTACCTCTGACTATTGTTTCACATCTCCTCATTCTTCTTTTGTAGACAAATCTTCTCTGACTTTCTTTTATAAGTCCTGTGATGACATTTAAGGTTCACCTCATCTAGAATAATATCCCCATTTCAAGATCCTTAACTCAATCACATCCACAAAGTCCTTTTTTTTTTTTTTTCAGCCATATAAGGTAACACGGTAAAAGATTCCAGGAATTATAACCTAGATATCATTCAGTTCAGTTCAGTTCAGTCGCTCAGTCGTCTCCGACTCTCTGCGACCCCATGAATCACAGCACGCCAGGCCTCCCTGTCCATCACCAACTCCCGGAGTTCACTCAAACTCATGTCCATTGAGTCGGTGATGCCATCAAGCCACCTCATTCTCTGTCGTCCCCGTCTCCTCCTACCCCCAATCGCTCCCAGCATCAGAGTCTTTTCCAGTGAGTCAACTTGCTGCATGAGGTGGCCAAAGTATTGAAGTTTCAGCTTTAGCATAAGTCCTTCCAATGAACACCCAGGACTGATCTCCTTTAGAATGGACTGGTTGGATCTCCTTGCAGTCCAAGGGACTCTCAAGAGTCTTCTCCAACACCACAGTTCAAAAGCATCAATTCTTCGGCGATCAGCTTTTTTCACAGTCCAACTCTCACATCCATACATGACCACGGGAAAAACAATAGCCTTGACTAGACGGACCTTCGTTGGCAAAGTAATGTTTCTGCTTTTTAATATGCTATCTAAGCTGGTCATAACTTTCCTTCCAAGGAGTAAGCGTCTTTTAATTTCATGGCTGCAATCAGCATCCGCAGTGATTTTGGAGCCCCCCAAAATAAAGTCTGACACTGTTTCCACTGTTTCCGCATCTATTTGGGAATCATTATAAGTCTACTACGATTATAGAATGAGGAAAAGGGCATTGGGACTGGGCCTTGAGGAATGAATCAGTTCTGGCATTATTCTAGTTGAAGGGATATAATATGGAAAGACTCACCTGCTTAGGAAATACAAAAATCTTTCAAGTAACTAGATTATAAGCTCTTTGATGAAGGAAGACAGAAGTTGAAGCTGGTGAGGACTCACAAAGAACCTTGAATACTAAACCAAGAAGTTTGGATCTGGCCTTCTTAAAAACGGAACTGTTGGAAAAGGAGTACGTCAAGGTTGTATATTGTCACCCTGCTTATTTAACTTATATGCAGAGTACATCATGAGGAATGCTGGTCTGGAAGAAGCACAAGCTGGAATCAAGATTGCCGGGAGAAATATCAATAACCTCAGATATGCAGATGACACCACCCTTATGGCAGAAAGTGAAGAGGAACTCAAAAGCCTCGTGAGGAAAGTGAAAGAAGAGAGTGAAAAAGTTGACTTGAAGCTCAACATTCAGAAAACTAAGATCATGGCATCTTGCCCATCACTTCATGGGAAATAGTTAGGGAAACCGTGGAAAGAGTGTCAGACTTTAATTTTTGGGCTCCAAAATCACTGCAGATGCTGATTGCAGCCATGAAATTAAAAGACGCTTACTCCTTGGAAGGAAAGTTATGACCAACCTAGATAGCACATTAAAAAGCAGAGACATTACTTTGCCAGCAAAGGTCTGTCTAGTCAAGGCTATGGTTTTTCCAGTGGTCATATATAGATGTGAGAGTTGGACTGTGAAGAAAACTGATTGCCGAAGAATTGATGCTTTTGAACTGTGGTGCTGGAGAAGACTCTTGAGAGTCCCTTGGACTGCAAGGAGATCCAACCAGTCCATTCTAAAGGAGATCAATCCTGGGTGTTCATTGGAAGGACTGATGCTGAAACTGAAACTCCAATACTTTGGCCACCTCATGCAACGAGTTGACTCACTGGAAAAGACTCTGATGCTGGGAGGTATTGGGGGCTGGAGGAGATGGGGACGACAGAACATGAGATGGCTGGATGGCATTACCATCATGACTTGATGGACATGAGTTTGAGTGAACTCCGGGAGTTGGTGATGGGCAGGGAGGCCTGGCGTGCTGTGGTTCATGGGGTCGCATAGAGTCAGACACAACTGAGCGACTGAACTGAATGGAGCTGTAACAACAGATGGAATGGGTTGTTGACACAATCAAGTGCAAAGATGACGAGGTCTGAATGAAGGCAGACACTGCATTGATCAACTACTAAATAACTACTGTTCGTGCTGGAAGTGGGTAGGAATGCTGAATAATCTTAACTTCTGTCCCTGTTACTATGTTCTGGTTTAGCCCTGCCATCTCTCACTTGGACTACTATGAAAGCCTCCAGTTTTGCTACTATTACTATCTAATCAATTTCTCAGTATGTAGTCAGAGTGAGGAGAAGGCAATGGCATCCCATTCCAGTGCTCTTGCCTGGAGAATCCCGTGGATGGAGGAGTCTGGTAGGCTGCAGTCCGTGTGGTCGCTAAGAGTTGGACATGATTGAGCGACTTCACTTTCAATTTTCACTTTCACACATTGGAGAAGGAAATGGCAACCCACTCCAGTGTTCTTGCCTGGAGAATCTCAGGGATGGGGGAGCCTGGTGGTCTGCTGTCTATGGGGTCACACAGAGTCAGACATGACTGAAGCGACTTAGCAGCAGCAGCAGCAGCAGTGGTCAGAGTGATCTTCTAGAACATAAGGCTGACCACACTACTGTCCATCTAGTTACCAATGGCGTTCAGTTACCTTAAGGACACATACAACCCTTCAGCATCTGGGTTCTTCTCACCTTTCCACTCTTCTCATACACTTTGCTTGGTCATTGTTCCTAAGTAAATCCCAGTACAGCCTCAGCTAATTACTGAGCCCAAAACAGCTCTCCCAGGAGCCTTTAAACCTTCATGTCACCATTCCCAACTTCTTCTTATGGGAGTGCTTGTCAGTTTGACCTTGAGCAAAATCACTTGAATCCTCCTCAATATGATTTAGTAATTTTGAATCTCAGGGTAAAGGATGGAGTTCTAGGAAGTATCCCAAGGTGTCTCTCAAGGTTTTTCTGAGTCTCACCCACTTCATGCCCAACCCTAGGTAGATGCCTTGAATAATTCTCTCTCTTTTGTGGGGGGGGGGAGGCGAATCTGTGGATATGATAGGGTATCACTTTCATGACTAGTGATAAAAAAAAGACAGATTTTTTTTTTTTAAACAGAATACAAATTTTTTGACAAAAGACAGATTTCCCTGAGTGTGTCTGACCTTATCAGAAGAACCTTTAAAAGAAGTTAGAAACTTGTGCTCCTGCTGACCTTAGGGAAGAGGAAGATATACTAAGTGTGCAAAGGTCAGTGGAGCTGAGCGCAGGTGGGGGAGGATATGGCAAGGGCTGCAGTAAATTCTGGAAGCTGAGAGCAGCCCAAGTCACCAACCAGCAAGAGGATAGGGGCCTCAGTCCTAGAATCTCAACAAACTGAATTCTTCCTACAACTGCCTGTGTTTGGAAGAGGACCCAGAGCTCTAAGAAGGAACATAGCCTGGCGAACTCCTTGACTTCAACCCCTCAGGCAAAAATCTTGCTTAGCAGTGCACAGATTTCTCTACAGAAACCAGATAATCAGTGGACGTTGTTTGTCACTAAATTTGAGTCCCTTCCCACCCAGCAGATCCCCCAGGCTCCTTATGCAAAAGCATTCACTCCCTTCCCAGGGCTCTGCACAGCAAGAGGACCCAGGAAGGCATCAGGCCACAAAGTCCTTTACCATCTTTCTCTCCTGGATGCCTTCTGGTTTTAGAGTTACATAATCGAGAGTGTCATCACAAAGATTCTTCTCTAATAAGGTTCTGTGTTCAAAGGACTTTCTGGCTCTAACTACACAGAGAAGCAATGCTGAGCTGTCCACTTTGAATTGTATCAAGCATAGATAAGAGTGAGGAAAGGAGTAGAAGGAGGCATTCTAAGGAGATGGTTGTAAATGGTTTGCACAGTGTGGCCTTTAAAGCAGCACCAGGAGCCGCATCTGGGAACTTGCTAGAAATGTGAATTCTCAGACCTCACCCAGATCTTCTGAATCAGAAACTGTTTTAACAAGCCCTCCAGGTGATTCCGGTACACAGTAAACTTTGAAACCACTGACTTAGACAAGCCATTCCTGATGGCATTAACGAGGTACAGCAGCATTTCCTTTGTTTAAATCAATTTTTATCAGAGTGCAGTTGATTTACAATGTTGTATTCGTTTCTGCTGTACAACACAATGATTCAGTCATGTATATAAATACATCCACTCTTTTTTTAGATTCTTTTCCTATATAGGCCATTTACAGCATTGACCAGAGTTCCCTGTGCTGTACAGTATGTCCTTTTTATTTATTTTATATGCTAGTAATGTGTGTATGTCATTTCAATTTCCCATATTATCTCTCCCCATCTTTATCCTCTGGTAACCATAAGTTTGCTTCTACATCTGTGCCTCTATTTCAAAAAACTCATGTTTTGTAAATAGGTTCATTTGTACCATTTGTTAAGATTCCACATATAAGTGATATCATACGATATTTGTCTATAGCAGCATTTTTTTAAGCAACCCCCTCTAAAGACTATCAGAGTAACAAAAGATGTAGAGCACGGACAAGGCTCAAACACGCCCACACCGGCCACAGAGTGACCAGACAGTCTCGGTCTCTCATAGACTCTGATTACAGGACAGAGAGAATCTGTGATGTTAGGTGTCAGGGTCAGCTTAGGATTTAACCCCTGCCTGCAATTTCACCTTCTCATGAAGCCTGCCACATAGTTGATATTCAATAAACACATGAATAAATGATATTCAATAAACACATAAATAAAATAATCCTTTCTGATGGAACCAGAGAGACCAAATCCCTTACTCAGGCCCTGGGGTTGGAGTCCTCTTCCCAGGTTAACTCAGGGATAAATTCACCCTCATTAAGAGAGAAGACAGTCCCCTAACCTGGCCTCCTTTTAGAATCTTTCTGGAAAACCAGGAGTGTGGTACATGGTGAATAGTGCCTTGATATTCAGAAAGAAGCCAAAGAGAAGAAGAAAGTACCAGTCAAGAACCTGCAGAGCCCATCTCTGCCCCCTTGGACCCCCAATCAGGTTATTGGAGTGGGTCTAGCAACCTGTGCTCACCTCAGTCAAAGCCCTTGACTGCTGTTCCTTTACAGGGTGACTTAGACAGAAAATCCTATACCTCTTCTTGTTGTATTGAAATGAAGAAGAAACCAATTGGCATTAATGTATACAACCAATAGATGGGAAATTGAATGACGATCTCTGGGCAGCAAAGGTGTTCCTGGGACATTCAAGAGCAGAAGGTATTTTTTAGTCTGGTCATTTCATTTCAGTCACTCAGTCATGTCCGGCTCTTGGTGACCCCATGGACCACAGCATGCCAGGCCTCCCTGTCCATCACCAACTCCCAGAGTTTACCCAAGTTCATGTCCATTGAGTTTGTGATGCCATCTAACCATCTCATCCTCTGTCATCCCCTTCTTTTCCTGCCTTCAATCTTTCCCAGCATCAGGGTCTTTTCAAATGAGTCAGCTCTTCACAGCAGGTGGCCAAAGTATTGGAGTTTCAGTTTCAACATCAGTCCTTCCAATGAACACTCAGGACTGATCTCTTTTAGGATGGACTGGTTGGATCTCTTTGCAGTCCAAGGGACTCTCAAGAGTCTTCTCCAACACCACAGTTCAAAAGCATCAATTCTTCTGCGATCAGCTTTCTTCACAGTCCAACTCTCACATCCATACATTACCACGGGAAAAAACATAGCCTTAACTAGATGGACCTTTGTTGGCAAAGTAATGTTTCTGCTTTTTAATATGCTGTCTAGGTTGGTCATAACTTTCCTTCCAAGGAGAAAGCATCTTTTAATTTCATGGCTGCAATCATCATCTGCACTGATTTTGGAGCCCCTCAAAATAAAGTCAGCCACTGTTTCCACTGTTTCCCCATCTATTTGCCATGAAGTGATGGGACAAGATGTCATAATCTTAGTTTTCTGAATATTGAGTTTTAAGACAACTTTTTCACTCTCCTCTTTCATCAAGAGGCTCTTTAGTTCTTCACTTTCTGCCATAAGGGTGGTAGCACCTGCATATCTGAGGTTATTGATAATTCTCCCGGTAATCTTGATCCCAGCTTGTGCTTCATCCAGTCCATCGTTTCTCATGATGTACTCTGCATATAAATTAAATAAGCAGGGTGACAATATACAACCTTGACGTACTCCTTCAGTTCAGTTCAGTTCAATCGCTCAGTCATGTCCGACTCTTTGCGACCCCATGAATCACAGCACGCCAGGCCTCCCTGGCCATCACCAACTCCCGGAGTTCACTCAAACTCACGTCCATCAAGTCGGTCATGCCATCCAGCCATCTCATCCTCTGTCGTCCCCTTCTCCTCCTGCCCCCAATCCCTCCCAGCATCAGAGTCTTTTCCAGTGAGTCAACTCATCGCATGAGGTGGCCAAAGTATTGGAGTTTCAGCTTTAGCATCAGTCCTTCCAATGAACACCCAGGACTGATCTCCTTTAGAATGGACTGGTTGGATCTCCTTGCAGTCCAAGGGACTCTCAAGAGTCTTCTCCTTACCAGACTTTAATTCCTTCTGAACCATGCATTATTATGTGATTCCTGTTGCCTTGGCAAGCTCAGATGATTAAGAGTTTATATTTGCCCCTTTCAAGAACTCCTCTTGCTGTTTAAATGATCCATGCATCTAAGTTGTACAAAGAGGAAAACAGCCTCATTATTATTTCCTCTGTTAAAGCCCTCAAGTGTTCAGCTTATTATTTTGTTATCTGGTAAAACGTGGAGTTTAATTCTCTAATCTTTTCCATGGGAAATTCTTAACAGGATAATAAAAATCCCTTATTTATCTAGCATTGAAATAGCTGCTGCTCTCATCTTTTCTCCTTTTGGGGCAGGGTGGAAGAGAGATACTGTTGATTACATGCTAGTATTCTCATGCCATGTAGCAAATTTCAGAAGAGGAAATGGGCAGAAGTGAGGTCAGAGAGATAAGAGTATTCCTTTATCTCTAATCTTTACACCAGAACAATAATGCAGTTATGGAGACTGCTTACTGTCCCCTAGCAGTCATCTCCTCCTTCTTCCTTTTTACAGATTGAGTTTTACGTGTCCTCATTGGTGTGCTTGTTACTTTATTGCCTGTGTAGGTTTTTGTGTCCATTATCACAGTCAAGATGGAGAGTGATTGTGTCATCACAGTGGTCCTTAGTGTTGCCTTTTTACAAACACACCTATCTTCCACCTGTTTCTCCCCTCTTCCTCCCACCAACCCCTGGCCCTCCACTAGTGTCTTTATCCCTAGAAACCATGATCTATTCAATTTCTATAATTTTGGCACTTCAAAGATGTGTAACGGAATCCTACAGTATGCAACGTGTTGGGATTGACTTTTTTCCAGCATAATTCCCTTGAGATTCATACAAGTTGTTTCATGTTATCAGTAATTGGTTTTTAAAAGACATAGAGACACAGATGTAGAGAATAAATGTATGAACACCAAGGGGAAAAGGAGAAAGTGGGATAAATTGGGCAAGGCTGACCTGAGCTGTACCCCAGGCTCTCATTAGTGATCTACTTTTTACATGGAATCACTAGTGATACACACACAGGGGACTCTCCTCAGTGCTCTGCAGTGACCTAAATGGGACAGGCAAGCCTGGTGTGCTGCAGTCCACGGAGTCACAGAGTTGGACACGACTGAGTGACTGAACAACAATAGGAAGGGAATGCAAAAAGAGAAAGGATAGTTGATTCACTTTGCTGTACAGTAGAAACGAACGCAACATTGCAAAGCAACTGTACATCAATAAAAATTAATCTAAAAATTGTTTTTCTGTTGTTGAGTAATATGTAAGGTGTGGGTGCATCAGTTTTCTGACCATTCAGCCATTTAGGAATACGTAATTGTTTCCAGTTTTTGGCTATGAACATCTTATAACAGGTTTTCAATCAACAGTGTCACTCCTCTAGGATAAATGCCCAAGAGTGCAATTGTTAGTGGCATGTTTAGTTTTATAAGAAACTCCCAAGTGCCTTGTACCATTTTAAATTCCTCCCAACTGTGTATGAGTGATCCAGTTTCCCCACATCCTCCCCAGCACTTGGTGTCACTATTTTTTGTTTTGGTCATTTTGTAGTATCTCCTTGAGGTTTTAATTTGCATTTTGCTAACGGTTAATGATGTGGAATGTCTTTTGTGGGCTTGTTTGCCATCTGTATATCTTCTTCAGTGAAATGTCTGTTCATATTTTTTGCTCATTTTCTTATTAGATTGCTCATTTGGGGGATAATTAAACATTATTTGTTAAGTTTTGAGCATCCTTTGTATGTTCCAGATACTGATCCTCTGTTAGATATGCAGTTTGCAGTCCTTTCTCTTAATAACTAAATTTTGGGGATTTAAGCTGGGCATCTGGCTACTTTTCCCAACCTCTCTTGCAGCTAGGTGTGGCCATCTGGCAAAGTTCAGAGCATTGAGATAAAAGCAGAAATCCTACATGCTGTGTCTGAGTCAACTCCAAGGAAAACAAAAACTACGTGTTCTTAATTTGCATCTTCTCCCCCTTTGGGCAGCATGCATCTTGCAGCCACCCAGCTTCAGCCATGTATATGAAAACTGTGCCTTAGGGCAAGATGGGCAGACTTTTTGTTGAGGGACAGATAGTTTGGGCTTGTGGGCCTTATGGTCTCCATACACGCTCTTCAAATCTACTGTTGTAAGAGAAGCAGCTGTTGTCACAGAAGCAGCTGTAACAGTATGCAGTTAAGTAGGCATGACTGTGTTTACATAAAACTCATTTTGAAAAACAAGTGATTGCTCATGGACTTCAGTTTACTGACTCTCCTTTAGGAGTCTATATTAACACAAAACCACAGACAGCAGGAATGGGATCTTTGAAGTCACATGGAACCATTCCATCAGCCTGGACTGCTACCCCCTAGATTAATTCCTGACAAAGAAATAAACTTGTCTTATTTAAGTCACTTTCTTTTAGAGGCTCTTTGGTAGCATCTCAGCCTATGCCTATCTAAGAGCAATAAACTTGGCTTTCACAAGGCACTTGCTCTGCTTGATGTACAAAGATGATTCAAAGGTGTATATCTACATTCATTGCCCAGAGAGAGTTTGCAGTGTGGTGTGAGAGAATATCCCAGTACCATAGATTGAGCTATAACCTAATTATGAAAAAAATGTGCTCTGTAAACAGCATGGGATGACTGGGGAAAAGGGAAGAAACACTGAGTGCCTAACATATGGCAGGCATTTTAGTGTTATGTGGCTGAAGTTTCAGAGACATCTATGAAATATATTTTTCAGAGACATCTATGAAAATACATGAAATGTATTTTCATTTTAGAGATTAAAAAAAAATGAGTCTCCAAAAAATTATTGAACTTTCCTTGTAGCAGAGATGAACCTTTGAAAAGTGTGAATTCCATCATGGATTTACTCACTGCTGACATTCACAGACTGACCTGAGTCCCCTCCTTGGGCAGCACAGCAAGCCCCTTTCTCTCCAAGTCCTCTCTGGCAGGCAGAGCCTTCATCATCAGATTCGGTTAAAGTTAGCTCAACAAACATTTACTGTGCACCTTCTATCTGCCTGGAACCAAAACCAGGAAATATAAAGAAATGTAGTAAAAGGCCTGAAAACTATTTCATTTTTTTTTTCTTCACTTTTTGGCTATGAGGGGTCTTTGTTGCTACTCATGGGCTTTTTCTAGCTGTAGCCAGTGCTACCCTCTGGCTGTGGTGAGAGGGTTTCTCATTGAAGTGGCTTCTCTAGTTGTTGAGCGCAAGCTGTAGGGTGTGCAGGCTTCAGCAGTTGTGACTTGAGGGCTCTAGAATGTGGGTTGAGTAGTTGTGGCACAGGGACTTCGTTGCCCCGCAGTATGTGGAATCTTCCCTGACCAGGAATGGAACCTGTGTCCCCTGTATTGACAGTTGGTTTCTTAACCACTGGACCACCAGGGGAGTCCAGGAGTTCATCTTTAAAAGAACAAATATTTTGACAGTATTGCATTTTATCTGAGCCCTGCTCTCTTGGAAGATTTTGTGTTCCTGGACTTGTTAACAACAAAGGAGGTCCTTGTATTTTGAGATAAGATCTATCTCCATCCTTACCCAGGACTCCCATGAGACTCCTAATAAGTCGTTTGTTTACCTGCTTCTATAAATCCCAGGTCCCCTTATTTTTCTGTGAGACGTTCCTCATTAATTACCATTTTCCCTATTGCAATAGTATAAGTAAAATCACGTCCTTAATTGTCCGATGCATTTTGTCCTTCACAGTTTCGGTGCTGTGACTTAAATAAGATTGGACCTCATCTTTGAATCCACATTTACTCTGTCTACGTACTGAAGCTTCTCAGAGTCAGTTGTGCTCCCTTCTTGACTTCTAACTGGGGCCCCCACAGTGCCCCTGACTCCTGGCTGGTATTCTGGGCACTTGTCTGTTAGTAGCTGAGTAAGGATTTGATGCTGATTCTTTCTGAGTACTCACCTGACTTCTGGTCCTGGCTTTTCTTGGTTTTATTGTCTGACGAACTGGTGTTCCTTGTAAATAGACTAATGTAAATGTAACAGATGTCATGAAAAAGTTCTTTTCTCTGTTGGATGGAAGATAGCACACAATTGGAATTGTTAGTCTTTCCTGTTTGTCTTTTGTTTGTTTTGAATTCAAATCAACTAAGAATTTGTGACCATGAGGAAGGGAAGAATTCCTTGATACAGACCAGTGAGTCTTGTATTTCTGTGTTTATGCTTGACCCATAGCTGAAACATTAAACTTGAAGCTATTTCTCTCTGTATGTGTCTGTATGTTTATATATATGTTATTCAAAAAGAACTTCATCTTTCCTTTGTGTGACTATGTAATGTTTTCCTATTTCTAAATTGTATTACTAAACTAGATTATAAATCTCTTTATAGGAGCTCTATTCTGATTATTTTATTTTTTTTTATTCTGATTATTTTAGATGTAAATAAGTTCTTATGTAAATGGAATATTCCTAAAATTCCAAGAAATTAAGGAAATCTGTGGTGTTGGAGAAGACTCTTGAGAGTCCCTTGAACTGCAAGGAGATCCAACCAGTCCATCCTAAGGGAGATCAGTCCTGGGTGTTCATTGGGAGGACTGATGTTGAAACTCCAATACTTTGACTACCTGATGCGAAGAGCTGACTCATTTGAAAAGACCCCGATGCTGGGAAAGATTGAGGGCAGGAGGAGAAGGGGACGACACAGGATGAGATGGTTGGATGACATCACCGACTGAATGGACATGGGTTTGGGTGGACTCCGGGAGTTTGTGATGGACAGGGGGCCTGGCGTGTTTGCAGTTCATGGGGTCGCAAAGAGTCGGACATGACTGAGTGACTGAACTGAACTGAACCGAAATCCCAAATATTTTCAATGTGAAAAAGAGATATTCTTATGCAAACGAACTCAGAAATGTTTCAAGAATTCAAGTTAACATAATTCAGGTAAATCTTTCACAAGGAAGACTTGTATAATTTTGGTTTAATAAAAACAGTTGTTTTTCTGAGTTTGACAGTAAGTATAAAAATAGCATATATTTTGTTGTACTTTATGGGTTTTCTAAACATATACACGTTCACTTATTAGATAGGTAACATTAACTTTTACTTAATGTTTAAGATTATGAAAGACATAAATTTATATTTCACCAAATTGAATCACTATTCTGAAAAGTTTATTTCAACAGTAATTATGTTTTGTAGTGTGTAATCTTGAAGGTAATTTCCCAGAATATTAGGTGACTTAAGACTTTAGACTTCTACTAAATTGAGTTAATTAATGGATATTCATTGAACACATGCATCACCTCCAAGTAAGATAGAGTACTAAAACATTAATTACTAAGCATAATTTGAGGTTTGAATACACTTGCCTCTTATTTTTATATGCTGCTGAGGAGCTTTCTATTTTGGGTTGTTAATGAGCATGTTTAATTTTTGCCACTTTGAGACACTGTATTGTAAGGGACATGTATGGTTATAGGAAGTTGTGAGCTCTGATAATTTGCTGCAAAATGCTGGTGTGTTGCACATTGTTCAGTTATCAGCCTCTAAATCTTCTCTGTGGAATAGAAGTAACTGTGGTTAAAAGTTATAATCAATATATGTGAAGGAGATGCCAGAAAGGACCAACTGGGTATGCAAGGTAGGCAGGATGTGCTTTGTTAATGAAACAAGAGCGTGGTTTGGTTCTAAACTATAACGACTGTTTGCTGCAGAAGGAGAAAGAGAAAAGAGGAAGGCCGAACCTAAATGGATGTAAAACCTAATAGAAAATTTGTGAAAAGGAAATTTTATTTGTTGTGGTCAGTGCTAGCTCAGGTTTGATAGGTTTCTTTATAAGATTTCAAAAAGTGCTTTTAGTGTCAAATATTGGTGGTGGTGGTTTAGTTTCTAAGTCATGTTTGACTCTTGCGACCCCAAGGACTGTAACCTGCCAGGGTCCTCTGTCCCTGGGATTTCCAGAATACTGGAGGTGGTTGCCATTTCCTTCTCTAGGGTCAGGAGAAGGGATCCTGATCTTCTTGGATCAGGGATCAAGCCCTAGTGTCCTGCATTGAGGGCAGATTCTATACCATCTGAGCCACCAGAGAAGCCCTAGTGTCAAATATTATGCTGATGCAAAATTGCGATTGTTTTTATCTCTGTTAAAATGGCAACATTTTCTTGGTCCACTTAGCATGAAGTTTTAAAATATTATTCTTTGCATTCTGCATAATGTTTTAGTTCACAGAGGCTGTGTCTTAACAGAATAAACTTCTATGGTTTAATGTTGATTTTAATGTATCTTTGGTGATTTAAGAAAATAAAAGCTTATCACTTAGGAAAAAGCATGTTACCTTCAGTGTTTATTTTTGAATGCTTCATTGTCACTTTGAAACGAGAAGCAAAATGTCTCAGGCACTCATGATCCAATTCTATCTTAGATATTCAAATCTCCTAGCAACTTTTGATATTTTTATTTCCAAAATCCAGTTGTAAAGGATATCTTTACACCTAAAACTGTCTTTGACATTTCCCAGAGGGTCCCTAGAAACTCACAGAGAATTTGTTCTTTCACCTTGTAAAAAGAGAGGTGCTAGAAATAATAAAATTTATTTCCTATGTTACTATTGATGAAAAGCAAAGAGTTGTCAAATCAGAAGAGGTGCTTAGCACTCCCTGGGTAAATTTGTATTGGTGATATTATTAATAGGAATATTTTAAATTGTATGTCATATAGGAAATTCCTAGAGATCTGTCAGTGCCCTTGCTGTCTATTGCTGTTTCTATTTATCAGATTCCTGGTTCTTCATTGCCTTATATTAGATAACAAGAGTGTAGTATTAGTCATATTTTCAGTATTTTAAAAAATTTTAAATTTGTTGCAACTTTTTTTTTTTTTTTACTTTAAATCTAGTAACTTCTAGAACTGAAACCTGACTGCCTGGATCCCTATTAGGATGCTAGATTGCCTTGTTCAGTTCAGTCTCTCAGTCGTGTCCGGCTCTTTGCGACCCCATGAATCAGCACGCCAGGCTTCCCTGTCCATTACCAACTGCCGGAGTTCACTCAAACTCACGTCCATAGAGTCGGTGATGCCATCCAGCCATCTCATTCTTTGTTGTCCCCTTCTCCTCCTGCCCCTAATCCCTCCCAGCATCAGAGTCTTTTCCAGTGAGTCAACTCTTCGCATGAGGTGGCCAAAGTATTGGAGTTTCAGCTTTAGCATCAGTCCTTCCAATGAACACCCAGGACTGATCTCCTTTAGAATGGACTGGTTGGATCTCCGATTGCCTTGTAGCTGGTTCTATTTCCCAAGATCTGAAGAGGCCCTGCAAGCTGAAGCCCAACAACTTGCCATAAACTTCCAAGGGCTCACCACTGCAGCAGGATTCTCCCTGGACAAGCTGTGTTTGGATCACTAAGTGAGTGCAGTGAAACGTTCAGGTCACACGTGCTCTTTTACAAGATGTGACCAAGACAGTGGACAACATCACCAGGAACAGCAGCATCCCGACCGGGGAACTTTCAGAAACAGAGTACTGCTGAACAACCTTCTCCAGCTTCTTGGAGTCCATTGGACCAGCTGCCCTCAGAACTCAGCTTCTGGCTCTTTGCCGTAATATAACAGTCAATGCTAATATTTATCTTTTTAACTTTAGGCATCCCTCTTTCAAGATGCCTGATCTCCAGAACCCTAAAATGACTGATCTTTGCTACCACGTCTCAACAGATGGTTCAACTGGTTTACAGGAATAGCATTAACAAGAATCCCTGAATTGCAGGAAGAGGGACCCTGAGAGTCGATTCTTGTCTAACAGTTGGAAATGAATTCGTACCTCCTTTTGACCTCTCCCAGGTTCCTCTATTAATCATTGCTGGTGGCTTGTTACTTTCATGTTCCTTACCAGGACCTCTTGTCATAAAATTACTCATGCAAATGGTTACTGTGGTGGCTGGCCAGGGTGGGCAATTTCAGTCAGTGTTTTCTCTGATGACTACCTTCCTGCAATACCTGGGAGACTATTTCTTAGATCCTACTTTTCCCTCTCAAGAGGTTTATAATTACCTCTGAGTTGTTCAGCAATGAATGATGCTTGTCTGGGAAAAGGGGGTTCTGACGATGTTGAATTATTTTCTGAAACTTGTGCTCTCAGAAAGTTGCAGTAGTTAAGAAATTCCTACACTACTGTATATAAAATAAACAAGGTCCTCCTGTGTAGCACAGGGAACTTTATTCAATACCTTGTGATAGCCTATAATGGAAAATAATTTGAAAAAAATTCAGTTATGCATATGTGTGTGTGTATAACTGAATCACTTTGCTGTACACCAGAAAATAACACAGTAAATCAACTATACTTCAATAAAATAAAATAAAAGTGAATGCCAAAAGCCAAAACTCCAAAACCAACCTACCAAACAAAAAAGAAACCTGCCCCCTCATCCTTCCTTTGTATACTCCAAGATCCATTTCCATCCTTTCTCCTGACTCCATTAAGACTTGTTACTTTCTTATTTATCTGCTCTCCAAACCCAGGTTCTCCTCCTTTTTATGAGGTGCTCTTCACTAATGAATGTTGTCCTTGTTGCAATAGCCTCAACATAATCATATCCTTAATTATCTGATACAATTTGTCACACTTTCATTTCTATGGTTGAGTTCTCTCAATTTCTTCACTTCTCTGGGCCTCAGTTTCCCCATCTATAAAGGACCATTATGTCCACATCCAAAAGATATGAAGGTTGAGGCAATATACAAGAAAGAACGAACTAGTCTAATAGCAAGTGGTCAGTAAGTAATAGTCCTTCTCCCTAGAAGAAAACAATCACAATGCAATTGGTAGCCAGAGTGGTAACTGTGGTGATTCAAGATTGAAAGAGCAGATAAAACCAAGGAGGGTCTTGGCATGCAGGAACAGAAAAACCCACCCTTATTGTCCTTCCCTCCCCCATGTTGCAACTATTAATGGATTTCAGGTCCTCCTGAGCAGCATAGCCTGTCTCCCTCCTAACCCATATGGAGAAGGTGTTTGATTACTCTTCCCCCCACCGAGTATATATGCCTCATCTAATCAGCAAATGACCCACAAGACCCCATCCCACTCCTTGTACCCTGGGTATAAAAGTGAACTGAGGACCCCTGTTCAACGTTGCTTCTCTCTTGAGGTGGCCAGCTCTTCTAACAGCGTCTCCCATTCTAATACACTTTATTTCCCTCTCATTCTGTCTCATGTCTGGAAATTCTTTTCCTACCCGTGCCCGGGTCACGACATTTGTAGTGGCCCATATGGGGACTTGCGGTCTCTTCCCCACCTCCTCGCTTCTTCTTTCTCAAAGGGACCTTCTGCAAACGGGCGAGTGCTATGGAAGAAAATGAGGAACTCTGGCCAGGGTTATCCTCTGATACATTCCAAAGGCTTCATTGATCCTGCGCCCCAGTAGCTGCTGCCCAAACGGGTGAGGCTCTCTCCTTTGTCTTCTTTCCAACTGAGGACTAGGCCAACCAATATTGTGTGAGCACAGGTTAGACACTTAAAAGACACATGAAGACTCCTCTGTGAGGATAAGGGGCAGGTGGAACGGATCAGGCTACAAGGGCATCCACCCCCAGCAACACAACTTCTGTGAACTGTGTCAAGCACATAGTGGCTGAAGCAAAACAGAGACCACTGTCCCCTGGCCACCGCCTCCCCAATAAGCTTGTCAGGCAGTTCCCTCAGCCTTCTTCCCTGTCGCTTTCACTTCTTTCCCTTTCAGTCCGGATTGATTTACAGGAGCCTAGGTGTTGCCTCTGAGCCATCCCAAGAGTGCCTTCCATGTTTCAGGGAATCTCCAAACAGTGAGTCACCCTGTTGCTCCCGGGAATCTCTGTCTTTCTCTGCCCGGGTCACATGCTGCCTTAGCTGCACGGTTCTCAGGGGTCACCTCTCACTGTCTGACGTGACTGTTGGGAAGGTCAGCCATTTTTATGCCATTAGTGGTGTGGAGAGATCACTGGGACAAAGGGATGCTTTTTCTGTCAGCCAGTGACTCTCAGTGCCCCCATTCCATAGCAGGTAGGCTAACAGTGGGTTCTGGTACATCCTGGGAGCCTCTCTCAGACTCACCCCTTGGCTATATTCTCAGAAACGGGAAAATTTTGATCTTGTAAAAGGCCTGGCCTCGATACCAACTAGGGGAACCCCAAAAACGGCCTCTGAATGGCACACTGGCTTTTGCCAAAAGCAGGGAGAGGACTCAGAGTTTCCTTACATTCAGTCCTTCATGGCCGTCAGTCAGAATCTGGATTTCAGGGACTCATGCCTCATGTGTCTTTCTGTTGCTTCCTTACCTCCTGTCTGCCTCTGACTCTTTCCATCAGATTTCCTAGACGACCCCTACTGGACTTTTCATATCCACATGATCTCTAAGAAAGGATTCTGAGGTTCCCTTTGGTCCAGGTCTTTCTCCTAGATTCAAAAGCCTGAAGGATTAAAAACTCTCCTAACATTCTAAAGGATGTTCTAACTATGCTTATCTCACGGGTGTGGAGGGAACCAAGCTTTCCCCACTCCTGAACATCCTAAAGAATTCCCTTCTAACTACTCCTGTTTTTCAGGGTAGAGAAGGACCAAGCTTCCCGCACTCCTGCAAACTCCCTTAACCCTTCAGATTCTTCTGATGGGACAAAGACCTCACTTCCCACCAGAGGGGCAATCCAAGATTTTTTATCAGCTGATATCACCTGATATCAGAGTCAATTTGAGCACTATTTGGTATATATTTTAGTGATAAAACTATGACTACAGAAAGGAGAGATGACTTTTTGACACAGGATCGTCATGATATTCTTTAGGCTCTGGAGAAATCGGTTAAAATGACTTTTTTTTTCCTTGGAAATTGCAAAACCAATTCTTTTTGCATATGCAATTAAAAAAAAAAAAACTAGCTTCTTAAAAGGCCTGTCTAGAGAAAAGCTTGAAGTTAACCCCTTCAATGCCCTTGAAGCACGCAGCCAACTTTGACTGAGACCTCAACCTTGGCCAAATTAGAACTTCAAGCCAAAAAAAAAAAAAAAAAGGTGTGTGTGTGTGTGAAAGAGACATTTTAAATCTCAAGTGGAAAACTATAAGATCTCTGTCTGTCTGGATTTATGTATGTCTCAGTGTGTGTCTTTTGGGTTTTTTTAAAATGATATTGCTGAAGATGTAAATGAGTTCTAATTTAATTGACCTAAAGAAAAGTAAGCACTTACAAATCAGACAATTCTAAATACAAGAGAAATTAACTGAAATTAAATGAATTTCAGTTTCATGTGAATTGAGAAATATTCAGTATTAAGTGTTTAATATTAATGTTTGTTTGCTAATCTTATATAGACATGTCAAAGTATCATTAACATTATGCATAATATTTTCATTGTGCTTTGGTTTCTTATAAGTTAAATATTGTTATATCTGTTACAAGTTTTTCAGCAAGGAAAGTACCTCTAGAAAAAGAAAAATACTCTTCAAAAATGTAAATGAGATATGAGCTTTTAGATAAACTATTAAGAATAATTATACTTTAGAAATGCCTGTCTAAAATTGTCTCTCCAGATTTTGGTAACCTGAATTTCTAGGGTTGTGCTAAACTAAGTGATGGAAGTTTATTGAATAGTTAGGTCATTTCCAAATAAGATAAGATTCTGAAACATTCATTACTGAACACTAACTTTCTGTTACAGAGAAACTAGAGATTTTGGACTATTAATGAATGTTTTGGCTCAGAGGTTAAAGCGTCTGCCTCCAATGCGGGAGACCCGGGTTCAATCCCTGGGTTGGGAAGATCCCTTGGAGAAGGAAATGGTAACCCACTCCAGTATTCTTGCCTGGAGAATCCCATGGACGGAGAAGCCTGGTAGGCTACAGTCCACGGGGTCGCAAAGAGTCGGACACGACTGAGCGACGGAACGGAACGCACGGAATGGAATGAATGTTTGGAGCTATCCTGAGATGTTTTCTAGAAATATTTTTTAGAAATTATCACTGGTATATATATTCACTTTCACTTTATAGAATGCTAGTGTAAAGGTCAGTTCTTGGTTGTTTAAGGAAAGTAGAATATGTATTTTCGGTAAAGAAGGTATGAGGAATGAAATTACATTTTGTGAAGGGAGAAGGAAGTAGGTCTGACTTACAGGGGGCTGTTTCAGGATGGGAGAACAGAGTAATGGGTACAGAATGTGATGAGAAGGTTTTATGGAAAGTGGACCCCAAGGGAAGAGTTTTGTGCATAAAAATTACGTTTTCTTGAGATGTTGAATTGCCTTTGATAATAGATTTTAAGTTTCTTTACCTCTGAAGTGATCTGGTCTATGTTTACCTTTGAAATCTTCTTTAATACTTTGGCTAAGTGAATATATTGTTTCACAGTGATCTGTATGATTCTATCTGACTGTTATAAAACCTTTTGATATTTATCGACAAAACTTCCTAAATAACTTCTAGCTAACTTTGGGATGCTTCAGAGGGCCCCTGAGACACCCCAAAGATCTATTAATCTACCTGGGTTCATTGGACATGTTAAAGTACATGGGAAGTACTGCTGAAGGGGTGATGAATCTGCTCGGTTTATATTGTATTTTTGATGTTACTAATGTAGATATCCTAGAAATTATGTGAAATTCATAAAAATCTTATATGTCCTGGTAAAATATTGTCACTTATAATTCTAGTTATCATGTTAAAGTGTTACTAGTCACAGCAATGACCAGATTACATTGTCAATTGCAATTTAATCAGGTTTAGAAGATGCCTTCTATGATTTCACTCTGATGACTTTGCAAGAATACTGCTACTTCAAGATTTATGGAAAAGGCTTTTCTAAGATTAACCAATAAACAAATTTTCTTTATTATCTGATAAGCTGGTACCAGACTGAAATTTAGTCGTTGTCTATGTTAAGAAAGTTTTCTTAGAATGCAGCTTTTGATAACAGGTTATGAATTTTTTTTGCCTTTAAGTGATTTATATTTGTTTTTAAAATCTTTTATTTTGATAAAGTAAATAAGCATTATTTAGAATTATGGTACATGTAGACAAAGCTCATTCTGCTTCTACAAAAAAATAAACCTACTGTTAGGCTTTTGCTATCCTGATGTCCTTAAAACTTGGCAATAGTCTACTCCTAAATCAGGGAATTAAAAATGGGTGAACAACTGCTATGAATCAAAATGTCAGGGCTGTGGGAAATCAAAGGTGGCCACTTGGCTTTCCTGGCTCCCTGACAAACCTTATTTTTACTTCATGGGTTAAAGCCTTCCCTGGCTACAGTGTTAATGCCCTCACAATGACAAAAAAGTATATTTCACTTAATATTAAGTTTTAGTTTTGTTGATTAAGGTTTGTGTTTACTATGACTCACTTCTGAGATAGTTCCTTGTTGTTATGTTATATTACTAAAAGGTTTAATTAAGTTATTAGAAAGGAGAATATAAGATGGCTTCTAAAGTTTATCTCAATAACTAATCTTTGGATAAAGGTCAGGGGCTCCATGATGTACACCAGGAGATTAATACCTGGCTATAATTGTTTAACTAAGTCAGATGCCCTGGGGTATACCAGGCTATACCTAATGAAAGTCCTTGATTTAAATGCTTGCTTGTGACCTTATTAATACCTGCTTGCTGTATTATTTTCTATGTCACTTGTTTCAGAAGTGTTTCTTATGTTACTAAATGTGTGCCTGAGCCCGTGATAAAATGCTGATATGCAGTTCCATATGAGATCACTGATTGTAATAATGTAACTCTAGATATGGGAAGAAGCAACAAGAGGGAATATTTTCCTGGACCAAGAGGCTAGTAAGACAGGTATGGTCCAGAGACTTTTGCTACTCTCAAGGCCTGGACCAATAACAGCACACTGAGTGACCTCTCAATGGGATGGGATCTTCCCGAGACTTGGGAATGAGCCTTCCCAGCACCGGGGGACACAATGGCTATGAAATGCCCCCAAACATGATCAAACATGTGGCTATGAAGGGACCCTGCTGACTAGAAGTTGACACTTCCCAGCTATCTCCACAAAGATTACATCATGACCACTGCAAGTTGTTGACTTTCAACACCTTGAAAGAAATTCAGGGTGGAGATCAGAAATAAGACACTCTATGCTCTGGGAAAAACCCAGAAGAACTGGTCTTCAGAGAGTCAGACGCTTTCAGGTAAAGGTTTTTATGAGTGCAAATTCTTGCATTTTCTCTTACCTAGAGAAACACTAATATCACAAACCAATGTCTAGTCCTGGTTCTCCTGGCTAGCCCCTGAGCAGTTTTTCTACTTCTATTAATCTTTGGGAGATGTACCTTTAACTTTCTTGTTAAGTTTGTTTTTTCTAGAATATAACAAATCTCCAAATGGCAGTACGACAAGAATATTCCCTGACCAACACCTAGACAATGCTGAAACATGTCACTTTATCATTCTATGGACTCTCATCTCCCTCCATAAATGCACTCTGACAGAGAGCAGGCAACGAGAACCCAGAGGCCCATGATGCCCCTAGAGCTTGAAGAAGTCAGAGTGGTAATCTCCTCTTTTCCTTTGAGACTGGATTCCCAAAGGCCTGAGAAGGGAAATAGGTAGATAGTTAGACACGAGCAAAGTATCAACAGAGGCCAAAGAACTGGCCCTAAAAGTAAAGAGAGGGAGGAACGTGGTGACCCAAGGACGAAAGAGCAGATGAAACCAAGGAGGGTCTTGGAATGCAGGAACAGAAAAACCCGATCCTTATCGTCCTTCCCTCCCCCATGGTGTAGCTATTAATAGTTTTCAGGTCCCCCTAAGAAGTATAGCCTGTCTCCCCTCTTATCCCTTAGGAAGAAGGTATTTGCCTTACTCTTCTCCCCACCCATTTTATGTGCCTTATCCAATCAGCAAATGACCTGCAAGACCCCTATCCCACTCCTTCTCCCTGGGTATAAAAGTGGACTAAGGACCCCTGTGCAGTGTTGCTGTTCCCTTGAGCTGGCCTACTATTCTAACAGCGTCTCACACTCGAATAAACTTTATTTCCCTCTCATTCTGTCTCATTTCAGGAAATTCTTTTCCAACCCAGGCCTGGACTACAACAGGAACCACTTCCAATTCCTTTCAGGGACAGGCCTCCCCCTGCTTTAGCTCCTCTCTGAAGTACCTAGATAATAGTGTCAACTACAAATTGGCACTTACGAAGAGCATTGCCAAGGACTAAACAAGGAATTTGCCATCTGACTCTATGGAGATTGAACCCCATGCTGCTATAGCTGTTGACCTTCAACACCCCCTGAGGGATTTAAGGGTGGAGTGAGGCACTGTGTGCTCCAGGGAATCTGGTGGGACAGGTCTTTAGATAGTTGGATGTGTTTCAGTTCAGTTCAATTCAGTTCAGTCGCTCAGTCGTGTCCGACTCTTTGCGACCCCATGAATCACAGCATGCCAGGCCTCCCGGTCCATCACCAACTCCCGGAGTTCACTCAAACTCATGTCCATAGAGTCGGTGATGCCATTCAGCCATCTAATTCTCTGTCGTCCCCGTCTCCTCCCGCCTCCAATCCCTCCCAGCATCAGAGTCTTTTCCAGTGAGTCAACTCGTCGCATGAGGTGGCCAAAGTATTGGAGTTTCAGCTTTAGCATCAGTCCTTCCAATGAACACCCAGGACTGATCTCCTTTAGAATGGACTGGTTGGATCTCCTTGCAGTCCAAGGGACTCTCAAGAGTCTTCTCCAGCACCACAGTTCAAAAGCATCAATTCTTCAGGGATCAGCTTTCTTCACAGTCCAACTCTCACATCCATACATGACCACTGGAAAAACCATAGCCTTGACTAGACGGACCTTTGTTGGCAAAGTAATGTCTCTGCTCTTCAATATACTATCTAGGTTGGTCATAACTTTCCTTCCAAGGAGTTCAGTTCAGTTCAGTTCAGTCGCTCGGTCGTGTCTGACTCTCCGCGACCCCATGAATCACAGCACGCCAGGCCTCCCTGTCCATCACCAACTCCCGAAGTTCACTCAAACTCATGTCCACAGAGTCGCTGATTCCATCCAGCCATCTCATTCTCTGTCGTCCCCTTCTCCTCCCGTCCCCAAACTTTCCCAGCATCAGAGTCTTTTCCAGTGAGTCAACTTGTCGCATGAGGTGGCCAAAGTATAGTAAGCATCTTTTAATTTCATGGCTGCAACCAGCATCCACAGTGATTTTGGAGCCCCCAAAAATAAAGTCTGACACTGTTTCCACTGTTTCCCCATCTATTTCCCATGAAGTGATGGGACCAGATGCCATGATCTTCGTTTTCTGAATGTTGAGCTTCAAGCCAACCTTTTCACTGTCCTCTTCCACTTTCATCAAAAGGCTTTTGAGTTCCTCTTCACTTTCTGCCATAAGGGTGGTGTCATCTGCATATCTGAGGTTATGGATATTTCTCCTGGCAATCTTGATTCCATCCTGTGCTTCTTCCAGCCCAGACTTCCTCATGCTGTACTCTGCATAGAAGTTAAATAAGCAGGGTAACAATATACAACCTTGACGTACTCCTTTTCCTATTTGGAACCAGTCCGTTGTTCCATGTTCAGTTCTGTTGCTTCCTGAGCTGCATACAAGTTTCTCAAGAGGCAGGTCAGGTGGGCTGGTATTCCCATCTCTTTCAGAATTTTCCAGTTTATTGTGATCCACACAGACAGAAATGGTATGCACCTAACAGAAGCAGAAGATATTAAGAAGAGGTGGCAAGAATACACAGAAGAACTATACAAAAAAGATCTTCACGACCAAGATAATCACAATGGCGTGATCACTCACCTGGAGGCAGACATCTTGGAATGTGAAGTCAAGTGGGCCTTAGAAAGCATCACTACGAACAAAGCTAGTGGAGGTGATGGAATTCCAATTGAGCTATTTCAAATCCTGAAAGATGATGCTGTGAAAGTGCTGCACTCAATATGCCAGCAGATTTGGAAAACTCAGCAGTGGCCACAGGACTGGAAAAGGCCAGTCTTCATTTCAATCCCAAAGAAAGGCAATGCCAAAGAATGCTCAAACTACCCCACAATTGCACTCATCTCACACGCTAGTAAAGTCATGCTCAAAATTCTCCAAGCCAGGCTTTAGCAATATCTGAACCGTAAACTTCCAGATGTTCAAGCAGGTTTTCGAAAAGGCAGAGGAACCAGAGATCAAATTGCCAACATCCCCTGGATCATGGAGAAAGCAAGAGAGTTCCAGAAAAACATCTATTTCTGCTTCATTGACTATGCCAAAGCCTTTGACTGTGTGGATCACAATAAACTGTGGAAAATTCTGAACGTTGGATGTGTTTAGGAACAGATTTTGTGATCTCAATCCTTGCATCTCCTCATATCTAGAGAAGCACTAAATCCCTTCATGGTAACGTCAGATCCTCATGACTGACAAAAAACCTTTTGTAAATTAAGTACTTCATGATCTTGAACTCCCCCTTCACCAAAATATTATGTATTGACCTTCCCCCACTGCTGCTTTGGAGCAGTCTCTCAGAGCTATCTGAGGGTCCTCATTTTGCCCCAAATAAAAGTTAACTCATGACTCTCAAGTTATGCATCTTTTTTAGTCAACAATAGTATTTCATGGAAATTTCCTGAGATGTTCTGTTGTTGTCATCCCCACCACCACCAAATGGAAGATGTTAAGTACTTGATGACCATGAGAGCACATTAGCCCCAGACCTCCTGCAGCCTAAGGACTGATAAAGTTAACTCCTGTGACACCACCTTATTCACTCTTCATGAGTCAATAAGAGAATAGTGCCTAATCTGACCACATACCCTGTGACCCCACTCTCCACCCCACCTGACTTTTAAAATGTTTTACTGAAACCCTTCAGGAAGTTTGAGGATTTTTAGGGCAAGTGCAATCTTGTCTCCTTGAATGGAGACAATAAACCTTTCTCCACCTCTGATGTTTCACAGCATTGGGCACATGAACTTGCATTAACAAAGAAAAGGAGTAAGTCAGTATAAACTTTTCATGACAAATGGGGAAACAGTTCAGAACAAGTGCTTTGAAGTAAACAGCACAAAGCAAGAGCACTATTTCATATAGGGCAGAAACTATAGCACTAATGTATGCTGGAAGCATGTCTTCCTTCCTTCTAGAAAGTAGACAGTTTGTTGCAATTGGATTGCAATTGAGGGATAGCCTGGAGCATATTGACACTGAGATTGTTAGAGAAACAGTTAACCTTCACAACCCAATGGCAAGGAGCATCTCAAATGGCAGCCTTCTTCCTTTGGACTGGCTGCCTGGGTAAGTGCGGACCTTATAGGTTTTCTGAATATTTCCAGGGAAGTCCTGGTGATTCTGTCTGGCAGGTAAGTGTGCCAGGTGTGTTGGCTGTGTTCGTATCTCTGGCTAGAAGAACAGGTCAGGAGATAGGTTTAGAGTGAAATTCCTAGTGGTGCTATGAAAGGTTTTCCATAATTCTTCAAGGTCTTTGTGGAGCCCCCTGCAGATTAGTTGAGAGGGACACTTCTAAACACACTTCAGGATTACAGGGAAGGAGAAAAACAGAGGAAAGTACGAACATTATGTGGAAGCTTAAAAGTCAGAGAACAAAATCGCCACTTGACAATTCAATTTGGAAACTCAAATTGCAGCAGTTAGCATTCATGAAATTCCAATTCTAGACAGACAAATGCAAATAATAATAAAAAAAAATTGCTTCTGAAAAGTGATCACCTTGGTGCTTCTTGTAATCAGCCTGAAGGTAAAATGAGCAAATTCTGAAGACTTGGAGACTTTAACCTCTAAGAAAGTGAGACTGCTTTTGAGGACCTTATAGAATTTGACTAGCTCATTTGCTGCTTTCTCTAACTCATTACTGTTTGATTCTCAGTGATTTTTTTTTTTTTAATTTCCAATTCTTTCCTCCCTGCCATTGCTTTTTAAAATTTCTAACCCCATCTGAGCCAAATTATCTAGTAAGCACAATGGGTACAGTACAAGGGCCCACAAAACTGTGTTCATCTCTCTGAAAATCAGGGAGGAAAAAAAAACACTTTTTTAGGTCAGAGGAAATGTTTTAATATATTCATCTTTATTCTAATTCATAAATATAATTAAAAATTTTTTATGGAGAAAGGGACCTACAGAAAACAGCCCCAAGCAGTTGGATTTGCTTGTAATTTATAAGTACTCTTAAACCCATAAGGACAGAGATACTTGTTTTTTCCAACAGTAAAGTCAGCATGGACCAAGACTAATTTCTAGGCCACAAGCCTTGGGTTGGGGACAATTGCCATTTGCAAGCAGCATTGAAGGAGGAAACTTCATGGACGCCATCCTAGGCCAGGCTTTAAACATTAGGCTGCACTCATGCTCACCCTCCCAATGGACTCCGAACTTTGTGCCTGGTGTCTATAGAAATGGCATACCAAAGGAAAATCAGACCCCCAGGATAAAAGAGCCTCAGGACTTGTACTGGACTCTCCATCGCCTAAAAGAATATGCTAATTATCTCTGTAACAGAACAAAGTCGTAAATTCTGTTATGTTTATCAGAATATGACCACAGGCCTATTGATAAATGTCCACTGTTTATCTAGTCTTGTGACAAATGGGTCATGGGTTAACTTTGATCGTATCTCTCTTTTACTTTGTCCAGACTAGTTTCAAGGAATTTGGGGAGGTGGGTTTGGGCACATACATTTAGGGTATATAAGGTTTTCACAAAAACTGGTGGGGGTCCTTGGCTAAGAGGAGACTCAGCCTTGGGCCTGCTGGTGTAATAAACTGCACTCCACTATCTGCATTGTCCTTCTGAGTGAGTTTGTTTCCCGGAACGCGTGGCTATAACAGCATCTTGCAGCTTAAGGTTTCAGAAGTTTCCCTTCTGGGTCCAGGCAGACATGGGCTCTTGTGTAAATAACAACACTCCAAGGTCTTTGGAAACTGGTGAATTTCTGGTGTCACTGACCATTAGGGACCCTGATTTGTGTTTTGTCAACTGAAAATAAAATGAATGTAAGAGTTAAGTTTTTTTTGGAGGGGGTGAAAAATGAGACAGCATTTTAGATCGCTCTGAAGTACTGTACAGAAAAGATCTTCATGACCAAGATAATCACGATGGTGTGATCACTCATCTAGAGCCAGACATCTTGGAATGTGAAGTCAAGTGGGCCTTAGTGGGCATCACTATGAACAAAGCTAGTGGAGGTGATGGAATTCCAGGTGAGCTATTTCAAATCCTGAAAGATGATGCTGTGAAAGTGCTGCACTCAATATGCCAGCAAATTTGGAAAACTCAGCAGTGACCACAGGACTGGAAAAGGTCAGTTTTCATTCCAATCCCAAAGAAAGGCAATGCCAAAGAATGCTCAAACTACCGCACAATTGCACTCATCTCACACGCTAGTAAAGTCATGCTCAAAATTCTACAAGCCAGGCTTCAGCAATATGTGAACTTCCAGATGTTCAAGCTGGTTTTAGAAAAGGCAGAGGCACCAGAGATCAAATTGCCAACATCCACTGGATCATGGAGAAAGCAAGAGAGTTCCAGAAGAGCATCTATTTCTGATTCATTGACTATGCCAAAGCCTTTGACTGTGGGGGTCACAAGAAACTGTGGAACATTCTGAAAGAGATGGGAATCCCAGACCACCTGACCTGCCTCTTGAGAAACCTGTATGCAGGTCAGAAAGCAACAGTTAGAACTGGACATGGAAGAACAGACTGGTTCCAAATAGGAAAAGGAGTATGTCAAAGCTGTATATTGTCACCCTGCTTATTTAACTTCTATGCAGAATACATCATGAGGAACACTGGGCTGGAAGAAGCACAGGCTGGAATCAAGATTGCCAGGAGAAATATCCATAACCTCAGATATGCAGATGACACCACCCTTATGGCAGAAAGTGAAGAGGAACTCAAAAGCCTCTTGATGAAAGTGAAAGAGGAGAGTGAAAAGGTTGGCTTGAAGCTCAACATTCAGAAAACAAAGATCATGGCATCTGGTCCCATCACTTCATGGGAAATAGATGGGGAAACAGTGGAAACAGGGTCAGACTTTATTTTTGGGGGCTCCAAAATCACTGTGGATGCTGATTGCAGCCATGAAATTAAAAGATGCTTACTCCTTGGAAGGAAAGTTGTGACCAATCTAGATAGCATATTAAAAAGCAGAGACATTACTTTGCCAACCAAGGTCCGTCTAGTCAAGGCTATGGTTTTTCCCGTGGTCATGTATGGATGTGAGAGTTGGACTGTGAAGAAAGCTGATCGCCGAAGAATTGATACTTTTGAACTGTGGTGCTGGAGAAGACTCTTGAGAGTCCCTTGGACTGCAAGGAGATCCAACCAGTCCATTCTAAAGGAGATCAATCCTGGGTGTTCATTGGAAGGACTGATGCTAAAGCTGAAACTCCAATAACTTGGCCACCTCATGTGAAGAGCTGACTCACTGGAAAAGACTCTGATACTAGGAGGGATTTGGGGCAGGAGGAGAAGGGGATTGCAGAGGATGAGATGGTTGTATGGCATCGCCAACTTGATGGACATGAGTTTGGGTGAACTCCGGGAGGTGGTGATGGATAGGGAGGCCTGGAGTGCTGTGATTCATGGGGTTGCAGAGAGTCGGACACGACTGAGCTACTGAACTGAACTGAGGTACCAGCTCTGAAGAGGTAGGGGGAGAGATCAGAATGTATATGGTTTTAGTGAGGCAGAGTATGTGCACGTATTTTGGCACTTGTTGCTAGTCACGAGAAGCAGATGTCATCATTAATGACTTTAGAGTTTTTCTAGATAGAAGATGCAAGAATTTGGTTTCATAGAATATCTTGAAAATTTCTATCTGAAGGTCTGTTCTGCCAGGTTTTCCCAGAGTACAGAGCACCTAATTCCTGATTTCCACCCTGAACTCCTTTCATGGTTCGTTGAAGGTCAGTGGCTGCAGTGGCTTGTGACTTAATCCTTGTAGAAGCAGATGGTTGGCAGATGACAATTTTTAGTTGGCAGTATGACTCAGTGGTAAAGAATCTAACTGCAATGCAGGAGATGCAGGTTAGATCCCTGGGTCAGGAAGATCCCCTGGAGAAGGAAATGACAACCCATTTCAGTAGTCTTGCCAGGGAAATCCTATGGACATAGGATCTTGGTGGGTTACAGTCCATGGGGTCACAAAAGAGTTGGACATGACTTAGTGACTTAACAACAACAGCCTTATAGAGAAAGCAGAGTTATGATTCAACTTACTATCACTCAAAGCAAAAATCAAGGCACATTGTCTGATATGGAATTCCCTCCTCCATTTTCATGAAATTAAAATTTATGTAATAGAAACTCTAAAAAACAGTCACATAATTCACAAATGAGTTTTATGACAATAATAAAATGATGTGAAAATAAATAACAAAACTGACAAGTAGAGCCTATTTACCAATCCAGTGTTTGAATATTTATTGCCCACGTGGCCTAGAAGGCCCAGGACACGGGGGCACGGTCCCTTTTCTTCATGAGAACAGGGCCAGAGGTCACATGGAGAGCCTGGTTTCTCAGCCCCATCTTTTTTTTTTTTTTCCCCTGAATTTTAAAATTGGAATTTAATCGCTTCACAATGTTGCGTTTGTTTCTTCTATACAATATAATGAGTCAGCTATACGTGTTTCAGGAAGAGGGACCTCTTCCAGGGCCCAAAGTTGGACTTTTGTCTAACACTCAGAAGTGAATTATCTGAGGAGACACGTGTGCTGACAAAGCAAGAGACTTTATTGGGAAGGGGCGCCCGGGTGGAGAGCGGTAGAGTAAGGGAACTCAGGAGAACTTCTCTGCCACGTGGCTCACAGCCTTGGGTTTTTATGGTGGTGGGATTAGTTTTTGTGTTGTCTTTGGCTGTCATTCTGACCCAGAGTCCTTGGTGGTGCACGCATTGCTCAGCCAAGATGAATGCTGGTAAGAAGGATTCTGCAAGGTGGTTGGACATATGGTGTCTCCTTTTAATCTTTCCTGAACTCTTCCCTTTAGCGGTGGCTTATTAGTTCGGTGCTCCTTACCAGGACCTCCTATTGTAAAATAACTCATGCAAATGGTTACTGTGGTGCCTATCCAGGCTTGGTGGGTGGGTGGTTTGTCAGTGTGCTTCCCCTAACATATACATACCATATCCCCTCCCTCTTGACTTCCCCCTCACCCCATCACTCCATCTCATCCCTCTAGGTTACTGAAGAAGACCAAGCCGGGCTTCCTGCTAGTTGAGGAGCACAGTGACCTGCCCCAAGGGTGATAGCAACTACCATTTGGGAGCACCTACTACGTGTCATATCCTTTTCATAAAGTATATCTGAACAACATAGATTCAAACTCGATATTAAAGTTTTCATTTTAGGACGCCCGGCCCCAGCGGCGCAGACGCGAGAGACGCCCGGCCCCGGCGGCGCAGGCGTGAGAGACGCCGGGCTCCAGCGCAACCGACCACGTGCAGAATCGTGGCTGAGAGGAGCTACCCCGCGCCCAGGGTTAGGGCGGTGGCCGAGAGGAGCTGTACCACGTCCAGGAGGCGGTGGCTGCTTGGGCACCGGAGGGCCGAGAGGAGCTCATCCACATTCAAAGCAGGAGGGGCGGCCTTGAGGAGATACCCCTCGTCCAAGGTAAGGTACAGCGGCTGCACCTTGCTGGAGCAGATGGGAAGAGATACTCCATGACCAAGTGGAATATAAGAATCCAGTGTTCTGGGGAGGAAGGAACAAGATGGCGGAGGGATAAGACGGCGAGACCACTTTCTCCCCCACAAATTCATCAAAAGAACATTTGAACGTAGAGTAAAGTCCACAAAACAACTTCTGAATACTGGCAGAGGACATCAGGCTCCCAGAAAAGCAGCCCATTGTCTTCTAAAGGAGAGAGAAGAAATCCAGCTCCACCCACCAGAACACCGACACATGCTTCCCTAACCAGGGAACCCGGACAAGTCACCCATCCAACCCCACACACAGAGAAGAAACTACATAATAAAGAGAACTCCACAAACTGCAAGAAGAGGGAAAGGCCACCCCAAGCAAAGCAATATAAGCAAGATGAAGAGGCAGAGAAATACCCAGCAAGTAAAGGAACAAGATAATTGCCCACCAACACAAACAAAAGAAGAAGATATAGGGAATTTACCTGATAAAGAATTTCAAATTTTGATGGTGAAAATGATTCAAAATCTTGAAAGCAAAATGGAGTTACAGATAAATAACCTGGAGAAAAGGATTGAGAAGATGGAAGAAAGATTTAATAAGGACTTAGAAGAAATAAAAAAGAGTCAATATACAATGAATAATACAATAGATGAGATCAGAAACACTCTGGAGGGAACAAACAGTAGAATAACAGAGGCAGAAGACAGGATAAGCAAACTAGAAGATAGAATTGTAGAAATAAATGAAACAGAGAGGAAAAAAGAAAAACTAATTAAAAGAAATGAGGACAATATTAGAGACCTCTGGGACAATGTTAAACGCTCCAACATTCGAATCATAGGAGTCCCAGAAGAAGAAGACAAAAAGAAAGACCATGAGAGAATACTTGAGGAGATAATAGTTGAAAACTTCCCTAAAATGGGGAAAGAAATAATCACCCAAGTCCAAGAAACCCAGAGAGTCCCTAACAGGATAAACCCAAGGCGAAATACTCCAAGACACATATTAATCAAATTAACAAAGATCAAACACAAAGAACAAATATTAAAAGCAGCAAGGGAAAAGCAGCAAATAACTCATAAGGGGATTCCCATAAGGATAACAGCTGATCTTTCAACAGAAACTCTTCAGGCCAGAAGGGAGTGGCAAGACATACTTAAAGTGATGAAAGAAAATACCCTACAGCCCAGATTACTATACCCAGCAAGGATCTCATTCAAATATGAAGGAGAAATCAAAAGCTTTACAGACAAGCAAAAGCTGAGGGAATTCAGCATCACCAAACCAGCTCTCCAACAAATGCTAAAGGATCTTCTATAGACAGGAAACACAGAAAGAGTGTATAAACTTGAACCCAAAGCAATAAAGAAAATGGCTACGGGATCGTACTTATCAATAATTACCTTAAACGTAAATGGGTTGAAATTTTCAAAAAGGCTAGGAAACAATTCTCAAAGCCATCAATAGTTCAGTGTTGAGTTCATGAATAGTTTTTAAAGTTTGGGACAAACTGTAGTATTTGCTATTTGAAGTACAATTTGTAATTGGCATATTACGATGTAACATTGGTCTTCATTTCCAACTTAAAACGCCTAAAAATGCCTAACAGGTTTTTAGATTTGTGAATTTTAGTTGAAATGTATTTTACGATGTTACTAAACCTGCAGAAATATTGAAATATTTCAGAGAACTTACTCACTGTACATTTAATTTATTTTATTTATAAAAGTTATGAACTGTAAAAAAAAAAAAAGAAAACCAATATTAAAGAAAGATGTGGAAAAACTGGAAAAAAATAAAATAAAAGTAAAAAAAAATAAAGTTTTCGTTTTATAAACCAGAAAAAATGGGTAACTGGTCAGTGACATAGGGTGTGGTGCAACAGGGAATTCTGATTCCAGCTCATCCTGACTAGAAAGGCTTGGGGGGTCTCAGATGTTTACTAGTAGTTGTGAATCACTGGAACGTTCAGATTCAGAATGAAAATGAGTGTTCCAGGTAGAGAAGGCATAGGGGTCTTGACAGGTGAGCCCCATGTAGGCCGCTGAGAGACTCTCTCAAAGGTTTCTCCTTTACAGATGGTCCCCTCAGGCCAGTCCATCTCAGACTCTGAAGGCTGGCTCACACAGCTCACTTGCCTCAACTGCCCTTCCTTGGCTTCTCTCAAATCCCCACCCTTTCCCAATCTTCCACAAGGACCCAACAAGCCTGGCCTTTCCCTCTCCAAATCCATGTTATACTTCTGGAAGTGGAGTGCATTGTGCTTTGTGTTACACCAGAAGAAAGATCAAATTCACATCCTCATGGGTTTCCGTGCTGAGAGATCCAAAGGAACAGTAGGAAGGTATAAACTCTTCCTGACCATTACTCCCCCCATTGTTGATACCCTCACTTGAAGTCAACTTTTCACCCCTGAGGTAGCCTCTGGTCATCACTGACCAACTGAGTCCCCCAGCACACTGAGAGACATTGTAACTTCTCCCAGAGGGCTTAAGTCTCCTCTTTTCTCTCTGAGTTTCAAGAGAACACAGAGCTCTGTTTGGAAACCATTTTGCAGCCTATGGAAAATTATTTAACACAGGCTCATTGGTGCCAAACTCCTTGAAATTCTTCCAGCAGAGACTGAATGTTTGGAAATCCGTTGAACATGGATGTGTGAAGTCAATTAATAATCAAGTGTAGATGTGCGTCTTCTCTGGTTCTTTTAATGTGTGTTCTTTAGGTCTTACCAACTAGACTGGTGGGCAGAAATGAGCCTTACATTTGTTTTGTGTCGTGGTTCTCCTCTCTTTCACCTGCCAGTGTTCAACATGTGCTTAGTAAGGATTTTACGCAGTGGATGATACCACTTAAGAGTATAACTTCTCTTGACTGGAGATACAAACAAAAAATTTATCTAGGAGAACCTATTCCTAGTGGATTTAGTTGCTTTAATCCAGAGATTAGAATCCAGTGGAGGCTAAGGGAGTGTGGCCACATGGCATCCTTTAGAGCACTTTCCCTGTGCCTGCAAGTCTTTCTATATTCTCTTCATTGGAACAGCTAGCAGTTCTGAAAGAATGACAACAAAAAAAGGTTAGGAGTACTGAAGATTACGTTTGTTCACAATAAAAAAATGCATTGGGTGCTAATAACATGAGAATAAAAGCAGAGGCTATTTTAAGAAATGTTCCCACCCATTCCAACCAGGTTCTTATCCAACCTCCTTCTGATCACTAATGAGATATTTAAGATTGACTGATCTGTCAGGGCCTGCATGAAGCCTCTGGTACCTCACACTAATTTCTGTTTCATCGAGCCCCAGATAAGCTTAGGGCATGATGGCAAATTAAATTTCAGGAGACAATGGATTTTGAAACTAACAAAACCCAAGTTAATCATGTTTACTGCCCCAGAGAAAGGACATTGCTTTAGTCCTCATGTGTGGACTTGTTTCCTCTAATCCCTTTAAGAATGCTTTAGATCAGCAAGAGGGGTGAGAAATGGGGTGGCAGACTCTTCCCCTGTCAGGGTGAGGCAGTCTGTTGATCATGCTCACAAGAAAGCTTCTGAGTTGATAGCTGGTCTGAAATAGGTCCTTGAACCTCCTGCTTTTTTGCATTCCCTCCTGAACTCTTGAGTTAGGTCTCATTTCCATAGATCGTTGGTACCAACAGAGTCAGTAATCCTGACTCAGACAGTCTCAGAACTAACGGGGCTTAAGTTAAAGACCCACGAAACTGACCAAGTGGCATGTCCCAAAGCTATACAGGACTGATTTTTAAATCCTCAAGAATCAGAGAAATGGATCTTGTACCACAGTTGAGAGAGAGCTATAGTAAGTTATTCTAAGTCATTTTGTTTATAACTCAAATCCCCTAGTGAGCTTTTATATCATTTTCTCTCTAACAGTCATTTATTTTTAAATAAATAATATGAGTATGGTACAAAAGCAAAAATACAAAAAAAGTTGATAGTAAAAGGCGGCTTGTCTTCCATTCTTGTGCCTCCTACCTAGTTTTCTTCTTAAAAGGCAACTGCTATTATCAATTTCTTTTGTATCCTGCCAGTTGAATTCCATGCATAAGCAAAAGTTTGTGTAAATATTTTCTATTATTTAAAAAAGCAGATTTTGGCATTCTGAACTGACTTCTTACACTGATCTTTTTTCTTTAACAATATATATCTTCTCTGGTGGCTCAGTGACAAAGACTTTGCATGTAGTGCATGAGACACAGGTTGACCCCTGATCTGGGAAGATCCCCTGGAGAAGGAAATGCAACCCACTCCGTATTCTTGCCTTTCTGGGAAAGCTCATGGACAGAGGATCCTGGCAGGCTACAGTTCATGGGTCACAAAGAGTTGGAGACAATTCTGTGACTGAACAACAACAATAAAATATCTTGGAGGTTAGATAATTTTAATTTGTATTGAATAGTCATCCTTTTTTAAATAGTTGTATACTATTGAATTATAAGAATGTATCATGATTTTTTAAAGTTCTCTATTGGTAGATAGTTTTTAACAGATTGCTTTTATAAACAATGTTGTAGTGAATAATTGTATACATAACATTAATATGTATGCTGATATATATGTGAGCTAAAGTCCTAAGAGCAGAATTGTTGGGTAAAAGAATAGTTGCTTTGGAATTTCATGGATGTTGCCAAATTGCTTTCAACAGACTATCAGTTTATCTCACCACTTGCTATGTGAGGATAGTGCCTGGTTCCCTACATTATTGCTGACATAATGGTTCCAAACATTTGATTTTATATTACTTGGCTGGTAAAAAGAGGATAACATTATCATTTTACTTCTCAGTCCTCATATAAATGAGATCAAACATCTCTTTACTGTTGAATCCTTCATAATTCGTTTTCCTCCTCATATTCTTCAATTTTGAAAGAACTGGGTTGTTGACCTCCTATTGATTAATAAGTATTCTTTAGATTTTAGTTAACTTCTGTGATTTGAGTTGGACTTTATACTTTTTTTTACTAGTTTGTCAATTGCCTTTGACCTTTTTAAAATTTAATTTATTTTTTAATTGAAGGATAACTGCTTTACAGAAATTTGTCATTTTCTGCCAAATATCAACATGAATCAGCTGCATGTATGTCTTTAACTTTTTAAGTAGTCTCTTTTTTTTCCGACACAGGTTCATGTAGAATTTATCAATCTTTTAAAAAAAAAACTTACGGGTTTTCTTTTTACTTAGGAATGTCTTTTCCACATCTTTCTACTTTTTAAATGTTAGCTGATGTGTTGGATTTTATTTTTAGTTTTATCATTATTCTATTTTCCAAATTATGAATTTTTGTTTTCATTTATAATGTTTTGTTTCTTTGCTTTATAGACATTTTATTGATTATTTTTATTCTTGCATATGTATTACTGTTAATATTGTTCAACCGTTAAGTCGTGTCCAGCTCTTTGCTACTCCACGGACTGCAGCGTGACAGTCTGTCCTCTCCTTAACTATCTCCTGGTTTGCTCAAACTCAAGTCTATCAAGTTGGTGATGCCACCCAATCATCTCATCCTCTTTTGCCCTCTTCTCCTCCTACCCTCAATTTATAATCATGGGAGATCAATCCTGGGTGTTCATTGGAAGGACTGATGCTAAAGCTGAAGCTGCAATACTTTGGCCACCTCATGCGACGAGTTGACTCACTGGAAAAGATTCTGATGCTGGGAAAGGTTGGGGGCGGGAGGAGAAGGGGACGACCGAGAGTGAGATGGCTGGATGGCATCACCGACTCTGTGGACGTGAGTTTGAGTGAACTCCGGGAGTTGGTGATGGACAGGGAGGCCTGGCGTGCTGTGATTCATGGGGTCGCAGAGAGTCGGACATGACTGAGCGACTGAACCGAACCGAAAGGAACCGAATGTAAGTTTATTTAAAGTATATTTTCTTATTTATTTAAAATATATGTAAGCATAAGTTTTTTCTTGTTCATTAATGTAAATGTACATTTTTGAGCACTGCTTATAGATTATGACATTGTTTTAATTATTGTTATTTTGTTGATGAAATGCAATTCCATTTTTCCTATTTGAACTAATTGTTGTATAAAGAGAGGTTTTCTTAGTTTTTCTAGCTTTATCTCTTTCTACATTTTGGAATGCATTGACTTTCTTTGGGCCTAATTGCAAATGTTTTTGAGATCTTGTAAAAAATTATGATCAATTTTACCACAGGATAGAGTTGTGCATATTTTAGAATTACATATTATATATAATTCATATGACCCTAAATTTTTACACACCCACACACATCTTACTGTTGAGTTAGTCAGAGTTCTCAGGGGAAATAAGAAAGATATTTATTTTAAGAAAATATTAAGAAATTTACAGTGTAAATATGAAATAACTAACAAAGTTTACAAGGGTAAGTGATGACAAATGGTGAAGATAAGGTATTATAATTTTATCTTTTATGACTAGGCAAAAATACACTATTTAAAGCTGCTAAACAAAGCCATAAATATATAAATGCATAGGAAAAACAGGACATTTAACTTAAAAATTATATATGAATTAGAAATTGGATGGTTTAGAAGAGAGAGGATAAGAGGAGAACGAAGCAGTATGCTAAAGTTATTTCCTCATTGAAGATAATCAAGATGCTGCCGGCAGAATTAGAAGGTTGGCGTAGTCTGTCCACATCTAGTTGAGACAGTGACTTAAATTTAAGGATTCAGTGCTCATTGCTGTCTTTTGCTGCCGTTTCTCCATTTATTACTTCTCCAGGCCAGAACACCAGAGTAAGTAGCCATTCCTTCTCCAAGGGATCTTCCCAACGCAGGAATCAAACCCAGGTCTCCCATATTGCAGGTGGATTCTTACCAGCTGAGCTACCAGTGAAGCCATTATTTACTAGTTGACTAAAGTTTGTCCTCATACTTTCTCCAAGAGGAATTCATGTACATATTCTCTGAGTTCTATTAATAGCATGTTCAGTGGAGATTTTCATGCTGTCTTTATATTTGAACTAATTTTTTCAGGGTATATAATTTTTGAGTCATATCTTCCCTCAAGCTCTTTGGAAGCATTAATTATTTAACTGTTTTGTTTTTCATTGCTTAGCCATTTATCACTGCTTATTATTTAGCTTTTATTCCCCTCTTTCTTAGTGACTTAAGAGTTTCGCATATATATGGAATTTAGAAAGATGCAAATGATAACCCTGTATACAAGACAGCAAAAGAGACACAGATGTATAAAACAGTCTTTGGGACTCTGTGGGAAAGGGTGAGGGTGGGATGGTTTGGGAGAATGGCATTGAAACATGTATATTATCATATGTGAAACGAATCGCCAGTTCAGGGTCGATGCATGTTACAGGATGCTCGGGGCTGGTATGCGGGGATGACCCAGAGGGAGGATAAGGGGAGGAGGGAGGTGGGAGGGGGGTTCAGGTGGGGGAACTCATGTACACCCGGGGCAGATTCATGTCAATGTATGGCAAAACCAACCAATATAATATTGTAAAATAATTAGCCTCCAATAAAAATTTTTAAAAAAAAAGCGTTTTCAACTAGCTGCCCCAAAGATTCTTTATTTTTTGAAGTCCTGGGATTTTATGAGATTATCTCCATGAAATTAAAAGATGCTTACTCCTTGGGAAAAAAAAAAAAAAACTTTGAAAAATCTAGACAGCATATTTGAACTTTTGAACTGTGGTGTTGGAGAAGACTCTTGAGAGTCTCTTGGACTGCAAGGAGATCAAACCAGATCAAATCCTAAAGGAAATCTGTTCTGAATTTTCAGTGGAAGGACTGAAGCTGAAGCTCCAATACTTTGGCTACCTGATGCGAAGAACTGACTCATTGGAAAAGACCCTGATGCTGGGAAAGACTGAAGGCAGGAGGAGAAGGGGATGACAGAGGATGAGATGTTTGGATGGCATCACTGACTCAATGGACATAAGTTTGAGCAAGCTCTGGGAGTTAGTGATGAACAGGGAAGCCTGGCGTGCTGCAGTCCATGGGGTCGCAAAGAGTCAGACGCAACTGAGCAACTAAACTGAACTGAACTGACACAGTGTATTAAAAAGCAGAGCTATCACTTTGCCAACAAATATCCATATAGTCAAAGCTATGATTTTTCCAGTAGTCATATATGGATGTGAGAGTTGGACCATAAAGAAGGCTGAATGCCAAAGAATTAATGCTTTTAAACTGTGGTGCTGGAGAAGACTCTGAGAGTCCTTTGGACAGCAAGGAGATCAAACAGTCAATGCTAAAGGAAATCAACCCTGAATATTCATTGGAAGGACTGATGTTGAAGCTGAAGCTCCAATATATTGGCCACTTGTTGTAAAGAACGGATTCATTAGAAAAGACTCTGATTCGGGGAAAGATTAAGGGTAAGAGAAGGGGAAGATAACGGGGTGACAGAGGATAAGATTGTTGGGTGGCATCACCAACTCAATGGACATGAGTTTGAGCAAACTCTAGGAGCTAGTGAAAGACACGGAATCCTGGAATGCTGCAGTCCACAAGGTCACAAAGAGTCAGACACGACTTGCTGAACAACAAGAATACCTCTGCTGTTAATGATAAGACAGTTTGTCTTTTCAATACATAGGGCCAGATTTTCTTTAATTATTGTAAGGTTTTATATCTATGAATAATGTTTTTATCTCTTTATTTGGATTATATTTTTGGAGTCATTAATAATGCATTGTTTTTATATTTCTGTGTTCTCTCTCAGTTCAGTTCAGTCACTCAGTCGTGTCCGACTCTTTGCGACCCCATGAATCACAGCACGCCAGGCCTCCCTGTCTATCACCAACTCCCAGAGTTCACTCAAACTCATGTCCATCGAGTCGGTGATGCCATCCAGCCATCTCATTCTCTGTCGTCCCCGTCTCCTCCCGCCCCAATCCCTCCCAGCATCAGAGTCTTTTCCAGTGAGCCAACTCATCGCATGAAGTGGCCAAAGTATTGGAGTTTCAGCTTTAGCATCAGTCCTTCCAATGAACATCCAGGACTGATCTCCTTTAGAATGGACTAGTTGGATCTCCTTGCAGTCCAAGGGACTCTCAAGTCTTCTCCAGTACCACAGTTCAAAAGCATCAATTCTTCGGCGATCAGCTTTCTTCACAGTCCAACTCTCACATCCATACATGACCACGGGAAAAACCATAACCTTGACTAGATGGATCTTTATTGGCAAAGTAATGTCTCTGCTTTTTAATATGCTATCTAGGCTGGTAATAACTTTCCTTCCAAGGAGTAAGCGTCTTTTAATTTCATGGCTGCAATCAGCATCTGCAGTGATTTTGGAGCCCAAAAAAACAAAGTCTTACACTGTTTCCACTCTTTCCCCATCTATTTCCCATGAAGTGATGGGGCCAGATGCCATGATCTTCGTTTTCTGAATGTTGAGCTTCAAGCCAACTTTTTCACTCTCCTCTTTCACTTTCATCAAGAGGCTTTTGAGTTCCTCTTCACTTTCTGCCATAAGGGTGGTGTTATCTGCATATCTGAGGTTATTGATATTTCTCCCAGCAATCTTGATTCCAGCTTGTGCTTCTTCCAGCCCAGCATTCCTCATGATGTACTCTGCATAGAAGTTAAATTAGCAGAGTGACAATATACAACCTTGACGTACTCCTTTTCCTATTTGGAACCAGTCTGTTGTTCCATGTCCAGTTCTAACTGTTGCTTCCTGACCTGCATACAGATTTCTCAAGAGGCAGGTCAGGTGGGCTGGTATTCCCATCTCTTTCAGAATGTTCCACAGTTTATTGTGATCCACACAGTCAAAGGCTTTGGCATAGTCAATGAAGCAGAAATAGATGCTCTTCTCGAACTCTCTTGCTTTCTCCATGATCCAGTGGATGTTGGCAATTTGATCTCTGGTGCCTCTGCCTTTTCTAAAACCTGCTTGAACATCTGGAAGTTCATGGTTCACGTATTGTTGAAGCCTGGCTTGTAGAATTTTGAGCATGACTTTACTAGCATGTGAGATGAGTGCGATTGTGTGGAAGTTTGAGCATTCTTTGGCATTGCCTTTCTTTGGAGCGACACTGTGAAAACATAATAAGAATGTGAAGAATAGGATAGAGAAACAGCAAACAAAATGGATGAACAATTCTTTTAGTGAAATAAAAGTAAGTAAATACATGGACCACAGCCGAATGTGGTCCACTGGAGAAGGGAATGGCAAACCACTTCAGTATACTTGCCTTGAGAACCCCATGGACAGTGACAAAGGGCAAAATGATAGGATAATGAATGAGGAATTCCCCAGGTCGGTAGGTGCCCAGTATGCTACTGGAGCTCAGTGGAGAAATAACTATAGAAGGAATAAAGGGATGGAGCAAAAGCAAAACCAATACCCAGTTGTGGATGTGACCAGTGATAGAAGCAAGGTCCGGTGCTGTAAAGAGCAATATTGCATAGGAACCTGGAATGTTAGGTCCATGAATCAAGGCAAATTGGAAGTGGTCAAACAGGAGATGGCAAGAGTGAACGTCGACATTCTAGGAATCAGCGAATTAAAATGGACTGGAATGGGTGAATTTAACTCAGATGACCATTATATCTACTACCGTGGGCAGGAATCCCTTAGAAGAAATGGAGTAGCCATCATGGTCAACAAAAGAGTCCGAAATGCAGTACTTGGATGCAATCTTAAAAATGACAGGATGATTTCTGTTCGTTTCCAAGGCAAACCATTCAATATTACAGTAATCCAGGCCTATGCCCCAACCAGTAATGCTGAAGAAGCCAAAGTTGAACCGTTCTATGAAGACCTACAAGACCTTTTAGAACTAACACCCAAAAAAGATGTCCTTTTCATTATCGGGGACTGGAATGCAAAAGTAGGAATTCAAGAAACACCTGGAGTAACTGGCAAATCTGGCCTTGGAGCACGGAATGAAGCAGGGCAAAGGCTAATAGAGTTTTGTCAAGAGAATTCACTGGTCATAGCAAACACCCTCTTCCAACAACACAAGAGAAGACTCTACACATGGACATCACCAGATGGTCAACACCGAAATCAGATTGATTATATTCTTTGCAGCCAAAGATGGAGAAGCTCTATACAGTTAGCCAAAACAAGACCAGGAGCTGACTGTGGCTCAGATCATGAACTCCTTATTGCCAAGTTCAGACTTAAATTGAAGAAAGTAGGGAAAACCACTAGACCATTCAGATATGACCTCAATCAAATCCCTTATGATTATACAGTGGAAGTGAGAAATAGATTTAAGGGACTAGATCTGATAGATAGAGTGCCTGATGAACTCTGGACGGAGGTTCGTGACATTGTACAGGAGACAGGGACCAAGACCATCCCCATGGAAAAGAAATGCAAAAGAGCGAAATGGCTGTCTGAGGAGGCCTTACAAATAGCTGTGAAAAGAAGAGAAGCGAAAAGCAAAGGAGAAAAGGAAAGATATAAGCATCTGAATGCAGAGTTCCAAAGAATAGCAAGGAGAGATAAGAAAGCCTTCCTCAGTGATCAGTGCAAAGAAATAGAGGAAAACAACAGAATAGGAAAAACAAGAGATCTCTTCAAGAAAATTAGAGATTCCAAGGGAACATTTCATGCAAAGATGGGCTCTATAAAGGACAGAAATGGTATGGACCTAACAGAAGCAGAAGATATTAAGAAGAGGTGGCAAGAATACACAGAAGAACTGTACAAAAAAGATCTTCATGACCAAGATAGTCACGATAACGTGATCACTGACCTAGAGCCAGACATCTTGGAATGTGAAGTCAGGTGGGCCTTAGAAAGCATCACTACTAACAAAGCTAGTGGAGGTGATGGAATTCCAGTTGAGCTATTTCAAGTCTTGAAAGATGATGCTGTGAAAGTGCTGCACTCAATATGCCAGCAGATTTGGAAAACTCAGCAGTGGCCACAGGACTGGAAGAGGTCAGTCTTCATTCCAATCCCAAAGAAAGGCAATGCCAAAGAATGCTCAAACTACCGCACAATTGCACTCATCTCACACGCTAGCAAAGTCATGCTCAAAATTCTCCAAGCCAGGCTTCAGCAATATGTAAACCGTGAACTCCCAGATGTTCAAGCAGGTTTTAGAAAAGGCAGAGGCACCAGAGATCAAATTGCCAACATCCGCTGGATCATGGAGAAAGCAAGAGAGTTTCAGAAAAACATCTATTTCTGCTTCATTGACTATGCCAAAGCCTTTGACTGTGTGGATCACAATAAACTGTGGAACATTCTGAAAGAGATGGGAATCCCAGACCACCTGACCTGCCTCTTGAGAAACCTGTATGCAGGTCAGGAAGCAACAGTTAGAACTAGACATGGAACAACAGACTGGTTCCAAATAGGAAAAGGTGTACATCAAGGTTGTATATTGTCACCTTGCTTATTTAACTTCTATGCAGAGTACATCATGAGGAACGCTGGGCTGGAAGAAGCACAAGCTGGAATCAAGATTGCTGGGAGAAATATCAATAACCTCAGATATGCAGATGACACTACCCTTATGGCAGAAAGTGAAGAGGAACTCAAAAGCCTCTTGATGAAAGTGAAAGAGGAGAGTGAAAAGGTTGGTTTGAAGCTCAACATTCAGAAAACTAAGATCATGGCATCTGGTCCCATCACTTCATGGGAAATAGATGGAAAAACAGTGGAAACAGTGTCAGACTTTGTTTTTTTGGGCTCCAAAATCACTGCAGATGCTGATTGCAGCCATGAAATTAAAAGACGTTTGCTCCTTGGAAGGAAAGTTATGACCAACCTTGATAGTATATTAAAAAGCAGAGACATTACTTTGCCAACCAAGGTCCGTCTAGTCAAGGCAATGGTTTTTCCCGTGGTCAGGTATGGATGTGAGAGTTGGACTGTGAAGAAGGCTGATCGCCGAAGAATCGATGCTTTTGAACTGTGGTGTTGGAGAAGACTCTTGAGAGTGCCTTATACTGCAAGGAGATCCAACCAGTCCATTCTAAAGGAGATCAATCCTGGATGTTCATTGGAGGGACTGATGCTAAAGCTGAAACTGCAATACTTTGGCCACCTCATGCGACGAGTTGACTCACTGGAAAAGACTCTGATGCTGGGAAAGGTTGGGGGCGGGAGGAGAAGGGGACGACGGAGAATGAGATGGCTGGATGGCATCACCGACTCTGTGGACATGAGTTTGAGTGTGCTCCGGGAGTTGGTGATGGACAGGGAGGCCTGGCGTGCTGTGATTCATGGGGTCGCAAAGAGTCGGACACGACTGAGCAACTGAACTGAACTGAACTGAACTGAACTGAAATATTTAAGAGGATTAGAGAGAACATTTGTGCGGTAGTTTGGTAGTTTGACCAAAGAATGCTTAAACTACCAAACTACCGCACAACTGTTCCCTCTAATCCTCTTTAAACATTTATTTACTTTTTATTTCATTAAAAGAATTGTTCATCCATTTTGTTTGCTGTTTCTCTATCCTATTCTTCACATTCTTATTATGTTTTCAACAGCGTCACTTCAAATTTGTGGTGCTTTCAATTTAATTGGTGTTTTTGTGATAGTTTTTACTCTTCTTTTCTACTGATATATTTTATCCACTTTTATTGTCTTATTATGTTTTCTTGAACTCTTTGATCTCTAGTCTAATGAGTTATTTTCATGGAGGTAATTCCTTCATTATTGTTATTTTTTTTAATGTGATAAAATTTGGTCAAATTTTCCATCTGCTCTGTTACAAAAGTTTTCTTGTGCACATGTTTTCAACTGCTTCCTATTGTTTTTCTCTTATAATTACCTTGTAGTCTTCCACTTATTTAAGCAACCACCTTTGAATGAGCTGTAACTTTTCTGGACCAGTTATTTGTACAACATGTGTGTCTGAGAGGGCCAGAGCTCTATCCAGGCCGACAGGAAGATTCCCTATGATGACATTCTCTGCATGAGTGCTTTTCTCTAGTGTTCCTCTCTCCCCAGCCAAGCCAGGTTGGCACAGCAGAAGATACCCAATTTAGAGCCTCTCTCTTTCCTCCTGACACCCTGATAGACTGCTTCTTGCAAACATGGCTTGTCTATGTGATTCCTCATTTAGCCCTACCTTCCCAACTTCCTGAGGTTTTTACCAAAAAGAAATGATGGAAAATCTTACTACCCTACCATGGTTTTTTCCCTAATGCTTTGCCCATGTTTTCAGAATTCTTTTCTGTCAGCTTTGTCTAAACTCTAAAGCCATAGGCATTGTCTCTTGTCCCTTTGAGCATCCCTATGAAACCTGTCCCGTAATCTGGAGACTCTCCTTTATATTGTGGTTTGGGTTACAGGTGTTTCTGAATTTTTATCAAAAAAGTAGAAATTATTTTTATTGTTTTCTCTTTGAAGATGTATGAGAAGAGAAGGCGGCCCCACCAAATCAGAAGTGTTCTCAGACTTGTAGGTTTGACTAGCCAGACTCTGGAATGGTTTCAATTGTCCTTGCCTCTAGCTCTGGTACTCACAGTTTGTATAATTCCCTTTTTGAGTGTGGGCAGGACAAGTGACTTGCTTCCTACCAATAGAATATTGCAAAGACAATAAGATATTTTCAAGATTACTTTGCATAAGATCATAAACTGTCATTCTGGGAGAACCTTGCTGTGTTTGATGTAGCAAGAGGCCATGTGGTGGAGGCCCATGTGTCAAGGAACTGTGAATGGCTTCTGGACAAAAACCATCTAGGAATTGGGAGCAGACTTGGGCCAACAGCTGGCAAGAAACAGAGGCCCTGAATCCTCTAGCCTGAAGGGTCAGAATCCTGTCAACCACCATATGAACTCAGAAGGGGCTCTTTCCCCAGTCAGACTTTGAGATGAGACCACAGCCCCAGAAGACTGCTTAATTTCAGGCTGGCAGAGGATCCAGATGATAAGTATCTGGATTTTTGACTCACAGGAATTGTGAAATAATAAATGTGTTTTGTTTTAGCTCCTAAGTTTGTGACGATGTTGTCACACATCAGTAGATAACTAGTCCATCATTTTGGGGCTATGTTGGAAACAGATCATGGTTCTGTAGGCTGTGGAAGGACACCCCCGTGTCTTAATGTTGAAGAATATTGGTTTTGCAATCAAATGGATTTATGTTCAAGTATGAGATCCAGCTTGGGTCATGTGGTTCTCAGATCACTTAGTTGTCATGTAGCCTAGCATGAGTTGTTTAATCTGAGGTTGTTTAATCAGTTTCCTCACTTTTATAATACAAGTGTTAATTAGACTCACATCCTAGCCCTGAGAATGTGGCTTAGCAAGAATAATAAAATAAAATGCTTTATGTAGTCCCTGATAGAAAACAAGTGCTTACTGACAATCAAGCTTACTGTCCCAGAAGTGCTGTGAGATGCAGGTTCCTGGTTACAGAACCACCAGCAGATTCAAGTGTTTGAGTTTTTTTCCTCAGGAAAGGCTGCTAGAGCATAAAGAACCCTGGAGTGAGAGTCAGAAGTCTTAGTTTTATCACTTTCTATGTCACCAGTAAAACTGGGTGACATTGGCAAGTCATTTCATCCTTCTGAGCCTATTTTCTCATTTGAAATTAATAGTGTTTGCATCTGCCTATGTCATAAGTGTCTAAGGAATAGGTGTTTATCAAATGCATTGTGAGCAGTAACAGGGTACATAGATATGAGCACTTTTACTGCTAATAAAATACCATATTATAAAAAGATAATTAAAATCTCGGAGAAAGCCTTTATAATGAACATTCATAGCTGAACCAGGAGGGTAGCTAACTCTGGCCACTCCAGAGGTGGCCTGGCCACGGCACGGTGGTTAAAAGCTTGGGCTCCAGGGAAGGACTGCCTGGACTTAAAACTCCTGGGAAGCTATCTACCTCCCTGTGCCTCAATCTCATCAGGTGTAAAATGAGGGAAACAGTCACCACTCTCCTCAGAGTAGTTTTGAGCATTAAATGTAATGATGGGGTTGTTGTTCAGTCGCCCAGTCATGTCTGACTCTTTGCAACTCCGTGGACTGCAGCATCCCAGACCTCCCAGTCCCTCACCATCTCCTGGAGTTTGCCAAGTTCATGTCCATTGCATCAGTGATGCCATCCAGCCATCTCATCCTCTGATGCCCTCTTCTCCTTCTGCCCTCAATCTTTCCCATCATCAGGGAGTTTTCCAATGAGTTGGCTGTTTGCATCAGGTGACCAAAATCCTGGAGCTTCAGCTTCAATATCTGTTCTTCCAGTGAGTATTCAGGGTTGATTTCCTTTAAGATTGACTGGTCTGATCTCCCTGCTGTCCGAGGGACTCTCAGGAGTCTTCCCCAGCACCACAGTTTGAAGGCATCAATTCTTTGGTGCTCTGCCTTCTTATGGTCCAGCTCTGACATGACCACTGAGAAAACCATAGCCTTGACTATACAGACCTTTGTCAGCAGAGTGATGTCTCTGTTTTTCAACACACTGTCTATGTTTATCATACCTTTCCTGCCAAGAATAGTCATCTTCTGATTTCATGGCTGCAGTCACATTCACAGTGATTTTAGTGATTTTCCAGGCAGAGGAAATCTGTCACTGCTTCCACCTTTTCCCCTTCTATTTGCCTTGAAGTAATGGGGCCGGATGCCATGATCTTAGATTTTTTAATATTTAGTTTTAAGCCAGCTTTTTCATTAAATGTGATGATACATTTGAGCAATATGAACTCTTTTTTCTTCTTTTTTGAAAATTTATTGAAGTATAGTTGAATTACAGTGTTGTGTTAATTACTGCTAAACAGCAAAATAACTCAGTTATACATACATATATTCTTTTTCATATTCTTTTCCATTATGGTTTATCACAGAATATTGAATATGGTTCCCTGTGTTATACAGTAGGGACCTGTTTATACATTCTGTATATACCAGTTTGTATCTGCTAATTCCTAGTAACTCAGCTGGAAAAGAATCCGCCTGCAATGCAGGAGACCCCAGTTCGATTCCTGGGTTGGGAAGATCCCCTGGAGAAGGGAACGGCTACCCACTCCAGTATTCTGGCCTGGAGAATTCCACAGGGTCGCACAGAGTCGGACACGACTGAGTGACTTTCACTCTCACTCTCACTTTCAATCCCACATCTTAGGAAAGCATCAATATCAGTGCTCAGTAAACATCAACTGAAATTATTCTTTTTTCAGACCACTGTATCATTAGGAAATGGAAGATGTTCATCTTGGTTACTATTATATTTCCTTCATCTTTACATTTTTAGTTGGGGAATGAAGTTTGAGTTTTGTTCCAATTCAGCCATCTGGCAGTTCCTGTTTGTCTCCCTATGAGGATTTTGCAATAATTGATTAAAGGCAGGACTGATTTTGACCAAATCAAGTATTATAAAGAACATCAAGAAACTACTTAAATTCAATTTATGACTTCATCTGCTTTCTTGAAGTAAATGATAGCTAATAAAGGATTTAAAATTGGTATGAGAAAGAAATTGGCTGTGGCTAAAAATATATAACTTTATTGTCTTAGGACAAACCAGAATAAATTTCCCCAAATATTTCTATTGCATTACAGCACTTTCTTTATTGAAAGTGATCGAGTAATATGATGTTTTGCCTCATTGAAAACAGATTCCTTTTGAAAGATAATTTCCTCATTATCCTCAGAGGCTCTGGAATCTGCTATTAGGTTCAGAATTCAACTCTGAGTAACAACGGAATAAAACCTTTATAACTTTTCTTTCTAAAGTGTGGAGTATCAAAGTCTGAATGCCACCTTTAAAGCAATTTATTAGTACAGCATCTCACACTGTATGTAACATTTAGAAACTAATGATTTTTCAGTAAATTTAATACATTTATTTAAAAAAAATTTTCCTTTCATAAATTATCATTTTATCTTTCAGTTTTCATGTAATTACAATCAGATCAATTTATTTTGGACTAAAAGTATAGAATCTTAAAACAACTGGGCACCTACTGGTATATCACATTGAATTCTTCAGCAGCCCTGTGAGTTAGGTGTGATTTTCCCTCTCTAATAATATGAGGAAACTGAGGCACAAATGGGTTGTCCAGCATCCTGGTGCTAGTTTGAACAGCCTCAGGAGATGGTGAAGGACAGGGAAACCTGGTGTGTGCTGCAGTCCATGGGGTTGCAAAGAGTTGGAAACGACTGAGTGAGTGAACAACAACCCAAATTCTAAGCCTTTGTTCTTTGTACCACAGATGCCACCTGCAAGCTACTGAAGGGCTTCTAGTGCCATCCCATCCCCATTACTATAGCACAAATGAAAAAGAAAAAGATGAAATAACCCCCAAGGCTATAGGAAGTGAAGCGACCTGTTTTGGGTTCCACCGTGAGCTGGGAATCATGGACTGAGGCATGTCTGAGGGCACACAGACCTAGGTTGTCTTTCCTCTGCTATGTACGAGTGACATGAATTTAGAAAATGTATTTCATCCCTTTGAGTTCCAGTTTTCATACCTGTAAAATGAAAATAAGCTTACACCATAAGGATATTCTGAGGGTTGTGAAAGTTGCTCAGTTGTGTCTGACTCTTCACGAATACTGGAGTGGGTAGTGTTTCCTTCTCCAGGGGATCTTCCCAACCCAGGGATCAAAACCCAGTCTTCCACTTTGCAGCAGATTCTTTACCAGCAGAGCCACCAGGGAAGTCCACGGTTCTGAGGGTTAAAGGAGTTTTTTATATGTATTGTAGAATGCTTTAGCACTAGTACCTGGCCTATGATCAATCATAAATTAGAGGTATTTGTTTTCAGTAACGCTGAAAATAGCAACAGGAAATGGGATCTAGCCCCGAGTTCTGATAAAGGACTTGTTATAATTTGTTATCACTCTAGTCCAATTGTATAAACATAACAACTTCATAACTGTTATACTTTATCCTATGTATTTATTTCTTTATGAAGTTATTGAAATGGATCAGCCTTGGCTTAGGTAGCACTATCTTGAAGAGAGAATATGTTTACATATTCTTCATGGACTGTGCACCCAGATACACTGGTGCTGCTATTTCTTGGCACTGGCCACTCACTTACCAGGTCTTTTGAGAAGTTGGAGTTGAGCTTTTGCTCTCTGCAGACCCCAAGAATTCCTCTGATGAGTCTGCTGTGACAGTCCCATTCATTACCAATTCCCTGGGCTCTCTGGAAATCGGGGGCCCTGCTAAATTACCTGGATCCCAGCTGCCCAAGCCCTCCCCTGTTCTGGCAGCCACTGCCCCCACGACTTTCTGATCTTGTTCACTGCGGCTTCTCTGTCTTTTTCTCTGTGAGTGAAGCTCAAAGTGTGGATCTTTTTGTACTAATCATTTACTTAATATGCCTGCATTTGTCAGTGGGCTTACACCTGCACCATTCTTGCCTTCTCTGCTGGGGCAAGTATACAAAAAAGTCTTTATTATTCTTCTAATCCTTTTGTGTTTTGTTTTTTCTTATCTTATCTTCCTCTTTAGCTTTCACTGGCACAGCAGATTCTTACCTTGCTTCCTTCTGTTTTCCTAAATACAAATGGTTGTTTAACCCCTTGCTATCAGATGCTTTATTTATAAAGCCATTTAAGTCTTTACTATTCTTCTCATGCTCCTACTTTCCTTCATTTGACATTAATTTTAAAAGAATTCACTTAAAAACACAGAGTCAGGAAACTAAGAAGAGAACATGGAGGCTGCTTCTCACAGCTTAATATATGCATATGTTCTATATCTAAGTCATCTACATCTATTCTGTGTCTATATCATATACATCCGTATTTATATCGACTATATGTATTCTATATCTGTGTCATCCCCATCTATTCTACATCTACATCTACCTGAACTACGTCTATTCTATGTCTCTATTATTTCCATCTATTCTAGATTGATATCAAGTACACTTATTCTACTGTTAGCACAAGTTCCTGTGCACGCACACTGAGGTCAAACAAACTGAAACATCAGCGTTTGAAGCAGAGGAAGGTTTACTGCAAGGCTATGCAAGGAGACAGGTGGCTCACACCCTAAAAGCCCAAACTCCCTTCAGAGTTTCAGTTCAGTTCAGTTCAGTCGCTCAGTCGTGTCCGACTCTCCACGACCCCATGAATCACAGCATGCCAGGCCTCCCTGTCCATCACCAACTCCCGGAGTACACTCAAACTCATGTCCACAGAGTCGGTGATGCCATCCAGCCATCTCATTCTCTGTCGTCCCCTTCTCCTCCCGCCCCCAGCCTTTCCCAGCATCAGAGTCTTTTCCAGTGAGTCAACTCGTCGCATGAGGTGGCCAAAGTATTTAGCAAATCACTTTTAAAAGCCAGGTGAAGGGTGAGGGTTGCAGGAGTGATCAGCTGGTAAACAATTCTCTGATTTGGGGAGGGAACAGGATTTTGTCACGGGGGTTAACATTATTAGTCCTTAGGCTCCAGGAGGCCTGAGGCTGTGTGCTCTTAGTTGTCAAGTAGTTAGTGTCTTCTATTCTGTGGAGGGATTTTCACACCTGCAAAACAGCTCAGGAAATGTGCATCAAATCTAGGTACTTTTGAGAGGAGATACAGCACAGTGCATCCGGGAAGGCTTGTCTGAAGAAGGCCCCCTAGAATCCTACTCAGTTTCACTATATCTATACCATCTAGGAATAAGTCTATTCTATATCTGTATCATCTATGTCATGGTCCACGTGCGGGTTGGAAAAGGATTTCCAGAAATGAGACAGAATGAGAGGGAAATAAAGTTTACTTGAATGGGAGATGCTGTTAGAACAGTGGGCCAGCTCAAGGGAACAGCAACGTTGAAAACGGGTCCTTAGCTCACTTTTATACCCAGGGTACAAGGAGTGGGATAGGGGTCTTGCTGGTCATTTGCTGATTGGAGGAGGCACATAAACTGGGTGGGGGTTGGGGGAGAGTAAGGCAAATACCTTCTCCCTATGGGATAGGAGGGGAGAGAGGCTATACTTCTCAGGAGGACCTGAAATCCATTAATAGTTACACCATGGGGGAGGGAAGGATGATAAGGGTCGGGTTTTTCTGTTCCTGCATTCCAAGACTCTCCTTGGTTTCATCTTCTCTTTTGTCTGTGGGTCACCACGTTCCTCCCTCTCCTTATTTCTAGGACCAATTCTTGGCCCCTGTTGATACTCTGTCCAACTATCTACATATTTCCCTTCACAAGCGTTTGGGAACCTTGTCTCAAAGGAAAAGGGGTGATGACCACTCTGGTTTCTTCAGGCTGTAAAGGGCTTTGTGGGGCTCCAGGTTTCAGGTCCCTTTGCCTGATCTCTGTCAGGGTGCATTTATGGAGGGAGAGGAGAGTCCATGGAATGATGAGGTGGATTGTTTCAGCATTGTCTGTGTGTTGGCTGGGAATATTCTTGTAAAACTATTACTTGGAGACTTGTTGTATTCTAGAAGAAACCAATTTAATGAAAAATTTAAAGATATATGGCCCAAAGATTAATAGAAGTAGAAAAACTTCTGAGGAGCTAGCCAGGAGAACCAGTACTAGACATTGCTTTGTGACATTAGTGTTTTTCTAGGTATGAGAAGATGCAAGAATTTGCGCTCATAAAAACCTTTACCTGAAAGCATCTGACTCTCTGAAGACCTGTTCTTCTGGATTTTTCCCAGAGCACAGAGTGCCTTATTTCTGATCTCCACCCTGAACTCCTTTCAAGGGGTGTTGAAGGTCAACAGCTTGCAGTGGTCATGATGTAATCTTTGTGGAGATAGCTGGCAAGCACCAACTTCTAGTCAGCAGGGTCCCTTCATAGCCACATGTTTGACCATGTTTGGGAGCATTTCATGGCCATTGTGTCCCCCGGTGCTGGGAAGGCTCATTCCCAGATCTTGGGAAGATCCCATTGAGAGGTCACTCAGTGTGCTGTTATTGGTCCAGGCCTTGAGAGTAGCAAAAGTCTCTGGACCATACCTGTCTTACTAGCCTCTTGGTCCAGGAAAATATTCCCTCTTGTTGCTTCTTCCCATATCTGAGTTACATTATTACAATCAGTGATCTCATATAGAGCTGAATATCAGCATTTTATCATCGGCTCAGACACACATTTAGTAATATAAGAAACACTTCTGAAACAAGTGACATAGAAAATAATACAGCAAGCAGGTATTACTAAGGTCATAAGCAAGCATTTAAGTCAAGAGCTTTCATTCCAGTATACCCCAGGGCATCTAACTTAGTTAAATGATTATAGCTAGGTGTTAATCTCCTTTTGTACAGCATGGAGCCTCTGACCTTTATCCAAAGATTAGTTATTGAGATAAGCTTTAGAAACAAACTTAGAATGTCATTTTAAATAATTAATTAAACCTTTTAGCAATATAACATAACAACAAGGAACTATCTCAGAAATGAGTCGTACTAAACCAGCAAAACTGGAACTTAATATCAAGTGAAATATAAATTTTTGTCATTGTGAGGGCATTAACCCTGTAGCCAGGGAAGGCTTTAACCTTTAACCTTTAATGAGGTTTGTCAGGGAACAAAGAAAAGCCAAGTGGCCACCTTGGATTTATCACAGCCTTGACTCTTTGATTTACAGCTGTTCACCTATTTTTAATTCCCCAATTTAGGAATAGACTGTTGCCATGTTTTAAGGACATCAAGATAGCAAAAGTCTAACAGTGAGGGCTTGTTTTTTGTAGAAGAAGAATGAGCTTTGTCTACATGTACCATACTACTAAATAACACTTATTTATTTTATCAAAGTAACAAAAGATTTTAAAAACAAATATAAATCACTTAAAGACAAAGAAATTCATAATACATTATCAAAAGCTGCATTCTAAGAAATCTTTGTTCTGTTAACACAGAGAGTAGATTACATTCCAGTCTGTTACCAGTTTACCAGATAAAAAATGAACAAAATTTGTTTATTGGTTAATCTTAGAAAAATCTTTTCCATAAATCTTGAAGCAGCAGTATTCTTGCAAAGTCATCAGAGTGAAACTATAGAAGGCATGTTTAAAATCTGATTAAATTGTAATTGACAAAATATCCTGGTCATTGCTGTGATATGTAACACTTTAATACAATAACTAGAATTATAGTTGACCACATTTTCTCAGGGTATATCAGATCTATATTAATCCCACATAATTTTAAGATATTTATGTTAGTAACATCAACCATACAGTATAACCTGAGAAGATTTATCACCCCTTCAACAGCACTTCCCATGTAGCCACCTGAGACAGCCACCTGTAAGTCAGACCTACTTCCTTTTCTATTCATAAAATGTAATTTCATTCCTCACACATTTTTTACTGAAAACACACATCCTACTTTCCTTAAGCAACCAAGAACTGACTTTTATATTAACATTCTATAGATTGGTGAACATAAATACAAGTGACAATTTCTAAAAAAATTCTTGAGAACATCTCAGGATGGCATCAAACGTTATTCATTAATAGTCCTAAAATCTCTAGTTTCTCTGTAAGAGAAAGTTAGTATTCAGTAATGAATGTTTCAGAATCTTATTATATTTGGAAATGACCTAGCTATTCAATAAATTTATGTTACTTAGTTTAGCACAACCCTAGAAATTCAGGTTACCAAATACCTATATTAGATTAACAAGCAGACATTAATACTAGATATTTAATACTGAATATTTCCCAGTTCATGTGAATCTGAAATTCATTTAGGTTAATTTATCTTCTATTTAGAATTGTCTGATTTGTAAGTGCTTACTTTTCTTTAGGTCAATTAAATTAGAACACATTCACAACCTCAGCAATATTATCACACACACACACACACACACACACACACAAAAACAACCCACAAAAGACACACACTGAGACACGCATATATCCAGACAGACAGACAGGCAGGCAGATATCTCATAGTTTTCCACTTGAGATTTAAAATGTCTCTTTGATACCACGTCCCCCCCCACCTTTTTTTTTTTTTTTTGGCTTGCAGTTCTAATTTGGCCAAGGTTGAGGTCTCAGTCAAAGTTGGTTGCATGTTTCAAGGACAAGGAAGGGGTTAACTTAAGTTTTTCCCTAGGCAGGCCTTTTGACAGGCTAGTGCTTTTAATTGTATATGCAATAAGAATTGGCTTTCCAATTTCCAGGGGAAAAAAATTTCATTTTAAACAGATTTTCTTCGTAGTCTAAAGAATATCATGGCCATCTTGTATCAAAAAGTCATCTTTCCTTTCTGTAGCCATAGTTTTATAGCTAAAGTATAGACCAAAAAGTGCTCAAATTGACTCTGATATCAGGCGATATCAGCTGATAAAAATCTTGGATTGTCCCTTTTGTGGGAAGTGAGTTCTTTGTCCCATCAGAAGAATCTGAAGTTCTTTGTCCCATCAGAAGAATCTGAAAGGTTAAGGGAGTTTGCAGGAGTGCGGGAAGCTTGGTCCTTCTCTACCCTGAGAAACAGAAGTAATTAGAAGGGAATTCTTTAGGATGTTCAGGAGTGGGGAAAGCTTGGTTCCTTCCACACCTGTGACATAAGCATAGTTAGAACATCCTTTAGAATTTTAGGAGAGTTTTTAATCCTTCAGGCTTTTGAATCTAGGAGAAAGACCTGGACCAAAGGGAACCTCAGAATCCTTTCCTAGAAATCATGTGGATATGAAAGGTTGAGTAGGGGTCATCTAGGAAATCTGATGGAGAGAGTCAGAGGCAGACAAGAGGTAAGGAAGCAACAGAAAGACACATGAGGCATGAGTCCCTGAAATCCAGATTCTGACTGACGGCCATGAAGGACTGAATGTAAGGAAACTCTGAGTCCTCTCCCTGCTTTTGGCAAAAGCCAGTGTGCCATTCAGAGGCCGTTTTTGGGGTTCCCCTAGTTGGTATCGAGGCCAGGCCTTTTACAAGATCAAAATTTTCCCGTTTCTGAGAATATAGCCAAGGGGTGAGTCTGAGAGAGGCTCCCAGGATGTACCAGAACCCACTGTTAGCCTACCTGCTATGGAATGGGGGCACTGAGAGTCACTGGCTGACAGAAAAAGCATCCCTTTGTCCCAGTGATCTCTCCACACCACTAATGGCATAAAAATGGCTGACCTTCCCAACAGTCACGTCAGACAGTGAGAGGTGACCCCTGAGAACCGTGCAGCTAAGGCAGCATGTGACCCGGGCAGAGAAAGACAGAGATTCCCGGGAGCAACAGGGTGACTCACTGTTTGGAGATTCCCTGAAACATGGAAGGCACTCTTGGGATGGCTCAGAGGCAACACCTAGGCTCCTGTAAATCAATCCGGACTGAAAGGGAAAGAAGTGAAAGCGACAGGGAAGAAGGCTGAGGGAACTGCCTGACAAGCTTATTGGGGAGGCGGTGGCCAGGGGACAGTGGTCTCTGTTTTGCTTCAGCCACTATGTGCTTGACACAGTTCACAGAAGTTGTGTTGCTGGGGGTGGATGCCCTTGTAGCCTGATCCGTTCCACCTGCCCCTTATCCTCACAGAGGAGTCTTCATGTGTCTTTTAAGTGTCTAACCTGTGCTCACACAATATTGGTTGGCCTAGTCCTCAGTTGGAAAGAAGACAAAGGAGAGAGCCTCACCCGTTTGGGCAGCAGCTACTGGGGCGCAGTGATCAATGAAGCCTTTGGAATGTATCAGAGGATAACCCTGGCCAGAGTTCCTCATTTTCTTCCATAGCACTCGCCCGTTTGCAGAAGGTCCCTTTGAGAAAGAAGAAGCGAGGAGGTGGGGAAGAGACCCCAAGTTCTCTGTATGGGCCACTACAAATGTCGTGACCCGGGCACGGGTAGGAAAAGAATTTCCAGACATGAGACAGAATGAGAGGGAAATAAAGTTTATTAGAATGGGAGACGCTGTTAGAACAGCAGGCCAGCTCAAGGGAGAAGCAACATTGAACAGGGGTCCTCAGTCCACTTTTATACCTAGGGTACAAAGAGTGGGATGAGGTCTTGTGGGTCATTTGCTGATTGGATGCGGCGCATATACTCAGTGGGGTGAAGAGTAAGGCAAATACCTTCTCCATATGGGTTAGGAGGGAGACAGGTTATGCTGCTCAGGAGGACCTGAAATCCATTAATAGTTGCAACATGGGGGAGGGAAGGATGATAAAGGTCTGCTTTTTCTGTTCATGCATGCGAAGACCCTCCTGGTTTTATGTGCTCGTTCATCATTAGGTTACCACAATCTCCATCTATTCTACATCATGTACATCTGTTCTATAGTTCTACTGTCTACTTCTATTTTATATCTACATCCACATCTATACCATTATCACATGAAACTTCAGTTGATTTGAAACATGGTAGCCTGAGAGCAAACTGTGTGAATGGTGAGTGTTCAGAAAATCAGGAAGGATTTAGGTACCTCAATTCATAACCTTACAGCAGAACCTCTAACTCCCAGGTTGTGGCAGAAATGTAAGATTGTTATTCCTAATTTGGTCCTCACCAGGTTACAAAATTGGTTATAAATCCTTTGATATATCAAAACATAGTAGAGATAAGAAGCATATTGTCCTGAAATGCTCCTTCCGCCTCTGCCAAGAAAGTTCTTAAAGACGCATTTTCATTTCAAGTCTTACTCCTCCATGTAATCCTCCCTGATGGTGTCTGAGAACCACAAATTTACTATTTGATTCATGGATTTTGGCATTGGGTCTGATTATTTTAGATCTTACTCTGTACTCCTTTCTATTGTGTTTCTTTTCATGCCTTATTGTTTAACATGAACAGCTTTTTAGCTTTTTAATTGCTTAAAGGTAGAGCTGCTAATATTTAAGCATCTTTCACCCTTTCATTTTAATCTACTACCAGATTCTTTAGCATGCATCAAAATGCTCCAGGGATCTGAATTTAAAAGATTCCTGGGTCTTTTCACAGCTCAGCTGAATCAGAAACTCTAGATATGGGGACTTAAAATCTGTTATTTAAACAAACTCTTTGGGGCTTATGATGCCAACCACAGTTTCCTAACAGCTACTTCTGCAGATGCCTCTAAAACAACATGAATATTTATTTTCCTTTCTATTCTCACTATGATCTCACTAAACCAGGCCTATATCATCCAACACACATGCACATGCACATGCACACACACACCCCCTTCCTTTTGTTTTTTGAAATTAACTTTGGAACACCTAACAAATGTTAACGAGTACTAAATATGCACCAGACACTGGCAGATAGAGAGTAATAAACCATGACCTTGAGTTTATGGTGCAGAAAGAAAGACACATATACATATCATGTGCTTAGGTAGAGTTCAGTTCAGATCAGTCGCTCAGTCGTGTCCGACTCTCTGCGACCCCATGAATCACAGCACGCCAGGCCTCCCTGTCCATCACCAACTTCGGAGTTCACTCAAACTCATGTCCATTGAGTCGGTGATGCCATCCAGCCATCTCATTCTCTGCCGTCCCTGTCTCCTCCCACCCCCAATCCCTCCCAGCATCAGAGTCTTTCCCAGTGAGTCAACTTGTCGCATGAGGTGGCCAAAGTATTGGAGTTTCAGCTTTAGCATCAGTCCCACCAACGAACACCCAGGATTAACCTCCTTTAGAATGGACTGGTTGGATCTCCTTGCAGTCCAATGGACTCTCAAGAGTCTTCTCCAGCACTACAGTTCAAAAGCATCAACTCTTCAGCGATCAGCTTTCTTCACAGTCCAATTCTCACATCCATACATGACCACGGGAAAAACCATAACCTTGACTAGATGGACCTTTGTTGGCAAAGTAATGTCTCTGCTTTTTAATATGCTATCTAGGTTGGTCATAACTTTCCTTCCAAAGAGTAAGCATCTTTTAATTTCATGGCTGCAATCAGCATCCGCAGTGATTTTGGAGCCCCAAAAAATAAAGTCTGACACTGTTTATACTGTTTCCCCATCTATTTCCCATGAAGTGATGGGACCAGATGCCATGATCTTAGTTTTCTGAATGTTGAGCTTCAAGCCAACCTTTTCACTCTCCTCTTTCACTTTCATCAAGAGGCTTTTTAGTTAGTCTTCACTTTCTGCCATAATGCTTTGCTGGAGCAGCTGTGAAGAGATATCCCAGGACCAAGGTAAGAGAAACCCAAGTAAGATGGTAGGTACTGCGAGGGGGCATCAGAGGGCAGACACACTGAAATCGTAATCACAGAAAACTAGTCAATCTGATCACATGGACCAGATTGAGTTAGCCCTGTCTAACTCAATGAACGGAGAAGGCAATGGCAAGCCACTCCAGTACTGTTGCCTAGAAAATCCCATGGATGGAGGAGCCTGGTAGGCTGCAGTCCGTGGGGTCGCTAAGGGTCGGACACGACTGAGCGACTTCACTTTCACTTTTCACTTTCACACATTGGAGAAGGAAATGGCAACCCACTCCAGTGTTCTTGCCTGGAGAATCCCAGGGATGAGGGAGCCTGGTGGGCTTCCATCTATGGGGTCACACAGAGTCGGACACGACTGAAGTGACTTAGCAGTAGCAGCAACTCAATGAAACTAAGTCATGCTGTACGGGGCCACCCAAGATGGGCGGGTCATGGTGGAGAGGTCTGACATAATGTTGTCCACTAGAGAAGGGAATGGCAAACTACCTCAGTATACTTGCTTTGAGAACCTCATAAACAGTATCAAAAGGCAAAATGATAGGATACTGAATGAGGAATTCCCCAGGTCGGTAGGTGCCTAGTATGCTACTGGAGATCAGTGGAGAAATAACTCTAGGTAGAGTACAAGGCTGCAAACAAAATTTTGACTAAAGAACTAGCCTGCCTCAAGTCCTGGAACACATGTATTACAATGTACAGCAGTCCACTTTATTCCGTGAATGGTAGGCTTGAAAAAAAATTGTCTTCACTTTTTGAAGTAGGGGAGATACATCCAAGCAAAAACAAATCAATGGAAGGACACAAATATTTGGTTATTTTCCACTTGGTCAGTCCTTCCTCCATGACTCAGGCCTGAGCATATCAACCTTCATCCAATGATAATATGAGTAGGCAACTGTAAGAGGTCATTGACCGGCCAAGGCCTCTTAGCTAGATGCATGGCCAGAATAGAGAACTTCCACCACATCCACTTGGGACCCAGGCTTGGGGTGGATTGTCAAAGCGTATGTTTTCTGGTCTCAGGAATACATTACCAGTAGAGTGACACTACTGATTTATGACAACCCGTTGATACATGAATGTTGGCAAGTTTTGCTGACCCAATCAGCATTCTTATTTCTCAAAACAGAGCCTGTCATTTCAGAATATCTAACACTTGAAAACAGCTTCTTGTAGTGGTGCCATGGTAACAAATAAAGACTTTCCCTCATTTATACCAAGCAAGAACTAGAGGTGTTTGAAGAGCACAGAAGCATTCTGCAGATCAGTATGGGAAGATGGCTAGAGAAATTGGCAGAAGTAATTTCTGCCCCTGCAAATTGACAGAGTTGCTTTTTCTCCCCTGTCTCTTGTGCGTGTAAGCCTTGAAATGTGGCAGGAACATGGAATAGGGGTGGCTGGCTTCTGTGAGTCACTGTTTCCCCATTTGTCCATCACATGAACATTCTTTTCTGGTGATGTTTGGAATATTTATGCAAATACCTTGGTTATGGGTAATATTTTGGTCTGACAACTGCTCTTTAATCCTTGGGTCACTATGCCCAAGTTTTACTAATCATTTCTGCAAGTGGCAGTCTCTTTTGCATCATGAGAAGTTTAGATTAGATCAGCATGCATTTTTCCAAATTGGGCTGTGCATTAGAATAGCCTGGGTGCAGGTTAAAAATACAGTTTCCAGACACCTATTCAGACCTACTGATTCAAATCATCTGAGGAAGGGATCCAAGAATCTGTCTTTTAACCTGTTCTCTGGTGATTTCCCGCCTGCCAATGCAGGAGACACAAGGAACGCGGGTTCGAGCCCTGAGTCAGGAAGACTCCCTGGAGGAGGAAATGGCAATCCACTCTAATACTTGCCTGAGAAATTCCCAGGACAGAGGAGCGTGGCGGGCTACAGTCCATGTGGTCGCAAAGAGTCAGACACTACCAAGTGACGGAGCATGCATGCACTGGTGATTTCAGTGGAAGCAGACCTGTGCTTGGTGTTGAGAATCTTTGGCCTTTCTTTGGACCTCTAGCTCTTTGACCCTTTGGGTCTTTAGCTTCTCAAGGCCCTTCTGACTTTACATTCTATGGATTCAGAATCCCTTAGTCAGACTGCACCCAATTACTCCTTCCTGCCCCTAACCACTGCCCCACCCAGAATCTCTCTGGTGTTTCCTTCCATCACTGGCATATCTAAGAGTTTTGTCAGCTTTCAGAATATGAGCCTTTTGCTCCAGCCTATGTAGGTAGCTCATCAGCACCACTGTCAGATGGCTGAGTAATGGTGACTCTTTCTAGAATAATACACTGTCTTTTTAGAAGACTTAAAGCTTATTTTCAGGCACTTGCATACAGGACTGGAATCATGAACCATTTCTGTCTGCCTAGCTGTGTGAGTTGGAACCTACAGAGAGGACAAAGATCAGAATGATGTTGACCCAGGAAATCTGTGATGAAAGATAAGACAAGGGCTTGGAAGCATTTTCTATCTATAAATCATTCAGTCCAGTGTTTCATGCTGAGTAAAGCAATCTCCTAGTCATCCAAGAGAAAAGATTTATGCCAGGTGAGAAAGAACAGTCAGCTGATTTCCTATCTGTGGACTCCTTGAAGGGCAGAAGAAACAGAGATGGGTGTGGGGGAAAACTAACTCTGAATTGATCAATCTTGAGTCACTGTTCTAGTCTGATTTGATCACCACAAAGCTAACAGTGCTATCAGAGGCCACACTAAGGAAGTAAAAATTAGCTAAGATCAATTAAAAGGGAGCTCCCTATGAGACAGTTTGTGAGTGTGTTGCTGATGGAGATTGGGAAAACACATAAATGCCAACAAGGTGGCTAAGGTGTGTTCACAAGATGGGCAGGTTTCTACAGAGAGGGAGAACAAAAATCAGTAATGTTGTAACCTGTCTCAGTGAGGGATGTGCTCTGTATGGAAAAGAGAGATGGGCAGGAAGGGTTTATCCAGTTCTATTCAAGAGATGGAGGGCCTGTGCCTGAGAGAACCGGGTGATGTGGTCACTCAGGGGAGCACTGTTAGGAGAGGAATGTGCAGATATTAAAATTATATTATATTTTATATTTATGCATAAAATGTATTCGCCATATTCTTGCATTAGCTGAACACCTGTTATATGTCAGGTCCTATAGAAGTTAAAGTGCTTTAGTAGATTTTCACATTTAACCTTTAAAATATCCCTGTGGCATAGGAATGTTATCAGCTACATTTTATGATAGGAGCACTAGTCCCCAGTTTTCTAAGCCAGTCACTTAGCTGGTAAGTGAGAGACACAGGTTTTAAGGGCAGGCCTCTAGGACTCTTGGACACCCTACTCTGTACCTCCTGACACTTGGTTATCATGTTTTTCCTGAAGTACATTCTGAACTACTTAACTCCAGCTTCTAGTCATTGATTCTTGGGGCATCAGGTTCTCAAGAAATGCTTTGATAGTAGGAAGTGAGGATGTGCACATGACTGTGATAAGTAATTATACCAGCATTTGGTTTATGTATTTGTCCCTTATAAATTTAGTATTTATATGAGGGAATCATAATAGGTAAACTGAAAAAACAAATTACAAAGACACTGGAGTTCAGTGGTTAAGAGTTTGGGCTCAAAATCTGGAGTGATCTGGTTTTGTTCATGATTCCATGGCTTATTGTCTTGGTGAGTTACAAGCTGAGCCTCAATTTCGTCTGTGAAACAGATACAACCATAGTATATACTTACATAATTGCCCTACAGTGAAGTGGAATGATGCTCAAAAGTACTCAGTACAATTCTTGGCATGTAGCGGGCACTCAAAATATGTTAGTGCTTTTCACTCTTGGGCCTATGAAGCGGGTAGTCAGGTCTTGGTCTGTGGTTATCCCTGAAGGGCTGCCACTTTTTGGAAACCTGCCTCTCCCGTAAGCCTGTCTCTTTGGTGAAAACACTTTGTCTTTTCTTAGGCTCTCCTAATTGTAAAGTTTTATGACTTTTACGTGTCTGCATACCCGTTTTAAATTTTTTTTAAAAAATAATTTCATATTTATAAATATTAAAACCACACATATTTTAAAAATAATATAAAAAGATATAACAAAAATTAATCTCCCCCATTCAAAAGTTTATATGTAACCTTCCAAATTTTTCTGTATATTTATATAAGATTTTTTTCTTTCTTTTCAAAGCTGGGCTTATATCATATATAGTGTCCCACAATTTTTTGTTTCTTTCTCACTGGACAAGCACCATGAAATATTCATTTTTAGATATGGCTGTATGGAATTTTAGAGTGTCATCTTCACATTTTTCTATTGCAACAAATTCTTTAATGAATGTTATTGTCCACTTACCCCTGTGAAAATATTTTTGTAGATTATATTCCTAGAGGTAGAACCTCTGTGTCAGGAGAGTCAGATTTATAATAAACCATTTTTTTGAGGGGAGGAGTAGAAGACGGCGGAGGAATAGGACTGGGCAACCACTTTCTCTCCCACAAAATCAGCAAAAGAACATTTGAACGCTGAGTAGATCCCACAAAACAACTTCTGAATACCAGCAGAGGACATCAGGCACCCAGAAAAGCAGCCCATAGTCTTCGAAAGGAGGTAGGAAATAGTACAAAAGATAAAAAGAGAGACAAAAGAGGGAGGGACAGAGCTCCGTCCCAGGAAGGGAGGCCTAAAAAAAAAGAGAGGGAGAGAGAGAAGTTTTCAAACACCTGGAAACACTCACGGGAGAGTCTGTGGTGAGCCTTGTAACCTAAGAGTGACACATAACTGGGAGAAAAAAGAAATAATTAAAACCCACAGACTAAGTGCCCAGAGGAAACTCTCAGCGGAGAAGCGGTGCAGATGACTGCACCCCCCACTAGCAAACAGGGGCAGGGCAGGGAGTCGCGGTGGCAGCGCTTAGAGAAAGGACTGGGCCTGAACACCCCGAGGGCAATCTGAGGGCGCTAACGGAAGATAGCTAAACAGACTGTGCAGCTAAAAGGTGAAAAGCCTGTGAAAAGGCCAAAAGACCAAACCTAAGACTCTGCCAGCCCCGCTCACAAAACAAAGGACTGAGCAGAGCGAGCCGGCTGCGGGCAGCCCATCCCCCATTCCCCACCCCGACAGGCAGGGGAGGGCGGCCAGCGCCAGAAGGGGCAACCGCCCCCAGAGAGGCTTCCCATACCAAGCTGCAGGCAGGCTTCATTGCTAACCAAGACTTCTTGGGTTCGGGCCAGTCGATATCCACCAGAGAAGGTGCACCAATTGTACACCCAGAAAACCTAGCAGCAGGGACCAGGGAGGTGATAAGTCGCAGCGACCTCGCTCGCCAAACGCCTGGTCACCTGAGCTGTTCAGACTGGGGAAGGTACAAAACGCAGGCCCAACCAAGTCTGTGCCTTTGTGGAGTACCCAGGGACCTGAACCTGATCCACTCAGACCTGGGAAGTTCATGCAACCCAGCGCCGGCCGCAGACAGCTCCCAGAAGAGCAACCTAGAGCCTGAACAGCATAAACAGGGAAAGCACACATGCTTCGAGTGGGAGCAATCCAAGTGCAGCTGAGACACTGCTAGCATTCCCCACAGATGCCAGGGATATTTGTTAGCAGCGTTCCTCCCTCCCCACAGCAGGACTGAACAGGTGAGCTGAAAAATAAAGTGTCCACCACCGCCCCCTGGTGTCAGGACGGGAATTAGACACTGAAGAGACCAGCAAACAGAAGAGCTTTAACAGAAGGAACTGCCTTGGAAGTAACAGATGGAGAAGTCTTGAGCCTACTGCAAGAATAAGACTGAAAATCAGAAGCAGAGGCTTAAGTCCAAATCCTGAGAACAGCAGAGATCTCCTGTTCCAGGGAACATTAATTGATGGTTCAGTTCAGTTCAGTCACTCAGTCATATCCGACTCCTTGCGACCCCATGAAACACAGCACACCAGGCCTCCCTGTCCAACACCAACTCCCGGAGTTCACTCAAACTCATGTCCATCGAGTCGGTGATGCCATCCAGCCATCTCATTCTCTGTCGTCCCTGTCTCCTCCCACCTCCAATCCCTCCCAGCATCAGAGTCTTTTCCACAGAGTCAACTCGTCACATGAGGTGGCCAAAGTATTGGAGCTTAAGTTTTAGCATCAGTCCTTCCAATGAACACCCAGGATTGATCTCCTCTAGAATGGACTGGTTGGAACTCCTTGAAGTCCAAGGGACTCTCAAGAGTCTTCTCCAGCACCACAGTTCAAAAGCACCAATTCTTCAGCGATCAGCTTTCTTCACAGTCCAACTCTCACATCCATACACGACCACGGGAAAAACCATAGCCTTGACTAGATGGACCCTGGTAGGCAAAATAAAGTCTCTGCTTTTTAATACTGTCTCTATCTAGGTTGGTCATAACTTTCCTTCCAAGGAGTAAGCGTCTTTTAATTTCATGGCTACAATCAGCATCCGCAGTGATTTTGGAGCCCCCCAAAATAAAGTCTGACACTGCTTCCACTGTTTCCCCATCTATTTCCCATGAAGTGATGGGACCAGATGCCATGATTTTTGTCTTCTGAATGTTGAGCTTCAAGCTTCCTCTTTCACTTTCATCAAGAGGCTTTTGAGTTCCTCTTCACTTTCTGCCATAAGGGTGGTGTCATCTGCCTATCTGAGGTTATTGATTAATTGATAGGTGCTCATCAAATGCCTCCATAAATACACTGAAACCAGGCACCACCCAAGAGTCAACAAGTTTCAGTGAAAAACATACCACACAAATTCTCCAGCAACACAGGAGAATAGCCCTGAGCTTCAATATACAGGCTGCCCAAAGCCACTCCAAACCCACTGACATCTCAAACTCATTACTGGACACTTCATTGCACTCCAGAGAGAATAAATCCAGCTCCACCCACCAGAACACCGACACAAGCTTCCCTAACCAGGGAACCTTGACAAGTCACCTGTCCAACCGCACAGACAACGAGGTAACTACATAATAAAGAGAACTCCACAAACTTCCAGAAGACAGAAAGGCCACCCAAGCACAGCAATATAAACAAGATGAAGAGGCAGAGAAATACACAGCAAGTAAAGGAACAGGATAAATGCCTACCAACACAAACAAAAGAGGAAGATATAGGGAACCTTCCTGATAAAGAATTTGGAAGTTTAATTGTGAAAATGATTCAAAATCTGGAAAACAAAATGGAGTTACAGATAAATAAAGTGGAGTAAAAGATAGAGAAGATGGAAGAAATGTTTAATAAGGAATTAGAGAAAATAAAAAGGAGTCAATATACAATGAATAATGCAATAGATGAGATCAGAAACACTCTCGAGGGAACAAACAGTAGAATAACAGAGGCAGAAGACAGGATAAGTGAGCTAGAAGATAGAATTGTAAAATTAAATGAAACAGAAACGGAAAAAGAAAAACAAAAGAAATGAGGACAATATTAGAGACCTCTGGGACAATGTTAAACACCCCAACATTCGAATCATAGGAGTCTCAGAAGAAGAAAACAAAAAGAAAAACCATGAGAGAATACTTGAGGAGATAATAGTTGAAAATTTCCCTAAAATGGGGAAAGAAATAATCACCCAAGTCCAAGAAACCCAGAGAGTCCCTAACAGGATAAACCCAAGGCAAAATATTCTAAGACACATATTAATCAAATTAACAAAGACCAAACACAAAGAACAAATATTAAAAGCAGCAAGGGAAAGGCAACAAATAACACAAAAGGGGATTCCCATAAGGATAACAACTGATCTTTCAACAGAAACTCTTCAGGCCAGGAGGGAATGGCAAGACATACATAAAGTAATGAAAGAAAGTAACCTACAACTTCTTTCTAGGTTGGTATCGCTCTGGCAAACATGGTGAACGTTCCAAAAACCCGCCGGACTTTCTGTAAGAAGTGTGGGAAGCACCAGCCCCACAAAGTGACACAGTACAAGAAGGGAAAGGATTCTCTGTATGCCCAGGGAAAGCGGCGTTATGACAGGTAACAAAGTGGCTGTGGTGGGCAGACTAAGTCGATTTTCCAGAAAAAAGCTAAAACTACAAAGAAGATTGTACTGAGGATGAATGTGTTGAGCCCAACTGTAGATCAAACAGAATGCTGGCTATTAAGAGATGCAAGCATTTTGAGCTGGGAGGCGATAAGAAAAGGACAAGTGATACAGTTTTGAGCTTAATATTTTGTTTTATTATGAAGACAATAAAATTTGAGATCGTTTACTTCATGTAGTTTCAGTTGGTTTTTTTAAAGGAAATAGAAATGCCATCAATAAAATACTTTTTGGGAAAATAAAAAAAAAAATAAAGTAACCTACAGCCCAGATTACTATACCCAGCAGTTCAGTTCAGTTCAGTTCAGTCGCTCAGTCGTGTCCGACTCTCCGCGACCCCATGAATCACAGCACGCCAGGCCTCCCTGTCCATCACCAACTCCCGGAGTACACTCAAACTCATGTCCACAGAGTCGGTGATGCCATCCAGCCATCTCATTCTCCGTCGTCCCCTTCTCCTCCCGCCCCCAACCTTTCCCAGCATCAGAGTCTTTTCCAGTGAGTCAACTCGTCGCATGAGGTGGCCAAAGTATTGCAGTTTCAGCTTTAGCATCAGTCCCTCCAATGAACATCCAGGATTGATCTCCTTTAGAATGGACTGGTTGGATCTCCTTGCAGTATAAGGGACTCTCAAGAGTCTTCTCCAACACCACAGTTCAAAAGCATCGATTCTTCGGCGATCAGCCTTCTTCACAGTCCAACTCTCACAACCATACATGACCACGGGAAAAACCATTGCCTTGACTAGACGGACCTTGGTTGGCAAAGTAATGTCTCTGCTTTTTAATATACTATCAAGGTTGGTCATAACTTTCCTTCCAAGGAGCAAGCGTCTTTTAATTTCATGGCTGCAATCAGCATCTGCAGTGATTTTGGAGCCCAAAAAAACAAAGTCTGACACTGTTTCCACTGTTTTTCCATCTATTTCCCATGAAGTGATGGGACCAGATGCCATGATCTTTGTTTTCTGAATGTTGAGCTTCAAACCAACCTTTTCACTCTTCTCTTTCACTTTCATCAAGAGGCTTTTGAGTTCCTCTTCACTTTCTGCCATAAGGGTAGTGTCATCTGCATATCTGAGGTTATTGATATTTCTCCCAGCAATCTTGACTCCAGCTTGTGCTTCTTCCAGCCCAGCATTCCTCATGATGTACTCTGCATATAAGTTAAATAAGCAAGGTGACAATATACAACCTTGACGTACACCTTTTCCTATTTGGAACCAGTCTGTTGTTCCATGTCCAGTTCTAACTGTTGCTTCCTGACCTGCATACAGGTTTCTCAAGAGGCAGGTCAGGTGGTCTGGGATTCCCATCTCTTTCAGAATGTTCCACAGTTTATTGTGATCCACACAGTCAAAGGCTTTGGCATAGTCAATGAAGCAGAAATAGATGTTTTTCTGAAACTCTCTTGCTTTCTCCATGATCCAGCGGATGTTGGCAATTTGATCTCTGGTGCCTCTGCCTTTTCTAAAACCTGCTTGAACATCTGGGAGTTCACGGTTTACATATTGCTGAAGCCTGGCTTGGAGAATTTTGAGCATGACTTTGCTAGCGTGTGAGATGAGGGCAATTGTCCGGTAGTTTGAGCATTCTTTTGCAAGGATCTCATTCAAATATGAAGGAGAAATCAAAAGCTTTACAGACAAGCAAAAGCTGAGAAAATTCAGCATCACCAAACCAGCTCTCCAACAAATGCTAAAGGATTTTCTCTAGACAGGAAACAAAAAAAGGGTATATAAACTGGACCCCAAAACAATAAAGAAGATGGCAACGGGATCATACTTATCAATAATTACCTTAAACATAAATGGGTTGAATGCCCCAACCAAAAGACAAAGCCTGGCTGAATGGATACAAAAATAAGAACCCCATATATGTTGTCTACAAGAGACCCACCTCAAAACGAGGGACACATACAGACTGAAAGTGAAGGGCTGGAAAAAGATATTCCATGCAAATAGAGACCAAAAGAAAGCAGGAGTAGCAATACTCATATCAGATAAAATAGATTTTAAAACAAAGGCTGTGAAAAGAGACAAAGAAGGAAACTACATACTGATCAAAGGATCAATCCAAGAAGAAGATATAACAATTATAAATATTTATGCACCCAACATAGGAGCACCGCAATATGTAAGACAATTACTAACATGTATGAAAGGGGAAATTAACAACAACGCAATAATAGTGGGAGACTTTAATACCACACTCACACCTATGGATAGATCAACTAAACAGAAAATTAACAAGGAAACACAAACTTTAAATGATACAATAGACCAGTTAGACGTAATAGGTCTCTATAGGACATTTCACCCCCAAACAATGAATTTCACCTTTTTCTCAAGCACACACGGAACCTTTTCCAGGATAGATCACATCCTTGGCATAAATCTAGCCTTGGTAAATTCAAAAAATTTGAAATCATTCCAAGCATCTTTTCTGACCACGATGCAGTAAGATTAGATCTCAATTACGGGAGAAAAACTATTAAAAATGCCAACATATGGAGGCTGAACAACACAATGCTGAATAATGAACAAATCATAGAATAAATCAAAAGAGAAATCAAAATATGCATAGAAATGAATGAAAATGAAAACACAACAACCTAAAACCTCTGGGACATTGTAAAAGCAGTGTTAAGGGGGAAGTTCATAGCAATACAGGCACACCTCAAGAAATAAGAAAAAGTCAACTAAATAACCTAACCATGGGAAATAGATGGAAAAACAGTGGAAACAGTGTCAGACTTTATTTTTTTGGGCTCCAAAATCACTGCAGATGCTGATTGCAGCCATGAAATTAAAAGACGCTTGCTCCTTGGAAGGAAAGTTATGACCAACCTTGATAGTATATTAAAAAGCAGAGACATTACTTTGCCAACCAAGGTCCGTCTAGTCAAGGCAATGGTTTTTCCCGTGGTCATGTATGGATGTGAGAGTTGGACTGTGAAGAAGGCTGATCGCCAAAGAATCGATGCTTTTGAACTGTGGTGTTGGAGAAGACTCTTGAGAGTCCCTTATACTGCAAGGAGATCCAACCAGTCCATTCTAAAGGAGATCAACCCTGGATGTTCATTGGAGGGACTGATGCTAAAGCTGAAACTGCAATACTTTGGCCACCTCATGCGACGAGTTGACTCACTGGAAAAGACTCTGATGCTGGGAAAGGTTGGGGGCGGGAGGAGAAGGGGACGACGGAGAATGAGATGGCTGGATGGCATCACCGACTCTGTGGACATGAATTTGAGTGTACTCCGGGGGTTGGTGATGGACAGGGAGGCCTGGCGTGCTGTGATTCATGGGGTCGCGGAGAGTCGGACAGGACTGAGCGATTGAACTGAACTGAACATCTAAAGAAACTAGAAAAGGAAGAGATGAAGAACACAAGGGTTAGTAGAAGGAAAGAAATCATAAAAATTAAGGCAGAAATAAATGCAAAAGAAAAAAAAGAGACCATAGCAAAAATCAACAAAGCCAAAAGCTGGTTCTTTGAGAAGGTAAATAAAATTGACAATCCACTAGCCAGATTCATCAAGAAACAAAGGGAGAAGAACCAAATCAATAAAATTAAAAATGAAAATGGAGAGATCACAACCGACAACACAAAAATACAAAGGATTATTAGAGAATACTATCAACAATTATATGGCAATAAAATGAATAACTTGGAAGAAATGGACAAATTCCTAGAAAAGTACAACTTTCCAAAACTGAACCAGGAAGAAATAGAAAATCTGAACAGACCCATCACAAGCATGGAACTAGAGGCTGTAATCAGAAATCTTCCAGCAAACAAAAGCCCAGGTCCAGACAGCTTCTAAGCTGAATTCTACCAAAAATTTAGGGAAGAGCTAACACCTATTCTACTCAAATTCTTCCAGGAAATTGCTGAGGAAGGGAAACTTCCAAACTCATTCTATGAGGCCACCATCACCCTAATCCCAAAACCTGGTAAAGATCCCACAAAAAAAGAAAACTACAGGCCAATATCACTGATGAACACAGATGCAAAAATCCTTAACGAAATTCTAGCAATCAGAATCCAATAACACATTAAGAAGATCATACATCATGACCAAGTGGGCTTTATCCCAGGAATGCAAGGATTCTTCAATATCCACAAATCAATCAATGTAATACACCACATTAACAAACTGAAAAATAAAAATCATATGATTATCTCAATAGATGCAGAGAAAACCTTCGACAAAATTCAACATCCATTTATGATAAAAACCCTCCAGAAAGTGGGAAGAGAAGGGACATACCTCAACATAATAAAAGCTATATATGACAAACCCACAGCAAACATTATCCTTAATGGTGAAAAACTGAAAGCATTTCCCCTAAAGTTAGGAACAAGACAAGGGTGCCCACTCTCACCACTACTACTCAACATAGTTCTGGAAGTTTTGGCTACAGCAATCAGAGCAGAAAAAGACATAAAAGGAATACAAATTGGAAAAGAAGAAGCAAAATTTCACTGTTCGCTGATGACATGATCCTCTACACAGAAAACCCTAAAGACTCTACCAGAAAACTACTAGAGCTAATCAATGAATACAGTAAAGTTGCAGGATATAAAATCAACACACAGAAATCCCTTGCATGCCTATACACTAATAATGAGAAAATAGAAAGAGAATTAAGGAAACTCTTCCATTCACTGTTGCAACGAAAAGAATTAAATACTTAGGAATATATCTACATAAGGAAACAAAAGACTTGTACATAGAAAACTATGAAACACTAGTGAAAGTAATCAAAGAGGACACTGATAGATGGGGAAATATACCATGTTCATGGATTGGAAGAATAAATATTGTAAAAGTGAGTATAATACCCAAAGTAATTTATGCATTCAATGCAATCCCTATCAAGCTACCAACGATATTTTTCACAGAACTAGAACAAATAATCTCATAATTTGTATGGAAATACAAAAAACCTCGAATACTCAAAGCAATCTTGAGGAAGAAGAATGGAACTGGGGGAATCAACCTGCTGGACTTCAGGCTCTACTACAAAGCCACAGTCATGAAGACAACATGGTACTGGCACAAAGACAGAAATATAGATCAATGGAACAAAATAGAAAGCCCAGAGATAAATCCACGCACCTATGGACAACTTATCTTTGACAAAGGAGGCAAGAATATAAAATGGAGAAAAGACAGTCTCTTTAACAAGTGGTGCTGGGAAAACTGGTCAGCCTCTTGTAAAAGAATGAATCTAGAACACTTCCTAACACCATACACCAAAATAAACTCAAAATGGATTAGAGAGCTAAATGTAAGACCAGAAACTATAAAACTCCTAGAGGAGAATATAGGCAAAACACTCTCTGACGTAAATCATAGCAGGATCTTCTAAGACCCACCTCTCAGAATATTGGAAATAAAAGCAATGTCCATCTGCAGATGAATGGATAAGAAAGCTTTGGTACATATACACAATGGAGTATTTCTCAGCCATCAAAAAGAATGCATTTGAAACAGTTTTAATGAGGTGGATGAAATTGGAGTCAATTTTACAGAGTGAAGTAAGCCAGAAAGAAGAACATCAATACTGTATATTAACGCATATATATGGAATTTAGAAAAATGGTAACCTGAACCCTGTATAAGAGACTGCAAAAGAGACATAGGCATTTAGAACAGTCTTTGGGACTCTGTGGGAGAGGGTGAAGGTGGAATGATTGGGGAGAATGGAATTGTAGCATGTATATTATCATAAGTGACCAGTCCAGGTTCGACGCATTATTTTTCCTCTGTTCATTTCTTTGCATTTGTGCTTTTTTAATAAAAATACTTTTAACTGTAAAAAAATAAAAAATAAACAAATGGGACCTATTTAAAATCAAAAGCTTCTGCACAGCAAAGGAAACTCTAAGCAAGGTGAAAAGACAGCCTTCAGAATGGGAGAAAACAATAGCAAATGAAACAACTGACAAAGAATTAATCTCCAAAATATACAAGCAGCTCCTGCAGCTCAATTCCAGAAAAATAAACGACCCAATCAAAAAATGGGCCAAAGAACTAAACAGACATTTCTCCAAAGAAGACATAAAGATGGCTAACAAACACATGAAAAAATGCTCAACATCCCTCATAATCAGAGAAATGCAAATCAAAACCACAATGAGATACCATTTCACACCAATCAGAATGGCTGCTATCCAAAAGTCTACATGCAATAAATGCTGGAGAGGGTGTGGAGAAAAGGGAACCCTCTTACACTGTTGGTGGGAATTCAAACTAGTACAACCACTGTGTAGAACAGTGTGGAGATTCCTCAAAAAACTGGAAATAGAACTGCCATATGATCCAGCAATCGCACTCCTGAGTGTACACACCAAGGAACCAGAGTTGAAAGAAACACATGTACTCCAATGTTCATTGCAGCACTGTTTATAATAGCGAGGACACGAAAGCAACCTAGATGTCCATCTGCAGACGAATGGATAAGAAAGCTTTGGTATATACGCACAATGGAGTATTTTTCAGCCATCACAAAGAAGGCATTTGACTCAATTCTAATGAGGTGGATGAAACTGGAGCCTATTATACAGAGTGAAGTAAGCCAGAAAGAAAAACATCAATACAGTATACTAACACATATATATGGAATTTAGAAAGATAGTAACCTTAACCCTGTATATGAGACTGCAAAAGAGACATAGGTGTATAGAACAGTCTTTGGGACTCCGTGGGAGAGGGTGAAGGTGGGATGATTTGGGAGAATGGCATTGAAGCATGTATATTATCATATGTGAAATGAATCACCCAGGTTCGACGCATGATACAGGATGCTCGGGGCTGGTGCACGGGGATGACCTGGAGGGAGGATATGGGGAGGAGCGAGGTGGGAGGGGGGTTCAAGAAGGGGAACACATGTACACCTGGGGCAGATTTGTCAATGTATGGCAAAACCAACCAATATATTATTGTAAAGTAATTAGCCTCCAATTAAAAAAATAAATAATAAAAAATATAAAAAATTTGCTGCCTCTAAAAAAAAAAAAACATTGTTTTATTTTCTGAGTTATGTTTTAATTTTTTTTCTCTTTCTACTAAAATGTTGTAATGATAACCTTCGCGTTTAACTTTTCTTTTGAATTATTTTCTTTTATTTTATTTATTAATGAAGTAATCGTAGTTATCATAATAGGATACAGTCTAAGCCAGAAACTTATCACATGCAGTTTCTTGTCCTCTTTCTGGGATGTCTTCCTTCTTATAGATGAGAAATCTGTAAGCCTATCTTACAGATGTGTGTTGAAAGGATTGACCCAGACTCATAGCATCCAAAGTGACAGATATGGAGTTTGAGCTCAGCTCTGTCAGCTCAGCTGAGTCTGATTTCAAAACTGATGCATTTTATCACAGCAGCCTGCTTTTAAACATTAAGTATGAGCTGATTCTGGGATTCTAGGGCTTAGGGGCTCATTGCTGGGGGTGAGAGAGGACAAATATTAAGCCAATGAAGGCAACATAGTAAGGTAAGTGCCATGATGGGGAAATCACAGGATTTTGTGGTGTGTGTGTGTGTGTAACCATCAAGTCTAACCCAGGTGGGGATAATTCCTCTTAAAAGGATAAAATGGCATTCAGAGTCCCAGTGCACTGATTAGGGGTAGATAATATTAGCCACTGGTGGCTCAGATGGTAAAAAAATTTCTGCCTGCAAAGTGGGAGACTCACGTTCCCTAGGTGGGAAAGATCCCCCGAAGAAAATGGCAACTCACTCCAGTATTCTTGCCTGGGCAATCCATGGACAGAGGTACCTGACAAGATGTTGTCCATGGGGTCACAAGAGTTGGATCCATCTTAGCTACTAAACCACCATACATGGAAAAGATGAGACAGGGGACAGTTTATAGTTGTTTTATACCTGCACACTTCTGATTAAAACTAAAGGCTCTGACAGACTCTTTCCCCGTTGAGAAATGTTGTTCTTTCTCTTGTAAAATGATGATCTCAGGAAATACTATGCCAAAAGCTGACCATCAGTCAGCATTAAAATGAACAAGAAAACTCCCCAAGAGGAAAAGCTTTCTTGGTAAAAAGGCCATTTCCTAAGTGAGACTTCCTCTGGGAAAAGGTATGTGAAATTATTTCCTGGGTCACTGGTTACTCAGTGTCCTCTGGGGCCGTTAGTTGATGCTGAAAGGGAGATACTCACAAGGAGGGACAGAGAGATGGATGAATTCCTAGGTTTTTAGGAACTCCACCCACACCCACAGCTGCTATCCGTGTCATGATGGGTCCACAACAGGGATCTAGGGGTGAGCAAAGCAGGCATACATGTGGAGGAGCTCATGGTTCACCAGGGCAGAGATCTATACGCTTTAAATTATAAGGAAGAGAGCTATGGGTGGTCACTGGGTTTGTACAAGTGCTTCTGAAATCTGAGGAGGGGCTCCTGAGCAGGCAAACTGACTTCTGTTTAAGGATCAAATGCTACTCTGTCTCAGGAGTGGGGATGGGGTATGGGAGCTAACAAGAGAGGTTGGCATTATGCAACCTGGCACAGTATAAAATGGGACAAACCCAGACCATGCAGGGCAGCCTCATACTGACAAAGAGAATGACCAGGAGACATGGTCACAGAGGAAGGGGCTTTCTGTCTGTGATCTGTGGGTGTCTCTCCGTTCAGCCTACAAGGAGCCACTGAGGAATCTGCGGTTTAATACGGTGTGAATTTGGCTAGGTGAGGATGGTTTTTCCCAGATCTCTTCTCTGTGTGGCTCTAGCTTATAGTTCACCAAATGAGAACGTAGAGGAGATGTGGAAACCATCAGTAAAGCAGCAGTCACCCTGCTCCAAAGGTTATGTGGATGGTGGTGATGAGGGATGCAGAGGGATGGATGGAGGCCAGTTTGCCTTGCCCTTGCCTGTGTCACACATCACGCTTTTCCTCCTGACGCCCCTTCCTGCAACTAACAGCAACCAGGCCTACAACCAGCCTGCAAACTCCCCCCTACAGCAGCTACCGTAGAGACAGCCTTCAAGAGACATCAGCTGGCTTTCATGGTCGCGAAGCATTAGCTGAACATACCCAACATCCAGATTTTCCTGCCAGCTCTGACTTGTCCATTTATGTCAGTACTCCAGGAGGGCTGACTAATAACCTTTCACAGAACTTTCAAGTCTCCCTTTTAGATCTTTACTTCCCCCACACTTTTCCACATTTGTGTTAAGGACTAACTGCAAAGTTTCAGAATCTACCAGCATGATGGTGCCTTTTGGGGACCTGTGCTGAGCATAACTGGGCCTTGGTGTGCAGAATAGTGAGAGTGATGAAGGGATGGGAGATAGGGTGTTGGTTGGGAAGAGGCAATTTAGTGAATTAGACATCATGTTATAAAGTTTAGACTTTATCTTTTGGGAAAGATACTACTTTCAAGAGCTTTAAGCAAGGGGAGAAAAATGAACATGTTAGCATTTTGGAAAGATCACTCTAGTCATAATGTGAGAGTGGTTTTGCAGGGGAGGACAAACTTGATGGCAGGGACACCAAGAGGCTTAGCATTGGCTCAAGACCTGTGAGGGATACGACATTGTGCCTAAAAGATTGAGAGAAGCAGACCAGTGAAAGATATATTCAGTTCAGTTCAGTTCAGTCACTCAGTCGTGTCCGACTCTCCGCGACCCCATGAATCACAGCACGCCAGGCCCCCCTGTCCATCACCAACTCCCGGAGTACACAGAAATATTGGGCCCTGGAGCTTGATTGGACGTGAAGTGGTGAAAGACAGAGGGGAACCTCAGTGATGTTAAGATTTCTTACTGGGACACCTGAGCTGGTGATGGTGCTCTTCACTGAAATAAGAGAAACAGCGAGAGGCTTCGTTAAAAAGCTAATGAGTTCTATTCTGTACATGGTGCATTGAGTTGAGTTGAGTTCAGTCACTCAGTCGTGTCCGACTCTTTGCGACCCTATGAATCACAGAACGCCAGGCTTCCCTGTCCATCACCAACTCCCGGAATTCACTCAAACTCATGTCCATCGAGTCAGTGATGCCATCCAGCCATCTCATTCTCTGTCGTCCCCTTCTCCTCCCTCCCCCAACCTTTCCCAGCATCAGAGTCTTTTCCAGTGAGTCAACTCGTCGCATGAGGTGGCCAAAGTATTGGAGTTTCAGCTTTAGCATCAGTCCTTCCAATGAACACCAGGACTGATCTCCTTTAGAATGGACTGGTTGAATCTCCTTGCAGTCCAAGGGACTCTCAAGAGTCTTCTCCAACACCACAGTTCAAAAGCATCAATTCTTCGGTGCTCAGCTTTCTTCACAGTCCAACTCTCACATCCATACATGACCAGGGGAAAAACCATAGCCTTGACTAGACGGACCTTTGTTGGCAATGTAATGTCTCTGTTTTTTAATATACTATCTAGGTTGGTCATAACTTTCCTTCCAAGGAGTAAGCGTCTTTTCATTTCATGGCTGCAATCAGCATCCGCAGTGATTTTTGTGCCCAAAAATATAAAGTCTGACACTGTTTCCACTGTTTCCCCATCTATTTCCCAAGAGACGTCTATTGGATAAATGAGACTGGAGCTCAAGCAGGAGTATGAGCCAAAGTTCTAGATTGCAGAGCATCTAGAACACGTGTCAACTTTGCATGATTATGGACCCCTTAGAGAATATGAGAAAATTTATTTTCATCAGAATATATATATACACACAAATATCTATATAGATTTTCAAAAGATACACAGTGCCTGGAGTCCAGCTATAGATCCTTTAAGGATCAAGGATGTGCCTGGAGTCTGGTGCAGTGAGAAAAGGAGATGAAAATAAAACCCTGGGGAGAATAATGGATGAGTGAGGGAAAGGAGACTGCAAAGGAGGCTGAGAAGGCATAGTTCCAAAAGCAAAAGGTAAACCATCCATCCTATACAGTGTAGACAGGTAAAAATCAAGGGAAACAATTGAAGAAGAGCATGGTAATAGTATGAAATTGCAGAAAAGGCAAGTAAGAGAAAGACTGAACAATATCCATTTGGTTTAGCAAAAAGGGAAACATTTAAATATAAAAGAGAAGGTGGAGCTCAGCCCAGTCTGCATCTCATGCTGAATTCTGCAAAAGGGGAGACCCAGTTAAAACTCTCCAAATGGGGGCAGAACCCAAAACTAGCAACCTGACCCCTTATCTCTCACACTGTCATGCCTCTTTTTTGTTTCCAGAGAGCCAGCCTTGCTCTTTACCTATCTTTGCCTCTCCTCTCAGATTTGATACTGAGCTCTCGTCTTCTCAGGAATAATGCTGACTTTCTCAAATCATCAGCTCATTTTAGATAAACTCAGGGAATACTCTTGAGGGTACAATCCAGCCCTAAGACTTTTCTGCCAGGCATCCCTAATCCTTTCCTGGGGTCCTGTGTAATACAATTATAAGCCTAAAGTAATTTGTCTTGGATCAAATGAAGAAGAAACTACAGTTTGCATTTGCATTTAGTGAGAAGACTTGGAAGAAAAATCTTGTTGATATAAATACTTAAGAATTTTAAGTTCTATGCTGGTTAATGTCTTTCTTAGTGATATACAGAAGGGCAGGTTGGAGAATGTTTATACTTGGTGTGTGGGGAGCATAGTGAATAAAAAGGTCAAGGAGCTCTTACCAACAGTCAGTGGGGCAAAGGTCTCAGTTTTAATCATGCTATAATGACTTTAACGCCTCTCTTACTTTTAATGATATGCATGATATTCTCCATGATAGCTAGCTATGAAATTCTGTTTTAGTATTCCTTATTTTGAAACACTTATAATTATAATAAGAATAAAATAATATTTCCCATCTGAACCATTTGAAAGGAAATTGTTAATCTTCTCTCCCATAGCCTTCTAATACTCTAGTATTTCTTACAAATGAATATATTCTCTAAAACCTAATTCAATCATAAGATAAGGAAATTAATATTAATACGGTCCATCTAACTCTTAATTCCCAGTTTCTGAATAATGTCATTAACAGGAAAAATATCCAATTCAGAATCACACATTTGCATTTGATTGTTATAGTTTTGAGTCTTCTGTTTAGAATTGTTCTTTAATCTTTTCCTGACTTTCAATTTCTTAAATTTTTTAAGGAAGATGCCAGTTATTTTGTTGCATGACCCTCAATTTAGTTTTGACCATTCTTCCTGCTTAGATTCGGGTTGTGCATCTTTGGCAGGAATATAACAGAAGTCATGATGCTGATACTGTATCTTATTAGGTTGCTTATAATTTGTATTTGTTCCATTACAGATGAGTTCTTTGTTTAAGCTAGTGTTTGCCAGACTTCTCCACTGAGAAATATCTTTTCCCCTTTTTTACTTATTACATATTTTATAGGGAAGTACTATGAAGTTATATAAAGATTCCATTTTTCATCAAACTTTCAATGTACCTAATTATTTATTTATACCTGCATGTGCTCATAGAAGTCAATGGTTTTTGGTCAGTTATGACTCATTATGATCATTATTTATTTTTATTCTCTAGCTATCTTCAATTTGACCAGTGAGGATCCCTTAAAGCATGCTTCTATACTCATCTGTCATGTTTCCTTTATTTCTGAATGCTTTCTTGTTTTCTGGTGCAATAATATTTTAGTTTCATCTTTTACTTTGCCTGTTACAAATCTGGAATCTGTCGTTTCTCCAAGAAGACCCTGGTTTCCCTTTGGTTGAGAATGGTATTTAGACGTTAAGATCTGGGTAACAACTGTGTTCTATATAATTGAATTGTCATTGTTCCCAGGTTCTTTCTGAAGACAGAGATAAGGGAATATATGTGTTAATATATACATCCTTGAACATATTTACTTTTATATTTATTTAGCAGTTTTATACATTAACATTTCAAGTTCACATCAGTTCAGTTCAGTTCAGTCGCTCAGTCGTGTCCGACTATTTGCGACCCCATGAACCATAGCACGCCAGGCCTCCTTGTCCATCACCAATTACAGAGTTCACTCAAACTCATGTCCATCTAATCTATGATGCCATCCAGCCATCTCATTCTCTGTTGTCCCCGTCTCCTCCTACCCACAATCCCTCCCAGCATCAGAGTCTTTTCCAGCGAGTCAACTCATCGCATGAGGTGGCCAAATTATTGGAGTTTCAGCTTTAGTATCAGTCCTTCCAGTGAACACCCAGGACTGATCTCCTTAGAATGGACTTGTTGGATCTCCTTGCAGTCCAAGGGACTCTCAAGAGTCTTCTCCAGCACCACAGTTCAAAAGCATCAATTCTTCGGCGATCAGCTTTCTTCACAGTCCAACTCTCACATCCATACATGACCACGGGAAAAACCATAGCCTTGACTAGACGGGCCTTGGTTGGCAAAGTAATGTCTCTGCTTTTTAATATGCTATCTAGGCTGGTCATAACTTTCCTTCCAAGGAGTAAGCGTCTTTTAATTTCATGGCTGCAATCAGCATCTGCAGTGATTTTGGAGCCCATAAAAATAAAGTCTGACACTGTTTCCACTGTTTCCCCATCTATTTCCCATGAAGTGATGGGGCCAGATGCCATGATCTTCGTTTTCTGAATGTTGAGCTTCAAGCCAACCTTTTCACTCTCCTCTTTCACTTTCATCAAGAGGCTTTTGAGTTCCTCTTCACTTTCTGCCATAAGGGTGGTGTTATCTGCATATCTGAGATTATTGATATTTCTCCCAGCAATCTTGATTCCAGCTTGTGCTTCTTCCAGCCCAGCGTTCCTCATGATGTACTCTGCATAGAAGTTAAATAAGCAGGGTGACAATATACAACCTTGACATACTCCTTTTCCTATTTGGAACCAGTCTGTTGTTCCATGTCCAGTTCTAACTGTTGCTTCCTGACCTGCATACAGGTTTCTCAAGAGGCAGGTCAGGTGGTCTGGTATTCCCATCTCTTTCAGAATGTTCCACAGTTTATTGTGATCCACACAGTCAAAGGTTTTGGCATAGTCAATGAAGCAGCAATAGATGTTTTTCTGGAACTCTCTTGCTTTCTCCATGACCCAGCGGATGTTGGCAATTGGATCTCTGGTGCCTCTGCCTTTTCTAAAACCTGTTTGAACATCTGGAATTTCACGATTCACATATTGATGAAGCCTAGCTTGGAGAATTTTGAGCATGATAACTCTAATTCCAGTTCAGTCTTTTCTCCTTCTAGTATTTGTAACTCCCTTCTTCAACAATGAAAACCTGACTCCCATAATCTTTAATATTCTTATTCACCAATTCCCCTCCTTTTGCCTCTCGTTGGGGCTGACTTCCTTACCCACTTGGACTCTAGACTTCCACGTACATCATTCACCTTCCTACTGTGTTGATGGCCTCTTCACTCTGCTTGGCTGCTGAGTCCACAAAACTTGTGCCCCTATATGGACACGTTTCTCAATGCTTTTGAACTCTTACTTTTCACACCAGGCTATCTCCTGAAAACCTACACTCACCCTCATCCAGGCATGGGTGACCTTGTCACAATTTCCAGGTTCTGTAATTTATGCCACAGTGCCCTTCTGCATGGACACTATCTTATTCTTCCTGGGCTCTGATGCCTCATACCAGGCTGTCCCTGTGCATGAATTTATCACATGGTTTGGACTACAACACCTCATGCTGGTTCACATCCCAGCGTGAACACCCTCCTTGAGATTTGACACCCCACTCCACACCACTGAAAGTATTCCTTATGCCCCTCCAATGTGGATACCTAATTTTCTCTGATCCACTTAGTGGTATTCAGAGCATTAGTACTGAATTTGGGGGGGAAGAACTAGAAGAGAAAGATGAATAAGAAGAAAAACAAGTACCAAATTTTATCTCTAAAGTTTTTGTTTTAACCACTAGGAAAATAACCTTTAGCCATGAAGTTGGCTGAAATCTTATAAACATGTTTGTTACAGGAAACTGTATTTGTTCCCTTAATCACTTAATAAATTGTAGAATTAATTGGATTGAATATTGAAATTGCTCTTTATAGCTATATATGAACTCACCAGCTCTCTTTTTATTAATAACCCACCACCATTTAGATTATGTAAGGTCTCCTGAGAGCCAGACGCCCCTGACTCTAATGTGTCTTTCTGTCCTGCTTGTGTGTCCAGCAGAGTCAGATATAAAACCGTCTTAAATTTCATTTTAAGATGAAGTTTAACTTTATTTTTCCCCCTTTTTTTTTAAATACAAATTTATTTAATTGGAGACTAATTGCTTTACAGTATTGTATTGGTTTTGCCATACATTGACATGAATCTGCCATGGGTGTACATGTGTTCCCCACCCTGAACCCCCCTCTCACTTCCCTCCCCATCCCATCTCTCTGGGTCATCTCAGTGCACCAGAACTGAGCACCCTGTCTCATGCATCAAACCTAGACTGGTGATTGGTTTCACATATGATAATATCCATGTTTCAATGCCATTCTCCCAAATCATCACACCCTCACCCTCTCCCACAGAGTCCAAAAGACTGTTCTATACATTTGTGTGTCTTTTGCTGTCTCGTATACAGGGTTATCGTTTGCCTCTTTCTAAATTCCATATAAATGCGTTAGTATACTGTATTGGTGTTTTTCTTTCTGGCTTACTTCACTCTGTATAATAGGCTCCAGTTTCATCCACCTCATTAGAACTGATTCAAATGTATTCTTTTAATGGCTGAGTAATACTCCATTGTGTATATGTGCCACAGCTTTCTTATCCATTCATCTGCTGATGGACATCTAGGTTGTTTCCATGTCCTCGCTATTATAAACAGTGCTGCAATGAACATTGGGGTACACGTGTCTCTTTCAGTTCTGGTTTCTTTGGTGTGTATGCCCAACAGTGTGTTTTCTGGGTCATACGGCAGTTCTATTTTCAGTTTTTTGAGGAGTCTCCACACTGTTCTTCATAGTGGCTGTACTAGTTTTCATTCCCACCAACAGTGTAAGAGGGTTCCCTTTTCTCCACACCCTCTCCAGCATTTATTGCTTGTAGACTTTTGGATAGCAGCCATTCTGACTGATGTGAAATGGTACCTCATTGTGGTTTTGATTTGCATTTCTCTGATGATGAGTGATGTTGAGCATCTTTTCATGTGTTTGTTAGCCATCTGTATGTCTTCTTTGGAGAAATGTCTGTTTAGTTCTTTGGCCCAATTTTTGATTGGGTCGTTTATTTTTCTGGAATTGAGCCGTAGGAGTTGTTTGTATATTTTTGAGATTAATTCTTTGTCAGTTGCTTCGTTTGCTATTGTTTTCTCCCATTCTGAAGGCTGTCTTTTCACCTTGTTTATAGTTTCCTTTGTTGTGCAAAAGCTTTTAAGTTTAATTAGGTCCCATTTGTTTATTTTTACTTTTATTTCCAATATTCTGGGAGGTGGGTCATAGAGGATCCAACTGTGATTTATGTCGGACAGTGTTTTGCCAATGTTTTCCTCTAGGAGTTTTATAGTTTCTGGTCTTATGTTTAGATATTTAATCCATTCTGAGTTTATTTTTGTGTGGTGTTAGAAAGTGCTCTAGTTTCATTCTTTTACAAGTGGTTGACCCGTTTTCCCAGCACGACTTGTTAAAGAGATTGTCTTTTCTCCATTGTATATTCTTGCCTCCTTTGTCAAAGATAAGGTGTCCATAGGTGCAGGGATTTATCTCTGGGCTTTCTATTTTGTTCCATTGATCTATATGTCTGTCTTTGTTCCAGTACCATACTGTCTTGATGACTGTGGCTTTGTAGTAGAGCCTGAAGTCCTGCAGGTTGATTCCTCCAGTTCCATTCTTCTTTATCAAGTTTGCTTTGCCTATTTGAGGTTTTATGTATTTCCATACAAATTGTGAAATTATTTCTTCTAGTTCTGTGAAAAATACAGTTGGTAGCTTGATAGGGATTGCATTGAATCTTTAGATTCCTTTGGGTAGTATACTCATTTTCACTATATTGATTCTTCTGATCCATGAACACAGTATATTTCTCCATCTATTTGTGTCCTCTTGATTTATTTCAAAAGTGTTTTATAGTTTTCTATATTTAGGTCTTTTATTTTTTAGGTAGATATATTCCTAAGTATTTTATTATTTTTATTGCAATGGTGAATGAAATTGTTTCCTTAATTTCTCTTTCTGTTTTCTCATTGTTAGTTTATAGAAATGCAAGGGATTTCTGTGTGTTGATTTTATATCCTGCAACTATTCATTGATTAGCTCTAGTAATTTTCTGGTAGAGTCCTTAGGGTTTTCTAGGTAGAGGATCATGTCATCTGCAAACAGTGAGAGTTTTACTTCTTTTCTGATCTGGATTCCCTTTATTTCTTTTACTGATCTGATTGCTGTGGCCAAAACTTCCAAAACTATGTTGAATAGTAGTGGTGAGAGTGGGCACCCTTGCCTTGTTCCTGATTTTAGGGGAAATGCTTTCAATTTTTCACCATTGAGGATAATGTTTGCTGTGGTTTGTCATATACAGCTTTTATTATGTTGAGGTATGTTCCTTCTAGCCTGATTTCTGGAGGGCTTTTTTTTTTTTTATCATAAATGGATGTTGAATTTTGTCAAAGTCTTTCTCTGCATCTATTGAGATAATCATATGGTTTTTATCTTTCAATTTGTGAATGTGGTGTATTACATTGATTGATTTGCGGATATTGAAGAATCCTTGCATCCCTGGGAAAAAGCCTACTTAGTCATGATGCATGACCTTTTTAATGTGTTACTGGATTCTGATTGCTAAAATTTTGTTAAGGATTTTTGCATCTATGTTCATCAGTGATATTGGCCTGTAATTGTGTGTGTGTGTGTGTGTGTGTGTGTGTGTGTGTGTGTGGCATCTTTGTCAGGTTTTGGTATTAGGGTGATGGTGGTCTCATAGAATGAGTTTGGAAGTTTGCCTTCCTCTGCAATTTTCTGGAAGAGTTTGAGTAGGATAGGTGTTAGCTATTCTCTAAATGTTTGGTAGAATTCAACTGTGAAGCCATCTCGTCCTGGGGTTTTGTTTGCTGGAAGATATCTGATTACAATTTCAATTTCCGTCCTTGTGATGAGTCTGTTAAGGTTTTCTATTTCTTCCTGGTTCAGTTGTGGAAAGTTGTACTTTTCGAAGAATTTGCCCATTTCTTCCAAGTTGTCCGTTTTATTGGCATATCATTGCTGAGAGTAGTCTCTTATGACCCTTGGTATTTTTGTGTTGTCTGTTGTGATCTCACCATTTTCATGTCTAATTTTATTGATTTGGTTTTTCTCCCTTTGTTTCTTGATGAGTCTGGCTAGTGGTTTGTCAATTTTATTTACCCTCTCAAAGAATCAGCTTTTGGCTTTGTTGATTTTTGCTATGGTTTCTTTTGTTTCTTTTGCATTTATTTCTGCCCTAACTTTTAAGATTTCTTTCCTTCTACTAACCCTGGGGTTCTTCATTTCTTCTTGTTCTAGTTGCTTTAAGTATTGATTTAGGGTATTTATTTGACTTTTTTCTTGTTTCTTATGGTAAGCCTGTATTGCTGTGAACCTTCCCCTTAGCACTGCTTTTACAGGGTCCCACAGGTTTTGGGTTGTTGTGTTCTCATTTTCATTCATTTCTGTGAATATTTTGATTTCTTTTTTGATTTCTTCTGTGATTTGTTGGTTATTCAGCAGCGTGTTGTTCAGCCCCCATATGTTGCAATTTTTAATAGCTTTTCTCCTGTAATTGAGATCTAATCTTACTGCATTGTGGTCAGAAAAGATGCTTGGAATGATTTAATTTTTTTGAATTTACCAAGGCTAGATTTATGGCCCAGGATGTGATCTATCCTCAAGAAGGTTCCATGTGCTCTTGAGAAAAAGGTGAAATTCATTATTTTGGGGTGAAATGTCCTATAGGTATCAATTAGGTCTAACTGGTCTACTGTATCATTAAACGTTTGTGTTTCCTTGTTAATTTTCTGTTTAGTTGATCTATCCATAGGTGTGAGTGGGGTATTAAAGTCTCCCACTATTATTGCATTGTTGTTAATTTCCCCTTTCATACTTGTTTGCATTTGTCTTACATATTGTGGTGCTCCTATGTTGGGTGCATATATATTTATAATTGTTATATCTTCTTCTTGGATTGATCCTTTGATCATTATGTAGTGTCCTTCTTTGTCTCTTTTCACAGTCTTTGTTTTAATGTGTACTTTATCTGGTATGAGTATTGCTACTCCTGCTTTCTTTTGGTCTCTATTTGTGTGGAATACCTTTTTCCAGCCCTTTACTTTCAGTGTATATGTGTCCCTCGTTTTGAGGTGGGTCTCTTGTAGACAACATATATTGGGGTCTTGTTTTTTATCCATTCACCTAGTCTTTGTCTTTTGGTTGGGGCATTCAACCCATTTACATTTAAGGTAATTATTGATAAGTATGATCTTGTTGCCCTTTACTTGACTGTTTTGAGTTCAAGTTTATACACCCTTTCTGTGTTTCCTGTCTAGAGAAGATCCTTTAGCATTTACTGGAGAGCTGGTTTGGTGGTGCTGAATTCTCTCAACTTTTGCTTGTCTGAAAAGCTTTTGATTTCTCCTTCATATTTGAATGAGATCCTTGCTGGGTACAGTAATCTGGGCTGTAGGTTATTTTCTTTCATCGCTTTAAGTATGCCCTGCCATTCCCTTCTGGCCTGAAGAGTTTCTATTGAAAGATCAACTGTTATCCTTATGGGAACCCCCTTTTGTGCTATTTGTTGTTTTTCCCTTGCTGCTTTTAATATTTATTCTTTGTGTTTGATCTTTGTTAATTTGATTAATATGTGTCTTGGGGTGTTTTGCCTTGGGTTTATCCTGTTTGGGACTCTCTGGGTTTCTTGGACTTTGGTGATTATTTCCTTCCCCATTTTAGGGAAGTTTTCAACTATTATCTCCTCAAGTATTTTCTCATGGTCTTTCTTTCTTTGTCTTCTTCTTCTGGGACTCCTATGATTTGGATGTTGGGACATTTGACATTGTCCCAGGGGTCTCTGAGGTTGCCCTCATTAATTTTAATTTCTTTTTCTTTTTTCATCTCTGTTTCATTTATTTCTACCATTCTATCTTCTACCTCACTTATCCTGTCTTCTGCCTCCGTTATTCTACTGTTGGATCCCTCCAGAGTGTTTTTCATCTCATTTAGTGCATTATTCATTATATACTGACTCTTTTTTATTTCTTTGAGGTCCTTGTTAAACCTTTCTTGCATTTTCTCGATCCTTGTCTCTAGGCTATTTATCTGTAACTCCATTTTGTTTTCAAGATTTTGGATCATTTTCACTATCATTATTCAGAATTCTTTATCAGGTAGATTCCCTATGTCTTCCTCTTTTGTTTGGGTTGGTGGGTATTTATCCTGTTCCTTTACCTACTGGGTATTTCTCTGCCTCCAAAGAGGGAGTGAGCAGTCAGGCCATTAATCTCACTCCCAAGTAAAAATCGGTACTGAAGATTGGGTTCTTAAACGTACACAATTGATAACAAATACCAAAAAATAAAGATTAAAAATCTAGAGTAGAGGTTAGATTCTCAAAAATACCATATTAAAGAAAAAAACAAAGTCACAAAAATTATAAAAAATATATATATATATGAAGTTTGCTTTAAAAATAGGGTCTTTTTTTTTTGCAAAGTAATAGTTTATAAAAATGAAAATTAAAGGAGTAATAGAAGACTTAAAAACACAAAAAATTTTTAATTAAAAAAAATAATAAAAATATATCTAGGACTTTCTCTGGTGTTGTTGTGGACAGTGTGGGGTCAGTTCATTTTCAGATAGTTCCTCGATCTGGCTTATACTTCTCAAGTCCTATAGGCCCCTTTCTTTGTAGTCAGGGCTAACTACAGTGTTTTAATCTATTGCACCTGTCACTTCCAAAGCGGTTCACTCTGTTTATTTTAGGTTCTTCTGTTTGCTGGTCTCTTCAGTGTCTAATTTGTGCCCTGACACAAGAAGGGTGGTGGTGGTCACTTTTTTAGGTTTACTTGTTCAGTCGTGCTGTGGGGAGGAACACTACAAACAAATATCACTGGCATGTGTGGGGAGTGATCACAGTGTCTCAGCCACAGTGGGTTTGCCCCTGCTCACGGCATGTGTCAGAGAAGGCAATGGCAAGCCACTCCAGTACTCTTGCCTGGAGAATCCCATGGATGGAGGAGCCTGGTGGACTGCAGTCCGTGGGGTCGCTAAGGGTTGGACACGACTGAGCGACTTCACTTTCACTTTTCACTTTCACACATTGGAGAAGGAAATGGCAACCCACTCCAGTGTTCTTGCCTGGAGAATCCCAGGGACGGGGGAGCCTGGTGGACTGCCGTCTATGGGGTCACACAGAGTCGGACACGACTGAAGTGACTTAGCCAGCCAGCCAAGGCATGTGTGCTTTCCCAGTCTACACTGTTGAGGCTCTAGATTGCTCTGCTGGGGAATTGTCTGAGGCGGGCCCTGGATTGCATGCAATTCCCAGGTCTAAGCTGCTGAGGTTCAGATTCTTGGTTACTCCACAAAGGCGCAGACTTGGTTGGACCTGCGTTTTGTGCCTTTCCCAGGTCCAAGCAGCTCAGGTGACTAGGTGCTTGGCGAGTGCAGTTGCCCCCAGTTGTAGGCTGTAGGTTATTGCCTCCCCAGTCACAGCCACTTGGTTTTCTGGGTGTACAATTGGTGCGCCTTCTCAGGTGTGTTGTGTGTCTCTTCTGGGGAGTTGATCTCTTGCTGAAACACTCCCAACGGATGTCGACCATCCAGAATCCCAAGAAGTCTTGGTTAGCAATGAAGCCTGCTTGCAGTTTAGTAGATGATGCCTCTCTGGGGCCGTGATTGCCCCCTTCTGGCTCCGGCTGCCCTCGCCTGCCTGTCTCCAGTGGGGGATGGGCCGGTCTGCAGCTGGCCTATTCTGCTCAGTCCTTTGTTCTGTGAGCAGCCCTGGTGGTGTCTTCAGTTCAGTTCAGTTCAGTTCAGTCGCTCAGTCGTGTCCGACTCTGCGACCCCATGAATCACAGCACGCCAGGCCTCCCTGTCCATCACCAACTCCCAGAATTCACTCAAAATCATGTCCATCGAGTCGGTGATGTCATCCAGCCATTTCATTCTCTGTCGTCCCCTTCTCCTCCCGCCCCCAATCCCTCCCAGCATCAGAGTCTTTTCCAATGAGTCAACTCTTTGCATGAGATGGCCGAAGTATTGGAATTTCAGCTTTAGCATCACTCCTTCCAATGAACACCCAGGACTGATCTTTAGAATGGACTGGTTGGATCTCCTTGCAGTCCAAGGGACTCTCAAGAGTCTTCTCCAGCACCACAGTTCAAAAGCATCAATTCTTCGGCGCTCAGCTTTCATCACAGTCCAACTCTCACATCCATACATGACCATGGGAAAAACCATAGCCTTGACTAGACGGACTTTTGTTGGCAAAGTAATGGCTCTGCTTTTTATTTATCTATTTTTTTTTCATTTAAAAATTTTTATTTATTTTTTATTGGAGGCTAATTATTTTACAATATTATATTGGTTGGTTTTGCCACACATTGACATGAATCTGCCCCGGGTGTACATGAGTTCCCTTTCTTGATATACTATCTAGGTTGGTCATAACTTTCCTTCCAAGGAGTAAGTGTCTTTTCCATTCCATTCCGTCGCTCAGTCATGTCCGACTCTTTGCGACCCCATGGACTGTAGCCTAACCAGGCTTCTCCATCCATGGGATTCTCCAGGCAAGAATACTAGAGTGGGTTACCGTTTCCTTCTCCTGGGGATCTTCCCGACGCAGGGATCGAACCCAGGTCTCCCGCGTTGGAGGCAGATGCATTAACCTCTGAGCCACCAGGGAAGCCCCTTTAGGTTAGAGCTTTTCATGGGATAGCTATCCTGCAGTTTGGGTTGTTATCTCATTGCCCTCAGGGCATTGAAGCCTAGTCCTTACCCTAAGCAATGCAGCCCGAACCTCCCTGCCCAGCCCCCGCTTACTAGTGGTGGTTGTGAGCATCTGTGCAGCTTCTCCGCTGGGAGTTACCGCATTTAATCTGTGGGTTTTAATTATTTTTTATTTTTCCTCCCGGTTATGTTGCCCTCTGAGGTTCCAAGGCTCACCACAGACCCGCCAGTGAGAGTGTCTCCTGGTGTTTGGAAACTTCTCTCTTTTTTCACTCTCTTCCCGGGATGGATCTCTGTCCCTACCTCTTTTGTCTCTCTTTTTATCTTTTATATTTTTTCCTACCTCCCTTCGAAGACAATGGGCTGCCTTTCTGGGTGTCTGGTGTCCTCTGCCAGCATTCAGAAGTTGTTTTGTGGAATTTACTCAGCGTTCAAATGTTCTTTCAATGAATTTGTGGGGGAGAAAGTGGTCTTCCAGTCCTATTCCTCCACCATCTTACTGCTCTCAAAGTTTAACTTTAAATGATGAAGATAAACTTCATTTTAAGATGAAGTTTGTCTTTAAACTTCATAAAGACCACCTTAAACTTCATAGTCCAATCATAGTTAATGATTCTTCAAGTATTAAGCTGTAAAATAGATTTCTCACTTAGGATTGTACTTTTATAACTGTTCTGATACTGCTCCCTGGAGTAGTATTCCCAAACCCTGTTTGGGAAATGTGTTTTTAGTGGTCTATGGAGGATAGCTCATCTTCAGTCAAATTTCTGGCTTTTTATAATTTTTATCGACTGAGATTCTTGGAATGATTCCCTTTGAGGAGAAGGTTTTATATTGAATACCCTTCTTAGCATCCTTCCCAAATATGTGCACTGTGCACACTTGTGAAAAGTCGTTGCTTTGAAGTCTTTGACCTCAGTTTAAATTGAAGCCCTCGTGTGGGGCTATTTTTTAAGCTTTATCAGACATATTTTAAACTTTATTTTTAACACATTACAGATGTTTTTCTGTAGAGCAGAATTTTTCTTAATTAAAAGGGAGTGTGTATATGCTAGCTATTGCCACAAAAGTGTTCCGTTACTCATCGCCCTCAAATGTAGCTTAGAAAAACAGTCATGTATCCTCATTGATCTGCATGTTCACTGACCTAGGCTGCCCTTGACTGGGTGACCATGTCGATTTTTGTTGTTCTCTCTCACATTAGGGTTCTGCTGTGTCCAACTTTGTTCTATCAATATGTCATTTTCCTGAGACCAGCAGGTTTAACTGGAACCAATCTGAGTAGGTTCTTCTCTTGGTTAGGGAGTGGGGAAGCCTACACTTGCAAGTGCATTTCAAGTTTCTACTGGCTTTATGCCTGCTTGAGAGGGCACTGAAAACAGGCAGTGGAGGGGTAAAGAATGGAGCCACTAATTCACTTTGCTGTGGACTGCCATATAAGGAATAAGAGTGAAAGAGTACTGCCAGGGTCTAACAGTTTTACCTAGAATATTGGCTGATTTTGGTTGTTCTTATTCCTCTATACTTTCTTCTTTGTTTGAGTTGTTAAGAGCTCCCTTGGTGGTTTAACCCTCTTCTTTCTGAAGGTCTTTGACTTTTCAGGGTCAGCTCAGTATATCAGACTGGCACTGAAAAATATTCAACTGAACAAATGAATGAATGAATAGTATTCTATGACTTCATCATTACTAGTCCCTCCTTTCAAGTGTGGGTATGAAGGTTGTTACTGAAATGTACCTCCATAGGCTGACATCAGGAAGGAATTCTGCTCTAAGATCTCCATTTTCATTTTCAGTCTCTAAATTCTAGGTATACTTGGATACTGCCAAACAATGCTTATTAAGTGTTTTAAGACCTTTGTGATTTCTTCAAAATTTTTAGTTCATAATGTGTTCTGTGTGTAAGTGTATAGATAGGGCAATTGTTCCTGTTTTAAATCACATATTACTTTTCAAGAAAAGTTACACTAATTTTTACAATTAATTTTGATAGGTGGAGAGATAAGACCATTATGATGTACTGCGTCACTGCCCATTCAAATGAAGTCTACCATTTATTAAGTACCTCAACGTGCTAGGCGGAGAAGGCAATGGCAACCCACTCCAGAACTCTTGCCTGGAAAATCCCATGGGCGGAGGAGCCTAGTAGACTGCAGTCCATGGGGTGTGCTAAGAGGACACGACTGAGCGACTTCACTTTCACCTTTCATTTTCAAGCATTGGAGAAGGAAATGGCAGCCCACTCCAGTGTTCTTGCTTGGAGAATCCTAGGGACGGGGGAGCTTGGTGGGCTGCCATCTATGGGGTCGCACAGAGTCGGACAAGACTGAAGCGACTTAGCAGCAGCAGCAATGTGCTAGGCACTGTTAGCTATTTGATTTACTTTAGCTTTATTCTCTAAAACAATCATACAAAGTAGATATTATTTAGTATTGTTAATTAATAGTGGAGGACACTGAAGTTTATAAAAGTTAAGCAACTTAAGTTCTGACAATTAACAAAGTGTTCGTCTGAGGACTGGGGTGTCCTACAGGTGTCCTACCTGATCCTACAGGTCATGTCAGCTAACTGAGCAGCTTTCTTTCCAATACACTGTGTTGCCTTGATTCCTTAATTGAGTTGGTTTCATGGATACCTTCCACTCCACAACCCTCATAGCATCTTCTCCCAGAGGAAACTATCATGTCCATGTCATACAACGCATGCTCTGATGAGTGGTGTTTGATAAAAGCAAAACAATAAGAAACAAGTTTATAATTTGCCTCCAGTAAGCAAATTGTTACTGTAATGAATTCTCCTTCATCATATCAAGGGCAGGTGAAATAAAAAAGGACTTTTGCTACTGAATAAAATATTTAGGTCAGAGACAAGAAAGGACTTTTGTTCAGGTTTGTTAACAACTATAAAAGGTCGCTGGAAAGTTGACAAATATTTTCACTGAGAAGAGAATTACAAACTTGCCTTTTCTTATTTTTCTTCCTCTTCTTCTTCCTCCCCTTTCCTCCCCTTCCGCTCCCCTTCTCCTCTTCCTCCTCCTTCTTTGGAATGCTTGCTTTCAAATAAAATCCCAAAAATAATTCCACCCATGTATTCACTGATTCAGGAAATATTAAGCACCTACTATGTGCCAGATCCTGGCAGGTTAAATACATAGTGGTAAATGAAAGACACCCCAGTCCTCAGGTTTGGTTACAGGCTGATGCTCTGCTTGAAAGATTTCCCAGAGTCACCCCCACCCAGCCTTCTCTGTAGAGCACCAATGCTCTGGAAAACAATGTGAAAACGACTGTCCTGAAGGCTCCCGTGGAGGGCACAAAGACGCTGGCTCTAATTTCCACTGCCACCCTCAGCGTTTTTCCCTTGAGGATGTCAAGAGAAAAATGTTTATTTTACACATGCACACAAATGTTTGGGAGAGACTGTTCAGAACAAAGCTGCCTGGAAGAACGAGGTGAACTGTTTTCTTGGTGTTTTTCTCTCCTGCCTTCATCTCCCCTGCCTCCAGTCCCCATCAATCTGCTTTACCATTCCATCTTCCAGGCAGCTGTTGGAGTTATCTTCATAAAACTTTCAATGGCTCCCTGTTGACTTCTTAATAAAGTTAATTTTAAACAGGAATTCAGGGGACTCATGATATACCCCAGGCCACTTACCTTTTTTTTTCCCCCAGACTCAATTTCCATTATATCCATTTGTGTATTCGGTTGTCTTTTTCACTGATCACCTGTTTAATCCCCAAATACGCAGGGTGTTCACTCCTCTTCACCTTTGTTAGGCCCAGAATGCTCATTACTTCCTCCACTAATCAAAAATCCATGTAATTGCAAGGCACGGCTCATTTGCAGCTTCTCCTAGAGGTTTTCCCTTATCACTCTGTTGGAATTAATTTCTTCCTCCTCTGTGCTTCCACAGTCCTTTCTTATATTTCTGTTTAACACGTTTTCTGTTCTGCTTCATCCAAACATGATGTGTTTACTTTTCTGTTTCGTGCAGCTGCTCAAATACTGAGAATTAAGGTAGGGAGTCAGATAACGATGTCAGTTCATTAATCGCCTGATACTCTAGTCATAAAAGAGATTCACAAAATATCTCACATTATCACGTTAAATCCTCCTACTGGGGTTCTGGAGGGTCAGGTATGGGCATCAGTTCACTTCAGTTCAGTCGCTCAGTCGTGTCCGACTATTTGCAACTCCATGAATCATAGCATGCCAGGCCTCTCTGTCCATCAACTCATGGAGTTTACCCAAACTCGTGTCCATCGAGTCGGTGATGCCATCCAGCCATCTCATCCTCTGTCGTCCCCTTCTCCTCCTGCCCTCAATCCCTCCCAACATCAGGATCTTTTCCAGTGAGACAACTCTTCGCATGAGGTGGCCAAAGTATTGGAGTTTCAGCTTTAGCATCAGTCCTTCCAATGAACACCCAGGATTGATCTCCTTAGAATGGACTGGTTGGATCTCCTTGCAGTCCAAGGGACTCTCAAGAGTCTTCTCCAACACCACAGTTCAAAAGCACCAATTCTTCGGCACTCAGCTTTCTTCACAGTCCAACTCTCACATCCATATATGACCACTGGAAAAACCACAGTCATGACTAGACGGACCTTGGTTGGCAAAGTAATGTCACTGCTTTTTAATATGCTATCTAGGTTGGTCATAACTTTCCTTCCAAGGAGTAAGCGTCTTTTAATTTCATGGCTGCAATCAGCATCCTCAGTGATTTTGGAGCCCCGAAAATAAATTCTGACCCTGTTTCCACTGTTTCCCCATCTATTTCCCATGAAGTGATGGGACCAGATGCCATGATCTTTATTTTCTGAATGTTGAACTTCAAGCCAACCTTTTCACTCTCCTCTTTCACTTTCATCAAGAGGCTTTTGAGTTCCTCTTCACTTTCTGCCATAAGGGTGGTGTCATCTGCATATCTGAGGTTATTGATATTTCTCCCAGCAATCTTGATTCCAGCTTGTGCTTCTTCCAGCCCAGCGTTCCTCATGATGTACTCTGCATAGAAGTTAAATAAGCAGGGTGACAATATACAACCTTGACGTACTCCTTTTCCTATTTGGAACCAGTCTGTTGTTTCATGTCCAGTTCTAACTGTTGCTTCCTGACCTGCATACAGGTTTCTCAAGAGGCAGGTCAGGTGGTCTGGTATTCCCATCTCTTTCAGAATGTTCCACAGTTTATTGTGATCCACACAGTCAAAAGCTTTGGCATAGTTGATGAAGCAGAAATAGATATTTTTCTGGAACTCTCTTGCTTTCTCCATGATCCAGCGGATGCCTCTCAGAGGTCTTCTAATCCCTACTCCTCTCACCTGCCTTTGGGATTTCCCTCTTTTGCTCAAGAACCATCTTTTGCTTGTGCAGTGCCTTGAGGGCAGGGCCTGTCTCCTTTTGGTGTATATTTCCCACGAAGTCTTCCACAAAGCTTGTGATTAGTTAGTGTCCAGTAGATTTTGTTGGGCTTTATTGAACATGACCTCTCTTGGAATGGGTTTCCCTGGGGGCTCAACTGGTACAGAATCCACCTGCAATGCTGGAGACCTGGGTTGGATCCCTGGGTTGGGAAGATCCCCTGGAGAAGGGAAAGGCTACCCACTCCAGTATTCTGGTCTGGAGAATTCCATGTACCGTACAGTCCATGGGGTCGCAAAGAGTCGGACACGACTGAGCAACTTTCACTTTCACTTTCCTTTTCTCTTGGAATAACCGTTCAGAACTACAAATGATTACACTGAACGAATAGCAGGGGGCAGCAAATCCAGCGCTCTGTGTGTGTGTGTGTGTGTGTGTGTGTGTGTGTGTATGCTGGTGTTGGGAGGCAGTGGAGTTTAATGCCCAGTGAGTAGGATGGACAAAGGAGCCTACAGTCCATATGGTCGCAAAGAGCCGGACACCACTGAAGCGACAGAGCAGGCACTCACGCACGTGGTTTAATGAAAATCTTTCCATCAGGCAGTATGAGTTCTGATCCTGGCTTCTCCTCTTCTTACCTGAGTGGTCTCACATGCTTTCCTTAATCTCTTAGCCTCAGTAAGGTCATTACTAAAATGTGGATGCTAAATAACGCCCTGTGGGGGCATTCTAAGAATTATGTCTTATCATACACATGATCATACTTTAGTTAAATGACAGCCGTTGCCATTAAGTACTCATTTAGTCTCTTGAGTGTGTTTTTACCATATGTCTCTTATTTTCTCCTCCAACTTGCTCCCCATTGGTACCATCTTTTCTACCTCATTCAATAACACCCTCATCTCCCTAAGTACTTCACCCCAAACTAGTAGCCTTCCAAGATTCCTTTCATTTCCGCATAACCAATAAAATTGCAGATTATATTGAGGTTGCTTCCCCAAAGCATCTAGCATCTGTCCATCTCTATTTATCACTGCTGCCATCACCCTATCCCAAACACAGTTTCTCTTGTCTGGCTCTCTAAAATGACCTCAAAACAGGTCTTCCTGTTTCCTCTTGGGCCCCTTCAATACATTCTCCACACAGCATCTAGTGACTTTATTAAATGTAAATCTAATCACATCACTCTTGGCTTGAAGTCGTCAATGGCTCCACACCCATCCTCAGAATAAAATCCAGCCTCTGCAGGATCCAGCCCCTGCTATCCTTCTGACCCTGATACCACTCCTCTCAGTTTTTTTCCATCCCACTTTCTTTCTTACTGCTCCTCAAACGTTTTGAGTTTGTGTCCAATTCTAAGAGCCCTAGCTTTCCTGCGTCCCTTAAAGATGCTTTTACATGAGCTGTTTCAGTGCCTGGAGTGTTTTGCCTTCTAGACTTTACACAGGAATCTCCTAGATATTCAGTCTTCATCTTAAATGTCACTACCATATTTTATAAATATAATTTGTGTATATTATAGTGAAAAAGTGAAGCCTGTCACTCCAACTCTTTGTAACCCCATGCATCCTCATAAGAACAACTTTTTGTTTGCTTGTCAACTAAACTTTAAGTTTCATGAGAGCAGGAACCTTGTTTTTCTTGTTAAAAACGGTTTCATAACAGGGTTAAACTGTTAAGATGTGGCAAATAGCTTTTGAATAACTTAATAAGCATGTATATTATCATATGTGAATGGAATCACCAGTCCAGGTTCGACGCATGATACAGGTTGCTCATGATACAGGATGCTCATGCTCAGGACGCATGATACATCCCCTCCAGGGGATGACCTGGAGGGAGGATATGGGGAGGCGGGAGTAGGGAGGTGGGAGGGGGGTTCAAGAAGGGGAACACATGTACACCCGGGGCGGATTCATGTCAATGTATGGCAAAACCAACCAATATATTATTGTAAAGTAATTAGCCTCCAATAAAAAAACAAAATAAAACAAAAAAACTTGAATGATAAATAATAAATAATGAATCTGAATAATAGGAATCTACATTAGCATAGAACAACTACAAAATAGTCACGTTTATACATCCAGCAAACACGGATTAAATGCTGCTATGGAATTAAGGTATCAAAGGTGAGACACACTGTCATCTCTCAAGGAGCTTAGTCACCTGATGTTTTGTTTTCATTATAGTAATTAATTAATATTAGGACTTTTTATAATAAGAAAGAATGTATTCTTTATGTTATTCTCCTATTTCTTCATCTTTCCAGTCCTTATTGCCCATCTGACCTAGTGGGAGGGTGGCCAGTTTAACAGGATAAGGCAGCCTTTAGACTTTGACACGCCTCTTCCCGCAGCCACCCGTCTGTATATAAGCAGCAGGTTATCTATAAACTATTTGGGTCTTCTTTCCTCATCTGGAAGAGAAGGAAGATAACAATGCCTCTCCGGGAGTGTTCCTTTGATATTTAAATGAGTTAACATCTATGAAGCCCTTTCCCTAACTTTTTTATTTGGCTGATCATCAATCTGATCCCATGATTTCCTCTAGATAAAAACCATGGTTGAAATATATTTGCATCTTCTAAAATATTCTATATTTGAGTGGTATAATAGTATAAAGATTAAGCATATAGGGCCTCAGGGCTAACCGCCTCTGTTGGATTACCAGCTGGGTAAATATGAACAAGTTATTCAGTTTCTCTATGCTGCAATTTTCCTTCAGTGAAGGATGGCAATAGCTGTACCCACCTCGCCGGATTGCTCTGGGGGTTAAATGAAGCATTTAGAATAGTGGTAAGCACACAGCAAACATTCAGTAAAGGTTAGTCGCCGTTCTGGTTATTCACTGCTGTGTTAACAAACCACCTTTACTTAATGATATAAAGCAAGAACCATTTTATTATGCTTCTGAATTCTCTGGATCAGGGACTTGGAAATAAGTCATGTGGACAATTTATCTCTACTCCACAATGTCTGAAGCCTCGGTTAGGAAGTGAAGGGTGACTCAGTACCTGGAGGCTGGAATCATCTGAAGACCTCTTCACTCACAGGCCTGGCGGTTTATGCTGGCTATTGGCTGGGAACTCAGCAGGGGCTGTTGGTCTGAACACCCACACAGGGCCTTTCTGACCGGGTACTTGGTTTCTCCCAGCATGGTGGCTGGCTTTCATGACTCAGTATCCCAAAAGACAGGAATTAGAAATTGAGAGTTTCTGAAGATGTTGGCCCAGAAATTGGCACAGCATCAGTTTCTCTGTCTTCTGGTCAAAGCCGTCACAAGTTCCTCCCAAATTCAAGGGAAAGGGACATAGACATCACCACCTAATATGAGGATATCAATGGCATGGTGCATAATGAGATCATGTGGGTGTGGTGTATGGTGGTGGCCATCTTTCGAAAATACAACCTAGCATAGTTATTATTGTTACTAATGTTATACCCTAATAGTCATAAAAATATTTTAGCCGTGCTGGGCCCAACAGTTGAGATAAGAGAAATGAGAAGAGAGAAAGGGAAGGTAAGCACTAGCCAGCCACAGACCATCACGTGGAGAGGGAAATGGCACCCCACTCCAGTGCTCTTGCCTGAAAAATCCCACGGACAGAGGAGCCTGGCGGGCTACCGTCCAAAGGGTCGCAAAGAGTCGGACACGACTAAGCGACTAACACACACACAGGCAATCACAACGTAGAATAGTCCAGTGCCCTTACTGGGCAGATGACAAAACATGACTAAAAGAGGTAAAGTGACTTTCCCCAAGTCATACAATTGGCAGAAGCACCAGCTTGTTTCTATTTCCAGTTAACCACACACTTGGAAAAGGAACAAAAAAGCACTTGGAAGGGGAAGAAGTAAAAAGATGGTGATGAGAGGAAGAAAGAACTAGAGAAGGTCACAGAGAGGAAGTGAGTAGGAAAAATAAGGAGAGAGTTGCCAACAACATTCTCTCTTTGAGACCCCACTCATTCTTTGGTTGCATTACACACAGTACAATATACAATATTATTACACACAGTACTATATACAATATACAACCTTGACATACTCCTTTTCCTATTTGGAACCAGTTTGTTGTTCCATGTCCAGTTCTAACTGTTGCTTCCTGACCTGCATACAGGTTTCTCAAGAGGCAGGTCAGGTGGTCTGGGATTCCCATCTCTTTCAGAATGTTCCAGTTTATTGTGATCCATACAGTCAAAGGCTTTGGCATAGTCAATGAAGCAGAAATAGATGTTTTTCTGGAACTCTCTTGCTTTCTCCATCATCCAGCGGATGTTGGCAATTTGATCTCTGGTGCCTCTGCCTTTTCTAAAACCTGCTTGAACATCTGGGAGTTCACGGTTCACATATTGCTGAAGCCTGGCTTGGAGAATTTTGAACATGACTTTACTAACGTGTGAAATGAGTGCAATTGTGCGGTAGTTTGAGTATTCTTTGACATTGCCTTTCTTTGGGATTGGAATGAAGACTGACCTTTTCCAGTCCTGTGGCCACTGCTGAGTTTTCCAAATTTGCTGGCATATTGCATGCAGCACTTTCACAGCATCATCTTTCAAGATTTGAAATAGCTCAACTGGAATTCCATCACCTCCACTAGCTTTGTTCGTAGTAATTCTTTCTAAGGCCCACTTGTTTCACATTCCAAGATGTCTGGCTCTAGATGATAATGGTGCTATAACTTCATTTTAAGTTTTATTTTTAAGAACTGTCAGGCAAGTGCATGCTCATTGGTTCTGTCTCATCACAACAAATATTTGGAGTGAAGGACATTACAGCCCTCAGTGCGTCACAGCTCTTGGGTCTTGGACAGATCGTGTTATAGCTCTTAGACAAATCATTGTTTCAGCACTATTTTATTTAGAAAATAGCAAGAGAATCCATCCTCGAGGTGTGAGGGCATGCCAGCCCAAAGACGCGAAGAGAAGAGAGTGGGGGAGTGCCCGGTGTGTGGGAGAGAGAGAGCGTGCACTTTGGCTCCTCTTTTTATGTTTTTTCCTCCCCCTGGGCCTCCCCTATGTAAATTGGGCTAGCTAGGAGTGCTGTTTTTTCTACCTGAGGTCCTCACTCAGGTCCTTGGACCTTCCTTTGACCTTCTTTTGTTCTATTTTTTTTTTTTTTTAGAGCTTTTATTTTTTTTATTTTTATTTTTTTGGTAATTATTTTTTATTGGAGGCAAATTATTTTACAACATTATATTGGTTGGTTTTGCCATACATTGACATGAATTCGCCCTGGGTTTACATAGGGGGAACTTATGTAAACCTTTGTTCTATTTTCACAGGCTTTTCTCTTCCTTGTCTTTTAGCCACCACCATTTTGGATTCCTGTTTCCTATTCTAACTACCTAACATTCCCCCCTCAAGAGATGGGAGGCCCAATTCTTTGGGAATAGGGGTGTTGAGGTCTTTCTTGTTACTTCCTGCTGAACTGGGATGGCAAGGGGTATTGGGCCTCCCCCTCTTGCTAGTCTCAAGCCTCAGAGTCCTTATAGCAATGTGAGTGATATTTCCAACGGTCAGCTGTAGTTTTATATCTTTGTTGAACTGGCACTGCATGTTATAGTTTCTTGACCTGGACAGAGACAAAACAGGTTAGACAGTTGATAATAATACATGGAGCAATCATAAGCAGCATCAATATGGTATAACAAGAACTAGTAGGGGTATTAGCCAATTCCAAATTCCAGTCGCCAGGATGGCTCAAGTCCCTCCCTGTTCAGGGATCAGAGTATCTATCTCTTTTCTGTTTTGTAGTACAATCTCTGCCAAACTGTGTTGGCTTTTTAGAGCTATCCTGAGAAACCTTATCCCCAGAAACCAGATTTTGGGGGTGTTCATTAGAATGACACTCACTTGTAGTTCTGAATAGGTATCTGAGATCTCCCAGGGGCTGACAGGTGTATTGAGTGTCCTCTTGTGTTTTCTTCCATGGCTTGACTCATGAGTAGTGAATCCAGGAGTCATGTCCTGGTACCTTGACTGCTGTGGGGGTAGAAAGTATTACAGGGTAAGGGCCCTTCCATGTGGGCTGGAATTGAGCCTTTGGGGACCCATCTTTCCAGATTTTAATTAGGACTTGAATCCCTGGAGCATATAGTGGTGACTCCTTAGAATCTTTTGGGTCTGGTTCATACCCGACAAGTGTATATCCTGTTGGAATTGCTCAGTGGCCATGATATAAGACTGGAGGGTCTGAACCTCTGGATTTAAGAAGAGGCCATTGACATAAACAAAAGGTCTCCCGTATAGCATCTCATAAGGACTAAGACAAACCTATTCCTTAGGGGCAATATGGGTGGGGAAGAGAGCTATTGGTGAAACCTCCCAGGGAGGTCTCCTGGGTTATGTTTTTTATCACTGATTTTAAGAATTGGTTGGCTCTTTCTACTTTTCCTGAAGACTGAGGCCTCCATGCACAATGGAGATAATAAGTAATGCCCAATGCTTTAGAGACCCCTTGGGTGAAAGTGAAAGAGGAGAATGAAAAAGTTGGCTTAAAGTTCAACATTCAGAAAACTAAGATCATGGAATCTGGTTCCAACACTTCATGGGAAATAGATTGGGAAACAGTGGAAACTGTGTCAGAGTTCATTTTGGGGGGCTCCAAAATCACTACAGATGGTGATTGCAGCCATGAAATTAAAAGACACTTACTCCTTGGAAGGAAATTTATGACTAACCTAGATAGCATATTAAAAAACAGAGACATTACTTTGCCAACAAAGGTCCGTCTAATCAAGGCTATGATTTTTCCAGTGGTCACGTATGGATGTGAGAGTTGGACAGTGAAGAAAGCTGAGCACCGAAGAATTGATGCTTTTGAACTGTGGTGTTGGAGAAGACTTTTGTGAGTCCCTTGGACTGCAAGGAGATCCAACCAGTCCATTCTAAAGGAGACCAGTCCTGGGTGTTCATTGGAAGGACTGATGCTGAAGTTGAAACTGCAATACTTTGGCCACCTCATGCAAAGAGTTGACTCATTAGAAAAGACCCTGATGCTGGGAGGGATTGGGGGCAGGAGGAGAAGGGGACGACAGATGAGATGGCTGGATGGCATCACCGACTCGATACATATGAGTTTGGGTGAACTCCGGGAGTTGGTGATGGACAGGGAGGCCTGGTGTGCTGCAATTCATGGGGTGGCAAAGAGTTGGACACGACTGAGCAACTTAACTGAACTGGGTGACCTTAGAAGTAAATGATGTCCCATTGTCACTTTGTAATGACCTGGGCAGACCAAATCTTGGAATGATTTCATGGAGCAGTTTGTTTTTTTTTTTTTTTTACCATCTCCTCAACCTTCTAAGTCCAGGTGGGAAAGCCTTCAATCCATCCTGTGAATGTATCTATCATGACTAATAGTTATTTATACCCTTGAGAAACTGGGATATGGGTGATGTCCATCTGCCAGTCCTCTCCTGTGTAGGTCCTGCGTCGTTGGACGGGCTGGGCCAGCTGGGGTCTTTGACCTCCTTGGGGGTTGTTTAATTGGCAAATGGGACAAGAGGAGACCACTTGCCTTATAGTTGTTTGGAGGCCTGTTCCTCTGAAGGACCTTTCTAGTAATCTTTGGAGGGCCTTTTCCCCTAAATGAGTGGTGGCATGTAAGGAGTTGACCAACTTCCATTGGAAGTTCCCAGGCAGAAAAAGGAGCCCCTCCTTTTGGAACCACCCCATATGATCTTGAAAGCCCTCACTGTTAGCTTTAAGAGTCTCACTTTCAGTATATGAAGGAGTTTCTGGCTAATTAGTCTGTGGAACTAGGGTGGCAACCCCTATTATGTCATTGTTCTATAATGCTGCTCTCTTAGCTGCCTGATCCGCTGATTGGTTCCCTTGTGCCACTTTCGTGCTCCCTTTTTGGTGTCCTTTATAGTGGGAGACTGAAACCTCAGTGGGCAGATGGACTGCCTCCAAGAGTCTAAGGATTTGATCATCATATTTGATTGTTGACCCTCGGGTGGTCAAGTGGCCTTTTTCTTTCCAAATAACAGCATGTGCATGTAGCACCAGAAAGGCATACTTGGAGTCAGTGTAAATGGCTATTCTTTTTCCTTTTCCAGGCTCTAAAGCTCGGGTCAGGGCTATGAGCTCAGCTAATTGGGCAGAAGTACCTGGTGACAGAGGCCTAACCTCTGTGATCGCAAAATTGGAGACTACTGCATACCTGCCTCTTCTTTTTCCATCTAAGACAAAGCTGCTTCTATCAGTGTACCAGATTTCTTCAGGATTGGTCAGAGGATCTTCCGACAATTCCTGTCGAGGTTTTGTCCAGTGGTCCAAGGTTTCTAGACAAGAGTGAAAGGGGAGAGAGCTCTCGGTGGTAGGCAGGAGGGTGGCTGGTTTAAGAACCTCATAAGGGGATATAGTGAGGCCTGAATTTTCCATCAGCATTACTTGATATCTGAGGATTCTTTGATTAGACATCCATAAATGGCCTTTCCCATTTAGGAGTCGTTTTACTTGGTGGCTGGTAAAAATAGTTTGCTCCCAAAGGAGAGTTTTAAAGCAACTAAACATGAGTGCAATAGCTGCAAGATTTCAAAGGCAGGGGTCCAGCCTCGGGAAGTTGGATCAAGCCTCTTGGATAAGTAAGCTACAGACTGGGGCTCAGATCCCAACCTTTGAGTTAACACTCCCAAGGCTAGTCCCTCTCTTTCACGGACATAAAGTTATAATGCTTTTACTGGGTCTAGCATCCTCAAGGCAGGTGTCTTAAGGCCTGTTTGAGTGTAGCCTCTGCCTTTTGAGGAGTTCCCCCCATCAGTGGGATTGAACCATCCCATCCCTTTAAGCTTTCATATAAGGGCTGGACAATTAGACCATAGTTGGGTATCCAGATTCTACAATACCCAGTTAGTCCCAGGAAAGCTCACAATTGTTTTCGAGTTGTGGGGGGAGGGCAACTGGAAGATTCCTTGTACCTGATCAGAGGACAGTCTCCTGGACCTGTATGTAATCTTAACTCCCAGATAACTGACCTTTGTCTCAACCATCTGTGCCTTAGCACGGGAGACTTTATATCTCCTTTCTGCCAAAAAGTTTAAAACCTGAATTGCATGTTGTTGGGCATTTTCCTCATCTGGAGAGCAGATTAGTAGGTCATCTACATATTGTAATATTTTCCCATTAGGTCCCGGGTCCAGATCTAGGACATCCCGACTAAAGGCCTGTCCAAACAAGTGGGGGCTATCTCTGAATCTTTGAGGTAATACTGTTCAAGTCATGTGTTGGTGTTTTTCTCCTGGGGCCTCCCACTCAAAGGCAAAAAGATATTGGGATTCTTTAGCCAGTGGTATGCAAAAAAATGCATCTTTGAGATCCAAGACTGTAAACCACTTGGCACTGGGTGGGATTTCTTCCAAGATTACATAGGGATTGAGTACTGTGGGATGGAGGGGGACGACAGCTTCGTTTAAGATCCAGAGATCTTGAACCATTTGCCAGGTTCAGTCCTTTTTCTTTACTGAGAGGGTTGGGGGTGTTACATGGAAAATTGGTGGGGACCAATAGCCCACAAGCAAGGAATTTATTTATTAAAGGCTGTAGTCCCTCCCGAACCTCTCTTTTGAGGGGATATTGTTTCTGGTTAGGAAACCGAGTGGGATCTTGGAGGACAATTATGACCGGTTCAGCTTGGTGGGTTCATCCAGGAATTCCCTGGTCCCACACCTGGGGGTTAATTTTGTCCTCCCATAGTTTTTGGTCCTTCTCTATTGGAGAAGGTGCAATGGGTTCTTCAGTAGTAACCAGGAGCTGTAGGGCTCCAGGGGCTGAAAAGCTTCCCATCATAAGGGTGGTCCCCAGTTCAGTGAGTTTCTCTTATTAATAAAGGAGTAGGACAGCACCACCAGAAACTGGTTGGAAAATATTTGTCCATCCCAGCAACAAAGAAGTGCTTGGGTGAATCTTTTAGTAGTTGCTTTTCCTATAGCACCCAAAATAGTACAGGTTTGGGAGGAGAAGGCTCCAGAGTAGGAGATCAAGACAGAGTAGGTAGCCCCCGTGTCAACCAAGAAATTCTTGGACCTACCTGCCACACCCAGTTGCACCCTTGACTCCAGCCCCATGATGATTATCTGTGACAGGCAGGCTGGCTGGAGCGGGCCACTTCAGTCCTGTTGAACTTTCGTGAGGGAAGCCTTGGCACTTGACCTTGAGGCTCTTGGGTCTCCAGGGCCCAATGTCCCAGTTGATGACATTTGTAGCAAGCTGTTTTAGGAGGCTTGTCATGGTTTGGACACTCTCTGGCCCAATGCCCCGCCTGTCTACAGATTAGGCATTTGCCTCGAGCCTTGTCCTTCAAGGACTTGGGGTTTGCCATAGGGCTTTAGGCGGCCAGCATCTGGGCATGCCTTGTCTCTTTCCTTCTCTCCCTCTCCTGGGCCTTGGCCTCCTTCTCCTCTTCTCTGTTATAAAAAGTATTGGTGGCTGTCTGGACCATCTCATCTAAAGAGGCAGCAGGGTCCTGCTGCTGTAGCTGTTACAACTTAATTCTGATATCTGATGCACATTGGGACAGGAATTTGTCCTTTAAAATCACCTGTCCCTCATAAGAGTCTAAGTCCAGGTTGGTAAACTTTTGGAGGGCCTCTTTTAGCCTTTCCAGAAAGGCAATGGGGTTCTTATTGGGCTCCTGAGTCATTGCTGAGACCCGGGCATAACTAATTACTTTTTGTTGGGCCACTTTCATTCCTGCCTTCACACAGATTAGAAAATGATCCCTTTCCCAGTTGTGCTCAGGGTCATTATAGTTCCAATTAGGATCGGAGGAGAGGACTGCAGTTTCCCCTACTGGGTATCTATCACTGGACATGTGAAGCCCCATTGCATACCTCTGGGCTTCCTTTAAGACCCTAGTATGTTCAGGGTCAGATAAAGTTGGACTAAATATGACCGTGCTGTCCTTCCACATCAAGTCAAAGGCCAAGGTGATATGTTGGAATATATCTATATATTTGCCTGGGTCCTCTGTATAGCTTTCCAGGTCTTGTTTGATCTGTCTTAGTTCTGAGAGGGAGAAGGGCTTATGGACCCGGGTTGGTCCAAATTCTCTCCAGTTTCAACTAAGGGATGTACTCTAGCTGGCTTTTGTGGAGGGGGTGCTCCTGGATATGGGGGCACGTTTGGATACAAGGAAGGCGGACCAGGAGTTGGGAGCTCCTACTTTTGCATTCCAGTCCCCTATAATGAACAGGACATCTTTTTTGTGTGTTAGTTCTGAAAGGTATTGTAGGTCTTCATCCGTTCCATTCCGTTCAGTCGCTCAGTCGTGTCCGACTCTTTGCGACCCCGTGGACTGTAGCCTACCAGGCTTCTCTGTCCATGGGATTCTCCAGGCAAGAATACTGGAGTGGGTTACCATTTTCTTCTCCAGGGGATCTTCCTGACCCAGGGATCTAACCAGTGTCTCCCGCATTGGAGGCAGACGCTTTAACCTCTGAGCCACCAGGGAAGCGGCTTCTTCAGCGTTACTGGTTGGGGCATAGGCTTGGATTACTGTAATATTGAATGGTTTGCTTTGGAAACGAACAGAGATCATTCTGTCGTTTCTGAGATTCCATCCAAACACTGCATTTCGGACTCTATTGTTGACCATGATGGCTATTCCATTTCTTCTAAGGGATTCCTGCACACAGTAGTAGATATAATGGTCTGCTGCTGCTACTGCTAAGTCACTTCAGTCGTGTCCGACTCTATGTGACCCCATAGACGGCAGCCCACCAGGCTCCCCCGTCCCTAGGATTCTCCAGGCAAGAACACTGGAGTGGGTTTCCATTTCCTTCTCCAATGTGTGAAAGTGAAAAGTGAAAGTGAAGTCGCTCAGTCATGTCTGACCCTTAGTGACCCCATGGACTGCAGCCTACCAGGCTCCTCCATCCATGGGATTTTCTAGGTAAGAGTACTGGAGTGGCTTGCCATTGCCTTCTCCGGATATAATGGTCATCTGAGTTAAATTCACCCATTCCAGTCCATTTTAGTTCATTGATTCCTAGAATGTCTACATTCACTCTTGCTATCTCCTGTTTGACAACTTCCAATTTGCCTTGATAGTATATTAAAAAGCAGAGACATTACTTTGCCAACAAAGGTCCGTCTAGTCAAGGCTTTGGTTTTTCCCGTGGTCATGTATGGATGTGAGAGTTGGACTGTGAAGAAAGCTGATTGCCGAAGAATTGATGCTTTTGAACTGTGGTGTTGAAGACTCTTGAGAGTCCCTTGGACTGCAAGGAGATCCAACCAGTCCATTCTAAGGAGATCAATCCTGGGTGTTCATTGGAAGGACTGATGCTAAAGCTGAAACTCCAATACTTTGGCCACCTCATGCAAAGAGTTGACTCACTGGAAAAGACCCTGATGCTTGGAAGGATTGGGGGCGGGAGGAGAAGGGGACGACCGAGAATGAGATGGCTGGATGGCATCACCGGCTCGATGGACATGAATTTGAGTGAACTCTGGGAGTTGGTGATGGACAGGGAGGCCTGGCGAGCTGATTCATGGGGTCGCAAAGAGTCGGACACGACTGAGCGACTGAACTGAACTGAATTTGCCTTGATTCATGGACCTAACATTCCAGGTTCCTATGCAATATTGCTCTTTACAGCATTGGACCTTGCTTCTATCACCAGTCACATCCACAACTGGGTATTGTTTTCGCTTTGGCTCCATCCCTTCATTCTTTCTGGATTTATTTCTCCACTGATCTCCAGTAGCATATTGGACATCTACCGACATGGGGAGTTCCTCATTCATTAGCCTATCATTTTGCCTTTTCATACTGTTCATGGGGTTCTCAAGGTAAGAATACTGAAGTGGTTTGCCATTCCCTTCTCTAGTGGACCACATTCTGTCAGACCTCTCTACCATGACCCGCCCGTCTTGGGTGGCCCCACATGGCATGGCTTAGTTTCATTGAGTTAGACAAGGCTGTGGTCCCTGTGATCAGATTGCCTAGTTTTCTGTGATTATGATTTCAGTGTGTCTGCCCTCTGATGCCCTCTCGCAATACCTACTGCCTTACTTGGGTTTCTCTTACCTTGGTCGTTGGGTATCTCTTCATGTCTGCTCCAGCAAAGCACAGCCACTGCTCCTTACCTTGGACGAGGGGTATCTGCTCACGGCCGCCCCTCCTGACCTTGAACGTGGAGTAACTCCTCTCGGCCCAGTTGTGAGTGATACAAAATAGACACTAGTGATGTTTTTCTCCTACAGGAAATTCTAGCCTACATGATTGAGTTCCCACTAGGTGCCAAGGGCTTGCCAACATACTCATATGTATTATCTCATTTAACCCTGAAAACTACTGTTACGAGAATGTGCTATTGTTCCTATATCTGGGTTTCAGAGGAAGAGACTGGAAGGTTAGTAGCTTCCCTGAGGTCAGTAAGTTAGTAAGGATTATAGCTGGATGAAAACCCAGTCACTGGATACTAAAGACTATGGTTTTAACTACTGATGCCATTTGGTGGACTGGAGAAGTTTTTTAAAAAATGTTCCAGTTTTAATGGAACAGGTGACACCATCCCTAAGCAGGATCTTGGAGAAAATCTGTCATTATGTTGGCTACCCCTAAAACTGGTAGGAACTTGCAGCAGCATAATTTCTTCCAGTTGTGAAGAAATAAGCAGCAGAGTGTAATCATTGCACTATACAATCTATCAGATTCTCTGAGAGTCTATTCTTTCAAGATTTTCTGTCTTTTAGATTTTCAAATGTCTCTCTGCTTTTTTTCAGTTGTAATGAACTCTGTTTACATGGTAACTTCCACATGTATAGAGCGCAATAATCAGCTCAAAAATTTCATTCAGTTCCCTGGGAGTTAGTGTGTGATCTATTTCGAACTGAATATAAAGGATGCTTCTTGAACCGTTAATCTCTTTTATTTGCCAGCATAATAATTCCAATGGTTTGTTATCTGATTCACACTGAGACTGGTTTAATCTGAATTATGCATGTCCTACTGTGTTGCTATAATTTAGCCAAACAAGAGTCTGTTTTATATTTTATTTTAAATAAATCAATTCCCTGTGGATCCAAACAAGAAATACTCAATTCTTTCTCCTCTCTGAAGCCTTGGAATTTGCATACCTCACAATCTTTTCCTTTCTGTTTAATTCTTTGTTTCCTCTCAAACCAGAGACTTTAGATTTATGGTGACTTTGTGGTTGGATTCTTGACTTTTCAGTGTCAAACCCAGGAGCTTTTCTCTTCCCTTCTCCCCTCACTTCTTTCTTTCTTTCCTCCTGTAGCTTTCAGTTCAGTTCAATTCAGTTGCTCAGTCGTGTCCGACTCTCCGCGACCCCATGAATCACAACACGCCAGGCCTCCCTGTCCATCACCAACTCCCGGAGTTCACCCAAACTCATGTCCACAGAGTTGGTGATGCCATCCAGCCATCTCATTCTCTGTTGTCCCCTTCTCCTCCCGCCCCCAACCTTTCCCTTAATTGAGATCTTATTTGCATACCATAAAATTCAATTATTTTATATGCACAATTCAATGATTTTTAAGTAAATTTTCAGTGTTGTGCAACTCTTTCCACAACCTAATATTGAACATTGCCATCACCCTAAAAAGGAATGGCATGCCCATGTGCGGTCACTTTCCATTCTCACTCCCAGCCTCAGGCAAATATTCTATTTTTTATCTCTATAGATTTGACCTCTCTGACATTTTCATATAAATGGAATTATGTAAATGTGTGGTTTATTGTGTCTAGATTCTCTTACTAAGCATAACATTTTTGAGATTAGTTCATGTTGCAGCATTTATTGGTAATTTTCTCCTTTTTATTTTTGAAGAGTATTCCATTGCATGAATATATCACATTTGGTTTATACATTCACCAATTGAGGAATCTTTCGTTTGTTCCCCTTTTTGGCAAACAGTGCTGGTATGAACCTTCATATATTTCTTTGTGTAGACATATGTTTTTATTTCTCTTGAATAGTTTTCTTTGAGTAGAATTTCTAGGTCATCTGATAAATTTGTTAAACATTTTAAGAAACTATCGAAGTATTTTACAAAGTAACTGCAACATTTTACATTTTTATAGCAATGTATGAGGATTCCAGTGAATTCACATCCTTGTCAATTGTTGTCATTCTCTTATATATTGGTGAGATATTTAGAGTGATAAAATGATGAAAAAATATATCTAGCTATAGATTTAATTGCAGTGTTCCTGTTATAAGTAGTACTGAGCATCGTTTCATGTTTAAGGGGCATTTGTAAGCTTCTAAAATGTAAACCTCATATCATATCAATACCTTTGACAATTTTCTATCTAGTTTTCAGTTTTTCTTTTTCCTTCTTGATTTTTAATTATCCACTTAAAAATTAAAAGTGTATTTGCTCCATTATAAACACAATGTATATGTTCATTTTAAAAAGCTAAAAACAAAGAAAGGAAGTGAGACTTCAAATTAATCAGGTGAGTTGACTGCATTTCTTTTTATCCTTTCCAGAAAGTCCACCAGAGTGATTGTGAAATTACTTTTCTTTCTTTTTTTTTTTTTTTTAAGGGATTAACCTAGTAAGAACAAAATAACAGAAATCAACAAATTTTCAGAAACAGAAAGAAGATGGAGGAGAGCTCACTAACCAAGCAGGGTGAATAATACTCAAGTGCCTATAAAGAGGGAGTCTGATGAAAAGGAGACCCATCCACCTAACAGATACTCCAGAGAGACTCAATACGGTAAAAGGCTGGGCTTTTCAGTGTCTAACAGATGAAGGGTTGAAAGATATTTTACAGGGGGGTTAGACCTCCCCTCTAATTATCTTATCAACCTTGAACGGTCAAGTAGCCACGCCACCTCTACTCTGCCCTTCCCCCAAGGAAGTGGGGGCTCCCAAGAGGATGGGTGGGATCTAAAAACGAGAAAAATAAGTCTGTTGAACCAAGGGATTCTCAGCACCATTTCCTCATCCTCCCCAGAACATACTGAGCCTTGCCTAATTATCCTTCTCTGTTCAGTTTCCCTAGGCAGGAAATTGAAAAATTCTATGCTGGAGACAAGACCTCAACATACTGACCTTTGGAAGCTCCTAGTAAAAACCCTGCCTCCCTCCTTGTTTATCCTACTCAAGAGTTGACAATCACCTCTATCCCAAAATTAAATATGAATATAAAATAAAGAATCATCAAGTATTTGAGCAAAGCTTTCATATGGTAAAGTCTGCAAAGCGGGAGACCCGGGTTCCATCCCTGGGTAGGGAAGATCCCCTGGAGAAGGCAATGGCAACCCGCCCCAGTACTCTTGCCTGGAAAATTCCATGGACTGAGGAGCCTGGTGGGCTACAGTCCATGCGGTCATAAAGAGTCGGACGTGACTGAACGACTTCACTTTCACTTTTCACTTTCACTTTCAGCATAAAAGAAGGAGCAGGGAACAACAACAGTAAACAAGGAAGAAAAAAAAAAAAAACCTTCTTGGAGAAAACAGAGTCCTCCAGGGAACAGAAAAATGTCAACAAACAAAGCCACAGAGTATCCTTACAGACATAAGAAAAGATACTGTCAGTTCAGTTCAGTCGCTCAGTCATGTCCGACTCTCCGCGACCCCATGAATCACAGCACCCCAGGCCTCCCTGTCCAACACCAACTCCCGGAGTTCACTCAAACTCATGTCCATCGAGCTGGTGATGCCATCCAGCCATCTCATTCTGTCGTCCCCTTCTCCTCCCGCCCCCAATCCTTCCCAGCATCAGAGTCTTTTCCAGTGAGTCAACTCGTCACATGAGGTGCCCAAAGTATTGGAGTTTCAGTTTTAGCATCAGTCCTTCCAATGAACACCCAGGATTGATCTCCTTTAGAATGGACTGGTTGGATCTCCTTGCAGTCCAAGGGACTCTCAAGAGTCTTCTCCAGCACCACAGTTCAAAAGCATCAATTCTTCGGCAATCAGCTTTCTTCACAGTCCAACTCTCACATCCATACATGACCACGGGAAAAACCATAGCCTTGACTAGACAGACCTTTGTTCGCAAAGTAATGTGTCTGCTTTTTAATACGCTATCTAGGTTGGTCATAACTTTCCTTCCAAGGAGTAAGTGTCTTTTAATTTCATGGCTGCGATCAGCATCTGAAGTGATTTTGGAGCCCCAAAAAATAAAGTCTGACACTGCTTCCACTGTTTTCCCATCTATTTCCCATGAAGTGATAGGACCAGATGCCATGATCTTTGTCTTCTGAATGTTGAGCTTCAAGCCAACTTTTTCACTCTCCTCTTTCACTTTCATCAAGAGGCTTTTTAGTTCCTCTTCACTTTCTGCCATAAAGGTAGTGTCATCTGCATATCTGAGGTTATTGATATTTCTCCCAGCAATCTTGATTCCAACTTGTGCTTCTTCCAGCCCAGCATTCCTCATGATGTACTCTGCACAAGTCAAATACAGGGATACCATGGTAAAATAACAGAAAAACAGCATGAACTAAAAATTAAAGATGTCATAAAAAAAAAATTAGGTCAGTAGAAGAACCCCTTTAGAAATATGCCAGAAAGAATTATAAAACAAGGAAGAAATGGGACATAGCAGGAAAAAGGACAAATAAACTTGTAAGACTGACTCAAAATGTCTATCATCTTAAGATTTCTAGAGGAGACAGCAGAGAAAAATGAAAGAAAATATCTGAGAAATATAAAAATTTCTCAGAATTGAAAGGCAGGCATCTTTGGTTTCAATGGGCTTAGTAAATGCCAACATAATTAACAGGGAGTAAAGACATATAATTTTAAAATATTAGAACATTAGAGATAGAGAAGCTTCTAAAGAGAGAGAGAGTATGGGTCCTAAAGTCAAGAATGGCACTGGATATTTTGGTAGTAGTGATAGCACGAGATTTTGGATATCACTGAGGGATTCAACAGTTTTCAGTCTAGAATTCTAAACCTGGCAAAAGTATTCATCAAGGATGAACGTAGAAGATATCTTTAGAAATAGAAAGACTCTAAGTGTTTATCCTCAAACATCATTTAAGAAGCTACTTGGGGATATTTCAATGGGAAAAGTGAGGAAAGCAAGAAAGAGGGACCCTGCTTGGCTAAACAGTGGGTTTACATCATCTCCACCATCAGTCTCTTTCTACTTAGATATTAATTTTAATTATTTAGGGACAATAGAGGGAAGAAGTGTTCATTCATATGTTCAAATAATTTTCAAGTGTTATATCTTCAAATACTAGGAAAAGAAATGAAGAGATATATTCTAAACTGGATAAACCAAGACATAGACATATAAGCATATTACTTAAGCATATTATTGAATATGCTGTTTAGAAGAGACAGCATGAGGGCTGAAAGGGACTGATGTGGACAGTGGAGATGTCAGGGTCATGGATATTGGTGTCAGGGGTAAAGGACTGCTGCTTTTAGACACTTGGGTACTATCTTGATAAAAATAAAGTAATTTAAAAAGAAAAAAGTTTTGGGGCCAAATATAAATTACTACCATAACAGAAACAATAACAAAACAGACAATATAGGTGGAAGAAAAATTGTTAACTTCATCTTCATACAACCCAAAGATAAGTCACATTTGGTGCAGTGTTTTCTTTTTTCCCTCTTTTCTCTGTGAAAGATTTGTTTCATGCTTTTACATAGTTATGTTCATACAATTGACTATTCTGTTTTTCTTAATCTATTATCATGGTGAAAACATTTTCTAATGATCCTATTAAAATTTAAACATACTTCAAAATGGCTGCATAATAGCCCAATTGAGTAGCTATACTATAATTTACTTTAAAAAAATTGAGTTTAGTTGATTTACAATATTATATTACTTATCAGTGTACAACAAAATGATTCAATGTTTTTGTACATTATACATCATTTAAAGTTATTACAAAATAATGGCAATATTTTTGTGTTGTACCATATATCTTGCTGCTTATTTATTTCACTTTTGTCATTGTCATTTGTTGTTCTCTCTGCTTGAAGCGCCAATGTTCTTGGAAACATTCTCCAAATCTCACTGGGCAACTGCTCTTACTTCCCTTCAAGCATGTGATTCTAATGGGGGGCTGCCAGTTACCACCCGGTGCTCTGGTGTGAGCCATGAGAATGTGGCCCGTGCCTGGCCCACCAAACTCCTGGGGATTTTCTAATTGGAGTTGAACTGAAGAGCTTGATATGAGGATGTAAGCCTGGAGCAACGAGGTGAGCTTGGACTCCTGGGACAACAAGCCTGAAAACATAAAGCCCAGGAAAGCAGGTGTGAGAGAAGAGGCAGGAAGGGGAACCAACAACTAGGGAAAGAAGAGAGAAAGAGAAAGAAATCAACCTGATGGCGTTAGAGTCTCTGAACCTAGTGACTGCCAACATCACTCTTATTCTAACCCATCTGCAATGGGTAACATTAACTGATAGATGCTTCCTTAATACATGTTATACTGAAGATAGATTGAATTTTCTTGCATTACTTTTAAATGAATGAGCCTTCACCACAGTAACTTACAGGAACAGAACATAATATTCAAGTTATTTGGAGCAAATACCTCATAAACACTTATTACACTGAGTTAAATGAACTCCCCCAGAACCATAGCAGTATAGTACAAAGAGTGTGGGCTTTAGAAACTGGCTGACCTGTGTCTGAATTATGGATGTGTAAAACCTTCGGCAAATTATTTCGTATATCAGAGCTTCAACTTCTCCTCTTTTTTCATCATCATCAGCATTATAATCTCTAACATTTGTTTAATCATTTCCCTATGGCTCACACTATGCTAAATGTTTTGCATGTGTTATCTCTTGGATAAAATAATCCTAAGGGACAGATATTATCATTGCATTGTTATGATCTGTGAAATGATAACTCAAAGGGGTAATTAGTATAAAACGTTAAGCCCAAAGAGTCATGCTTTTCTTCTCCCCCCCCTTTTTTTTTTCTTTTGTGACTTAATCTTGCCTCTTAATGAATTATGGCCCCTTCACTTTCAGACAGGTTAATCTGTTTGCTTTTTGTGATTATGACTTGTTGATCTTTGTTCTTTGCCTTTTTACTTGTGAATTACTCAGTGTGAAATATCACACCACAACACAAAGGTAGAACTCAACAAATGCAGAAGTAACTAGGTTCCTGAATGGGAACATTAAACACTGTAGAGAGGTCAGTTCTCCTTAATTTATACAACTAATTTAATTCAAATAAAAGCAATAACAAAGATATGCCTCTCTCCTTCCCTGGAATTGGGCAAGTTGACTCCAAGATCCACATGGAAAAATAAACAACAAGGATAGCCAGAAAAGTTCTGAAAACAAAGAGCAATGAAGAAATTTTAGTCCCTGTAGATAATAGCGTGTGTTATACAACTTCAATAATGAAAACAGGGTTATAATAATACTGGAAAAGACTCTGACGCTGGGAGTGATTGGGGATGGGAGGAGAAGGGGACGACAGAGAATGAGATGGCTGGATGGCATCACCGACTCGATGGACGTGAGTTTGAGTGAACTCCAGGAGTTGGTGATGGACAGGGAGGCCTGGCATGCTGTGATTCATGGAGTCGCAAAGAGTCGGACACGACTGAGCAACTGAACTGAACTGAATGGGAAAACAGAGCATAACATAAAGTTTAGAAATAGACCTTATTAATAAAAGAATTTAGTGGAATAAGTGGCGAAGGTGGTATCAACATTTGAAGGTTGACAGCACAATCTGTTGTCCAAGCAGTGAAGATATAAGCTGACAGGAATGTCAAAGAGTACAAACCCCCATTCCATAGATGGAAATCTGCCAATATTTATCAATATTATGAATGCATTTGTCCTGCCTCCAGAAACTGAGCTTATAGAGTTAAATGCACACACACAAAGTGATGGGCATACAGAAGGTATTCATTGTAACATATTTATAAGAAGAATTCCAAATGTCCATCCAAAAGGGACTGGATAAATAAACTATGTTATAACTCTAAGAGGGGTTTACCTGATGGCCCAGTGGTAAAGAATCCACCTGCCAATGCAGGAGACTTGGGTTTAATTCTTGATCCAAGAAGATCCTTTGGAGACTGAAATGGCAATCCACTCCAATATTCTTGCCTGGGAAATCCCATGGACAGAGGAGACTGGCAGGTTACAGTCTAAGGGTCACAAACAGTCACACACAACTTAGTGATGAACAGCAGCAACAATGACCCTAAGAGAGGCTATCTCATCACAAAGAAAATAAATTTGCAAATATGCATGTTAACTAAACTTACTGTGGTGATCAATTTGCTATGTATACAAATATTGAATGCTGTATACCTGAAACTAATGTTATATGTCAATTGTGTCTCAAAAAAAAAAAAAAAAAAACTATGATACAACAACATAGAAACATCATATTCAGTTTTAAAAGATCAGTTCAGTTCTCAGTTCAGTTCAGTCACTCAGTCGTGTCCAACTCTTTGCGAACCCGTGAATCATAGCACGCCAGGCCTCCCTGTCCATTAACAACTCCTGAAGTTTACCCAAACTCATGTCCATCGAGTCAGTGATGCCATCCAGCCATCTCATCCTCTGTCGTCCCCTTCTCCTCCTGCCCTCAATCCCTCCCAGCATCAGACACTTTTCCAGTGAGTCAACTCTTTGCATGAGGTGGCCGAAGTATTGGAGTTGCAGCTTCAGCATCAGTCCTTCCAAAGAACACCCAGGATTGATCTCCCTTAGGATGGACTGGTTGGATCTCCTTGCAGTCCAAGGGACTCTCAAGAGTCTTCTCCAGCACCACAGTTCAAAAGCATCAATTCTTCGGCGCTCAGCTTTCTTCACAGTCCAACTCTCACATCCATACATGACCACTGGAAAAACCATAGCCTTAACTAGGTGCACCTTTGTTGGTAAAGTAATGTCTCTGCTTTTTAATATGCTTATCTAGGTTGGTCATAACTTTCCTTCCAAGGAGTAAGCGTCTTTTAATTTCATGACTGCAATCAGCATCTGCAGTGATTTTGGAGCCCCCCAAAATAAAGTCTGACACTGTTTCCACTGTTTCCCCATCTATTTGCCATGGGGCCAGATGCCATGATCTTAGTTTTCTTAATGTTGAGCTTTAAGCCAACTTTTTCACTCTCCTCTTTCACTCTCATCAAGCCTCTTTACTTTCTGCCATATGGGTGGTGTCATCTGCATATCTGAGGTTATTGATATTCCTCCCAGCCATCTTGATTCCAGCTTGTTTTAAAAGATATAGAAAAGCTATCTAATTACTTATATGAAAAGAAGAAAGTGAAAAATTCAGGTGCAGAATAATGTATATCATACATTACATTTCATGTAAGAAAGATGGAATAAGATTACATATTTGCATATACTCATACCTGCATAATGAAATATAAATTACTAAGAGTAGCTACCCATGTGGAAAGGGAGAATCTTCTGGAAAGAAAGAGACATGAGAGCAAGGACTTGTTAATGTGTTTTCATATTGATATGTTTTTGATAGTTTTTGAATCATGAGTTTAGATTACTCATTCAAAAGGGGGAAATAAAAACAGTAGTGGTTAAAAATATATTGAGCAGTGAGTACTTACTCTGTGTAGGACATTGTGCCAAGTTTGTAAATCCATTATGCCATTTAATCTCCATAGGAGTCCAGTAAGGTTTTATTTTAATCTTCATTTTTACACATAAGAAAATGAGTTAGATTGTTTAAGCAATTTATTTATCCTTTCTATCAATCCACAGTCCTCATTTCTTTCCTGTCTTAGTTCAATACTAGCTTCCTGCAAGTCTTCCTGGATTGTTTCCACCCAACTTCACCTACCTGTTGGAATCTCTTTAGCAGTTAAATACCTAGTTCATTTTGTCTTTTTATGCAAAAAGAGAAGAGTGAAAAGGCCAGCTTAAAACTCAATATTAAAAAACTAAGATTGTGGCATTGGGTCCCCTCACTTCTTAGGCTTTGAGAGACACAGAAAGATTAAGTGGGAGTCATAGGAAAAATCTTTGACTCCAAGATAAGTGCTCTTTTCATTACATCACAGCTTCTTGTAGTTAGCCTTTCAGAAAATATCTGGTCAAACCATACTTATTGCAGGGGGATGTCTGAGTCAATTATTCTAGGAATGAGAACACAGAAATAACTCAAGGATAATGAAATGTTACCCTTTCTTCCACATACCAGACAACATTAACTGATTATACAACTTTTCTTCTGGGTCTTGAAGTTGCTTCACATACTTTACAATCTTTCTCAATACCAGATTCCGCCTCCACAATTATTCGATTTTAATCCAAAAGGGACACTCAAGAAGAAACATACTTGGGACTTTCCTGGCAGTCAGTGATTAAGACACCGAGCTTCCACTGAAGGGGGCACAAGTTCAATCCCTGGTCAGGGAACTAAGATCCCACATGCCATGCAGTGCAGCCAAAAACAAGGAAAAAAGTAGAAACAAATTTGTTATTTGATTGTTAGATGTTCTTGATTGCCTAACTGCTCAAAATGTGGTCCTCAGATCATCAGCATCTTTTAGAACCTTGATGGAAAGACAGAATCCCATCTACAGAATCGGAATATGTATTGTAAGGTTTCCAAGTGATTCCTATGAGCATGAAGTTTGAGAAATTCTACTCTAAAACACTGTTCAGTGACAAGTCTAGATAGTGATTTTATGACTGCTTATCTCTCCAGCTCAGAGAACCTACTACAGAGTTGCCTCATCAGCTTTCCCTCAGATCTGTTAGTTCAGAGGGGCATCTATTAAATCTTAGAACATCTTCCAGGACATCTTGATTTGAATGACAAAATGGTTCTACTTGAAAAGATATTTCTGAGACCAGACAAACACAGCTGCAGTGAGATAAATGAGGGAAGCCTAAACTCTCTACTTTGGCTGTCGATGCATGTCTCCTTGCCTGGAGAGTTATTCTCTTCTTTGTGTTGATAGTTTAGATGTAAGACATTTCTGCCCTGGAGTTCCCAGCAGCACAGTAAAATGGAATCCTCCTCTTTCCTGCACGTTCTAGGATTCTAGCTAGCATGGCTCAAATTTCTCCAGTCAGGAAGCACCTTCGCCTGACGCGTTACCTCTGTGACCACCAGTATGTTTACTGCCTGTTTCTGTATTCCGAAGCTACTGCTGTGTTAGTCCGCTTTACAGTTTGTACATTTTGTTGACATTAAAAAAAATTCTTTATATATTTTTATTTTAATTTTTGAAAGTTTAATTTTATGTTTGTGGTTATAATTTATGTCGTAAAAGAAAGATGTTTGTGATCTCAAGAATGGGATTAAATTATGAAGATTATTCAGCAGTGGGGAACACTAGAAAAGATGATAATTCAACAGAAACCATCATTGTCTGCATTTTCCAAAATAATCTCTTGTGGTTAATTTACTTATCTCTAAATTTGCACATTATTATTTAATTTTTATTGTAAATGTGTGTAACATTCTGTCTAGTTACAAAAAATAGCATTTTTATTTTGAAAATCTAGAAAATTCAGGAAGATATAGGGGAAGAAAAAACAACTGTATGCCCAATACTTAACAGTTTGTTCTATTTCTCTTCACTCTTTTCCTATAACAGGAATCTTTTCTTGCTTGTTTCTTTCTGCAACTTGTAGTGGAGAAGTGTATTTCAAGATGCCTTATTTCGTTGTGACAAGGACAGTGATTGAGTTTCTTCACAGACAGCAGCTGGATGAGCCAGCCAAACGGACGTGGGAGGAACACAAATAGAGATGGAATTGACCCATTTCCATATCAACTGGGCCTTGCATCTTCATTTGACTCTAGGACTTCAGACAGCTGTCTGAGCATCAGCTGCTGTGGGTTTTTCTGCACCAACCCCATGTACCTACAACTAGACCTCAACGTTTGTGAGGCAGGGTAGGTGGGGGTTCTCCATGACCACCATCCTAGCCAGAATGATATTACTCCCACAAGGTCAAAGATCCTCTTGTTGTGTTAAGGGTTCTTTCTCTGTCCCAGCACAGACAGGATACACATGTTCTCCATGGTTTGAATGACATATGGGTCTATGGAAAAGACTTGAAATTCAGGGCTAGTCTAGTGGATCTGTATTATTGACTCGTTGTGAGGTGAGAAAGACTCAGAATTGTCCTGCCACCATTTTCAAAGGAAAGCTACAATCCCACTGACAAACCTACCCTTTAGTGGGAAAGAAATTGGGAGGAAAACCTGCACTGAGCTCCATCTCAGAAAACATGCTCACTCCTTGTTGACAGAGCTGATTGTTGGAGAAATCACTCACGTCAAAACTAGTGCCCCTCTGTGGAATCACAGCATGTCTCTCACAGAGATTCTTATGTAGCCTCCTTCCTCATAAGAAAACCAAACCTTTGAGATAAGAGGTATGTCTAGGTTTATCTATCTGGTTAGGGTCATGGCAATTAGAATCTATCCATCTCTCCCTTCCACTCCCAGTGTTCTAGGAGTTTGAATTCCAAGCCCAGAGAGAAAATGTAGAAATATTAGAGACTGCAGGCAAGGACAGTTGTTTGAAGAGCTTTAGTCCAAGGTATCTATACTAGGAAGCTGGTGCATTGTGTTACAAGGTTGACAGCCTAGAAAATTATCAGACTCAAATGCTGAACTTTGACATGGACAGGTGCCATGGAGAATGCTCAGGGAAAGCTGTCAAAATATAATATGCTGTAGAAATGTTATGCACAATAGAATATTCTGACTCTATGGGCACATACAGCAGAGAAATATTATAGCCTCAGAGGTCTAGAAACTGAACATGAGTCAGCAGCACAGTGATCCTGTTTAATAAAGCAAGAATGGAATTCGGAAGCAGAGGCATAGAACATTAAACTCAGCACATTTGTGGGCTCTCGCTCTCTTTTATTAGCCTCTAATTATATCTTGTATCTAAGTCTTGTCTCCCCAATGAGATTAAAGGCTCCCGAAGGACCTGATTCTTCCCTTATATCTTTTCACCACTAGCAAGAAAATATATGTTGAGAAAGAGAATTTAGAATCTTAGGAGAGAACTGGTAGAGTTCCGACTTTCTATAATTCCAGAAGGAATTTGTTTAAATGACATGGATGTGGAAAAATGGAGCATGAAGCCCAAATTAAAAAGGCTAGCTTAACATAAGACTACAAAAGAGATGATCGAGGGGACAGTGACAATGGTAGCTGCCTTTTGCTGAGTGTCTGTTAAGCCACAGGCATTGAATCTCACTTACATTAATATCTAATCCTTACAATGACCCTGCAGGTTAGGTTTTAGTAGCCCCATCTCATAGTTAAGAAAATTAAGATTCAGAGAACTTAAGTGACCCTGCTTACAATCATGAAGCTACTGAGTGACTGAGTTAGAAAGTTTTGGCACCTACCACTATATCTTGAACTTAATAGGATTTCAGTAATAATTACTGCATTTTTTTTTTTGAGATTTGGTGAACATACACAAGAAAATAAAGCACTTATCATCCTTCTCAATATTTCTTGATTGATGTGGGAGTGTCTGAGTCATATTCATAAGTAGGTTTAACTAATTATAGACTGTATCAGCTGGTGAGTATTGATGCTGCTGCTGCTGCTAAGTCACTTCAGTCATGTCCGACTCTGTGTGACCCCACAGACGGAAGCCCACCAGGCTCCCCCGTCCCTGGGATTCTCCAGGCAAGAACACTGGAGTGGGTTGCCATTTCCTTCTCCAATGTGTGAAAGTGGAAAGTGAAAAGTGAAAGTGGAAAGTGAAAAGTGAAAGTGAAGTCGCTCAGTCGTGTCCGACCCTTAGCGACCCCACGGACTGCAGCCTACCAGGCTCCTCCATCCATGGGATTTTCTAAGCAATAGTACTGGAGTGGCTTGCCATTGCCTTCTCCGGGTGAGTATTGATAGAGCCAGATAAAAAGCCTCACATGTAAACATCCATTGTGGTTGGAAGGGCCAGATGTTAAGGTAAGAATGGCCGCTTCAGTCAACTTTGGGTGTCTCAGCTAATTCCTAACTGTGTAACAGAATTTAAAAGCTGGGGAAATATTCATATGAAAGGTACTTGCATCTTGAAATGAATGGGCCGTTTTACCTGGGTGCTTGCTTTCCTCATTGATTTATTAATAGTGCTAAATTAAAATACCTTAGCTCTTCATTAAGCTGTCATGATCAGACATCCACTTCTGATGGAAAAAGTCTATAGTTGGTAAAGAGACTTGGATGCATACCTAATAAAAATGATTTTTTTTTTTTTTTGGTAAAGAAATGGTTTGGACTTTCCAATGTCATGTTATATACATAATAATTCACATCTTCATTTAATGATTCATTAATATATTTGAGCTCTTGTTAATTATATATTATATGCTAGTTTCCCAATGTTTTCACATCATCTTATTGTAGCCAATACACCTTTCTGACCTGAGTGCTGGTGATTTGTTTCTTTTCACAAAAGCAGTAGAGAAGCATGGATTTGGGAGTCCAAAGAGGTGAAACACTGCCTAGTTTTATTTACCTTCTGGGCACAGAATGAACTATTTAGGGGTTTCATGCTAAGCTAAGAGAGACTAAGTGACTTTTCTAAGGGCAAACAACTGTTAAATGGCAAATCCTGAAAGCAATTTGACTGGTGTATTACCCTCTCCTCCATGCCAATAACTCTCCAGTATTAGTGAACATCAGAATCCCTGGAGGGTTTATTCAAACACAGATTGCTGGTCCTATCCCAAATTGTTTGATACAGAGGTCTGGTGAGGGTAGGCCAAGAATTTGCATTTCAGTAATTTTCCAAGATTCGAGATACACTGTTGCAGAAGAAATCACACACTGACAACTACTTGTTTAAAGTGTGGTCCCAACAGGCATCACTCAGGAGCTCCCTGGAAACACAAAATCTCACAGAATCTCAGGTCTCATTGTGGACTTGAAGAATTAGAATCTTCATTTTAACAAGACCTCCAGATCTCACACTAAAATTTGGGGAGATGTAGATTTTTAGGGTCCTGGACTAGATATTAAAGGGAGATGACAAGATAATAATAGCAACAACTTTTTAATCAGGCACTTTCTGTACATCAGGTATATTATCTAAGCACTTCAGGTACATTATCTCTTTTTAATTCTTGTCATAACCCTATGAGGGAGATACCCATATTATTCCCATTTTCAAGTTGAGGGAATATCAGGGTGCAGAGAGATTGGTATCCTGCCTTAGGCCACTCACCCAGTAACGGATAGATCCAGGTTTTGGAGCTGGACAGTTTATTCCCAAGGACCACACTCAGTCACGATACTACATGTTTGTAATTCCAGTTGCCAGTCATATATGTGGGGAGATAAGGAGAAAAGGTATGTAAATAAGTTTAGAGCAAGACAAAAGTTCTAATTAGAACAGATTTCCTGGGTTAAGGTAGCATAGTTATGTACCTCTTTTAAAAATCAGGAGACCTAGGTTTGACTGGGCCTCTGCAGAACTTCCTGATGATATACACTTTGGTGCATCCTGCTTCTTAGTATCTTCACTGGTAAAATTGAAATAATAGTAACTATTGATAAAGAGAAAAGGCTGCTGGGCAGCTAGACTGTGGAGAGAGTGTACTACAAATTGAAAAAGAAGCCACAATTTTTCATAATGGACTGCACTATATTTGGCAAAACAGAGAAGCTGTACCAAATCAAAACCATGGTATTCATCACAAACTAGCTAAGCTCCTGCTCTTCCAATACCACTCTATTCCAATCCTTGAGTCCAAGGCCACAGGCAAAACGATTTCACAGTGACTCTGAATGGACCCATGTGCTCTAAAAGGCCATGGACACTTCCAATAAATTTCTAGTTGATTCTAGCCCATTTCATGGCTAACTCAAGCTCCCACAACTGTAAAAGTATCTCTTTCCTGTCTTCTGAGACACCCCACAGATCCCCATAGTATATAAAATCCTTGCTGTAACAAATAAAAAGCCAGCTTTATTCACTACAAGTGTTTTCCCTGTGGTCTTTGTCTGATGGGCTCTGACACAATAATTTTCTGATCCACCTTGTGCACTTCTTATGAATATTAAGTGAAATAAAGCATGGAGAGCTCCACACACATGTGAGCTTCTAAATTTGCTGTTGGAATGGTTTATGTGCTCCTCTGTCCTCTCCCCCAAAACAGTGATGCTGATACTAAAATAAGATTTTCTTTTTGTTCACAATGTCTAGAATGGTTCTTAATACTCAGTAATTATTGACTGAATGAAAAAAGAAAAAACAAACAAACAAATGAGCAAATAAAAAAATCTTGCTCCAATTCTGCTTTCCCCAGGTCCAGCCCAATGAGTCACCATAACTTTCTCCAATAGGATAAAGGAGTTCTTAAATGTTTATAAGCAATGGTTACCACCTGGGCACATTGTCACTAGCACTTTGTAACAGAGACAGAGAATCTTGCTTGCCTCTTAAAATTTTCCCTTCTTGAAAGCTTCTTGAAATTTGCTAGTGGGAATACTATTCCCCTTGCCTACAATATTGATCCTGGAGCAGAAACTGTACAGCTAAACAGCAGCACACTTTATAGGCTGTGGAGCTCGTATGTATCAACATATTAGCTGAATGCTCCTTGCAATCACGCCCCGTGTTTAGCAGAATGATATACTTAGCTGCTTTTGTAATAGATTGCACCAAGCAGAAATCATGCATAAAATCATGGTGGCTCCATCAAACACTATAAAATCCTTTTGACACAGTGAGTTTTCAGCTGTGGCTAGAGTCTTTGGGGATGCCTCTGATCAATCAGAAGCTGCCAGAGAGTTTTTGTACTCAGAAAGCTCAGAGACTTTCCAGTATGATACATCTTCTTTTTTCACCTCGAACTGTCAGCTGGTTCCTAGTCTCATCTTCCTCTGTCTCCCTAAGACCCCTTCCGGTTGTCATGACTCCTGAGAGAGGAGTAGGCAGATATTTGCCCTGGTCTGGGAGGCAAGTCAGGAGGCATCAGTATGGGACAAGCAAAGCAATTATCTCAGGGAGCACAGATTCCACAAGTTGGACTTCAGACCAGTGCTCTCTGCGACCGTATTCTCTGCTAAGGCTACCCTGCAGGGCATTTCCCAAGGGAAATACCACCAGCAATGTGCTCACTTTCCAATGCCCTCTTCCTGGAACAGGAGTGAAGACAGAATAAACAGTGCATTGGTTTCGTGGGTCCAAGAGCTCCTGTCCCCAGTCAACGAGGATGAAGATAGTCCCAGCCAGGCCCTCCTGTGTCCTGGGCTCTAGCCAGGAATTTAACAATGTCTATGTAATTCCCAGTTTCTTCTCCTTACCCAGAACCTTCTCTCAGTCTGGAGATGTGAGAAGGTAGGGTTTCTTTTTAAGCAGTTTTCTTTACCCTTCAACATGGATGTCTGATTGACCTAGAGTTTGGCCAGTTAGTTATACACCTCCCCATTTCCACTTATTATTCTGCTTATGTTTCCCTTATGTGTGCACATGCCCATCTTCTTCATTAGAAAATAAGCATCACCTCTTCCTCTTTCTCTACCCTATAGTTTAATAGTCTTTGATTTGTAAAAGGCACAGGTTAAAATATACATATTTAAAGAGACAGGCATGTGGCCAAAGACTGTAGGATTGTCTCAGTTCCAATAGATTTAAGATTCTTTTTCCTGAAGGTAACTTTAATACAGTATGGGCTGACTCCTGTTTCTTGGAGTTAAAGGTCAAAGAGGAAGAGCATCATACCTGGCTGACTCATGAACCCTAAATGCTTTCTACCAAAGGGGAGGCAACGTACAGACCTCCTCTACAGAGTGGCTGTCCCTCCTCTATCAATTTTCAGAACAAGACCAAGGCCACGTGTCAGCCCCACCCTGCATGCTGACCTTCTCAGCACTATCTCGAAAACAGACATGGTGACAGACCATGTTTTCCAGCCTTCTGGAGCTGGCCTGAGAAAGAAAATGTTGTTTAGGGAGACTATAGCTCTGTTACATGCTGAAGCCACAGGGGAACTTAAGTCCAATAGATTAAAGATGGGTTATCACTCAGTGTAACAACCAACAGTCTCTAGGTCTGTCCATGTTACTGCAAATGGCATTATTTCTCTCTTATTATGGTTAAGTATCAATAACCTCAGATATGCAGATGATATCACCCTTATCACAGAAAGTGAAGAAGAACTAAAGAACTAAAGAACTAAAGATGAAAGTGAAAGAGGAGAGTGAAAAGGTTGGCTTAAAGCTCAACATTCAGAAAACTAAGATCATGGCATCCGGTCCCATCACTTCATGGCAAATAGATGGGGGAAACAGTGGAAACAGTGGCTGACTTTTTTCGGGCTCTAAAATCACTGCAGATGATGTTTGCAGCCATGAAATTAAAAGACACTTACTCCTTGGAAGGAAAGTTATGACCAACATAGAAAGCATATTAAAAAGCAGAGATATTACTTTGCCAGCAAAGCTCCATCTAGTCAAAACTATGGTTTTTCCAGTGGTCATGTATGGATGTGAGAGTTGGACTATAAAGAAAACTGAGTGCTGAAGAATTGATGCTTTTGAACTGTGGTGTTAGAGAAGACTCTTGAGAGTCCCTTGGACTGCAAGGATATCCAACCAGTCCATTCTAAAGGAGATCAGTCCTGGGTGTTCATTGGAAGGACTGATGTTGAAGCTGAAACTCCAATACTTTGGCCACCTGATGTGAAGAGCTGACTCGTTTGAAAAGACCCTGATGCTGGGAGGGATTGAGGGCAGGAGGAGAAGGGGACGACAGAGGATGAGATGGTTGGAAGGCATCACTGACTCAATGGACATGGGTTTGGGTGGACTCCGGGAGTCAGTGATGGACAGGAAGGCTTGGCATGCTGCAGTTCATGGGGTTGCAAACAGTCGGACACGACTGAGCAACTGAACTGAACTGAATGTTTCATTGTATATATGTACCACATCTTCTTTATCCATTCCTCTGCAGATGGACATTTAGGTAGCTTCCATGTTCTGGCTATTGTAAATAGTGCTGCAGTGGACATTGGGGTAGATAAATCTTTTCAAATTATGGTAAGTCAAATGGAGAAAGACAAATATCATATGATATCACTTATATGTGGAATTTGAAAAAAGTGTACAAATGAGCTTATCTACTGAACAGAAATAGTTACAGATATAGAAAACAAACATTGTTACCAGGGGAAGGATAAATTGGGAGATTGGGATTGACATATACATGCTATTATATATAAAATAGATAAATAATAAGGACCTACTGTAGCCCAGGGAGCTCTACTCAACACTCTGTAATGGCCTATAAGGGAAAAGAATAAAAAAAAAGTGGGTATGTGAATAAGCATGACTGATTCCCTTTGCTGAACATCTGAAACTAACCCAAAATTGTAAATCAACTATACTCCAATAAAAGTTTTTTTAAAAAGATGAATAATCAGTCTTACTTGGCATGTCACTGGGTTTCCTCTCACACCTTGAGAAGAAGAATAAAGTTTTTTCTGAAGTGGAGATAGAATCCTGTACTGCTGGGAGAGGGCGAGGGAAGGAGAGCAGTTATGAGCCCAGTCCTGCTGAACTATCTACAAGCACATTCAAAGAGGGACCCTCTCACCATTCCTTCCCAAGAGAGCAGCCTCAGAGCTCCTGCAGAACCTTTGGTAGCTGTCCACCCATTATGATGGTCCTTGACTGGTGAGCTCCTCAGTAGCTTCACAGATTCAATTTAGAGCTTCTTGTGCTCCGGGAAGGGACACACTGCTAGTGGCTGTGCTTCTCCTGGAGGGTTCATTTCTGCTACCCCCAGTGGTGGCTTTTTGTTAGGATCTAAAGGAGATTAATCCTGGATGTTCATTGGAAGGACTGATGCTAAAGCTGAAACTCCAATACTTTGGCCACCTCATGCGAAGAGTTGACACACTGGAAAAGACTCTGATGCTGGGAGGGATTGGGAGCAGGAGGAGAAGGGGACGGCAGAGGATGAGATGGTTGGATGGCATCACCAACTCGATGGACATGAGTTTGAGTGACCTCCGGGAGTTGGTGATGGACAGGGAGGCCTGGCATGCTGTGATTCATAGGATCTCGAAGAGTCGGACACGACTGAACTGAACTGAAAAGTTATTTATCCCTTGAGGACTATGGCTCACTTGCCTTTTGTCTACTGTTTCCCACAGTTCCTGGGTTGGGTTAGGGACATGGGGAGCTCTTGGCCCTACTTTAACATCCAAATATGCCAGGCAATGAGAGCATGGAGAAATAACTGATCCAGACACATTCACTAATACTGTGGTGCCCTTTCAAACTGATGACATTTTTTTTTTTTCTAATCTTTACTGAGGTATAGTTGATTTACAATGTTGAGGTAGTTTCAGGTGTACAGTAAAGTGGTTTTTACAAGTCTTTTCAATTATAGGTTATACCATGGATTCCTGTGTGTGTGTGCATTCTCAGTCACTCAGTCATGTGACCCCATTGACTGCAGCCCGCCAGGCTCCTCTGCCCATGGGATTTTCCAGGCAAGAGTATTGGAGCAGATTGCCATTTCCTTGTCCAAGGGATCTTCCGGACCCAGGGATCAAACCCTCGTCTCTTATGTCTCTTGCATTGGCAGACGGATTCTTTATCACTAGTGCCACTTAAGAAGCCCCAGAGTAGGGTCTTATTGGTTATCTATTTTATATAGAGTAGTATATGTATGTTAATCCCAATCTCCTAATCCAATTGATCAATTTTAAGTATTTGTTCATCATGTGTTTAGTGGAAAGATACTGTATGGATATTGGGGCCAGACCACCTGAGTTCTTATTTCACTTCTATCATTTACTAGTTGTGCAATCTTGGATATATTAACCTCCTAATATAAAATAAAGATAATAAGCACCTCAAATTGTTCCTGTGAGAATTAAAGGAGTTAATATAAGATGCTTCAAACAGTAGTTCATGGCAAGTTCTCATTATCAGCTACTGTTTTTATTAAAATAAAAATAGTATAAATTTTCTTTGTGTTCAATGTATGATTTTTAAACAATTTCTCTGAATATAACATAGCTTTTGAACTATTTATGTATTATAGCTTTTTGTTGCTTATGACTAAATTCATTCATAAATAGTATATACTAAGAATAGTGTTAAATTACTGGATTTAAGGAGAAAGTCTTATTCTAGAAATGTTTAAAATATGTTTTTCCCTCCTTGCCTTCATGAATGCAAAAAATGTCTTCCTATCCTCCTTGACTTTTCAATTTTCTTTTGTCATATTCTTCATCAAGGGACTTCTGGGTGGTATATTCAATTGTTTCAGTTGAGTTAATAAATCAGTCTTTCCTAGTCAGCAGCCCTTAGTAGTTGTTGTTCAGTTGCTGAGTCGCGTCCGATCCCATGAACTGCAGCACGCCAGGATCCTCTGTTCTACACTATCTCCCAAAGTTTGCTGAAACTCACGTCTATTGAGTTGATGATGCTAGCCATCTCATCTTCTGCCACCTCCTTCTCCTTTCAATGCTCAATCTTTCCCAGCATTCTTTTCCAAAGAATCAGCTCTTCATATCAGGTGGCAAGAGTATTGGAACCTCAGCTTCAGCGTCAGTCTTTCCAATGAATATTCAGGATTGACTTCCTTTAGGATTGACTGATTTGATCTCCTTGCTGTCCAAAGGACTCTCAAGAATCTTCTCCACACAATTTGAAAGCATCAGTTCGTTGGCACTCAGTCTTCTTTATGGTCCATCTCTCACATCTGTACATGACTACTGGAAAAGTCATAGATTTGACTACATGAACCTTTGCCGACAGGGTAATGTCTCTGCTTTTTAATATGCTGACTGTATTTGTCATTGCTTTCCTTCCAAGGAGCAAGCATATTTTAATTTCATGGCTACAGTCACCATCTGTAGTGATTTTGGAGCCCAAGAAAATAAACTCTGTCACTGCTTCCACTTTTTCCACTTCTATTAATATTTGCCAGGAAGTGATGACAAGATCACGATTTTTGAATGTTGAGTTTCAAGTCCACGTTTTTACTCTACTCTTTTACCTTCATCAGAAGACTCTAGTTCCTCTTCATTTGGGGGAATTAAATTCCTCTTCACTTTAGTTACTCTTCACTTCTGCCATTAGACTCGTATCTCTGCATATTTCTCCCAGAAATCTTGATTCCAGCTTATGATTCATCCAGCCCAGCATTTCACATGATGTACTCTGTCGGTGTCTCTCACGTCTGCGCTGCCAGGACCGGTGTCTCTCGTGTCTGCGCTGCCTGGGCCAGCGTCTCTCGCATCGAGGAGATACCCCTCATCCAAGGTAAGGTGCAGTAGCTGCGCTTTCTTGGAGCAACTGTGAAGAGACATCCCACGCCTAAGGTAAGAGAAACCCAACTAAGACGGTAGGTATTGCGAGGGGGCATCAGAAGGCAGACACACTGAAATCATAATCACAGGAAACTAGTCCATCTGATCACATGTACCACAGTCGAATGTGGTCCACTGGAGAAGGGAATGGCAAAGCACTTCAGTATACTTGCCTTGAGAACCCCATGAACAGTATCAAAGGGCAAAATGATAGGATACTGAACGAGGAATTCCTCAGGTCGGTAGGTGCCCAGTATGCTACTGGAGATCAGTGGAGAAATAACTCTAGAAGGAATAAAGGGATGGAGCAAAAGCAAAACCAATACCCAGTTGTGGATGTGCCCGGTGATAGAATCAAGTTCCGGTGCTATAAAGAGCAATATTGCATAGGAACCTTGAATGTAGGGTCCATGAATCAAGGCAAATTGGAAGTGGTCAAACAGGACAGGGCAAGAGTGAACATAGACATTCTAGGAATCAGTTCAGTTCAGTCGCTCAGTCGTGTCCGACTGTCCGCGACCCCATGAATCACAGCACGCCAGGCCTCCCTGTCCATCACCAACTCCCGGAGTTCACTCAAACTCACGTCCACAGAGTCGGTGATGCCATCCAGCCATCTCATTCTCTGTCGTCCCCTTCTTCTCCCTCCCCCAACCTTTCCCAGCATCAGAGTCTTTTCCAGTGAGTCAACTCGTCGCATGAGGTGGCCAAAGTATTGGAGTTTCAGCTTTAGCATCAGTCCTTCCAATGAACACCCAGGATTGATCTCCTTTAGAACAGGCTGGTTGGATCTCCTTGCAGTCCAAGGGACTCTCAAGAGTCTTCTCCAGCACCACAGTTCAAAATCATCAATTCTTTGGTGGTCAGCTTTCTTCACAGTCCAACTCTCACATCCATACATGACCACGGGAAAAACCATAGCCTTGACTAGATGGACCCTGGTAGGCAAAGTAATGTCTCTGCTTTTTAACATGCTATCTAGGTTTGTCATAACTTTCCTTCCAAGGAGTAAGCGTCTTTTAATTTCACAGCTGCAATCAGCATCTGCAGTGATTTTGGAGCCCAAAAAAATAAAGTCTGACACTGTTTCCACTGTTTCCCCATCTATTTCCCATGAAGTGATGGGACCAGATGCCATGATCTTCGTTTTCTGAATGTTGAGCTTCAAGTCAACCTCTTCATTCTCCTCTTTCACTTTCATCAAGAGGCCTTTGAGTTCCTCTTCACTTTCTGCCATAAGGGTGGTGTCATCTGCATATCTGAGGTTATTGATATTTCTCCCAGCAATCTTGATTCCAGCTTGTGCTTCTTCCAGCCCAGCGTTCCTCATGATGTACTCTGCATAGAAGTTAAATAAGCAGGGTGACAATATACAACCTTGACGTACTCCTTTTCCTATTTGGAACCAGTCTGTTGTTCCATGACCAGTTCTAACTTTTGCTTCCTGACCTGCATACAGGCTTCTCAAGAGGCAGGTCAGGCGGTCTGGTATTCCCATCTCTTTCAGAATGTTCCACAGTTTATTGTGATCCACACAGTCAAAGGCTTTGGCATAGTCAATGAAGCAGAAATAGATGTTTTTCTGGAACTCTCTTGCTTTCTCCATCATCCAGCAGATGTTGGCAATTTGATCTCTGGTTTCTCTGCCTTTTCTAAAACCTACTTGAACATCTGGAATTTCACATTTCACATATTGCTGCAGCCTGGCTTGGAGAATTTTGCGCATGACTTTACTATTGTGGGAGATGAGTACCACAATTGTGTGGTAGTTTGAGCATTCTTTGGCATTGCTTTTCTTTGGGATTGAAATGAAGACTGACCTTTTCCTGTCCTGTGGCCACTGTTGAGTTTTCCAAATTTGCTGGCATATTGAGTGCAGCACTTTCACAGCATTATCTTTCAGGATTTGGAACAGCTCAATTGGAATTCCATCACCTCCACTAGCTTTGTTCATAGTGATGCTCTCTAAGGCCCATTTTACTTCACATTCCAAGATGTCTAGCTCCAGGTGAGTGATCACGCCATCGTGATTATCTTGGTTGTGAAGATCTTTCTTGTACAGTTCTTCTGTGTATTCTTGTGAATCGGCATTAGGGATACATATGTCCTCTCCCTCTTGAACCCACCTTCCACCCCATCCCGCCTCTCTAGGTTGTCACAGAGCACTGGCTTTGGGTCTCTGCATCAAGAAATTTTGATTTTTATACCGTTATTGGATTTTAGATAAACTCTAATGTACCATAAATTAAATAGTATTATTAAAATATATTTAATTACTGATTAAACACAGAGCTTTTGGGGACTTATTGTATGGACAATACTGTGACAAATAACAACAAATAAAAGTTTAGATGAATAGAACAAAACTCTATGAGGAAGAATGAAGGGCATTTCAGTTGAAAAGAACATTAAGCAAAAGACCTGAGGATAGAAAAGTGCAAAGTGTGTCTAGGGAATAGTGAAAGGATGAGTGTGGTAGAAAGCATTCCTGTAGATGGTAACAATAGTAATAGTGACAACAAGGTACACAACATTTATTGCACATCTCTCACTTGTCAGGGATTGAGCTACATGTCTTACATTAAGGAATCACTGAATCTCCACAGCAACTCTGTGAGAAAGGCAATGCTTTGTTTCCCATTTTATGCATGAGGAAACTGAGGCATGATGGTCATCAAAGGACTTCCCACATTAGTACGTGGTGGAGCTGAGATCTGAACCCATGCTCTCTGACCCCAGAGTCAGGACTCTTAGGAGATATGATGGGAAAGGGTCAGATAGCAGAGGTTCTCTGTGCCCAGTGAGGAAGGAGTAGAGGGTACACCTGAGCAAAGAAGCATGGATGAAAATGTACAAGGAGTCCCCGAGCTTCCCTTGTAGCTCAGTTGGTAAAGAATCGACATGCAATGAAGAACTGGATTCAATTCCTGGGTCGGGAAGATCCCCTGGAGAAAGAAATGGCAACCCACTCCAGTATTCTTGCCTGGAGAATCCCATGGACAGAGGAGCCTGGCAGGCTACAGTCCATGGGGTCGCAAGAGTTAGACACTACTTAACAACTAAACCACCATTACCATTACTATTTTCCAGAGACTGTCCTAGGAGCTCAGACTACATCACTGCATAAAACAAAACAATACCTTTGCTCTTGTGGAGCTTACATTGTAATGGGAAAGATAGTAATAAACAAGATTAATAAATATGAAAAATACATTGTGTGTAAGAAGCTAAGAAGTAGTATGAAGAGAAAAAATAAGCAAGGTACATGGACTGAGAATCAAGAGTAGGCAGGTGGGGCAATTTTAAACAGAATGGTGCCCTTAGGACTCATTGAGAAACTTAAACTTGAGCAAAGACTTGAAAGAGGTGAACAAAATTTGCAGGGAGAGGGAAGAGACAGTACTGAGGCTTTAAGTGCCTGTCAAAATGGCTGGTCATGCCAGAAGGGAGTGAGTGATGTGGGAAATTAGTCAGAGAGGTAACTGGGGAGCCAGATCTCCTGCACCCACATGGGCCATTGTGAACACTCTGGCTTTTACTCTGGGAAGAATGGATCTCATTGGAGGACTCTGAGTTGAGGCATGACATAGCCAACCTGCCTTTAAGTTGTAGCACCCTGGCTTTTGTGTTAAGGTTAGACTGTGGAGAAAGGTCTGAATTAGAAGATTTTGCAAAGAGCTGTAAGAAAGACGCTGGTGGTGTAAGCCAGGATGGTAGCAGTTGAGGTAGTGCTAATGTTCAGTCCCCATCGTGTTTTAAAGAACCAAGGGATTTTCCCTTTGGTTTGAATGTGGAGAGAGAGAAAGGGTAGGACTAAGAGTTTTTGGACTGAGCAACTGGATGGATTTAACTGCCTTTGACTGGAATAGGGAAGACAACTGACTGGGGCCATTTTGTGGAGATCAAGTGTTCAGTTTGAACATGTTAAGCTTGGGAAACCTGTTGGCAGGGTGATCATAATTTGCTGTCCAAACCAGGACATTTTTGAGACAAAGGAGACACTATTAATAATCATGCTGGAACAATAGGAATCATCCAGAACTGTTCTGGTTCACCGAAGATATAAGGTCACTCTTTGGGATATCCAAGTGGAACATCAGTTGGGCTGATGTTCAGGAAGAAGGTGTGGGCCAGAGGTATACAGTGCCTCTGTTTGTTGTCAGATTATGTGTGATACTTAAAACCATGTGATTGAATGAGATCCCTAAATGAATGAGAATAAATGAAGAAGAGAAAAGAACCAAGGAGCAGAGTCAGAGGTATCAACAGAATAAGGATAAGGGACATTCTCTCCTTGAGAGTTGAAGGAAAAGAGGATGAATCAGCAAAGTCATTACATACAAGCCTACATGTAGGTACAGAGATCAAGGGGCAGGACTAGGTCATGAGGCCGTCTTTAGAATGTTTTTTAAAAATGCTTAGATTAATATTTATTTTTTAGATTACTATCAAAATGTAAACAAAATTTAAAACTTCTCATAGAATCACTTACACTGTTGAGAATACTCTTGGGTTCTGGATTGAAAGACAGTGCCACATGAATTGAAGGCACAGGTGGCATAGATGTCTACCAGTGGTCCCAAGGCAATCATTGGCTGCCTTAGTACATTGAGAACACCTTGTGATCTTGCTGGATCCTGAAAATAATCCCTCAGTCATGCAGGGCAAGCCAGTTTCATCTCACTTCACAGATGTGGGAACTGAAACAAAATTGAGTGAACTTCCTACTCTTAGTCCTTTATGTGCAGATGTCTGCCTCCAGCAAATTAATTTTTATGTCTGTTTTCTTTTTCTTCTTCATACTAACTTTCATCATACTCAGTTTATTTTAAAAAACACTGCAAGATTTTTAAGAATCTACTTCTGCTTCCATTTTTTTCCTTTTTAAGTTTCTTTGCTAGTTCAGTTCAGTTCAGTTCAGTCGCTCAGCTGTGTCCAACTCTTGGCGACCCCGTGAATCATAGCACGCCAGGCCTCCCTGTCTATCACCAACTCCCGGAGTTCACTCAAACTCATGTCCATAGAGTCGGTGATGCCATCCAGCCATCTCATTCTCTCTCGTCCACGTCTCCTCCAGCCCCCAATCCCTCCCAGCATCAGAGTCTTTTCCAGTGAGTCAACTCGTCACATGAGGTGGCCAAAGTATTGGAGTTTCAGCTTTAGCATCAGTCCTTCCAATGAACACCCAGGATTGATCTCTTCTAGAATGGACTGGTTGGATCTCCTTGCAGTCCAAGGGACTCTCAAGAGTCTTCTCCAGCACCACAGTTCAAAAGCATCAATTCTTCAGCGATCAGCTTTCTTCACAGTCCAACTCTCACATCCATACATGACCACGGGAAAAACCATAGCCTTGACTAGATGGACCTTTGTTGACAAAGTAATGTCTCTGCTTTTTAATATACTATCAAGGTTGGTCGTAACCTTCCTTCCAAGGAGTAAGTGTCTTTTAATTTCATGGCTGCAGTCGGCATCTGCAGTGATTTTGGAGCCCAAAAAAATAAAGTCTGACACTGTTTCCACTGTTTTTCCATCTATTTCCCATGAAGTGATGGGACCAGATGCCATGATCTTTGTTTTCTAAATGTTGAGCTTCAAGCCAACCTTTTCACTCTCCTCTTTCACTTTCATCAAGAGGCTTTTGAGTTCCTCTTCACTTTCTGCCATAAGGGTGGTGTCATCTGCATATCTGAGGTTATTGATATTTATTCTGGCAATCTTGATTCTAGCTTGTGCTTCTTCCAGCCCAGCGTTCCTCATGATGTACTCTGCATATAAGTTAAATAAGCAGGCTGATAATATACAACCTTGACGTACTCCTTTTCCTATTTGGAACCAGTCTGTTGTTCCATGTCCAGTTCTAACTGCTGCTTCCTGACCTGCATGCAGGTTTGCTAGTACTCCATGTTAAGTCTAGAGCTAAAGCTCCCTCCCCAATAACCCTCCAGACTCAGGAAACAGAATAGTCTCTAACCTCTGACCTCAGAATGACTCTCTTCCAAGGATCTCTTTCATGTGACCAATTTTCCTCGAGTGGAAGCCACTTTCTCCTCAGAAGCAATGGTTCCCCAAATGCACCTGTTTTTAATGGATTATCTTAGAACTCAAGTTATGGGTAACCTTGTTGATGAAGAATCGAGGATTCAGAATGAATGGTTGGAAAGATTTTCCATGTTTTTGCTACCCAGAGGAGTGCTGTGTCTTAGCTAAAGATGTTCTACGTTGAGGAAGAAGAGGCCTGGGTTTGTGTCAACCAAGTTCCTTGGGGCCCCCAACTTTCAATCCTCTGGTATGAAATTTAGAGCAATATATACCTTTGTGGCATCTTGGGAATCTTAAAGAAATAATTTGAAAAGTCAAAAGCTTATGAGATTGGATTCAAATGATTTGGAATTGAGATTTTAGTTTGCCACTTACCACTGTATTTCCTCAGACAAATCCCATAATCTCTTAGTGCCTCAGTTTGTTTGCCTATAAAAATGGGTTTTTACAAGTAAAAATGGGTGTTTATAAATGAGACTTCACAGAATGTGGGAAATAAGTGGGACAAGTGTGAAAACACAATTAAAAGTTAAATGTTACTGTTACTATTGATTTTATTAATTTTAATATACTGAGCAAAAATTAGTAGGTTTGTTGTGGCTAGAGCTCAAAAAGTAGCTGGAGAAACAGAGGAGTAGAATGCCAGGGCTTCTATTCTGTCATTTAGGAAATGTTAACCTAATAGCTTAATTCGTGGAGTCAGTACTTTTAATTTCTTTCTCTGCTGATAAACACAGGGATTTATTTTATTTTCTGAGCTCAGGTAAAGTTCACTATTCATTACTTCTATTATCTCCTTTGCCCTAAGCCAGAACCTGGTTGATTTACCATCTGATTAGATAATGCCTTTCTTTGGAAAAAAGGCAGCAAAAGAGACACAGATGTATAGAACAGTCTTGGGCTCTGTGGGAGAAGGTGAGGGTGGGATGACTTGAGAGAATAGCATTGAAACATGTATATTACCACATGTAAAATAGATATCCAGTGCAAGTTTGATGTACAAAGCAGGGCACTCAAAACTGGTGCTCTGGGACAACCCAGAGGGATGGGGTGGGGAGGGAGGTGGGAGGGGAGATCAGGATGGGGGGGACACATGTATACCCGAGGCGATTCATGTCGATGTATGGTAAAAGCCATCATAATATAGTAAAGAAATTATCCTCCAATTAAAATAAATAAATTAATTTTTAAAATTAAATGCACAAATAAATGAAATTTTAAAAGTCAGTCATTAAGGCAAAATGAAGTAAGTGCCATAGCAATGGCTTCAATGATACGGCATGGTTGTGAGGGGCTGCAGGACTCCAGAAAAGTCTCACTGAGGAGATGATAGGGGCCATCACAGGAAACAGAGGTCAGAAGAATGGCATGTTAGGCTCAGGCAGGCAGGTTGAAATAAGAAACTAAAAGTCAGAAGTCCAGAGAAACAGGGCTTCCCAGGTTGCACTAGTGGTAAAGGACCCAAATGCCAACACAGGAGACATAAGAGATGCAGGTTCGATCCCTGGGTCGGGAAGATCTCCTGGAGGAGGATATGGCAACACACTCTAGTATTCTTGCCTGGAAAATCCCTGTGGACAGAGGAGCCTGGTAGGCTACAGTCCATAGAGTCACACAGAGTTGAACATGACTGAGGTGACTTAGCACAGACAGAGTACTGTGTGTGTGTGAGAGAGAGAGAGAGAAAGAGAGAGAGAAAGAAAAGACAGGGGTAGAGGAAGGAGAAAGGGCGAACTGGCAATGTGCATAGTAAATAAATGAACAGCAGAGGCAAACTATCTTTCCCCTTCCACAGTTTGCTTTCTCCTGAGACTGACGATTAATTCACTTTTGCAAACTTCATTCTGGTGCTGCCAGCTATATGCCAAGCACTGCACTGCATGCTAAGATTAAAAACAAGAATAAGACAATCAGGGCTAACAAAGTCATACAAACCTCAATTTCAAGTACAGAGTTCTATCCCTTCAACTAATTTACTCAACCTTCTACCCCATTAAGATCACCAACCTTTGGTCCTACCAGTTTTTCTATTGTCCTTATCTTTATCATGTCATCATTTCCTCTTCACCAGGATTCCAGATTCTAGCACTGCTTTACAAACTATTTTAATTTCTCTCCCCATCCCTTATGGTAAACAACTGGCAAAGTTCCAACCTGGTTAGAAGCAACCATCTATTTACTCTATGCCCACAGCAGAGAAGCTGAGCATTGAAGAGAGAGAGACAGAGACAGAGAGACACCGAGAGAGAGAAAAAAGAGAGGGAGAAGAAAGCACACAAACAACTCTGCTTCCTGCACTGCTTCAAATGTATGACCATAAACCTCAAAAGAATACATTAGCTAAGCAATCCATCTCTGTTTTTCTAAATGTAGAAAGCCACCTTCCTATTCGCTGATATGACCAATTTAAACTTTCCTTCTTTCCCTCCAATCTCTGTCACTGTTCCCTACATGATGATCTTTCTTCAGATACAGTTGGAGAAAAACAAGGTCCTCATTCAGCAATTCTTCCAAACCACTGCATCTGTGGTCATACACCCTGCCTTCCAGCTTGTTGAAATGGAGGCAGTGCTCCTGCTTATACTTAGGTTCATCTCTCCTTTCCATCTCTCCTTTGTTCTCATTTCCTATTACCTTCTCAAGAACTCTGAGAGAAAAAAGAATAGAGATTGATTCAAGTTTTCTAGTTTCAGTGTGGATTGCTGTGTTATTTTTCTTTTCATTTTAATTTTAATTGGAGGCTAATTACTTTACAATATTGTATTGGTTTTGCCATACATTGACATGAATCCATCTCAGGTGTACATGTGTTCCCCATCTTGAACCCCCCTCCCACCTCCCTCCCCATATCATCCCTCTGGGTCATCCCAGTGCATCAGCCCCGAGCACCCTGTATCATGCATCGAACCTGGTCTGGCGATTTGTTTCACATATGATAATATACATGTTTCAATGCCATTCTCCCAAATCATCCCATCCTCGCCCTCTCCCACAGAGTCTGAAAGACTGTTCTATACATCTGTGTCTCTTTTTCTGTCTTGAATACAGGGTTATCATTTGCATCTTTCTAAATTCCATATATATGTGTTAGTATACTGTATTGGTGTTTTTCTTTCTGGCTTACTTCACTCTGTATATCCAGTTTCATTCCTTTCATTAGAACTGATTCTAATAAGCCTTTACTCACTTCAGTATGTCAGTTCACTTGCTTAGTTGTGTTTGACTCCTTGCGATCCCATGGACTGCAGCACTCCAGGCTCTGTCCATCACCAACTCCCAGAGCTTGCTCAAACTCATGTCCATCTCACCCTCTGTTGTCCCCTTCTCCTCCTGCCTTCAATCTTTCCCAGCATCAGGGTCTTTTCCCACTTGGGAGAGGCTTATGTGACTGGATAAGTGGCTTAGCCTCTGAGTCTCAGCTTTCTTATCTGATGGAGGGTAAGAAATGGGGATAAAAACCCACCCCATCTACTTCACAGAGTCCTTGTGGGGCTGAGACGTATTGAAATTGGAAATACCCAGGAAACTGTGAAAACGTTATAGAGGGACATGAAGTGAAAAAGCATAATGAGGGACCACATCCTATGACTTGAGACAGTTAGGGTATAGAGGTATTCATCTCAGATGGCTCAAAGTAAGAAATTTGAGTGAAAGGGCTATTTAAGGAGGTGTGGGCAAGGTTAAAACTACAGATAAGATAAATTGAGGCACCTGGAGATTACCCACAGTGGGAGGTTGTTACATCCCCGAGACTCTGGTGCAAAGGAAAAAGACTGTGTTACTGGAACTCAATGAGAGCCAGCAGGAAGGACCAGTAGCCCTAGAAGCAGGCAGTTCTTACTAGGTGACTGGGTGCTGCAGCAGAGTGAGACAGGAGAGGACCTGGACTTCCCACTCGCTCATCTTGTGCTGCTGACCTCAGCAGAAGCCTGAGAAAAGAGAACAAGCTTCTGGGTCACAGAGCAGGGCAGAGAGTGAAGAACAGACCTGGGGAGGCAGGCAGTTAGCAAATAGGGAATAACCAGCACAGAAACTATTATCTGAGGGAAGTGCTACTATAGCGAAAACTCAAATTACAAATGGAAACATTGATAAGCATGAACTGTTCAACTTTCAGCCTTGCCATTATGTTCAGAGTATATTTTTTCCCGCCAATTGTGTGGCTTAGAGGTGAGCCAGTGGCCCAGTAGGTCCCTAGGCCCAACTTGCAAAGCTGAGTTTCAGATTATCAGTTTAGTTCATGGACCTTGCCAGAAGTTTAGAGAAGAAAACAAAAGCATCTTTCCAACTTCCTATTTTTATTGCTCATCTTAAAGACATTCCTTTCTCTTTATTCCCATTCTTTACTCTTGATTTTGAAACAGAGCGTAGTTATTGACTAATTACTAGCACATAGACTGTATTTGATGCTCTCCCAGGAGGTTTTCTTCTTTTCTTGGTAACAGTCAATCAGCATGCTTCCCTCTCAACAATATCAACATCCAAGATGGTGAGATAAACACATTCATTTAGAAGCAAGTTGCTACTTGAAACAAACACCTTAGGCTAATAAAGTCTGGCATCCTCCGTGGTACACCCAGGGAAGCAATATCAGCAGCCTTGACAGCAGTCTGCATCTAAGAGAAAAGCCCAGAAGGCGGCCGGTTTATCCTGTAGAATTATTTATGCAGCCTCATCCATTTATGACACCGTGGGGAAATGCTAGGCCTACGTGCTCAGAGGTACAATGTTTAGAAGTCATGCTTATTGGAGGACTTTTTCATTCATTTAGGGGGACTTATTTCACTCATTTAACAAATATTTGCTGAGCACTATAAAGTGCACTGTGCTGGCTACTGGGCATACAAAAATGTATGAGACACCTTTCCAGGAAGGAGTTCATGTTCTGCTGGGTGGGACTGGCAGATGTGTGAATAGACCCAAGGTCTAGAAATTTAAATGCAATGACTGAGATGCAGAGCAAACCTGGGTGAACACAGAGAGGGTATCAGTTCAGTTCAGTCGCTCAGTCATGTCCGACTCTTTGCGACCCCATGAATCACAGAACGCCAGGCCTCCCTGTCTATCACCAACTCCCGGAGGTCACTCAAACTCATGTCCATCGAGTCGGTGATGCCATCCAGCCATCTTATTCTCTGTCGTCCTCTTCTTCTCCCGCCCCCAATCCCCCCCAGCATCAGCGTCTTTTCCAGTGAGTCAACTCGTCGCATGAGGTGGCCAAAGTATTGGAGTTTCAACTTTAGCATCAGTCCTTCCAATGAACACCCAGGATTGATCTCCTTTAGAACAGACTGGTTGGATCTCCTTGCAGTCCAAGGGACTCTCAAGAGTCTTCTCCAGCACCACAGTTCAAAAGCATCAATTCTTCAGCGATTGATCTTTAGTTCATTTAATTTTCCATTACCCCTATAAAGATGCTTTCTTTCTCTTATATCTCCATCTCAGAAGGAAATCTGTGGTTCCAGTAAGCTTATGAAACTGGACCCAGTCACAGAGGAGATAAGAGATGGAAGATTTTGAATCAAGACCTAGTTGACTTTCCTTCTTACATATTCACAGATTTTGAGCTGGGAATGTGTAGCCTTTTGACTCAGAGTTTTCCTTCAGAGTGGATACATTCAATGATGTCCTTGGTGTATCATTTGGTTGGTTGCTCAAGAATGATAATGGGTAGGCATATTATTAAGCTGGCCTGGTGTGGATACTCAGGGCACAGTTGAAACAGACTCATCAGGCCTTGGAACCCCAATAGGAAGCTAGTTAAGGAAGAAAGAGCAAATCTCCAGATCTCTGAGTCTATTTAGAAGAAAAAGTGTTGTAAAACAGCTAAGTTTTTCTGTATTTTCATTAAATATATTAGTTTCAGGAGAAAACTAAGATTTTGGTTAGTTTGTCTAGAAAACACTCTTTTTCATTTATACTTTCCTAAGCTGACATTTCAGAGAAGGCAATGGCAACCCACTCCAGTACTCTTGCCTGAAAAATCCCATGGACGGAGGAGCCTGGTAGGCTGCAGTCCATGGGGTTCCAAAGGGTCAGACACAACTGAGCGACTTCATTTCACTTTTCACTTTCATGCATTGGAGAAGAAAATGGAAACCCACTCCAATATTCTTGCCTAGAGAATCCCAGAGACGGCGGAGCCTGGTGGGCTGCTGTCTATGAGGTCGCACTGTTGGACACGACTGAAGCGACTTAGCAGCAATAGCAGCAGCAGCAAGCTGACATTTATTCTGTTGGTCAATAGAGAGGTTATGAGATTAGACCCAATAGGCACTGGACCTTTAAAAAAATTTTTTTTTAATTTTCTATGAAAGATATCGTGTCTCTTTTTCTGTACCCACAGCACTGAGTGTATTTCCTGGTTTGTGTCCAATGAGTATCTGTTGAACTAACGAGTTACAGAAACAATAACTAGAAATGACTATCAGTACCAATTATGATCTCACAAATGATTTAAGGTTGGAAAGATGAGAACAGTGGAATCTAGTATAAGTTGTCACTAATAGAAATAAAAACATGGCTTTGCTAGATGGCCCTGATGTTTCCCCATTATGCCTTCATTACCAAGAACAGGTGGAGAGGCAAGATAGAAAGAAAAAAAAAAAAAAACAGAAACCTCTGATAAAAGGCAGAAAGTAATGTGCATTTCTCCACTTATTTAGGTCTTCTATTTTTTCTATCAGTGTTTTCTAACTTTTAGCACACAGATTCTATACATGTTTTGCTCAATTTATATTTGACTATTTCATTTTCTTTTGGAATAATTGTAAATGGTATTGCTTTTTATTTTATTTTAGTTTCCACAGTTTGTTACTAAATAGAAATACTATTGATATTTGTATGTTGATCTTGTATTCCATGATCTTGCTGAATGCATTCATTAGTTATAGAAGTGCTGCATATTTCTTGGGGTTTTCTATGTATATAATCCTGTGATCTGTAAATAGGAATAGATTCATTTCTTCCTTTTCAATCTGTGAGCCTTTATTTCTTTTTCTCATCATATTCCACTGGATAGGACATAGACTATAATGCTGAACAGGAATCATGAGAGCTAAAATTATTTTCCTTGTTCCTGATCTCAGACAGAAAGCTCTTAGTCTTTCATCATTATATTAGTTGTATTTTTTTGTTTGTTTGTTTTTGTTTTAGATTCCATTTATCAAGTTTAGGACATTCACTTCCATTCCTAGGCCTAAGATACTAAGAGATTTTATTATGAATGGATAGTAAATTTTTCTGTGTCTATTGAGATAAACATATGACTTTCTTCCTTAGTCTATTATTATGGTGAAATACATTGCTTAATTTTTTTGAATGATGAACCAGTTTTGCATTCCTGGGATAAACTCCATTTGATCTTGATATATTGTCCTTTTCATATGTTGCTGGAATTGACTTAATACTATTTTGTTGAGGATTTTTTATGTCAGGTCATGGGATATATTCGTCTGTAGTTTTTTTCCTTATATTATCATTGTCTGGTTTTGATATCAGAGTAATGCTGGCTTTCTGAGTTATAAAGTTTCCTACTTCTCCAAATACTTAGAAAAGAATATATGAAAGTGGAATAGTGTCTTCCTTCCCTACTCGTTTTGTAGAATTCACCAAGTTAGCCACCTGAACCTGGAGTTTCTTTTTAAGAAAGGTTTTAGCTACAATTTCTTTAATAGAGATAGGATTATTTAGATTATCTAATATTTTGAATGAGATTTGATAGTTTTCATCTTTCAAAGAATTGATTTCTCTCAAGAACCTGCCTGCCAATGCAGGGGACATAAGACATACTGGCTTGATCCCTGGGCTGGGAAGATCCGTTGGAGAAGGACTTAGAAACCTACTCCAGTATTCTTGTCTGGAGAATCCCATGGACAGAGGAATCTGGGGAGTTACAGACCACAAGGTTACAAAGGGTTAGACACAACTGAAACAACTTAGCACACACACATCTAAAGTTTCAGAATTATGGGTAAAAAGTTGCCACAGTCTTCCCTTATCATTTTAGTATATGTGGGATCTGCAATGATTTCCCCCTTTTTGCTCTCAGCGTTGGTAATTTCTTTCTTTTTTTAAATCATTATGGCTAGAAATTTATCAACTTTATTGATTTTTTTAAAAAATATATCATTTGGTTCTTTTGTTTTACTCACTTCAATTTCAATGACTTCGGTTTTTAATCTTTATTATTTCTCTCATTTTGCCAGCTTTCTGTTCAATTTGCTTTTCCCCCCTTGTTTCTAAAAATAAAAGCTTCTGTGTTTTGAGACATTACTTCTTTTTTGTATAATTATTACTTTTTTTCGTTTTCTTATATATATATATATTTATGTGCTTTTTTAAAATTTATTTTTATAGGAAGCTAATTATTTTACAATATTACATTGGTTGGTTTTGCCATACATTGACATGAATCTGCCCCGGGTGTACATGAGTTCCCCTCCTAAACCCCACACACACCTCCTTCCTCCCCTTATCCTCCCTCTGGGGCATCCCCGCATACCAGCCCCAAGCATCCTGTAACATGCATCAACCCTGAATTGGTGATTTGTTTCACATATGATAATATACATGTTTCAATGCCATTCTCCCAAACCATCCCACCCTCACCTTCTCCACAGAGTCCCAAAGACTGTTCTATACATCTGTGTCTCTTTTGCTGTCTCGTATGGAGAAGGAAATGGCAACCCACTCCAGTGTTCTTGCCTGGAGAATCCCAGGGAAGGGGGAGCCCGGTGGGCTTCCGTCTATGGGGTCACACAAGTCGGACACGACTGAAGTGACTTAGCAGCAGCAGCATACAGGGTTATCATTTGCATCTTTCTAAATTCCATATATATGCATTAGTATATTGCATTGGTGTTTTTCTTTCTGGCTTACTTCACTCTGTATAATAGGCTTCAGTTTCATCCACCTCATTAGAACTGATTCAAATGCATTCTTTTTAATGGCTGAGTAATACCCCATTGTATATATGTATCAAAGCTTTCTTGTCCATTCATCTGCAGATGGACATCTAGGTTGCTTCCATGTCCTGGCTATTTTAAACAGTGCTGCAATGAACATTGGAGTACATGTGTCTCTTTCAATTCTGGTTTCCTCGGTGTGTATGCCCAGCAGTGCGATTGCTGAATCATATGGCAGTTCTATTTCCAGTTTTTTGAGGAATCTCCACACTGTTCTCCATAGTGGCTGTACTAGTTTGCATTCCCACCAACAGTGTAAGAGGGTTCCCTTCTCTCCACACCCTCTCCAGCATTTATTGCATGTAGCCTTTTGGATAGCAGCCATTCTGACTGGTGTGAAATGGTACCTCATTGTGGTTTTGATTTGCATTTCTCTGATTATGAGGGATGTTGAGCATTTTTTCATGTGCTTGTTAGCCATCTTTGTGTCTTCTTTGGATAAATGTCTGTTTAGTTCTTTGGCCCAGTTTTTGATTGGGTCGTTTATTTTTCTGGAATTGAGCTGCAGGAGCTGCTTGTATATTTTGGAGATTAATTCTTTATCAGTTGCTCATTTGCTATTATTTCCCCCCATTCTGAAGGCTGTCTTTTCACCTTGCTTATAGTTTCCTTTGCTGTGCAGAAGCTTTTGATTTGAATTAGGTCCCATTTGTATATTTTTGCTTTTATTTCCAATATTCAGGGAGGTGGGTCTTGAAGGATCCTGCTGTGATTTATGTCGGAGAGTGTTTTGCCTACGTTCTCCTCTAGGAGTTTTATAGAATCTGGCCTTACATTTAGCTCTCTAATCCATTTTGAGTTTATTTTGGTGTATGGTGTTAGGAAGTGTTCTAGTTTCACTCTTTTACAAGTGGCTGACCAGTTTTCCCAGCACCACTTGTTAAAGAGACTGTCTTTTCTCCATTTTATATTCTTGCCTCCTTTGTCAAAGATAAGATGTCCATAGGTGCGTGGATTTATCTCTGGGCTTTCTATTTTGTTCCATTGATCTATATTTCTGTCTTTATGCCAGTACCATACTGTCTTGATGACTGTGGCTTTGTAGTAGAGCCTGAAGTCCGGCAGGTTGATTCCCCCAGTTCCATTTTTCTTCCTCAAGATTGCTTTGGCTATTCGAGGTTTTTTGTATTTCCATACAAATTGTGAGATTATTTGTTCTAGTTCTGTGAAAAATACTGTTGGTAGCTTGATAGGGATTGCATTGAATGTATAAATTACTTTGGGTAGTATAATCATTTTCACAATATTTATTCTTCCAATCCACGAACACGGTATATTTCTCCATCTATTAGTGTCCTCTTTGATTACTTTCACTGGTGTTTTATAGTCTTCTATGTACAAGTCTTTTGTTTCCTTAGGTAGATATATTCCTAAGTATTTAATTCCTTTCGTTGCAACAGTGAATGGAATAGTTTCCTTAATTTCTCTTTCTATTTTCTCATTATTAGTGTATAAGAATGCAGGTGATTTCTGTGTGTTGATTTTATATCCTGCAACTTTACTGTATTCATTGATTAGCTCTAGTAGTTTTCTGGTAGAGTCTTTAGGGTTTTCTGTGTAGAGGATCATGTCATCAGCGAACAGTGAAAGTTTTACTTCTTCTTTTCCAATTTGTATTCCCTTTATGTCTTTTTCTGCTCTGATTGCTGTGGCCAAAACTTCCAGAACTATGTTGAATAGTAGTGGTGAGAGTGGGCACCCTTGTCTTGTTCCTGACTTTAGGGGAAATGCTTTCAGTTTTTCACCATTGAGGATAATGTTTGCTGTGGGTTTGTCATATACAGCTTTTATTGTGTTGAGATATGTCCCTTCTATTCCCACTTTCTGGAGGGTTTTTATCATAAATGGATGTTGAATTTTGTCGAAGGCTTTCTCTGTGTCTATTGAGATAATCATATGATTTTTATTTTTCAGTTTGTTAATGTGGTGTATTACGTTGATTGATTTGTGGATATTGAAGAATCCTTGCATTCCTGGGATAAAGCCCACTTGGTCATGATGTATGATCTTCTTAATGTGTTGTTGGATTCTGATTGCTAGAATTTTGTTAAGGATTTTTGCATCTATGTTCATCTTGAGAAAAAGGTGAAATTCATTGTTTTGGGGTGAAATGTCCTATAGAGATCTATTAGGTCTAACTGGTCTATTGTATCATTTAAAGTTTGTGTTTCCTTGTTAATTTTCTGTTTAGTTGATCTATCCATAGATGTAAATGGGGTATTAAAATCTCCCAGTATTATTGCGTCGTTGCTAATTTCCCCTTTCATACTTGTTAGTAATTGTCTTATATATTGTGGTGCTCCTTTGTTGGGTGCATAAATATTTATAATTGTTATATCTTCTTCTTGGATTGATCCTATGATCATTATGTAGTTTTCTCCTTTGTTTCTTTTCACAGCCTTTGTTTTAAAGTCTATTTTATCTGATATGAGTATTACTACTCCTGCTTTCTTTTGGTCTCTATTTGCATGGAATATCTTTTTCCAGCCCTTCACTTTCAGTCTGTATGTGTCCCTCGTTTTGAGGTGGGTCTCTTGTAGACAACATATATGGGGGCCTTGTTTTTGTATCCATTCAGCCAGCCTTTGTCTTTTGGTTGGGGCATTCAACCCATTTATGTTTAAGGTGATTATTGATAAGTATGATCCCGTTGCCATTTTCTTTATTGCTCTGGGTTCAAGTTTATACACACTTTCGGTGTTTCCTGTCTAGAGAAGATCCTTTAGCATTTGTTGGAGAGCTGGTTTGGTGATGCTGAATTCTCTCAGCTTTTGCTTGTCTATAAAGCTTTTGATTTCTCCTTCATATTTGAATGAGATCCTTGCTGGGTACAGTAATCTGGGCTGTAGGTTATTTTCTTTCATCACTTTAAGTATGTCTTGCCATTCCCTCCTGGCCTGAAGAGTTTCTGTTGAAAGATCAGCTGTTATCCTTACGGTAATCCCATTGTGTGTTATTTGCTGCTTTTCCCTTGCTGCTTTTAATATTTGTTCTTTGTGTTTGATCTTTGTTAATTTGAATAATATGTGTCTTGGAGTATTTCGCCTTGGGTTTATCCTATTGGGGACTCTCTGGGTTTCTTGGACTTGAGTGATTATTTCTTTCCCCATTTTAGGGAAGTTTTCAACTATTATCTCCTCAAGTATTCTCTCATGGTCTTTCTTTTTGTCTTCTTCTTCTGGGTCTCCTATGATTCAAATGTTGGTGCGTTTAACATTGTCCCAGAGGTCTCTAATATTGTCCTCATTTCTTTTAATTCGTTTTTCTTTTTTCCTCTCTGTTTCATTTATTTCTACAATTCTATCTTCTAGCTCACTTTTCCTGTCTTCTGCCTCTGTTATTCTACTGTTTGTTCCCTCCAGAGTGTTTCTGATCTCATCTATTGCATTATTCATTGTATATTGACTCTTTTTTATTTCCTATAAGTCCTTATTAAACCTTTCTTCCATCTTCTCAATCCTTTTCTCCAGGTTATTTATCTGTAACTCCATTTTGCTTTCAAGATTTTGAATCATTTTCACCACCAAAATTCGAAATTCTTTATCAGGTAGATTCTCTATATCTTCCTCTTTTGTTTGTGTTGCTGGGCATTTATCTTGTTCCTTTACTTGCTGGGTGTTTCTCTGCCTCTTCATCTTGCTTATAATGCTTTGCTTGGGTGGCCTTTCCCTCTTCTGGCAGTTTGTGGAGTTCTCTTTATTATGTAATTTTCTCGCTGTGTGTGGGGTTGGACGGGTGACTTGTCAAGGTTCCCCGGTTAGGAAAGCTTGTGTCGGTGTTCTAGTGGGTGGAGCTGGATTTCTTTTCTCTGGAGTGCAGTGAAGTGTCCAGTAATGAGCTATGAGATGTTAGTGGGTTTGGAGTGACTTTAGGCATCCTGTATATTGAAGTTCAGGGCTATTTTCCTGTGTTGCTGGAGAATTTGCGTAGTATGTCTTGCTCTGGGACTTGTTGACCCTTGGGTGGTGCTTGGTTTTAGTGTAGGTATGGAGACATTTAATGAGCTCCTACTGATTAATGTTCCCTGGAGTCAGGAGTTCTCTGGTGTTCTCAGGATTCGGGCTTAAGCCTCTTGCCTCTGGTTTTTGGTCTTATTCTTGGAGTAGTCTCTAGACTTCTCTATCTTAGTCGTTTCCAAGTTAGTTCCCTCTGTTTTAGCTTCTGTTTGCTGGTCTCTTCAGTGTCTAATTTCCGCCCTGATACTAGTGTGTGGGTGGACACTTTTTAAGGCTCAGTTGTTCAGTCCTGTTCTGGGAAGGGAGAAACGCTGCAGACAAATATCTCTGGCTTCTGCGGGGAGTGCTCGCAGCGTCTCAGCTACACTGGGTTTGCCCCCGCTCACAGTGCGTGTGTTGTTCCAGTCTATACTGCACAGGCTCTAGGTTGCTCTGCCGGGAACTTTTCGAGGCCAGCGCTGGGTTGTATGCACTTCCCAGGTCTGAGTGGCTCTAGTTCAGTTTCTCGGGTACTCCACAAGTGCGCAGACTTGGTTGGGTCTGCGTTTTGTGCCTTCCCTGGTCCGAGCAGCTGAAGTGACCAGGTGTTTGGCGAGCGCAGTCGCTGCAACTTATCGTCTCCCCAGTCCCTGCCACTCGGTTTTCTGGGTGTACAACCAGTGCACCTTCTCAGGTGGATATTGACTGGCCTGAGCCCAAGAAGTCTTGATTAGCAACAAAGCCTGCCTGCAGTTTGTATTGGATGCCTTTCTGGGGCCGCGGTTGCCCCCTCCGGCTCTGGCTGACCTCCCTGCCTGTCTCGGCGGTGGATGGGGGATGGGCTGACCACAGCCGGCTCGCTCTGCTCAGCCCTTTATTCTGTGAGCGGGGCTGGTGGAGTCTTAGGTTAGAGCTTTCCGCCTTTTCGTGGGGAAGCTATCCCAGTCTGCTTTGCTATATCCCCAGTTAGTTCTCTCAGATTGTTCTCACAGCATTCAAGCCCAGTCCTCTCTCTAAGCAGTTCAGCCGGCTCCTCCCTGCCCAGCCCCCGCTTGTTAATGGCGTATGCAGGCATCTACGCTGCTTCTCTGCAGGGAGTTACCGTTTGGCGGGTAATCTGTGGGTTTTAATTATTTCTTTCTTTTTCCTCCTGGTTATGTGGCCCTCAGAGGTTCCAAGGCTCACCACAGACTCGTCAGTGAGAGTGTTTCCTGGTGTTTGGAAACTTCTCTCTTTTTAAAGCCTCCCTTCCCGGGATGGAGCTCCGTCCTTACCTCTTTTGTCTCTCTTTTTATCTTTTATGTTTTTTCCTACCTCCTTTCGAAGACAATGGGTTGCTTTTCTGGGTGCCTGATGTCCTCTGCCAGCATTCAGAAGTTGTTTTGTGGACTTTACTCCACGTTCAAATGTTCCTTTGATGAATTTGTGGGGGAGAGAGTGGTCTCACCGTCCTATTCCTCCGCCATCTTGTTCCTTACACCCCTGTATAATTATTTAATGCATTAAATTTCCCTGGAAGCACTGATTTAGGTTCATCCCACAGATTTCGATGTGTTGTTTTCTTTTACAGTTTTTGCTGTTTATCCTTGCTTCCTAGCTCCACAATTGAGGCCACCCTCAAGTCAAAGTTGAGAAATAAAGAGCACAAATATCCAAAAAACTCTCCTGATTATTCTTCAAGTTTTGAATTTCCAACTTAATATGGATGCTAATTTATAATTTTCAAGATTTTTTAAAAAATGAATTTTTGGGGGTTACTAACATGTTCTTTTCAGAGTCTTCAGGTAGTTGGGGTTTTGTTTTGTTCCCTTTGTGCCCTCCTTGTGACTTAGAAGGTAAAGAATATGCCTGCAATATCAGAGACCCAGGTTCGATCCCTGGGTCTGAAAGATCCCCTGAAGAAGGCAATGGCTACGCACTCCAGTATTCTTGCCTGGGAAATCCCAGGGACAGAGGAGTCTGGCAGGTTACATTACATGTTGTTGCAAGGAGTCAGACATGAATTTGCTAAAGAATTTTTCATTGTAATCCATCTGGGGAGATGAGCTGTGGTGGGCTAACTCCATTTTGGTCAGCATCTGAAATCCTGTCTGATTTTGAGATTTCTTAGATACCTAGTAAAATGTTGCATGTTGAAAGACACTCAACCTTATGGAACTAGACCCATGCTTTAATTGCCCCTTGCCCCCATCACCACCTGAGGAAAGAGACCAAGAAATGAGACTTTTGAAAGATGTTTTCTATTCACGAAGGAAAGCAGCTGCCACTTCGCTTTCAAAAGAAATAGAAATACATATACATGCACTTCAATATTCACTGCAGCACTACTTACAATAGCCAAGACATGAAAGCAACCAAAATGTCCACCAACACATGAATGGATAAAGAAGATGTGGTATATACATACAATGAAATATTACTTAATCATAAAAAGAATAAAATAATGTGATATAGAGGAACTGTGGCTCCCAAGGCATATGGGAAACTGAAGATATAGTCCACCAGATTTTGGAAATAACTACAAAGGAGGCCTGAAAAACAAAGAGGTCATTTTCATCTCATCAGTCCTAGATGAAGAGATTAAGCCCTGAGCCTTTGGAATGGGAGCAATGACTCCAAGACCCTAGAATCCCAGAAAACTAACCCTAGGGAGGATCAGCTAGTGAGGACTTACACAAAGGTAACCACTTTGTGTATAAGGAATAACATGACCCGGCATCACCAAACTACCAGTAGCACCCTGTGCAGGACACCTCATCTAAACAGCAAACAAAACAGAAATGCAAACCCAGTCATCAACAGACAGGATTACCCCCTCACTCAGCCTTGCGCATTAGAGAGAGAGAGAGAGAAAAAAAAAAAAAACTCACCACAAATCTCACCCTATATGAAGCTTAAACAAACAACTGGACCAACCTTAGGAGGGCAGAAACCAAAAGGAAGAAAGGATTCAACCTTGAAACCTAGGAAAAAGAGACCTCAAACACAATAAACTAAAAAAAAAAAAAAAAATGAAAGGGCAGAGAAATACTACACAAATGAAGGAAAAAATTAGAAACACAGAAGTCCAAATAAATGAAGAGGAAATTAGCAAGCTACCTGAAAAAAAGTTCAGAATAATGATAGTAAAGGTGATCAAAAACTTTGAAAACAGAAAATAGAAAATGCAAGAATCAATGGACAAAGACCTAGAAGAATTAAAGAATAAACATACAGAAACAAACAACACAATTACTGAAATTAGAAATACTCTGGAAGGAATACTTTGACCACCTCATGCAACGAGTTGACTCATTGGAAAAGACTCTGATGCTGGGAGGGATTGGGGGCAGGAGGAGATGGGGATGACAGAGAATGAGATGGCTGGATGGCATCACCGGCTTGATGGACATGAGTTTGAGTGAACCCCAGCAGTTGGTGATGGACAGAGAGGCCTGGCGTGCTGTGATTCATGGGGTCGCAAAGAGTCGGACACGACTGAGCGACTGAACTGAACTGAACTGAACTAGAAGGAATCAATAGCAGAATATCTGAAACGGAAGAATGAATCAGTGAGCTGGAAGATAAAATGGTGGAAATACCTTCTGAAGAGCAGAATAAAGTAAAAAGAATGAAAAGAACTGAGGATAGTCTCAGAGACCTCTTGGGACAATATCAAACACAACCACATTTAAATTATAGGGGTCCCAGAAGAAGAAGAGAAAAAGAAAGGGTATGAGAAATTTTTTGAAGAGATTATAGTTGAAAATTTCCCCAACATGGAAAAGGAAACAGTCAATCAAGTCCAAGACTCACAAAGAGTCCCAAACAGGATAAACCCAAGGAGAAACATGACAAGACACATATTAATCAAGCTAACAAATACTAAACACAAAGGAAGAATATTAAAAGCAGCAAACAAAAAGCAACAAGTAACATACAAGGGAAACCCCATATGTTTAACAGCTGATTTTTCAGCAGAAACTCTGCAGGCCAGAAGGGAATGCCAGGATATCTTTAAAGTACTGAAAGGGGAAAATCTACAACCAAGATTACTGTACTTAGCAAGGATCTTATTCAAAATTGATGGAGAAATAAAAAACTTTTCAGACAAGCAAAAGTTAAGAGAATTCAGTACCACCAAACCAGCTTTACAACAAATGTTAAGGGGACTTATATAGTCAATAAATACAAGAGAAGAAAAAGATCTAAAAAATCAACCCCAAACAATTAAGAAAATGACAATAGGAACATATATATCAATAATTACTTAAAATGTAAATGAATTAAATGCTCCAGCCAAAAGACACAGACTGGCTGAATGGATACAAAAATAAGATCCATATATATGCTGTCTACAAGAAACCCACTTCAGACCAAAATACACATGTAGACTGAAAGTGAGAGGATCGAAAAAAAATATTCCATGCAAATGGGAAGCAAAAGAAAGCTGGAGTAGCACTCCTCACATCAGACAAAATAGATCTTCAAATAAAGAATGTTATAAGAGATAAGGAAGGACACTACATAATGAACAAGGGGTCAATCCAAGAAGAAGACATAACAATTGTAAATATCTATGCATCCAACATAGGAGCACCTCAATACGTAAGACAAACACTGCTGCTGCTGCTAAGTCCCTTCAGTCATGTCCGACTCTGTGGGACCCCATAGATGGCAACCCATCAGGATCCTCTGTCCCTGGGATTCTCCAGGCAAGAATACTGGAGTGGGTTGTCATTTCCTTCTCCAAGACAAACACTAACAGACATAAAAGGAGAAATTGACCTTAACACAATAGTAGTAGGAGATTTTAACACCCCACTCACACCAATGAACAGATCATCAAAACAGAAAATTAACAAGGAAATACAAGTCTTAAATGATACATTAGATGAGATGGATCTCATTGATATCTGCAGGCCATTCCATCCAAATGCAGAAGAATACACCTTCTTTTCAAGTCCACATGGAACATTCTCCAGGATAGACCAAATCTTAGGTCACAAATCAAATCTCAGTAAATTTTAGAAAATTGAAATTGTATCAGGCATCTTCTCTGACCACAACGCTATGAGACCAGTTATCAATTACAAGGAAAAAACTGTAACAAATACAAACACTAATAATTTAAACAATAATTTTAATAATAACCAACAGGTTACTGAAGAAATCAAAAGGGAAATCAAGAAATTTCTAGAAACAAATAACAGTGAAAACATGACAACTCAAAACCTATGGAATGCAGTAAAAGCAGTTCTAAGAAGGAAGTTTGTAGCAATACAACCCTACCTCAAGAAACAAGAAAAACATTGGACTATCAAACTTTAAACCTAAAACAACTGGAAAAAGGAGAGGAAAATCCCCCAAAAATTGGTAGAAGGAAAGAAATGATAAAGATCAGAGCAGAAATAAGTAAAAAAAGAGATGAAAGACAATAGCAAAGATTAATAAAACTAAAAGCCATTTCTTTGAGAAGATAAACAAAATTGACAAATCTTTAGCCATACTCATCAAGAAAAAAAGAGAAGAAACAAATCAACAAAATTAGAAATGAAAAAGGAGAGGTTACAACAGACAATGCAGAAACACAAAGGATTATAAGAAACTATAATGAACAACCATATGGCAATAAAATGGATAACCTGGAAGAAATGGACAGAGTCTTAGAAATATTCAATCTTCCAAGACTGAATCAGGAAGAAATAGAGATTATGAACAACCCAATTACAAGCACTGAAACTGAAGCTGTGATAAAAAATCTCCCCAAAAACAAAACCCAGGACCAGATGGCTTCACAGGAGAAATCTATCAAATGTTTAGAGAAGCGCTAATGCCTATTTTTCTAAACTCTTAAAAAAAAACTGCAGAGGAAGGAACACTTCCAAACTCATTCTACGAGGTCACCATCACCCTGGTACCAAAACCAGACAAAGACAATGCAAAAAAAGAAAACTACAGACCAATAATACTGATGAATAGAGATGCAAAAATCCTCAATAAAATTTTACAAAGAGAATTCAACAACACATCAAAAAGCTCATACACCATGATCAAGTTGGGTTTATTCCAGGGAAGCAAGGATTCTTCAATATATGCAAATCATTCAATGTGATGCACCATATGAACAAGTTGAAAGATAAAAACCATATGATCATCTCAATAGACACAGAAAAAGCCTTTGACAAAATACAGCACCCATTTGTGATTGAAACTCTTCAAAAAATGGGCATAGAAGGAACCTACCTCAACATAGTAAAGGCTATATATGATAAGCCTACAGCAAACATTATTCTCAATAGTGAAAAACTGAAAGCATTCCTCCTAAGGTCAGGAACAAGACAAGGGTGTCCACTTTCACCACTATTATTCAACATAGTTCTGGAAGTCCGAGCTACAGAAATGAGAGAAGAAAAAGAAATAAAAGAAATCCAGATCAGAAAAGAAGAAGTAAAGCTCTCACTGTTTGCAGATGACATGAAACTGTACATAGAAAACTCTAAAGATAGTATCAGAAAATTTCTGATCTAGCTAATAGATAGAGCTAATAGAATTCACTGATAGAGCTAATAAATTCACTGATAGAGCTAATCAGTGAATTTAGCAATGTTGCAGGATACAAAATCAATACACAGAAATCACTTGCATTTCTATATATTAACAATGAAAAATCAGAAAGAGAAACTAAGGAATCAATCCTATTCACCATTGCAACAAAATAATTAAATATCTAGGAATAAACTTACCTAAGGAGACAAAAGAACTGTACACAGAAAATTATAAAACTCTAGTGAAAGAATTCAAAGATGGCATAAACAGATGGAGAGATATTCCATGTTCCTGGGTAGGAAGAATCAATATTTTGAAAAATGACTATACTAAAAAATGCAATCTACAGATTCAATGTGATCCCTATAAAATTAACAATGGCATTTTTCACAGGACTAGACCAAAAAACTTCACAATTCATATGGAAACACAAAAGACCCCAAATAGCCAAAGCAGTCTTGAGAAAGACGAATGCGGCTGGAGAAATCATCCTTTCTGACTTCAGATTATACTACAAAGCTACAGTCATTAAGACAGTATGTACTGGCACAAAAACAGAAATATAGACCAATGGAATAAAACAGAAAGCTCAGGAAAAAAAAATCATGAACCTATGGGTACCTTATTTTTGACAGAGGAGGCAAGAAAATACAATGGGGTAAAGACAACCTCTTCAATAAATGGTGCTGGAAAAACTGGACAGCTAAATATAAAAGAATGAAATTGGAACACTTCCTAACACCAAACGCAAAGATAAACTCAAAATGGATTGAAGACCTAAATGTAAGACCAGAAACTATAAAAACTCTTAGAGGAAAATGGGCAGAACATTCAATGACATTAATGAAAGCAAGATCCTCTATGAACCACATCCTAGAGTAATGGAAATAAAAGCAAAAGTAAACAAGTGGGACCTAATTACCAGCAAAGCAAACTATAAGCAAGGTGAAAAGACAACCCTCAGAATGTGAGAAAATAATAGCAAATGAAACAACTGTCAAAGGATTAATTTCCAAAATATACAAGCAGTTCACACAACTGAATACCAGAAAAACAACCCAATCAAAAAATGGGAAAAAGACCTAAGCAGACTTTTCTTCAAAGAAGACATCCAGACATAGGGATGGCTAACAAACACATGAAAAGATGCTCAACATCGCTCATTATTCAGTTCAGTTCAGTTCAGTTCAGTTCAGTTCAGTCGCTCAGTCGTGTCCGACTCTTTGCGACCCCATGAATCACAGCACTCCAGAAATGCAAATCAAAACTACAAGAAAATATCACCTCAAACTGGTCAAAATGGCCAAACAATAAATGCTGGAGAGGGTGTGGAGAAAAGGGAACACTCTTGCACTATTGGTGGGAATGTAAATTGATACAACCAGTATGGAGTATGGTATGGAGATTCCTTAAAAAACTAGGAATAAAGCCACCATATGACTCAGCAGTCCCACTCCTAGGCATATACCCTGAGGAAACCAAAATTGAAAAAGACACATGTATTCCATTGTTCTTTGCAGCACTATTTACAATAGCTAGAACATGAAAGCAACCTAGATGTCCATCGACAGATGAATGGATAAAGAAGTTGTGGTACATATACACAATGGAATATTACTCAGCCATAGAAAGAAATGCATTTGAGTCAATTCTAATGAGATGGATGAACCTATAGCCTATTATACAGAGTGAAGTAAGTCAGAAAGAGAAAGTTAAATATCTTATTCTAACATATATACAGAATCTAGAAAAATGGTACTGAAGAATTTATTTACAGGTCAATTATGGAGAAACAGACAGAGAACAGACTTATGGACACAGGGAGAGAGGGGAGGAGAGGGTGAGATGTATGGAATGAGTAACATGGAAACTTACATTACCATATGTAAAATAGATAGCCTACAGGAATTTGCTGTACGGCTCAGGAAACTCTAACAGGGGCTCTGTATCAATCTAGAGGGGTGGAATGGGGAGGAAGATGGGAAGGAGGTGCAAGAGGGAGGGCATATATACCTATACCTATGGCTGGTTCATGTTGCGGTTTGACAGAAAACAACAAAATTCTGTAAAGCAATTATCCTTCAATTAAATAGTAATTTTTTAAAAAAGGAATAAAATAATGCCATTTGCAGCAACATGGATGGAACTAGAGATGGTCATACTAAATGAAGTAAGCCAGGGGAAGACAAATATCATATGATATTGCTTACACATTTAATCTAAAAAAAGATACAAAATGATATTATTCATAAAACAAAAAGAGAATCACAAACATAGAAAACAAACTTATGGTTACCATAGGGGAAAGGGAGGAAGGATAAAATAGGAAGTTGGGTTTAAGGTATACATACTACTATATGTAAAATAGATAATAGACAAGGACCTATTGTATAGCACAAGGAACTATACTAAATATTTTGTTAAAAAAAAAAAAAAACCCTCTGGAAAGGAACACACATACACACACACACACACACACACACATCTTGGGATCTCTGTGTTGTATATTTGAAACTAACATGACATTATAAAGCAACTATGTTTCAATAAAAAATAGACTAAAAGTAAAAATAAATAAATTTTAAAAGAGAATAGAAACTCCTAATCCCCTTTCATACAGAATTCTGCACACCTGACTTCTGTCCTGTTGAGATCACAGTTAAGCTCCTTCCAGTGAATGAAGATAGGGAAGCCTTAGCAAACACTAATCTGTGAATACCCTAGTCCAGTGGAGATTCTATCCTTTCCCTATTTTCTTGCTCTTCTTTTCCTGTCTCATCTTTTTTTCCATATCCTTCTGGTACACTAACTGTGTTCAGTTCAGTTCAGTCTCTCAGTAGTGTCTGACTCTTTGAGACCCCATGAATACAGTGGCATATTTCCATGTGGCATATCTCTATAATTAACAACAATTTTGAGAGCTCATCACACATACAGACATACACACATTACATAATTATAGTAAATCCATCTATAATGCTTACTGTGCATCATAGCCACACATACGCTTCTAAGCACTTTTGCAAAATTAACTATGTTAATCTATTAAATAATGATGAATGAAGATTAATTTCCTTCTTTTTTAAGATAAAAGTACATTTTAATGGAAATTGTAATATTTTCTTCTCACACTCCTTTGAAGCATCTTGCACATTTGGGTTCTGTGCATCCCCTACCTTTGAGACCACTGACTAAATCCACCCATTTGGAACCAAGTGATAACCAGTCTTGTGTTGTTTACTGAGTGCCTGTTATATGCCAGGCACCTCTTTACCACAGATAGGAAACAGATTCAGGAAAGATGGTCACACTGATAGTAAATAATAGAGTTGAGACTTCAACTCTAGTCATTCAATTCTCTTTTAACCAAGTTCCCCATTTCAGAAATGAAACTTTCTGAAGCCAATTAAGGTCCTATTAGCAGAGAAGTGAGGTATGTTTGTTGGATGGGAGGTGGTGGGAGGATGTGGGACAGTGTTGCAGTTATTTTCTTGGTCACTCTCTTAGGAGGTAGAAGCTCCATATCCCCTGAGAGGGTCATGAATCCCAACTAGAAGAGAAAGTCATCTTATCCTCTTCTTCCTGAAGTTGACATCCCTATGCTGTTTCCAAAAAGGCATCAGAAGGACAGACAGCTTCTCCTATCACACACTGCCTCTTCTTCCCTTTTTCTCCATGCTAACACATATCATCTTTCACCAGCCTCTTCAGTTCGAAACTATTCCTTGCAATTCAGTAATGAAATTCCTGTTTCTTTTGTAATTGTATTTTAACATGGTTCATGCTCTGATACCAAACTTAAATCAAATTCTTTGCAGAAAGACTACCACAGGGTGACAAGCTCCTTTCTGCTAGTCTCATTACTGTAACATTTATTCAGGGTTTCTTGGCGGCCTTTGAGTGCTGCAATGACTTAATATACTACAATCAAAGGATTTAATTTCCTCTGTGGTCTCCTTACTTTGGTTTCCTACCTGGGGTTCTCACTTATTTTGGATGCACAGCTATGGTGAGGTGAGGGGCTTCTCTTGGGTATAGACCCTGGAGAGAACCTTGAAGCCTGGGGCATAGATCATAGAAGGAGTCTTCATGCCTGGGCTTGTACAGCTTGTCCAGATTCTGACTGACTGGTTTTCTCATTAGGGCACCTTCTCTCTCCAATGGCTGCTGCTGCTGTTGCTAAGTTGCTTCAGTCGTATCCGACTCTGTGAGACCCCACAGACGGAAGCCCACCAGGCTCCCCCGTCCCTGGGATTCTCCAGGCAAGAACACTGGAGTGGGTTGCCATTTCCTTCTCTATCTCCAATGGCAGCTAAATATAAAATGAAGAATAAAGCTCTCAGAAAGTGGAGAGCATGATGAGAGCTTCAATCTTCTTGGGGACTCTGGTAAGGGACCCATATCCAGGATACTTTATGAATTTTCCTTCAACGGATATATCCTGGACTCATCAGGGATGCCAAACACGAAAACAGGGTCATGAGAGTGAAACCAAGATAAAGACACAAGAATGATCTGGAGATGACAAAAGAAATATACATGTACACTATTAATGCTATGTATAAAATAGATGACTGATGAAAACATACTGTATAGCACAAAGAACTCTAATTTACTGTGGTGACCTGAATGGGAAGGAAGTCCAAAAGAGGGGATATATATAAATTCATGTTGCTGTACAGCAGAAACTAACACAACCTTGTAAAGCAACTATACTGCAATAAAAATTAAAAAGAAAAAAATTAATATAAAATTATGGACAGAGACTTTCCTGTGGGTATTTGTAATGAAGTAAAATATTACTCAGGAAATGAGCTTAGTAGGATACAGAAGCGGATTTTTCTTTTTGTTCCAGAATTGGCAATTTGGACTCAAATAAGGTGATGTGGAAGATCGTGTCCATATATTCTAAGAGGTGGAGACAATTACAGCCATATACCTCTTAAGGCTTAACAAAAGGCTTAATGAAAGGTTTAATATTTGTCCTTGCTCAAATATTACATGTTATTGAACAATTTGAACTCAACAACATATTAACATCAAGCAAGTGTTTTTCTGATCATATTCAAGTCTATTGTTTAGTCTCCCTTAGGTGGCACATTTGGCAAAGAATCCTCCTGGCAATGCAGGAGATATAATAGAAGCAGGTTTTGGCCCTGGGTTAGAAAGATCCCCTGGAGTAGGAAATGGCAATCCACTCCAGTATTCATGCCTGGAGAAGTCCATGGACAGGGGAGTCTGGTGGGCTATAATCCATGGGGTCAGGAAGAGTCAGACATGACAGAGCAGGCACAGGCACACATGAGTGCACTGACCTCTTAAGCAAATCCCATAGATGTCCAGACATCTTAATTTATTAAAAAAGCTCAGATCAGTTCATTTTAAGATGCTCATCTCCTCTTCCCCTTTCTCCAACTCAGGCTTGATCTTTGGCCCCAGTAACCTATAGGAGAAGGGTCTTATTCTCTCTTCCTATCCTAGTTCCAGCTTAATTGGGATAGAGAAATGAGAGGCAGGAATAAAAGAGAGGGCAAATGTCATCCTAGGTTGTTGGACATCGTATATAGAATGACCTTGGAGTCAGTGAGTATAGGGGCAGATCAAGCCATGAAGAGATCCAAATTCAATTGAAGATCAATTAATTAAACCATCTGATTAGCTTCTACAAATACAAGAATTTTTTGGCCTAAAAGATAGAAAAAGCCACACAGGAATGCATATAAATATTTTAAGGGCCAAGTAAATACAAATTTAGTTAGGTGAAGGAGCAGGTAGGTGGAAGCTTCAGATTTCCATGAGTAGGTACCTGGATGGTGTAGGCTCAGCGGGTTATGCATCCTTGTCCCTAAACTGATTATCTTTCAGTCTCAACTACTGAGAAGGTATCCTTCAAAGTTGTTGGATGACCAAATAATTTTAGTAAAGTGAAAGTACTTTGGTAGCCCCAAGATTTAGAATTATGTACACTAAAGTTTGGGTTTCCCAAGTCGCACTAGTGGTAAAGAACTCACCTGTCAATGCAGGAGATATAGGGGACATGGGTTCGATCCCTGGGTTGGGAAGATCCCTCTGGAAGAGGCCATGATAATGCACTCCAGTATTCTTGTCTGGGAAATCTGATGGACAGAGAAGCCTGAAGGGTTACAGTCCATAGGGTCACAAAGAATCGACTGAAGTGACTTAGCACACATACACACTAATGTTTAAAAGAATTAAATTTATAGTGTATTATTTTATAAGGAATCTGTATAGATTTATACAAAGGTACTTGCATTTTAAGAGAATTTGACCTACTAGAGTATCTGGTCTATTTGTGATTTTATTTTTTATTACTCAAAATGGTAGTTGAGTAATAAAGTTGAACTTGTAACTTTAAGTAAAAATCTTACTAAGTTTATCTATTTGCATTAGGTCTATTAAGAAGTCTTACATTTACCTTTTTATAAGTTTAATTTACTAGATTGGTAAGAGTTTTCAAGTACATGGAAAGGTATTTTTTGTTTTGCTTTTGTTTTTTGTTGAATCAGACACCTGAGGAACTTAGGGAAATAAAGTATATTTAATAATTTAATGTATAAATGCAACTTAAAATATTTGAAGGAATTTAACTAAGTTTGTAAATGACTGTGTTAATTATAGTTTCTTAAAAAGCAATTATTAATGATGTCTACAACTATAAATAGAATCATAAGATCAGTAGGCTAAACTTAAAGGCTTCAGAAAGAACTAGAGTTTTGAATAAATTGAATATTAACTTCAAAGTCAAAGTAACCTCTGAATAATCTTTTCTCTGCATCCAATTTCCCTTGTCAGCCACCTGTCAGAGGCCTCTTTTAGTTGCTGCTTCTCCTCTGGCTCACAATGACAGTCCACAAAAGTCCTGTGTGTGGCAGGCCTGAAGGCATCCTTTGGGGTCCCTGAATGAGATTGAGGGTGGACGAGGGGGCCCCCTACTCCAACATGGAACAGTTCCCTCTCACTTAATATCTTCCAAGAATCTTTTGCAATTTCTGGCTGCAAGGGCTACCTTACCTGCAGTGCAGCCTTCTTGGTTGGGTTAAAACAAGATGCCTCAAACCTTGCTCAAACTTTCTAAAGTATCTGTATGGCTCACAGGAAGTCCATGCATCCATGCTGTAATCAACAGTGGCAGCACAGGCTGTTCTACCATCACTTGCCCTAACTTCATATTCATCGCTCTCAGTCTTCTGCTCAGATAGTCTCAGTTGCTAATCAGCAAATCTGTCCCTTACCCAGATGTCCAATTTGGGGATAATGTACCATTTTTACCTTTCTACTGCTGCTGCTGCTAAGTCACCCCAGTCATGTCCGACTCTGCGTGACCCCACAGACGGCAGCCTACCAGGCTCCGCCGTCCCTGGGATTCCCCAGGCAAGAACACTGGAGTGGGTTGCCATTTCCTTCGCCAATGTGTGGAAGTGAAAAGTGAAAGTGAAGTCGCTCAGTCATGTCTGACTTGTATCGACCCCATGGACTGCAGCCTACCAGGATCCTCCGACCATGGGATTTTCTAGGCAAGAGTACTGGAGTGGCTTGCCATTGTCTTCTCCATACCTTTCTACAGGTACCTACAATTTCAGCAGTTGGTTTCCTTGGGACTTCCTGCATATTCTGGGGTAGAGCAAACCACCCACAAAAACACAAGCTTATGACTTATGACTCCAGTGACTCCATCAATCTCTTTCTGCAATGCCCCGAGGTTTAAGCTAGATTTTAAAAATTGGGTAGGTTCTGTATTGTTGGTTTGTGTTAGAAAACAGTTTGGCTCCCTCTCAATCAGCCTAAGAGAGGTTTTTGGCTATCCTTGGAGGTCATCTTTACAATAAACCTTTTTGTCTACAGTCTTGAGATCTGGTAGCCAATTTCTTCAGCTGTGTGAAACATCCAGTCAGAACCCTAAATTCCGTTTATAGCCCCAGCTCTTAGTTCAAGTGAGTGTTATAAACAGGAGATAAGATGACATGTAAGGTTCCAGTCTGTCTTTTCCACGTATGACTGTAATTCTTTGGGAATCTGGAATGTTCCTATTAAGCATAACTAGAGATATTGCTGCCCACTTAACTACACCACATAGGTTTTGGGGGCTCTTGTACAGGCATACCTGACGATCGGACCCAGGATGGAAACCTGACTGCCAGATCATGTTCAGGTTCACCCCAGCAGGATTTATTTTCAAGTATCCCTGGAATTGCCTTACCACACAGAAGCAAGAGTTGAAACCTGCTGTTGCTATTGAATAATTTTCTCTCGCTTTGCTGAACCAGACCTCACTTGAGTTCAGAGTCACAGCTGGATACCTGGCTATGATGATGTTATAAACAAGGATTCTGAGGAAGCTGCTTTACTTTTATTCAAGATGCTGTTTGTACCTTCTAAGAGCAACAACTTTTGTACAGTCTCTCCCCACCAACCCCCAGACTGCCCACCCAGGACAATTAGGTACTGTTGGGAAAGACAACAGTGACTATCACTATAAAAGCAAGTTGACTGATGATATATATATATTTATTGAGCACAAATTCAATGTTAGTGCTGTCACAGGTGCTTTACAGGTGCCAAATCACTTGGTTTTTATAGCCATTCTACTTCCATGAGGTAGGTATTATTGTTACACCCATTTTGTAGATGAAGAAACTGAGGCATAGTGAGGTTGAGTAATTTATGCAAGCTCTCACAGCCAGGATTGGAGTCAGAGTGAAATCTGAGCATTCTTTTTTATTTTAAATATTTTTTAACCTCTTTATTGAACTTATTACAGTACTGCTTTTTATGTTTCAGGGTATTTTTTACCTCAAGGCATGTGGGATCTTAGCTTCTCAACCAGGGACTGAACCTGCACCCCTTACATTAGAAGACAAAATCTTAACCACTAGCTGCTAAGCTGCTAAGTCACTTCAGTCGTGTCCGACTCTGTGAGACCCCATGGACGGCAGCCCACTAGGCTCCGCCATCCCTGGGATTCTCCAGGCAAGAACACTGGAGTGGGTTGCCATTTCCTTCTCCAACGTGTGAAAGTGAAGTTGCTCAGTCTTGTCCGACTAGTAGCGACCCCATGGACTGTAGCCCACCAGGCTCCTCTGTCCATGGGATTTTCTAGGCAAGAGTACTGGAGTGGCTTGCCATTGCCTTCTCCGCTTAACCACTAGACTGCCAGGGAAGTCCCTGGAATCCAAACATTCTAACTATCACATTCTCTAGATATAGAAATCCTCATACATTGTCAATATACCCAAGTCTCAAAATTGCTCTAGTTTTTTATTTTCTCTAGTTAAAGTGTTGACAGGGAATCTACTTGGGCCCAGACATCTTCAGTTCAGTTCAGTTCAGTTGCTCAGTCGTGTCCGACTCTTTGCGACCCCATGAATCACAGCATGCCAGGCCTCCCTGTCCATCACCAACTCCCAGAGTTCACTCAAACCAACCTCCATTGAGTCAGTGATGCCATCCAGCCATCTCATTCTCTGTTGTCCCCCTCTCCTCTTGCCCGCAATCCCTCCCAGCATCAGAATCTTTTCCAGTGAGTCAACTCTTCGCATGAGGTGGCCAAAGTATTGGAGCTTCAGAGGACCCCAAATGTTTAAATTGGAACTTGCCAATTAAAAGAAGTCTTCCTCATTTTATCACCATAGTACTCCTGATAATAGACGATTCTCTCCAAAGGCACTAAGAATGTAATTTAATTCACCAAAATCTAATTTACCAACAATTTCTCCCCCAAAGTTATCTTAAGAAGCTCTCTTTCTCCATAGAAAGAGGAAATTCTGTGGTGAGGTCCTACATGAATTGCTGGTGAATTCTAAAGATTCAACCCATCTTCAGTTCTGGGTGCATTTAATAAATATCCGCCAACAACATAAGACAGGAAGGCAGACCTTTAAATATGCTGTTTTATGGAAGGACAAAAGTCTAGGATATTATATTGTTTTGGAGAGGGAAACGGCAACCCACTCCAGTATTCTTGCCTGGAAAATCCTGTGGATGGAGGAGCCTGGTGGGCTGCTGTCCATGGGGTCGCATAGAGTCAGATTTGACTGAAGCGACTTAGCATGCATGCATGCATTGGAGAAGGAAATAGCCACTCACTCCAGTGTTCTTGCCTGGAGAATCCCAGGGACAGAGGAGCCTGGCGGGCTTCCGTCTATGGGATCCCACAATATTCAGACACGACTGAAGTGACTTAGCAGCATCAACAGCAGGTTGTTTAGTTCATTTAAAACAATTCTTTCTCTAATATTCCATGTAAGTAAGCTGAGAGTTTTGTAAAGTTAATTCGCTCAAATGAAACCTCAAGTCACTGAAGCTAATTTGTCACTTTCACTTAAGTCTTTGCACCATGTTTGGGAACAGGAGTTAAGAAGTGTGAGCCAATAGCTTGTCAAAATTCAAGAGAGCTTTTATGAGTTGTGTTTGGATCTACAGCAGTCAAGAGCTATTGTTGAGGCTGACATTGTTAGTAAAATCTTCACAGGATGGTCAGAAAGACTTGAATGGACACAAGGATGGGAACTGGATTCAAGAGCATGCTAAGAAATTTTAGATAGTAAGCAGTGTTGAGCATGGCGGTTGTTTAACCAGGGGAAACTTACCGTTACTCCTGAAAAGAACTAAAGAACTATGGTAACGGGATGCATGATGCTTGTGTTGATATGTGAGTGGGCTGAATGGTGCAGTCTCTGAACCTGGACTCCTAGAGTCTTTCTTTCTTTTCTTTTTTTAATTGAGATAAAATTGACATATAATACTGTGTAAGTTTAGGATATGCAAAATATTGATTGGATATTTATATATTTGCAAATGATCATCACCAGAGCATTAGCTAACACTTCTATCATATCACAGAATTATGTCACTTTTTGTGGTAAGAAGAATTAACATCTAGTATCGTAGCAACTTTGAAGTTTATAGTACAGTTTTGCTAACTATAATTTCTATGCTGTGCATTAGATCTCCATGATGGACAGCTAGATTTGAATCCTAGCCCTTCCTCTTAGTAGCTGTGTGATTTTAGGCAAATGTCTTAACCTCTCTGCCTCAATTTCCTTATTTGTAAACTGTAGATAGCCTTTTAGGGTTGTTGGGAGGATTTAATATGCTAATACATATAAAGTACTTACAACAATGCGTGGCACACAGTAAATAATATGCAAATAATAGTAGTTATTATTATTGTTAAAGATTTTTTTTTAAAAATCACTGTGGTTGTTGTTGTTTAGTTGTTAAGTCTGACTATTTTGTGACCCCATGGACTGTACCTGCCAGGCTCCTCTGATCATGGAATTTCCCAGTCAAGAATACTGGAGTGGATTGCCATTCCCTTCTCCAGGGGATCTCCCAACACAGGGATTGAACCCATATATCCTGCAGTAGCAGGTGGGTTCTTTACCATTGAGCCACCAGAGAAACCCATCTCTGCACTATTGCCTTTGAAAATCTCTAGCAGTGGCATGGATCCTGATCTACTTAGTATTTTGGAATAGTCCATCTGATAATGCTAGACATCCACTCTAACTTAAGTCCTAATGGCCAGTCCTGCTCTGGGATTTTAGACTTTTGGAGCTTCTTTTTCATGAGGTTTGAAGGTGAGACTTAGAGACAAACACTTCTCAAATAGACTTAATTACTCAAGCCTATGGCACCCTCTAGTGTATGCTGAATGTTGATATTTTCAAGTTCTCAGTATCTCAGAAAATCTGAGCCACCAGAGTCAGAAATCTCTTGGTGCTGGGAAAATCAGGCTGCTGGAGTAATTTTGAGACTTCAGTGTATATCTAAGATCCTGGACTCTTCACCATTAGCAACCGCAATGGCTGATGAGAGCCTCTCTATCATGATAGCCTTTGTACTCTCAAGTCCTTTCGCTGTGTTGTTGTCAGTGTGGGAGAGGGACACCATGCTCATGAGTCAGCCTGTGAAGGACATGCTGACATGCAAATTCCAATAAATGCTTCAACTAAACAAAGTCCAGACATTGGTCTAGTAAAGATGTAACTGCATTTAAGTAGGAAAGATGAGTGAGGATGACTCCTTAGGTGTCTAGAAAGGAAGAGACCAAGGGAAGTGCTTCTCTTTCAGGACAAGATAAAAGGTTACACACAGGAGGCAACATTTCAGAAACTGTTTGGATGACTGAACAGAGAATCTTTTGCTCTAGAGTGGGTGGAATTGGGGAAGGCAGAGCCTGAGGTGTGGCTGGGCTGAGACAATGATCTGTGTCCTGCTTTTAAATCATGAACATCATCTTTCCTGAATACCTTCTTTACTGTGCTGGTCCTCATGGTATTAGAGGTGACAGGAAATTGAGAGTATAGTAGGGAAAGAGTGAAGGCCCCCCTTCTCCTCCTTGCTATGCTATGATTAAAGAATGGAAGAGGCAGAATGACTGAGCACAGGCACATTTGCCTGTGAGCTAAGCAGAGTTCTTGAGTGGGGGCCTGGATCCCTTCTGGCTTGGACATTTTCCCTGGATGGTTTCCTTCTTGTGAATGGGATGTGGTTCCCTCCCCCACATGCACCCGGGTCCAAGATGCAGTGACTTCTGCTTTATCTGGCCACCTTGACTGAGGATGGTGTTGCCAGTAAGTTCACCCTTCTGTATTTACTGCCATTGTGACAGTGTTCACTAAAACTATGAGAAAAACTGGGTGTATGTGTTAGGAGAGGATGAATGCCAAAGCTTACCATATAGCATCAGTTCTAAAAGGTAGAGGGTTTTAGTCACGTTTTCCCAACTCTGAAACTGAGATGCTTCTTACATTTAACATTCTGTTTCATAACTGCCGATATTTTTATTTCTTTAGTAGTATATAAAGTAATAATAAAATTGAAATTATAATCATTGACATCCTGATGATTATAATTGATGAAACGTGATAGCAATGAAGCATTTTTTTTTCAGCTAAACCCAAACCCCTTCCAGAATTCTGCTTTTCCCAAGACCACCTCAAAACTTCCAAATGCAAAATTTACTCTTCTGATTTATTGCATCTCAGATCAAAGGCATTGGTATTTTTAGTGGATGCCATTGTGATCTGCGCAGGCCACCCCTCCAGGGGACACGTTGTTGGTCAACAGCTCTCAGATGAAGAGAACTTCCTGTGACTTAATCCCTATCCTGGGTCAAGGCTTCACCAATGGCTTTTTGGTATGAGGATATGAACGTTTATCCTGTTCCCTCAACTGGGAATAATTCTGAAGGGCCATCCAACTCCAGAGCCTCCTGTAGATTGACTGAACTCTTTGTCGCAACTGCTTTGCAGTTCAACTTTTCTCTTTGCCCAGTCATGCTTCCTTTACTCACTTACAGGTGTTAATTCCAAGAGTATTTCCCTGTATACTCAGCTCTGTAACAGAGCCTGCTTTTCAGGAAACCAACCCGTGGGTATCAGGGGAAGTTCAAGAAACTCTCATATGGGGTTTTGAGGCAGGATCTCCTGCTGATGGGCCACCAGTGAGTTGCTGGTTGCCCACAGCCTTCACCTGAGTCCCTCTTGAAGACTTACCCTCAGCTGATTAATATGAGGTCAGACTTGCCCAGGATTAATATGAGGTCAGACTGCGGCCAGTGACTGCTCAATGTTGGGTAAATGCCTAGCCCCTTTTACACATGTATTTGTGCTTTAATAAACAGTTAAAATATACATTATTTCTAGGCTGTTCACACAATGTAGAAGCAAGATGGAAGCTGAATTATGTTCAGCATCATCACCAAAAGAAGAGATCTGAGAAGCTGATATACTGGGAGTGGGGGCAGGGGCAGGGGAAATCCCACAAAAGAGAATTCGAAAGTTTAGAGGCAAGATTTTGGATGTCACTGAACTTCGTTCCAATTCCTCAGGCCTACTCGGGTTTCTCTAAGCCCTAGAGCACTAAGCCAAGGGTTGATTTTGGCAGCTATCATTGACATAGGCAAACAGGCTAAAAGCTTTCCCCTGGCTTTCCCAAATGTGTTAACAAAGCTGATTTAAGAGCAGCAATTCAGTTTTTACCAACTTTTAAAAGCTTGATCGTGTGTATATTATTAAAGATGACAGCATGTTGATGAGCCAAGATACTAGGCTTCGGTGTGAGTTGGAGAGAGAAGAGGTACCTAGAGAAAGCACTCCATAGAGCATTCTACTGCAGTAAATTCCCTCTCCCCTTCTTATCATTGTCTTCATCCTCTTGTGAGAAGCCTATGTCATATATCCCTTAACTTTTGCTCCATCAAGGACTGGTTACTGTTCTTTCTCACCATCTTCAAGAGTCCTGGTTTCTCCAACTTAAAAAGTGACACATATATGACAGCAATTATCAGTGTTCAAAGTCGAAGTGTCAACCTTTTGAAAACAAGAGTCTCAGTCCCCTCTGCAGAGGCTTTGCATCAACCCGGAGATCCTGCAATTTCCCTCCTACATCCAGAACTGGTCTGGGCATCACCTGAGTTTTCACTTATGTTATCTTCATGGATCTTGACCATGTCATAAATTTATTTCTAAAAAGTGTATCTCTAAGAAAACTTCCAGAACATTTTTTAGGATCCAAGTATAAGGCCAGGAAATGATAGGCTAGTGCCCTCTTTTTGAGACCAGGTCCTAGAAGCAGCTACTTCTATGTGAAAATCAGAACAAAGTGTATTATTAGTGGGCTCTATGATCTCCCTTCTTCTCACAAGAGCAGCCATCAGAATCCTTAAAGTTCACTTTGAAAATGGTTAACTCACTAGAGCATATTTCTAATGAAGAGTACATGATTATATTTGTTAAAAAAGAAAAAGAAAATGATAGAAAGATCCTATTCTATATTAAGTCATTGTCTCAAATGCATCTGACTGGGGAAAATATCACACAAATGCTGTCATACCATCATACCTGCAATATTCCTTGCAAAGCACTCTTGTCACTTATCTTAAGCCTAATCACCGAATCCCACCACTGAATTCCTATGATGTCCATCATGTCTTCTGTGTTTCTCTTCAATGAAAGGCCAGGAAAGCTGGGAATTAAAAAAAAAAAAAAAAACAGAGTTGGTGTTTTGAGTTTGATTCCAAGGGTGGAAATTTTCTTGGTCTCTCATTCAAATATTTTTAAACCAGTGTTGTAAACAGAATTATTTACTACAATCTAGACAAGATATAACAGGGGCAATATAGCAGCAAGAGCACATCTTAGGTATCAGGAAGGCTGAGTCTTGTTCTGGATCTTCTTCTCATGATCTTCTTCTATCTTCACTCTATTAGACGTTAGCTTTCCCCCTCTAGAAAAACAAAACAAAAAGCAACCTCTTTCTACCCTCAGTTCAGTTGCTCAGTCGTGTCCAACTCTTTGCGACCCCATGAAACACAGCACGCCAGGCCTCCCTGTCCATTACCCACTCCCAGAGTTCACTCAAACTCATGTCCATCGAGTCGGTGATGCCATCCAGCCATCTCATTCTCTGTCGTCCCCGTCTCCTCCCACCCCCAATCCTTCCCAGCATCAGAGTCTTTTCCAGTGAGTCAACTCTTCGCACGAGGTGGCCAAAGTATTGGAGTTTCAGCTTTAGCATCAATCCTTCCAGTGAACACCCAGGACTGATCTCCTTTAGGATGGACTGGGTGGATCTCCTTGCAGTCCAAGGGACTCTCAAGAATCTTCTACCCTACCTCACATTTTTTTGAGACTTTCATGAGAATGTGAAAGTGATTTATAAACTGGAAAGCTCTAACCAAATGAAGAGAGACTGTTAATCTGCTGATGCTTGTCCCACCAGACCCTTGTTCCTTCACTATCATTTCTGCCTCCCTCGCTTCTTAGGGAGAAAAATTGATTATGGCTGACTGATGCTGAAGCTGAAACTCCAATACTTTGGCCACCTCATGCGATGAGTTAACTCACTGGAAAAGCCTCTGATGCTGGGAGGGATTGGGGGCAGGAGGAGAAGGGGACGACAGAGAATGAGATGGCTGGATGGCATCACCAACTCGATGGACATGAGTTTGAGTGAACTCCGGGAGTTGGTGACGGACAGGGAGGCCTGGCATGCTGTGATTCATGGGGTCGCAAAGAGTCGGACACGACTGAGCGACTGAACTGAACTGAAGAGGGAAAGGGAATACTGGAAAATCCTAATATTAATCTTTTTGCCCTTTTTACATTCAAGGTCATTCATCAATGCTAAATTTTGAACTTTAAACAGGATAGTCCCAGGAGAAAGGAAATGGTTTTGTTTGTTTGTTTGTTTTGTCTTTAATTCTGCTTGTTAGAGAGCACAGACTTCCACATAACAACGGAAATTTTGGAATCCATATTCTCAGAATCGTATTTTTCCCTAAACAGCCTAAACATTCATTAACACAGGCCTCCTAATCTCCATGATTTGGAAGACTCAGAATGAGGCTTATGTAATTGCTAAATGATAGTCTCTGAAACTTCCAGGGCCATGAATTCCTTATGTTTCAGAATACCGCATGCTCTCATGATGTAACATGTATTTTAATGCCCCAGAGATGCACTGAGTAACAGTGCAGAAAATTAACCCCATCTTCCTGCTCGCGTGAAATTCTTAAGAGGCAATTTAAGCCACGTTTCATGTTTATAATTATTTTGTGATTCAATTTGCAGAACTGAAACAATTATTAGATATGTAGGGAATATATAAAGTTTAAAAAGAGATTTTGATTTTTTTTAAAACACATACATACCCACTTGGTCACTAGTAGAAGGAAGAATATTTACCTGACTCTGCTTGACTACTTCTTTTGGCTTCAGGAGAGTAAATAAGAAAGGAGATAGAATATTCTACATATATTCCTCTCAGGAGCAAAAACTCATTGTAGAGATAGATGCTTACTTTGGTTATTAGGACTTGTAAGGATTTTACCCATTGCAGACTATACTTGACTTTCCAAAGATTTAGATCAACTGAAATTCATTCCAGAACAGCCTCTGATAGGAGCTGCCTTCAGAAATGATTGACTCTTTCAGTAGCTCCTCTTGCTGAGATAGTGGAGTAACCAGATAAAAATACCCTGGATCAATGAGTGCTCACATTAAAAAAACTTTTTTTGTTGGAGGATAGTTGATTTACAATGTTGTATTAGTTTCAGGTGTACAGACAACTGAATCAGTTTTGCATATACATATATCTGCTCATTCTTGGATTCTTTTCGCATATAGTCTGGGCTTCCCAGGTGTTGCTAATGGTAAAGAAGCTGCCTGCCAATGCAGAAAAGGTGGGTTTGAAACCTGGGTTCAGAAGATCTCCTGGAGGAGAGTGTGGCAACCCACTCCAGGATTCTTGCCTGGAGAATCCCATGGACAGAGGAGCCTGGCGAGCTACAGTCCATGGGGTCACAAAGGGTTGGACATGACTAAACAGACTTAACATGCTCATACAGGCCTTTACAGACTATTGAATAGAAGCCCCTGTGCTATACAGTAGGTCCTTATTAGGTATCTGTTTTATAGGTAGATACATATATGTCAATTCCAATCTCCCAATTTCTCCCTCCACCCTTACCCCTGGTAACCGTAAGTCTGTTTTCTACATCTGTAATTGTTTCTACTTTGAGTGTTCACACTGAGGGCAATTGTTCTGTAGAATTCCCTGATACCACAGTACTCTGCACGAGCAGGAAATACATCTTTGTTGCTTTAATCCTCTGAGATTTTTTTAGAGGGTGGAGGGTTGTTTGTTATAGCAGCATAACCATATTAGTCTACTCAGACTGCCATAACAAAATATCATATTCTGATTATCTTCAGAGAACTTTATTCTCTCACAGTTCTTCAGGCCAGGAAGTTCCAGATCAAGGTGCTGATTGATTCAGTTTCTGGTGAGAGCTCTCTTCTTAGCTCAAAGGTAGCATCCTTTCCTCTGTGCCCTCAGAGAGAGGGAGGGGCAGAGATTTCTGATCTCCTCTTATAAGGACACTAATCTGATCATAAAGACCTCATTTTCATGAATTCATCTATACTAAATCACGTTCCAAACTCTCCATTTCCAAATGCAATCTGGAAGATTCAACACATGAATCTTGGGAAAGCCAGTTTAGCCCAAAACAATAATCTAGCCTGTGCTGATTAATTTAGTAATGATTTTAGGATTTATTAGCATCTTAATATCTCCTTTATATAAAATATAAAATTGGGAATATAAAAATGTCAACATAAGTTTTATCTCTGCAAATATTACTGTGTCTTCCTTGGCTATGCTGGAAATGACCTCAGTGGAACTTGAATCTTCTAGTTCAAGAAAGCATGTCACTGACTATCTCCTAAAGTTTCTGAAGTTCCTGATGTCAGGCCCCCAAAAGGTGACTGTAACATTTTCTCCTCTTGGCTTCTACTCTGAGTGGGAAAAACCAGGACGTTCATGTTTACTCAGTTCACACTCTTCCTCTCCTTCTTCTCTCAGTAATCAACTAGGATGGGTAAAGTGGGTTTCCACTTTCTTTAACTGTCTAGCAGAATTTCCCATTCTTCTTTCCAAGAAGGCTTTGTTTTTCTCTCTTTTTCTGGGAAATAAGGGAAGAGACAGGGATGGAAACTGACTTATTGATAAGGAGAAATAGAAGTATGGTATCTACATTCCCACTTTGTGTTTATTAATAGAATTACTTTATTAATAGTATATTCACTGCTAAGTGATGAGGTACATGAAGAGAGGAATTGGGTCTATTTTTCTCACATTGCTCCTTGGAAGAAAAACCATGACAAACCTAGACACCATACTAAAAAACAGAAACATCACTTTGCTGACAAAGGTCCATATGGTCAAAGCTATGGATTTTCCAGTAGTCATGTATGGATGTGAGAGTTGAACCATAAAGAAGGCTGAGCACTGAAGAACTGATGCTTTTGAACTGTGGTGCTGGAGATGACTCCTGAGAGTCCCTTGGACAGCAAGATCAAACCAGTCAATTCTAAAGGAAATCAACCCTGAAAATTCATTGGAAGGACTGATGCTGAAACTGAAGCTCCAATACATTGGTCACCTGATTCAAAGAACTGACTGATTGAAAAAGACCCAGTATTTGGAAAAATTGAGGGCAGGAGGAGAAGAGGGCAACAGAGAATGTTTGGATGGCATCACTGACTCAATGGACATGAGTTTGAGCAAACTCCAGGAGACAGTGGATCCGACTTAGCAACTGAACAACAACAATCCCTAGACTAGCACATTGCCTAACACAGAAAATGAGAGCCATATTCATCCTTCAGAATGGAGATGATTTGATACCAAGCAGCTGTTCTTGACCTCATACTTCTCTGTCTCTCCTTTCCAATGCCTCCTTCATATTTCTCCAAAGCTTGTCTCCAATTCTACTTCCTCCATGAACCCAATAGTTAGAATGAATAACACATGAGTTAGTGTGATAGCATTCAGTTCGGTTGCTTAGCCATGTCTGACTCTTTGCGACCCCATGGACTGGCACACTGCAGCATTCCAGGCTTCCCTGTCCATCACCAACTCTCAGAACTTGCCCAGAATCATGTCCATCGAGTCAGTGATGCCATTCAACCATCTCATGCTCTGTCGTTCCCTGTGATAGCACTACCCTGACTTAATTGTTTCTATGATTATATCCTTTACTAGTTATGGAGAGCAGACTGCTGTATTATTAAACTTTGTGTATCCCTCACTCTCCTTACTATTCCCAATGGTGCCTTGTTTGTTGATTTTAATAGGTGTTTGATGAACATTTGTTGAATTAAAATGAGTTCTCACTCTCATTTTTTTCTCTCTCCTTTTAACTTCCTAGAAATAGATTCTGTAGAATTCCACACTATTTCTACATCAATTTGTTTGTGTGTCTTTTTTCACCAACAGTATCTTCTATCTGTTTGCCTATCTGACACCTGAGGTTGTCTAGCATAGTTTTAGTATAGGAAGGGCTGAGCAAATGCTTTGTGCTGGCAAATGGATAATGAAGCACACAGGGACAAGAAACTGTCCTAGGGTCCCACTGCGGCAAGGTAGAGGTTGAACTTCTTGTGTAGAGTTTAATTCTTGATCCATGCCTTCTTCTTATTTATCATTCTTCAGCTCAGCAATCAATTTTTTAGCTTAGCTGAACAGAGAATAATGCTAACAGAGGCAAAGCTGTAAAACTGGTTCTGTAAGAATGCTTGGCCTGATTCTGTTTACAGCCATAGACTGGAGTACCAATGATAGCCACAGCTATCTTGGAAATGCAATATCCAATTACAAGGGGTTCAGGCAATAAAGTGACACCTCCAAATGCATACACTATGCATGGGCCCACTGCATTACTTTTGTAAAAGAAGAAATCTTTCTACTAAATTTATTTAATTCCCAAGAAGATCATTGCCTGAAAATCCATCCGACTTCCTATTGATTGACCTTGGAGTGCCTGAATCCCTACTATACAGTTGAAGTCTGGTTTTCACATTCATATCTGTGCTATCAAAAGAGTCTCTCACTTGTCTCCATTTTCCAAACTACCCTTCACCCTGACTCCAGAATTTTCCTTGAAAAACAAGTGAGCAAAAGATTTCCTGCACCTGATTATGAAAGTAACTCTATCCATGGTAGAAAATGCAGGACCTCAGAGTTGAAAGAAATTGCTGAGGGTGTCTAATTTGATCTCTCACTTCATGCTATGGAACCTACTTTATGACTGTTCTTTCCAATGGGGACTTTCCATTGAGAGAAAACTCTCCACTCCCTGAGATAGCCAGTCAGTATTTTCCATCTTTGGGGAAAGTACTCATGATACAGTTAAGAAGAAAATATAAATATGTGGGCCAGTTAATGCAAAGGTTCTAAAATAGGAAGGAGGTGGCCTTCCAGAGAAAAAGAAGCAAGACCAATGGGACTGCAGGGCTGGGGTTAAGGCAAGGCAAGAGAGGCAGTCTGGGGATAGAACATAAAATTATAATCCAGGGTTAGGAGATAGAAGGTTATGCAAGTTGCAGAGAAAGTCACTGGAAGATTTTAGGTAGGAGAGTAACAGGATTTGAGTTATGCATTGGAAAGACTATTATGAGAGCCTTATAGAAGGGGGACGTGGGAGGGGGACATGGCCTGTGTGGAAACAGGGAGACCTGTTAGGAGGCTGCTGTAGTAACCAGGTGAGAGATGATGGTGATTTGGATCAGGGCTACAGCATGAAGACAGACATGGGTTCCAGATATATTTTGGAGAGAGAGCAGTAGGGATTTCTGATATATTGAAAGTAGAAACTTTGGGTCTAAGCAGCTGTGTGAAAGATGGTATACTTTGATGAGATGGCAAAGACAGGGTGAAGAACAGAGTTGGGTTGGGGTAGGATGCCCTGATGTTTTAATCATTATCCCGACCAAATCTTGCATAATAGCCTCCTTGTCTTCGGCTTCCTGGCCTCTACCACTTCTCCAGGGGGAAATCCTTGTTCCACCTGCTCTGCTCATGGAAGCATCTCTTCTCAGCCTTTCTACTACTGAACTTGATACTTTACTGAATTAAGGAGCCGCCTCTGCTGTTCATTTCTAGAGCCTCTAAAGTGGGGTTTGTGCAGAGCAGGTGTGTCCCCTCTTGGAACACAGAGTGACCATTGTTTCTGGAAACCTCATAGACACCCTCCCACATGCTGCTCCAGGTAAGCACACCATGGGATAATTAAAAATAACGAGGTAACCCTCCAAATACTTGTGCTCCCCCCAGGGTATACTTTCATTCCATGACATCATAAGACAAGACAGATAAAGCAATAGGTGCCCACAGTTGTTTAGGTTACTGTTTACACTAACCCTAATCAGAATTCTGGAGCCTGTAGGCCTAGTGTAAACCTTTTGTATAGAATACCCCCCAACTTTCCATGAAGATCTCATCCTGTGTATGCTACTCGTATCCCTTCCAAACCTTGGCCCAGTAATTCCCCTTATGAAAAATAATCATAGTAGCTAATATTTGAGTGTTTATTCTGTTGCTAAAGACTCTTGAGAGTCCCTTGGACTGCAAGGAGATTCAAACAGTCCATTCTAAAGGAGATCGATCCTGGGTGTTCATTGGAAGGACTGATGCTAAAGCTGAAACTCCAATACTTTGGCCACCTCATGCGAAGAGTTGAATCACTGGAAAAGACTCTGATGTTGGCAGGAATTGGGGGAAGGAGAACAGGACGACAGAGGATGAGATGACTGGATGACATCACCGACTTGATGGACATGAGTTTGAGTGACCTCCGGGAGTTGGTGATGGACAGAGAGGTCTGGTGTGCTGTGATTCATGGGGTCGCAAAAAGCCAGACATGACTGAACGACTGAACTGAACTGAACTGAAGCATGTTACATGGATTATCAATTTAATTCTATGAAAAGTCATGAAGATCAAGTACTATCCTTTTCACCATTTTACAACGAATGTGACTGAAGCTTAGAAAAGTTAAGTTATTTGCTCAAGGTCACACAGCTGGTGGGTCACAGAGACAGAACTTGAACCCCATTCTGTCCTTAAAGCCACACAAAAATTGTTAAACATAAAGATATTCATTGCTACCTTATTTATAGTGATGAAGTATGGAAATAAAACATCTGATAATTTGGGAAGAGTGAACTAAATTATGTAAAACATATGATAGAATAGTTTTCAGCATTTAAAATCATGAGTTGGAAGTAAATATTATATTGTAATATTATGAAGTAAATATTATGAAGAAAATTTATTATATCATAACTTAAAAACAATTTATATAACCATACTTAGTGCTGGGCAACATTTAAAAAATATCTGTACTCATATGTACACTTTGATAAAGGAAAGGCATACACTGAAATCTCAATAGTGCTTTATCCCCAGCGTGATTGGATTATGGGTGATTTTATTTTGTCTTTTCTATATTTTCCAAAGTTTATATAGGGGTTTCCCTGGTAACTCAGCTGGTAAAGAATCTGCCTACAATGAAAGAGACTCTGGATCGATTCCTGGGTCAAGAAGATCCTCTGGAGAAGGGATAGGCTACTCACTCCAGTATTCTTGAGCTTCCCTTATGGCTCAGCTGGTAAAGAATCCAGCTACAATGTGAGAGACCTAGGTTCAATCCCTGAGTTGGGAAGATCCTCTGGAAAAGGGAATAGCTACCAATTCCAGTATTCTGGCCTGGAGAATTCCATGGACTGTATACTCTATGGGGTTGCAAAGAGTCAGAAATGACTGAATGACTTTTATATATTTTCCACAGTTTATATAATCACCATCAACATGAGTACCTACCATGTGCAAGGGAAACAAATACATTATCTCTTTAATTCTCATATCAACACTATGATTTGAAGTTAACAGGTAACTTGCCACAGTACACAAGTAAGAGGTGACATAATTTTAAATTATATTTTAAATGAAATTTTATATTTAAATTAAAATTTTATTTTTAATTTAGACTGAACTCAAAGCATGAGAAATGAACTGTTATTATATGCTATCTCTAAATTATGTTTATGGTCAGGAAAATAAAACCACAAATAAGAAGTGACACCAGTGGGAGCTAACTAACCATATAAAGTGAATGGTTGCGATACCTGGGTTAATTGGGACTTGCAATAACAAAAGTTGACTTGAGCTGGCCTTGAAAAATGGATTAATCTTTAATATTCCTTGCATAATTTCAGTTCAGTTCAGTCTCTCAGTCGTGTCTGACTCTTTGCGACCCCATGAATCACAGCATGTCCATCACCAACTGCCGGAGTTCACTCAAACTCATGTCCATCGAGTCGGTGATGCCATCCAGCCATCTCATTCTCTCTCGTCCCCTTCTCCTGCCCCCAATCCCTCCCAGCATCAGACTCTTTTCCAGTGAGTCAACTCGTCGAACGAGGTGGCCAAAGTACTGGAGTTTCAGCTTTAGCATCAGTCCTTCCAATGAACACCCAGGACTGATCTCCATTAGAATGGACTGGTTGGATTTCCTTGCAGTCCAAGGGACTCTCAAGAGTCTTCTCCAGCACCACAGTTCAAAAGCATCAACTCTTCGGTGCTCAGCTTTCTTCACAGTCCAACTCTCACATCCATGCATGACCACTGGAAAAACCATAGCCTTGACTAGACAGACCTTTGTTGGCAAAGTATTGTCTCTGCTTTTTAATATGCTATCTCCGTTCCGTTCCGTCGCTCAGTTGTGTCCGACTCTATGCGACCCCGTGGACTGTAGCCTCCCAGGCTTCTCCGTCCATGGGATTCTCCAGGCAAGAATACCGGAGTGGGTTACCGTTTCCTTCTCCAGGGGATCTTCCCGACCCAGGGATCGAACCAGGGTCTCCCGCATTGGAGGCAGACGCTTTAACCTCTGAGCCACCAGGGAAGCCCAATATGCTATCTAGGTGATCATAATTTCCTTCCAAGGAGTAAGCATCTTTTAATTTAAAACATGATACTTTTTAGATATAGTTTTTGTCAAGCTTTTGGGTGTTGAGGTGGAGTGGGTTTCTTCAGAAGAAATATGAAGATCTTTTTGTTGGGGGCACAGGACTTGGTCTTAACACGAGCTGTCTTCGACTAAAATTCACTATGGTGGCTTTTTTGTGGCAGTTTAGAGCTGAACCAAAATCATATTCCACAGAGTCATTGACAACACCACTAGAGTGTGGAGGGTTCTAAGCTTTGTTTAAATTAAATAGCAAATTAAGCATAGTTTCAGAATCAGCTAAAAGGCCTCAACATTGTGACTCCAGTGGATATAAATGTCTTAGATGTGGCTGAAAAAGTATTGCCTATACATAGAATTTTGGGGAAAGTTATAAAGAAAATTTTATCTGTAAATATTCTTAGAGTTATAATTATTTTTTTAATAATTATGAAAATGATTCATCCTACCAGTCCAGGAAGAGCGGATATCTATTGCTGCCTTTTCCCATTTTATAGTCACATATGTCTATGCTGGTCATTTATTTAGAATTATACAGTTTCTACTTTCAGGTGAAATCTCTATGTTCACCCACAGAATGCAGTATTATGCTCTGCTTAGCTGAGCTGTGTAATTACTCAGCCAGGAATCATCAGCATAAGAATCTAACATGTGCAGTGTATCATCAGTTCAGTTCAGTTCAGTCGCTCAGTCGTGTCTGACTCTTTGCGACCCCATGAATCACAGCATGCTAGGTCTCCCTGTCCATCACCAACTGCCGGAGTTCACTCAAACTCATGTCCATCGAGTCAGTGATGCCATCCAGCCATCTCATTCTCTGTCGTCCCCTTCTTTCCCACCCCCAATCCCTCCCAGCATCAGAGTCTTTTCCAGTGAGTCAACTTGTTGCATGAGGTGGCCAAAGTATTGGAGTTTCAGCTTCAGCATCAGACCTTCCAATGAACACCCAGGATTGATCTCCTTTAGAATGGACTGGTTGGATCTCCTTGCAGTCCAAGGGACTCTCAAGAGTCTTCTCCAGCACCACAGTTCAAAATCATCAGTTCTTCAGTGATCAGCTTTAAAAATGTGTATTGAGAAGATGAATGAATGATGCACGGTTATAAAATATTTCATATACACCTTCACCCCTTCACACAGGCCATGGCCAGGGTTGCCATTAAGTCAGTGGATGGTGATTCTGTGTCTTATGGTGCAAAATGTCCTTCTACCTTTCTGGTTGCCTTTTATTATTTATCATATTTGCAGGTGGCTTGTTTGGTTAAGATAAAACCTGTGCCAAAATACCCAATCTAGGAAGACACTGTTTTGTTTTTGAATTTATTACTTATAGATGATGACTGAGTTGGAACTGGTGCTCACTTCTCTAAGGCTTCAGCTCAATTACTCTTGGATACATATCCATGGTGTTGCCCTGCAGAAAGTGTAAAGCTAGTGGTCTGGGGTCTATTCTTTAATCACGCTCTTACCCTTCTTATCATATATGATAGTAGATGTCATTTACAGAACTCCATGGAGGGTGGGAAGGCCGTTTGGGATTTTCCAGAAACCATATTTATGTTTTTTTTATCCCCTCTGCAAGTCTTGTTTTTCCCTCTTTTTGCTCAACATCTGTCTCCAGAGATCAAGGGGTTAGCTTCTTCCTTGAAGTTCCATTTAAAATTTTGTATAATAGCAAGACATTGTACTAAAAGTTTGAAGATCATCATTACCCATGCTTCTTTATCTTGCATCAGCAGTACATCCCATTCAAAGAGGAATTTATGTATACTAACTACTTTTTCAAAAAAAAAATTCCTATTACATATATGTAGTATTATCATCACCTCTGTCTTACAGATGAGGAAACCAAGGTTCAAAAATATTAAACTCTAGAGGTCACATAGTAAGTGATGGAGCCCAGATTTGAATCCAGGACCTAAAGCCAGACATCTTGGAATGTGAAGTCAAGTGGGCCTTAAAAGCATCACTACGAACAAAGCTAATGGAGGTGATGGAATTCCAGTTAAGCTATTTCAAATCTTGATAGATGATGCTGTGAAAGTGCTGCACTCAATATGCCAGCAAATTTGGAAAACTCAGCAGTGGCCACTGGACTGGAAAAGGTCAGTCTTCATTCCAATCCCAAAGAAAGGCAATGCCAAAGAATGCTCCAACTACCGCACAGTTGCACTTATCTCACACGCTATTAAAGTGATGCTCAAAATTCTCCAGGCCAGGCTTCAGAAATATGTGAACTGTGAACTCCCAGATGTTCAAGCAGGTTTTCGAAAAGGCAGAGGCACCAGAGATCAATTTGCCAACATCCGCTGAATCATGGAGAAAGCAAGAGAGTTCCAGAAAAACATCTATTTCTGCTTCATTGACTATGCCAAAGCCTTTGACTGTGTGGATCACAATAAACTGTGGAAAATTCTGAAAGAGATGGGAATCCCAGACCACCTGACCTGCCTCTTGAGGAACCTGTATGCAGGTCAGGAAGCAACAGTCAGAACTGTACATGGAACAACAGACTGGTTCCAAATAGGAAAAGGAGTACGTCAAGGTTGTATATTGTCACCCTGCTTATTTAACTTCAATGCAGAGTACATCATGAGGAACACTGGGCTGGAAGAAGCACAAGCTGGAATCAAGATTGCTGGGAGAAATATCAATAACCTTAGATATGCAGATGACACCACCCTTATGGCAGAAAGTGAAGAGGAACTCGAAAGCCTCTGGATGAAAGTGAAAGAGGAGAGTGAAAAGGTTGGTTTGAAGCTCAACTTTCAGAAAACAAAGATCATGGCATCTGGTCCCATCACTTCATGGGAAATAGATGGGGAAACAGTGGAAACAGTGTCAGACTTTATTTTTCTGGGCTCCAAATTCACCGCGGATGCTGATTGCAGCCATGAAATTAAAAGGCGCTTACTCCTTGGAAGGAAAGTTATGACCAACCTAGATAGCATGTTAAAAAGCAGAGACATTACTTTGCCAACCAAGGTCTGTCTAGTCAAGGCTATGGTTTTTCCCGTGGTTATGTATAGATGTGAGAGTTGGACTGTGAAGAAAGCTGATCGCTGAAGAATTGATGCTTTTGAACTGTGGTGCTGGAGAAGACTCTTGAGAGTCCCTTGGACTGCAAGGAGATCCAACCAGTCCATTCTGAAGGAGATCAGTCCTGGGTGTTCATTGGAAGGACTGATGCTAAAGCTGAAACTCCAATACTTTGGCCACCTCATGCGATGAGTTGACTCACTGGAAAAGAGTCTGATGCTGAGAGGGATTGGGGGCGGGAGGAGACGTGGACGAGAGAGAATGAGATGGCTGGATGGCATCACCGACTCGATGGACATGAGTTTGAGTGAACTCCGGCAGTTGGTGATGGACAGGGAGGCCTGGCGTGCTGTGATTCATGGGGTCACAAAGAGTTGGACACTACTCAGTGACTTAACTGAACTGAACTGAGGCTACTTGTAGAACCTTCACTTTTAACTTCCATGTTACACTGCCTCTTTTAGAGTTTTATTATAACATCTATGAGGATTATCCAAGTAAATTTAGTTTCAGGTATGATACCTTTCTGTTGGTTAGCTGATGTGGACTTGGCTGATTGACTTGGCATAACTCCAAGAGCAGCCTAACTGGGAAGTCACAGACAGGAAGACACAAGAATAGGCATCTTGATTCTCTAGTTTTGAATTTATTTTCAGGAGAATAAGAAAAATAGACTTACATGTTAACCCTGCTGTCTCTTTTCTTTCCCCAGTGAAGATTTGCTAATAATCTTCTTCTCTTTTACTCTGTCTCTCCCGTTGTTAGAAGTAGGTCAGGCTTTCCAAGTGAGAAGTGTCCTGCCCCTCCTGGCTTGGATGGCTCTTATTCTGTTTGAAATACCTTCCTTTGATGCTTAAAAGTTGCTATATCCTCACTACATCCATGCTCAAAGGAGCTTGCTCACCAGGCTGCTTTGGCCTCTCCATTTCAAAACTCTCAGGATGCATAGCTAGACAGACCAACTTTAAAAAGTTTTTATATTGAGAATAAAAAAGTGAGATGTGGATGAAATGGTAGACCAAATAAAGATTCTTATTTAGAACCTTCTAAATAAGATTCTAATTTGCACACTTACCAACTTAAAATGGAAAGCTTGATCATGGGGCCAGAATGATATCTCTGAATCCAACAAAACTACAAAATGCCCAAGCATAGACTTGGATTGATTGGCTTATGCTGCTTCAATTCAAGCACATTAAAAGGAAAACAAACAAAAAAGCAGAAAAACAATATTACTTCCTTTCTTTGTACCAGGTATTTCTACACTCAGTCTCCTCTTATTGTCATAATAAATAATCAGATTTCACGCATGCTAAGTTGCTTCAGTTGTGTCCAACTCTTTGCAACTCTATGAACTATAGCACTCCAGGTTCCTCTGTCCTTGAGATTCTTCCAGGCAAGAAAACTGAAGTGCATTGACATGCCCTCCAGCAGGGGATATTTCCAACCCAGGAATTGAACTTCTGTTTCTAAAGTCTCCTGCATTGGTCAGTCAGTCAGTCAGTTCAGTCGCTCAGTCATGTCCAACTCTTTGCGACCCCATGAACCACAGCACGCCAGGCCTCCCTGTCCATCACCAACTCCCGGAGTTCACTCAAACTCATGCCCATCAAGTCTGTGATGTCATCCAGTCATCTCATCCTCTGTCGTCCCGTTCTCCTCCTGCCCCCAATCCCTCCCAGCATCAGAGTCTTTTCCAGTGAGTCAACTCGTTGCATGAGGTGGCCAAAGTATTGCAGTTTCAGCTTCAACATCAGTCCTTCCAATGAACACCCAGGACTGATCTCCTTCAGAATGGACTGGTTGGATCTCCTTGCAGTCCAAGGGACTCTCAAGAGTCTTCTCCAACACCACAGTTCAAAAGCATCAATTCTTCGGCGATCAGCTTTCTTCACAGCCCAACTCTCACATCCGTACATGACCACGGGAAAAACCATAGCCTTGACTAGATGGACTTTGGTTAGTAAAGTAATGTCTCTGCTTTTTAATATGCTATCTAGGTTGGTCATAACTTTCCTTCCAAGGAGTAAGCGCCTTTTAATTTCATGGCTGCAATCAGCATCCGCAGTGATTTTGGAGCCCAAAAAAATAAAGTCTGACACTGTTTCCACTGTTTCCTCATCTATTTCCCATGAAGTGATGGGACCAGATGCCATGATCTTTGTTTTCTGAATGTTGAGCTTCACGCTAACCTTTTCACTCTCCTCTTTCACTTTCCTCAAGAGGCCTTTGAGTTCCTCTTCACTTTCTGCCATAAGGGTGGTGTCATTTGCATAGCTGAGGTTATTGATATTTCTCCCAGCAATCTTGATTCCAGCTTATGCTTCTTCCAGCTCAGCGTTCCTCATTGGTAGGTGGGTTCTTTACCGCTAGCGCCATCTGGGAAGCCCAATAATCAGATTAGGTAAGCATTACTGTCAACATATTACAGATGAAGAAAGTAACAATTATTGTTTAAACAGCTGTTCAGGATTACAAACTTAGTTGATGACAGGCAAGATTTGAACCTGGGTTTTTGACCTCTATTACAGTAATCTCTTGCATTCATAAGTGTTCAAACAATGTTCAAGCAAGTTCCAAATTTTTCAAGTGGGTTTCCTTAAAATGCTCTCCAATCAGATAACATTTTTAGATGCAATTATTTTCCATGAAGAGTAGATTAATCAAATATAATCACTGGATAATCTATCTGATTAATTTCAAATTAATTAAGTTCAATTCAGTTCAGTTCAGTCACTCAGTCGTGTCCGACTCTTTGTGACCTCATGAATCACAGCACACCAGGCCTCCCTGTCCATCACCAACTCCCGGAGTTCACTCAAACTCATGTCCATCGAGTCGGTGATGCCATCCAGCCATCTCATTCTCTGTCGTCCCCTTCTCCTCCTGCCCCCAATCCCTCCCAGCATCAGATTCTTTTCCAGTGAGTCAGCTCTTCGCATGATTATCTTATCCATCCCAAATTTAGATAAGCTTTGGTGGAACTCTTTTTGCCCATCAAACTGACTTTCATGATTAAATGCAATGGCACTGAACTGCTCTGCTTCAGAGAATCTATATTTGCTGGGCTCCTGATCTAGTGGAACATCTATGCTGCCTAGTTTTTTCTACGCTGTATATTGGGGTTCATGCCAGAAAGCCTTTGAGGCTCATTCTAATTAACTTTCTTTGGAGACTATTATCTTGCCATTGTCTCCTCTTTTATCAGTAATCCCAGTCCAGTCTCATCTTTGTCTAGTGCCTAATTTCCACTTGCCTATTCTAATAATCTCCCCAATGGTCATTATACACTTTCATGCTATTACTTTTGTCCAAAAACTCCCATCCCCAATCCCAAATCATATGCTATACATATTGGAAAAGATTAAATTCCTTGCCATGTATTTAATATTCAAATTTCTTGCTTTAAGATAATTTTCTAGACGTATTGCTTTCTCTTCTTGCTCAGGATACTTGTTCTAAGCAAGCTGTTCCTTTTCTTTTCCCAGAACAAGTCTTATAATGTCTTTCTCTCTGCCCCTTGCTACATGCTGGGCCTAAAGTGACTTTATCCCCTTCTTTGCTTGATGTCATCTTACACTTTCCTGGCCCAGTTCAGATTCTGCCCTCTTTGTGAGACCCTTCTCAGACTTTGCAAGTCCAACTGCTCTCTTCTTCATTTTGGCTTCCCTAGCATTTTGAGTTTCTTACTATTATGCATTTGATAGTTTCAGCCTTAAATTATAGCTGCTTGTAAATATATGACTCTATCTATATTCTATAACTTCCCTAAGGGAAGGAGCATTTCTTAATCATAGTTGTATGCTCTGCAAAGCTTAGTACAGCATCTTGCTATTATTATGTGTTCAGTAAGTGCTTAATGACTTAAATACATTCTAACGAAATTTAGTTTCTGAGTGTGTGACAAAGGTTATGAAACCATTAAAACTAGATGTTTAAGAAGCAAGGACTAAAATTATTTTTAGATTCTGTTGTCATACTGAGAGAATGGTATGTTTGATCAGATGCTTTCTTTAATGTTACTCCTTCTGAAACACCCAATATATTCATGCAAAGCAACTCACTGTAATCTGCTTCTTATTCTAGATGTCACACATTGCCATTTATTTGATGATTATTTCAGCAGCCTTTGGATAAAAGCAGAATAATTTGATCCAACCTTCATCCATCATTGTGCTTTGCTTTGATCTTATTGGTTTGTAAAAAATATGATTTGTTCTTTCACAATAATAGGGTTGTCTTCTTGCTATTCAGTTGCTCAATCATATCTGACTCTTTGCAACTTCATGGACTGCAGCATGTCATTCTTCCCTGTCCTTTACTGTTTCCTGGAGTTTGCTCAAACTCATGTCCATTGAGTCAGTGATGCCATCCAAACATCTTATCCTCTGTTGTCCCCTTCTCCTCCTGCCTCCAATCTTTCCCAGTATCAGGGTCTTTTTCTAATGAGTGGACTGTTTTCATTAGGTGGACAAAGTTTTGGAGCTTCAGCTTCAGCATAAGTCTTTCAAATGAATATTCAGGGTTGATTCCTTTATAATTGATTGCTTTGATCTCCTTGCAGTCCAAGGGATTCTTAAGAGTCTTATCCAACACTACAGTTTGAAAGTGCCAATTCTTTGGTGCTCAGACTTCTTTATGGTTCAACTCTCACATCCATACATGACCACAGGAAAAACCATAGCTTTGACTATATGGACCTTTGTCAACAAAGTAATGTCTCTGGTTTTTAATATAACTGTCTAGGTTTGTCATAGCTTTTCTTCCAAGGAGCAACTCTCTTTTAATTTCATGGCTGCAGTCACAGACCACAGTAATTTTGGAGTCGAAGAAAATAAAGTCTCTCACTGTTTCCATTGTTTCTCCATCTATTTGCCATGAAGTGATGAGACTGGATGTTATGATCTTAGTCTTCTGAATGTTGAGTTTTAAGCAAACTTTTTCACTCTTTCCTTTCACCCTCATCAAGAGGTTTTTTAGTTACTCTTCACTTTCTGCCATAAGGGTGGTGTCATCTGCATATCTGAGGTTATTGATATTTCTCCCGGCATTCTTGATTCCAGCTTGTGCTTCATCCAGCCCAGCATTTTGCATGATGTACTCTGCAAAATGTACTCTGCATAGAAGTTAAATAAGCAGGGTGACAATATACAGCTTTAATGTACTCCTCTCCCAATTTTGAACCAGTCCATTTTTCCATGCTCGGTTCTAACTGTTGCTTCTTGATTTGCATATAGATTTCTCAGGAGGCCGGTAAGGTAGTCTAGTATTCCCATCTCTTTAAGAATGATCTACACAGTCAAAAGCTTTAGTATAATTAATGAAGCAGATTTTTTCTGGAATTCTCTTGCTTTTTCTATGATCCAGTGTATGTTGACAGTTTGATCTCTGGTTCCTCTGCCTTTTGTATATCAAGCTTATACATCTGGAAGTTCTTGAGTCACATATTGTTGAAGCCTAGCTTGAAGAATTTTGCGGATTACCTTGCTAGCATGTGAAATGAGTGTGATTGTGTGGTAGTTTGAATATTCTTTGGCATTACCCTTCTTTGGGATTGGAATGAAAACTGACTTTTTTTCCAGTCCTGTGGCCACTGCTGAGTTTTCCAAATTTGCTAGTATATTGAGTGTAGCACTTTAACAGCATCATTTTTGAGGATTGAAATAGCTCAGCTGGAATTCTATTATCTCTACTAGCTTTGTTTGTACTGATGCTTCCTAAGGCCCACTTGACTTTTCACTCCATGATGTCTGGCTGTAGGTGACAGACCATACCATTGTGATTATCCTGGTCTGTAAGATCTTCTATGTATATAGTCCTTCTGTGTATTCTTGGCACCTCTTGATATTCTTCTGCTTCTGTTAAGTCCATACCATTTCTATCTTCTATTGCAACCATCTGTGCATGAAATATTCCCTGAAGAGATCTCTAGTCTTTCCCATTCTACTGTTTTCCTCTATTTCTTTGCAATGTTCACTTAGGAGTGAAGTGAAAGTTGCTTGGTCGTGTCCATCTCTTTGCGACCCCATGGACTATACAGTCCATGGAGTTATCCAGGCTAAAATACTGGAGTGGGTAGCATTTCCCTTCTCCAGGAGATCTTCCCAACCCAGGGATCAAACCCAGGAAGGCTTTCTTATCTCTCTTTGGCCATCTTTGGAACTCTGCATTCAGATGTGTTTATCTTTCCTGTTCTCCTTTGCCTTTCACTTATCTTCTTTTTTCAGCTATTTGTAACACCTCCTTGGATGACTATTTTGCCTTTTTGCATTTCTTGTTCTTGGAGATAGTTTTGATCACTGCCTCCTGTACAATGCTGAGAACCTTCGCCCATATTTCCTCAGGCACTCTATCAGATCTAATCACTTGAATTTATTTGTCACTTTCACTGTATAATTGTAAGAGATTTGTTTTAGGTCATACCTGGCTGGCCTAGTGGTTTTTACTCCTTTCTTCAATTAAAGTCTGAAATTTGCAATAACCTGACTGGAACTCAGATCATGAACTATCTCCTGGAGTTTGCTCAGATTATATCCATTAGTTGATGATGCTATCTAACCATTTCATCCTATGCCACATGTTTCTGCTTTTGCCTTCAATCTTTCCCAGCATCAGGACCTTTTTCCAATGAGTCATCTCTTACAATCAGGTAGCTGAAGTATTAGAGCTTCAGCATCAGTCTTTCCAATGAATATTCAGTGTTGGTTTATTTTAGGATTGATTGGTTTAGTCTCCTTGCAATCCAAGGGACTCTCAAGGGTCTTCTCCAGCAACACAATTCGAAAGCATCAATTATTCGGTACTCAGCCTTCTTTATGGTACAACTCTTACATATGTACATGACTACTAGGAAAGCCATAGTGTTTTTTATACAGACATTTGTCAGCCAGGAGAAATATCAATAACCTCAGATCTCAGACACATGGATGACACCATCTTTATGGCAGAAGTGAAGAAGAACTAAAGAACCTCTTGATGAAAGTGAAAGAGCAGAGTGAAGAAGTTGGCTTAAAACTCAACATTCAGAAAACTAAGATCATGGCATCTGGTCCCATCACTTCATGGCAAATAGATGGGGAAACAATGGAAACAGTGAGAGACTTTATTTTTGGAGGCTCCAAAATCACTGCAGATGGTAACTGCAGCCATGAAATTAAAAAAAGAAAAGCTATGACCAACCTAGACAGCGTATTGAAGAGAAGAGACATCACTTTACCAATAAAGTTTTGTCTAGTCAAAGCTATGGCTTTTCCAGTAGTCATGTATGGATGTGAGAGTTGGACCATAAAGAAAGCTGAGTGCTGATGAATTGATGCTTTTGAACTGTGGTGTTGGAGAAGACTCTTGAGAGTTCCTTGGGTGGCAAAGAGATCAAACCAGTCCATCCTAAAGGAAATCAGTCCTGAATATTCATTGGAAGGACTGATGCTGAAGTTGAAACTCCAATACTTTGGACACCTGATGCAAAGAACTCATTGGAAAAGACCCTGATGCTGAGGAAAATGAAGGTGGGAGGAGAAGGGAACGACAAAGGATGAGATGGTTGGATGGCATCACCGATGCGATGGACATGAGTTTGAGTGAACTCCGGCAGTTGGTGATGCACAGGGAAGCCTGGCGTGCTGCAGTCCTTGGGAGTCACAAAAAGTAGGGTACGACTGAGTGACTGAACTGAACTGAACTTGTCAGCAAAGTGATGTCTCTGCTTTTTAATATGCTGCTTAGGTTTTTCATGGCTTTCCTTCCAAGGTGCAAACGTCTTTTAATTTTGTGGTTCCTTTCACTGTCTGCAGTGATTTTGAAGCCCAAGAAAATAAGTCTGTCACTGTTTCCACGTTCCCCCCACATATTTGTCTTGAAGTGAAGGGGCTGGATGCCATGATCTTAATTTTTTTAATGTTGTGTTTTAAGCCAATTTTTTCATTCTCGTCTTTCATCCTCATCAAGAGTCTCTTTGGTTCCTTTTCAGTTTCTGCCATCATAGAGGTATCATCTGCTTATCTGAGGTTGTTGATATTTCTCTGGGCAATCTTGATTCTAGCCTGTTATTCATTGAGCCAAGGTCTCTCCTTGATGTTCTCAATAAAATGAGAGAATCCTATTATCTAAACTATCAGTGAGATACAATTTATGTCACAAAGTTGATTACCTCAATGCTCACCTTTTGCTTTTTTCCAAAATTTTTAATTTCTTCATATTTTTTAATTACTAAAAAGAAAGCTTGTACAAATGATTATATATCATTTACACACATTTATTATATATCTTGTATATGGTACATATATCAGCAATGGAAAAACTCTAAAGGATGACAAACTTTGAAAGATAATAGTAGCATTTTTAGTGCAAAATGATCTTAAATTGAATGTGCAAATACTATGCAAATCATTTGTAAAATTAATTTATAGTCTTTTTGCCAAACTGTACCAGACTGAGGTCAAGAGGAAAGTGTCCTTCAGTAAAGCATGCATTATGTTTGCATTATGTAACTCACCAGTTTGGTCCTAGGCTAATGAATGAAGAGGCACATGGACAAGTTGAAATGTGTTCTGAGAATAATCATGAAAATAACACAGCTCTTAAAAATACGAAACAGAGGTTACCAAAGTGGATTAAATAGCAATGAAAGGGCTTCCCTTGAGCAGAGTTCTCAAAGTTGTACCTCTGTTGGCAACCAGCTTCCTTATCCAGCCCAGTAGTCGGATATGTCTTTCCAACATCAGGTACTCACTAACTGGTGGTGATCCATCATTCCCCCTGCACAGTCCCTCTTGGATTAGACACTGACCTCTTCCCTACTGAGACTACACATAGTAAAACCTACCCTTCCTCTTCTTTTGTCTGTGATCATGAATGTGACACTTGCTTGTGACTGTTATCTCTGTCTCAGTGAGCTTTCATCTTTTGTGCGTTGGTCCCTGATTAGAATCAGGTAAAGGTTATTTACCAGGCACTCTGAAAAGTACATATACCCGCCAAAGCTTTACATGTAATTTTTGGAGTCCACAGACTCCCTGACCCCAGTCCATGGTCTCTAAGTTTATAATTTCTTCACTATACTATAAACTGTAGTTGAGCAGAGATTTTACTTTAATCATATTTGTATTCCCAATGAACCTGGCATGTCATAAATATTAATATTGGTGACTACTTGATGAACTAACAAGAATAAGGAATTTGAACAATTATTTTGGAGAGGAAGGAGGGAAGATCTGCTTAATTAGTTATAAGAATTTCCATTACGTTAGCTTTTATAGCTGTTGATCTCTAGCATCATTGAGTATACAAAAAGGAGAAAAAGGATTACTTCTACTAATTTAATTTGACATTTGAGCCAGCTATGAAAGAAGTCTTCCAGTAGAAAAGTTGGTGCCTTCATGTTGACATAGTTTTAAGAAGCAGGTGAACTTCTCTGGATTGCTTTTAGAGCATAGTTCTGCATGGTGGAACAGAGAAGCATGAAGGCAAGGGAGCTGGGTGACTGAAGGACCAGCCTGGGGATTCCACCATGGATATTGCCTTCACATACATGGGCTCTGCAAAGCACCAAACTTCAGAATGGACTCTCTGTCCCTGAGAGTTTACAGCCCTAATCTGAATCCAAGCACTAGACTGAATAGGTTCCCAAATCAAATGCACACTAGGTAACCACAAACACAGTGGAGGCATGGGGAGAAACCCACTTGGAGGGGTGAGGAGGGGCTGGATTTACAGGAGTTTGATGACAGGGACTTGGAAGTTTGGTCCTGACAACAAGGAAAAGAAGATAACAGGGAATAATAGGAAGAAAGAGACATCTGTTGCAGTCACAACTTGGTAAATTTCCACTTGCAATTAACTTCTCCAGCTCAGAGTCTATCCTCAAGGTTAGGGAGGAAAGAAAATCATTCCAAACACCCGTACAGAACAGTCTCTGGGACTCTGCAGGAGAGGGTGAAGGTGGGATGATTTGGGAGAATGGCATTGAAGCATGTATATTATCATATGTGAAATGAATCACCAGTCCAGGTTCGACGCATGATACAGGATGCTCGGGGCTGGTGCACAGGGATGACCTGGAGGGAGGATATGGGGAGGCGGGAGTAGGGAGGTGGGAGGGGGGTTCAAGAAGGGGAACACATGTACACTAGGGGCGGATTCATGTCAATGTATGGCAAGACCAACCAATATATTATTGTAAAGTAATTAGCCTCCAATAAAAAATAAAAATAAATAAAATAAAAATTTTTAAAAAAGGAGAAAGAGGAATACTCCCACTAGTTTAATTTGACATTTGAGCCAACTATAACGGAGGCTGTCCAGTAGTCAGGATTTTGCCAATGCTGTTCCAAGGCTTACATTTTCCCAGAAACATGGTACTGTGTGTAATGCAACCAAAGAATGAGTGGGGTGTCAAAGAGAGAATGTTGTTGCAACTCTCTCCTTGTTTTTCCTTCTCACTTCCTCTCTGTGACCTTCTCTAGTTCTTTCTTCCTCTCATCACCAACTTTTTATTTCTTCCCTTCCAAGTGGTTTTTTGTTCCTTTTCCAAGTGTGTGGTTAACTGGAAATAGAAACAAGCTGGTGCTTCTACCAATTGTATGACTCGGGGAAAGTCACTTCACCTCTTTTAGTCATGTTTTATCATCTGCCCAGTAAGGGCACTGAACTATTCTACGTTGTGATTGCCTGTGTGTGTGTTAGTCGCTTAGTCGTGTCCGACTCTTTGCGACCCTTTGGACGGTAGCCCGCCAGGCTCCTCTGTCCGTGGGATTTTTCAGGCAAGAGCACTGGAGTGGGGTGCCATTTCCCTCTCCACGTGATGGTCTGTGGCTGGCTAGTGCTTACCTTCCCTTTCTCTCTTCTCATTTCTCTTATCTCAACTGTTGGGCCCAGCACGGCTAAAATATTTTTATGACTATTAGGGTATAACATTAGTAACAATAATAACTATGCTAGGTTGTATTTTCGAAAGATGGCCACCACCATACACCACACCCACATGATCTCATTATGCACCATGCCATTGATATCCTCATATTAGGTGGTGATGTCTATGTCCCTTTCCCTTGAATTTGGGAGGGACTTGCGACTGCTTTGACCAGAAGACAGAGAAACTGATGCTGTGCCAATTTCTGGGCCAACATCTTCAGAAACTCTCAATTTCTAATTCCTGTCTTTTGGGATACTGAGTCATGAAAGCCAGCCACCATGCTGGGAGAAACCAAGTACCCGGTCAGAAAGGCCCTGTGTGGGTATTCAGACCAACAGCCCCTGCTGAGTTCCCAGCCAATAGCCGGCATAAACCGCCAGACCTGTGAGTGAAGAGGTCTTCAGATGATTCCAGCCTCCAAATACTGAGTCACCCTTCACTTCCCAACCGAGGCTTCAGACATTGTGGAGTAGAGATAAACTGTCCACATGACTTATTTCCAAGTCCCTGATCCAGAGAATTCAGAAGCATAATAAAATGGTTCTTGCTTTATATCATTAAGAAAAGGTGGTTTGTTAACACAGCAGTGAATAACCAGAACCGTGACTAACCTTTACTGAATATTTGCCGTGTGCTTACCACTATTCTAAATGCTTCATTTAACCCCCAGAGCAATCCAGCAAGGTAGGTACAGCTATTGCCGTCCTTCACTGAAGGAAAATTGCAGCATAGAGAAACTGAATAACTTGTTCATATTTACCCAGCTGGTAATCCAACAGAGGCAGTCAGCCCTGAGGCCCTATATGCTTAATCTTTATACTATTATACCACTCAAATATAGGATATTTTAGAAGATGCAAATATATTTCAACCATGGTTTTTATCTAGAGGAAATCATGGGATCAGATTGATGATCAGCCAAATAAAAAAATTAGGGAAAGGGCTTCATAGATGTTAACTCATTTAAATATCAAAGGAACACTGCCGGAGAGGCACTGTTATCTTCCTTCTCTTCCAGATGAGGAAAGAAGACCCAAATAGTTTATAGATAACCTGCTGCTTATATACAGACGGGTGGCTGCGGGAAGAGGCGTGTCAAAGTCTAAAGGCTGCCTTATCCTGTTAAACTGGCCACCCTCCCACTAGGTCAGATGGGCAATAAGGACTGGAAAGATGAAGAAATAGGAGAATAACATAAAGAATACATTCTTTCTTATTATAAAAAGTCCTAATATTAATTAATTACTATAATGAAAACAAAACATCAGGTGACTAAGCTCCTTGAGAGATGACAGTGTGTCTCACCTTTGATACCTTAATTCCATAGCAGCATTTAATCCGTGTTTGCTGGATGTATAAACGTGACTATTTTGTAGTTGTTCTATGCTAATGTAGATTCCTATTATTCAGATTCATTATTTATTATTCAAATTTATTAATATTAAGTTATTCAAAAGTTATTTGCCACATCTTAATAGCTTAACCCTGTTAAGAAACAGTTTTCAACAAGAAAAACAAGGTTCCTGCTCTCATGAAACTTAAAGTTTAGTTGACAAGCAAACAAAAAGTTGTTCTTATGAAGAGCCTGGTAGGCTACAGTCCATGGGGTTACAAAGAATTGGACTGACATACTTCACTTTTTCACTATAATATACACAAATTATATGCAAGGCAGGCCTCCCTGTCCATCACCAACTCCCGGAGCTCACTCAAACTCATATCCATCGAGTCGGTGATGCCATCCAGCCATCTTATTCTCTGTCGTCTCCTTCTCCTCCCGCCCCCAATCCCTCCCAGCATCAGAGTCTTTTCCAGTGAGTCAACTCTTCGCATGAGGTGGCCAAAGTATTGGAGTTTCAGCTTTAGCATCTGTCCTTCCAATGAACACCCAGGACTGATCTCCTTCAGAATGGACTGGTTGGATCTCCTTGCAGTCCAAGGGACTCTCAAGAGTCTTCTCCAACACCACAGTTCAAAAGCATCAATTCTTTGGCGATCAGCTTTCTTCACAGTCCAACTCTCACATACATACATGACCACTGGAAAAATCATAGTCTTGACTAGACGGACGTTTGTTGGCAAAGTAATGTCTCTGCTTTTTAATATGCTATCTAGGTTGGTCATAACTTTCCTTCCAAGGAGTAAGCATCTTTCAATTTCATGGCTGCAATCAGCATCCGCAGTGATTTTGGAGCCCCCAAAAAATAAAGTCTGACACTGTCTCCACTGTTTCCCCATCTATTTCCCACGAAGTGATGGGACCAGATGCCATGATCTTCGTTTTCTGAATGTTGAGCTTCAAGCCAAATTTTTCACTCTCCTCTTTCACTTTCATCAAGAGGCCTTTGAGTTCCTCTTCACTTTCTGCCATAAGGGTGGTATCATCTGCATGTCTGAGGTTATTGATATTTCTCCCAGCAATCTTGATTCCAGCTTGTGCTTCTTCCAGCCCAGTGTTCCTCATGATGTACTCTGCATATAAGTTAAATAAGCAAGGTAACAATATACAACCTTGACGTACTCTGCAATTTTATTGGTTATGCGGGAATGAAAGGCATCTTGGAAGGCTTCTAGTTTGGGGTGAAGTACTTACGGAGATGAGGGTGCTATTGAATGAGGTAGAAAAGATGGTACCAGTGGGGAGCAAGTTGGAGGAGAAAATAAGAGACATGTGGTAAAAACACGCTCAAGAGACTAAATGAGTATTTAATGACAAAGGCTGTTATTTAACTAAAGTATGGTCATGTGTATGATAAGACATAGTTCTCAGAATGCCCCCACAGGGCGTTATTTAGCATCCACATTTTAGTAATGACCTTACTGAGGCTAAGAGATTAAGGAAAGCATGTGCGACCACTCAGGTAAGAAGAGAAGCCAGGATCAGAACTCATATTGCCTGATGGAAAGATTTTCATTAAACCACGTGCGTGAGTGCCTACTTAGTCGCTTCAGTGGTGTCCGGCTCTTTGCGACCGTATGGAGTGTAGCCCTTCAGGCTCTTCTGTCCGTCCTACTCACTGGGCATTAAACTCCATGCCTCCCAACACCAGCATACAAACACACACACACACACACACACACACAGAGCGCTGGATTTGCTGCCCCCTGCTATTCGTTCAGTGTAATCATTTGTAGTTCTGAATGGTTACTCCAAGAGAAAAGGAAAGTGAAAGTGAAAGTTGCTCAGTCGTGTCCGACTCTTTGCGACCCCATGGAATGTACCGTACATGGAATTCTCCAGACCAGAATACTGGAGTGGGTAGCCTTTCCCTTCTCCAGGGGATCTTCCCAACCCAGGGAGCGAACCCAGCTCTCCAGCATTGCAGGTGGATTCTGTACCAGTTGAGCCCCAAGGAAAACCCATTCCAAGAAAGGTCATGTTCAATAAAGCTCAACAAAATCTACTGGACACTAACTAATCACAAGGTTTGTGGAAGACTTCGTGGGGAATATACACCAAAAGGAGACAGGCCCTGCCCTCAAGGCACTGCACAAGCGACAAATGGTTCTTGAGCAAAAGAGTGAAATGCCTTAGCATAAATGAGGGAAACCCCAAAGGCAGGTGAGAAGAGTAGGGATTAGAAGACATCTGAGAGGCAGGAGCTTTGAACTCGGTCTTGAAGTATGGGTGGAGGTTGAAGGAGAAATGGCACTCCAAACCAAAGTACTGACAAGGGCAGACGGGAATCAGCAAGTCACTGGTACACAGTAGCAGTGGGCAGTCATGGCAGAGTCTCAGCACCGCAGGGAGAAGCCCTCCACCAGGCTCTATCATTGACCTCTTGGGTAACCTCCACAAGTTATTTAATCTTTCTGAGTCTCAGTCTACTTTTCTGTAAAATGTTGATAATAAGAGCATCTACTTCATAGGGTTCTTATGAGATATAAGTTGAAGGGCTTAACACAGACCTTAATTCATAGGGAGTGTTACAATTCACCTGTGGATAATTGTAGGGGAAGGAAAGTCAGAAAGCTGGAACCAAATCTTGGAGGGCCTTGAGGGCCATATGAAACAGTTCAACTTTATCTGTAGCCCACAGAAATTCCATCAAAACTTTATGAGCCAGGACTGACATGAGTACAGTTGGCCTTTTTATTAGCAGGTTCTATATCTGTGGATTTAGCCAATTGAAGGTGATGGAAAATATTTATTTTGGGGAAAAATTCCATAAAGTTCCAAAAAATAAAACTTGAATTTGCTCCAACTATTTGCATAGCATTTACAGACTATTTACAACTTTTTACATAACATTTATATTGTGTTAGGTATTATCGGTAATCTAGAGATGATTTATATCATATGGGAGGATGTGGCTAAATTATATACAAGTATTACATCATTTGATATAAGGGGCTTGAGCATCCATGGGTTTTGCTGTCCATGGGGGATCCCAGAACAAACCCACCACCTCTCCCTTCCCTCCTACCTGCCAGATACCAGGGGAGGACTGTAATCTTCCAAAGATAATTCCAACCTATATATGTAAGGAGATAGGAAGCAAGTGACCTATTAGAATGCAAACAAATTGTCTCTCTAAGTGTACAAAAGGTGTGAATGTGTATTTTATACCTTGTATTTTCTTTCCTTCACAAGTGTTATAAATTCACGTGAGTCAAAGGCCGACTTAACATGTTGTAAAGGGTCTGTGACTGGATATGTTTACTAAGGAATATATTTTAATTTTTCTAGAAATACTTCAACAGTGGAAATCTATGTAGTATAGAAGATTCAGCATAAGACTGGGATTCACTGAATAAGACAAATTCCTATTCAAATGTTTTTCCAAAGTAGAGATAAGAAAAGAAGTCACTCTTTTGTTCAGAAATGAGGACAAAAATGATATTAACAGGGCCAAATAGAAAATATCTTTCTTGGTTTCACTGAACAAGCAGATTAACTCAGTAATGATCCCCCAACCCACACACAAAACTTTCCCTCAGGTTGCCCTTCAGTTCAGTTCAGTTCAGTCGCTCAGTCGTGTCCGACTCTCCGCGACCCCATGAATCACAACACGCCAGGACTCCCTGTCCATCACCAACTCCCGGAGGTCACTCAAACTCATGTCCACAGAGTCAGTGATGCCATCCAGCCATCTCATTCTCTGTCGTCCCCTTCTCCTCCTGCCTCCAACCTTTCCTAGCATCAGAGTCTTTTCCAGTGAGTCAATTCATCGCATGAGCTGGCCAAAGTATTGGAGTTTCAGCTTTAGCATCAGTCCCTCCAATGAACACCCAGGATTGATCTCCTTTAGAATGGACTGGTTGGATCTCCTTGCAGTCCAAGGGACTCTCAAGAGTCTTCTCCAGCACCACAGTTCAAAAGCATCGATTCTTCGGCGATCAGCTTTCTTCATAGTCCAACTCTCACATCCATACATGACCACGGGAAAAACCATAGCCTTGACTAAACAGACCTTGGTTGGCAAAGTAATGTCTCTGCTTTTCAATATACTATCAAGGTTGGTCATAACTTTCCTTCCAAGGAGTAAGCGCCTTTTAATTTCATGGCTGCAATCAGCATCTGCAGTGATTTTGGAGCCCCCAAAAAATAAAGTCTGACACTGTTTCCACTGTTTTTCCATCTATTTCCCATGAAGTGATGGGACCAGATGCCATGATCTTTGTTTTCTGAATGTTGAGCTTCAAGCCAACCTTTTCACTCTCCTCTTTCACTTTCATCAAGAGGCTTTTGAGTTCCTCTTCACTTTCTGCCATAAGGGTGGTGTTATCTGCATATCTGAGGTTATTGATATTTCTCCCAGCAATCTTGATTCCAGCTTGTGCTTCTTCCAGCCCAGCGTTCCTCATGATGTACTCTGCATATAAGTTAAATAAGCAGGGTGACAATATACAGCCTTGACGTACTCCTTTTCCTATTTGGAACCAGTCTGTTGTTCCATGTACAGTTCTGACTGTTGCTTCCTGACCTGCATACAGGTTTCTCAAGAGGCAGGTTGCCCTTAAAAGGAGTTAAAAACAAAGAACAAAGTGATAAACTCTTTTGAACTTAAGAAAATTTGTTTCTTTTGCCACAGCTATTCCTTCAATGAATTAATTTTTTAACCTGAGTTAGTGAGGTTATCCGGAGAAGGCAATGGCAAGCCACTCCAGTATTATTGCCTAGAAAATCCCATGGATGGAGGAGCCTGGTTGGCTGCAGTCCATGTGGTAGCTAAGAGTTGGATATGACTGAGCGACTTCACTTTCACTTTTCACTTTCACGCATTGGAGAAGTAAATGGCAACCCACTCCAGTGTTCTTGCCTGGAGAATCCCAGGGACGGGGGAGCCTGGTGGGCTTCCGTCTATGGGGTCACACAGAGTCGGACACGACTGAAGTGACTTAGCAGCAGCACCAGCAGCAGCAGTGAGGTTATCTGTTCATAAATATTTTGTGAGCAACTTCAGCAATAGCTTAAGGAAAATTGAGTTAGCAAAAATTAAGTGAACTGATTCAAGAAAACAATACTTGCTATATGCAAAGAAATATATAAAAGCTCTTTGTTTGCTTTTTTGGGGTGTCACAGAGTCGAAGTAAGTGTTCTGAGTTTGAAAATTTATAGAATCACCAAAGCTGAGAAAGTTGTGAACAGAAGAAAGAATTACTGCCAAGACATGTACCTGTTTGACCTAATGACTATGATCAGACTTAATATAGCACCTGAAAGGAATGTTTGTTTTCATTATTGTAAATTATGTTTTGTTTTAAATCAAGCATTTATTGTCTTCTATTATATGCTCCTCACAATATAGTCTCCTATGCAGAAAAAAAAAATCTGTGGCTCAATACATTCATCGGACTGAGACCTAACCTTGGGTGAAAAATGAATCTTATACCTCATAAAATTCTACCAGTAATTTTTTGGTTTAATTTGAATGCACAACATGCAAATTGTTCCAAGAGAACTGCATTTGAACAATTGCATTGATTTGTGGTACCTGATTTGAAAGACTGCACCACTGGTTGAAATCACTGGCTTTTATTGCCTTGATAAAGTCCCAAGTGTGGTGACTTCTTTGCAATCTGCTTACTTAGCACATACCTACACTTAAAAAAAAAGTTTTCCTGTTTATTTGTCCTCTGTTATCACAGTAAGATAATAACCTCTGTTTTACCACTTCATTTCTGTGTCTGTGATCTTAAAAAGCCTGACAGATCAATATGAGGCTTTTAATGTACTTTTTCTGCCTTTCTCATTATAGGTTTGCAGTCAGAATACTAAAAGGGGTTGAGACACAATCTCCTAGTGTTTGTTTCCCAGGAAGTGCTTCCAAGGAGAATGAGGGTCCACACATGGTGTCTTTCAAGATATAAAGCCATGGGGTTTCAGTTCCAACAATTTTAAGGGACTCTTCTTCTCAGGCATTAGAGACTGTTAAGCAGATGTTTATAGCATCCTCCATGTGCATTCTAAAGTACTGTCTTTATTTGAATGTTTTATTCTCACTGTGAGGTGAGTAAATCAATAAAAGAGTGTATTCCAGTGCACATAAGTGGTACACTGGCAAATGATTAACAACTGTTTCTGGGGGTCAGGGGATAGCCTTGATTTGTAGCATTTACTGATTTCTAAGGTATAAATAATGCCACCAAGGCCAGCTTCAAGCTACCAAATTATACTGTTGAATATGGAACTGGAAAAAAGATGCACAGCGGTACATAATTATGTAGCATGGTTCAAATACAGTAGATATGGAAAAACCTCACTAGTACGGATGATAGTAAAATGTAGCAAAATGGGTAGGAAGTGATGGGGGTTGACTTTTTATCATCTTTGTTTTTAATAATATTCTCTTAGTTGTACGTTTACATAACTTTTACTAATAACTGTGTTTAACAGTAGGTTTGCAAAATTCCTTATGGGTCTGACAAGCTGATTTCAATGAGCACATGCTTTTCTGGTCATTCTGATTTCACTGAGCACACGCTTTTCTGATCAAAGTTTTCTGATCAATCATTCTGATTTCAAAGAGCACATGCTTTTCTGATCAAAAAGTTGCCTTTCCTAGATAAATGATCACTTCTACAATGCCTCTGGCCCTTAGTGGAAAAATCCCTGCAGCCATTTCCTGGGAAATCGGTTATATTTACAGAAAGAAAAGTCCGTTGTGGTAGCAGGCTATGCTCATGATTCAAAGCAGGCCATTTGGGCTCAGCGCTGGGAAGGCTTCAGGCAGCATGGCTATAACCGAGTAAGCACTGTTGTTGTTTAGTTGCTCAGTTGTGTCCAAAGGGACTGTAGCCCGCCAGGCTCCTCTGTCCATGGAATTCCCCAGGCAAGCATACTGGAATGGGTTGCCATGCCCTCCTCCAGAGGGTCTTCCAGATGCAGGGATCAAACGCGGTCTCTGGCTTGGCAGGCAGATTCTTTACCACCGAGCCGCCAGGGAAGCCTCAGCTAGCACCAGTGTTCTTTTTTTTTTTTTAAAAAAAAAAGGAAATTGTGTAATAGGGTTCAACAATTCTGCCTTGCAATTAAACTTGATGATGTGAAATAGATTCAATATGCATATACTAATTACTTAACCTACTCTTTTAATGAAGATGGGGAGGGAATTGGACTTTAGATCAGTAGTAAGTTTTTCACATTATTCTTGCTCTGAGTATATTGGTACCATTTGTTGAGGTAAACTATCTGTGGTAAGGTGCTCTTTAATTCATTCATTCTTCACATACTTATTGGCTCCCTGTGGCAGGCAAAGTGAGGCATGAGGCTTATTATATTTAAAGAAAAACAAACTAGTCTCTTTTGCCCTGGAAATCACAGTCTAGTGAAGAGATAGTTATGTATATAAATCAAAATTTAGCAAATTAACATTTATTACAGGAATTAATTAAGTGAGCCATAGGGATGAACAACTGATTGGAACTTTTCATAAACTTGCTTCTTGGATGAAGGACTGGGGCCCCACTGCTTGAACAATGTGACCCTGGAGAATCCAAGTGAGTCTCAATGTTCTTGGGATGGAACACAGTGCACATCCAACCTGGAGCTCATCAAAACAAGAATCTACTGTGAGCTGGAAATTGTGTTCCTTGTGGGGGTTAGAAAGATGAATGGGAACAATTCCTGACTTTCAAGGTTTATGACAAAGAAATAAGACATGGGTATAGACCATTATGGTACAAGGCAGAGATTACTTAGGCTGAGCCAGGTGTACTGGAGGTGCTGTGAGAACACAGGTTGGATGTGGACAGAGCAGCCCTAAACAGGAAATGGCCCTGGAACAGGAGACTGGAGCTCGCAGTTGAGCAAGTCTTGGAGTTTCAAATCTATGAGAAGAAGCTAAATGAGGTTGTAAAACCTCACTAAAGACTTTTAACCATAAGCATATCATCAAGAAAATGGTTGTGCAGGATTAACTTTCTCTGGATCCTGGGAAATAAACTGGGTGACCTCTATCAGGTCCCAACCCAGTCCTCTGGTTTCAGGAAAAGGTGAAAGGAGAGGGTCAGGTAACACCTGTATTTTGTTTTTGTTGTTGTTGTTGTTGTTCTCAGACAAAGGTGTACAGCATGAGAAAGCATCCTGATTTTTCTTCTACTGGCCAATGAGATGTTGTGATTGAAGCTGAGGGGAAGCAAAGTCATCTGCTTCTGACAATTATGGACTGCAGTGGCCACCACACTGATTTCATTTACCATTTCAGTTTTCCCACATATGTAACTTTCCCATTTCTAGGAACCCTAAGGGTGAATGGTCTACTTATTGGTTAGATAGAGTGAATTTAAAAATCTTTTGATAATGGCAAATGATAAATCATTAATCCAAATAATGCAATTAGAAGAAAACCTAACCTCTGTTAGTTTTTAAGTTTTATAAAGGAAAAGCATGTTATCATCAGAATGTCTGAGGTCAAGTCAATAGCACTTACATTTCAAGAGAAGAGGGACTATGTTTTCAGGCCACATCTGGAGTGCTTTGCTCTGTTCTGGCATCCTCTCCAAGAGGAATGGCAACTGAAGTGAAGATAATTAAAGGAGAACAACCAGCATGATAAGCAGTTAGGCAAATGCAGGATGAAATTTCATAATCCACTGAAGCTGTTTAGCTTAGAGGATACTTGTTGGGGGAAGGACAGCAGCATGAACACTGTATTTGACTGTAATATGACCATCATATGAAAGATGAAGTCAATGCTGTGTGTGTTCTTGTTGGGTGGAATGAGACTTGACAGGCAAAAGTTATAGTGGGAGACTTAACTCAAAAGAAGAGAATTACCAAAAAGAAATGGTCCTGAAATGAAGTGATCTGCCTTGTGAAATAGTGAGTTTCCCAATTCTGGTGGTGTTTAAGCAGAAGCTAATAACCAGGAATGAGGAGTTTTTAGATCAGAGGATCTAAGTAGGAATTGCCTAGAGACTTTGTTCAAGCACATTACTGGTTCTAGTTCCCAGAGATTATTATTCAGTGTGTTTGGAATGGGACCCATAGATTTGCCTTTGACAATGTTCCTAGGTGATGCTGCTGCTGCTAAGTGAGTGATAATTGCTCCAGTCGTGTCCAGATCTTTGTGACCCCATGGACTGTAGCCTACCAGGCTCCTTTGTCCATGGAATTCTCCAGGCAAGAATACTGGAGTGGGTTGCCATGCCCTCCTCCAGGGGATCTTCCCGACCGAAGGATTAAACCCACATCTCTCACATCTCCTATATTGGCAGATGGGTTCTTTACCACTAGTGTAACCATGTGCAGATATCAGAAAGATATTCATTAAAAACAAGCTATAGGATGGTGTGCATTTGTGATGGCAGTTTTAGAAAAAAAACTTAATACTGTGGTTGCACATTTGTATTCAACGTCAGGAAGATGCAAAGACTGTTAGTAGTGGCTTTCTCAGGGGATAAGGAGCGCGCGCGTGTGTGAGGGGGGTGCATAAGTAAAATAGTAATGAAGCAAACTAGGCAGCAACAGGGATAATTAATTCGGTCTATCACTTTGCCATCCTGACTGGCCTGGTTTAGAAATATTCCAACACTTGCAAAAAAGAATTGAGCAGGGGGTGAGGGAGGATCATATTAATAGAGTGATCTAGATAGATGATTTAAATAATGTAAATTTTCCAAATAGGTATTTAATATGCCACTCACTTTGAGGTCTGTGAACAATTTTTACATGTGTATAGTTGTGCCCATTTAGTATGGTTGCTGCTGCTGCTGCTAAGTCACTTCAGTCGTGTCTGACTCCGTGCGACTCCATAGACGGCAGCCCACCAGGCTCCCCCGTTCCTGGGATTCTCCAGGCAAGAATACTGGAGTGTTTTGCCATTTCCTTCTCCAATGCATGAAAGTGAAAAGTGACAGTGAAATCGCTCAGTCGTGTCTGACTCTTATCGACCCCATGGACCGCAGCCTACCAGGCTCCTCCGTCCATGGGATTTTCCGGGCAAGAGTACTGTACTGGGTTGCCATTGCCTTTAACAAGGTGCCAATCAGTTGTTGGACAAGTGTTAGGTAATTGCAGAATAACTGAGTCGTACACTGAGGGGCGCTAACGCACCAAGGGATTAATAACACATCTGAACCAACGCGCCCTCTGCTGGACATTCATATGTATCATCATACACGATATTTGAATGTTGTATGATTCTATTTACCTTTTTATACGTTTAAATATTTCTCTTTAAAAACTAATGTTAGGAAATAGAGTCAGAAAAATAATATGATAAACAAAATTTCATATCTTAAATTCTGATGGTAGCTCTTTGGACCAATTAAATGAAGTAAAGGCTTGTATTAGATAAGATATCAAACCATTTTAGAACTGGGTATGGCTTAATAAATTATTTAGTTTAACTCTGTTTTAGAGTGAAGAAAATTGAGGTTCATAGACATTAACAGTTAGTATAGAGGCAGGCTTAGGAGAAGGCAATGGCAACCCACTCCAGTACTCTTGCCTGGGAAATCCCATGGACGGAGGAGCCTGGTAGGCTGCGGTCCACGGGGTTGCTAAGAGTCGGACACGCCTGAGCGGCTTCACTTTCACTTTTCACTTTCATGCATTGGAGCAAGGAATGACAACCCACTCCAGTGTTCTTGCCTGGAGAATCCCAGGGACGGAGGAGCCTGGTGGGCTGGAGTCTATGGGGTCGCACAGAGTCGGGCATGACTGAAGCGACTTAGCAGCAGCAGCAGCAACATAGAGGCAGGCAGAAAATTAGAAGAAAAAAAAAAAGCCAGTACTAAAATTTCAGTCACCTTGTTAGTGGATTTGTCACGTTCAACCTAAGAATAAAATAATAATCAAGTTTTTGTGTGTATGTGTGTTTGTATTTTTTGTGTTTAAGCAATGACCACTGGTTTGACAAAGAAGCACCCAATCTGTTTATGTAGAGATGTATATTTACGGTTAATCCACACCAAATTAAATAGCTGACATCAGAGACACGGATGAAGTCATCAGGAGGTGAATTCAGAAGATGTAAGATTTGCCAACCAAGGTCCGTCTAGTCAAGGCTATGGTTTTTCCCGTGGTCATGTATGGATGTGGTCATGTATATTTACGGTTAATCCACACCAAATTAAATAGCTGACATCAGAGACACGGATGAAGTCATCAGGAGGTGAATTCAGAAGATGTAAGATTTGCCAACCAAGGTCCGTCTAGTCAAGGCTATGGTTTTTCCCGTGGTCATGTATGGATGTGAGAGTTGGACTATGAAGAAAGCTGATCGCCGAAGAATCGATGCTTTTGAACTGTGGTGCTGGAGAAGACTCTTGAGAGTCCCTTGGACTGCAAGGAGATCCAACCAGTCCGTTCTAAAGATCAGTCCTGAGTGTTCATTGGAGGGACCGATGCTAAAGCTGAAACTGCAATATTTTGGCCACCTCATGCGACGAGTTGACTCACTGGAAAAGAGTCTGATGCTGGGAAAGGTTGGGGGTGGGAGGAGAAGGGGACGACAGAGAATGAGATGGCTGGATGGCATCACCGACTCTATGGACATGAGTTTGAGTGGCCTCCGGGAGTTGGTGTTGGACAGGGAGTCCTGGCGTGCTGTGATTCATGGGGTCGCGGAGAGTCGGACACGACTGAGTGACTGAACTGAACTGAACTGAACTGAAGATTTGGGAGCTCCAGCTGAGAAAATGCTTATACTTCTCCAGGGCAGGAAACTTGCAGAGTTCAGGACACCCAGAGGACACAGGCACTGCTAGGGAATTTGATATGTAAAGGATGAAAGCACTTGATGCTGAGAAGCCTGTGGATTAGCAGGAAACATATACTACATCAATCCAAAGACTGAAAAGTCTTGGTTTACTAAGGCCTTTTATAAAGAAGAACACACACTAAAGTTTGGGGAATAGTTGAAGGCATTTGTCTTTTTGAGCCCTTCTGCCAACTCACAGGCCACCATTTTCAGCAGGATTGCCAAAGGAGTGAGGAGGCTCTCCCAAGAGCAGGCAGTATGTGTTGAAGTGATGAGAAGGGGAGAAATTCTGTCTTTTGCATAGTTTCTAAATTTTTGCAACCTTTACTTGGTGAAGTAGATCATATGGTTCTGTATTTGCTGAAGATGTCAGAAGCTTCTATGTCTTTGCCCTGCCCCACAACTGCTTGACTACCCCAGTTTGAACACATTCATTATTTTCCAAATTCTGAAAACCAGATATCCTGGATATTGAACCATGTGTGGGATAGTCTATTGCCATGAACACTGTCCTTTTCACTCACTTAAGATCATCAAGTAGACCATGGAGGCATTTATGTTGAAGAATTGAGCAGAAAATAAATTATTTGTTTTTATTTCCATTACTCTAGGAGATAGATCGAAAAAGATATTGCTGCAATTTATGTCAAAGACTGTCTGCCTGTCTTTCCTTGAAGAGTTTTAGAGTAACCTGCTTTAAATTTAGGTATTTAATCCATTTTGAGTTTATTTGTGTGTGGTGTTAAAAAATGTTCTAATTTCATTTTTCACATGTAGCTGCCCAGTTTCCTCAGCATCACTTATTGGAGAGACTGTCTTTTCTCCATTGTATAGTCTTGCCACCTTTGTTATGGATTAATGAACCACAAGTACATGAGTTTATTTCCAGTCTTTTTATCTTGTTACATAATTTACTGGAAAAGACCTTGATGCTAAGGAAGACTGAAGGCAATAGGAGAAGGGGGTGACAGAGGATAAGATGGTTGGATAGCATCACCAACTCAATGGACATGAGTTTGAGCAAACTCTAGGAGATATTGAAGGACAGGGAAGCTAGGCTTGCAGCAGTCCATGGGGTCTCAAAGAGTTGGACACTATTTACCTAGTGAATAACAACAAACTGATCTGAGTTCAGTGCCAATACCATACTGTTTTGATAATTGTCGCTTGATAGTATAGTCTGAAGTCAGGGACACTAACTGCTCTAGTTCTGTCTTTTGTGTCTCCATACAAATTTTACGATTTTTTTGTTCTAGTTTTGTGAAAAATGCCATTGGTAAAGGCTTTCCGGATGACTCAGTGGTAAAGAATCTGACTGCCAATGCAGGAGACATGGGATTGATACCTGGATTGGGAAAATTCCCTGGAGAAGGAAACCGAAACCCACTCCAGCATTCTTGCCTGGGAAATCCCATTGACAGGAGGCTGGTGAGCTACAGTCCATGGGATTGCAGAGTCAAACATGATTTAGTGACTAAGCATGCATGCACACCATTGACAAATTGACAGGGATTGCATTTAATCTGTACATTGCCTTGGGTGGTCCTATCATTTTGACAATATTGATTCTTCCAACCTGAGGACATGGTATATCTTTCCATCTTTCAATTTCTTTCATAAGTATCTTATAGTTTTTGGAGTACAAGTTGTTTGCCTCCTTCAGTTCAGTTCAGTTCAGTTTAGTTCAATCGCTCAGTCGTGTCTGACTCTTTGTGACCCCATGAATCACATGACACCAGGCCTCCCTGTCCAACACCAACTCCCGGAGTTCACTCAAACTCATGTCCATCGAGTCGGTGATGCCATCCAGCCATCTCATTCTCTGTCGTCCCCTTCTCCTCCTGCCCCCAATCCCTCCCAGCATCAGAGTTGTTTCCAGTGAGTCAACTCTTCGCATGAGGTGGCCAAAGTATTGGAGTTTCAGCTTTAGCATCAGTCCTTCCAATGAACACCCAGGATTGATCTCCATTAGAATGGACTGGTTGGATCTCCTTGCAGTCCAAGGGACTCTCAAGAGTCTTCTCCAACACCACAGTTCAAAAGCATCAATTCTTCGGCGATCAGCTTTCTTCATAGTCCAACTCTCACATCCATACATGACCACTGTTTGCCTCCTTAGATAGGTTTATTCCTAAGTGTTTTATTCATTTTGATATGATGGCAAATGGGACTCTTTCTTTAATTTCTCTTTCTGATCTTTCATTTTTAGTATATAGAAATGCAATAGATTTCTGTGTATTTATTTTGTATCCTGCAACTTTGTCAGATTTATTGATGAGTTGTAGTAGTTTTATGGTAGCATCCTTAGTATTTTCTACATGTAATATCATGTCATCTGCAAACAGTGGCAGTTTTACTTCTTTTCCAATTTTGTTGTGTTTTTAGGCACTAAGTTGAGTCTTTCTCTTTTTTTTTTTATTTTTATTTTTTATGTTTTATGTTTTCAAAAACAATTTTAGGACTCTTTACTTAAAAACAACCTTATCTTAAAATGGAGTAACTTTGATTTTATGAGCAGCAAGCAAAGTACAGAAGCAAAAATGCATTACAGGAGCATTAAGTTCTACATTAGGTCACAGCGTCTAATCTGAAATCACACCCATAATATCATTTTTCAGGATATCTGGGAAATAGTAATTTCCCAGGATGTCTGAACCATAGCTACTCTATTTTGACTTTTAATTGTAAAAAAAAAAAATTTTTTTAATAGCCAAAGCAGATTTCACCATTAATGATGTCAGTGTTTTTCTAGGTATGAGAAGATGCAAGAATTGGAACTGATAAAACCTTTTTCTGAAAAGATCTAACTATTTGAAGGCCTGTTCTGCCAGTTTGTTTGGTTTTTTTTTTTTTTCAGAGCACAGAGTGCCTCATTACTGATTTTCACCCTGAACTTCTTTCAGGGGGTGTTGAAGGTCAGCAGCTTGCAATGGTCATGGTGTAATCTTTGTAGAGGCAGCTGGCAAGTACCAACTTCCAGTCAGCAGGGTCCCTTCATAGCCACATATCTGACCATGTGTCACCATTTCATGGCCATTGTGTCCTGCGGTGCTGGGAAGGCTCATTCCCAGGTCTAGGGAAGTGATGGGCCACTCAGTGTGCTAAAATTTGACCAGGCCTTGCAAGTAGCAAAAGTCTCTGGACCACTATCTTACTAGCCTCCTGGTCCAGGAAAATATTTCCTCTTGTTGCTTTTTTCCATACCCAGAGTCACATTATTACAATTATTGATCTCATATGGAACTATCAGTTCAGCATTATATCATAGGCTCAGTGAAACAAGTGACATAGAAAATAATATAGCCATAGCTAGCAGTTATTAGTAAAATAAGAATTATAAGTCAAGAACTTTCATTAGATAAAGCCTGGTATACCCCCAGGTCACCTGACTTCATTTGTTAAATGATTGTAGTCTGGTGTTAATCTCCTGGTTGTACATTATGGAGCATCCGACCTTTATCTGAAGATTGGTTACTGAGATAAGCCTTAGAAACTAACCTAGACTGTCCTTTTTAATAACTTAATTAAATCTTTTAGCAGTATCACGTAACAAGGAACTGTCTCAGCAGTGAGTCTTAGTAAACACTGCTGCTGCTGCTGCTAAGTCACTTCAGTCGTGTCCAACTCTGTGTGACCCCATAGACGGAAGCCCACCAGGCTCCCCCATCCTTGGGATTCTCCAGGCAAGAACACTGGAGTGGGTTGCCATTTCCTTCTCCAATGTGTGAAAGTGAAAAGTGAAAGTGAAGTCGCTCAGTCGTGTCCGACCCTTAGCGACCCCACGGACTGCAGCCTACCAGGCTCCTCCATCCATGGGATTTTCTAGGCAAGAGATTAACAAAACTAGAAACTTAATTTAACAATTTACAAAACTTAATATTCCGTGATTTTTCATTATGGAGGCCCTGTAGCCAGGGAGGCTTTAACCCATCAAATAAAAAATGAGGTTTGTCAGGGAGCTGGGACAAGCCAAGCAGCCATCTTGGATTTCCCATAGCCCTGACTGTGATTTCCAGCTATTGTTTTTAATTTTCCAATTTAGAAGCAGACTCTTGCCATGGTTTAAGGCCATTAGGATGGCACAAGTCTAACAGAGTTTTTGTATAAGCAGAATGAGCTTTTACATGTCTACAAAGCCGACAATTGGATTAATTTCTAAAACTAGCATAGGATCAGGCCTATGGTAGAAAAGCATTTGATTTATATGCAGAGGGCTAAGAAGTCAAGAAAACATTATAAATGATCATACGAATCAGGTCCAGCATCTTGGGCAAGCTGTCTACCTCTGATGTGGTCGTCTTCTCATCCTGGTGTAGTGTAGTTTCTTCTGAAAAAAGTCCTTCCATCCAGGTTGGAGACAGTCCTTTAAATTATGTTTGTTTGTTTGTGTGTTTTTTAGTTCTGGTTGCAGGTCACGAGGCATCTGATCTTCATCCAAAGATAGATCACTGAGATAAGCTTCAGAAACAAACTTAGGGTGTTCTTTAAGAATTCAATTAAATTTTACATTAATATCACATAACAGCAAGGAACTATCCAAGAAATGAGTCTTACTACCTCCATTGGTAGACCACCATTAACAAACCGGGATTTAACATTTATTGAAACATCCCTAAAATCACCCTCATTTTTACCAAATATAACCAAATTAAGACTTATTTAAAATATAGATCTGTTCTCAATAAACTTGACCTGATTATTTATATAACCTTAGACCCCCCCCCTTTTTTTTTTCTGCTGAGACTTTTATGGAGTCTCAAACTTAACTTGATTATATCTTTAATTTTTTTATTGGAGGCTAATTATTTTACAATATTATATTGGTTGGTTTTGCCATACATTTACATGAATCCTCCCCGGGTGTACATGATTTCCCCCTCCTGAACCCCTCTCCCACCTCCCTCCTCCCGTTATCCTCCCTCTGGGTCATCCCTGCACACCAGCCCCAAGCATCCTGTAACATGCATCAACCCTGAACTGGTGATTCATTTCACAAATGACAACATACATGTTTTAATGCCATTCTCCCAAATTATCCCACCCTCACCCTCTCCCACAGAGTCCCAAAGACTGTTCTATACATCTGTGTCTCTATTGCTGTCTCATATACAGGGTTATCATTTGCATCTGTCTAAATTCCATATATATGTGTTAGTATACTGTATTGATGTTTTTCTTTCTGGCTTACTTCACTCTGTATAATAGGCTTCAGTTTCATCCACCTCATTAGAACTGATTCAAATGCATTCCTTTTAATGGCTGTGTAATACTCCATTGTGTATATGTACACCAGCTTTCTTATCCATTCATCTGCAGATGGACATCTAGGTTGCTTCCATGTCCTGGCTATTATAAACAGTGCTGCAATGAACATTGGAGTACATGTGTCTCTTTCAATTCTGGTTTCCTCAGTGTGTATGCCTAGGAGTGCAATTGCTGGATCATATGGCAGTTCTATTTCCAGTTTTTTGAGGAATCTCCACACTGTTCTCCATAGTGGCTGTACTAGTTTGCATTCCCACCAACGGTGTAAGAGGGTTCCCTTCTCTCCACACCCTCTCCAGCATTTATTGCATGTAGACTTTTGGATAGCAGCCATTCTGACTGGTGTGAAATGGTATCTCATTGTGGTTTGATTTGCGTTTCTCTGATTATGAAGGATGTTGAGCATTTTTTCATGTGTTTGTTAGCCATCTTTATGTCTTCTTTGGAGAAATGTCTGTTTAGTTCTTTGGCCCATTTTTTGATTGGGTCATTTATTCTTCTGGAATTGAGCTTCAGGAGCTGCTTGTATATTTTGGAGATTAATCCTTTATCCGTTGCTTCATTTGCTATTATTTTCTCCCATTCTGAAGGCTGTCTTTTCACCTTGCTTAGAGTTTCCTTTGCTGTGCAGAAGCTTTTGATTTTAATTAGGTCCCATTTGTGTATTTTTGCTTTTATTTCCAATATTCTGTGAGGTGGGTCTTGAAGGATCCTGCTGTGATTTATGTCGGAGAGTGTTTTGCCTATGTTCTCCTCTAGGAGTTTTATAGAATCTGGTCTTACATTTAGCTCTCTGTTCCATTTTGAGTTTATTTTGGTGTGTGGTGTTAGGAAGTGTTCTTTTCAAGAAAATTAAAGATATCAAGGGAACATTTCATGCAAAGATGGGCTCGATAAAGGACAGAAATGGTATGGACCTAACAGAAGCAGAAGATATTAAGAAGAGGTTGCAAGAATACACAGAAGAACTGTACAAAACAGATCTTCAGGACCAAGATAATCACGATGGTGTGATCACTCACCTGGAACCAGATATCTTGGAATATGAAGTCAAGTGGTCCTTAGAGAGCATCACTATGAACAAAGCTAGTGGAGGTGATGGAATTCCAGTTGAGCTCTTTCAAATCCTGAAAGATGATGCTGTGAAAGTGCTGCACTCAATATGCCAGCAAATTTGGAAAACTCAGCAGTGGCCACAGGACTGGAAAAGGTCAGTCTTCATTCCAATCCCAAAGAAAGGCAATGCCAAAGAATGCTCCAACTACCACACAATTGCACTCATCTCACACGCTAGTAAAGTCATCCTCAAAATTCTCCAAGCTAGGCTTCAGCAATATGTGAATCGTGAACTTCCAGATGTTCAAGCAGGTTTTAGAAAAGGCAGAGGCACCAGAGATCAAATTGCCAACATCCGCTGGATCATGGAGAAAGCAAGAAAGTTCCAGAAAAACATCTATTTCTGCTTCATTGACTATGCCAAAGCCTTTGACTGTGTGGATCACAAGAAACTGTGGAACATTCTGAAAGAGATGGGAATCCAAGCCCACCTGACCTGCCTCTTGAGAAACCTGTATGCAGGTCAGGAAGCAACAGTTAGAACTGGACATGGAACAACAGACTGGTTCCAAATAGGAAAAGGAGTACGTCAAGGTTGTATATTGTCACCCTGCTAATTTAACTTATATGTAGAGTACATCATGAGGAACACTGGGCTGGAAGAAGCACAAGCTGGAATCAAGATTGCTGGGAGAAATATCAATAACCTCAGATATGCAGATGACACCACCCTTATGGCAGAAAAGTGAAGAGGAACTCAAAGGCCTTTTGATGAGAGTGAAAATGTTGGCTTGAAGCTCAACATTCAGAAAACGAAGATAATGGCATCTGATCCCATCACTTCATGGGAAATAGATGGGAAAACAGTCGAAACAGTGTCAGACTTTATTTTAGGGGGGCTCCAAAATCACTGCAGATGCTGATTGTAGCCATGAAATTAAAAGATGCTTGCTCCTTGGAAGGAAAGTTATGACCAACCTAGATAGTATATTAAAAAACAGAGACATTATTTTGCCAACATAGGTCCGTCTAGTCAAGGCTATGGTTTTTCCCGTGGTCATGTATGGATGAAAGAGTTGGACTGTGAAGAAAGCTGAGCACCGAAGAATTGATGCTTTTGAACTGTGGTGCTGGAGAAGACTCTTGAGAGTCCCTTGGACTGCAAGGAGATCCAACCAGTCCGTTCTTAAAGAGATCAGTCCTGGGTGTTCATTGGAAGGACTGATGCTAAAGCTGAAACTCCAATACTTTGGCCACCTCATGCGACGAGTTGACTCACTGGAAAGGAGTCTGATGCTAGGATGGATTGAGGGTAGGAGGAGACGGGGACGGCAGAGAATGAGATGGCTGGATGGCATCACCGACTCAATGGACATGAGTTTGAGTGAACTCCGAGAGTTGGTGATGGACAGGGAGGCCTGGCGTGCTGTGGTTCACGGGGTCGCAAAGAGTCGGACAAGACTAAGCTACGGAACTGAACTGAACTGAACTGCTCAGCTTTCCTCTTAGAACTGATTTTGTTGCATCCCGTAAGTTTTGGATCATCATGCTTTCATTTTCATTCATCTCTTGGTACTTTTTATTTTCTCCTTCTTTTCTTCGGTGTTCCATTGGTTGGTGAGTAGGATACTGTATAGCTTCCCTGTGTTTGTATTTTTACAGTTTTTTCCTTATTGTTGATTTCCAATCTTGTAGTGTTGTGGTCAGAAAAGATGCTTGATATGGTTTTAATTTTCTTAAATTTACTGTGGTTTGCTTTGATAAGTTCTGGAGAAGTTCCATATGAACTCAAGAAGAACGTATACTTTGCTGTTTTTGGATGCAATGGTCTATAAATATCAATTAAGTCCATCTGGTCTAGTGTGTCATTTAAGGCCTGTGTTTCCTTCCTGATTTTCTGTTGCAGTCTTTTACAGACCGGGACATGGGGACTGGAGTCAATGAAAAGAAAGAGAGAAAAAGAGAGAGAAAGCAGTATATCTCGTGTTACGTGGAACCCAATAAAGCCATGCACAGGACTTGTACTCCTCACTGAGGCACAGGGCATCCTCTCAAGGAGGTCTTGAAAGCCCGGGCAAGAAAGTGAGCTCGGCAGGCTTCCATGCTCCGAAGAGAATGAAGACAGAAAGAAGGACATGGGGGACCGAGGTCTCTAGTGGAGCAGGGGTATTTTATTAGCAGAAATGTAGGCTCATATATCATCAGTAAAATTATTGCTCAGCCATTACAAAGAATGAAATTCCACCAGTTGCAACAAAAAGACGCTTACTCCTTGGAAGGAAAGTTATGACCAACCTAGACAGCATATTAAAAAGCAGAGACATTACTTTGTCAGCAAAGGTCCATCTAGTCAAGGGTATAGTTTTTCCAGTGGTCATGTATGGGTGTGAGAGTTGGACTGTGAAGAAAGCTGATCGCTAAAGAATTGATGCTTTTGAACTGTGTTGCTGGAGAAGACTCTAGAGAGTCCCTTGGACTGCAAGGAGATCCAACCTGGGTGTTCATTGGAAGGACTGATGCTAAAGCTGAAACTCAAATACTTTGGCCACCTCATGCGATGAGTTGACTCACTGGAAAAGATTCTGATGATTGGAGGGATTAGGGGTGGGAGGAGACGGGGACGACAGAGAATGAGATGGCTGGATGGCATCACCGACTCGATGGACATGAGTTTGAGTGAACTCCGGGAGTTGGTGATGGACAGGGAGGCCTGGCCTGCTGTGTTTTATGGGGTCACAAAGAGTTGGACATGACTAAGCGACTGAACTGAACTGAACTGAACTGAAGACATACAAGGTCGCAGACACTGAAAAGAGTCACTGAAGGGAGTTGCTGAAAATATTCTAAGCAGGTGCCCTTTCCCATAATCTCAGTACCAAGAACTGCAGGCAGTTCTACTCATTCCTGGAATAGGAACTGATAAGGAACAGAGAATCCTTGAGAAATGGCACACAGAGGAAGAAAATGCAACATATTGGATTCCTTAAAGCTGAATGTCCCTTGACAATTTCCCCTTTTTCATTTTTTCATAATTGGGGTGACTGTAGATACTATAGTGAAAAAGGTCCTGACCAAATGAGCTTGTTTATTTCAACAATTTTAGTTGAAAGACATCGGTATACTATGCATATAAACATTAGGACAATTATTAACATTACAATTCCAGATCCAATACTATGTATAATGTTTTGCAACCATCTTCGAGGGTCTAGTCCAGATAATTGATCAGCTAGCTGTTTAGCTAAGGTTTCTTGATTTTTGGAAGAAGGGAGACTCTTAGAGAAGGCAGACTCTTAGAGAAGGCTTCAAAGAATTCTTTTTGTGGCCACCTCATGAGACGAGTTGACTCACTGAAAAGACTCTGATTCTGGGAAAGGTTGGGGGCGGGAGGAGATGGGGACGACAGAGAATGAGATGGCTGGATGGCATCACAGACTCGATGGACATGAGTTTGAGTGAACTCCGGGAGTTGGTGATGGACAGAGAGGCCTGGCGTGCTGTGATTCATGGGGTCGCGGAGAGTCGGACACGACTGAGCGGCTGAACTGAACTGAACTGAACTGAAGGAAGGATTATCATGTAAGTCTTGCAAACGAAATTTGATTTGTTCCCAATTGTAGGCACTATAGTTGAACCAAACAAGGGTAATACAAAATTGAGTAGAATTCCAATCACATTTTAGTAAAGCTGGTTTTTGTAAATCTATTCATTGATCTCCAACCCACTGGGGGGCTACTTTTATTTCCTGTATTTTATCTTGAACTTCCTCATTTATCTGAGGTTGAGTGGTCCACATAGTATGAGCATTTTTAGTCCAATTTTGGATAAAATTGTGTGTTTGAATTGAGGTTTGTATAGCAATGCTGAATTAAATTCACCCATTCCAGTCCGTTTTAGTTCACTGGTTCCTAGAATGTCTACGGTCACTCTTGCCATCTCCTGTTTGACCACTTCCAATTTGCCTTGTTTCATGGACCTAACATTCCAGGTTCCTATGCAATATTGCTCTTTACAACATCGAACCTTGCTTTTATCACCAGTCACATACACAACTGGGTATTGATTTTCTTTGGCGCCATCCCTTCATTCTTTCTGGAGTTATTTCTCCACTGATCTCCAGTAGCATACTGTGCACCTACCGACCTGGGGAATTCCTCATTCAGTATCCTATTATTTTGCCTTTTCATACTGTTCATGGGGTTCTCAAGGCAAGTATACTGAAGTGGTTTGCCATTCCCTTCTCCAGTGGACCACATTCTGTCAGACCTCTCCACCGTGACCCGCCTGACTTGGGTGGCCCCACACGTCATGGCTTAGTTTCGCTGACTTAGACAAAGCTGTGGTCCGTGTGATCAGATCGACTAGTTTTCTGTGGTTATGAATTCAGTGTGTCTGCTCTCTGATGCCCTCTCACAACACCTACCATCTTATTTGGGTTTCTCTTACCTTGGTCGTGGGGTATCTCTTCACAGCTGCTCCAGCAAAGCATAGCCGCTGCACCTTACCTTGGATGAGGGGTATCTCTTCACGGGCCGCCCCTCCTGACCTTGAAAGTGGAGTAACTCCTCTAGGCCCTCCTGTGCCCTCGCAGCTGCTGAAACCTGTGGGAAGGAATCCCTTAGAAGAAATGGAGTAGCCATCATGGTCAACAAAAGAGTCCGAAATGCAGTATTTGGATGCAATCTAAAAAACTACAGAATGATCTCTGTTCGTTTCCAAGGCAAACCATTCAATATTACAGTAATCCAAGCCTATGCCCCAACTAGTAATGCTGAATAAGCCAAAGTTGAACGGTTCTTTGAAGACCTACAAGGCCTTTTAGAACTAACACCCAAAAAAGATGTCCTTTTCATTATAGGGGGCTGGAATGCAGTAGGAAACCAAGAAACACCTGGAGTAACAGGCAAATTTGGCCTTGGAGGATGGAATGAAGCAGGGCAAAGGCTAATAGAGTTTTGCCAAGAGAACACACTGGTCATAGCAAACACCCTCTTTCAACAACATAAGAGAAGACTCTACACATGGATATCACCAGATGGTCAACACCGAAACCAGATTGATTATATTCTCTGCAGCCAAAGAAGGAGAAGCTCTATACATTTAGCAAAAACAAGACCAGGAGCTGACTGTGGCTCAGATTATGAACTCATTATTGCCAAATAGAGACTTAAATTGAAGAAAGTAGGGAATACAGATATGACCTAAATCAAATCCCTTATGATTATACAGTGGAAGTGAGAAGTAGATTTAAGGGACTAGATCTGATAGAGTGCCTGATGAACTATGGGTGTAGGTTCATGACATTGTACAGGAGACAGGGATCAAGACCATCCCCATGGAAAAGAAATGCAAAAAAGCAAAATGGCTGTCTGAGGAGGCCTTACAAATAGCTGTTGAAAGAAAAGTGAAAAGCAAAGGAGAAAGGGAAAGATATATGCATCTGAATGCAGAGTTTCAAAGAATAGAAAGGAGAGATTAGAAAGCCTTCTTGAGCAATCAATGCAAAGAAATAGAGGAAAACAACAGAATAGGAAAGACAAGAGATCTCTTCAAGAAAATTCGAGATACCAAGGGAACATATCATGCAAAGATGGGCTCGATAAAGGACAGAAACGGTATGGACCTAACAGAAGCAGAAGATATTAACAAGAGGTGGGAAGAATACACAGAAGAACCGTACAAAACATATCTTCAGGACCAAGATAACCACGATGGCATGATCACTCACCTAGAGCCAGACATCTTGGAATGTGAAGTCAAGTGGTCCTTAGAAAGCATCACTACGAACAAAACTAGTGGAGGTGATGGAATTCCAGTTGAGCTTTTTCAAATCCTGAAAGATGATGCTGTGAAAGTGCTGCACTCTATATGCCAGCAAATTTGGAAAACTCAGCAGTGGCCACAGGACTGGAAAAGATCAGTCTTCATTCCAATCCCAAAGAAAGGCAATGCCAAAGAATGCTCCAACTACCGCACAAGTGCACTCATCTCAGTTCAGTTCAGTTTAGTCGCTCAGTCATGTCTGACTCTCTGCGACCCCATGAATCACAGCACGCCAGGCCTCCCTGTCCATCACCAACTCGCGGAGTTCACTCAAACTCATGTCCATAGAGTTGGCGATGCCATCCAGCCATCTCATTCTCTGTAGTCCCCGTCTCCTCCTACCCCAAACTTTCCCAGCATCAGAGTCTTTTCCAGTGAGTCAACTCATCACAAGAGGTGGCCAAAGTATTGCAGTTTCAACTTTAGCATCGGTCCTTCCAATGAACACCCAGGATTGATCTCCTTTAGAATGGAGTGGTTGGATCTCCTTGCAGTCCAAGGGACTCTCAAGAGTCTTCTCCAGCACCACAGTTCAAAAGCATCAATTCTGCGGTGATCAGCTTTCTTCACAGTCCAACTCTCACATCCATACATGACCACGGGAAAAACCGTAGCCTTGACTAGACGGACATTTGTTGGCAAAGTAATGTCTCTGCTTTTTAATATACTGTCTAGGTTGGTCATAACCTTCTTTCCAAGGAGTAAGCGTCTTTTAATTTTATGGCTGAAATCAGCATCCGCAGTGATTTTGGAGCCCAAAAAAATAAAGTATGACACTGTCTCCACTGTTTCTCTATCTATTTCCCATGAAGTGATGGGACCAGATGCCGTGATCTTTGTTTTCTGAATGTTGACCTTCAAGCCAACCTTTTCACTCTCCTCTTTCACTTTCATCAAGAGGCTTTTGAGTTCCTCTTCACTTTTCTGCCATAAGGGTGGTGTCATCTGCACGTCTGAGGTTATTGATATTTCTCCCGGCAATCTTGATTCCAGCTTGTGCTTCTTCCAGCCCAGCGTTCCTCATGATGTACTCTGCATAGAAGTTAAATTAGCAGGGTGACAATATACAGCCTTGACGTACTCCTTTTCCTATTTGGAACCAGTCTGTTGTTCCATGTACAGTTCTGACTGTTGCTTCCTGACCTGAACACAGGTTTTTCAGGAGGCAGATCAGGTGGTCTGGTATTCCCATCTCTTTCAGAATTTTACAGTTTATTGTGATCCACACAGTCAAAGGCTTTGGCATAGTCAATGAAGCAGAAATAGATGTTTTTCTGGAACTTCTTGCTTTCTCCATGATCCAGCAGATGTTGGCAATTTAATCTCTGGTGCCTCTGCCTTTTCTAAAACCTGCTGGAACATCTGGGAGTTCACGGTGCACATATTACTGAAACCTGGCTTGGAGAATTTTGACGATGACTTCACTAGCATGTGAGATGAGTGCAATTGTGCGGTAGTTTGAACATTCTTTGGAATTGCCTTTCTTTGGGATTGGATTGAAGACTGACCTTTTCCAGTCCTGTGGCCACTGCTGAGTTTTCCAAATTTGCTGGCATATTGAGGGCAGCACTTTCACAGCATCATCTTTCAAGACTTGAAGTAGCTCAACTGGAATTCCATCACCTCCACTAGCTTTGTTCATAGTGATGCTTTCTAAGGACCACTTGACTTCACATTCCAAGATGTCTGGCTCTAGGTCAGTGATCACATTATCGTGACTATCTTGGTCGTGAAGATCTTTTTTGTACAGTTCTTCAGTGTATTCTTGCAACCTCTTCTTAATATCTTCTGCTTCTCTTAGGTCCATACCGTTTCTGTCCTTTATCGAGCCCATCTTTGCATGAAATGTTCCCTTGGAATCTCTAATTTTCTTGAAGAGATCTCTTGTCTTTCCTATTCTGTTGTTTTCCTCTATTTCTTTGCATTGATCACTTTGGAAGGCTTTCTTATCTCTCCTTGCTATTCTTTGGAACTCTGCATTCAGAGGCTTATATCTTTCCTTTTCTCCTTTGCTTTTTGCTTCTCTTCTTTTCACAGCTATTTGTAAGGCCTCCTCAGACAGCCATTTTGCTTTTTTGCATTTCTTTTCCATGGGGATGGTCTTGATCCCTGTCTCCTGTACAATGTCACGAACCTCCGACCAGAGTTCATCAGGCACTTTGTCTATCAGATCTAGTCCCTTAAATCTATTTCTCACTTCCACTGTATAATCATAAGGGATTTGATTTAGGTCATATCTGAATGGTCTAGTCGCACTCATCTCACACTCTCGTAAAGTCATGCTCAAAATTCTCCAAGCCAGGCTTCAGCAATACGTGAGCCATAAAATTCCAGATGTTCAATCTTGTTTTAGAAAAGGCAGGGGAACCAGAGATTAAATTGCCAACATCCACTGGATCATGGAACAAGCAAGAGAGTTCCAGAAAAATACCTATTTCTGCTTCATTGACTATGTCAAACTCTTTGACTGTGTGGATCACAATAAACTCTGGAAAATTTGAAAGAGATGGGAATACCAGACCACCTGACCTGCCTCTTGAGAAACCTGTGTGCAGGTCAGGAAGTAACAGTTAGAACTGAACATGGAACAACAGACTGGTTCCAAATAAGAGAAGGAGTACATCAAGTTTGTATATTGCCACCCTGCTTATTTAACTTATATGCAGAGTACATCATGAGGAATGCTGGGCTGAAAGACGCACAAGATGGAATCAAGATTGCTGGGAGAACCATCAATAACCTAAGATATGCAGAGGACACCACCCTTATGGCAGAAAGTGAAGAGGAACTCAAAAGCCTCTTGATGAAAGTGAAAGAGGAGAGTGGAAAAGTTGGCTTAAAGCTCAACATTCAGAAAACAAAGATCATGGCATCTGGTTCCATCACTTCATGACAAATAGATGGGGAAACAGTGGAAACAGTGTCAGACTTTATTTCTTTGGGCTCCAAAATCACTGCGGATGCTGATTGCAGCCATGAAATTGAAAGATGCTTACTCCTTGGAAGGAAGGTTATAACCAACCTAGATAGCATATTAAAAAGCAGAGACATTACTTTGCCAACAAATGTCCGTCTAGTCAAGGCTATGGTTTTTCCAGTGGACATGAATGGATGTGAGAGTTGGACTGTGAAGAAAGCTGATCGCTGTAGCGCTGATGCTTTTGAACTGTGGTGTTGGAGAAGACTCTTGAGAGTCCCTTGGACTGCAAGGAGATCCAACCAATCCATCCTAAAGGAAATCTGTCCTGGGTGTTCATTGGAAGGACTGATGCTAAAGTTGAAACTGCAATACTTTGGCCACCTCATGCGAAGAGTTGTCTCACTGGAAAAGACTGATGCTGGGAGGGTATTGGGGAAGGAGGAGGAGGGGATGACAGAGAATGAGATGGCTGGATGGCATCGCCTACTCGATGGACATGAGTTTGAGTGAACTCCGGAAGTTGGTGATGGACAGGGAGGCCTGGTGTGCTGTGATTCATGGGGTCGCAGAGAGCCGGACATGACTGAGCACCTGAACTGAACTGAACGCAATGCTGGCAGCATCAGCAGTAGTGCAAATTGCTATCAATCTCAATATGCCAAGAATTAGCCATCCAGTGAATCATTTAGATCATCAGAATAATTTAGTAAGTAACGGGGAAGCTAGTCCAGCCATGTCTTTTCATGGTCATTGGAGATCTATTGGCAACCATAGGTTGCGTCGAGATCGAAGAATCAGAAGGGATTCATTTTTTATAGACATGGAGGAGTTGAGATAAGTATATAGTTTGCAATCTATACAAGTTATAGAACATAAAGTCTTATTAAATTGTAAGTTTTCTATAGCTACAAGAAAAGGAAGGGGAACAAAACTTTTATAAAATGTGACTGATTATAAGGAAAGGAATAATGACTAGAACTACAACTAGCCTCTTTGAAATATCCAGTCCAAGTTACAAGTTCTCAGGTGCTCATGGCAAGTTTCCAAATGTCCCATTGTTCATGTCCAGTCTTTTTATTGAGAATGATTTGAGGGTGAGGGCATGCCATTCTACCGTCAAGCCAGCCAAGAAGTCCTTTTTAATGTTCCATCATAATATTGGAAATCTTTCATGCTACTTGAGTAGCATAATCACATATAGTGCTATTAATATCATCTGAACAGTCAGATAACCACATACTATTGGGTCCCCAATCGACAATGGTATAATTGGCCACAAACGTTAATTTTCTTGATTTGGCTTGACATCTGTCCCAACAAACAGAAGCATATTTAAAGTTCTTATAAGTAAACCCTTAGCATATTTTTTTTTTTGTTCTTTCCCTAGAGTTTCAGTAGTGTTGGCATGGTTCTCATAAAAGAAAGGACAGTAAATTATCCAAGGAATGTCTGAAAGTCTTTTTTTGGAGGCAGGATGAAAGCCCAAGTTTGTTGGCTATCGTTTATGCATAATTGTGCTGGGCCCATACATAAAGGGAGCATTTCATAACCTGGAGAAATATTAATTAGTCTCCCTTCTTCCTCAGGGTGTGAGGGCCCCTCCAGACTCCAAGGAGGAGGCATATGTATTGAGTTATTGGTAGATATGATTAGTCCTTTTTTTCTCCATTCTACAACCTGTAGTAAAGTGGGGTTGGGTATACAAGCCCAGTAAGTATGATTCATCAACTCAGCTTAAGCAGGGGAAGCAAAAGCAAGCAAAACAAGCATAACAACAAAAATATTTTCTGGATTCTGAGGCATTCCCTGTTGAGAAACCAGATTTTCAGCTTGATTAGTAAGGTTTTTTATCTGTCCCCAAGTAGGAATATCATGAGGTAGATGACATTGAGTGCAGCATTTTTTTGGAAATCTCTAAAGCCGTCATGGCTTGTACTGGAACCTCCTCTTCCCAGGGATTTCGTTTTTCCCTCTCTATCTTGAATGTCAATGGTTCTCCAGGGACAGATCTTCCAAAGAAGGAGCCAACTGACTTCATTGGATCCAACCGGAGAAATATAAGCATACCTTTTTTTCCTGTAATATTAATTTTCCAGATTTCCATTGTTTAGTCAGCCCATCTTGATACCAAATGGGCAGAGGAAGAGAAGTGTCTTTCAGTTTCTTGAAATGTTCTTTTTTTTTTTTTTTTTTGTCAAAATATCTACTAGTGGTAAGTTTAAAAAATTTAAAACAAATAAAGCTGTATTAACAATAGTTATACTTTTAGAGAATAGCTTATGTTGGAATCTAGTAAAGTCTGTTTTAGATAAGGAAGATAGTAGTGTTCCTGTGTATTCCCCCTTTTTAAATTTTATTTGTAGTTTCAGTTTGTGATGTGTTTGATTATACCTTGAGTTTGTGGATTATAAGGAATATCTGTAACATGTTTAATAGAAAATGATCGTAAAAATTGTTTGAAGTGTTTAAAAATATAGGCAGGGCCATTGTTCATTTTTATGGAGAAGATATTAAGAAGAGGTGGCAAGAATACACAGAAGAACTGTACAAAAAAGATCTTCACGACCAAGATAGTCACGATAACGTGATCACTGACCTAGAGCCAGACATCTTGGAATGTGAAGTCAAGTGGGCCTTAGAAAGCATCACTACTAACAAAGCTAGTGGAGGTGATGGAATTCCAGTTGAGCTATTACAAGTCTTGAAAGATGATGCTGTGAAAGTGCTGCACTCAATATGTCAGCAGATTTGGAAAACTCAGCAGTGGCCACAGGACTGGAAGAGGTCAGTCTTCATTCCAATCCCAAAGAAAGGCAATGCCAAAGAATGCTCAAACTACCGGACAATTGCCCTCACCTCACACGCTAACAAAGTCATGCTCAAAATTCTCCAAGCCAGGCTTCAACAATATGTAAACCGTGAACTCCCAGATGTTCAAGCAGGTTTTAGAAAAGGCAGAGGCACCAGAGATCAAATTGCCAACATCCGCTGGATCATGGAGAAAGCAAGAGAGTTTCAGAAAAACATCTATTTCTGCTTCATTGACTATGCCAAAGCCTTTGACTGTGTGGATCACAATAAACTGTGGAACATTCTGAAAGAGATGGGAATCCCAGACCACCTGACCTGCCTCTTGAGAAACCTGTATGCAGGTCAGGAAGCAACAGTTAGAACTGGACATGGAACAACAGACTGGTTCCAAATAGGAAAAGGTGTACGTCAAGGTTGTATATTGTCACCTTGCTTATTTAACTTATATGCAGAGTACATCATGAGGAACGCTGGGCTGGAAGAAGCACAAGCTGGAATCAAGATTGCTGGGAGAAATATCAATAACCTCAGATATGCAGATGACACTACCCTTATGGCAGAAAGTGAAGAGGAACTCAAAAGCCTCTTGATGAAAGTGAAAGAGGAGAGTGAAAAGGTTGGTTTGAAGCTCAACATTCAGAAAACAAAGATCATGGCATCTGGTCCCATCACTTCATGGGAAATAGATGGAAAAACAGTGGAAACAGTGTCAGACTTTGTATTTTTGGGCTCCAAAATCACTGCAGATGCTTATTGCAGCCATGAAATTAAAATACGCTTGCTCCTTGGAAGGAAAGTTATGACCAACCTTGATAGTATATTAAAAAGCAGAGACATTACTTTGCCAACCAAGGTCCGTCTAGTCAAGGCAATGGTTTTTCCCGTGGTCATGTATGGATGTGAGAGTTGGACTGTGAAGAAGGCTGATCGCCGAAGAATCGATGCTTTTGAACTGTGGTGTTGGAGAAGACTCTTGAGAGTCCCTTATACTGCAAGGAGATCCAACCAGTCCATTCTAAAGGAGATCAATCCTGGATGTTCATTGGAGGGACTGATGCTAAAGCTGAAACTCCAATACTTTGGCCACCTCATGCGACGAGTTGACTCACTGGAAAAGACTCTGATGCTGGGAAAGGTTGGGGGCGGGAGGAGAAGGGGACGACGGAGAATGAGATGGCTGGATGGCATCACCGACTCTGTGGACATGAGTTTGAGTGAACTCCGGGAGTTGGTGATGGACAGGGAGGCCTGGCGTGCTGTGATTCATGGGGTCGCGGAGAGTCGGACACGACTGAGCGACTGAACTGAACTGAACTGAACTGAAGAGTTTTCATTGTAACAAAACAAGTTAATAGATAGTTAATAACATGTTGTGTAGTTTCACCTAGAAGAGGTATGGCCCAGATAAAAGAAGAGTTTGTGTTGATACAGACATGGAAGAAAGAAGATGGAGAGAGCTCAGGGCAATGAGTTACATCCATTTGCCATTATTTATTGGGTCGTAATCTTGGAAGATTAATACCTTGAGAATGTATCGAAGATGTAAGGGTTTATAAGTAGAGCAATTATTAATGATTTCTTTAGCGTGGCACTATGGACTTTTCTATATTTGGTGTAAGGAGCCAGTATTATTGTGTAATAAAGGATGGTGTTTTTCGGGAGTAGCAAAAGAAACAAGTTTACTAGCTTGTTCATTACCATCAGCCATAGGGCCGGGAAGGCAGGAATGTATTCCAATATGAGTAATATAAATGGGAGAAGTACGTTTTCTAATAATACTTTGTAGTTCAAAAAAAGTTGTTGAATAACAGGGTGATTGGAGTTTATAGTGGAGGTTTTTATATTTTTTAATATAAAAACTGAATATAAGGAATCATAGATTGTATTAATGGGGTAAAGATGTAAGTAAATAACTTGAATGAGAGAATATAATTTGTTTTGTTGAGAAGAATGAAATTTAGTATAAAAGATTTTATAATCTTTGAGAGACCAGAATGAGGCTTTGGCGTTTTTGGTCCCATCTGTATAGAAAACATCAGCTGAGGTTGTGAGCTGATGATGTGGGAGATAATAAATTTAGTATTTTTGAAGAAATTTCAGAGCTTGTTAGAAGGATAATGAAATGAAATTTTTACAAAATATTTCAGAAAGGCTATTTGGAAATCAGTAGAAGTTTGTAATGTGTTCTCGAATTGAGATTTATTAATAGGTATTACAATTTTATGGGGATCAGAGCCAATTAACGTCTTAGTTTTATTTCTTTCATTGATAATGATTAGAGCGATTAAATCAAGATAGGGTGTAAGTGATTTTGTCCCTCTAAAATGGGTATAGATCCATTCTATTGGGTGTTCTAGTTGGGCAAGAAGTCCTGTGGGGGGATGAAGAGAGGAGAGTATAAATAATTTTAGAGGTAAATCAAATCTAATACATGTAAAAATTGTTTTGAAATTAATTTTATATTAAATAGAGTTCTTCTCGTGTCTCTTGTGAAAATGAATGAGGGCTATTTAAATTGGGATCTCTTTTCAAAGTATTAAATAAATTAGTCAGTTGATAATTAGCAATGGGCTTCCCTTGTGGCTCAGTTGGTAAAGAATCTGCCTGCAATGCAGAAGACCTGGGTTTGATCCCTGGGTTGGGAAGACCCCTGGAGAAGGGAAAGGCTACCAACTCCAGTATTCTGGCCTGGAGAATTCCATGAACTGTATAGTCCATGGGGTCGCAAAGAGTCAGACACGACTGAGCGATTTTTTTTTCTTTTTTTCTTTTCTTTCTTTTCTTTTAATGTCTAAAGAAGATCTAATCTAATTTATATCTCTTAAAAGTTTTTGAAAATCAGTCAAGGTTGATAATTCATCATTATGAATCTGTGTTAGTTGGGGAGTAATACACTATTAATAATAAATCCTAAGTAATGATAAGGTGTAGAGGTTTGAAATTTTTCAGGGGCAGTAATTAATAATCCAGAGTCTTTCACTCATTGTTGGGCTATATTAAGCATATGTTGAGTTTCCAAAACAGAAGGAGCTGAAAAGAATATATCATTCATATAATGAATAACAAGAAAGTTAGGAAATTGTTTTCTTGTAGGTTCCAGGGCTTTGGCTACATAATATTGACACATGGTGGGAGAATTCATCATTTTTTGAGGCAATATAGTCCATTGGTATCGCTTATGAAGCCCAGTGTGATTAGGATAAGGAAGAGAAAAGCAAATCTCTTTCGGTCTAGAGGATGTAAAGGTATAATAAAAAAGGAATCCTGGAAATCGATAATGATAATATGCCAGTTTTGAGGAATAATGGTAGGTGATGGGATTTGGGGTTGGAAAGTACCCATAGGTTTCATAGGTGCATTAACTTTTCTAAGATCTGTTAAGAGATGTCATTTGCCAGATTTTTTTTTAATAACAAAAATGGGAGAGTTCCAAGGGGAATAAGATTTTTCAATATGTTTTAACTAATTGTATATCTATAAGTTATTTAGTAGCCTGTAATTTCTCTTTTGTAAGGGGCCATTGTCTGTCCAAATACGCTCGTCGTATTTCTAAGTTATTTTAATAATTGTTTTGTTTGTTAAATGAGCAGTGGCCCCTAAGAAAAATGTGGAATGTATGTCTGAGTTTGCCATTGTATAAGTAAATCTCTTTCTATAGATTAAGGGGTGCATCTATTATGTAAGTTTGTAATGTTGCAGGCTGGCCTTCTGGTCCCTCACAAGGATAAATTTGAATAATTTGATAAACTTTTTGTATTTTGGTTTGAGAAACTCCTATAATTTGGCAAGAAATCTTTTGTATAAGGCAAGATTTGGGCCATTAGTGTTTGGAAATAATAGTGATATCAGATCCAGTATAGAGGAGACCAGAAAATTTTTTACCATTAATTTTGATATTTATATTTAGTTGGGCATATTCAGAAATCAAAGATGTCCATAAGGATTGTTTTTGATCTGTATTTTTTGAACCATCTGTCTGTATATCTGTCTGGGAGAAGGCAATGGCAAGCCACTCCAGTACTATTGCCTAGAAAATCCCATGGATGGAGGATCCTGGTAGGCTGCAGTCCGTGGGGTCACTAAGGGTTGGACACGACTAAGCGACTTCACTTTCATTTTTCACTTTCACACATTGGAGAAGGAAATGGCAACCCACTCCAGTGTTCTTGCCTGGAGAATCCCAGGGACAGGGGACCCTGGTGGGCTTCTGTCTATGGGGTCACACAGAGTCGGACACGACTGAAGAGACGCAGCAGCAGCAGCAGTCTGTACATCATGAGAGGAGTTAATAGAAATGTAAGGTAAAAGAAGTAATTGGGCAATTTTGTCCCCTTATTTAAATTGCCATAGTATCTGAGATGATATCTTAATTTGAATTTCTTCCTTATAATCTGAATCAATTATTCCAGGGTGAACAGTAATTCCCTTAGAAGTCAAGCTAGATTGGCCAAGTAAAAGGCTGAACGTTTGTGGAGGTAGGGGTCCAAAAAGTCCAGTAGGTATTCTAGAAGGGATTGCTTGAGGGAAAAGAATAAAATACCAATATAGGGCTGATATATCAATGGCAGTACTGCTGGATATTGAGGGTTTGAAGGAAAAGGTGGAGTTGCCCCTGGTTTTTGTTGAAGGGGACCTGGGGAGTCCCCAGGTTGGAGTTTCCCGAAACAGACTCTCCCTCAATATTATATTTAGACTGACATTTTCTAGCCTAATGTATCCCTTTACAGCAACGAGGGCAGAGTTTTGGAAACTTTTTATTATTTTTAATTATTTTTTTGCATGTTTCTTAGGGCAATCTTTTTTTATATGGGTCTTATACCCACATGCAAAGCATCCTTCATCTCCCTTTTTAAAAACAGCAGCCGTTGTTTCAGCTAACATTTGCATTTTCCGTGTCTCAGACCCTAGATTGTGGCAAGCCTTCCAATAATCAGTAACAGTCTTGGTCTCACGTACAGGAGTGATAATCCTTTGACATTTTTGATTTGCATTTTCATGTGCAAGCAGTTTTTCTAGCTATGATCTGGCCTCTTCTCCAATTACACTGTGGGAAATAGCAGTTTCTAGTCTAGCTAGAAAATCAGTATAGGCTTCATTAGGTCCTTGCCATATCTTAGTGTAACTACCTTTAGGTTCCCCTTGAGGAGTAATTTGATCCCAGGCTTCAAGGGCAATTTCTTTTAATTGTTCATGTAATAAAGGAGGGCATTGTATTTGAGCTTCTATTGCCTCAAATTGTCTTGTACCAGTTAACATTTTAAAAGTGATTTGGTTCTGGGGAGCGTCAGCTCGAGCACTAAAATTGGCACGATCCTGAGCCACACCTTGAAACCACATAGACCATTGAAGATATTTCCTGGTTTAAGGAGAGTTAACTCTGGGACCAAAGATAGGTTTCAATCATTCAAAGCTTGGTGTGCAAAATTTTATTAAAAGTGACAGAACAGAGAAAGATTCTGTCATGGATATAAAAAAGGAGGTAGAAAGAGTATTTGTCTCATTGGTTTAAGTGGAACCTTATATTTTTCAACTAGCTGCTGAGAATAGATAAAAAGAATACATCAATGTTGTAAGAGTTCTATTAGGCCCTTTCCCAAGACATACATCCTGAGATAATTTTGGCACAAGATTAGCCAGGGAGAATAGGTTCCAGATAATGTCTCTGGGCAAGATATACTGTTGCTGTGTAATCAGGGGTATAAGTCTTGAGATACAAGTTCCCAGACAAGATTTGTTACAATTATGATCATTAACACAGAGCCTAAGAAAAGCATTACCATGAGTAAGACATTGTGTTGTGTAATTATTAGTTTTGGTCCTAAAGAAAGGTCAGTTCTTTGCAATATACATTGTTGCACAGGGCTTAAGGAAAGCATGAGTGAGAAAGTTTGCTTTCTCTTTATAGGGCCCTAGATTGTTGTCCAAGCTTTAAGTCTTTCGATTCCTTTTGTTTTTAGGAGACTATGGTTGTCAGGGAAAGGGGTGGAGAAACCATTCTGTAATATCTTCCTGCTGGGAAGGTGCATAGGCCCTAAACTGTTGAGGCAGCATATTTTCTTTATCCTCACATTGAGGGTCTCTGATCTAGGGGCCCTGAGTAATAGCTCATTATATGGTTACAGATACAAAAAGCAAAGAGCAAGAATAAGATGACTACAATTATTACAGTCAAGATAGTTTTCCACCATTTGGAGAGAAAAATGGTGGGGCTTTCCAACCGTTTGTCCCATAACCCCGCACTTACTGACCTCAGTAGGTCCCAGTCACTCCGTCCTGAAAGCCATGAATGCCAGGTGCCTGTTTGGGCACCACTTGTTGCGGTCTTTTACAGACCTGGACCTGGGGACCAGAGTCAATGAAGAGAAAGCAAAAAAGAGAGAGAAAGCAGTATATCTCGGGTTACATGGAACCCAATAAAGCCCATGCACAGGACTTGTACCACTCACGAAGGCACAGGGCGTCCTCTCAAGGAGATCTTGAAAGCCTGGGCGAGAAAGTGAGCTCAGTAGGCTTCCACGCTCCAAAAGGAATGAAGACAGAAAGAAGGACACAGGGCACCCAGGTCTCTAGTGGAGCAAGGGTATTTTATTAGCAGAAATGCTTGTTTATATATCTTCAGTAAGATGATTAGTCAGCCATTATAAAGAATGAAATTCCACTAGTTGCAACACAATGGATAGTCTAATACATACAAGGTTGCTGAAGAGAGTCACTGAAAGGAGTCACTGAAAGGAATCCAAGCAGGTGCCCTTTCCCACGATCTTAGTCCTGAGAACTGTATGCAGCTTTACTCGTTCCTGGAATAGGAACTGATAAGAAACAGAGCATCCTTGAAAAATGGCACACAAAGGAAGCAAATGCAACGTATTGGATTCTTTAAAGTTGAGCGTCCCCTGACAATTTTCTGTCTGGGTGATTTGCCCATTGATGAAAGTAGAGTGCTAAATATCCCTATTATTGTTGTCTTACTGTTGAGGTCTCCATTTATGGCTGTTGTTGTTAGCCTTATATATTTACAATGGTTACATCTTCTTGGATTGATCCTGTTCATTGTGTAATGTCCTTCTTTGTCTCTTATAACAGTCTTTATTTTAAAGTCTTTTTTATCCGGTGTGACTATTGCTACTTCAGCTTTCTTTTAATTTCCGTCTGCATAGGATACATTTTTTTCCGTACCTTCACTTTCAGTCTGTACGTGTCCCTAGATTTGAGGTGGATTTCTTGTAGACAGCATATATAGGGGTCTTGTTTTTGTATCCATTCAGCCAGTCTATGTCTTTTGGTTGGAGCATTTAATTCACTTATGTTTAAGGTGATTGTTGATATGTGTGTTCTTATTGCTGTTTTGTTAATTGTTTTGGATTTGTTTTTGTAGGTTTTTTCTTCCCTTAACTCTTGTTCTCTTGTGATTTGGTGATCAGCTTTAGTGTTGTGTTTAGATTCCCTTTTCTTTTTTTCGTGTGTATCTATTGTAGATTTTGTGAGAGTTGGACTGTGAAGAAGGCTGATCGCCAAAGAATTGATGCTTTTGAACTGTGGTGCTGGAGAAGACTCTTGAGAGTCCCTTGGACTGCAAGGAGATCCAACAAGTCCATTCTGGGGGAAATCAAGCCTGGGTATTCATTGGAAGGACTGCTGCTAAAGCTGAAACTCCAATACTTTGGCCACCTCATGCGATGAGTTGACTCACTGGAAAAGACTCTGATGCTGGGAAGGATTGGGGGTGGGAGGAGAAGGGGACGAGAGAGAATGAGATGGCTGGATGGCATCACCGACTCGATGGACATGAGTTTGAGTGAACTCCGGGAGTTGGTGATGGACAGGGAGGCCTGGTGTGCTGTGATTCATGGGGTCGCAAAGAGTTGGACACGACTGAGCAACGGAAATGAACTGAACTGAACTGAACTGATTGTAGATTTAACAGTTTGCAATTAGTGTGACGTTTTGATATAACAGTGTATATATGAACAAGATTGTTTTAAGTTGCTGGTCTTTCGATTTCAAATGCATTTACAAAATCCTGCATTTGTGCTCTTCTCACCATTGCTGGTTCTGATATCATTTGTGTGCAGATGATTTCCTGCCTTTAAAGTATGTTTGCCTTTACCAGTCAGCTTTTGCATTCTTAACTCTCTATCTCTAACTGTGATCTTTTCTTTTCCACCATGAGAAATTCCTTTAGCATTTGTTTCAAAGCTGGTATGGTGATGCTGAGTTCTCTTAGTCTTTGCTTGTCTGAACAGGTGTTTTTTGTTTTTTTTTTTTTTAATTTCTTGATCAAATCTGAATGTGAGCCCTGCTGGGGAAAGTATTCTTGATTGTAGGTTCTTCCCTTTCTTCACTTTAAATATATCGTGCCACTCCCTTCTAGCCTACAGATTTTCTGCTGAGAAATTGGCTGATAACTTTATGAGAATTCCTTTGTATACTATTTGTTGCTTTTCCTTTGTTGCTTTTAACATTTTTCTTTGTGTTCAATTTTCGTCAGTTGGATTACTATGTGTCTCAGCATGTCCTCCCTTGGGTTAATCTTGCCTGGGACTCTCTGTGTTTCTTGGAATTGAGTGCCTGTCTCCTCTCCCACGTTAGGGAAGTTTTCAGCTATTTTCTCTTCGAGTATTTTCTCAGCTCTTTTGTCTTTTGCCTTCTCGGACGCCTTCGGTGTGTTTTTCATTTCAGCTGTTGTATTGTTCATCTCTGTTTGTTCTTTGTCTCTTCCAGCTCTTTGTTTCCATGTCCGTGTCTTCTCAGTCAGTGCTTCCATTCCTTTTCATGGGCCTTGGCTCATCTTTGCTATTACTGCTCTGAACTCTGTTTCAAGTAGAGTGTCTATTTCTATTTCACCTCGTTGTTCTTCTGAGGTTTTATCTTGTTCCTTCATCTGGGACATATTTCTCTGCTGTGTCATTTTGTCTAACTTTTTGCGATTATGGTTTCCATTCTTCAGGCTACAGCTTGAAGTTCTTAGTTCTTCTGTTGGCCCCCTGGTGGATGAGGCTAAGAGAATTGTGCACGCTTCCTAGTTGAAGGGACTAGTTCTTGCCCGTTGGTAGGTGGAGCAATGTCTTGTCCCTGCAGTGAGCAGATGTGCTCAGGAAAATCTTTAAAAGCTTATCTGCTGATGTGGGATGGGGGACTGTGTTCCTGCCTAGTTGGTTATTTGGCCTGAAGTGTCCCAGTATTGGAGCCCACAGGCTGTTGAGTGGGCCAGGTCCTGGTGAGGAAATGGTGACCTCCAAGAGTGCTCTTGCCAGTGAGTACTCCCCAGAAGTACTGCCACCAGAATTTTGTCCTTACAGTCACCAGACCCAGTCCCCTCATCTCCACGGGATACCCTCCAATACTAGCAGATAAGTCTGGCCCAGCCTCTTATGAGGTCACTGATTTTTTTCCTGGGTCCCGGTGCACACAAGACCTTGTGTGTGCCCTCTAAGAATAGAGTTTCCTCTAGTCTTGTGGAATTCCTATGGTCAAACCCCACTGGCCTTCAAAGATAGATTCTCTCAGGGCTCCTCCCATTGCCAGACTCAGAATTTTCATTCCTGTAAGAGAACTTCTGTGGCAAAATTATTTTTTGGATTGTAGATCACCCACTCAGTATGGGATATGATTTGATCACAATTGCACCTTTCCTACCACCTTGTTGTGGCTTCTTCGTTTTTGCATGCAGGATATCTTTTTTGGTAGGTTCCCATGTTTTTTGTCTATGGTTTTTCAGTAGTTGTAATTTAGGTGTTTCCATGAGAAGTGAGCTCACGTCTTTTTGCTCTGTCATCTCGTCTCCCAGGAAGAGAATAATTAAATTTAAGATTCAGCCATGCACTGCTGCTGCTGCTGCTAAGTCACTTCAGTCGTGACCGACTCTGTGTGACCCCATAGACAGAAGCCCACCAGGCTCCCCCTTCCCTGGGATTCTCCAGGCAAGAGCACACTGCAGTCTAAATCCTTAGAAAAATATTCGTGCTACCCATGACGGTGCATTTACGTCTCAACTGATGAGATTATAAGAGCTAGAAAGGCCAAAGAGACTTCTATACATTATGGCCTTCATGCTTCACTAGAGTGACAGACTTGAAGATAATCTCTCAGAATATATTTATCCTTATTTTACAGATAATTCTAACCATAAGCTGTCTTATTTGTCAGGCCAAATCAGCAAAAGGGCAGGGAAATACTGATGACTGCAGATGCTATAATAATGAGTAGCATAAGAAGACGTTAAAAGTGCATTATGGCACTGAGCAGTAATTAAGTTGTTTATGATGAGAATTAGCAATAAGATACGGTTATGCTTATTATCCATTGTTTAAGAAATAAGACAAGAGCATAATAAATTTAAAAATATTTTCATCAAAACACAAAGTAAAATGTAAAGGAATCAAAGGTAAAAAGAAAAAGAATTTCCTCATCTGTGTAAATTTCAGTTTCTCAGAATTTTGTTTGTATGAAAGTGCTAAATAAATGAAGCTTTGCTGTATATACTCAATCACCACCACCATGTGAAATTCCACTAAACTCTCAGCACCTGTCAAGAAGTGTGTGCTCAAGCTGAGACTTTATATCACAGAGAAAATGAAGAATAGGTCATTGTGTTAAACGCTTGATCAGACATGAGAATCAAAATCAAAGATATGAATGGGACCCTCATATTCCAACCTTTATTTACGCCTGTGTCTTGCACTAATGTAGATAACTATGTTTAAGAATAGAATGCTAGACATAGCACTTTGCCCTGAGGAGGACCAGAATTTTGTTTTCCTGGCTTTTTACTGGTTTCTTAGTATGAGCATAGCCTTAGAAAGGAACAATAAAAGAAAAGGAAAAGGATAATCCTGGAATCTTAACCTTTCCTAAAGATTATTTTCATCTAATTTATAGAGACAGAAAGGAGAAAAACAGTACCCAGTACAGTTTGCTGGAATGAATAACTGGATAAGTGAATAAATAAACGAAAGTCAGACAAGTTAATATGAATCATTTCCCCTGGCTTTACAGATTTCTAAACTCTTAGGCGAGCATTCATGGCAACTTTTCTAATCACATGATTTCTGGAAGAGTAAAGGTCAAATCCAATGTGGAAGATTTCGTGGAAATAACTGCCGTTTTTGAAGAAGATAATACTAGAAGGTGGAGAACAGAAGGTAGAAGAAGGTGAAGAATATTGATAGGTCATTTTTTGCCACAGGCTACACCTTCTCGTCTCTTTTCTTTGATGATTATTTGAATATCATTGATGACCAAGTATCTCTATATCATTTGTATCCTCACTTCTTTTGGAAAAATCAACTTTGGCTTTCATTGGCTTAATCCAATGAAATCCAGTGGTAATCCAGTGGTAATACCAACAACATAACTCCAGTCACTGGGTCAGCTGTGTACTTAAAGGTAGAAGACTGTTGCTGAATGAGTTCTCATGGTTTTTCTGCTACTATTGGGTACCCTGTGCCAGAGGAGTATTAAAATCAAACCAGTTTAAATTAAAGGACTGGACAATTACAGTCAATGTTACTATTAGCTCATTTTTTTCTTTTAGAATAATTCCATCTTCCAACCAGATTTTATTTAGGTTAAATGTCATAATGAGGTCAGATTATTTTTTTCCTTTTTGAGAATTTAGAAAGCTCTGAAAAAGAAAAGTAGGAAAATCTATTTATAACAATTATATAAATGTGGGAAACTTCACATCTTTTTTAAAAAAAGCAATTCTGGTTAATAATTCAGGAATTAAAAACTCCCATCTCTGTTGCTAACAGGGAAAAGTCAGGTATGCATTTTCTTTCTAGAGTTTCTTTCTCAGGTTCTCTTAATCAGATTTGGAGAAGCTTAGCACCAGAATCCTACTCTATTACTTTCATGGAACCATGCTCTGTCATTCCCTAGACCCTTCCTTATAATATATTTCTTTTCATAAGACTGAACATATTGCCCTTCTCTGAGAACATGATAACTGATATTGTTTGGAGAAGAGACGCTTTGGGGAAAATGTAGGGCCGTTCCCCAGAAGACAATTACCAAAAGCAGGATTTTGGGGCTTAAGGGAATCAGGTCAAAGGAGAAAAAAATCTGTGAGTCAGATTTTAGTCATAAAACCAGGGAGGTAACTTACAAGAATATTCAAAGAAAAGATTCAAAGAAAGCTCCTTATTGCAGACACTTAATCTGTGCTTGGTTTTAATATTCAGGTATAATTTGATTATCCTTCAGGCTAAGAGAAAATACTTGATAATGTAGAAAGCATAAAAACAAAGTAGAAATTCACTGGTGAAAAATGTCAGAGTGCCAGAGATGTTGCTAGTCAGATGGGATCAAGGTATCAGTAACATCACTCCCCAAAATGAAGTACTCCTATCTGATGGTGATTAAATGCTTCCCAACTGAGAGAATGAATTTTCATGTAAGCTGAGACCACAAGTGTGTCCTAAGTGACATTCTGAAGATGAAAAGAGTAATTTTAATGCTCGTATCTGGAAAAGACGTAAGGCACTAGAATATTTTGTAGACTCCTTTTTGCCATCTTTTAGGAGACTTCCATATGGTTGCATTTTGAAGAAGGATAATGACTTTAACACTGAACAAGAGAAGAATAAAGCCACATTCAATCTTTTGCAACTAGATTCTGCAAATGAACGCTCAGATAATTACAGTGCATGTTTAAGTAAATATTTGCTCCATTCCAAAATATTTACTGAGATTTGTGTATTCTGTAAAATAGATCATAAGTTCTGGCCCTTGCCCACAGACAGCTTATAGCACAAGACTCCATGTGTACAGACCACACTCAGACAGTATATAAAGTACAGACAAGCAACGGTTAAGGCAATCAGTGAGGGCAAGGATGGTTGGTTGAGGAAAATTCAAGTGGTCAGAAGGGGAGGACTTGAGATTTGGCCTGAAAATGATACTTGTCTATGCAAAAGAGAAGGACAGGAGATGAACTTACCAAGATGAAGTATGACCCCAGAAGCTACAAAGTCATTAATGGTTTCTTTTCTCTCTGAAGTCTATGAGAGCTGTGTAGTTTTTTGTTTTTTGTTTGTTTGTTTGTTTGCTTTTTAGGTATACCCACAAGCCTTGACACAGGCTTCAGGAGGATTATAAAATCTTCATGGACAGAATTTCTTCTCTGACAGGAGTGAAACCTGGTTTGTAATCTCTTCTATCCACTGATCTCAGACTATGAGTGGAAGTTTTCTTTGGACCATAAATCCCATACAAGTACCACTACGGGGGCTGGGGAAATGGAATGGAGTACAGAGAACTGTCCTGATACAGACAGAATAGATTCTCAAACCTACGAGGACACTTAGTGGTGCATGAAGACGTCTGTCAATTTCATAAGCCAACTTGGTTTCAGTTTCTCTGTGCCAGCCTACCCATCTCAGTATTTGTGATCACCTATTAACATGATAATAAAAGAAGAAGGCAATGGCAAGCCACTCCAGTACTCTTGCCTAGAAAATCCCATGGACAGAGGAGCCTGGTAGGCTGCAGTCCATGGGGTCGCTACTAGTCGGACACGACTGAGCAACTTCACTTTCATTTTTTGCTTTCACGCGTTGGAGAAGGAAATGGCAACCCACTCCAGTGTTCTTGCCTATAGAATCCCAGGGATGGTGGAGCCTCGTGGGCTGCCGTCTATGGTGTTGCACAGAGTCGGACACGACTGAAGCGACTTAGCAGCAGCAGCATTAACATGATAGAACAAAGCAAAGACTACAAGGGGCCCAAATGTTCGTGCATTTCCTAAGGGGATACCTGCTGCCTTTGGATGGTTTCATTCCCCTTGCCTGGCCTGCTCCCAGAAAGACACTTATTCTTCAGGGATCACTGACAGAGGTTTGACTGCTCATCATTGTCTTCCTCTATCACTAAGTGCTCACTTATGCACATGACACTGTACCCAGCAATGGTAAGATTCCACACTGATTGAGCTTCAGTTAAATAATATGCCCATCATGGAATTCTGTTTGAACAGTATTTCCATTCAGTAAGAACATTTAGATAATGGTGTTTCCCTGGTGGTTCAGATGGTAAAGAATCCACCTACAATGCAGGAGACCTGGGTTTGATCCCTGGGTTGGGAGGATCCTCTGGTGAAGGGAATGGCTACCCACTCTAGTGTTCTTGCCTGGAGAATTCCATGGACAGAGGAGCCTGGTGGAATACAGTCCTTGGGGTCACAAAGATTCTAACATAACTGAGGTACTAACACACCCATACCCACCTTGACCATATGATTTCTATGTATTTATTCATGAGAAGTTAAAAGATATCCACTCACCTTTGTGAACAGGATAGGTGCTGTGCTGTGCTTAGTCACTCAGTCATGTCTGACTCTTTGCAACACTATGGACTGTAGCCTGCCAGGCTCCTCTGTTATGTGGATTCTCCTGGCAAGAATACTGGGGTGGGTTGCCATGCCCTCCTCCAGGGGATCTTCCCAACCCAGGGATTGAAGCCAGGTCTCCCACACTGAAGGTGGATTCTTTACAGTCCGAGCCACCAGGGAAGTCCGAATAGGGTAGGGTTGCTGTGTAATTTCAATTGTCCAAGATTCAGGTAATATATAAATAAATGAACATTTATTTTCCTACCATGTGCTAGCCACATTTCTAGGTGCTTTGCATGTTTTATTTGATAAAGTTCACAACAATATATATGGGAAGAATTTTAAATTATTTTAATGAAGGTGTTAGCTAAGATCGCCCAAGGTTATATAAAAAATGGAGGTTCAGCGTTTGGACCTGTTACCAAAGACAGTGTTCTTTACTGTATATCACACTCCCTCCCATTCATTTTAAAATGATAGGTTCAATCCCTAGGTCAAGAAGATGCCCTGGAGAAGTAAGTGGTAACCAACTCCAGTATTCTTGCCTACCTGGAGAATTGTATGGACAGAAAAGCCTGGTGGGCTACAGTCCATGGAGTGGTAAAGGGTAAGACATGACTGAGCAACTAACACTCACTTTAACCCTATTTTGAGAGAAGAGAATGTGTCAGAAAAAAACCATTGTTTTGAGAAATAGAACTTTTACACTGAAAGATATCTTTTTATTAATAAAAACTGTGCTCTTTAGAGGCCCAGTTCTAAACTAGTTTCTTGCCACCCACCCGTTATTCTCATCAACTGTCAAGCAGCAGATTTGTTCCCAGCAAACCTGAATTAAAATCTCAGGTTACCCTTTTTTATTTTTATTTTTTAAAAATCACCCTATCTTTGGAGTCAGCTTCATTGATAATGTTAAAATACTGAATTGAAAGCACATTCCCAAATATCAAAAGAGAAATTGCACATTGAAAGCATTTTTATAAATTAAAAATAAATCAACCAACCCCTAACAACATCCCTCTCCATAAAATCAAAGCAACATTTTAAAAAGGATGAACTGCAGGAATAGAAATGCAGGTGTAGAGAACAAACTTATGGACAAAAAAGGGGAAGGAGAGGTTGGGACACATTTAGGAGAGCAGTCTTGGCATATATACATTACCGTGTGCAGAATAGAGAGCTAGTGGGAAGCTGCTATAACACAAGGAGCCCAGCCTCACACTCAGTGAGGACCGAGAGGGGTGGGATGGGGACTGGAGGGGAAGGAGGCTCAGAAGAGAGGGGACATATGTATACTCATGGCTCATTCACAATGTTGTGTGATGGAAACCAACACAACATTGAAAGCAATTATCCTCCAATTAAAAGTAAATTAAAACAATAAAACAAAAAAGATATCATTAGCAAATGATGCCATTGTCAGTCAAAAAGGATCATCACTTAATCATCACCAAATGTTAGTATAAGAAAAGATGAGGTCACCATCACTGGTAGAGATGTAAAGATCAAGTCCTCTTTCATTTTACAGATGAGGACTCTGTGATGGAGAAGGGGCTTCCCTGTGCTCTCATGTAGCCTGACTAGTTTCTGGTTTAACTGTGCCCAGATTAGGGTTTCTCCACTTCTCTGCCCAGCCTTGCCCTGAGCCAACTGCCAGCATTATCTATCCTACTTCCTGCCCACCAACCCACTCACTCCTGAGCCCCCTTCTTCTCTCTGAACCACCACAAATCAGGCTCTAAAATCACCAGTGAATTTTCAGTTCCCACAGCCAATAGGCCCTTTTCAATCCTGTTTCTAGTCTCTCTTTGGCATTTGCCACATAATTGCTCCCTCCTTTAAACTCTTCCTCCCTTAGATTCGGGTGTTCACACAGCTGCCCCATTTCCTCCTGCTTTCCTATCATACCCGATTACTTATTTTTCAGAGCTATTTTCTTCTACTCGCCATCAAATGTTAGTGTTTCTATATTAATTTTCACCCTTGCATAGACTTTACTACAGTACTTGCCAGGCATTGGCTTCAAGGACTTAACAAAATATTCATTCATTTAATGTCATAACAATCCTATTATGGAGCTGGGGTGAGTGAGGCCTAGGGAGAATAAGTAACTGGCTCTGCTGCTTCCTACTATGCTATGCTAGCTCTGAGGTCACCAGCGCTCTCCCATTGGCCCTCCTGGCTCCCAAATTCATTTATTCTCATGAGATAGTAATAGCATTGCCTGCCCTTGTCTTCATAAGATCTGCATCCCAAACCTGTATGTCTAGGTTTTGAGAGTGTTAACACCCTCAGTGTGAAGGCTTTGGCCACCTGATGTGAAGAGCTGACTCATTGGAAAAGACTCTGATGCTGTCAAGATTGAAGTCAGGAGGAGAAGGGGACGACAGAGGACGAGATGGTTGGATGGCATCACCGACTCGATGGACGTGAGTTTGAGCAAGCTTCAGGAGTTGGTGATGGACAGGGAAGCCTGGTTATCTGCAGTCCATGGGGTCACAAAGAGTCAGACATGACTGAGCAACTGAACTGAACTGAACTGAACAGTCTTGGCAGGGAGGCCAGAGGTCCCCAAGCAGCAGGAGGAAACAAACTGCAAATGGCAGCCTTTTTCCCTTCTCTGTTGAAGACACCTGCTTCTGCCTGAGCTTAACTTTTCTCAAACCTTGAGCTAACCAATGTGTTTTTCATATGGAAATGTTTTTCTTAAGCTATATTAATGAAACTATGTATTTGTTTTGGAATCTGCCTGTCTTCAAATCAGTTCTGCCTAAGACTAACCTTTTTTTCCTTTTCTCAAGCTTGTGCTGATAATGGCTGAACAAACCGGTATTCGTGTCAATTGTTTTATGGCCAGGAATGACACACTTTGTGCTATTTTATCTCAAAAACGCATGTTGTGGGAGAGGGGCCTGGTGAAACGCCCTCAAAATTAAGATGTTTCTCTTATCTGATTAGCAGATTCCTAATAGACATAAAACACCTTGCTAAAAACTAGCAAACAGGCATTCTTTCTGCCCCCTTCTGATGTCTATGTCAGAAGATTTCTCTATCCCTTTTATACTTTAATAAAATTCTGTTACACAAAAAATTCATTCCAAGTGGTCAAGACTCGTCTCTGGCCCTGGATTAAAATCCTCTCCTCTGGATTTCATGAGTCCTGGCAGAGCACTCAACTCGAGGCTGCAACCTTTCAGTTTGACCCCTCCTGGGTTCCACATTCCAACAGCACATTGGATATAAAAATCTGGATTTACCATGGGCATTACAAATGTAATGAAATACAAACTAAATCCATTGTCTCCTTCTTAGATTTGCCTACCACCCTGTCTTCCTGTCTTTTTACTTCTCTGGACCTTGGTTTCCTCATTTGTGTAATTAATGGGTTGAAGGAAATAACCTCCACAAGTATCCTTACTTTAACAATTTTAATTATCTGAATCTTGTCCCTGCACTGTCTCCAGGTTTTATATTCTCTTTCCCTTTAAGTTTTCTTTACCGATTCTATAAGCAATACTTGAGCATGTTCTGTGGACCAAATACTGGGCAAGCACTAGTGTAAGAAACGATTTTGCCCTCAGAATGTGCACTGGAGAGAGGAACGTATGTGGAGAAAGACAGCTCATGCTCTTCCACAGGGCGGACACTGTTGTCCCATCCGTCCACACAGAGGGCAGGAGGTGGGAGCATCGTCACAGAACCAGCTGCCAAGCCGGAAGCCCACCAATCAGCTTGATGCCTCCTCCCTCACTGGTCACTCCATCAGTCACTGAGTTCTGTACCTTGACCTCCCAAATGTCAGTCTTATCTCTAACTGCTGTCTCTGTGGGTCTTTGTTTCATCATGGCTCAGCTCCGTCAGTTCTGGTTGATTCGTTTTCCTTTCTTGAGATTTTCTCCACTATTTACAGAGTAATCTTTCCAAAACCCAAGTCTGACCATGGCACTGCCTTATCTGAAAGCCTTCAGTGATGCCTCTGTTTGCAGGAAAAGTACCGCAAGTAGCAGACTTCTTCCCCGTCAGGCTGTGGAGCCTGCCCCGTCCTCTCTCAGCCCCCTCCCGTTTGCGGAGCTCTCCAGGAGAGCCTTCAGCGCTGGGGTTCCCTGCCTATCTGTGCTGCTGCTCCCCCTGTGTCTGTGTGCACACAGGTTGTTCAGCTGATCTACCTCTTATCTGGGTGATCAATTTCTATCGATTCTTGGAAATTCAGCTCAGATAGTGCCCTTTTTGAGTAAAGTCCCACCTCCTTTGGAGTCATAAATTTCTTTTTCTTGTGCCACTTCTATTCTACAAATGTACTTCTGTTACTGCCTGCAACATACACATTGTAACTATTGCTTATTGTTTCCCAGCTAGAGCAAGGGATTCTCTAAGGTGTGAACTGTGCCAGGTTAATCTCTGAACAGCCAGTGATGGATGGATACCAGCACATCATCAGCCCCTGGTAAAAGTGTGCTCACTGGATGATGCAGGGGTATGATTTGGGAAAGTCATAAAGGCAAACACTGGAGTATGTTAGGATATCCAGATAAGAGTCCAAGATCTAAAGTCACAAGGCACAGTCCGTTTTGGCTATATCACTGGCGTCAGAAGTAAGGAAACAAAAAGCAGCTCCGGGATGTGAAGGAGAGATAACAATTGATCTCATGTATCCAAGCTCTTCTGCACTTCACGTCTCACCTTATTTCTGGGACAGAGGTGTGGGTTTGCCTCAAGAGACAGATGGGGTCCCGATGGACAAGGCACTCTTCAGACACACGTGCAAAGCAATATAAACCTCTTTACCCCAGTGCTCCACCGTTTGTCATTCAGGGCCTTGGTTGGGAAATTGGGAATTGGAATTCTGTTTACACAGTGAGATAGTTCTGTGGAGGCAGAAGGTTGACTGACTCAGGTTCTTAAGTATATAATTAGAGAAATAATCCTTCTGCAAATTGAGGGTGACACGGGGGCTTTATATATGTCCAAAGGGATAAGCAAAGTCTTGATTTGTTGTCCTGCAGTTCTCATGTCTTGTCCTGGCCTCAGCCTAAAAAGGCACACACAGGCTCACGTAGGCTTCTGGTAAATACCCTTAATGCCTTGAAAGCTACGGGCAATCTGAAAGTGATCCTTGGGTGAACAGAAAGGAGCGTGCTTTAGCCTGCAATTATTTTTCGTTTGTTCATATGGGCATCAAGCCAGGTAGACAGGCTGACTCCACCTGGAGAGAACGAAATCTTTTCAGCAAAGAATCTGCCTGCAATGCAGGAGATGTAAGAGACATGGGTTCTATCCCTAGGTCGGGAAGATCTCCTGGAGAAGGACACAGCAACCCACTCCAGTAGTCTTTCCTGGAGAAACCTGTGGACAAAGGAGCCTGGCAGGCAGCAGTCCATAGGGTCGCAAAAAGTCAACATGACTGAAGCAACATAGTATGCACGGCCTTATCTTTTCTGTATTACTGTAGCAGAAGTAGGATGAGTCTTTGCCATGACATCAGTAGTGGGCTGTTAAACCAGTGCTCAGATATTAGAAAACTAAACTCAGTAGCCTTCTCAGAAGATTAGCTTCTGCATTTCCTGTGTATTGTGCAGTCACTCAAGTGATGAATGAAGTCCCAACTCTATCCTCTGTCACTCTCCTTTCCAACCCTCAACTGCATACAATCACAGCCTTGGTTCTGGCCTCTACAGTGGTTACCCTATTGAAGTGTATGAGCTGCTTTCCTTCACGTGCATTTCTCTCCCCTGTGATGTTCACAGGGCAGGGAACCTACCTTATTTCATCATATATTTCCAGTGCTCAGCCCAGGGTTTGATCTACAGAATACACTTGTGGAATTAATGAATGCATGAAGACAGTTTAAAAAAGAGATAGAACAAGAGCAAAACCTGAAGACAGTTCAGAGAACAGAAGTTTAAAGAATGTTAAAGTAAGAATGTTTATGGAAATTATTTAATTCAACTTTTTAATTAAACAGATAAGGGTCATGATAAGGAGCCTCGCTTATTTTTGTGAAATGAAGTTAAAATACACCTGTTGCAACAGGAATGTTATTAGGCTATTACATAGGTGGTTCTTGAACAGGGGATACTTTCCCTTCCAGGGAATATCTAATAGCGCCTCTTTTTTGCTTTCATGACTGATGGTATGTGGTGCTACTGGCATCTAGTGGGGAGAGGATAGGATGCTGCTAAATATACTGCAATGAGCTGGACTGCTTCATCCCAACACATCAGTGAAGAATCACCCAGTTCAATATTCCAACAGTGCTGAGGTTGAGAAACCCATGCTGAATGGGTCTACTGATGTTGGCTTCAGTCAGATATGATTGCTTCACCTTGTGCCTTCCTCTCCTTGCAACTCCTTAACAGTCATCTGTGATTTAGAATCTGTAACACATAGTCTAGAGTGAAATCAGAGGCTGATGCTCCAATGGTGATACAATAAATTGTGATATTTTTAGACTCCATTATTAACTTGACTCATTTGGATTAATTTTATAGTCTATATAGAACTGGAAGATTTCTGTATAAGATGATTGTTGGTTTCTAGTTTAGTAGTTAGTCCAATCATGTGATATAATTTCTTCTTCCTCTGCTGGCAAACAAGAGCAAATGATGGAAGTCTGGGAATTGAAGCTTCCATTTTCAACATCAGAGGAAATCACCAACAGACATGGAGATATGCCCTCAGGACCATCTCTGTGGGTGCAAGGGCTGGGTTGAATGAGATCTAAGAAATGTAGAATGACAGATGCCAAACTTTTATATAAGCATTGATATTTTTGTGTATGTCAAGTTTTACAATAAGTTAATATTTCAGGTGGGTCAGAGGTTAAAGCGTCTGCCTCCAATGCGGGAGACCCGGGTTTGATCCCTGGGTCGGGAAGATCCCCTGGAGAAGGAAACGGTAATCCACTCCAGTATTCTTGCCTGGAGAATCCCATGGATGGAGAAGCCTGGTAGGCTACAGTCCACGGGGTAGCAAAGAGTCGGACATGACTGAGCGACGGAACGGAACAGAACGGAATATTTCAGTGCTTTTGCCAACATCATATCTGCTTTGTTACTTTCAGCCCAATATGTAATAATTAACTGCTTATGTGTTTACCTCTTCCTTATACCTTGAGTTCCTTGATAGCAAGAACTCCACATCTTATTTCCTGGCTTGACATGGTGACTGTGACTTATCAATTGCAGTTTCAGACACTGAATTTTAAATCCATTGTAACTAGGCTCAGATACATCTTTATTAATCAAAAAAGAACCATTACAATCAACATATTTTTGCCAAAAAGAAATTTGTTTATTCCTGTAGCATAAATATCTGTGCTTCAGAATTTGACAAATTTTTGAAAGCATTTTCTGCCTCCTGCTGGCTGTGGAAGCATTTTCCCTGCAAAAACTTGTCAAGATGTTTGAAGAAGTGGTAGTTGGTCAGCAAGAACACAGGTGAATACGATGGATGAGGCAAAACTTCAAAGCCCAATTGATTCATTTTGAAACATTGGTTGGGCTACGTGTGGTCAGGTGCTGTCATGGAGAAGAAATGGGCCCATTCTGTTGACCAATGCTGGCTGCAGGCATTGCAGTTTTAGGTGCATCACATCAGTTTGCTGAGCATACATCTCAGATGCAATGGTTTTGCTGGGATTCAGAAAGCTGTAGTGGATCAGACGGGCAGGAAACCACCAAAGAGTGACTGTGACTTTTGTGGTGCAAGTTTGGCTTTGGGAAGTGCTTTGGAGCTTCTTTTTAGTCTAACCACTGAGCTGGTTGTCATATAAAATCCACTTTTGGTCACTCGTCACAATCTGATAGAGAAATTATTCTTTGTTTTCGTGCAGAATAAGAGAAGATAACACTTCAAAATGATATTTTTTTTTTTATTTGTGGTCAGTGCATGAGGCTCCCACCTATCAAGCTTTTCCACCTTTCCAATTTGCTTCATATGCTGAATGACCATAGAATGGTCGACGCTGAGTTCTTTGGCAACTTCTCATGTAGTTTTAAAAGGATCAGTTTCACGATTGCTCTCAGTTGGCCATTGTCCACCTTGGATGGTCAGTCACTACACTCATCATCTTCAAGGCTCTTGACTCCTTTGCAAAACTTCTTGAACCACCACTGCACTGTATGTTGGTTAGCAATTCCTGGGCCAAATGGTTTGTTGATGTTGTGACCCATTTTGCTTTGTGACCCATTTTGAATTTGAATTTAAAAATTGCTTGAATTTGCCTTTTGTCTAACATCCTTTCTATGTCTAAAATAAATATAAAATAAACAAGTACTAAGTCATTAGCAAAAAAAAATAAAATAAGAAATGTGCATTAAAATGACATATAACTACATTTATTTAAGAATGTTTTCCAATATCAAACATCGAAGTTCAACAGTGCAAAACCATTTCAGTGCCAAACTATTTCACCACCCTAAATAGTTCACATAAAATACAGGCTCCTGGTGCTAAATAGTTGTTCAGTCGCTCAGTCATGTCTGACTCTTTGTTACCCCCATAGACTGCAGCATGCTAGGCTTCCCTGTCCTTCACTATTTCCTGGAGTCTCCTCAAACTCATGTCCATTGAGTCGATGATGCCATCCAACCATCTCATCCTCTTTTGCCCCTTTTCCTCCTGCCCGCATTCTTTCCCAGAATTGGGGTCTTTTCCAATGAGTTGGCTCTTTACATCAAGGGGCCAAAGTATTGGAGCTTCAGCTTTAGCATCAGTCCTTCCAATGAATATTCAGGGTTGATTTCCTTTATGATTGAATGGTTTGATCTCCTTGCTGTCCAAGGGACTCTCAAGTGTCTTATCCAGCACCACATTTGGAAAGCATCAGTTCCTCAGTGCTCATCCTTCTTCATGATTATTATAAGAATAATCTTGAATCAGGCTTATATTTAAATTAAACTGCCAGACTCTTTGTCCATGAGATTTTCCAGGCAGGAATAACGGAGAAGGTTGCCATTTCTTTCTCCAGGGGATCCCAGGAATTAAATCCAAGTCTCCTGCATTGCAGGCAGACTTCTGCATTACAGGTGGATTCTTTACTGACTGAGCCAGGAGGGAAGCCCAAGAATAAGAATACAAGGTTTCAATTGCTAAGGTCAGTTGGTACACAAGGAAAGATAGGCTTAGTTTTGCTAAACCAAGACTAAGCACACTCAAAGTCAAAGTTAAACACTGTTGAATAAGCACTGTAATTTAGGGTCACAGGTAAGTCGAGAGTGATATCTTTATCAGAAAGGGGCAGAGAATTTTACATAATCTATTCTTATTCACCCAGATGCAAAGATTGACTCCCAGTGCTCAATCTGCTTATTTCACCAGAGGGTTCTGGTACTTCCAATAAATCACTAAATACTATTTCATACCTGCTTTGTCAGGCACCAACGATATAGAAATGAACAAAAGAGAGACCTGTTCTTAATGAAAGTCTACACACAGTACTATATGCTGTATTTACAAATGTTATACTTGCTTGGGAAGGCTCCAAAATCCTTTGCCCCATTTCACTGACTTTGCTTCCTAGCTTTAAGCCAGATCTGAAAGTGGAACTTTTTTTGATTCTTGAATATGATCTTTTCTGTTCTCTGGAACTTAAAAAATAAACATTCATTAAATCTAATTGAAACTTTTTGTGCAAATATAGAATAATTTCTTGGAACATGTTTAAAATATTTTTTGGAACTTTGTTTAGATAGTTTTGTTTTAGTGGATGCTATAGGATTGTAAAATATATTTTTAACTGATTGCACTCTCAAATAATGTTTATAGTACAATCCAGGATATTTTGTTTTCTCCCTCTGTCCTCTGTGCTATTTTTATGATATACTTTATTTCTACATATATGTATATATTTAGGCTTTACAGTACATTGCTATTAGTCTTATCCCCAGACATCTAGTCTTTTAAAAATATTGCTTAATCACAAAAATACCTTGCATCAATATATTTGTCTCTATATTTATCATTTCTGGTACTCTTCCTTCCTTTTGTATATCTAATTTTCTATGTAGTATAGCTTTCTTTTTTCTCATAGAATTTCCTTTAACATTTTCTCATAGCAAAGATCTGCTACTTAGTACTTCTTTCCGTTTTGTTTATCTGATAATGTCTTTATTTGGCCTTCATTTTTGGAAGTTATTTTCACTGCATATTAAATTCTAGGTTGATCTTTTAAAATATTTTGGTGATATGCTCCATTGTCCTCTGCCCAGGAGTCTGCTATCTTATCTTTTTATCTTGAACTCAATGTGTCATTTTTCTCTGGCTACTTTTAAGAGTTTCAATTTATTGCTGATTTTCAGCAGTGTGATTATAATGTCTGTAGGTGTAGCCTTAAGTTTCTTCCAACTTGGGTTTTATCGACCTATTTGGGGTTTATTGACCTGCTTAGATTTACGTGCTGTAAAGTTGTTATTAAATTTGGGAAATTTCTGACCATTATTTCTTTACCTTTTCTCTCCCCCCATCTCTTTTATCATTCTGGGACTCCAGTTACATATTTTAGACCCTTTGATGTATGTGCGTGTGTGGGTATGCTAAGTCGCTTCAGTCGTGTTCGACTCTGCAACCCCACGGACCACAGCCTGCCAGGTTCCTCTGTCTATGGGACTCTCTAGGCAAGAATACTAAACTGGGTTGCCATGCCCTCCTCCAGGGGATCTTCCCAACCCGTGTCTCTTACCTCTCCCACACTGGCAGGCAGGCTCTTTACCACTCACACCTCAGGGATGAGGTTGCTTGATGTTTCCTCAAAGTCACTAATGCTCTGCTGAATTTTTTACTGTGTTATTTTTCTTCTTTGCCTCATTTGGATAGTATCTATTGCTGTATCTTCAAGAAAGGAGTCCTGATTTCTTTTTCTGCAGTATTTTTTTCTCTGTTTTTTTATTATTATTTTTTTATTGGAGGCTAATTATTTTACAGTATTATATTGGTTGGTTTTCCATACATTGACATGAATCCGCCCCGGGTGTACATGAGTTCCCCTTCCTGAGCCCCCCTCCCACCTCCCTCCTCCCTTTATCCTCCCTCTGGGTCATCCCCGCACACCAGCCCCGAGCATCCTGTAACATGCATCGACCCTGAACTGGCGATTCGTGCATTTTTCACTTCACATATTATATTTCTCACCTCACACGTTGTATTTTTCACCTCTAGAAATACCATTTGGGTCTTTTTAGGTTTTTATTACTTTTCTCATGCTTATGTTTCCCTCTACATTTTTTTGAGCATATGTAGATTTGCTGATAGGTGTTTTAGTTTTTCTTTGTATCATCTCTTTCATTTTTGGCAAAAAATAGTTTCTTTATTTTTCTCCTGGTTATAGGTCTTATTTTCTTGCTTCTTACTTTTTCTGATAGTTTTTTTTGTTTGTTTTGCATACTGGACATTTTAGATTTTATTCTTTAGGATATTAGATTTTAATGCTTTTCTTTAATGTTTAAATTTGTTCTGATATACAGTTTAGTTATTTTGATTCAATTTAATTGATTGATCTTTTGAAGTTTGCTTTTAAGTTTGATTAACATTGATCTGGATCTGGCTTTAGCTTAGAACTAATTTAACCCCACAACTAAGTTTACGCCATGGAAGGAATACAGAAAGATTATATAAGCAGTTATGTAGGTTGTTCAATGTTTCAAGTTATTATCACCATGTATCAAGTTACCCCCAAACTTAGAAGCTTCAAATAACCATTTTTTATAATGTTCACAAATTTTGTACATCCAAGACACAAAAAAAGGACATAGTAAAAACAACAGCCTCTGTTTCACTATATCTGGGATCTTATGGGAAGACTTGGCAGTTTGGGGCTAGTTATCATGGGGCATCTTTACTCAAGTCTGGTGGTGGACACAGCTGTCAGTTGGAATCTTTTCAAGTGTCCTGTGCTTCTTCATAGTATATGGTAGCTTCAGAATAGCTAGACTTCTCACATGGAAGTTCAGGTCTCCAGAATGGGTGTCCCAGTGAATAAGACAAGTTGCATCATTTTTGGTAATCTAGTTTGAGAAATCATGTCTTCACTTTCACTGCATTCTATTGGTTATAAGCAAGTCACAAACCCACCCAAGATTCAAGGGATGGAGGCACAAGTTTCAGTCTCAATAAGAGAAGTATCAAAGAATTTGAGGCCATTTACTTAAAACTACCATGACAATCATTAAAGGAGTTTATAATTCAGAGTGATGAAGAAAGAATTTGAAGTTAGATAAGAGTTTCCATTCCATTTCTACCATTTTCTGGACAATTAATTTTCCGTGAGCATCTGTCCTTATCTATAAAAGGAAATGATAATTTTTTAATTGAGTCATTATGGGGATTATATCATGAGGAACGCTGGGCTGGAAGAAGCACAACCTGGAATCAAGATTACCGGGAGAAATATCAATAACCTCAGAGCTGCAGATGACACTACCCTTATGGCAGAAAGTGAAGACGAACTCAAAAGCCTCTTGAGGAAAGTGAAAGAGGAGAGTGAAAAGGTTGGCTTGAAGCTCAACATTCAGAAAACAAAGATCATGGCATCTGGTCCCATCACTTCATGGGAAATAGATGGAAAAGCAGTGGAAACAGTGTCAGACTTTATTTTTGGGGGCTCCAAAATCACTGCAGATGCTGATTGCAGCCATGAAATTAAAAGACGCTTACTCCTTGGAAGGAAAGTTATGACCAACCTTGATAATATATTAAAAAGCAGAGACATTACTTTGCCAACCAAGGTCCGTCTAGTCAAGGCTACGGTTTTTCCCGTGGTCATGTATGGATGTGAGAGTTGGACTGTGAAGAAGGCTGATCGCTGAAGAATTGATGCTTTTGAACTGTGGTGTTGGAGAAGACTCTTGAGAGTCCCTTGTACCGCAAGGAGATCCAACCAGTCCATTCTAAGGGAGATCGATCCTGGGTGTTCATTGGAAGGACTGATGCTAAAGCTGAAACTGCAATACTTTGGCCACCTCATGCGACGAGTTGACTCACTGGAAAAGACTCTGATGCTGGGAGGGATTGGGGGTGGGAGGAGAAGGGGACGACCAAGAATGAGATGGCTGGATGGCATCACCGACTCGATGGACATGAGTTTGAGTGAAGTCCGGGAGTTGGTGATGGACAGGGAGGCCTGGCGTGCTGTGATTCATGGGGTCACGGAGAGTCAGACACGACTGAGCAACTGAACTGAACTGGGGATTAAACTTATAAAGTGTTTACTGGTACATGGTTCTGTTCTGTTCTGTTCAGTCGCTCAGTCATGTCCAACTCTTTGCGATCCCGTGGACTGTAGCCTACCAGGCTTCTCCATCCATGGGATCCTCCAGGCAAGAATACTGGAGTAGGTTACCATTTCCTTCTCCAGGTACATGGTTAATGCTCAATAAATAAGAGATCTCTGCAACCTAAATTAAATCAAACTATCAATACTTAACTACTATAATAACCCATGCTACAGAAATACCTTACAGGGTATAATTTTGAAGTTGGATTTTAAGAAAAGTAAAACTTTTCGAAATATCTTGTAAAAACAAAAAAAAAACCCAAAAATTACTGAGGCAGAAAATAAGCTTTATATATTGAAGACAAGAGAAAGGAAGACTAAAGAAGACGTTAAACTTCTATCAAAGCAACACTTCCCACCCAGAGTCCTGGGCAAAGGAACAGTGAGAAAAGATCTCCCTCTCTGTCCAAGTGTAGGTCTCAGGGACATTAGGGGAAAGGGCCCCCAGTGTCTCTTGTGCCAGACTTTCAGACACCACTGTGTGAAATGTCACTCTGTTTAAAAAACAGACCAGGGTTGTTTGGCAACCATATTGGCAGAACATTCCAGCTTGTGTCAGAAATGCTTTTTTATGTATTAAATGTGGTATACATGGGGGAAAAAACAGCTCAAATGAGCTACACAGCCCAGTGGAAGAAGAATAAGATGTGAACACTTTATTGTGCTCTCTAATTTTGGTCAATATGAAAAATTAAGTTTTGTCAAACTCAGTGCCTATACTGTTAGGACAGTAAATATTAGATGCACATCAAGAATATTAATGTACATAAAAAATGAAAGGCACAATGAAATAGGAAGCCTGCACCAAAGGAAGATGATCATGTATCTAATGGAACATGAAATAGCTCTTCTTAATGAGAGTGTTAGGATTCAGTCATGCAGTAACACTCTACTCCAAAAGCATAATGCTACAAATGGACAGCCAAGTGACACCAACCTGGTTAGAAGGGTGCTATTATACTCTGGCCATGGCTGCTCTCTTATTGCATCTTATAATCCTTTTATGTACATTGCTGAAAATTCTGATACTAAAATGTGCTGTGTGTGCATGCATGCTCAGTCATGTCTGACTCTTTGAGATGCCATGGACTGTAGCCCTCCAGGCTTCCCTGTCCATGGAATTTTTCAGGCAAAAATATTGGAGTGTGTTGTTATTTCCTACTCCAGGGGATCTTCCTGACCCAGGGATTGAAACCTGTGTCTCCTGCATCTCCTGCACTGGAGGAGGATTCCTTATCATTGTGCCACCTGAGAGGCTACAAACACCCAAATGTGCTACAAACACCCAGAAGTTGAAAACCAATGGCAATCTGATAGTCTTAGGTTTCTGATGAGATTTCCATCACTTGAGAGTTGTGTGACCTTGGGGGCCTTGGGCATGTTAATCTTTCATTATATGTAAAATGGGCATAATAATGGTTACTTCCAGAACTCTTGTGAGGTCTAGATGACATGCCAATTATGAGCAAAGTGTTACCTTTCAAAGTATCTATAACATACTGTCTGACAAATAATAGCTATTCTTCTGTTAGTGATATAGAGCTAATAAAATATTGATTTCAGATTCCTCCCTGGGGCATCCTGATTTAGTAAATATAGGGTGAAGCCCAGAAAGACAGCCACCATTTACTTAAGTTCCTTAGTGATTCTAATGCTTAACTAGGTTTGAAAGTCACCAAAATAAACTTCTAAAGTAATAAAAGCCAAATGTGCAGATTATGTTCAACTTTTGAAAGTATCAAGTACAGCTTGCTATATAAACCATATTACAATTCTGTGAGGTGGATATTCATATATTAACATTCCTACTTTATAGATTTCTTTAAAAAAGAGGTATTGCTCTAATTCACACAGATAATAGCAAAAACTAGATGAGAAATTCTTCTGACCTATGGTTCAATGCTTTTGCTGTGAACAATGTTTCTAGATGCTTCATTTTTAATGTCTAATGTCTGTTGAAACAGATAGATTTAGCAGTCTTTAAGGAAAGAAGCACTATATGACTATAAATTATCCATAAATGATAGTCAATATTATAGTCAAAATGTGACTATATACATTGTGTATGTAAGTTACCTGCTTAGGATAAAACAAGAAAATTATCTTCGACTTTTTATCTTCTTACACTCACTTCAGGATGTTTCAAAGGAATTGAAAATGTTGTTTTAGGGACTTTAATCTTCTCCATATTCCATGAAAATTTCTGGAAAAAAATCCCCTAGTCTAGTTTAGAGTCTTTTTACTTTGTCTATTCTTGATTAATTATAACAATCACAATGTCTATTAAAAATATTCACTGGGTTTAATTAACTGAAGAAATATTGGTGAGAATTTTAAAGGGCTAATAGCACTTAGTAAATAAAAGTTATTGGGTTGGCCAAAAAGTTTTCTCAGATATTCCATAAGATGTTATAGAAAAATCCAAACATTTCACCAACCCCAAAATAAGATGTATCGTAATGTTGCAATTCATTGTCATGAACTAGAAAGAAAAAATTTATTATATAAGCTTCAATCTATTTTTTCAACACCTATTATATAAGCTTCAATCTATTTTTTCAATGCCTATAAAGCAAAACTTTAGTCAGCGTGTGAGAACATGAATGTAGAATTTGGGGTGGTTTCAATTCTTAGAATCTCTCCCATAATTAGATATGCCATTAGTCATTTGAGAAGTTTGTGCTTTTGACTAAGAAAATAAGACAAGATGAGATGTTGGAAACAAGACAGCTGAAGGATTTTCCATAAACTTCAACGCCCTTATTAGCACTTTTATTCATTGTGTATCTTCAAACTTTTGATTTCTAAATTCTTTTTGGTATGCTTTCCCCACACATCTGGTGCCAAGTGGGTCCCCACATGGTTGAACGTCAAAACAGCCCTAAGTCAGCATTCTCCTCCTTCTCCCTTTCCACCCAAGGATTTGCTTTCTTTGCTTTCTGTTTTATACCTATTAATACTCATTTTACTTATGGGTATTCCTTCACTGTGGAGTGAGGTGTGGAGTCATTAAATAAGCTAGGTCGTTTTTGTTTGTTTTGAGATCTTCCATTCTGGAAAATGGTCAGGCAGTAACAGCAACAACACAAGTACAAGGTATTAAGAAAGTTTACCCAGGTCTCATGGTGAAGATACTTCATCTACAGCTCCTATGTTCATTGGGAAGTCCTAATGGCCTCGTTTTCCCTCAAGAGTATTGGAATTAATCAAGATATATTGCCCTTCCCTGAGTACACTTCATCTTGTATCAGCTTTATGTCATTCATCAGTTATTGATATCAACTGAATAATCAATAAATATACATGGAGAATTCCATGTCCCTGGGGTCGCAAAGAGTTGGACATGTCTGAGCCACTCTCACTTTCACTTTTCACTTCCAAGTGTGAGTGTACACACATATTCTATTAGTTATGTTTCTCTGGAGAACACTAATACAAATAATATTCTTTGTTTATCTGAAATTTGAAGTTAATTTGATGTCTTGTATTTTTACTTGCTAAAGCTAGCAACCCTGATTACCAGGTATAGGAAACTGAGTAGACTAGAGAAGCATAGTAAGCGTTGCCCTAAAATGATGACCTGCACTCTTGTCCTTGCCATATGGGGCTTACAGTCTGGTAGGGGGAGGAGATGTGTAAGAAAAAAATTGCACTGAAATGATAGCTCTGGTTGTTATTGAATTATTTTCTGTGAAAGGAGTTTCAATAGAGGTTAGGTGGAAAGAACATGAGGTTAAAAGAATTTATCACCAAGGATGCAAAAACAAGTGGCTAGGGCACCAAAATGAAACTGACTACGCTATGGCACATAGAAAGCACTGAATGTACAGCAGATAGTAAGGAGTTTAGATTTGCTTATTGAAACAGCCCACACTTTTTAAAAAGACAATAACCAATGGGTTGAAGTTTCTATTGTTGGCAGAAGCTTTGCATTGGAGTGATTCTAGTTTGTTCTTTCAATCTGAGCATGAGTAGAAATTAGGAAACTGGACCCAAAAGTTTTAAGGGAAGAAGTAAAATTGTGTCTTCTAATCTCAGAGGTATGTCCACATCTTTGTACATACCTCTGTTTATGTTTGGTTAGGATCTTCAAGAATTTTTGACCTCTCTAGAAATAGGCCTGATCATCAAGACACAATTCAGGATAGCTTTAAAACATTAAGACCATGTATGTGATAATTGTCTCCTCACTAAAAATTCTGAGTATTTCATGTCTTTAATGTCATCAAGTTGTTGTCTCTTTGTTTTAAATAATTTAACACTGAGGAATACTTTTCTATTAAAGATTGATTTTCCCTGTTATAAAATATAAGCATCAAGGGAGTCTCCTATAAGTCTCATTTTAATTCTCCACTCTTCTTCAGTAACATATTTTGCACCTACCAACCTGGGGAGTTCATCTTTCAGTGTCATATCTTTTTGCCTTTTCATACCGTTCATGGAGTTCTCAAGGCAAGAAAACTGAAGTGGTTTGACTGCAGCCATGAAATTAAAAGACGCTTGCTCCTTGAAAGAAAAGCTATGACCAACCTAGAGAGCATATTAAAAAACAGAGACATTACTTTGCCAACAAAGGTCTGCCTAGTCAAAGCTATGGTTTTCCAGTAACCATGTATGCATGTGAGAGTTGGACTATAAAGAAAGCTGAGCACTGAAGAATCAATGCTTTTGAAGTGTGGTGTTGGAGAAGACCCTTGAAGGTCCCTTGGACTACAAGGAGATCAAATCAGGCAATCCTAAAGGAAATCAGTCCTGAATATACATTGGAAGGACTGATGCTGAAGCTGAAGCTCCAATATTTTGGCCATCTGATGCAAAGAACTGGCTCATTGGAAAAGACCCTGATGTAGGGAAAGATTGAAGGCAGGAGGAGAAGGGGATGACAGAGAATGAGGTGGTTGGATGGTATCAATGACTCAATGGACATGGGGCAGTGATCAAGACCATCTCTGTTGTAGTCTTTTACAGACCAGGACATGGGGACTGGAGTCGATGAAAAGAAAGAAAGAAAAAGAAAGAGAGAGCAGTATCTCTTGGGTTACATGGAAAACCAATAAAGCCCATGCACAAGACTTGTACCACTCACGAAGGCACAGGGCGTCCTCTCAAGGACATCTTGAAAGCCCGGGCGAGAAAGTGAGCTCAGTAGGTTTCCACGCTCCGAAGAGAATGAAGACAGAAAGAAGGACACTGGGGACCCAAGTCTCTAGTGGAGCAGGGGTATTTTATTAGCAGAAATCTGGGCTCGTATATCTTCAGTAAAATGATTACTCAGACATTCAGTTCAGTTCAGTTCAGTCGCTCAGTCGTGTCCGACTCTTTGCGACCCCATGAATCACAGCACGCCAGGCCTCCATTTCCATCACCAACTCCCGGAGTTTACTCAAACTCATGTCCATCGAATCGGTGATGCCATCCAGCCATCTCATTCTTGGTCGTCCCCTTCTCCTCCTGCCCCCAATCCCTCCCAGCATCAGACTCTTTTCCAGTGAGTCAACTCGTCGCATGAGGTGGCCAAAGTATTGCAGTTTCAGCTTTAGCATCAGTCTTTCCAATGAACATCCAGGATTGATCTCCTTTACAAAGAATTAAATTCCACCAGCTGCAACACAATGGGTAGTTTAATACATACAAGGTTGCTGAAGAGAGTCACTGAAGGGAGGTACTGAAAAGAATCCAAGCAGGTGCCCTTTCCCATGATCTCAGTCCTGAGAACTGTGTGCAGCTTTACTCGTTCCTGGAATAGGAACTGATAAGGAACAGAGAGTCCTTGAGAAATGGCACACAACAGAAGAAAATGTAACATATTGGATTCCTTAAAGTTGAACGTCCCCTGATACATCTCCAAGAAAAAAAATGCAAGAAGGCAAAATGATTGTGTGAGGAGGCTTTACAAATAGCGGAGAAAAGAACAGAAACTAAAGGTAAGGAGAAAAGAAAGATATATCCATTTGAATGCAGAGTTCCAAAGAATAGCAAGGAGAGATAAGAAAGTCTTCCTCATGGATCAATGCAAAAAAATAGAGGAAAACAATAAAATGGGAAAGACTAGAGATCTCCTCAAGAAAACTGAAGATACCAAGGGAATATTTCATGCAAAGATAGGCACAATAAAGGACAGCAAGGGTTGGACCTAAAAGAAGAAGAAGATATTATGAAGAGGTGTCAAGAATACACTGAAGAAAACACAAAAAAGATCTTCATGACCCAGATAACCATGATGGTGTGATCAGTCGTCTAGACCCAGACATCCTGGAATGGGAACTCAAGTGGGCCTTAGGAAGCATCACTATGAACAAAGCTAGTGGAGGTGATGGAATTCCAGTAGAGCTATTTCATATCCTAGAAGATGATGCTGTGAAAGTGCAACACTCAATGTGCCAGCAAATTTGGAAAACTTCGCAGCGGCCACAAGACTGGAAAACGTCACTTTTCATTCCAATCCCAAAGAAAGGCAATGCCAAAGAATGTTCAAACTACCACACAATTGGTTTATTTCACATACTAGCAAAGTAATGCTCAAAAGTCTCCAAGCCAGGCTTCAACACTCCATAAACCATGAAATTCCAGATGTTCAAGGTGGATTTAGAAAAGGCAGAGGAACCAGAGATCAAATTGCCAAAATTCGTTGGATCATTAAAAAAGCAAGAGAGTTCCAGAAAAATATCTACTTCTGCTTTATTGACTACACTAAAGCCTTTGACTGTGTGGATCACAACAAACTGGAAAATTCTTAAAGACATGGCAATACCATACAACCTTACCTGCTTCCTAAGAAATCTGTATGCAGGTCAAGAAGCAACAGTTAGAACTGTACATGGAACAATGGACTGGTTCAAAATTGGGAAAGGAGTATGTCAAGGTTGTATATTGTCACCCTGCTTATTTAACTTATATGCAAAGTACATCATGAGAAATGCTGGGCTGGATGAAGGAGAAGCTGGAATCAAGACTGCCGGGAGAAATATCAATAACCTCAGATATGCAGATGGCACCACCCTTATGGCAGAAAGTGAAGAAGAACTAAGGAGCCTCTTGAAAGTGAAAGAGCACAATGAAAAAGTTGGCTTAAAGCTCAACATTCAAAAAACTAAGATCATGGCATCTGGTCCCGTCACTTCATGGCAAATAGATGGGGAAACAGTGGAAAACAGTGGCAAACTTTGTTTTTAGGGCTCCAAAATCACTGTGGATGATGACTGCAGCCATGAAATCAGAAGTCGATTGCTACTTGGCAGGTAAGTTGTGGCAAACATATACAGTGTGTTGAAAAGCAGAGACATTACTCTGCCAACAAAGGTCTGTACAGTCAACGCTATAGTCCTCCTAGTGGTCATGTATGGTTGTGAGAACTGAACCATAAAAAAGGCAGATTGCCAAAGAATTGATGCCTTCAAACTGTGGTGTTGGAGAAGACTCCTAAGAGTCCCTTGGACAGCAAGGAGATCAAACCATCCAGTCTTAAGGGAAATCAACTTTGAACACTCATTGGAAGGACTGATGCTGAAGTTGAAGCTCCAGTATTTTGGTCGCCTGATGAGAACAGCCAACTCATTGGATAAGCCCCTGATGCTGGAAAGATTGAGAGCAGAAGGAGAAGAGGGCATCAGAGGATGAGATGACTGGATGGTATCATCGATGAAATGAACATTAACTTGGGCAAACTTCAAGAGACAGTGAGGGACAGCAAGGCCTGCTGTGCTACAGTCCATGGGGTCATAAAGAGTTGGACACAACTACGTGACTGAACAACAACAAAATCTGAAGTAGCTTCTTAAGCATTTTTAAAATAATGTAAACCTGTTAATAAAATAACTCAAAAATATAATTAATCAAAAGGATTTAAAATGTGTATTAGAAAGTACACACTTACTAGTAAAGTCCGGAGAAGGCAATGGCACCCCACTCAAGTATTCTTGCCTGGAAAATCCCATGGGTGGAGGAGCCTGGTAGGCTGCAGTCTATGGGCCTAAGAGTCCGCTAAGAGTCGGACACGACTGAGCAACTTCACTTTCACTTTTCACTTTCATGCATTGGAGAAGGAAATGGCAACCCACTCCAGTGTTCTTGCCAGGAATCCCAGGGACAGCGGAGTCTGGTGGGCTGCCATCTATGCGGTCGCACAGAGTTGGACACGACTGAAGCGACTTAGCAGCAGCAGCAGCAGTAAAGAAGTCATGAAAGGAGGAACAGAAGAATATTAAATGAGACATCAGTTCAGTTCAGTCGCTCCGTTGTGTCCGACTTTTTGCCACCCCATAGACTGCAGCATGCTAGGCTTCCCTGTCCTTCACCAGCTCCCAGAGCTTGCTCAAACTCATGTCCATCGAGTTGGTGATGCCATCCAACCATCTAATCCTCTGTCATCCCATTCTTCTCCTGCCTTCAATCTTTCCCAGCATCAGGGTCTTTTCCAATGAGTCAGTTCTTTGCATCAGGTGGCCAAAATATTGGAGCTTCAGCTTCAGCATCAGTCCTTCCAATGAATATTCAGGACTGATTTCCTTTAGGATTGCCTGATTTGATCTCCTTGTAGTCCAAGGGACCTTCAAGAGTCTTCTCCAACACCACACTTCAAAAGCATTGATTCTTTGGTGCTCAGCTTTCGTTATAATCCAACTCTCACATGCATACATGGTTACTGGAAAACCATAGCTTTGACTAGGCAGACCTTTGTTGGCAAAGTAATGTCTCTGTTCCTTAATATGCTCTCTAGGTTGGTCATAGCTTTTCTTTCAAGGAGCAAGCGTCTTTTAATTTCATGGCTGCAGTCAAACCACTTCAGTTTTCTTGCCTTGAGAACTCCATGAATGGTATGAAAAGGCAAAAAGATATGACACTGAAAGATGAACTCCTCAGGTTGGTAGGTGCCCAATATGCTACTGGGGAAGAGTGGAGAAATGAAATGAGACATAGAGAAAACAAAAAGTAAAATGGCAAGCATAAATCAGCTATAGAAAAATAACATCAAGTATGAATGAAAGAATTCAATCAAAAAGAATTTATTATAATTGATTTTTAAAAGACAAACAAGACCCAACTATGTTCTGTCTATAAGAGACATACTTTATTGAAAAATATAAGATATCACCTCACACCAGTCAGAATGGCCATCATCATAAAATATACAAACAATAAATGCTGGAGAGGGTGTGGAGAAAAGGAAACCCTCTTGAACTCTTGGTGGGAATGTAAATAGATACAGCCACTTCAGAGAACAGTATGGAGATTCCTTGAAAAAACTGAAAGAAGTACCACATGACCCAATGATAGACTTTATTGCTTAGCCCCCAAAATGATAGCCTATACCTTGTCTTAGGATTCTGGATGAGCCCCCAAAGATGATAGATGAGAGCTTACAGTGCTCCACTGGATTTGTAGTCTCCGAAGGAGAAGGTTTAACTCCAGGACCAAAGACAATCTCAGTCACTCATAGCTTTGTGTAGTAGAAATTTTATTAAAGTGATAGTGACAGAAAAAAGCTTACACAGACATCAAAGGAGGTAGACGATTACCCGCCTTGCTAGTTTTAAGCAGGATATTATATACTTTTCTGCTAGCTGTTAAGAATAGAAAAAAAAAAAAAACCCTCAAGGCTGTGAAAATTTTGCCCAGACCCTTTCTTGTAACATATATCCTGGGATGACATCAGCATGAGATTAGCCAGAAGGATCAGGTTAACCCAGAGCTCAAAGCTGTGGAAGTTTTATCCAGACCTTCTCCCATAACATATATTCTGAGCTCAAAACAAGCATATCCTTGAACAAAAGATACTGTGCCTATAAGGCCTACATGTCTAAGGCAAAAGAATGTGAAAAAGAATGTTCACATCCTCCTTAAATAGGCCTTAGGCTTGGACTCCTTATCAACCTACCTATGTTAACTCTCTCACCAGCAATCTCACTTCAGTTCAGTTCAGTTCAGTCGCTCAGTCGTGTCCGACTCTCCGCGACCCCATGAATCACAGCACGCCAGGCCTCCCTATCCATCACCAACACCCGGAGTTCACTCAAATTCATGTCCACAGAGTCGGTGATACCATCCAGCCATCTCATTCTCGGTCGTCCCATTCTCCTTCCGCCCCTAACCTTTCCCAGCATAAGAGTCTTTTCCAGTGAGTCAACTCGTCGCATGAGGTGGCCAAAGTATTGCAGTTTCAGCTTTAGCATCAGTCCTTCCAATGAACACCCAGGATCGATCTCCCTTAGAATGGACTGGTTGGATCTCCTTGCAGTCCAAGAGACTCTCAAGAGTCTTCTCCAACACCAGAGTTCAAAAGCATCAATTCTTCGGCGATCAGCTTTCTTCACAGTCCAACTCTCACATCCATACATGACCACGGAAAAGACCATAGCCTTGACTAGACGGACCTTGGTTGGCAAAGTAATGTCTCTGCTTTTTAATATATTATCAAGGTTGGTCATAACTTTCCTTCCAAGGAATAAGCGTCTTTTAATTTCATGGCTGCAATCAGCATCCGCAGTGATTTTGGAGCCCAAAAAAATAAAGTCTGACACTGTTTCCACTGCTTTTCCATCTATTTCCCATGAAGTGATGGGACCAGATGCCATGATCTTTGTTTTCTGAATGTTGAGCTTCAAGCCAACCTTTTCACTCTCCTCTTTCACTTTCCTCAAGAGGCTTTTGAGTTCCTCTTCACTTTCTGCCATAGGGGTAGTGTCATCTGCATATCTGAGGTTGTTAATATTTCTCCCAGCAATCTTGATTCCAGCTTGTGCTTATTCCAGCCCAGCATTCCTCATGATGTACTCTGCATATAAGTTAAATAAGCAAGGTGACAATATACAGCCTTGACGTACTCCTTTTCCTATTTGGAACCAGTCTGTTGTTCCATGTACAGTTCTGACTGTTGCTTCCTGACCTGCATAAAGGTTTCTCAAGAGGCAGGTCAGGTGGTCTGGGATTCCCATCTCTTTCAGAATGTTCCACAGGTTATTGTGATCCACACAGTCAAAGGCTTTGGCATAGTCAATGAAGCAGAAATAGATGTTTTTCTGGAACTCTCTTGCTTTCTCCATGATCCAGCGGATGTTGGCAATTTGATCTCTGGTTCCTCTGCCTTTTCTAAAACCTGCTTGAACATCTGGGAGTTCATGGTTCACATATTTCTGAAGCCTGGCTTGGAGAATTTTGAGGATGACTTTACTAGCGTGTGAGATGAGTGCAATTGTGTGGTAGTTGGAGCATTCTTTGGCATTGCCTTTCTTTGGGATTGGAACGAAGACTGACGTTTTCCAGTCCTGTGGCCACTGCTGAGTTTTCCAAATTTGCTGGCATATTGAGGACAGCACTTTCACAGCATCATCTTTCAAGATTTGAAATAGCTCAACTGGAATTCCATCACCTCCACTAGCTTTGTTCGTAGTGATGCTTTCTAAGGCCCACTTGACCTCACATTTCAAGATGTCTGGCTCTAGGTCAGTGATCAGGTTATCGTGACTATCTTGGTCGTGAAGATCTTTTTTGTACAGTTCTTCTGTGTATTCTTGCCACCTCTTCTTAATACCTTCTGCTTCTGTTAGGTCCATACCATTTCTGTCCTTTATCGAGCCCATCTTTGCCTGAAATGTTCCCTTGATATCTCTAATTTTATTGAAGAGATCTCTTGTCTTTCCTATTCTGTTGTTTTCCTCTATTTCTTTGCATTGATCACTGAGGAAGGCTTTCTTATCTCTCCTTGTTATTCTTTGGAACTCTGCATTCAGATGGTTATATCTTTCCTTTTCTCCTTTGCTTTTCACTTCTCTTCTTTACACAGCTATTTGTAAGGCCTCCTCAGACAGCCATTTTGCTTTTTTGCATTTCCTTTCCATGGGGATGGTCTTGGTCCCTGTCTCCTGTACAATGTCACAAACCTCTGTCCAGAGTTCATCAGGCACTCTATCTATCAGATCTAGACCCTTAAGTCTATTCCTCACTTCCACTGTATAATCATAAGGGATTTGATTTAGGTCATATCTGAATGGTCTAGTGGTTTTCCCTACTTTCTTCAATTTAAGTCTGAATTTGGCAATAAGGAGTTCATGATCTGAGCCACAGTCAGCTCCTGGTCTTGTTTTTGCTAACTGTATAGAGCTTCTCCATCTTTGGCCGCAAAGAATATAATCAATCTGATTTTGGTGTTGACCATCTGGTGATGTCCACGTGTAGAGTCTTCTCTTGTGTTCTTGGAAGAGGGTGTTTGTTATGACCAGTGCGTTCTCTTGACAAAACTCTATTAGCCTTTGCCCTGCTTCATTCCGTGCTCCAAGGCCAAATTTGCCTGTTACTCCAGGTGTTTCTTGACTTCCTACTTTTGCATTCCAGTCCCCTTAATGAAAAGGACATCTTTTGGGGGTGTTAGTTCTAAAAGGTCTTGTAGGTCTTCATAGAACCATTCAACTTCGGCTTCTTCAGCGTTACTGGTTGGGGCATAGGCCTGGATTACTGTAATATTGAATGGTTTCCCTTGGAAATGAACAGAAATCATTCTGTCATTTTTAAGATTGCATACAAGTACTGCATTTCAGACTCTTTTGTTGACCATGATGGCGACTCCATTTCTTCTAAGTGATTCCTGCCCACAGTAGTAGATATAATGGTCCTCTGAGTTAAATTCACCCATTCCAGTCCATTTTAATTCACTGATTCCTAGAATGTCTACGTTCACTCTTGCCATCTCCTGTATGACCATTTCCAATTTGCCTTGGTTCATGGACCTAACATTCCAGGTTGCTATGCAATACTGCTCTTTACAGCACCAGACCTTGCTTCTATCATCGGTCACATCCACAACTGGGTATTGGTTTTGCTTTTGCTCCATCCCTTTATTCCTTGTAGAGTTACTTCTCCACTGATCTTCAGTAGCATACTGGGCACCTACCTACCTGGGGAATTCCTCATTCAGTATCCTATCATTTTGCCCTTTGATACTCTTCATGGGGTTCTCAAGGCAAGTATATTGAAGTGGTTTGCCATTCCCTTCTCCAGTGGACCAAGTTCGGCTGTGGTCCATGTGATCAGATCAACTAGTTTCCTGTGATTATGATTTCAGTGTGTCTGCCCTCTGATGCCCCCTCGCAATACCTACCGTCTTATTTGGATTTCTCTTACCTTGGTCGTGGAAAATCTCTTCACAGCCGTTCCAGCAAAGTGCAGCCGCTGTACCTTACCTTGTCAAGGCCACCCCTCCTGACCTTGAACTTGGAGTAGATCCTCTTGGCCCTCCTGTGCCCACACAGCCACCCCCTGTTGGATGTGGGGCAGCTCCTCTCGGCCGCTGGGCCTGGCCTCAGGCGTGGGGTAGCTCCTCTAGGCTGCGCCTCTTTGCCTGGTCCGTTGCGCTGGGGCCGGCGTCTCTCGTGTCTGCGCCGCCGGCCGGCAATCTCACTACTGGGCATATATCCAGAGAAAGTCATAATTCAAAAAAACACATGGACCTCAGTGTTCACTGCTGCACTGTTTATAATAGCCAGGCCATGGAAACAACTTAAACGTCCACCAACAGAGGAATGGATAAAGATGTGGTACATCTATATATCCATACAATTATTCATACACATATATATAAATATTACTCAGCCATAAAAAGGGATGAAATTGGGTCATTTGTAGTGACATGGATGAATCTAGAGATTGTCATACAAAGTGAAGTCAGTCAGAAGGGAGGAAAATAAATATTGTATATTAACACATATATATGAAATCTGAAAATAATTGGTATAGATGTTCTTATTTACAAAGCAGAAAAGGAGACACAGATGTAGAGAACAAATGTAGGGACACCAAGGGGGGAAGAAAGGGTGGGATGAATTGGGAGATGAAGATTGACATATGTACACTATTAACGCTATGTATAAAATAGACAACAAAAGAAAACCTATTGTATAGCACAGGAAAGTTTATTCAATGCTCTGTGGTGACCTAAATGGGAGAGAATCCAAAAGAAGAAGGGATATATGTACATGCATAGCTGGTTCACTTTACTATATAGTAGAAACTAATACAACACTGTAAAGTATTTATACTCCAATAAAAATTTTAAAAATAGTCTAAAAGAGTAAAAAAAAGTATAAGATATGAAAACAACAACCATAAGAAAGCTAGAGTAGACATATTGATAGCATATCAAACAAAATAGAATTTAAGTCAAAAATGTTGTTAATAATAGAGAAAAAAGAGACTTTTTAATGTGCAATGCTTAGTCAGACAGTCATGTCCAATTCCCTGCAGCCCCATGGAATTTTCCAGGCAAGAATACTGGAGCTGTTTGCATTTCCTATTCCAGGGGATCTTCCAGATCTAGTAATCAAATCTCATCTCCTGCATTGTCAGGCAGCTTTTCTACCACTAGTGCCACCTGGAATCAATTTGTCAGGAAGATGTAACAATTATATATGTATCTAACAATATGGCCTCAAGATATATTAAGGAAGAACTGACAGAACTGAAGAAACAGAAAAACCAACAGAAATGGTTACAGACATCAATACACCATTCTGAATAGAATAGAATAGCATAAGATAGGATAGGGCAGCTAGGTTGGGCGAGAATAGAACACTAGAGAGTGAACCAGCAAGGATATAGAGACATCAACAACATCATTAAGTCAGATGTAGCTAACATCTATAGAACACACCACTCAACAATAGAACACATAATCTCAAGAACACAAGGAAAGTTTCCCAGTGCAAGCTGGCCATAAAAGAAGTAGCAACAAGTTAAAAATAATTGAAATAATTCAAAGTATGGTTTCAGAGCACAATGTGATTAAATTAGAAATAAATAGCAAGCAGAAATTTGGGAAATACATAAATATGTAGAAATGTAAAAATAAAACACTTAAATAACAATGTTTCAAAGAAGAAGTTAGAAAATATATTGAGACAAATGAAATTGAATATATAACTTTCTAAAATGTTTGGGATATACATTGAAATAAACATTGTAAAAGCAATATATACAGGAAAATTTATAGCCATAAGCCCACATTAAAAATTTTTAAATTAAATAATCTAAACTCTCACCTTAAGAAATTAGAAAAAGAAGGGCAAAGTAAACCCAAAGCAAGCAGAAACATAGGATTAGAAATAAGGATTAGAGTAGAAATTACTGTTATAGAAAATAGAAAAACAATAGGGAAAAATCATAAAGTCAAATGTTGGTTTTTGGAAAAGATTATAAGCATACCTTTAGGTAGATTTAGACTGAAAGCAAAAAAAGAGCAAAGATTCAAATTTGTAAAATCAGGAATGAAAGAGGGGACATTACTACCATCGTCACAGAATTTTTTAAATATTATAAAAAGATACTGCAAGCAATTATATGCAAACAAATTTGATAAATAAATGAAATGGAAAAATTCCAGGAAAAAATTAGATTACCAAAATTGACTCAAAAAGATATTGAAAAACTAAGTAGAACAGTAAAAACAAAAAGATTAAATTGGAAACTAAAAATCTTCCCACGAAGATAATCCCAGGCCCAGATGGTTTCACTGGCATATATCAAATATTTAAAGAAGAATTAATAGTAATTATTAGTACATTCTTGCAGAAAATATTCAGTTCAGTTCAGTCATTCAGTTGTGTCTGAAACTTTGTGGCCCTATGGACTGCAGCATGCCAGGCTCCCCTGTCCATCAACAACTCCTGGAGCGTGTTCAAACTCATGTCCATCGAGTCGGTGATGCCATCCAACCATGTCATCCTCTGTCATCCCCTTCTCCTCCTGCCTTCACTCTTCCCAGCATCAAGGTCTTTTCCACTGAGTCATTTCTTCTTATCAGATGTATTGGAGTTTCAGCTTCAGCATCAGTCCTTCCTATGAATATTCAGGACTGATTTCCTTTGGATTAACTGGTTTGATGTCCTTGAAGTAAAGGGACTCTCAAGAGTCTTCTCCAAACACCACAGTTCAAAAACATCAATTCTTCAGTTTTCAGCTTTCTTTATAGTCCAACTCTCACATCCATACATGACTACTGGAAAAACCATAGCTTTGACTAGATGGACATTTGTTGGCAGCATAATATATCTGCTTTTTAATATGCTGTCTAGGTTGGTCATAGCTTTTCTTCCAAGGAGCAAACGCCTTTTAATTTCATGGCTGCAGTCACCATCTGCAGTGATTTTAGAGCCCAGAAAAATAAAGTGTCTCACTGTTTCCAGTGTTTCCCCATCTGTTTGACATGAAGTGATGGAACCAGATGCCATGATCTTAGTTTTCTGAATGTTGAGTTTTAAGCTGGCTTTTTCACTCTCCTCTTTCACTTTCATCAAGAGGCTCTTTAGTTCTTCTCCATTTTCTGCCATAAGGATGGTGTCAACTGGATATCTGAGGTTACTGATAATTCTCCCAGAAATCTTGATTCCAGCTTGTGCTTCATCCAGCCCAGCGTTTCTCATGATGTACTCTGCATATAAGTTAAATAAGAAGGGTGACAATATACAGCCTTGAAGTACTCCTTTTCCTATTTGGAACCAGTCTGTTGTTCCATGTCCGGTTCTAAGTGTTGCTTCCTGACTTGCATACATATTTCTCAGGAGGCAGGTCAGGCAGTCTGGCATTCCCATTTCTTTAAGAATTTTCCACAGTTTGTTGTGAAAATCATAAAACATTGCTCAAAGGTATTAAGGAAGACATAAATAAATGACAAACACCTCAACATGTTTAGGCTGACTTAACTGGATTGAAAGACTTAATATTGTTGAGACAGGTATATTCTCTAAATTATTACACAGATTCAACACAACCCCAATCAAAATCCCAGGTGGCTGTTTTGCAGAAGTTGACTGACCCTAAAATTCATATAGAAAGGTAAGGGATCCAGAAATACCAAATTGGCAGACTTACACTTCCCAATTTCACAACTTACAACAAAGCTACAGTCATGAATTCAGTATCTTGCTAGCATAAGTATCAATACAAATATAAATTGATGGCATAAAAATGAACATCCATAAATAAGTCCTTTCATTTATAGTCAACTGATTTTCAATAAAGATACGAAGAAAATTTGGTGAAAAAGTGCCTTTTCAACAAAACACTATGGAATAATTGGATCAATTCAGTTCAGTCGCTCAGTGGTGTCTGAATTTTTGCGACCCCATGAATCACAACACGTCAGGCCTCCCTGTCCATCACCAATTCCCGGAGTTCACTCAAACTCATGTCCATCGAGTCTACTTACATGCAAAATTATGAATTTCACTCTCTACTTCACACCATACACAAAAATTAATCCAAAACGTATCAAGACCTAAAATTATAAAACTCTTACAAAAATATGGGAGTCAGGGGGCGGTCCTAAGATGGCGGAGAAATAGGACAGGGAGATCACTTTCTCCCCCACAAATTAATCAAAAGAAGATTTGAACGCTGAGTAAATTCCACAAAACAACTTCTGCATGCTGGCAGAGGATATCAGGCACCCCAAAAGCAGCCCATTGTCTTCGAAAGGAAATGGAGAAGTCTTGAGGATACTGTAAGAATAAGACTGAAAACCAGAGGCAGGAGGCTTAAGTCCAAATTCTGAGAACACCAGAGAATTCCTGAATCCAGGGAACATTAATTGATAGGAGCTCATCAAACGCCTCCATACCTACACTGAAACTAAGCACCACCCAAGGGCCAACAAGTTTTAGAGCAAGACATAACACGCAAATTCTCCAGCAACACAGGAAAATGGCCCTAAGGTTCAATATACAGGCTGACCAAAGTCACACCAAACCTGTTGAAACTCATAACTCATTACCGGACACTTCAGTGCACTCCAGAGACAAGAAATCCACCTCAACACACCAGAACACCAATATAAGTTTCCCTAACCAGGAAACCTTGACAAGCCACCCGTCCAACCCCACACACAGCAAGGAAACTCCACAATAAAGAGAACTCCACAAACTGCCAAAAGACAGAAAGGCCACCCCAAACACAGCAATATAAACAAGATGAAAAGGCAGAGAAATACTCAGCAGGTAAAGGAACAGGATAAATGCCGACCAAACCAAACAGAAGAGGAAGAGATAGGGAATCTACCTGATAAAGAATTCCAAATAATGATAGTGAAAATGATCCAAAATCTTGAAAACAAAATGGAGTTACAGATAACTAGCCTAGAGACAAGGATCGAGAAGATGCAATAAAGGTTTAACAAGGACCTAGAAGAAATAAAAAAGAGTCAATAAATAATGAATAATGCAATAAATGAGATAAAAAACACTTTGGATGGAACCAACAGTAGAATAACGGAGGCAGAAGACAGGATAAGTGAGGAAGAAGATAGAATGGTAGAAATAAATGAAACAGAGTGGAAAAAAGAAAAGAGAATTAAAAGAAATAAGGACAATCTCAAAGACCTCTGGGACAATGTTAAATGCCCCAACATTCAAATCATAGGAGTCCCAGAAGAAGAAGTCAAAAAGAAAGACCATGAGAAAATACTTGAGGAGATAACAGTTGAAAACTTTCCTAAAATGGGGAAGGAAATAATCACCCAAGTCCAAGAAAACCAGAGAGTCCCAAACAGGATAAACCCAAGGCGAAACACCCCAAGACACATATTAATCAAATTAAAAAGATCAAACACAAAAAATAAATATTAAAAGCAGCCAGGGAAAAAAACAATAAATAACACACAAGGGATTCCCATAAGGATAACAGCTGATCTTTCAATAGAAACTCTTCAGGCCAGGAGGGAATGGCAGGGCATACTTAAAGTGATGAAAGAAAATAACCTACAGCCCAGATTACTATAGCCAGCAAGGATCTCATTCAAATATGAATGAGAAATCAAAAGCTTTACAGACAAGCAAAAGCTGAAAGAGTTCAGCACCACCAAACCAGCTCTTCAACAAATGCTAAAGGATCTTCTCTAGACAGGAAACACAGAAAGGGTGTATAAACTTGAACCCAAAACAATCAACTAAAGGACAACGAGATCGTACTTATCAATAATTAACTTAAATGTAAATGGGTTGAAAGCCCCAACCAAAAGACAAAGACTGACTGAATGGATACAAAAACAGGACCCCTATATATGTTGTCTACAAGAGATCCACCTCAAAACAAGGGACACATACAGACTGAAAGTGTAGGGTTGGAAAAAGATATTCTGTGCAAATAGGGACCAAAAGAAAGCAGGAGTAGCAATACTCATATCACATAAAACAAAGGCTTTAAAACAAAAGCTGTGAAAAGAGACAAAGAAGGACATTACATAATGATCAAAGGATCAATCCAAGGAGAAGATATAACAATTATAAATATTTATGCACCCAACATAGGAGCACCGCAATATGTAAGACAAATGCTAACAAGTATGAAAGGGGAAATTAACAATAACACAACAATAGTGGGAGACTTTAATACCCCACTTACACCTATGGTTAGATCAACTCAACAGAAAATTAACAAGGAAACACAAACTTTAAACGATACAATAGACCAGCTAGACCTAATTGTTATCTAGAGGACATTTCAGCCCAAAACAGTGAATTTCAACTTTTTTTTCAAGTGCACACAGAACCTTCTCCAGGATTGATCACATCCTTGGCCATAAACCTAGCCTTGGTAAATTCAAAAAAACTGAAATCATTTCAAGCAAGTTTTCAAACTTACTTACAATGCAGTAAGACTAGATCTCAATTACAGGAGAAAATCTATTAAGAATTCCAACATATGGAGGCTGAACAACACGCTGCTAAATAACCAACAAATCACAGAAGAAATCAGAAATCAAAATATGCATAGAAATGAATGAAAATGAAAATAAAACAACCCAAAACCTGTGGGACACTGTAAAAGCAGTGCAAAGGGGAAGGTTCATAGCAATGCAGGCATACCTCAAGAAACAAGAAAAACGTGAACTAAATAACCTAACTCTAAGCCTAAAGAAACTAGAAAAGGAAGAAATGAAGAACCCCAGGGTTAATAGAAGGAAAGAAATCTTAAAAATTAGGGCAGAAATAAATGCAAAAGAAACAAAAGAGACCATAGCAAAAATCAACAAAGCTGGTTCTTTGAGAGGATAAATAAAATCGACAAACCACTAGCCAGACTCATCAAGAAACAAAGGGAGAAAAACCAAATCAATAAAATTAGAAATGAAAATGGAGAGATCACAACTGACAACACAGAAATACAAAGGACCATAAGAGACTACTATCAGCAACTATATGCAAATAAAAAGGACAACTTGGAAGAAATGGACAAATTCTTAGAAAAGTACAACTTTCCAAAGCTGAACCAGGAAGAAATAGAAAATATTAACAGACCCATCACAAGCACGGAAATTGAAACTGTAATCAGAAATCTTCCAGTAAACAAAAGCCCAGGTCCAGACGGCTTCACAGCTGAATTCTACCAAACATTTAGAGAAGAGCTAACACCTATCCTACTCAAACTCCTCCAGAAAATTGCAGAGGAAGGTAAACTTCCAAACTCATTCTGTGAGGCCAACATCACCCTCATACCAAAACCTGACAAAGATACCACACAAAAAGAAAACTACAGGCCAATATCACTGATGAATGTAGATGCAAAATTCTTTAACAAAATTCTAGCAATCAGAATCCAACAACACATTAAAAAGATCATACATCATGACCAAGTGGGCTTTATCCTAGGGATGCAAGTATTCACCAATATCTGCAAATCAATCAATGTAATACACCACATTAACAAACTGAAAAATAAAAACCATATGATTATCTCAATAGATGCAGAGAAAGCCTTTGACAAAAGTTAACATCCATTTATGATAAAAACCCTCCAGAAAGCAGGAATAGAAGGAACATACCTCAACATAATAAAAGCTATATATGACAAACCCACAGCAAACATTATCCTCAATGGTGAAAAATTGAAAGCATTTTCCCTAAAGTCAGAAACAAGACAAGGGTGTCCACTCTCAGCACTACTATTTAACACAGTTTTGGAAGTTTTGGCCATAGCAATCAGAGCAGAAAAAGAATAAAAGGAATCCAAATTGGAAAAGAAGAAGTAAAATTCTGTTTGCATAAAGCATGATCCTCTACATAGAAAACCCTAAAGGCTCCACCAGAAAATTGCTAGAGCTAATCAATGAATATAGTAAAGTTGCAGGATACAAAATCAGCACACAGAAATCCTTTTCATTCCTATAGACTAATAATGAGAAAATAGAAAGAGAAATTAAGGAAACAATTCCATTCACCATTGCAGCAAAAAGAAAAAAAATATTTAGGAATCAGTTCAGTTCAGTAGCTCAGTCGTGTCCGACTCCCTGTGACCCCATGAATCACAGCACGCCAGGCCTCCCTGTCCATCACCAACTCCCGGAGTTCACTCAAACTCATGTCCATCGAGTCGGTGATGACTTTATTTTTGGGGGGCTCCAAAATCACTGCAGATACTGATTGCAGCCATGAAATTAGAAGACACTTACTCCTTGGAAGGAAAGTTATGACCAACCTAGATAGCATATTAAAAAGCAGAGACATTACTTTGCCAACGAAAGTCCATCTAGTCAAGGCTATGGTTTTTCCCATGGTCATGTATGGATGTGAGAGTTGGACTGTGAAGAAAGCTGATCGCCAAAGAATTGATGCTTTTGAATTGTGATGCTGGAGAAGACTCTTGAGACTCCCTTGGACTGCAAGGAGATCCAACCAGTCCATTCTAGAGGAGATCAATCCTGGGTGTTCATTGGAAGGACCTATGCTAAAACTGAAAACTTAGGAATATATCTACCTAAAGAAACAAAAGCCCTGTACATAGAAAACTATAACACACTGGTGAAAGAAATCAAAGAGGACACTAATAGATGGAGAAATATACCGTGTTCATGGATCAGAAGAATCAATATAGTGAAAATGAGTATACTATCCCAAGCAACTTATATTCAATGCAATCCCTATCAAGCCATCAATGGCATTTTTCAGAGGTAGAACAAATAATTTCACAATTTTTATGGAAATACAAAAAACCTCAAATAGTCAAAACAATCTTGAGAAAGAAGAATGGAACTGGAGGAATCAACCTGCCTGAATTCAGGCTCCACTACAAACCCACAGTCATCAACACAGTATGGTACTGGCACAAAGACAGATATATAAATCAATGGAACAAAATAGAAAGCCCAGAGACAAATCCACACACCTATGGACACCTTATCTTTGACAAAGGAGGCAAGAATATTCAATGGAGAACAGACAATCCTTTAACAAGTGGTGCTGGGGAAACTGGTCAACCACTTGCAAAAGAGTGAAACTAGAACACTTTCTAACACCAGACACAAAAATAAACTCAAAATGGATTAAAGATCTAAACGTAAGATCAGAAACTATAAAACTCCTGGAGGAGAACATAGAAAGAACACTCTCCGACATAAATCACAGCAGGATCCTCCATGACCCATCTCCCAGAATATTGGAAGTGAAAGCAAAAATAAACTAATGGGGCCTAATTAAAATTACAAGCTTCTGCACAGAATAAGAAACTATAAGCAAGGTGAAAAGACAGCCTTCAGAATGGGAGAAAACAATAGAAAATGAAGCAACTGACAAAGGATTAAACTCAAAAATATACAAGCAACTCCTGCAGCTCGAGAAAGGAAGAGAGTTCCAGAAAAACATCTATTTCTGCTTCATTGACTATGCCAAAGTCTTTGACTGTGTGGATCACAATAACCTGTGGAACATTCTGAAAGAGATGGGAATCCCAGACCACCTGACCTGCCTCTTGAGAAACCTGTATGCAGGTCAGGAAGCAACAGTCAGAACTGTACATGGAACAACAGACTGGTTCCAATTAGGAAAAGGACTACATCAAGGCTGAATATTGTCACCCTGCTTATTTAACTTATATGCAGAGTACATCATGAAGAACACTGGGCTGGAAGAAGCACAAGCTGGAATCAAGATTGCTGGGAGAAATATCAATAACCTCAGATTTGCAGATGACACCACCCTTATGGCAGAAAGTGAAGAGGAACTCAAAAGCCTCTTGAGGAAAGTGAAAGAGGAGAGTGAAAATGTTGACTTGAAGCTCAACATTCAGAAAACAAAGATCATGGCATCTGGTCCCATCACTTCATGGGAAATAGATGGGGAAACAGTGGAAACAGTGTCAGACTTTATTTTTGGGGGCTCAAAAATCACTGCGGATGCTGATTGCAGCCATGAAATTAAAAGACGCTTACTCCTTGGAAGGAAAGTTATGACCAACCTAGATAGTATATTAAAAAGCAGAGACATTACTTTGCCAACAAAGGTCCGTCTAGTTAAGGCTATGGTTTTTCCCGTGGTCATGTATGGATGTGAGAGTTGGACTGTGAAGAAAGCTGATCGCCGAAGAATCGATGCTTTTGAACTGTGGTGCTGGAAAAGACTCTTGAGAGTCCCTTGGACTGCAAGGAGATCCAACCAGTCCATTCTAGAGGAGATCAATCCTGGGTGTTCATTGGAAGGACTGATGCTAAAGCTGAAACTGCAGTACTTTGGCCACCTCATGCGACGAGTTGACTCACTGGAAAAGACTCTGATGCTGGGAAATGTTGGGGGTGGGAGGAGAAGGGGATGACAGAGAATGAGATGGCTGGATGGCATCACCGACTCTATGGACATGAATTTGAGTGAACTCCAGGAATTGGTGATGGATAGGGAGGCCTGGCGTGCTGTGTTTCATGGGGTCGCAGAGAGTAGGACACAACTGAGCACCTGAACTGAACTGAACTGAATCAAAAAATGTGCCAAAGAACTAAACAGACATTTGTCCAAAGAAGACATACAGATGGCTAACAAACACATGAAAAGATGCTCAACATCACTCATTATCAGAGAAAAGCAAATCAAAACAACAATGAGGTACCATTTCATACCAGTGAGAATGGCTGCTATCCAAAAGTCTACATGCAATAAATGCTGGAGAGAGTGTGAAGAAAAGGGAACCCTCTTAAAATGTTGCTGGGAATGCAAACTAGTACAGCCACCATGGAGAACAGTGTGGAGATTCCTTAAAAAAATGGAAATAGAACTGCCATATGATCCAGCAATCGCACTCCTGGGCATACACACCGAGGAAACCAGAATTGAAAGAGACACGTGTACCCCAGTTCATCGCAGCACTGTTTATAATAGCCAGGACATGGAAGCAACCTAGATGTCCATCAGCAGATGAATGGATAAGAAAGCTGTGGTACATATACACAATGGAGTATTACTCAGCCATTAAAAAGAATACATTTGAATCAGTTCTAATGAGGTGGATGGAACTGGAGCCTATTATACAGAGTGAAGTAAGCCAGAAAGTAAAACACTGATACAGTATACTAATACTAATATGGAGTTTAGAAAGATGGTAATGATAACCTTGTATGCAAGACAGCAAAAGAGACATAGATGTATAGAACAGTCTTTTGGACTCTGTGGGAGAGAGAGAGGGTGGGATGATTTGGGAGAATGGCACTGAAACATGTATATTATCATATGTGAAACGAATTGCCATTCCAGGTTCGATTCATGATATATTGTGCTCAGGGCTGGTGCACTGGGGTGATCCAGAGGGATGGGATGGTGTGGGAGGTGGGAGGGGTTTCAGGATGGGGAACACATGTACACCTGGGGCAGACTCATGTCAATGTATTGCAAAACCAATACAATATTTTAAATAATTAGCCTCCAATTAAATAAATTTATATTAAAAATTATAGGAGTCAATATTCACATTGTGGTTTCGGCAATAATTTCTTAGATATGACACAAAAGTGTGAGTGAAAGTCATTCATTTGTCTCCGACTCTTTGTGACCCCATGGAATATTAGGCCAGAATACTGGAGTAGGTAGCCTTTCCCTTCTCCAGAGGATATTACCAACCCAGGGATCAAACCTGGGTATCCCACATTGCAGGTGGATTCTTTACCAGCTGAGCCACAAGGGAAGCCCATGAATACTGGAGTGGGTAGCCTATCCCTTCCCCAGCAGTTCTTCCCTACCCAGGAATCGAACCAGGGTCTCCTGCATTGCAGGTGGATTCTTTACCAATTGAGTTATTAGGGAAGCCCAAAGCATAAACAATAAAGGAAAAATCAGTAAGTTAGACAAAACAAATGTAAAACAACGACATTTCAAAAGGCAAAGTCAAGAAAGTAAAAATGAAATCTATACTAGATATAAATCATAATGAAATATATATTCAGTTCAGTTCAGTCGCTCAGTCGTGTCCGACTCTTTGTGACCCCATGAACCACAGCACGCAAAGCCTCCCTGTCCATCACCAACTCCTGGAGTCTACCCAAATCCATGTCCATTGAGTTGGTAATGCCATCCAACTAGCTCCTCCTCTGTTGTCCCCTTCTACTCCTGCTGTCAATCTTTCCCAGCATCAGGGTCTTTTCAAATGAGTCAGTTCTTCGCATCAGGTGGCCAAAGTATTGGAGTTTCAGCTTCAACATCAGTCCTTTCAATGAAGACCCAGGACTGATCTCCTTTAGAATGGACTGGTTGGATCTCCTTGCAGTCCAAGGAACTGTCAAGAATCTTCTCCAACACCACAGTTCAAAAGCATCGATTCTTCTGCACTCAGCTTTCTTTATAGTCCAACTCTCACATCCATACATGAATACTGGAAAAACCATAGCCTTGACGATACATACCTTTGTTGGCAAAGTGTATACTAATCAGAATTGAAGGCTTATTCTTACAATATATATATATATAAGTGTATTTATGACAGCATTATTCATTCTAATTGCATGTTGGAAACAACTCAAACAGTAGAATGTTCATATAAACTAATTGTGGCATATTCATACACTGAAACTCTATACAGAAATGAAAAAAGATGAATTATAGATTCAATCTCAACACACAATGTTGAATGAAAGAAGCACCACACCAAATAATACATACCATTAATTTCCTTTATTATTAGAACACAGTTTTAGAGACTGAGATGTCATTTTGGGGGGAAAAGTCGGGTAGTGATTGAGAGGCCATGAAAGGAGGCTCTGCTATCCATAATTCTTTTATTCCTTGATCTAGATAGTGATTATAAGGGTATTTGCTTGGGTATTTTATTATAAGGGTATTTGCTTTGGGATAACTCATTGTGCTATATAATATATGTATTTTCAACATACTTTTGTGTGGGTATCACTTCAATTAAAGCAAAATTGCTTTCAAAGCAGCTGAAATACAGAACCAAAAAACCAGGAAATCACAGTACAGATGAATTAATAGCAAATAGTGAAATAATTAAAATGCTCCAGTCCAAATAATTGTTCTAAATACCATTCCTCAAAGTATGATAGTGGCATTAATAATTCTTTAAGAGATGATTGTCTAAAGTAATTATAATTCATTTTAAAAAGCAATTCAAAATTTTAAAAAATATAAACAAATACTGGGAAAGGCAGGGGTAAATTCAAAGAATTGAAATTGTGCTGAATAGACTTATCCTGCCTAGTTGGAAAGGTCAGTAGAAAATTATAGATTATGCTTTATTTTGCTTTGCTTTTAGGTTTTTAAAAGCAACATACTTAAAAAAAAAAACTGCTGCTGCTGCTGGTAAGTCACTTCAGTTGTGTCCGACTCTGTGTGACCCCATAGACGGAAGCCCACCAGGCTCCCCTGTCCCTGGGATTCTCCAGGCAAGAACACTGGAGTGGGTTGCCATTTCCTTCTCCAATGTGTGAAAGTGAAAAGTGAAAGTTAAGTCGCTCAGTCGTGTCCGACCCTTAGTGACCCCACGGACTACAGCCTACCAGGCTTCTCCATCCATGGGATTTTCTAGGCAATAGTACTGGAGTGGCTTGCAAAAAAACACTTGAAATATAATAAAACAGCTCAGGAGAGATAATAAAGACTTGGGCAAAATATATGAACAAATGTAAAGAAAATTAATTTCAAAATAATAAGTAAAATGATGCTTTTAACAGTATAAAAGATTCACAAGTCATTTTATACATAACAATATATAAAAAGAACCTGATCCACAGTGGTGATATATTAGAATTGTATGATAAAGAACATAATTAAAATATGTGAGGCAAAATCTCTGACTAAAAATATACTGATAGCACTCCAAAAAAGATTTTATTTCTTAATAGGGATAAATTTAAAAAGGCATTAAGATAATAAATTTATACTGAATTTAATAGCTAGAAAATGCTTTCTCTTCCAGTGTCTATAATATATGCATGCAAAATGTATCATATGTTATATATCAAAGAAAGTTTCAATAAATATTAGTCAATTGAAATCATTAGGATATTTTTTGACAACCACATAAATACAAGTAGAAATTAAGAGTACAATAAAATAAAACAAAATTAAATTTCAAACAAGATCTGGCAAACAGCTCAAGTTAAAGGAGAGAAATCTGACATGATTACAGGGCATGTCATAAAATAATGAGCATAAGAATATTATATCTTAAAAGTGTAAGAGGGAACATGCCAAAATAGTGATTAAAGAGAGATTTTAACCGTAAAGAAAATAAATGACGATTAAAAATACATAAATAAATAAGGTAAAAATTTAAGAAACAATAAATCAAATTTAAGGAAAGCATAATAAAAAAAATAAATAAAAGCAGAAGTTCATGAATTAATAAAGCAAAAATTGTAGACTTGATAGTAAACTGAAAAACTGATTTTTTTTAAGGAGTGAAAATTAAAATAGAGCTAGGCTCTAGCTCTAGTTCAATGTGGTTGTATTCTCAATCAATTGCAATTTATCCACTCTGAGACAAGGAGTTTGTGCAAAAATATAAGTTAACTAAATTATGTAAAGATACGACAGACGTCCACTAAATTTTTGCTGTTAATCATCATTTATTCTTCTCCTTCAGAGAAGACAATGGCACCCCACTCCAGTACTCTTGCTTTGAAAATCCCATGGATGGCGGAGCCTGGTAGGCTGCAGTCCATGGGGTAGGACACGACTGAGCGACTTCACTTTCACTTTTCCCTTTCATGCGTTGGAGAAGGAAATGGCAACCCATTCCAGTGTGCTTGCCTGGAGAATCCCAGAGACGAGGGAGCCTGGTAGGAGGCTGTCTATGGGGTCACACAGAGTCGGACACGACTGAAGTGACTTAGCAGCAACAGCAGCATAATCTTCTTATCTCATTGTGATCTGATTGGAGAAGCTTTACTATTAACCCAAAGTAAAATTAAGTGAATGGACAAAATGCAAGATTAAGAAGAAACATAGGGACAGTTAAAATCAGCAGATATCTGAAAGTCATAGATTATACTGAATAGCTGATGAATCTTTTGAAGCTTGAATCTTCAATGAAAAGAATAATTAACTGAATTGATATGTGAAAAAATATAAGCTTAAAAAATGAAGAGTTTAAAACAGTAAAAGAAAATAACTGGGCTCAGACAGTTATTAGCCTATTTTGACAGCCTATCAGACAGTTATCAGCCTAATAATATCCTATATTGAAGGATATTAACCTTCAATATAATAGATAACTATCATACCATGTTAACTGTCCAAAGTATAAAGTACATATGAAAACTTTCATATGCCTGATAACAAAGATAACATAGCCTTGACAAAGACAGCAAAAACAAAATAGCAGTAGAACAATCTTAGATAAAATTTTAAATGCAAAATCTGTTTTAAAAGTTCTAAGAAATAGAATGCAACATTACTGAGTACTCATATATCAAGACCAAGTAAGATTTAATGTTGGATGCAAATATTCAAATGGAGAAAACTATTAATATAGTCCATTACAGCAATAGATAAAAATTTAAAAACTATATGATTATTTTAATAGATTCAGGAATACATCCAATAAAACAATATTGTTTCTTGATTAAACACACAGACACAAGGGATGCACTCATATACCCACATAGAACCATTTATGAAGAGAAAAATTATTCCCTTATAAATTAGAATGTATGTTCCTCAGACCAAGAGCAAGCATTCTAGACAATTCAGTAAATAAGAGGGATATTTAACAGAAAGGGAGAAACTAAATTGTATTATTGTTTTGATCCTTCGATTATTTAATGTGGACTGACATGATAATCTATGAAATACTTAAAATGAGCTGGTCAAAATGATTGAAATTATATGTGCATATGTGAACTATTAAAAATGGCATATATATAGTTTTCTATATAATATATAAGTAACTGATGTATGTACACAGCTATTAACTAATACGCCAGAAATAAGTTTAAAATTACAATGGAAAAATTAACATTGCTGATAGCAATCAGATACACAACTAGAAATCAACAATAAAAGTTGTGACTCTGTATAAAGAAAAGTTTGCAGTAGGATAAAAAAATGTGAATACATTTCCATGATATAAAGATGCCAATTATCCCATAATTAGCTGATGAGTTTAACAGATTTATTCTGTTGTAACTGAAAAATTGATTTGTTTCATTGAGAAAAATAAATGATAGAAAGTGAAGAAAGTATCAAAACAGAAGAGTAACAGTTGGAGGCTGCAAAATACAATATCCTTTAAAGCAACAATAACTAAACTGTGATTTTGATATCTGAATGTAAAGAAGCATTTACATTCAGGAAATAAACCCCAAAGTATAGGCATTGTGTATTTTATAAAGGTGGCATTTCCAGTATGATAAAGGAGGATTTGTTCAATAAAATGGTCAAAGTCACCCAGTGAACTGTTAAAGAAAAGGGTCAAATTGAAGCACTGACTTACACTGTGTCAAAACTGAACTCTGGAAATACCAAAGACTTTAGTAAAAGTATAAAACCATAAGAAAAAAGTTAATATATATGAATAATTTCACAAATCTTGAGATACAGAAAACTGACTAGGACACAATAGCCACCAACAATAAGAGAAAAAAAATATGTATCACTTGATCAAAATGGAAGAAAAAAATCTATGTAATTTTTAAAAACTAATGATAAAATGAGAGAAAATATTTGAAAATGTTTGGGAGAAAAATGGTAATGTAGAAATTATATTCATCAAATTTACCAAAGAAGAAACACATAGGGACCAAATATATATGTATCGAGCATAGACTTGTTGATGTTCAGAGAACTGCAAATTCCATTAAGAAAATGGAATATTTTATAATTAGCAAGGAGAAGGAAAAAGTATCTTCAAACATTTTTAATCATAACAAAACTGTTCAATCTTTCTAAGAGATGATCTGTTGAAGGTCTGAAAAATTGTTCCTCAAATGCCTTTTGACACAGCCATTGCAGTAGGAAATTACCATAAAGAAATAATCATAAAAATGCAAAATGTTAACTGTGTCCGAGGATCGATTTGGTTAATAGCTCCTATTCCCTATTCTAGCTTTGATGATAGGGCTCTATCAGCTGCAGTACATTTGCATTCATTTTTATCATCCAGGAGATAAAATGCTACCCCATATTTTTAAAGTTTCATTGTAGATCAATTCCCAAGCTGCTCATCCAGGCTTCATCATCTCTTTGATTTAATTAGACTTTGTAAGGCTAACACAATTACTGTTTAGAAAAATTTGATGACGTGTCAGTTTCTTTACAAGAGCCCTGATTTTAAAAGCCAGGTTAAAATGAGAGAGACATGGGGAGGGGTTTTGCAAATTAGCCATCTTATAAAAACAGCTTGGTGGGCTACCTCAGCATAGAAAAGAGCAAAGAAGAAGCCAGTGCTTTCCTTAGGAGAGAAGCATTCTGGATCCCGTTTCTTACCTCAGCACCTGGAGACTTCAAGAGCAAATCTGCTTTTATATTTCCTCTTGCTGCAGGTTAGTTTTATGACCTGCATTTCTTAGAAGACCTTGGAACTTAAAGGGTATTTCAAAATTTGTATTTTATGCCAATAGTTGAATGATTAGAGAAATATCCTTGTGTTTTATATATGCAATAGAAAAAAAAAGGGCTAACTAATTAGCATGGAATGTTCACAAGGGAAGGGAAAAATAGATCAAGAATTTATCAAAAGAGCAAGTTATTACCATTTCCAGTGGGATAGAAGTGGGTGAGCTGCATATATGGAAAGGGATTTGGCTCACTGAGATTTTATCTGGATTTATTTCAGATGAGAGGATAAACGGACAGACATGATTAGAAACTAGAATATAAAGGGAGCTCCTGGAGGATTGAGTGGATATAAACGATCAAAGACACACCTATTATATACTAGACACAAATCCGATGTGCTAATAGCTTTTCATTCAACAGCCAAGAAATCTAAATACCCTCAAGAAAATTATCTGAGTAGACATTTTTGACATTTGAAAGGTAATTTTTCCCAAAAATGTATATATCTTAGTGGAAGCATAGTAGCTTTGGCATTTAAAACTGGACAGTGAATATGGGGGTCTAATTTTCAAGTTAATAAGTTCAATGTTCTTTGTCCATGTATTTCTGTGATTCATTTTTCTTGTTAATGTAGGTTTGTTCTGCTATTGTGTGGCTCAGGGTGTTGTTCTGCTAAGTACAACTATGCTATGCATTAACTAGTGTACTCAGAGGGATTATTTAGCCCTTGCTGTTATCATTGGGTAAACTCATTGCCTCTGGATACATTTGCAAGGAGTAGCAAAGCATCAGTGGTACAGGGTTCAGTTCAGTTCAGTCACTCAATCCTATCCGACTCTTTGCAACCCCATGAACTGCAGCACGCTAGGCCTCCCTGTACACGACCAACTGCCAGAGTCCACCCAAACCCATGTCCATTGAGTTGGTGATGCCATCCAAATATCTCATCCTCTGTCATACCCTTCTCTTTCTGCCATCAGTCTTTCCCAGCATCAGGGTCTTTTCAAATGAGTCAACACTTAGCATGAGGTGGCCAAAGTATTGGAGTTTCAGCTTTAGCATCAGTCCTTCCAATGAACACCCAGGACTGATCTCCTTTAGAATGGACTGGTTGGATCTTCTTGCAGTCCAAGGGACTCTCAAGAGTCTTCTCCAACACCACAGTTCAAAAGCATCAATTCTTTGGTGCTCAGCTTTCTTTATAGTCCAACTCTCACATTCATGCATGACTATTGGAAAAAAGATAGCCTTGACTGCTGCTGCTAAGTCGCTTCAGTTCTGTCCGACTCTGTGCGATCCCATAGACGGCAGCCCACCAGGCTCCCCCGTTCCTGGGATTCTCCAGGCAAGAACACTGGAGTGGGTTGCCATTTCCTTCTCCAATGCATGAAAGTATAAAGTGAAAGTGAAGTCACTCAGGCATGTCCGACTCTTCACGACCCATGGACTGCAGCCTACCAGGCTCCTCTGTCTATGGGTTCTTCCAAGCAAGAGTACTGGAGTGGGGTGCCATCGCCTTCTCCGATAGCCTTGACTAGGTGGACCTTTTGGACAAAGTAACGTCTCTGCTTTTTAATGTGCTGTCTAGGTTGGTCATAACTTTCCTTCCAAGAACTAAGTGTCTTTTAATTCCATGGCTGCAATCATCATCTGCAGAGATTTTAGAGCCCCAAAAAATAAAGTCAGCCACTGTTTCCACTGTTTCCCCATATATTTGCCATGAAGTGATGGGACAGGATGCCATGATCTTAGTTTTCTGAAGGTTGAGCTTTAAGCCAACTTTTTCACTCTCCTCTCACTTTCATCAAGAGGTTCTGTAGTTCTTCTTCGCTTTCTGCCATAAGGGTGGTGTCATCTGCATATCTGAGGTTATTGATATTTCTCCCAGCAATCTTGATTCCAGCTTGTGCATCCTCCAGCCCAGCTTTTCTCATGAGGTACACTGCGTATAAGTTAAATAATCAGGGTGACAATATACAGCCTTGACGTACTCCTTTTCCTATTTGGCACCAGTCTGTTGTTTCATGTCCAGTTCTAACTGTTGCTTCCTGAACTGCATACAGGTTTGCTTAAATTAAAAGAACTTACCAAGAAACTCTAAATAGAAAAATAATTATATTTTAATAGCTACTCTAATTCAGTGTAATTGAAATTTATAAATTACTGAACACCACTCAGTTTCTCCTTCAATTCAGAGTAGAGAGCAGAGATACAGGGAAGAAATTACCACATCATAAGGTCAGGAGACATCCCTTAAGAAAACACTATTACTTTGTTATTCTATTAAGTGGTAGAGGATAAAATATTACGTTGTTGAACAGAGAGTGGAAAGAGAAGTAGTGTCATCAGAGGCAAGTGGCATTTCTGAATACCAAATATATTCTTTACTCCATCCTTTGAAAAAGGTACCCTGTCCAATCTGACCTCAGTACTGCCTCTGATACTGGTACCTAATACTCCCTGTCCAACTTCATTATATCCCTTATATCCTTTTGGTATTCATCATAAGGCTTTCTTTTCTTCTTCAAAAAGTGCAAGTGCCTGTCTCAGACTCTCTGCTTGGAATTCTCTCTCAGATATCACATGTCTTGGTTCTTTTTTTAAAAATAATTTATTTAATTGGAGGATAATTACATTATAATATTTTGATGGGTTTTGGTACATATCAGCATGAATTGGCCATAGGTATACATGTGTAACCCCCATCCTGAAATCCCCCTCCCACCTCCTTCCCTCCTGTCTCATCCTTTCCCTCTAGGTTGTCACAGAGCACCAGCATTGGGTGCCCTGCTTCATGCATTGAACTCTCACTGTTCATCTACTTTACATATGGTAATATATAATTTCAGTGCTATTCTCTCAAATTATCCTGCCCTCACCTTCTCCCACTGAGTTCAAGTCTGTTCTTTACCTCTGTGTCTCCTTTGCTGCCCTGTATGTACCATCATCAGTACCATCCTTCTAGATTCCATATACTGGCATTAATATACAATATTTGTCTTTCTCTTTCTGATTTACTTCATTCTGTATAATAGTCTGTAGGTTCATCCACCTCATTAGAACTGCCTCAAATGTGTTCCTTTTTATAGCTGAGTAAGATTCCATTGTGTATATGTACAACAACTTCCTTATACATTCATCTGTCAATGGACATCTAGGTTACTTCCATGTCCTAGTTATTGTAAATTGTGCTGCAGTGAACATTGGAGTACATGTGTCTCTTTCAATTCTGATTTCCTTTGAAGTATATGCCCAGGAGTGGGGTTACTGGGTCATATGACAGTTCTTATCCCAGTTTGTTAAGGAATCTCCACACTGTTCTCCATAGTGGCTATACCAGTTTGTATTCCCATCAACAGTGTAAGAGGGTTCCCTTTCCTCCATGCTCACTCCAGCATTAATTGTTTGTAGACTTTTTGATTATGGCCCTCTGACTGGTGTGAAATGATGCCTCATTGTGGTTTTGATTTGCTTTTCTCTAATAATGAATGAACTGTGGAAACTTCTGAAAGAGATGGGAATACCAGACCACCTGACCTGCCTCTTGAGAAACCTATATGCAGGTAAGGAAGCAACACTTAGAACTGGACATGGAATAACAGACTGGTTCCAAATAGGAAAAGGAGTACTTCAAGGTTGTATATTGTCACCCTGCTTATTTAACTTATATGCAGAGTACATCATGAGGAACGCTGGGCTGGAGGAAGCACAAGCTGGAATCAAGACTGCCAGGGGAAATATCAATAACCTCAGAGATGCAGATGACACCACCCTTGTGGCAGAAAGTGAAGAGGAACTAAAAAGCCTCTTAATGAAAGTGAAAGAGAAAAGTGAAAAAGTTGGCTTAAAGCTCAACATTCAGAAACTAAGATCATGGCATCTGGTCCTATCACTTCATGGGAAACAGATGGGGAAACAGTGGAAGCAGGGTCAGACTTTATTTTTGGGGGGCTCCAAAATCACTGCAGATGGTGATTGCAGCCATGAAATTAAAAGACGCTTACTCCTTGAAAGGAAAGTTATGACCAACCTAGATAGCATATTAAAAAACAGAGACATTGCCTTGCCAACCAAGGTCCATTTAGTCAAGGCTATGGTTTTTCCAGTGCTCATGTATGGATGTGAGAGTTGGACTGTGAAGAAAGCTGATCGCTGAAGAATTGATGCTTTTGAACTGTGGTGCTGGAGAAGACTCTTGAGAGTCCCTTGGACCTCAAGGAGATCCAACCAGTCCATCCTAAATGAGATCATTGGGTGTTCATTGGAAGAACTGAGCTAAAGCTGAAACTCCAATACTTTGGCCACCTCATGCGAAGAGTTGACTCACTGGAAAAAAAACTCTGATGCTGGGAAGGATTAGGGGCAGGAGGGGAAGGGGACAACAGAGAATAAGATGGCTGGATGGCATCACCGACTCTATGGACATGAGTTTGAGTGAACTCTGGGAGCTGGTGATGGACAGGGAGGCCTGGTGTGCTGTGATTCATGGCGTCGCAAAGAGTCGGACACGAGTGAGCAACTGAACTGAACTGAACTGAATAATGAATGATGTTGAGCATCTTTTCATATCCATCAAAATGTCTTCTTTGGAAAAATGTTTGTTTAGGTCTTTTGCTCACTTTTTGATTGGGTTGTTTGTTTTTTCTGGTATTTAGCTGCATGGGCTGCTTATATATTTTCAAAATTAATTCTTGCCTGTTGTTTTATTTGCTGTTGTTTTCTTCCATTCTGGGGACTGTCTTTTCACCTTGCTTATAGTTTCCTTTGTTGTGCAAAAGTTTTTAAATTTAATTAAGTCCCATTTGTTTATTTCCGGTTTTATTTCCATTACTTTGGGAGGTTGGTCATAGAGGATCTTGCTGTAATTTATACCAGAGAGTGTTTTGCCTATGTTTTCCTCTAAGAGTTTTATAGTTTCTGATCTTACATTTAGATCTTTAATTCATTTTAAGTTTATTTTCATATATGGTGTTAAAGTGTTCTAGTTTCACTCTTTTACAGGTAGTTGACCAGTTTCTTCAGGGCCACTTGTTGAAGAGACTGTCTTTTCTCCATTGTATATTTTTGTCTCTTTTGTCAAAGATAAGGTGTTCATAGGTGCATGGATTTATTTCTGGACTTTCTATTTTGTTCCGTTGATCTATATTTCTATCTTAGCACCAGTACCATACTGCCTTGATGACTATAGTTTTGAAGTATAGTGTGAAGTCAAGAAGGTTGATTCCCAACTTCTTTACTTTTGTCTTGGTTCTTTACTCCCTGCTTAAATGTCATTCTTGAGTCCTTCTCTGACCATCCTGTATGAAATAATACCCTGTCTCCTCTATCTCCTATAGACCATATGCTCCTTAATTTTTCTACATAGAATGTATCATCATCTGGCTTACTACGTATTTGCTTAATTGTTTGGTCTCTACCTCATTAGAATTCTTTTAAAGAACTGTGTCTGATCTGTTCAATGCTATATCTGCCCCACTAAAGAAGTGTCTGGTATATACTAGGCAGCCAATTGATATCTGTTGAATGAATGAATGGCAGAATATTAATCTCTGGTGTAAAGGCAATCAGACTGCTTTCCTAAAGACTCCTAACTTTTACATAGTTCACACTCTACCCCAAGAAGAGTGTTGTGAATGATATTTATATGATGATTTCTGTTGGGGTTTTATTTTTTCCCCACTTCAAACTCTATTATGAGACAAAAGTAGGGATTCTCTAGCTTAAATAAAGGTAAAATGTGCCAAAGTACCCTACATAAGTGTTTCTATAAGCAGATAGTAGTAGTTGAAGGAATTAAAAGTCTGTTTGTAATATAATTCAAAAAGATACATACACCCTTATGTTTATAGAAGCAATATTTACAGTAGCCAGGACATGGAAACAACCTAAATGTTCATCAACAGATGAATGGATAAAGATGTAATCTATTTATATAGGAGAATATTACTTGGTCATAACATAGAATGACACATGCCATCTGAAGCTAAATGAGTGGACATAGAGATTATTATACTAACTGAAGTAATTCAGAAAAAGAAAGAAAAATACCAGAGTATAACTTATATGTGACACAAATATGACACAAGTGATCTTATCTGTGAAATAGACCCACAGACATGGAGAACAGATTTGTGGTCACCAAAGTGAGGGCCATGGCAGGAAAGAATTGGGTTGGGAGTTTGGAACTAACAGATACAAACTATTATATATAGAGCACACAAACAATAAGATCTTATTATATAGCAGTGGTAAGTATTTTTTTATTATGTAATAAACCATAATGGAAAGGAAGAAAAGTATGGGCAAAATCTATGAATAAAGAGGTTTTTGAGAATGTGTGAGTGCAAATGTATTAGGTATAAGGAAACTATCAAAAAAGAAACGTAAAAGTGTGAACTCATATGATCAGAAAAATTTTAGGAGTCAAACCGCTTTAAAAAAAACAGTTTCCTTTGTACTAGAAAACAAGAAAGCCTGAGGGAACTAAGATTTTCTGTCACTGGATGTTCCTTTGAAAGGCATATCTGCTTTGAACAAGATGTACCTTCAATGCATTTACTAGCAATTTTAGAGAAAAACTAACTTTGCATGATAGAAAAAATATACATGGCAATAAAAGTCTGACTTTATACTGTGTTTCCTGATACAAGACATAATGCCAGGAAAAAGAATTATGGTGATTGGTGCTGGAGTCAGTGGATTAGGTGCCATTAAGATCTGTCTGGAGGAGGGACTGGAACCCACCTGTTTTGAAGAAAGCAATGACATTGGAGGGCTGTGGAGATATGAGGTAAGTTTGAATATGCTTATACTTCTCTGTGTGTAATGACATATTTTCATATCTGGGAAATAAGAATGCAAGGACTACAGCACTAATTTATCCTTCAACTACTGCTCCTTTGAAGAAAAGCTATGACCAATGTAGACAGCATATTAAAAAGCAGAGGCATTGCTTTGCCAACAAAGATCCTTATAGTCAAAGCTATGATTTTTCCAGTAGTCATGTACAGATGTGAGAGTTAAACCATAAGAAAGGCTGAGCGCCAAAGAATTGATGTTTTGAACTGTGATGTTGGAGAAGACTCTTGAGAGTCTCTTGGACAGCAAGAAAATCAAACTGGTCAATCTTAAAGGAAATCAACCCTGAATTGGAATGAAACTGAAGCTCCAATACTTTGGTAACCTGATGCAAAGAGCTGACTCTTTAGAAAAGACCCTGATGCTGGGAAAGATTGAAGGCAGGAGGAGAAGGGGATGACAGATGACAAGATGGTTGGATGGCATCACCGACTCAATGGACATTAGTTTGAGCAAGCTCCAGGAGATAGCGAAGGACAGGGAAACCTGTGTGCTGCAGTCCATGGCATCAAGGATGAGGTTCAATCAATCTCGTTTGCTTTCAGACTCTAGCTCCTTCAAGGAGAATTGTGTGCTTGCTCTTCCTTCATCTCCACCATCACCACATGATAGACATCCTGGCACTTCCCCAAAACTGCTCTCACCACTGTTACCAATAAAATTGACAAACTGAATGGACTTTCTGTCCAGAATTGTAACGGTTTCTCAAGCGGAGCCAATGATGTTAAAAATCAGCTCCTTTTTAAAGCACTTGTCTCTAGCTTCTGTGATTTCACTCTGTTGTCTTTCTGATTTTCCTTCTCAGTATTTTTCATGTTTCTGATTATAGCTCTCTTCTTACTCTTCTGGTTTTTTAACTTTTTATGTGTTCCTTAGGATACCTTCCTAGCCCTCCGTGGCTTCAGTTATCACATATATACTAATACATGAACTTTAGATTTTTATCTTGAGCCTAAGAGTATGTACGTACAGTCAGGGCAACTAACACCAACTCTAAAATTTCAGGACAAAGCTGAAATCTCAAGAGCTGAGGACAGTGATAGTATTCGGCCTGCATCATAGGTATATTCCCTGGTGGTTCAGATGGTAAAGAATCTGTCTGCAATGAGGGAAGCATGGGTTCAATATCTGGGTTGGGGAGATCCCCTGGAGAAGGAAATGGCAACACACTCCAGTATTCTTGCCTGGAAAATCCCATTAACAGAGGAGTCTGGTGGGCTACAGTCCACGGGATTGCAAAGAGTTGAACATAACTGAGTGACTAACACTAGCCACTAGATAGGCATATTAAAGGGCTCTTCTTCAACTTATAGTTATACCCCTGGACCACATGGTCTTTGATGTTACCATGGAGGAAAAAGAAGGAAGGTCAAATGACACCACCAACTGTTAGTTGGCTAGGTCTAGCCTAGATGTGGTACTGGGTGCTTGCCTTTGCTAATCTCTGGAACATTTCACCAATACCTTATTGGCTTTTCGGGTTTCTCATTACCTATGTTACCAATTCTCTGCATTACATTCCCTGTTTCAAGTAGCGAGAGAGGAGCTCCCATATTCCTGGATGGACCATGTCTGATACAGATACATCTCAAGAAAATCTTCTCCAATCTCCCACTCTGATGTCCTTTTCACCCTGTACCTGCAATTTCTATAAGTCCTATAACAAAGTATGCATTAATAATTGTTTTCCCCTGCAAGGTTTTCATAGCATTTAATGTGTATTTTTTGGTCTCCACAACAACTCTGTGACATGGACAAGTACCTATTTACAAGTGAAGAAATAGATTCAGAGAAATGACTTAATGTCAATTTCCTTGATGGAGCCATGCAATGATACATCTCAAGGACTATGACAGAATGCCCCCAGATACCACAATATGTCATCTGATTTCACTAGGTGATGCCCATATAAAGCTTTCATTTCACCAGCCTGGTCATATTTACAGAGATTGTGCTTATCAAAAGGGATAATTTTGTGTATGAATGGTTTAATATTGTGGAATTCCTTAATCTAACTATGCTCTTCATTTTGAAGAAGACTCATAGTTTGATCTGTTATTAAAGTTGATATACTTTAGCAGGTGTCCTTTGTTTTCTTGGTAGGAGAAGACTGAAGGAGGCAGGCCAAGTGTCTATAAATCTGTCATCAGCAACACTTCAAAGGAGATGACAGCCTACAGTGATTACCCTTTCCCTGACCACTTTCCCAACTACTTGCACAATTCCAAAATCATGGAGTATCTCCGTATGTATGTCAAACACTTTCACATTTTGAAGCACATCCGGTTTCTGGTAAGTGGGGCAGAGAACACTCAGCATACAAGGAAGTCTCTTGTTAGAGCCAAAAGCCAGGCCAGAGCAGTGGGCTTTACATACGTCTCCATGGAAGTCTCCTTCAGGAGAAAATATGGGAGATTGACTGAAATACCAAACTGTACACCTGGTGTTGGATCACCCTTTGCTACCTTGAGGACTGTAGTCTGAACAAATTGAGCTAATCTCACCTTAAAAATGCCTTGTTCAGGAGACCAGTTATACTTGAGCACTTTAATGAAAGCCTAGATGAGAGTACCTGCAATCAACTTTATTCACGAGGTCAAGAGTTCTTGAGGGCATCAGGGAAGAGTGGTCATGAGTCTGTTTGTCTCATTCCCAGTCAAAGGTGTGCAGCGTGAGGAAGCACTCTGATTTCTCTTTCACGGGACAGTGGGATGTTGTGGTGCAGGCTGAAGGAAAACAAGAATCCTATGTCTTTGATGGGATTATGGTGTGTAGTGGCCTTTTTACCAATCCCATCATGCCACTCCAGGAATTTCCAGGTATGTGCTATTGAATTCTAAGGCACTGGTGTTGTGAGATATTATCACTGTAGCTATTATTATTTTTGCAGAGAGTATACAATTCTGAAAGTCACCTTAGTTTCATAATAAATATTGTATTTTCTGATTATAAAGTAATGCAAGTTAGTTCAAATAATACAAGTTATAAAATTGAAAATAAAAATACTAAAATATCCTATCACCACCAGTTCTGGGCTATTTAAGAAGAAGGTGCTACATTTTAACAGTAATTAGTAAGAGCAAAGATACAGAAATATATTAATATTTTGCTTTATTTCTGAATATGTATATATATATATATATATATATATATGTGCATGAGTGCTAAGTTGCTTCATCATGTCTGACTCTTTGTGACCCTATGAACTATAGCCTACCAAGCTCCTCTGTCCATGGGATTCTCCAGGCAAGAAACTAGAGTGGGTTGCCATGCGCTCCTCCAAGGATCTTCCCAACCCGGGGATTGAACCTGCTTCTCCTGTAGCTCCTGCATTGCAAGCAGATTCTTTACCACCAAGCCACCAGGGAAGGCTCATATATGTACATATATGTATATAAAACATAACATAACAGGATGACTACAAATAGCTAAGTGCTAGAGTCACTACATATCTTACAAGATACTGCAGTGCTATTTACTATTTGGAAGCTTAAGCACTCTGAATATAAGGAATCATGCAGCAATGAGTTACCTGCACAAGAGCTCCTTTTTACCTCTAGAAGCAGAATGTGTATCCCATTTGCTCAAAGAGAGCTGAACCTGAGACTCCTTTGGACTTCTTAGGAGATGCTAGACTCCCC